>NC_083691.1:70712857-72058928 GCF_033118175.1 Dama dama
CTATGAAAGTAAATTTGGTCATTCTCATCACATATTGCTAGGTTCATAGAAACCAAGCAGGAAATTAAGATATGAAATTAATTACTCCCTAAAACATTTATTAAGCAACTCCTGTGTGTACACACCGTGCTAGACACTGAACAAAAAGAAGATGAATAGAAAAGGCACAGCTCAAAAAAAAAAAAAAAGAAAAGGCACAGCTCTTAAACAACCTACAATTTGTATAAGGAAGCAATAATTATAATATTACCATGGCTAACACCATTAACCAGATATTGCCTATGCATAAAATGCTTTACAGTCTGTTATTATTAAATAAGCGGTTTTATATTTTTTCATTTCAATGAGCTCCAACTTCTTTATGAAACACGTTCAACATTTAGCAAATGAGAAAATTAAGGAAATGCTAAAAAAACAAAGTGTCTAGATTCCTAAAACTGATTTGTAGTGAGAGTGCCTAGAAGGATCCTAACTCCAAGTTCATTCCCCTTTCCAGTTCCATCTTCAGGGAGAATGAGATGAAACATTAAAGTATTGCATGTTGTCAGTAAAAAACCTGTCTGCCAGTGCAGGAGATGTAAAGAGATGTGGGTTCCATCCCTGGATTGGGAAGATCCCCTGGAGAAGGAAATGGCAACCCACTCCAGTGTTCTTGCCCGGAGAATCCCTTGGACAGAGTAGCCGGGTGGGCCACAGTCCATGGAGTCACAAAGAGTTGGACAGTGACTGAAGCGGCTTAGCATCCAATAATAGAATAAAAAATAGGCTCATTTAAGACTATGAAGTATATTCTCTCAGTATCCATCCAGAATAATTTAATTTCAACTTTAAGAGAAGCATATTAACTTAAAAAAAAAAGATTCAGTAAAAAAAGGTGACTTTTCTCTTTCCATTATGTTTGTGAGCATTACTTGCAGCATTGCACATTTTGAACATCATGTATTTCTGACAGCGATATGGCACACATTTCCTAAGCTACTTCCCTGAGCTACATTTGCCAGCAGGTATTAGCCATTCCAAGTATTGTACATATTGTCAACTGGTTCTTTTATTTTTTTTCTTGTTTTCTTAGTTGTTGTAATAATATCAGTATTCTATTAAGTTTATATGTTATACACACACACACACACACACATATATATATATATAGAGAGAGAGAGTGAGCGGGGGAGGAGAGTACAGGTGAGTTTTCCTTAGTATTACAAGATCTAAAGAGTACTGTCTTAGTTTAGGTTGCTGTCATCAAGTTCCATAGACTGGGTGGCTTATAAAAGCCAGAAATGTGTTTCTCACTGTTCTGGAGACTGAATATCTGATATGGTGCCAGGTTCTGGTGAGAGTCTGCTTCCAGGTTGAAGACTGCTGACTTGTTGAGTTTTCACATGGTGGGGAGCAGAGAGGTGAAAGCAGACTCTCTCATGACTTTTAGGGGGATTCCATTCACTCCTGTGACTGTATGTAACCCTAATTCTCCCAAAGGCCCCACCTCCTAATATCATACTGAGGAGTAGGGTTTCAGTATATGAATTGTGGGGGTACAGAGACATTCAGTCCATAACAAGTACTGAGTCAGGATGCTATTCTGGCTTAGCAACATATATTTTCTTCTTTGAAATAAGATCAATATCTGGTTATGTTGAATTATCTCTTTCAAGCCATTCTAATGCCAGGGGCTGGATTTAGATGTCAGATCATCTCAGAACCCTTTGGAAATCATCTATCCTTTTCAGTTCTTTTTATTATCAGACAACAGATCTAGATTCAATGTTTTTCATTAAGGTATCGAGACTATAAATATATTTCTGTTTCCGTTCTTATATTGACTCATTTTCTTTACTATGTAAAAATGGAGATTGCATATCACGAACCAGTCATAAAGAGGGTTACTCTTCTATAATAAAATGAATGATTTTAATTTTACAATCAGACCTGCATTCTATAAATACTGAAAATAGAGTCAGCAGATTCACTCTAAATTTATGTGTTCATCTTTTCCCTTATATGAAACTTTTTCATCTATTGTTTCATCTCTTAGATGTTTTTGTCACTTTTTTTTCCCTTCTACTATGCCACAATTAATGCTTCCATGTTCAGGGTTATTTTTCTATTCTTCCTACTTATAATTTTTATTTCGTTACTCTTTAGTGTGTTCATTATCATGTCATATCCTCTTAACAGGCTCTTGGACTTTTATAGAATTAACTAAAGGTTTGAGCTGATAGAATTAACTAAAGGCTTGAGTTGCTCCTTTTATATTCCCTGTCTCTCCTGTATTTCAGTGTTACAGACATGTTATTTACCCCATCAGTTTAGTTTCCTTTACTGTAATACTCAATAGGAAACCTATTTATAGGAAGGGAAGTCTTTGACATATAATGTAGTAGAATTCATTGTATGAGACTGTGAGACGGAGGGTACTTTTTACTAATTTGAAAACTGCTGCTGTTATTAAACTATTTGCGTAAAAAGCATTTTCATAGGGATACAGATAAAACCTGTTACAATAAAATTAAATGACCTAATGGGGAATATAGAGAAAAATATTGATGTTTAGAAAGGAACTCAAGAATTGAACTCATAATGGCATTGTATTGCTACACATAGGAAGCAATATCTTATGAATTATAACTTGATGAGACTGTTTTGAAAATTAAATGTTTATCTTCTAAGTGGTTTGGATTAGAAAGAAATGTTTCCATTCCAGTAATCAGAAAGCAGTTTATATAAATGTCAAGAAATAATATCATATGCATATTATTCCGTTAAAAAAATAAAATGAACTGTTTTAGAATTAATGTTTAAATAGGCTGTACAAAAGTCCAAAAAAGAAAAAAAATACTGTTTCTCTTTTAGCATGTTTTCTTAAGCAGTGAATATCCATTTTAGAAAAAGATAAGACGGGGATTATAAGGCTACCCTGAAAGCTTGTGTTTGTAGTGATTTGATTTTATGGATCAGTAAATCAACAGATAAAGGATAGATTATTCAAGCTTATGGCTCCTTCTTCAACATGGAATTGCATTCATATGGGTCTACTTAAGTACTCGACATTAGCCCCAAACAGTTATATATATGGAATCTTCAGTCATACAGAATTTGTTGTACCTATGAAGAAACATTTTATTGTTAGCCTATAACATAAAACTTTATTTTGTAAAGGAAGATAGGATTTTGTAGAGCATCTTTAGTTTTTCTTGCTTCTTGTCTAATGTTTCAGATTTTAAAAGGTTAGAGCTTCCTGCTCAGTTCCCAGGAGATTTACTATACAGCTTGTAGGTAAAAGGAATAAAAATAGTATTTTTATCAAATTTGCATTTTATAAATAAAATGAAAAGGCAAATACAGCGTGTAGGTTAAAGGAATAAAAATAGCATTTTTATCAAATTTGCATTTTATAGCTAAAATGAAAAGACAAATGCCCTTTATGTGGCACGTTCATATTATATTGCCTAACCTTTCAAATATTTGACTTGGAGTCAAGTAGTCTTTTGTTTTCAGATATTTTAAAAGGGAAGAAAAATTTTATGTGCTATGAATGAAATGAACACTTTTCTTTGAATTTTAAAGGAAGCAAGAAATTATGGAATAATTCTCTCTTTTATTTCTAGTGTTTAGAATGCTCATGGGCAAACACATTTACTAACATGGGCCAGCTTTTTGCTATTATAGTAGGGCAAAGATTTTACAAAAGTATTTTTTTCCTGGAAAATAAGGGAGGGTGGGTGTTAGGACCTTCTTTTTCTTCAATAAAGGAAATTAAACAGTATTATATTTTTGACTTTATAGAAGTAGCACATAAATGCAATGAAAAAGAAATATTTTCCCTAAAATATTTCTGCCATCTTTCAACAGGATCAAAGAAATCATGAATATAGTCCCCATACTTTATTGTATTACTGTAAAAAAATTGACGAAATAGATATATTTTAATAATTTTTCCAGGAATGTAGTGCCACCTTACTAGACACTTCAGCATGTTGTCCAAATTCTTCCTGCTTATTTTCTTTTTAATACAGTTTTCAAAATTTTCAAATTTTCACAAGGAGCCTTAAAACAAACTTTCTATATGCTCTTGCAATCTTTTACATTCTATTTAGGTGTATTAGGCAAGTCATCCAACACACTGAGATAACATAAATATAAGATGATGTTTATAAAAGTACATTTAAAGTGATAAGGCCTACTCAAGGGTGGGTATATTCTTTTCTATTCTTATTTCTCTTAAACATTTAGAAGCAGTTACTTGGGGTCTTTCAGTTCAGTTCAGTCGCTTAGTTGTGTGTGACTTTTTGTGACCCTATGGACTATAGCATGCCAGGCTTCCCTGTCCATCACCTGCTCCTGGCTGCTGCTGCTGCTGCTGCTAAGTCACTTCAGTTGTGTCTGACTCTGTGTGACCCCATAGACGGCAGCCCACTAGGCTCCCCCGTCTCTGAGATTCTCCAGGTATGAACACTGAAGTGGGTTGCCATTGCCTTCTCCGACCTACTCCTGGAGCTGGCTGAAACTCATGTCCATCGAGTTAGTGATGCCATTCAACCATCTCATTCTCTGTTGTCCCCTTCTCTTCTGCCTTCGATCTTTCCCAGCACCAGGGTCTTTCCCAATGAGTCAGTACTTTGCATCACGTGGTCAAAGTACCAGACCTTCATCTTCAGCATCAGTCCTTCCAATGAATATTCAGGACTCATCACCTTTAGGATTGACTGGTTTGATCTCCTTGGAGTCCAAGGGACTCTTTTTTTTTTTTTTTTCCTTTATTTATTTATTTATTTTTTCAGTGGGTTTTGTCATACATTGATATGAATCAGCCATGGATTTACACGTATTCCCCATCCCGATCCCCCCTCCCACCTCCCTCTCCACCCGATTCCTCTGGGTCTTCCCAGTGCACCAGGCCCGAGCACTTGTCTCATGCATCCCACCTGGGCTGGTGATCTGTTTCACCATAGATAATATACATGCTGTTCTTTCGAAACATCCCACCCTCACCTTCTCCCACAGAGTTCAAAAGTCTGTTCTGTAGTGAGATGGATGAAACTGGAGCCCATTATACAGAGTGAAGTAAGCCAGAAAGATAAAGAACATTACAGCATACTAACACATATATATGGAATTTAGAAAGATGGTAATGACAACCCTATATGCAAAACAAGGGACTCTTAAGAGTCTTCTCCAGCACCACAGTACAAAAGCATCAAGTCTTTGGTGCTCAACTTTCTTTGTGGTCCAACTCTACAGCCATACTTGTCTACTGAAATAAACCATAGCCATGACTAGACGGACCTTTGTGGGCAAAGTAATGTCTCTGCTTTTTAATATGCTATCTAGGTTTGTCATAGCTTTTCTTCCAAGGAGCATGTGTCTTTTAATTTCATGGCTGCAGTCACCCTCTGCGGTGATTTCAGTCCCCAAGAAAATAAGTCCCTCACTCTTTCCATTGTTTCCCTATCTATTTGCCATGAAGTGATGGGACTGGATGCCATGATCTTTGTTTTTTGAATGTTTAAACCAACTTTTTCACTCTCTTCTTTCACTTTCATCAAAAGGCTCTTCAGTTCCTCTTTGCTTTCTGCCATAAGGATGGTGTCATCTGCTTATCTGAGGTTATTGATATTTCTTCCAGCAATCTTCACTCCAGCTTGTGATTCATCCAGCCTGGCATTTCACATGATGTACTCTACATATAAGTTAAATAAGCAGGGTGACAGTATACAGCCTTGACATACTCATTTCCCTATTTGGCACTAGTCCATTGTTCCACATCTGGTTCTAACTGTTGCTTCTTGACCTGCATACCGATTTCTCAGGAGGCAGGTCAGGTCGTCTGGTATTCCCATCTCTTGAAGAATTTTCCAGTTTGTTGTGATCCACACAGCCAAAGGCTTTGGCGTAGTCAATAAAGCAGAAGTAGATGTTTTTCTGGAATTATCTTGCTTTTTCTTTGATCCAACGGATATTGGGAATTTGATCTCTGGTTCCTTTGCCTTTTCTAAAACCAGTTTGAACATCTGGAAGTTCTCGGTTCATGTACTATTGAAGCCTAGCTTAGAGAATTTTGAACATTACTTTGCTAGGCGTTTGAGATGAGTGCAATTGTATGGTAGTTTGAATGTTCTTTGGCATTGTCTTTTTAAAATAACATTTCATAAAACATTTTAAAAAATTGCATCTGATTGTTTTCTGTTTTCCAGTGATTGGTTCCAAAGAATGTGATATCATTTTGTCTTAATCTGATATTACTGCATTATATTTAGTAAGCAGATAATAGAACAGCTTGTAAAGAAACCACCAACTTAAAAATATTTTGAAATATATTAAATTATTGGTATTTGACAAATTTTAATCTGAAAATAGTAATTTTATATGTTTCAACCTTGAGTACTATTGAACTAAGTGTTTTCAGTCTTTGGAGAAGCAGAATTCTTCATAACAATCTTCCTCTTGTTGAAATATCCTACATTTTAAAGATTACTAGATATTTACTTCATTGTAGATAGCATTTTAGTGAAGTTTGAGAGATTCCTGGAAAATTTTTAATTTTTAGCATACTAAAATTTTTAACATAATATTTTTATTTAGGAAAAAAGTTAATTTCTCTTAAAGTTATTTTCAGTGACTTTTATTTTATTTATTTATTTTTTTTGTTCAAGAATATTCACACAACTTTATTTGTAACAGCAAAAATGTGGGAATAAAGTAAATGTCCATGAATAAGTAAATGGGTAAGCATATAGGGCCATATAATGGATTCAGCAAGAAAAAGAAACTAATTATTCAGTGACTTTTATAAAACTTTAAAATTACATTAGCCATAAATTGTAAAATATGTAAATATGTTGCATTTTAAACATCAAAGTAATGAAAAGTTTTGAAGAATTGAAATACCTTCTTAATATTTATTGCACTTTACCTTATGGACTATTTGATAAGTATGCAAAGGTCCTAATGGATTAAAGATAACATGAATTATTTATAATAAAATTTTGTTTTTCCTTAAATAAAATATGTATAATTGATAGGTCAATTTTATATTATATAAACCATTTTCTATTCAATTTATACAAATCTAATTTGTTAATCTCTAAATTTATGTAATTTTATATCATATGTACCATTTTCTATTTGATTTATACAGATCTAATTTATTAATCTCTAAATTTAGGACTTGTTTTTACAGTGTGGCTTACTTAGTCATATTTTTGTGCAATATCCCCTTAATTTAATGACAGAATTTTTTTTCTTCAAGGAAATTAAATAGCCTTCTCTGAGATCCTAAGTGTAGATGAGTAAAATCAGAAGTATTTGAAAGTTTATTTTATACATCTCTATAATAAAATGATTTGTAAAAAAAAAAAAAAAAACTATACTATAGACATCTAGCATATGTTAGATAGTTCTCTCAAATGAAAGGTCATTGGTGACCTTGAGCAGAATTCATCTATTCTCTTTTTACTGTTGGAGGACACATTGTGGAATATTCTTTGCTGTTACCCACACAAGCCAGAGGATGTTTCCTATTCATTTGCTCATTTAAAAAGTCATCCCTTAGTACTGGCACATCCACACTCACTAGAAGGGGGTGATATGTTGAGTGGGCAGGTAGAAGTGTATTTAAATTTATTTTCCCAACTCCAAACCAAGAGTTTTCCACCTCTTAATTCCTAAACTGTTGTGAGTTTGAACTCTTAGTTAGGAAGCAGTACTCCTCAGAACCAGCTTTCTTTGGGGAGTTGCGTAGCAATGATTGAGCTTGGGTGGGAAAGTACACACACTGATCACTGTTACCTGTTGCTTCCATATGAAGAAATGTTCATTTCTCAGTAAGCAACCACACAGTAATGTTGAGCATACACAGTGTAGACTGTGCTCTGTTCATGGTCACTGAAATGTCTTTCCCTAAGTCTGCTATTATTATAAATATAGAAATGTTGTCTTCTCAAAGTTTAGATGTAGGAAAGAACTAATTCTATAAAAGCAAGATAAATCCTTGTAATAGGCCCTCATGAAAAGGAAATGCAGTATAGTTTATATGTGCTATTTAATATATGCTTTAATATGTTCACTCAGTTCAGTTCAGTCGCTCAGTCGTGTCCGACTCCTTGTGACCCCATGAATTGCAGCAAGCCAGGCCTCCCTGTCCATCACCAACTCCCGGAGTCCACCCAAACCCATGTACATCAAGTCAGTGATGCCATCTAACCATCTCATCCTCTGTCTTCCCCTTCTCCTCCTGCCCTCAATCTTTCCCAGCTTCAGGGTCTTTTCAAATGAGTCAGCTCTTCTCATCAGGTGGCCAAAGTATTGGAGTTTCAGCTTCAACATCAGTCCTTCCAATGAACACCCAGGACTGATCTCCTTTAGGATGGACTGGTTGGATCTCCTTGCAGTCTAAGGGACTCTCAAGAGTCTTCTCCAACACCACAGTTCAAAAGTGTCAGTTTTTTTGCTCTCAGCTTTCTTCAGAGTCCGACTCTCACATCCATACATGACCACTGGAAAAACCATAGCCTTGACTAGACGGACCTTTGTTGGCAAAGTAATGTCTCTGCTTTTTAATATGCTGTCTAGGTTGGTCATAACTTTCCTTCCAAGGAGTAAGTGTCTTTTAATTTCATGGCTGCAATCACCATCTGCAGTGATTTTGGAGCCCAGAAAAATAAAGTCAGCCGCTGTTTCCACTGTTTTCCCATCTACTTGCCAGGAAGTGATGGGACTGGACGCCATGATCTTAGTTTTCTGAATGTTAAGCTTTAAGCCAACTTTTTCACTCTCCTCTTTCACTTTCTTTCTTTTTTTTTTTTTATTAGTTTGAGGCTAATTACTTCACAACATTTCAGTGGGTTTTGTCATACGTTGATATGAATCAGCCATGGATTTACATGTATTCCCAATCCCGATCCCCCCTCCCACCTCCCTCTCCACCCGACTCCTCTGGGTCTTCCCAGTGCACCAGGCCGGAGCACTTGTCTCATGCATCCCACCTGGGCTGGTGATCTGTTTCACCATAGATAGTATACATGCTGTTCTTTTGAAATATCCCACCCTCACATTCTCCCACAGAGTTCAAAAGTCTGTTCTGTATTTCTGTGTCTCTTTTTCTGTTCTGCATATAGGGTTATCGTTACCATCTTTCTAAATTCCATATATATGTGTTAGTATGCTGTAATGTTCTTTATCTTTCTGGCTTACTTCACTCTGTATAAGGGGCTCCAGCTTCATCCATCTCATTAGGACTGGTTCGAATGAATTCTTTTTAATGGCTGAGTAATATTCCATGGTGTATATGTACCACAGCTTCCTTATCCATTCATCTGCTGATGGGCATCTAGGTTGCTTCCATGTCCTGGCTATTATAAACAGTGCTGCGATGAACATTGGGGTGCACGTGTCTCTTTCAGATCTGGTTTCCTCAGTGTGTATGCCCAGAAGTGGGATTGCTGGGTCATATGGCAGTTCTATTTCCAGTTTTTTAAGAAATCTCCACACTGTTTTCCATAGCGGCTGTACTAGTTTGCAATCCTCTCTCACTTTCATCAAGAGGCTCTTTAGTTCTGCTTCAGTTTCTGCCATAAGAGTGGTGTCATCTGCTTATTTGAGGTTATTGATATTTCTCCTGGCAATCTTGATTCCAGCTTGTGCTTCCTCCAGCCCAGCATTTCTCATGATGTACTCTGCATATAAGTTAAATAAGCAGGGTTCTAACAATTGTTAAATTCCATTAGGCCATTGAACAGCTTTAACACCAGAATAATCTGCCATATAATTAGGCTTCCTTCTTCCTTCTTTCCCTTCCTTACTTTATTCCGCCATTAAGAAGATGGAACATTTTGAATCGAACACCACAAGACCTTTGTCACACAATTGGTACCTGTGTGAAGTAGAAACATAGGCAGTCTCCAGCTTATGAATGTATAATCTCAATATATTTATTTATAAATGTGTTTATTATAATAAATACATAGAAACTCATCTCAGATTTCCCAAAGAAACAAGACTGTAAGGCAAGGTAATCTCAGACCACTTCACCAAGGACTCATTAATTCCATATCTTGAATCATTATATTGTACCAAAAGTACTGAAAGTACAGTCAGATATTACCCATAATTTCTTAGGAAGAATGGTTTTATAGTCCTAAATGTGATGCCAAGATCATCTCTGCTGCTTCAAGTTGGTTAGAGATATCCTTCTTTTTACTCCTGAACAGTGAAAAGAGAGGGAGGGAGAGAGAGGGGGAAAAAAAGCTTCCCTAGGTGGCTCCTCTTATGCCCTGGGATCAAGATTCCAGGAGACTGAATAAGAGTGCCATTTAGGTGAATTTGAAACAAGTTGCTGAGCCCACCTGTTAAAAAGCATTTTTGAAACTAGCCAAATTCCTGCCCAGGCTTTTCTTTCCTTAAGAATCCATAATGGACCTTTATGCTTCCTTTTCTGTTTGTTCTTGCTGTTGGTTCTGGCTGGCTTTTCTCATCCTCTAGGTGACTGCCGCACAGAACCACAGAACCAGTGATTTCCTCCATTTCCTGTCCTTGAAGCAGTCCCTCAGTACGGAGGTTGTCTAAAGGCTTTCACTGTTAACACCAAAAGAAAAATAAAACCAAGCTCCATCCTGTGCCACCATGGGAACCAGACTCTGCTATACAGGCATTTGGTTTCCTCAAACGAGGGATGAAATCTTGAAAAACACTGTGAGGGGCTAGAATGGTGAGGGTAGACACTAGCAAGTGCAAGGAATGTTAGAAAGGAAATGAAATTGTATTCTGAATTCCTGCTTCTGTTGGCTAGCCCCAGCCCCAGGTTTGCCATTATGTTCCCTACCGTGGAGGAAATGGGTCTGAGTGGGAACCTTTCTGCAGTTTTGATGGAGGAAAGAAGGAGCCAGAAAAAACGTAGGGAGCCAGTCATAGGCAACTAGCAGAGAAGGAAGGAAGCCAAAAAGGAGGGGAGCCTAAATGGTAGCAGGAGACTGCTTTGGGTCAGTTTTTAATGTGAAATGTAGCGTGTTAAGTTGACTACTGCTTGTGCATTTAGATGAAGTATTTCATTTTGCTAAACTTAAACACTGATTACACAAAAGGAGTTATTTGTGATATATTATCCCATACTTTGATTCATTCACTTGGCATGATTAAATTTCTGATTTTCTTTACTTTCAAACAAGGACATTTTTTTTAATTTATTCACTTCTCTTGTCCTAGTATGTCATTAAGATTATGTGCATACTGTAATGATAAAGTTACCATCCTTGCCTTCTTATAAGCTGGTGCTCAGTCCCTTCAGTTGGGTTCAACTCTTTGTGACCCCATGGACAGTAGCCTGCCAGACTCCTCTGTCCATGGGATTCTCCAGGCAAGAATACTGGAGTGGGCTGCCATGCCCTCTTCCAGGGGATCTTTCTGAACCAGGAATCGAACCTGCATCTCCTGCATTGCAGGCGGATTCTTTACCCACTGAGTCACCTTGGAAGCCCTCCTTATAAGCTGGGGACCAGCAGTAAAGCATCTATGAAGATGCTCTTTGGAAGTAATTTTAAAGCATACAATTTGCATACAGTTTAAAAGTATGCCGCTTCCCCTATGTCAGCATACAACCATCATTCATAATGTGGCTGAAATTCTAGTACTTGATTTCTCTATCTGTGAAGGAAATATGTCTTATCTGAAAGAAAAATAAAATTTAAGTTATATTGTTCATGATTTTATATTTAATATTTTCACAATCAAAGTAAAAATGAAAGATTGTGATCTTTATATGTAGCATGGTAATCATAGTAAAGCTGATTACTAGAGACACAATAGGTTAGGTGAGCAACATTGAGAAGCCAGGGTTTTCTGCAAACCCAAGAGTTTTTCCTTAACTTGACAGTGTCTGCTGGTAAGGCGAGATGGAGTGCTTTCTGCCATGCCCTAAAGGAAAATATGCTGTTTTAGCTTTACGTGGTGGCATGCCAGTTTTAGCACCTCTTTGTTGCTCCTCCAAACCAAAGTAGTATTTGGTTGCAAAGAGAAATCAAAAGTTGGTATTATAAGAAAAACTTCTCTTCCCCCCCCAATTATTTTTATTAGTTGGAGGCTAATTACTTGATAATGTTGTAGTGGTTTTTGCCATACATTGACATGAAGCAGCCATGGATTTACATGTGTTCCCCATCCTGATCCCCCCTCCCACCTCCCTCCCCATCCCATCCCTCTGGGTCTTCCCAGTGCACCAGCCCCGAGCACTTCTCTCATGCATCCAACCTGGACTGGCGATCTGTTTCACACTTGATAATATATATGTTTCGATGCTGTTCTCTCAGATCATCCCACCCTCGCCTTCTCCCATACAGTCCAAAAGTCTGTTCTGTACATCTGTGTCTCTTTTTCTGTCTTGCATATAGGGTTATCGTTACCATCTTTCTAAATTCCATATATATGCGTTAGTATACTGTATTGGTGTTTTTCTTTCTGGCTTACTCCACTCTGTATAATGGGCTCCAGTTTCATCCACCTCATTACAACTGATTCAAATGAATTCTTTTTAATGGCTGAGTAATATTCCATTGTGTATATGTACCACAGCTTCCTTATCCATTCATCTGCTGATGGGCATCTAGGTTGCTTCCATGTCCTGGCTATTATAAACAGTGTTGCGATAAATATTGGGGTACACGTGTCTCTTTCAATTCTGGTTTCCTCGGTGTGTATGCCCAGAAGTGGGATTGCTGGGTCATATGGCAGTTCTATTTCCAGTTTTTTAAGAAATCTCCACACTGTTTTCCATAGTGGCTGTACTAGTTGCATTCCCACCAACAGTGTAAGAGGGTTCCCTTTTCTCCACACCCTCTCCAGCATTTATTGCTTGTAGACTTTTGGATAGCAGCCATCCTGACTGGCGTGTAATGGTACCTCATTGAGGTTTTGATTTGTATTTCTCTGATAATGAGTGATGTTGAGCATCTTTTTCATGTGTTTGTTAGCCATCTGTATGTCTTCTTTGGAGAAATGTCTGGTTAGATCTTTGGCCCATTTTTTGATTGGGTCACTTATTTTTCTGGAAAAACTTCTCTTTTTAAACTTGATATTGTTTGTTTAGTCCAAAAACCAAGTAGAAAGGAAAGAGAAAAGGATAAGAAAATACATGGGTAATGACTGTAAATGGTAGAGTTTTGACCATTTATGTGTAGCTACTTCCAAATTCAGAAATAACCTAGAGATCATCTCTAGATTAACAGGTTCTATATCAACTAAAGCCAGCAAATGGATACCAAAGGGGTAGAATAGAATGAAACAAAGAGAAGTTATTTTTTTTTCAATCCTATAATCGAGTCCAAAATTATATAGAAACTCAAGGAAAGTCTGCTCTAAGCCAGTTTGTCCCTTCTTCTTTAAATAAGAGTTAATACATTACCTTTCCTTTCACTCTAGTACTTCTGTAAAAAAAAATCTAAGTCCTATGAGAAGACTATTTTTGTGAACATGGTCAAGTCAGGATTTGATTACACTTTGGGCATGACTTGGATTTGCATAACAGAAGCTCCTTTGGTTAAGCCTAGTTCTCTGTATGAGTAAGAACTCAGAGAAATGCTGTATGCCTAGACAGGATCGATGGTATTGCCTGTGGCCCTGTGCCTTAGTTATCAGTGAAACGAGAACGCACTTTCAGCTGACCGAATGACTGACCTTGATTTTGTCAGCACACCTTCCTTTCCTCATATCCTATGAAGCACATGTATAAAATTTTTGTCATGGCCGGTCCTGTTTCATTGGTTTGTTTTCATTTTCATTTTTCCATTAGACTTTCATGCAGCACCAAAACCCTTTTCTGGAACTGTCCTACTCATGACCATATTTGCTAAGTAACTCTCCTCTAAATTCCCTGATTTTGTTGTTTTACTCCACATATTTAATAAACTTGTTGAAAACTGAGCATCTTAAGTGGAAAATAGAATTTCAAAGGATATCATTATAAAACCAAAGAGTATCCTAAACATTAAAATATCTATATCTTTATATGATTCTCAATATAAAGCAATAAAACAAAAACTTAATGTTTGTGACCGTGTCATATCCAAGTTGTCTTTGAAAAGTAATACATTCTGATTCCTTATTTGGTAGATAGGAAACCTAAATCAAACAGCAAATGAGTGTCACATACCAATTATTTCAGTCATTTTTAAAAAAAATTTTCTTTTACCATGAATTCTAGGAAACGAAATATTTTGTATAGGTGTTATTGTCCATCTTTTTCCATGTTCTATTATGCATTAAGGCCACAGCAATAAATGTAGCTGTGTTGATATTTCAGTTTCCACTTAATATATTTTAAACAAAGTTGATGATTTTTAGTTCATTAGTAACTTTGATTATTAAAAAGCTATTCGTTGAAACCTTAAAATGGTGCATTTGCAGTTATTTTTTTTCTTTCAACTTAACAGCAGTTACTGTTATCTTACTTTTTATAAATACTTTTCATCATGTACCCTCTTTTAAAAGCACAGCCAATTAAATATAAGAATAAGACAAGAAATGTCAACATAGATATACTTATTGTTGAAAACTTTTTTGTAAGTACCCAAATACTGCTCTCACCCTAGTCCCATTAAACAGTTTTTCCTTCCATTTCTTACCTAAATTCCAAGCCCTGTGTCTCAAATAGTACTTGAATTGCCTCATAGATATTAATAATGTTTTATATTCCATACACTTACATTGATTATGTGTTAGTTAAGACGTGTAAAATCTGATTATATATGTTTGTATATACACATGTGGAAATATAGTTAGTATATGAAAAATTTAAATATTATATAGATATATGGACAAACAAGGGAGTTTCATCCAATATTATTAGTATCTTAACTACGTTCATATTCACACCCTAAACAGATGTACAAAGTGAATAATCATGGTAAGCTTTGTCTTATGAACGGCTATCAAGTGAATTTCTCTTGTAATGATGACTTTTTCTACTTTACATTTTTGAAAGTTAGGATTTTAATAAATTGCAATAAACTATTGTCATTTGTGAAAAAGTATGAACACACTTTAAACTAAATAAATTACAGATTTTAGGTACATACATTTATGTTATTTTTTTAAGGAAATAAATTTAAGCATTAGAAATATTTCAAGGCCATGATGTAAATAGATTACATATCTGATAGAACTGGAATGTCTTTAAGTGAAATTTCATGACTACTTGTCATGAACTTTCTATTGTCCAAGTAAGTCAAAATTAAAAATAGAATCTTTTAAAACTGTTGTAAAAAAGCTTTAAAAATAATTGCTAGGATAACTGTGCTAGCAGCATATCAGAGTTACGTATGCTTTGCACAGGGCAGTGAAAACTCCTTGCTCAGTACCCAGCAGTGTTACTGAAATTTTGTCTCCTATTCCTTAAATGCTGCCAGTGGGAGGGAACCTGCTTCCTGTGATTGTTTTTTCCCCTTTGAATGGGAGCGATGGAGCACTTGCATGATGAGTTTGGTGCCTTGCATGAAAGAAACATGCAAAGGCAAGGTCTGGTCTGCATGCGGCTTAATGAATGTTTTTCCTTTTCTCTCCCTCCTTGTCATGCGCTTTCAGAAGACAACAATGTGGAAGGTGGGTGCTTTCTGCTTTGTTTTCCAACTCTCATTTGCTTTTTATTTCTTAGTAATAGTAGAGTACATCTTGAATGTAGACGGTAAGTTGAACTTCTTTCTAAGTATTTGCTGATTTCTGGATTGTGTATCATTTTTCATATAGAACACACACTTTCAACTCCCTTCAGCCCCAAGTGTATGAAACCCCTTCAACCTTAACTCCAGCCCTTGATGGACTTCAGCATCCCATGTAAACCTTACAATACTCATTTCAGTGTTCTCCATGGAAAAATGACACAATCTTACTTCTTTTATTTTAAATGAAAAAAATATATCTTTGTGGTTTCCGAACCCAGTGCATGATTCTCCTTTTTTTTTTCTTGATCATTTTCTTGATCAAAATGATTTCTTTTGTAAATGTTGAGCATTATTATATCATCTCTAGCCCATTGGTTTAGATTCAAATGATTTGATTTTAAAAAGAATACAAAATAAAATATAAGAGGCATAAATTTAGATTATAAGTAAGCCATTGGCTCATGGAAATGAAAGCATACAGCACTCCAGCATGATTACTGGTAAGTATTTTGTAATATTCTATGTCTGTTAAATAGAATTATGGTATTTGTTCAAGGTTTTCTAAAATTATCAAGAGATTTTGAGAAAGCTATACATTTTTCCTGTTGAATTCAACAAACTAAAACATGTTTCAGCATCCTTTTTTAAATTAAAAAAGTGGTAAAATATAGTTGATTTTCTCTGTTGTGTTAGTTTCATATTTCAACATCCTTACCTTTAAGGAACTTAAATGCATTAGTTCATGTGCTGTAAAATGAATATGTAAAGAATAAAAACATGAAAAGAACTAGGAAGTGCAAAGAATTGTGAATGGGAAATTGATGTCATATCAACTTACATAATCACAGCATTAGCAGTTTAGATTCCCTAGAAAAAGAGTCCCCATCTAATGTAACAGATTAAAATTACTAAAATTTGATGTCTCAAAGAACGATTCATGCTAATACAAAATTGATCAGTAGCAGATATCAGCATATTATTTGTGATCATTTTTTGGCTTCTTTCAATTGCTTAGTTGCTGAACATTTCTGTTTCATTATTTAAGTAAAACAAATTAAAAGTTTAAAAGAAATCACCAGTGAAAATTTTTTCCAGGTGTTGCTTCTGTAAATGGCATCATTTTTTCTACAGTATAATTTAAAAAGCATGTGAGTGTGCACTTGGTAAAGATATTACCCTTACAGGTCTGACTGACATTGTTCAAAATCGTTCTCATTTATAATTGTGCGCGTTATTTGAGTTCAGAAGTTTTTTTGTTTTTTTTTTAAGTATCTTTTTGTCTTTTTTTTGTATTTCCTTAGTCATCCTGTAAAAAGGTCCATGTTTCTGTTCTTTTCTCTTTAAATCCAGTTGCATTCAAAGGGGCTTTAAAATCAGCTTAATAAGCATGTATGACTCTCTCCCTACACATCTCATGAAAAAAATTGACAACATTTTCAGAGTATAGGCTCATAAACTATTGTAATAAAGTTTATTCAATCATTGGAGAAGGAAATGGCAACCCACTCCACTACTCTTTCCTGGAAAATTCCATGGATGGAGGAGCCTGGTAGGCTCCAGTCCATGGGGTCGCAAAGAGTCGGACACGACTGAGCAACTTCATTTTATTCTATCATAATTTTTAATGTCTATGTTTATAGCTCCACTTTGACCATATGGTCTAGCTGCCTTGGAGATAGGGAGTATAACACAAACAATGCAAATGTTATTGATATTTAAAAATTTCCATTCTTACTAAGGTAGTATTGAAAACCATTAGAGGAATGTAAAAGTTACATCTTGCACAGAATTATTTCACAAAAAAGTTATGAACTATTGTTAGGAAATGAATAGTAATTTTTAAATGAAATTAAATGAAAAATTATATAACCTGGGCAGATAAGCCGCTGTTCTTAAGCATATAAAGTATCATGAGTCACCAATGAATCATAAACTTTTTAAACTGATTGTGATTTTTGTTTTGTTTAAAAATCACTTAGAAAATATAAAAGAAACTAGATTACAGAAACATTGAACTACTGTGCTAAATAATTTTTATATCATAATTATATGATGATTTGTAATTGTGTCTGCCCCACAGGAATGTGTAAATACCCCTTAAAATTTTAAGGACATAATACAGGTAATTTCAATACTGATTCAAGTAATATACAATGCTGTTTAGCTCAAAGCCTCAAATATATTTGAACAGTGGGAAATGAAATACACATTTTATTAAATTTGTATGTATGCTTTATTTCTCTAGCAGTTTCCTATATTCTTGAAATATACAGGGATTGAAGTGTAACTTAATTTCTCAATTTAGAATAAAGAACTAGGAATTAATGCTGAAAAGTAAAACATGTATTTATAGATAGTGAAATAATTTTTTAAAAGAAAATTACTAGTATTCTTTAGAAAAGGGGTAATCTTCAATCTAAAATTTTCAAGGAAAAATTAAAAATAATTTAAATAAGCAAAAGGAATTCCATATTCTTTTAGAAAACTACCTTGATGAAATTATATCTTAAATATACTCATGTTAATGCATACTTTAATATTGAAGTAATGTTTAAGTAAAATGCTAAATAATTTTGTTTTCCATGGAAAATTACTTAAGCCTGTTTAAAGGTCATCCATTGTTTCTAAAAAAATCTCATTCCATAGTAAGTTCTAACTTTACAACTGCGTGTCTGATGATCTCTTTTATATTTGAACAAGCTTATTCAGTTCCTAACTGTGTCAGACAAGGGGCCATTTCTGCATTATCATTTCAGTGTGACTCAGGATGTGTTTTTCTTTCTTTCATTTAATTATGAAACGTCTCATTTTTTATGAGAGGAAAAAGATCAGACCCAGCCCATGTTTCAGGTATTCCCTTGGGTTTTTTTTTTTTCTTCAATATAATTTTGTCACCAAAGAATGCAAACCCTGTGGGGCCAGTGTTCAAAGCAGCCTCATCAGAGGGCATGCAGGGCAGATGCAATATTTAAGGGATTGGTTGGATTTTAAGTCATGCTCTTATGATCTTGAATGCTCCAACTGATACATAGAAGAAATACACAGTGCAGCATATGCAAGTGTTTAAATTGCAGTTCTGTAAGTCTTTGCCCCAAAGCATTCCAACCCGGAGTTGAAAGAATGCTTTTGATTTGCCTCTGTGATACAGACACGTCTCATAGGAAACAAGATGTCTGTCACTGAACATTTTTGTCACTGTGACAACCCTGCCTTCCCATGCTCCCTTGTTTATTGCTGACTGTGCTCTTGTTTCCCTTCAAGGTCTGGCGCACCTGATGATGGGCGACCAAGGTATGGGCTCTGTTCCTTTTCCACTCTGCTTCCAGTGTCTTCTTGTTCTCTAGCTGCTTTCAAACCATTGCTGCAAAGGATGGGCAAATGCTTGCAAGTTATCTGGCTGCAAATAAAATGCATAACTTTGTTCACATTTTTTCCTATGTTTTTCTCCCCTTTATTTGTTGGTTTGGTATTGGTTTGCTTCTTTGACTTTTATTTTCCTTCATTCTTGCACTATAATATCTGCAAATAAATGAGACATGAGAACTTGTAATTGAAAGTTTCCATACATTTATCAGCATATGCAGTTAAGGGTAGTTATAGTAAAGAAAATCAGAGAACCATTAATATATGAAAGAAGATACTTGGTTTAATGTACTGCACCAAAAAGAGTCCATTTTTCACCCATGCATGGCAGTTTGGGAACATATGCAGACATCTTTGGCTTCTGGCTTCTTGAATGCTGAGTATAGTGTTTTACAAAATCAATACTTTTTCTACCTACAGGCATTGTGTATCTCCTTTTGTGCAGTCTTTTAAAGTGAGCATGGGCTTTCTAATTTCCTTGCACGTATTGCCTTTAAAAAAGGCAGATTTCTCAACATGTATTGATTATATCTCCATTTGTTTTCAAACCGTTATACCTTCTTGTATATTTAATTTTCAAAGAGTAGTACATTTACATATATTCATAATTCTTATTGTTGTTTCTCTCCTCTTTATTCTCTTTGTATGGAAACCCTTTCTTCATGGAACCATTTCATCAAATCCATAGGTAAAAGTAAAGGTATTACATTATTTTATTTCTTCTTAATATCATCTATATGAATAACAGTGTGTCTAAGTTATGCAAATATATTTAGACCTTTTGGCATTAGTAATGGGCACTGGGAGGTAGGTGTGAGTGGTAATGAATATTTTATGAATTTAAGGTAAGAAAAATCCATCAAAATGTTTGCCCCTGTTTTTTCTGACTCTTTAGAGTGTTTTTCTTTTTTTCATGTCAGCCGCTTATATAATTAGCATATTTAAAGATTAGTTACAGGTTTCAGTGTCAGTTTTTGCAGTATCATTTAATGGTAGTTAAATAATGAGTGTAGCCACCAGAAACATATCATCCTCAGATATTTAATTCTGGAGGACACCTGCACCAGCTATTCTGCCTAAGAATGTAAGTCTAAGCATGTGCAGCATTGAAATGGTCCTGCTGCAGGCTCGTCAGGCTGTGGTCTGCTAGATGTTATATTAACACATTGACTCCATGGTAACTCTAAAAGGTAGTTTCATAAGAGAGACAAAGGCTAAAGACAAGCCTGCTCTTTCTTTTGCGCATACTAACTTTGTTTTAAGAACATTGTCAACTAGGTATACATTTCTGCATCCCTTGGTAAGTCAGGCATGTGTATTCTTTGACAGTATTGGTGCCAAATTGAAAAGCATGCTGAGTTTGCCATTTAGAACCATGCACATTGTGTTTAATGTTTTCATTAAAAGAAAATAGATGATATGCAGCTGTGGTAAATATGTCTCATAGCCTTTAACCATTTTTAACTGTGTATTAATAAATGTGCCCTTGATATCTAGTTTTGTTTTATTTTGGCTGTTTTAAACACAAGTATGTGTTTCTTTTAATTCTCTAAATCTCTCTTTTTCTCTGAATCTTAATCAGGCAAATTGGTACCAAAGTTCACAGATCTCTCCCTTTACATTAGTGTCATCTAGCAGGGAAGCTTTTCCGTTTAAAAGAAGCCCTGAATGTGAGTGTAGAAATAAGTAAGAGAGGATATCAAAGTTTTAAATGTGTAACATAGACCTTTAGAAACAAATGTTGTTTGAGTACTTTGAGCCAATAAAAAGAGAACATATGTTATTGCAGTTTGTACTTTGGTCAGCCATTTCCAATAATATAATTTAACCTTATTTTATACTTTCAGCAACCATGAAAATGACAACATGTATTTCTTTTAGAAACTGTGTGTACCATTTGGGATACTTTTTAAAATTCTTTTTTTTTTTTTTTTTTGAGGCCAAACTACTGTTACTTCCATTTCTGAAGTGGGCATTTTCCCCCAAGTTCCTTTGTATAGGAATCAGGCTGACATAGAGGGAAATGTATTTATATTTTATTTTACTAGCTGAGTGAAGTAAATGTATATGTGTTTGTATATGTGCATGCATATATTTGTATGAATGCATATGTATACACAAATTTTCTAAATATACATACACATATATATCAATTATGTTGTGAAAAAGTAGCTCTTAAAAGTAATACTCTAATTATATAACCATTTAGCTCTACATATGAAATAATTCATGTTTATGCTTACCTGATATTCATTTTGGTGTAATTAATGTTAAGTGTCACTTAACTTTATTCAGTTTTATTATGTCAGTCTTAAAAGTTTTCTATTGCTATGTGTGTCAAAAATATTTTTGCTTTACAAGTTTTCATCAAATTTTATTTCTCAATCAGCACAAAACTGTGCAGGACAGGAATTTGGTATTTACTTTACATTATTTTTCTGTTAATAGGACTAGGATGCTTCTTGGTGTTAAATGGGAAAAGAAGACTTTGAGATGGACTTGGGTATTTTGTAAAACAGTGATCACCTTTACATGTTGGTTAAGCTATATATATATATATATATATATATATATGCATATATATATATAATGAGAAACATGATTTGTAAGTCTGCATTAGTTGCAAATTAGTTCAACAAATCTGCATTCTAGAACAAAAAATCCAATCTTGACTGTGATGAATCATAAATGAGTGTCAATAAAATAGGGAATGAAAACATGGATAAGTTAAATGACAGATATGGAAGTGCAGGGAGAGTGGTACATAGTATGGTCAGTGATGGGCATTCAGAAGAAATAAAGGTAGTACGAATCAGGGCCCCCTTTGGGAGGCTGTCCTCGCCTGGTGCCTCCTGTTGGAGGAGTCAGACGTGTCTAGAAACTTTGCCGTGTAGCCTTTGTATCAGGTTAAATCCTAGTTGTGCATAAAATGTGTTAAATCTACCTAATCAAAGCAAAAACAGATTTGCTTTGGAAATTCATGCTTCTCAAATCCTCCCATCAAATTATAATCCTGAAACATTTTTTGGACCCAACATTTCTCTTCAGTAGTGAATTCAGGTGCTTTGGAATAATCATTTGTGAATTAAAATCTTCCTTTATTGAATCCAGAAGCAAAACTAGGTTCAGGAATATTATCGCTATTGTTTTGATATATTTTATATGGATTCTTAGGTATTTTCTGAACTTTTAAATGTCCAATGACAGAAAAATGTATTTCATTTTGTACATCTTAAAAAGGAACATTTCTTCTGATAACCTCCTTCATCCTCCTCCTCAGGCTTCTCTCTAGAGGTAAGCACTGGTATCACTTTGTGATGTATCCTTACACAGTTGGTATGGATCCTTCCAAACTCCGTAATTATTTCTTCAGGGTTTGAAAACTGCAGAATTCCTTATCATATTGTATGACAAAAGCAGATAAGTCAGCTGGAGATGTGTTAGGGCTCATTGCTTTGCTGGCACAATCAAAACGAATGAAATAAAAACTTTTTCACCCTTTCTGTAGACCATCTTGACTCATATTTTCACTTGGTCTTTCTGTTTCACATTTTAAAGTTGATTATTTTGATTTGTTTTCATGTTTTCTAAATGATTACAGTTAGGAATAACCTTTATTTTCTTTGGGACAGCTAAGAGAGATAATATTCAAGGCCAACCAAACTCCCATTGGCTGTGGTTAGATAGATTCAAGTAGTCTTTGTGACACTGTGTTTGCCTTCTTTCTAGGTTTGAAATTTGCCAGGGTATTGTTAGGACTATTGACAATATTAACTTTATTTTCCACTCCTTTTGAGAATCTAGGTTTATCTATTTGTCTGGGAATGCAGGTTTTTGCTTTTGTTTTCTTCTATGTATGTTTAAACTGGTCACTTCCTTCCAACAATTGATGATATTTTACTCTAATGTTTGAGAAAGATGAATGACAATTTAAATCAGAAAATGTCAAAGAAAGTACTGCAAATCCAGCCGTCATTGACTGGTTAAATAGCTGAGAAGCATAGGTTAATAATTTTCCATTAAATGATGATCAAAAGCCTATATTTTCCATCATAACAGTTATTATAACTGTATATATTTACGTGAATGATTATATATTTAATGTCAACTTTTCCTAGTAGAATGTAAGCTCCATGAGGGCAGGAAGCTTGACTTTCTTTTTGACCATTGTATTTCCAGAATGTCTTTCTTACTATATCTTGAACTTGCCATTCTTATGATTTAAGTATGTGTGTGTTGGGGGTGTATTGGAAAAGGTAGATATAGGGGAGGACATGCAGGGTTTGTGGTGGACATAGTAGGGGGTGGAAAAGTAAAAGGAAACTTGTAAAAATAACTAGAAAAATTTGTAGCAAAAGATTATATTGAATGCTCTCTGTCTCTACACTTGTTTCCGATCATATCCTTTTTCAAAGTTACAGTATTTCTTTCTAGTAAAATATCATTCTGGTATCACTTTAATATCTCTTAACCTATGAACAGCAATGGTCCTATAAGGAAGTAAAAAGTCAGCATGTGTTTTTGTGTTTGTAGGTTTTCAAAAATTTTAATGTAATTCACTGTCACAGTGGCAAATAATAAAACTGTATTTTCTAACTTTCACTATTTGTGTGATAGCAAATACAGGACATTTCCTGAAATTCACATATCATGTTAAACTAACTAATGTGGTTTCCATGAATTCTGAGTTCTTTTTTTTTTTAACCTGTATCAATTGTGATGTACCATAAGACCTGTGTTTAAATTGGGTTTCAATTGAGTTAGGATTGCAAGCTTTCAAACAAGCCAGAATTTGTCTTATCTGTGATATGTCTTAATGTGATATGAGTATATTTGCTATTCCTTTCATTTGTAAATCCTGCACTGTATTTGGAAAATAAGTTTCCATTTGACCTTTTCAAGTGTTTATTGTTTGATTATCTGTGTTTCTATGTTACTAGAAAGTCAACGTATTACAACTGTCAAGCATGTAATTACACATTTTAAAAGTTCCTAAACTTCATTGTGTTAGTGAAAATGAAGATCTTAAAATGGAATAACCGTAGAGAAAATACAGATTTTTCTCATAACCAATTGCATTAATATCTAGATATAGTTAGTTCCACTCACCTAATTGATAAGCAGTATCAAAGATTATGTATTTAAAATTTTATCTGTAATGTCAAGCCACAACTAATATTCTATCTATTCTTGAAATAGATTTGATATTATTAATACTTAGAGAAAAATAACATATTTAGTAGTATTATACATCTTCTTCTGTTTTCATAGTTTTTGTTTCAACTGTCATCTTTGTTTGTAACTAATTTGTCTGTGAAGTGCACAGCTTCTGGTCACCAACGTCATGATGCATGTTTGTTTTATAACTCAGAAATACATTTTACTGTGATATCTGATATAGAACTAATTTAATTTTGAAAATATCATATCTCTCTTCTTTTGTACGGCTTCTAAAGTCGTGTCTCCTCATTTAGCTTCAAAATATCAACTATTCTTCATTGCTCAGAAGCATTTTTGAGTGTTGACAAAATCTTAACTGTATTGAAATGCTTACATGTGATTGATTTGCAACCGAGGCATAATTTATTTCTGTTTATCTATTATGAATTCTATTGTTGCAGTACTAAAAGCTCCTCAGCCACAGAACATGGAAAGACCAAAATTTCACTTCATGAAATAAGATATTAAATGTCGACTTCATTAATGTAATATACTTAGAAGGCTACATGACTGTTTAAAGTTTGGTATTTATTTTGCAGTCTTCTTTAGGCTACCTGCCTGTCAGTTCTGAGCACAATGAAGAAGAGCTACTTGAAGAGTAAATATTTCTATATTACCTATTGCTGCAATTTAATGGTTTTTATCATTATGCTTTTACTAAGAAAAGCCCCAGCACCTTTTTTATATCTTCACTCTTGGTTCTGTGATGAGAAGTTTCCCATTTACATTTTATACACAATTATGACATTGAATAACTGGTAAACTAAACAAGATTTTGTTAAGCTTGTAATGGGTTAATTAATCCTCATTGAACAGCGCAGAAAGGATTCTTCACAGTATAACAGTTTAAAGAATGAGGTAGTATAAATATAACTTTAGATTCTTTACTGAAATAGATCATAAATAGCAAAAAAAAATTATATCATATTGAATATTAAAAGGATCATTTCTTTTCCAAAATAATAATTTTATCTTATTTATCCATGTTGAAATGTAATTCTGTTAATGTGAAGTGAAGTGAAGTGAAAGTCTCTCAGTCGTGTCCGACTCTGTGACCCCATGGACTTTGTCCATGGAATTCTCCAAGCCAGAATACTGGAGTGGGTAGTCTTTCCCTTCTCTAGGGGATCTTTCCAACCCAGGAATTGAACCCAGGTCTCCCACATTGTAGGTGGATTCTTTACCAGCTGAGCCACAAGGGAACCCAAGAATGCTGGAGTGGGTAGCCTGTCCATTCTCCAGCAGATCTTCCCACCCAGGAATAGAACCGGGGTCTCCTGCATTGCAGGCAGATTCTTTACCAACTAAACTGTGAAGGAAGCCTAAATTAATCTAGGTTTAAAAAATCAAAACCTTTAGTCTGGTAAGAAGATATTTCTTGTCTTGGCCAGTGGTTTTAAAGAATACTGTAATTACCCAGGATACTCACCGGCTCATATACTAAAGGGACTTGAATCTTCGACTAGAATCAGAACTTTGTAGCAGAGAAGAACTTTTCAGATAATCTTTACAAATTGTTGACACTATTTTATTTATAACATATAATAGGAGACATTGCTTATTATGATAGGCAAAACACTGGAAATTTTGGCTAAAATAACTGATACAGACTTACCAACTCTAAGGAGACTTTAAGACTTTGCTCCACTTAAACACTAATAATCATGAAACAGGATTCTATCTTCTTATTTTAAAAATAAATTTAGAGGTAGTATGAAGGAAACTGATCACAAGGTATTATATAAGATGCTGTTGTTTCTCATGTTGAAGATTTCATATTAGGGGATATAAAACTCTACCTTATAACGAAGGACCAGTATAGTGTGATACGTAAGTACCACAGTCACAAGACCTGTTCAAATCCTGCATTTGCTTTTTACTGACCTGGGGCAAATAATTCAGCCTCACAAGTCTAAATCTTAGGATCTGTATTATTAGCTAATAAAAATACTCCATTCTCCAGTATGGTGTTACATGACAAAATGCAAAAGTAAGTAAAAGATGGTTTCTATCAATGGTGATGATAAAATATACTGTACACCCTTAGAGTAAGTGAATCTGAAAACTAATAACCTGTAATATGCCCAGGGTTTTAAGAAGTTATTAGTCTCAAAATCTGTCTATCCTATAAATAACCTATTTTTTAATGATCCTATGATTAAGTTATAAATAAGCAGACATCAGTGTCTTGGTGGCCCATGTTACAGAGAATAGTGGTACAATAAAGCATGAAAGGTTAATTCTACTCAACCATATTTAGTATCCCTATATCTCTTTTATATTTTCACATTTCTCACACATATAATGATGAAGTTGAAATAGATTGTCTTTCCTTTGAACAAAACTAGGAAGTCTAGTTTCTTTATATGCTGTTCTTTAGATGAGCTGAAGGAGGCAGAAAGAAATATTTTCTTGTGGACTGGAAGTACCTCCTAGAGAAAAATTTTTTTATGAATTAATGTTTAGCCTCATTAATGACTTAATAGAGTGATATGAGTTAAGTTTATACTTACTTAGTCACCTGAAGACCAAATTTTCAAAGACAAGCTGATTAGGGCCTTCTCTTCTTTGATGGGTATCTTTGAGGGAAAAATAACATAATTACCTTGAGATACTTAAATAATTGGCTATACCCTCACATCCTTCAAGATCTTGCTCAAATGGCACCTGAGTCTCAAGAGACTTGTTTTGACAATCATTTTAATACTATGATTTGCCCCTTTCATGAACTCTCTTACTCCACTCAGTTTATCTCCCATAACAGTTATCTTTTAACACATTTTAAAATTTTAGCATTTATTTTGTTTATTGTTTATTGTCTGGTTTACTTCAGCGAGAATATAAGAGAGCAGAGATCTCTGCCCTTATGTATCTCTAGAGCCCCAGAACAGTGACTGGCACGAGTAGGTATTCAATAATACGTGTTTGATGACTGGCTGACTGATTATAAACAAGTTTATGGAATTTCCTTAAGATTTTACTTTGGATGCTTTTTTTTTCTTTCCCATAATGCATTTACTTTCAATTGTATTTTTTCCTTTTTGCTTCAAGGTAAATGTTCTAATAAAGGCAAAAGAAGATCAGTAAAACCAGGATTTTTCTCCTTGTGAGGAGGACTCAGACTTGACCCATTGAATCGTCTTTGTTCTCTGCCCAGTGTATGTAGGTGGTGTCACAGAATTTGGAAGGGATTTGAAAACCTCTCCATTAACCACTAATGGTCAAGTCTTTCCTTTAAAATTCCTCTAGTAATCAGGGATTATTAAGGGAATATTAAGTGAATGTTTCAAGAAAGGGCTAAAAATTCATCTTTGTATATCTCTCTGTGTATATAGGTAAGAGGAAGAGGCTCCTAGAAGTTATAGCTTCTAACTGGCATGATTCATTGTGACTTTCAGGAATTACCTTTTGGCAGTTTGTGACAGAAGAAGTTTCAAAGAATGAAATGGGCCCCCTTGTACTTTCCATTCATGTGACTTATCTAGTGCTTCTAATATTGAAAGAAATAGATTCATTTTTTCTCAGGGCCTCAAATAGCTATATACATCCAAAGGTCTTTGACTTTTTCCCAACTTAGGGGTAAATGATCAGATGTTCAGCTAGATGATTTATCAGGTGGTCTAGATCTGCAGCCACCTGTCCTAAACTGTGGAGCCTTGAATTGAAGAATTGCAGTGGTAGGAAATCTCTGAATTAAAAATCAACAACAAAACTACAGTGCTGAAGGCCACATTTTCCTTAAAATGAGTGCCTTATTATGTGTCCTTTTGGTAAAAGTAGAGTTTGGAGTGAAGTAGGGGGAGAGAAAAAGAGGGTAGGGAGAGAATTCTCTCTAGAAAGAATGAAAGTGGTTTCATTCAGTCTTAGTCATTATTGTTTAAATCACCAGAGATTTTTCTGTATGTGGGGCTGTTGCTTATGGTGTATAGCCATAGCTTTTCAGATGGATAATTTAGAGATGTTTGACATTAGGACATAAACACAAGGCTAATAATAGTAACCACTTTTCAGAACACATCTTTACACATTCAAGTTATATCCACTTATATAAAATGTGTGCTCCACTAAATGCAGTTTTCACTTTTCCTCTTGGCTTGTTTGCCTGTACCTATGATTACATGATAGCTCATTCAGAATTGTAGCAGCTGAGATAATCTCCAATAATTCTTAGTGTAAAAAAAGTACAGGTATATTATTACCAGAGATATGAAATAAGGATAGTAATTTCTTTCACCTTACAGAATTTTATTTTATTACATAACCCAGATACAGACCAGAAAATTAGACTACTGAGATAATAAAATGACTCATGTTATATGAAGTTTAAGCAATATTTATTTTTTGGCCTGGATTACCTGGTCAACTGACCCAGTTTTCCATTTCATCTTCTGGACTTGGCATTATAAAGTCAGTAGACATTTGGAGAAAATTAAATTACTCCATTCAGGGAAACAATCAAATTTAGATTGGGCTAAAGTGCTGCCAGAGGGATGGAAATCCCTCAATTGGCCAATTGTGATTTAGTTCACAGGGAAATCCTCATTCACAAGCTAACCATAAGTTTTTTGCAGATGGCTGGAGGCAAAATACACCAGAAATTCCTGCTAAGCTTAGTGAGCAGAAATTCTTAATGCTATACTGACTTAAAAGAATTACATGATGCTTTGTTGTAACTGTCTTTCCACTGATTATTTGTTTAAATAAAAGAATGCATTATCTGACCTGCAGTCACAGGGCATACAATTCAAATTCCTTCCCTGGCAGCGTGGTTGTATTTGTACTGATCCATCTGTACTTGCTGTGTCCAATGACATTCTTTGTGAGAGGGCTGGCTAAAATGAAGAGTCATTCAGTGCAGAGGAAAGAGAGAAGTCAGTCGGCTCAAATCAAAGCCAAAACTTGGACTAATGAAGGTGAACCACTTTGGATGCTCATTTGCCCTCTCATTGTAAGGTATAATATCGTGACCTGTTAGGCCAAACCACTACACCTTTACTTTTCAACTACTTCAAATCTGTCATTCCCTAGTTAGAAGAATGCTTGAGGCTGGTCAAGTAGTCTACTTCCCTGTTAGAACATCTGAGCAGTCTTTGAAACACCTTTACAAACCTTGACCTCGTTACCATTGTTCTGACCCAGGGCTTTTCAGGTTGGCTGCCTAGCTCTCCCCCACCTCCCATCCCCGCCAGCCCCACCCCCCGCCAATCATCTGGAGCATATTTTTAAAATATATACATTTTCAAGGAACCTAACAGATAATTTTAATCAATAGGTCTATGGTGGATTATGATCCTGTACCTTAAAAAGCCCCTTTTCAAGTTCCCAGAAAGCTTCTAAAGCAGAGCCATTATGTGCAATGTTACCAACTCAGCTAAATGGCTTCTGTCCTTTATGAGCTGATCTTGATCGTCATAGTGAGTGATGAAGGTTGTTTTTCTTTTGTTGTTGTTTTCTTTTGTTCCCCCCACCCCCCGCAGGGCCACTGTGCCATACGTCTATTCAATTCATATTATTTCTGTGTTGAAAGATTTTCTTTACTAATATTATCATCTTGCTTTAAGAGAAGTTAGGCCCTGGTCCATTATGAAAGGACTAGCAGAGGAGACATGGTTATTCAGTTAGGGCTACTCTTTATCCTTGAAACTAAACAATTGGTTTTCACACAAGTAAAGATGTCACTGGGCTCTTTCCAGTGACTTATACCTTGTGGTACATGTCATTAAAACTTTCATTGTGTAGAGTTCAAATACCTGCTTTGAAAAAAGAGAAAAAAAGACACAAATTGAATACATGGGAACATTTAAGCTTTTGATATGATGCCCACCCATGGATACTTTGTAATATATTTTAGGATCATTGTCCATAATGGACCATGATAAAGTAATGCAGACAAAGGAAGAGCCGAACAAGTGCTGAGTTCACATTTAAAAAAAGAAAAGGCCTCAAACGTATTTCTAGACAATGTAAAAATTGACTATAATGACTTCCTTTTCTTTTTACTGGAGATTGTGGTGAAAGAGGTGTTAAATAAAACAGGGATATATCATTTCTACAAAGGTTATACTTTAGAGGGTGGAAATTTGTTCTCCGGAGTCTATTAAAAAAGAAGAGGTAGTGTACTGAGACATTTAAGGAATGACAGACCCAGGCATAGAAATTAAGGGAAATAAATTATTAGATTTTAAAAAAAATCTATAAAAGAAAGTGATGATGTGAGCACAGACAAACTGAGAGAGGAGTGCTGAAGCTGAGAAAGCCAAGCGCCTGGGGAATGGAGGCAAGGGGAGATGATCATGTGTGACAGCAAAATATTAATTTCCATAGGTAGGAAGGCGTGGAAGAATAATGACAGTAGCCTGGGAACACAGCTTCAGAAGTTAGGAAAGCTCTGTACATCCATGGTTATGTATGTCATGTGATTTGAGGGGGTGCCACAATTGGCTATCTCAGTAGGCCTGTCTTGTTTAAGAGTTTAAAAAAAAACACAGTATTTGAAGGTGCTGCATAGTTTTTTAACTAATTTATTTGTTCTTAAAAAGGGGTCTGATGAAAAGGGACCATAGGCCACTAGACAAGTATTTTTTAATGTGAATGAAACATATCAGATGGAATTGTCCAGTCCTTGAGTGGACCTTAGTATGATCTAGGCACACTGGCTTGGCAGTTGCCTGGAGTTAAGGAAGAAGCAGAATCCACTCAAGGAAAGAACCTTATTTCTTGTCCAAAGATTAGCTACACTAGCAGCATACATTCAGTTATTGTATATACTGTCCCTCCTATCCCAAACGTGGCAAAGTGGATTTATTCAGGCCTAAGGATCATTGTTGCACCTAATATTTATCTCTGTTATAAAATTTTCCTGCTGATTTGTATTCACTAATTTGTCAATAATTGCAATTAGAATGTGAAATCCTTGAAGGCATATGTTTTGTTATTTTCAGTTTTGTATTAAGGATGGAGCTTGGTGACATGGTAAATACTCAATAAACCTTGTTGCAAAGCAGATAACCAAAAAATCATAGAGAGAGGACTTGAGTAGACTTACATTTAGACCCTAGACTTGCTATCTCTTACTCTGTGACTTCGGGAATTTATTTGACTTCTAACTTCATTTTCCTCATCGGTAAAATGAAAATAATAAAATTCACCTCGGTTATGAGAATCGCATGTATAATTATGAATAAAGTGTGTATTTCTAGGGCAGGGTGAACACTCAGTCATAGACATGTAGTAGAGTATTGGATGTGTATTACAGATAGATGATTTAAATGAAGTTAATTTTCAAAGACAGCAAAAGGTAACTTTTAAAATAAAAAACTACATGAAGGGAAGATTTTTCTTAAAAAAGGTCAAACACATTTGCCCTTTTTATATGTATTTTAAAGTACAGGTTTAAATACAGTTCACAGATGGTGAGCAAAGGAAGGAAGGGAAGAGAGAAGAAATTGGAGTGTGTGTGTGTGTGTGTGTGTGTGAGAGAGAGAGAGAGAGAGAGCGTGTGTGAGTCAGTTCACTCACATGACTGAAGTCACGTTTGACTCTTTGTGACTACATCGACTTCAGCATGCCAAATTCCCTGTCCATCACCAACTCCCGGAGCTTGCCCAAACGCATGTCCATCGAGTCGGTGATGCCATCCAACCATCTATTTCTCTGTCGTCCCCTCTCCTTCTGCCTTCAGTGTTTCCCAGCATCAGGGTCTTTTCCAAGGAGTCAGTACTTTGCATCAGGAGGCCAAAGTATTGGAGTTTCAGCTTCAGCATCAGTCCTTCCAATGAATATCCAGGACTGATTTCCTTTAGGATTGACTGGTTGGATCTCCTTGCAGTCCAAGGGACTCTCAAGCGTCTTCTCCAACACCACAGTTCAAAAGCATCAATTTTTGGTGCTCAGCTTTCTTTATAGTCTAACTTTCACATCCATACATGACTACTGGAAAAACCATAGCTTTGACTAGATGGACCTTTGTTGGCAAAAGTAATGTGTGTGTGTGTGTGTGTGTGTGTGTGTGTGTGTGTGGTACACCTCTTACATTTTTTTTTGTAGTGATTTGTATTACTTTCATTCAAAAAAAATATCATATGTGAAGTGAGCCTAAGAATGCTAACCAGGAAATAATTGTCATCGTTTTTGCCTCTGAATAACAAAGGCAAAATGTTTTCCTTTATTTTTTTTTTAAACTTCTTTGATTAGGGTATTAAGATTCTGTTTAAAATGAGCTAGTTTTAGCATAAATCAGATAAGCCTTTTGTTCTAGATGGCTCAGTAAGAAAAAGCTCAGCTTGCCTTTGACTTGCTGTGCTTAATTGCTTTTCTTCATTAAAAGAGATTATACAATGAAAAAAAAAATCATAATTTCTTCCTGTCCTTGAATTCCCTTCCTGGCTGTGTTTTGGAGAGGTAGAAATTATGTGAAAGTTATGAGAGTGATAATTATTAGAGAGTAAATGTAGCTTAGTGGAGGAAGGGGGATATCATTCAGGTGACTTGGTAAGTCTCTCAACATTTTGGACCTAGAGATAACATTTAAATTAATAATAATTCACTAGGAGTCAGGAAGTATGTGGTAATCTGTCTTAAACCAAGGTAACTGTGAAATTTACAAAAATGGGAATCACAGTAATTGCTTCAAAATGGAAAATGACTTAAATAATAGAATCATAAATTTAACTAGAACTTTGGAAGTTTCCTTGTTCAAATGCCTATTCAGCAAATTCCTTTGCTATTTCTGTGATGCGTGATGATTCAAACTCTGTTTACATTTTCAAAAGGTGGGTATGCTTGCTACCTCACAAAGTAACAGTCTTGTTAAGGAGAGTTTTAATGATTAGAGTTTTTCCTTTTTTTACATCAGAATCCGCCCACTGGAATCACTGCCCATTAGCCATCTGCATGTTGTTGTCGCCGCTTCCTAAGATGTTTATTGAGTTTCCCAGTGTGCTATGCTCTGTGCTTTCCGCTGGTCTGGACAAACGCATCCGGATTCCTCATTCACGCTAAAAGAATAATTTCTATGAATATATCCCTCACCCTCACACCTAGACCCCAGTTTTTCTTTTCTAAATTCTATATCTTCAGTTTCTAAAACTATTTTTCACAGTGTTGAAATCCTTCCCAAATCCTTCCTGGCTATCTCGTCATTCTGGTATGGATACACTCTAATTGTCAGTATTTCTTAAAGTCAGTTCTAAAATTAACTACAGTTCCTCAGATGGATGAGCAGGGATGGTAAAATGGAAGCATGCTTTTGTTTCTGGAAATAATGACATCTACAATCAAAGATGTGTATGTGTGTGTTTTTTGTTAATTTTTTTTTTTTTTTTTTGGTCACTGTTATCGTTCAGTTGCTTCATATTGAACATTCATTCAGTTGAAATGTCTAAGTTTTTTTATCATACTCATAGGTCAGGCTTCCCATTCTCTACTGAACTAGTTAATATTATGAGCCTACTTCAAAGCATGAAACATAATTATATTCAATTCCATTTTTAATCATTAAAAATAAATGTCTACTCAGTGTTCTATGCAAGATGCTAGAAATATAAAACTAAATAAAGCATGATGTGAAGCAAGATATCTGTCCTGGAGGGATATGTAGCTCAGTAATAAGTGAAAACATGTTTTGCACATGAGTTTCAACAGTTAAAACCTTTGAGATGGAAATTATTTACGAGGACCTATATTCCTCATTAGCTGGATTTCATAAAATGACTTGTTCACTGGATTGAATTTGGAATGAAAACTGACCTTTTCCAGTCCTGTAGCCACTGCTGAGTTTTCCAAATTTGCTGGCATATTGAGTGCAGCACTTGAACAGCATCATCTTTTAGGATTTGAAATAACTCAGCTGGAATTCCATCACCTGCACTAGCTTTGTTTCTAGCCATGCTTCCTGTAAGGCCCACTTGACTTCACACTCCAGGATGTCTGACTCTAGGTGAGTGATCACACCATTGTGGTTATCTGGGTCATTTAGATCTTTTTTGTATAGTTCTTCTATGGATTCTTGGCACCTCTTCTTAATATCTTCTGATTCTGTTAGGTCCATACCTTTTCTGTCCTTTATTGTGTCCATCTTTGCATGAAATGCAACTTCTTTATGGTTAGATTAGATACATGTTACTTTGGTCAACGGTGTTAAAGTCACAGATAGTTCAAATTTAGGTTGAAATCATCTGGGTGTTGAATCCTATGAGAGCAAAGAAAGAGAAAGAAGAGTCCCTGAACTCATTACAGTATCATATTTGTTTTAGTTTCTTTATTTAAAAAAAAAACAGACTTACAGCCCTGTCTAAATAAAAATACCTTTATTTTTCCTATTTATATTAGTCCTATAAAATAGTATATTCACGCTGGGTGGAAATATATACTTAATGTCTTAGTGTATGGAATGAAAGACACTTCTGCAAGTATATACTGTCCTTCACTTCCTCATGCTCTTCAAATTATGCTGGTAAATTTGGTTGAGTTGAAGTAATAGATTAATACATTGAATCAGTACATTAATTTTCAGCTTTTAAACTACTTTCTCATATATTCAGTTCAGTTCAGTCACTCAGTTGTGTCCAACTCTTTACGACCCTGTGGACTGCAGCACGCAAGGCTTCCCTGTCCATCACCAACTTCCGAGTTTGCTCAAACTCATGTCTGTCAAGTCGGTGATGTCATCCAATGATCTCATCCTCTGTCATCCCCTTCTCCTCCTTCCTTCAGTCTTTCCCAGCATCAGGGTCTTTCAAATGAGTCAGTTCTTCACATCAGGTGGGTAAAGTATTGGAGCTTCAGTTTCAGCATCAGTCCTTCCGATGAATATTCAGGACTGATTTCCTTTAGGATAGACTGGTTGGATCTCCTTGCAGTCCAGGGGACTCTCAAGAGTCTTCTCCAACACCATAGTTCAGAAGCATCAATTTTTTGGTGCTCAGCCTTCTTTATGGTCCAACTCACATCCGTACATGACTGCTGGAAAACCATAGCTTTAACTAGAAAGACCTTTGTCAGAAAGTAATGTCTTTGCTTTTTAATGTGTTGTCTAGGTTTGTCATAGCTTTCCTTCCAAGGAGCAAGTGTCTTTTAATTTCATGGCTGCAGTCACCATCTGCAGTGATTTTGGAGCCAAAAAAAGATAAAGTCTATCAGTGTTTATTTGCCATGAAGACAAAATAGATTTGTCCCTGTCTATTTGCCATGAAGTGATGGGACCGGATGCCATGATCTTTGTTTTTTGAATGCTGAGTTTTAAGCCAACTTTTTCACTCTACTCTTTCACATTCATCAAGAGGCTTTTTAGTTCCTCTTCACTTTCTCCCATATGGGTGGTGTCATCTGCATATCTGAGGTTATTGATATTTCTCCCAGCAATCTTGATTCCAGCTTGGGCTTCATCCAGCCCAGCATTTCACATGACGTACTCTGCATATAAGTTAAATAAGCAAGGTGACAATATACGGCCTTGATTTACTCCTTTCCTAATTGGAACCAGTCCATTGTTCCATGTCTGGTTCTAACTGTTGCCTCTTGACCTGCATACAGATTTCTCAAGAGGCAGGTAAGGTGGTCTGGTATTTCCTGTCTCTTTAAGAATTTTCTCATATATTATCTCATAATAACTCTCTCAGTTAAAGGGATGTTGAAATTTGATTCCCTTGGCAGATGAGAAAATGTAACTGAGTAACTTTTCCAAGTTACAGGATGATGGCAAAGTCAGAAATGGATAGTAATCCTGTTTCCAGTCTAACGCCAAGCTACACCATTGATGGATTTTTGAGGATGGAGTAATACAAGGCAAGCACTCCTGAAGGAGAGCAGAAGATGTACTGTTTCTCAGTAAATCCAGTGCTTTCTCACAAACTTACTAGAAAACAAAATTAACATATCAAATTTTTTTACTGATACTATTTTCCAAGATGAGCTGCAATGAATTCTGCTTTAGAGTCATGAAAATCTTTCTTTTGTAATATGTGTATGGATTTGGTACTTGAACATTAATGTTCCACCCCCTTTTGTTCCTGAGAAACCTTGTTTTTATTCTTCCATTCTGAACTCAGAATATGATTCAGCATCCTTACGTGTGTCTATTTTTACTTCAATGGTTTTTGTAAGCAAAATGGTTAAAATGTTTTTGTATAATGAATATTGCTGTGAATACACTGTTTATCTTGCCCATCTGGTTGAAGAAAGATGAAAGAAGTCTAGAACGATTTCTAGATACTGATGTAGGAATTAATGAGGTTTAAGATTTGTCATGATCTAATATAGTCATCCATCTCAGTAGTCATTTGAGATTATGTTCTTCTCCGGTGATTGGTGGGGGGGCGGGTTATATTTGTATACTCATTTCCTGAATCTAATGGCTCTAACTTGCTTTTGGAAAACTACATCATTTTCCAACTGAATTCTGGATTAGCCCTGAAATAGGCAGTGCTCTATTCATGTTTCTGGTAGTGACAGCGTATGGGGGCTTTTTTAATCCCTTAGTGCCTTCTATTTGTCATGCATCTTACAGTGACAGATAAAACCCTTCTGTGAACACTTTGAAAGCCTAAAGGAAGACAGTTTGATGAATATAAATTAGCAATGGTGTTATCATAATTCACATTTACTAAAGGATATGGAGACTGTTGGAAATTTTTTTTGTTGTTTAATTTTTTGGATTACCTAGTTGTCGAAATTGCATTTACTTCATAGTGTTCCATTGAACTGTTGTTGAACTTTCTTTTTAAGAACATAACATTTATTTGAAGTTACTTAGTGAAGTAGTTTCTTGCATGTTTTCTGCTAGAACCACAGGTAAGGAACATAACAAACATAATCAGCTTCTTCATCTTTGTTTTCTTTATTGGATTTTAATTCATTTAATTCAACTCAAAATTTATGAAACCCCTCCTGTGGGGTCAGAAAAACTGGAAAATAAGCAGAACAAGATCAAGGTACTTATATTTTAATGGTGAGAAAAAAAAAGTTAAAGCTGTAAACAAGAAAATATATATTGTGTCAGATGATATCACATTTTATGGAGAAAAATAAAACATGAGTGGGACCCAAGAGTGCACAGATGCGAAACAAGTATAATTTTTGTGTTTGTCAGAGAAGACTCTCAATTGTATGACATTTGAGAAGACACTTGAAGGAGGTGATTCAAAATGTGTTCAGTCCTGTTGTTTCATAGGAAACACTGTTTATACCTACAGAGGTCTCTCCTAATCCCTTACCTATTTACACTATTTTATTCCTCCCCACTGCTATAGCTGGTTTTTGTCTTATGTCCCCCCTCTTTAGCTGATGTGGTTTCATGTATGTCCTTGCTCAGAAATGTACAGCTGTTCCCTATTGCCTATTGTATGATTTCTAGACTCCCCTACATTATATATAGTAATTTGTAGTAATTGTACACATTATATGTACACACTAATTTGTAAGAGCCATTTTTATCCAGTAATTTCATATGTAATCCTTACTCCTAGCAAATGGGTTTCTTTCTCTGTCCTGAGTAATCTATGCACATTTCCAATTCTGTTCTCTTATACCCTCCCTCCCACCTGAAATTCCATCTGTTTTCTAAATATGCATTTCCCTAAGCCTGAGGTTTGATTAATTTATACAGACAAATATGATTTATTGTAAAACTCTTTTACATCTGATATCCTCATTGGAAACTGATTCCAAGTGTAGAAGTAGGCTTTTACAACTACTGTCCTTAAAGGATGAGTTCCTAGATATGTTTTCTTCATTGGAGTTTTGGAGTGTGATGACTTGGAATAAGGTATGGTAAGGATTGGTGATTTAGAGAGGTAGGATCCATCATGCGTTTACAAATCCAACTTGTTATTGTTATTGTTCAATCCCCTAGGCTGCACCCTGTCACTCAAGGGGAAACAGAAGCTCACAAAGGTTGAGTTGCTTGTCATTGACCATGGAGACATGTTATTTTCTTCATTTATGTTGCCTAGTCTTTCCTTTATAACATGCATGTTACATTCGATTGCCTAATTCTCTGGTTAAGTTATGATTAACACTTATTTGCACACAAAAAATTCCCTACTGGTAGCTTTCCCGTCTCATCCTTTCAGTCATTATATATTTTAAAAATAGCTCCTCTGTGCCTAATACTATAGTACGTCTTCTATATCTCCCATGACACATAATATACTGCTATAGCGTGTATTTAAAAACCGTTACTGATTGCTTTGATGTGGAAGGCTTTAGAAAGCTGACATTTATGCTTCTTAAACTGCAGTTCATACATTTGACTTAATTCTGCCAGATATCAAAGCTTCTATCACATCACCTACATGGGGTCATGTCAAGCAAAGACGCTGTAAACAAGAACATAGAAGTGATTTGTTTGGTTTCCTGTCACCTTTTTTCCTCAGGCTTGCCACAGATTTTTCTTTTAAATATATCCTGCGAAACATGAAAATGAAGTTCAACAGCTCTTCAAACAGGACTTTGATATAATTTCCACCTGTTTTCTTTTTTGAAGTCTTTTTTTTGTTTTTGATTTTGATTTTCTTCTTCTTCCTCTTTTTTCAAACAGGGCTAGCCTTGTGCAGGAATATAAACTCAGGGGAAGTAGGACCCACATCTCATACTGGCAGAGAAAGAAGTAAACAACAAGGTCTTGAAATGAGGCAGAGGGGAGGCTTGGGATTTAAATAAACACAATGCAGTACAAAGGCACACCTTTTAAGACCCGTTCCACCTCACTTTGCTTATCAGCATTAAATCATGAATGTTGTTGCTGCCATCAGTTTTATCTCAGAAGAATTTTCAATTTTGGGCGGCATCAGAGATTTCAGGGATGAGCATTTATGAAATTACAGTGGAATTCTACTAATTCAGATTATTGATATGGAGATTTGCTTGGATTTTATGGGCTTAGAATTATGTGAAAAATCAGAATTAAAAGTCAACTCACTGCTTCAGAATATGGTTCATTTATTTTGGTGACTGCAGTTTAATTATTTATGTCTCTGTTGAATAGTCCTTTGGCAAATGCTCCACAGAAAATACATCATCATTTGTTTTCAGGCTATGTCTTCATTCATATGTGTTAACTCTGTGTTTGATAGGTATTTCTTTCAGTCACCTATATTAAGAAATAATTTTCAGCCTGTCTACAAGAATCCCAAATTTGCTTTCCAAAGTAGGTACTCTATTTGAAATCCAGTATGACTCCTTAGACATTTAGTATGCTGAACAGAAAGCTTTCATAAAGATTTGTGTATTTTTTTTTCTTAGTTTAAGAAAACTAAATAGTTTACTCTTTAAACTATATTTTACTGTTAATATCCTATATAAATATAAAATGTATTTCATATTTGATTAAATATATTTAAATATACTTTCAAAGCATTAGTTTCTAGGGAATAACTTATAAATGTGCTCTTTGTATTAAGCAATTATCTTATATGTAAATTAAACATTTAAGTAAGTGAGAATTTCAGTTTTTAAATGATTCACTGATAATTCCATAGAACATTATACCAAAATGAATCAAAGGAAGAACACAATGTCTTTTACCATTTATTTCCTCACACTGTTGGAACAAATGCATCTGTTTTATTTGCCATTTATTTAGAATGTGTTGTAATTCTTAGAAGCCAAATATAGTATAAGATTACCTAAAGAAGCTTTTGAATAGTTTGCCCTTTATAGAATTAGAGGTGAGATGCTCCCCCTCTTCTCTCATGCATCATTTGAAAACTGTTCCAGAACGAAGCTATAATTACCTGTATTTAAAAATGAAACTGTAATTAAAATCTTTGTGAGTTACCTTGAAAGTAGTAAGAAAGGGCTCTAAGTCTCTGTAAGGGCCAGTTCCAAGAGGAAATGATTTCATACATAGCATAGGAAATGAAATGAGATTAAGTTTAATGTGAAAGGATCTTCTAATGAGAAGTTGAAAGACTGACATAATGTCACTGAAACATTTGACTGGATAAGACCAAAATGAACCAACTTAACAGGAGAACTTTTCAGGTTTAACAAGATTTCTAGACCTAAAGCAAGTCAAGTAAAATTTGGAAGTTGTGTGATCTTTCAAATCTAAACTAAACATGTCCAGTGACTTTCTAGTCGAAACTGGTAAAAGGTATACTCTTGCCTGATCATACAAGCTGTTGTGATCAATTGTTATTACAGTTGTTTTTGTTTTTGCTGCCATTAATTTTATGAAGGAATGGTTTGTACATTATAAATGGCACCCATCTAGAGTGTACAATTTGAATTTTTAGAGTTGTATACTTGTCAAACCAAAATATTATCAAGGCACAGAGCATTTCCATTTCTTCCACAAGATTATTTATGTTCTCTTATATAGTCCCCTGTTATATATTCACCTTGACCCAGAAAACCACTTACCTAGTTTTTGTCACTATAGGTCAATATTCATTTCCAGTCAATTCAGTAACTCAGTCATGTCCAACTCTTTGAGACGCCACGGACTGCAGCAATGTCAGGCTTCCTTGTCCATCCCCAATTCCTGGAGCTTGGTCAAATTCATATCCATCGAATTGGTGATGCCATCCAACCATCTCATCCTCTGTCTTCCCCTTCTTCTCCTGCCTTCAGTCTTTCCCAACATCAGAGTCTTTTCCAATGAGTCAGTTCTTCACATCAGGTGGCCAAAATATTGGAGCTTCAGCTTGAGCATCAGTCCTTCCAATGGATATTCAGGACTGATTTCCTTTAGGATGGACTGGTTTGATCTGAAATCACATGGTACATGCTGTTTGTGTGTGATTTATTTTACTCTGCATAATGAATGTGTTTATTATATCAATAATGTATTACTTTTTATTGGTGTTCAATCATCATGTTTTACATGTATGTTTTATTTATACACCTGAATCATAATTTTATTAGTAGCAAGTGGTGCACTTAAAATTCTGTATATTTCCTCTATGAGCTTCTCTGGTAGTTCAGCTGGTAGGAATCTGCCTTCAATGTAGGAGACACGGGTTCAATTCCTGGGTTGGGAAGATCCCCTGGAGAAGAGATAGGCCACCCACTCCAGTATTCTTGCCTGGAGAATCCCCATGGGCAGAGGAGCCTGGCCGGCTCTGGTCCGTGGGCTCACAAAGAGTCGGACGTGGCACAGCACATATTCCCTCCATACCTAAAACAATCCTTTATAGATAGTTGAAATTCTTTGGTTGATTCATCTTTCTGAAAATAGATGTTGCAACGGGGCTTTGGAATGACCCTGGTATTAATGGTACTCTTTTCTGGAGAAAATTTTTGTGTAGGAAGTAGCAAAATAAGAGATCATTTGTTCAGCAGGTGCATTATGCCAGGTATAATGCAAAGTTTTTTGCAGTGATCTCTTTTATCTTTACAACCAAGCCTATGTAGTATTCATATTCCTGTGCTCATTTGATAGATTAAAACATAGAGATGAGGAACTTAACATTTTATACACAAGCTGGTAAGCAGAGAGATACTGGAGTTCAAAGCTATTGCTCTTAATCATAATAGCGCATTTCATTAGGAAAAAAAAAAAGAAAAGCTGTTTCATGTTCCTGCTCTGCTCAAAACACCACAATTCCACCCTATTTCTTTCAAATTTAAAATGAAAACCCATCCTGTAGCCAGGAGGCACATGGTATTAGTTTCCAAGTGAGTCCTCAGGCCGCTGCCCTCTCTCCCGCACAGGGGCGTCTCTGCTGTCCCTCAGGCACATGACCAGTGCTGCCTTCTCAGCGCCGTGACCGCAGCGCCTTCCACCGTCCCTACGCTTGCGTGCCTCCCTCACGCCGTTCAAGTCTTGGCTCACATTTTGCTGCTGCACTGAGATCTCCTCTGAACCCAAGGCAGCCCTCCACCCCTAACCTTTTGCTCTCCCAGTTTCTTCTACTTTTAGTTTCTTCTTTCCCTTTATTTTCTCCATAGCACCTACTGTTTTCTCATATATACATGAATTACTCATTTTATTAAGTTTAATGATTGTTGCCTGTCTCTCGCTGCAGAATACAATCCCCACAAGAGCAAGGATCTTTGTCAATGTTGTTACCTGATTCTGGCACAATTCTGTCTTGGTTCAGGCTGCTATAACAATTACCATAGACTGGGTGACTTAAACGACAAACATCTGTTTCTCACAGTTCTGGAGTTGAGGTAGTCCCAGATCAAGGTGGTATTAGTTTTGAAGTCTAATGAGTATCCACCAGATCCCATCTTCTGGCTTGTAGATGATAATCTTCTCATTGTGTCCTCACTGCAGAGAGTACAAACTCTCTTGTCTCCTTTTTCAGGGCACTAATGCTATTTGTGAGGGTTCTGCTTCAAAATCCAATTACTTACTGGACAGCCTACCTCTTAATACATTTGTGGTTAGTACTCACATACATGAATTTTGAGAGGACCCGAACATTCAGTCCATATTAAGCGCCTTGCACATAATAAGCCCCAGTCAATGTGTTTAGGATGTGAGCTGGAATATTTTTGGTCTTTTTTTCCTACCAACTAATTTTTCTTCTCAAAAGAAATGGCATTAAGCAGTACTGGATGACTTAAGAACAAGGTAAAACAATATAAACATTGATATCCAGATCTATAAGAAGACTCAAAGAAGAATTAGAAAGTTTCTCACTTTAATCTCTTCTACAGTCTTTTGTCTCCCTTATATCTTATTAGCTCACAATACCAGTAATTTTCTGGATTTGTTTTTAGAGCTGTAAGTACCTGGGAGATTTTGCAGTAAACATCTTGGCCCAAAAATCCTGAATTTGGGACTTTGGAGAGTTGTGGACTAAATGCATTTCCTATGGGTTTTAAAATTTAATGGCTTTATATGGAACTTGTCTTATCAAAGCAGTCTTTTGTCTTAGTTCACTCTGACTTACTCATTTTGGTGTCTGACTCCCAAAACATTATCAAGTAGATTGCCTCTAATACAACTTCTTTATTTTAGGGAAGTGAAACTAGATAAATGAAGCAAGTTGCCTAGAATGAGGGGGCTTCCCTGGTGGTTCAGATGGTAAGGAATCTGCCTGTCAATGAATGACAACTTTGAGCCACTTCCCATGAATGGGGAAAATAAAAATCAGTATTGTTGAAGCACTTACCAATCAATTAGAGTAAAGATTAATTAGAAAATGCTATCATTTATGCCCTTTTAAATCACATTTCTGTTGAATTCCTTGCTTAACACCCATAAAGTGGCTCATTGTTTGTGGTCATTTAGGCTCAAATATGATCTGCTTTCTTTCAGCATCATAAATTTCTCTTAAATGATCTGTGATGCAGAGACACTTCCATTAAACTTGGTGAAGGGGAACATGAATGAATCTTTTGTTATTTACTCTTGTGGTAATTCATTTGTGGTGGGAACTGCCACAAAAGTCAAAATGTTTTATTTATTTATGGGTTTTTCATGTAGACTTTTTTTTTTGAAAAGCAGGTATGATTACATTTGATATAAGTGTGGCATAGGAGTAACACGAAAGGATAATAGCATCATTTCTTTTTTTTATGCTTTTTTTGTTTGTTTTATTTTTTTAATAAATTTGTGTATTTAATTGGAGGCTAATTACTTTACAGTATTGGAGTGGTTTTTGTCAAACATCGACATGAATCAGCCATGGGCGCACATGTGTTCCCCATCCAGAATCCCCCTCCCACCTTCCTCCCCATCCCATCCCCCAGGGTCATCCCAGTGCATCAGTCCAGGTTCAGTGCATGAGACAGCATCATTTCTTATTTCTAGGAAGAATATAATCTTGGGAGAAGGCCAAGAAAATTTTGTTTCATAGATGAAGAAGGCATTTGATTTTGAGTCATCTTGACTTATAATTTATCTCTGTGAACAAAACTTCCTGTGCCAAATTTGATTTCAATGAATTAAAAAATATAAAACAGCTTTTCTCAAATGATATCCTTTTCTAGTTGATTGAATAGGAGAAAACATATATTTGGTAAGTTATTATTTTAGTACAGAGTTAATTGCTATATATTATATAGGTACTGAGGAAGTCCACAACTATATTAGCAGCTATTTTTACATTACTCTTAATGGACAGTGATGGTAAATATTTTCTGTGTTTAATGAGCCTTAGACACTATAAAATAAATTTGTACAAATAAAATGCTTCCCATGTTATTTCAACTATTTTTCTGTTTACAGAAAATATTAACTAAATGTGTCTGCTTCTGTGAAAAATTTGTAAAATAGGAAATTCCACATGAATAATCATGGTGAAATCTTGAACTGTTCTTCCAATTGACTTTAATTCTCTTTGCTAAAAGTAAGGAACAATTACTGACAGTCTTCCCAATTTCATTTGTCAAAACTCTGAGAATGAGTCAAGAGTTGGAGTCAATGAGTCAAATGTTGGAAAATCCTGAAGGATGCATAAAGTGCTATGGAAATCCTCATTAACAAATTAAAATATTTTTTGTCTATCAAAAATTATCCTGCATTTGTGAATGTATACACTTGAGTTATGGTTTCCCTGGTGGCTCAGATGTTAAAGAATCTGCCTGTAATGTGAGAGACTGAGGTCTGATCCCTGGGTTGGGAAGATCCCAATCCAGTATACTTGCCTGAAAAATTCCATGAACACAGGAGCCTAGTGAGCTACAGTCCCTGGGTTGAGAAGTGTCAGACATGACTGAGCAACTAATCCTTTCACTTTCACTCTGAGTTATTTTACTGCGATTATGATGTTTTCCCTATGTAATCAAGGTGAATGCTATCAATTCAATAAAAGTAAAAAAACACATAATAAAGATTTATCTTACAGTAACATTTTATTTTCATGACATGAGGTCATCTCAGATGTAAAAACAGCTTCTAAGAAGTATTGCCTTGTCTTTTAATAATTCAACAATTTAGATGAGACAACTAAACCAAATCCTATATCAAACCCCATAAAAAAGTGTTATAGTGAGACTGCCTTCTCTACTGAGGGTCTCAAAGAATTTTTACACAAATGTCAGATGTTTTATGATGAGAACACCTCTTTTTAGTATTCAAGTAGAAAAGATTTCACCATAAAATGTTTGTCCTTTTTTTTTTGCATTTGTCAATCTATCAGTATATGAAAAGTGTTACAATGCGTTGTGAATGTGAAAGTGTTAGTTGCTTCATTGTGTCTGACTCTTTGTGACCTCATAGACTGTAGCCCACCAGGCTCCTCTGTCCGTGGAATTTTTCAGGCAAGAATACTGGATTGGGTAGCCATTCTCTTCTCCAGAGGATTTTCCTGACCCTGATATTGAACCTGGGTCTCTTGCATTGCGGGCAGATTCTTTACCACCAGGGAAGCCCCAATAATGCAGTAATCTACTCTAAATTAATAGATATTTACACGTACATCTATACACATATGTGTGTCACTTGAGTCCTCCAGGGGACAGATGCTCAGATGAAGTTAGGGCTACAGAAATCTGTTTAGGAGTAACAACAATCTTTCAGTGAAGTATAACTAAATAAAGAAGCAGGACGAGGGGTAAGGGACCATTAGCCAGAATACAAAACTGATTCTTTCTCAGCCAACTCAATGGAGTGCTGGGAAGCAAAGATGTCTTGGTAGAGGAGTTCCTAGGTGGATAGATGGCCAGGCCCCTGCCCTGAAAATGCTTAATCATTGGCTGGGGGCTATCCAAGAGAGCATAACCTCAGTAGATCCTGAAAGTGCAAATTGTTGATGGTTATCAGCCTACTGTCATGTATGGATGTGAGAGTTGAACTATAACGAAAGCTGAGTGCCCAAGAATTGATGCTTTTGAACTGTGGTGTTGGAGAAGACTCTTGGGAATCCCTTGGGCTGCAGGGAGATCCAACCAGTCCATCCTAAAGGAGATCAGTCCTGGGTGTTAATGGGAAGGACTGATGTTGAAGCTGAAACTCCAATACTTTGGCTACCTGATGCAAAGAACTGACTCATTTGAAAAGACCCAGATGCTGGGAAAGATTTAGGACAGGAGGAGAAGGGGATGACAGAGGACAAGATGGTTGGATGGCATCACTGACTCAGTGGACATGGGTTTGGGTGGACTCTGAGAATTGGTGATGGACAGGGAGGCCTGGCGTGCTGTAGTTCATGGGATCACAAAGAGTTGGACATGACTGAGCGACTGAACTGAACTGAACTGATCAGCCTACTGTACTTCTCACAGCTCAATAGTATGCTCTAGAAGGGGACACTAGCATACGGCAACGGGCACACCTTCATAGCTGTTCTAACTGGAGCATAGCTGTTCCAATAAGTTTGCATGCATGTATTTATGAGTAAATTTATCTAGGCATGGTGGTTCAAATGGTAAAGAATGCCTGCAATTCAGGAGACTTGGATTTGATCCCTGGGTCGGTCAGGACGATCCCGCAGAGGAGGAAATGGCAACCCACTCCAGTATTCCTGCTTGGGAAATCCCATGGAATGAGGAGCCTGGTGGGCTGCAGTCCATGGGGTTGCAAAGAGTTGGATATGACTGCGTGACTAACACACACATATCTATGTATACAATGTGTCATATATGTTTAAATACAGAATGTTCATCTAATTTGCAGTGGTATCTTCCACTCCATAAATCTGTCAAATTCATAGATTTTTCTCAGTATTTTAAGAATGATATTTTAAGATAATTTTGAAAGATCAAAAAATAGCCACCATCTAGTGAAGACTGTATAATGGGAAGTTCAGGCTGATTAGGTGGATCTTTCCCTGGTTGACCATAAACATTATTGCATTTGTTAGGTCATCAAATAAATTCTACATAAACATATATTATTTCTGATAGGTGAAAAAAGTCCTTAGTTGAGAGGGATTAATGAATTGGGATACTTAATGCAAAGAACTCGATATTATCCAATTTTAGGAGAAGGAAATGGCAACCCACTCCAGTATTCTTGCCTAGAGAATCCCGTGGACAGAGGAACCTGGTGGGCTGCTGTCTATGGGGTCGCACGGAGTCAGACACGACTGAAACAACTTAGCAGCAACAGCAGCAAGAGATAGTGATCTCCCAGTTCCCAGTATTTGAGTAAAGACAGATTGCTATAAGAAATGGTAACTTCTATCAATAGTTATTCCTGATATTGCATTTGCATTTTTAAGATTTCTTCTTCCAGTGAAGTAATCATTGCCATTTTCTATATCAGGGCCTTTTCACCTGTTGATCTTTCTGCATGTACTGCTCTCAGATATTGATGATACAAATGTCCAGGCTTCATTGTAATCTCTGTTTAAATGTCATCTCTCTCCATCTAATCTAAAACAATAGTCCTTATTCCCATCTTCTCTGCTTTAAAATAATATAGTTATCCCTATGTGGCATTATTTTAAAAAGTTATTTATTTGCTTATCTGTTTATTCCAATAAAATTGCATTTTCTTTAAAGGCAGAGACTTTTGTCAGTGTTGTATGCTCTTGTACCCCCAAGCTCTAAAATCCTTTGTGTAAGGTGTTTATAGTAAGCAGTTAAAATTTATCTATTGAGTGAATGAATGGAATGATGATGAATGAATGAGGAAACAAATGAATAATGTTGAGGTAGTCTCTACCCACCTTCCCCTCTCTCAATTGTGCTTGTTTAAAAGCAAGATGTTTACATAGATCTGGGTTTATGGTATATTACAAGTTCAGGTGAAACTTTGCCATCATGTGGGAAAATGGAATTTTTTTTTGCCAGTTATATACTCACTTTAGCAAGATTTGTTAGAGAGAAAGGATGTTTCTCTAGCCTTGGCATGTAACTTTATGAAAGCAGCAGTCTGCTTTAACCAGCCCATCACTTCAAATCATGACTAGTTAATGTTTATAGAATGTTTCCTTCTTGTAAGTATTTGAGAGTTTTTAAAACAGTGTAATTCTCAGCAAGATCAACAAGAGTCTTGCAATCTTCTGTCAACTTGCGAAGTCAGATTTTTTTGTGTGTATATTTAGAAATAAACATAGTTCCATTCATATCCACTAATAAGTGAAGAAAAGACAGACAGATGTGGCCTTTGCAGCCGGCCTGTTGTCCTGTGCTTTTTGGTCAGTCTGGTGATCACGATGTCTCCTATCAATAAGGCTAAAATTAGTATTGATTTCAACTTGCCACTTTTCTATTTTTTTTCTGTCTCTGCAGCAGCAATATAGGAGATACTCTTTTTCTCCGTGTCATCATCATGGTTCACTTGGACTACTTTTTACTTTACAACTGAAAGATAAACTTATAGATTTTTTAAAAAATCACTAGTATTTTCCCTAAATAGTCAATAGTTACTGACAAACTGTTGCCCTGGCTGAAAATTTTGACCTCAAGGAAACTATAGAATATCGTTTTTCCAGAATGAGATATCTAAGCCACCAAGGAGTAAAATATTGACCATGTATAAATATGTCATGTGTGTTTTTGCTAAACTGTGAACTAGAATATGTAAATTTTGCAGTATTTTGTTAGAGCTTTAAAGACCAACTTTCTTATTATGTTCCTTATGTTGAAATAAAATTTAGGAACAATAATTACAGTGAAATCATATTATTAGCAGTTTGTCTTTTGTTCATAATGCAATTAAATATATATCAAATACCATTCTATCTCACTAAGACCATGGTATTTAGACATTTCATTTCAGAATGGAGCCATTATAAACTCATAGTTCAGTTCAATTCAGTCACTCAGTCATGACCAACTCTTTGTGACCCCATGGACTGCAACATGCCAGGCTTCCTTGTCCATCACCAACTCCTAGAGCTTACTCAAACTCATGTCCATCGAGTCAGTGATGCTATCCAACCATCTCATCCTCTGTCAGCCCCTTCTCCTCCTGCCTTCAATCTTTCCTAGCATCGGGGTCTTTTCTAGTGAGTCAGGTCTTCGCATCAGGTGACCTAAGTATTGGAGTTTCAGTTTCAACATCAGTCCTTCCAATGATATTCAGGACTGATTTCCTTTAGGATGGACTGGTTGGATCTCCTTGCAGTCCAAGGGACTCTCAAGAGTCTTCTCCAAAACCACAGTTCAAAAGCATCAATTCTTCAGTGCTCAGCTTTCTTTATAGTCCAACTCTCACATCCATACATGACTACTGGAAAAACCATAGCTTTGACTAGATGGACATTTGTTGGCAAAAGAATGTCTCTGCTTTTTAATATGCTGTCTAGGTATATCAGCTTTTCTTCCAAGGAGGAAGTGTCTTTTATTTTCATAGCTGCAGTCACCATCTGCAGTGATTTTAGAGCCCCTCAAAAATAAAGTCTGTCACTGTTTCCCCCTCTATTTGCCATGAAGTGATGGGACCAGATGCCATCATCTTAGTTTTCTGAATGTTGAGCTTTAAGCCGACTTCTTCATTCTCCCCTTTCACTTTCATCAAGAGGCTCTTTAGTTGTTCTTTGCTTTCTGCCATACGGGTGGTGTCATCTGCATATCTGAGATTATTAATATTTCTCCCAGCAATCTTGATTCCAGCTTGTGCTTCATCCAGCCCAGCATTTCTCATGATGTACTCTGCATATAAGTTAAATAAGCAGGGTGACAATATACAGCCTTGACATACTCCTTTCCTGATTTGGAACCAGTCTGTTGTTCCATGTCCAGTTCTAACTGTTGCTTCTTGACCCACATAAAGATTTCTCAGGAGGCAGGCCAGGTGGTCTGATATTCCCATCACTTGAACAATTTTCCAGAGTTTGTTGTGATCCACATAGTCAAAGGCTTTGTTGTAGTCAATAAAGCAGAATTGTTGTAGCCAATAAAGGAGATGTTTTTCTGGAACTCTCTTGCTTTTTTGATGATCCAGCAGATGTTGGCAATTTGATCTCTGGTTGGGATTCCCTGGTGGCCCAGCTAGTAAAGAGTCTGCCTGCAATGCGGAAGACCCTAGTTCAATCCCTGGGTCAGGAGGATCCCCTGGAGAAGAAAATGGCAACCAACTCCAGTAATCTTGCCTGGAAAACTCCATGGATGGAGAAGCCTGGTGGGCTACCATCCATGGGGTCAGAAAGAGTTGAACACGACTTCACCTCCTCTGCCTTTTCTGTATCCAGCTTGAACATCTGAAAGTTCATGGTTCACGTACTGTTGAAGCCTGGCTTGGAGAATTTTGAGCATTACTTTGCTAGCGTGTGAGATGAGTACAATTGTGCGATAGTTTGAACATTTTTTGGCATTACCTTTCTTTGGGATTGGAATGAAATCTTGACTTTTTCCAGTCCTGTGGCCACTGCTAAGTTTTCCAAATTTGCTGGCATATTGAGTACAGCACTTTAACAGCATCATCTTTTAGGATTTGAAATTGCTCAATTGGAATTCCATCACCTCCACTAGCTTTTTTGTAGTGATGTTTCCTAAGGCCCACTTGACTTCATAAGATGATAATTAAATAACTTTTCTGGTGCAAGATTCTGTTCATATTTTTCTTTTAGTTTTTCAATATAAATGGGAAAAAAGATTCCCTGAAGACACTGCTTTAGGAAGAACCAGAAGTTCTGATTATAGTAATCACAGTCATACCCATATAGACTGACCAAATATTGAATGTATTTGATCTCAACTTTGAAATATGGGTGTGTTAAATACCATTAAATCATAGCGAATGACAAGTATGGTCTGATGAATATACTAAAAATTCACTTTTTTTCATACTTTAAGTTAAACTTTGAAATAAATAATAGTTTCCTCAGATACCACCATTGAAATAAACTCAGTTTCAGTTCTCCTATTTTTTCATGCTTTTTTATATCATATATTTTTATCATATATTGATATGGCATGAATAATAGTCTTATATTCTACATTGTATTTAATGTTTGGTTCCTAGGTCGTAAAAGTATTGTCTTTTCCAACTTCTGTTAACTACAGTAGTACAAAATTTTTCTTTTAAGGTTAGAGATTCACTCATCTCCCCACTTTTGCAGTGGATTCAGTTAGTGATATTATGATATTGCTAGCCTGTACATCTCTCTAAATAATCAAAACAGAGGGCAAAAAATCATTTTAAAATTAGATAACACATAAGTAAGCATAATACTTACAAGTTCATCACCCTGTCCAGTGCAAACATTTGGTTTTGAATTAAAAGTAAGTAAACAATCTCTTTTTTTTTTGAAATAATAGCTTACTATTTAATTTTATTTTTATTTAAAAATTTTAATTGCCATTTTATGTTGGAGTACAGTAGATTAACAGTGTTAGTTTCAGGTATGCAGCAAAGTGGTTCAGTTATACATGTATCTATTTTTTCAAATTATTTTCTCATTTCAGTTGTTAGATAATATTGAGAAGAGTTCCTTGTACTATACAAGGAACAAGAGTTCCTTGTTGATTGCTCATTTTAAATATAGCAAGGTGTACATGTCAATCTCAACTTCCAGTTTATTCCTCCTTCCTACTCTTATGCCCTGGTAACAGTAAGTTCATTCTCTATGAGTCTATTCCTATTTTGTAAATAAGTTAATTTGTATCATTCTTTTTATTTTCTGCATATAAGTGATATCACGTGATGTCTTTCTCTGACTTACTTCACTTAGTATGATAATCTCCAAGTCTCTCCATGTTGTTGTAAATTTCATTAGTTCTTTCTTTTTAATGGTTGAGTAATATGTCATTGTATATATGTATTACTTTTTATTTATCCATTCATCTGTCACTGGGCATTTAGGTTGCTTCCATATCTTGGCTATTGTAAATAGTGTTGCAATGAACATTTGATTGCATGTATCCTTTTGAATCTTGTTTTTCTCCAGTTATATGTCCAGGAGTGGGATTGCTGGATCATATTGTAGCTCTATTTTAAGTTTTTTAAAACTAAAAATTCCACTAACAGTTGAGACGTGTTCCCTTTTCTCAGTACTGTCTCCAGCATTTATTGTTTCTAGACTTGTTGATAATGGCCATTCTGACTGGTGTAGGTGATACCTCATTGCAGTTTTGATTTGCATTTCTCTAATAATGAGCAATGTTGATCATCTTTTCATATATGTTTTAGACATCTGTATGTCTTCTTTGGATAAATGTCTGTTTAGTTCTTCTGCCCAGTTTTTGATTGAGTTGTTTGGTTTTTTCATATCAAGCTGCATGAGCCATTTGTAAATCTTGGAGATTAATCACTTGTCAGTCTGATCATTTGCAAATATTTTAAACAGCCTCTTATATTAATGTGAAATCTTAAGGTGATCACATAAAAACAAATACTAAGAAGTTTTTAATATGCAATATTACAAAAATATTTTAAATACTTATAATTGGATTTATTCAAAAAATATTATAAGAAGTGGCTTTTTTATTGGTTAACAAGCAGCTGATAGAAAAGACTTAAGAGGCACTAACTCAATATGATATATACTAAAATACCAATTTTCCCCAATGTATATTATATATTATATCCAATTATGTTAATGAACATTTTATAAAATGTATAAATACAAAGTTTTTCACAGTATTTTTATTTTCCATGTCTTGCCTAAAATATAATATTAGAATATAAATCAGTAATGTAGCCAGTTTTATTCTATATTTAAGTGAAAAGTTGTTACCTATAAGAAGGTTTTCAGCCCTATCATATAAATTATATTGTACTTAAATCAAGTACATACAGCATCTGCATAGATATATTTCACTGTTAAAATTGCATTTCTTCAGTTCTGAAAAGAATTCACAAGTTACATCACAGTGTTTTCTTATTTTGAATCTGAGGTTAAAAAAATAAAATTGGAAAGAAGCTACTACCAGAAATTGTTTTTAATTTGTTTTGATGAAAGGCAATTTGCTTTTAATTTGCTTCAAGTTAAGAAACCTTTATTGAGCATTTGTAAGTTCAGAGAAGTCAGTGACAGGTGGAGTGGGAATTGCTGATGAAAAGAAAACATAGTTACTATCTTTAAGTAACTGAAGATATTAATATAAAAGTGTGCATTAAAAGACACAGGAACACAGTACTTTGGATGTTCAGAAGAGCTCAGAGAACACTTCCCAGTTTGAGGGGCGGTTCAGAAGACTTCTGAAAGAGGGCATATCGGTTTTAGCCCATTTGAAATCTTGTTGTGATTTAAAATACAGAATAGTTAAGGAGAATTTTATTTACAACGCTAAAATTCTGAATCAGCCTCCACATTTGCAGACTGATCCTTTTTACTAAAAGGGTGAAAAATGATCAAAGTGTAACTAAATGTTATGAAAATCTTAGCTTCTGTGCTGAGATAAAACTTTGGTTTTTAGGCTATAGTGCTTGCTTGTTAGTTGCTCAGCTGTGCTGGACTCTGTGACCCCACGGACTGTAGCCCACCAGGCTACTCTGTCCATGAAATTTCCCAGGCAAGAATACTGGAGTGGGTTGTCATTTCCTTCACCAGGAGGTCATCCTGATCTAGGGATGGAGCCTGGCTCTCCTGCATTGGAAGCAGATTCTTTACCTTCTGAGCCATCAGGGAAGTTTTTCCTTGTTTTTTTTTAAGGCGATAGTAGTCTAATTTGTCAAGTAGAATGGCAGTTTAGATATATTATAATCGTATATTTTCAAACAACAAGAATTTGTTTCAGTGTTGTGACTATCCTAAAAAGATAATGAAACAGGAACGCAAACTCTCACAACAGGTAGTTATCAGATCCATCAGGTCAAGAAGAAGCATTTCTTAATCAGAGATTGTCTGTAAGTAGTTATTTGTGCTAATTATCATGTGAAAATTAAGTAAGAGTTAAACCACAGAATTAAAATTGAATGTGTCATTGTTCTAATTTTGTGTCATTATTGAGAATGCATTGTTAGGGTAATTAGGAATTGACTGTTATCAAAACAAAATGTGACATTAAATGCAAGAAACATTATACTTTTTTTTTCTTCTGAAGCTGATAATAGATTACCACTTCTTGTGCTTTAAGATTTCTAAATAGAGAAAGAAGAGGAGCGGGGAGAGAGGAGAGAAAAGAAGGAGAGAAGGAGGAACTTTTGTCCAGTGTGTTAACTCTGCCAGTTACTTGATTAATTTCATAGCCCTCCTCCCACTCTGCATTTCTTTCTGTTCCTGTCCCTCCCACATCCACCACTTTCTTTACAGTTCTCAGAGCCATAAGAGGCCTGGGCTGGGCCATTCTTTATTCTCAGTACTGACTGATGTGAGACCTCTACCAAAGTAGAATCAGAAAATGTCCTGAATTCCACATCCTCTAACCAAATCCCCTGGACTTCCTTCTCTTCCTATCTGGATGTGTACTCTGTTTGGGTCTCGACCATCTCCCTTCTTCCTTTTTTTACACTTTTCAAAAGTAGGTTTTGTTTATTTTTAATGCCTGGGAGTATGGGAGTCATACCATTTTTCTGGAAGTGGTATAATTCAAGAAATGTTTAGTCTATTTTGACTTTTGTGAGGAGTAAAGTAATAGAGAAGAGTATAAAGTAGTGTTTTGAGTGCTTTTCTGAGTTCACTCTGACAGTTTATCTAAAGAGTGCTGTCTTGTTCCTTCCAGCCACCTCTGCCATTTTTCTTGTGTTGAAGGGTTGGGGAGAACGGATATTATTTCTCAGTGTAGGGATGGTTACTGATAGAAAACTTAGTGGACAAATAAAAATTTGAAATACACTGGTGTTATATATTACTGGGCCTTTTCTATTTTCTCTCCCCTTAAGAAGGATGATCTTGTTTTGTTTTCCCTATAGGAAAAATAAACAAAAATTAACTTTTTAAAAAATATGGTATGAATTTTGGCAACAACTCAACTCCAAGTAAACAAATTGAAGTTAAAGTAAAAATGGTGCTTTCTGACAGAGCCCTTTGAGTCTATTCCTGAAACATGGAAACACCTTCATAGCAGTGACTAAGTCTCATCTTCCCCTCACCCACAGGCACCGTGTATGAATATGGATGAAACACGTATGACATCTGTTGACATTTATGAAGAAATATATGTCAGATTGCAAGCTCATTATATCAAAAGTCATATGTCTATACAAAATTCTGATATTTTAACTCATAGATGTTAAGAGGCTAAATAAATTCAGGCTGTCAAAATGATTTGAGACATTTTCCCAAAACATCTTGTGTTTAAGACACCTACCACATTCAGAGAATTGTACCAGCAGTTATTCATTTTGGGGGGGCACAAGAATGTTTCTGAAGCTTTTAACTATTCTGAGTATTTATAAATACTGTTAGCTTTCTCAATAAGATAGTATGCAGTAGCCTATTATATATCTGAAACTGATATTCCTGTAAAAAAATTTTAAGTGCATAGTGTTCATATAAAGTTTGGGAATCCAGAAAAATAAAAGTAGATCATAGTACGCTGCTGAATCAACTAGAGGGGAGATGCAAGAATTTTCTTTTCTGACTCCAGAACTCTAGTTAAATTGGAGTTGACAGAGTCTCTTTGGAATGCTAAAAAATATGAATTTGAAAACTTGGTGGCATTTATTTTGAGATAATTTTATTAATTTTGTAAGAAAAATGCATTATGACACGTATTACTGTCACTAACTCTTATAAGCACACATTAAAACACCTATTTGCTATAGTGCATCTGTCATAGTCCCCCTCCCAGTTTTAGCATATGCTGAAAATTCTTTTAACTGGACTATTTTTTTTTTCCTTGAAGAAAGACACATAAAGATAAATATTGTCCATACTGGAAGAGCCACATGTTTGTGAATCGATGACTGAAATAATAATGCTAATGTAATTTTTTGGCTATTTTAGAACTTACATTCTCCAGAGGACAATGTACTTATTCATAGAGACAAAGCAAACAAACAAAAACTGTGTCCTTAAAGAATGTTTAAAACTTTCCAGGTAAATATGAGCACACATCTCATGACTGTTCAGTGGGCTTACTGTTTCTTAGATGGCATATTGTCTGTTTCACACAAACACTCCCACCCAACCACCCAAGTGACTATTGATAGAACACGGACTTAATAACGTAATTTCTTCCCAACCAGAAATAACTTCCCTTGAGCCTTCAAAGTCCAATTCATAATTTTTCTTTTGTTTATAACATTCTACATCTCCAGCCTTATGATATTTTTGCCTGATTTTTCCCTGTATAATAATTGTATGCAAAGTAATTTTTCTTTTCTTAAAATTAGAAACATGTATTTAATTAAACACTAGGGTATTATGGACAAATAAACCACTTGGATCTCAGAATTTTCCAGCGCTTTTTTAAAACCACCATTGCCTTCCAAAAGAATCCATTAGATGAAAATTTGACAATGTATATTCAAGAATATTAAATAAATGTCTACCTTTATTTCCCCACTAACTCTCTCCCTTTATTCTCTCATTTATGCGTGTTTCCCCCTTTATTTTGAGTATAAAATATCTAGCCATTTATAAAAGTGTTTAGGTAAACACCTGTATATGTGATTTCATATTAATTAAGTCAGCAGTATATATTTGTTATACTCTGCAGTAGACTAGTTAAAAGGAAGCACAAAAATGGTGTAGTAGTCTATAAAATGATCGTATAAAAATCTCTATATTAGTTAAAATCAAACCAGATCTTATTCCAAAACAAATTACAGAGTTCTTTATACTTAGTCTGTGGGTTGAATTTCTTTATACATTTTATTTTATATTTCATTTCCTCCCTCAAATATATATTATTCCCCCCTCAAAGAGTTATTTGAGGATAGGAAATTATCTAAAATGTGCTTATAATCCCAATCTCTTTGTGCTAAACTAAATGGTGTAGACAAAGGACACACACACACACACACACACACACACACACACACGATAGCTTATGGTGAACGATGTTGGATTTGTGATCTCTGAAGAAGATTTAACATCAGGACCAGGGACCAGGCTTGATCACTTAGGAGCTTTTATGTAGCAGAGTTTTATTAAAGTGAAAGAGGACAGAGAAAGCTTCTGACAAAGACATCAGAAAGGGGACAAAGAATGCCCCCCTCGCTCATCTTAGCAAGGCCTTATATACTTTTACCAGACCCACTCCCACAACACACATCTTAAATTAACAAGATTAGAACCAACAATAGAAAAGTCTTACCAGACCCACTCTCACAGCATACATTTTAAAATGACAGGATTCAGAAGGTTCCTGAAGACTCTCAAGAAATAGAAACATGTCCTCAAGCAGTATACATTGTTATATTGACTAAGACAAAGCAATATAGAAAAAAAAGTTTGTGCTTTTCTCCTCTTTGAGAATCCCAGACCCCTTTCTCCTCCTCAGGGACCCCAGATTTCTTATAAACCTACTGAAGAATTGACTCTCTTTCACACACATACACACACACTCAGGCCTCTATATGCATAGGTTCTGCACCCATGGATTCAATCAATTGAGGATCAAAAATATTTGAAAAAAGTAAAATTCCAGAGTTTCAAAAAGCAGAACTTGAATTTGTCTAACACCAGCTGTTTACATAGCATTTACATTAGATATTATAAGTAATCAAGATAATTTAAAATATATGGGATGATGCACGTATACTATATGCAAATACCATGCCATTTTATATAAAGAACTCAAACATTCATAGATTTTGGTATCTGTGGGAGGGTTCCTGTAACCAATTCTTAGCAAATCATGAGGGACAACTGTATGTGTGTGTGTGTGTGTGTGTGTGTAAACAATATAGGATTTTTTTTTATAATTTACAGTTTATGGGCAAAAAGATATCCATAAACTATTCCAAAAGTTCTTAATGTAGATTTTTGGTACAGTCTCATCATCCAAAAATGGAATAAAATCTATTGCTTTTACATTGAGTCCATTGTGGAAACTTTTAATGATACTCACTGCTGGTTTCTGCAGATATGTTCTTCAAGTCTTCTAGGACAAATTCATTTTCATATTTTCATTCAGTTATGTCAGAATTTCACTCAGTTATGTCAGTTATGCTTTAAGACCAAGGAGACATTTTTTTGGGAAGGTTTCACTATGGGTTCCTCATAACACTTTGATTAGTTTTTCTTTGTCATAAAATTAATTGCTGAAAATAAAACAAAAGAAATGTTGATGTTTTTAATTATGTTTAAGAATATCAACAAGTGTTGGCATCACTTGTATTTTCATTTTGGTAATTTATGGCTAGTAAGCTTAACTGCTTAAATACCTCATTTTAATTTTAAACGTGTATTTAAGAAATAACCTCCTTGACCAGTAATAAGTGAGCCATTGGTTATAGTTAATAATGTCCATGTATTAGGATGTCATAGCAAAACACACATGTATATACCATCACATCCAGGATGATAGATTTAATAAAACTATGTTGCATAAAGATGAGCCCTATTGTTCTACCTTGCAAGGTTGTTATAGTTACAGTGGGGAATTTAACTTTTCTTAGTAATATTAGTTACTGAACTAATGTATGGGAGTTTAACTTTTCTTAGTAATATTAGTTACTGAACCCAGTCTTTTCTTAAATCTCCTGTTTGAAAGTAACCTCCATTGTAAAAGATTCTGAATTATTTTTATTTCTCTTTCTTCTTTAAATAAATGTTTTGAATAAGGCAGAGAACAAAAACATTAGCATATGTTTTCCTTCCAGACACTGAATATTAGACAGAACTTTTGCTCCCCAAATCAATTGCTATTTTTCACTTAACAGGAAAAAATTTAGTATTATATATATTTTTAAAGCAATCTGTTCTCAACTGGTTAACTCTGTTTAGTTGATACTAATAAAACTCATAAGTTTCTGTTATTCAATATAGTTTAAGTCAGAATATCAAGTATCTGTGAACAATGGGTTTCAGACCATCATCAAGTTTCAGGTTTCCAAGAGCTATATGAACCATATTCATTGAACAATAAGGTGACCTTGAAAAACATATTTAAGATTTACCTCCTACAAGGCTACAGCACCGAATTTTGGAACTCTGAGGAATGAATAGGTATAAAAGGAAATAGGATAGGTACTCTCCACACTCAAGGAATTTATAGTTCTTTTGGGAGAGAAGAAGAAATATCTGTCTTTTCTGAATAACTAACTGAACAGTGCTACTAATCATATCAGAATATTCATATATTTTACATAATATTGTAACTCCATGGTGTTATCTACAGCACAGTAAATTCCTCACTGGTAGGATTATGTTTTCCTCATATTCATATCTTTGCCTTTTATCTGGTCAAATCTCTTATATTTGGAAGTGTTCAAAAGAACTTCAACAAATAATGCAAAAACCAATGAACCTTTTAAGAGATTAAGTGTCTGCACACAACAAAATGCTATTGTTATGATTAATAATACCTAACATATTTTGAGGGAAATACTCTCTGTATACTTTTAATAACTATGATTCAAATGTGATAAAAAAAAGTAAAATAGTAACATCAGCAAAAAGGAATAGGCAGATTCAAGCTTTCATCATTCCACAATAGCATCAAAATGAGAATAAATTGTCAGAACTAAATTTTTCAGAGCTCTGGTAAGTCAGAAGTTTACAACAACCAAGTGAATGCTGAATTAGAACGTAAGAACATCAATCAGTGTTATACACCATGTTCATAGGGATAAATTTAATAAAACAGAACAAAACAAGCCATTGTCATCTTGATGCAGAAAAAGGCTTTTGACAAAATTCAACATCTTTTCATGCCCAAAGCATACACACACAATGAAAAGAAGGAAACTTTAACATTGTAAGAAGTATTTATTCAAACAAACAAACAAACAAAAAAAGCACCCCATGCTACGTTATACTCAGTGGTAGAAACCTAAAATCTTTACACCTAAGATCGGGAAAAGACAGAATCCCACTTTCACTACTGCTATTCATCACTGCACCAGATAAATCAGACAGGAAAAAGAAAAGAAATACAAATTGGAAAGAGAAAGTAAAATGATCCCTCTGTATATAAAAGATGTATATAGGTGTGTGTGTGTACATATAATCCTGAAGAATCCCACAAGAAAGCAGCTAAAGCTAATGAATGAATTCACCAAAGTTGCAGGAGACAAGATCAATACACAAAAATCAATTTTGTTTCTATGAAGTTGCAATGAACGATCCAAAAGTGAAATTAAGAAAACTATTCTACTTATAATATCACCTAAAAGATTAAAATGCCTAGAAATAAATTTAATCAGGGAGGTGAAAGACTTGTACACTGAAAACAACAGAACATTGCTGAAAGAAATCAAAGACCTAAATATTTGGAAGTATGGTTTGTATTCTTGGATAGAAATACTTAATCTCACAGGTTCAATGGAATCTTTATCAAAATTCCAGTAGCCTTTTTTTTTTTTTTTCAAAGATGGAAAAGCCTATCCTCCAATTCCTGTGGAATTGCATAGGACCCTGAATGGCCAAAATAATCTTGAAAGAGGACAACAAAATCATGAAAACTCATGCTTTATTTTTTTTCCACTTCAAGGCTTATTACAAATCGACAATAAGTAAAGCAGTGTGGTAACGTCATAGTGTATACACATATGTAATACTAGCATAAGGATTGCATATAAAGTGATGAAACAGAATTAAAAATCTAGAAGTAAACTTATACATTTTTGGTTAATTGATGTTTAGTAAGGATGCCAAAATCATTTGATAGGGAAAGAATAATTTCTTGACGAATGATACTAAAACAATTGAATTTCCAGAATTGTAAAAGAATGAAGTTAACACCCTTTTCTCATACTATATGCAAAAATTGATTCAAAATAAATGCATGGCCTAAATATAAGAGCTAAAACTATAAAACTTTAAAAGAAATATAAGGGGGAATTTTTATGGCCTTGACTTTGGTGATGAATTATTAGTTATGACACCAAAAGCACAAGCAACAGAAGAAAAAAAAAAGTAAACTGGACTTTGTCAATATTGAAACTTTTGTGCATCAAAGAAGTTGACAGTCATGATTGTCAGAGTCTGGAATATGGGGATAAGTAAAATGGGTGAAGATGGTCAAAAGATAAAAAACTTCCAGTTACAAAGTTTTGGGGATGTATGTACAGCATGGGGGCTATCAAAACTATGTCATATATTTGTAAGTTGCTTACAGAGTATATTTTAAAAGTTCTTCTCATGAAAATTGCAACTATATGAGGTGATGTGTGCTAACCAAACTTGTAATCATTTTGCAGTACATGCATATATCAAATCATTGTTGTCCACCTAAAACTAATACAATGCTACATGTCAATGATACTTCAATAAAACAGAAAAAAGTGAAAAGACAGCCTATAAGATGATAAAAACTATTTGTAAATCATATATTTAAGAGTTTAGTATCCAGAATATTTAAGGAACTCATAGAATACAAAAAAATAATGTGAAGAGGAATTGAATTCTCAGTATAACATGTACAAATGGTCAGTTCAGTTTAGTTGCTCCATCATGTCCGACTCTGCGACCCCATGGACCACAGCACGCCAGGCCTCCCTGTCCATCACAACTCCCAGAGTTTACTCAAGCTCATGTTCATTGAGTTGGTGATGCCATCCAACCATCTCATCCTCTGTCATCCCCTTTTCCCACCTTCAATCTTTCCCAGAATCACGGTCTTTTCTAATGAGTCAGTTCTTCGTATCAGGTGGCCAAAGTATTGGAGTTTCAGCTTTATCATCAGTCCTTCCAGTGAACACCCAGGACTGATCTCCTTTAGGATGGACTGGTTGGATCTCCTTGCAGTCCAAGAGACTCTCAAGAGTCTCCTCCAACACCACAGTTCAAAAGCATCAATTCTTCTGTGCTCAGTTTTCTTTATGGTCCAGATCTCACATCCATACATGACCACTGGAAAAACCACAGCTTTAACTAGATGGACTTTTGTTGGCAAAGTAATGTCTCCGCTTTTCAATATGCTGTCTGGTTTGGTCATAACTTTGCTTCCAAGGAGCAAGCATCTTTTAAATAAAATGCCCAGTAAGAACATTAAAAAGTCCAATATCATAATTATTAGGGACATGGAAATCAGTACCACAATGATACACCATTTCATACCTACTAGGGTTACTACAACCACAAAAAATGAAAAACAAATTTCATTGAGGACATGTAGAAATTGGAATTGTACATTTCTGGTGGGAATGTAAAACGGCATGGTTACTACTGAAAACAGCTTGCCAGTGGTGGAACAATTTTGTGAAAACTGCATGAATCCACTTATGTGAATTACCTAGAATAGGCATATCATAGAAACAATGCAAATTAGAAATTATCAGGAACTCAAGTGGTTGGGAGTAACGTGAATTGATTGCCAGCGGTTGCAGAGTTTGTTTGGGGGGATAAATGTTTTGGAAATAGTTGTGATGACTGCATGACATTGTGAATATGGTTAATGCCCCTGAATTATACATTTAAAATGATTAAAATGGCAAGTTTTATATATTTTTATCAGAAAAATTTTAATTGAAGTATACCGATTTAAAATATGTGGTATATGTGTTCATTTGTTCACATTTATCTATATTATTTTTCTTCCATTCTTCTCAATTGTAGTTTATTATAAGATTTGAATATAGTTCCCAATGCTGTGCAGTGAGTCATGTTGTTTATCTGATATATGGCAGTGTGCATCTGTTAACCCCATACTCAGTTTTTCCCTCCCTCCTAGTCTTCTTTGGTAACAATAAGTCTGTATCCTTTGTCTGTGTGTGTTTCTACTTTGTAAATAAGTTCTTTTATGCTATTTTCTTTCTTTTTTTTAGCTTTCACATATAATTGATGTCATAGAATGTTTTCCTTTATCTGTCTCATGTATTTCATGTAGTATGATAATCTGTAGGTCAACCATATTACTATAAATGTCAGCATTGTTTCATTATTTTATTATGGCTAATAATATTCTACCACTTCTTTATTCATTCACCTGGTGGGCATTTAGCTTGCTTCCATGTGTTGGCTATTGTAAATAGTGCAGCTATGAACACTGGGCTGCTTATATCTTTTTGAAGAGTTTTTGTCTTTTCTGAATATATACCCAGGAGTGAGACTGATCATGCAGTAACTCTATGTTTAGCTTTTTGAGGAACCTCCATATTATTCTCCATAGTGACTGCACCTATTTGCATTCCCACCAACAGTGTACAAGGGTTCCTTTTTTTGCATACTCTCTCCACCATTTATTATTTATAGACATTTGATGATGGCTGTTCTGACCATTGTGAGATGTTATCCCATTGTAGTTTTGATTTCCATTTCTCTTCAAGGAGTTTTATAATGCCATATCTTATATTTAAGCCTTTAATCCATTTATTTTTGTATATGATATGAGAGAGTGTTCTGATTTACGTGTGGTTGTTCAGTTCACCTAACACCACTTCCTGAAGAGACTATTTTTTCTCCATTGTTTATTTTTGACTCTTTGTTGAAGACTAATTGGTTGGCCATAGGTGTGTGGGTTTATTTCTGGGCTCTTTATTCTGTTCCACTGATCCAACGTCTTTTTTTATGTCAACGCCATGCAGTTTTATTACTATGCTGCTGCTGCTGCTGCTGCTAAGTGACTTCAGTCGTGTCTGACTCTGTGCGACCCCATAGATGGCAGCCCACCAGGCTCCGCCTTCCCTGGGATTCTCCAGGCAAGAACACTGGAGTGGGTCGCCATTTCCTCCTCCAATGCATGAAAGTGAAAAGTGAAAGTGAAGTCGCTCAGTTGTGTCTGACTCTTGGCTACTCCATAGACGGCAGCCTACCAGGCTCCTCCTTTCTTGGGATTTTCCAGGCAAGAGTACTGGAGTGGGTCACCATTGCCTTCTCCCTTGATTACTATAACTTTGTAGTATTGTTTGAAGTCTGGAAGGGTTATTCCTCCAGCTTTGTTCTTTTGCCTCAGGATTGCTTTGGCAATTCCAGGTCATTTGATTCCACAGAAATTTTAGGATTATTTGTCCTAATTCTGTGCAATGTGTTGTGTAGTTTGATAGGGATCACATTAAATCTGTAGGTTGCTTCAGATAGTACAACCATTTAAACTATAGTAATTCTTCCAATCCAAGACCATAAAATATCTTTCCACATCCTTGAATCATCTTTGAATTTGTTTTTTTTTTTTTTTTTAAACTTTCTGACATTTTATCATTTGTGTGTGTGTGTGTGTTAGTCACTCAGTCGTGTCCAACTGTTTGCAACCCCATGGACTGTAGCCCTCCAGGTTTCTCTGTTCATGGGATTTTTCAGGCAAGAATAATGGAGTGGGTTGCCATTTCCTTCACCAAGGGATCTTCTGACACAGAGATCAAACCTGGGTCTCCCACATTGCAGGCAGTTACTTTACCATCTGAGCTACCAGGGAAGTAAAGAAATGGAATAGATTTCCATACATTAATTTTGTGTTCTGCTACCTTGCTGAATTCATTTATCACTTCTAATAGTTTTTGGGTGTAGTCTTTAGGATTTTCTACATAGAGTATCATATAATGACAGTTTTACCTCTTACCCTCCAATTTGTATAGCTTTTATTTCTTTTTCTTGTTTTGTTGATTTGGCTAAGACTTACAATACTATGTTGAATACAAGTGATGAGAGTGGACATTCTTGTCTCAAAATTTAGAGGAAAGTCTTTTCAGCTTTTAATTATTTAGTGTTATATTGGCTGTGAGTTTGTCATAAATGACTTTCATTGTGTTGAGACATGTCTTCTCTACACCCACTTTGGCAAGAGTTTCCACCCCCCGCCATGAGTAGATGTTGAATTTAATCAAACTCTTTTTCTAAATCTATTGAGAAGATCATATTGTGTCCCCCCCCCCCCCCACTGTTTTCTTTTGTTGAAGGGATGTATCACATTGATTTGTGTAGGTAGAACCTTCCTTGTGAACTTGGGATGAATTCTTCTTAGCCATTGTGCACAATTTTTTATATGTGTTGTTGGATTTGGTTTGCTAGTATTTTGTTGAGAATTTTTGTATGTATATTCATCAAAGATATTGGCCTCTAATTTTCTTTTTGGCGGTATCTTTATCTGGTCTCAGTAGCAGGGTAATGATCAGAGTGATGGTGCTTAATAGGATGTCTTTGGGAGTGTTTTGTCATCTTCAGTCTTTTGAAAGAGTTTGAGAAGGATCAGTAAAAGTTCCTCTTTGTATGTTTGGTAGAATTTGCCTGTGAAGCCATCTGGTCCTGGACTTTTCTTTGTAAGGATTTTGTTGTTGTTGTTTACAGATTCTATTTCACTTCCAGTGATTGGTCTGTTCAAATTATCTGTTTCTTCTTAATTCAATTTTGGCGGGCTATAGGTTTCTAGGAAATTGTCCGTTTCTCCTAGATTGTGGATGTTTCACATATGTTTATCTGAGACTTCATAATCACAGTTGTAAAATATTCAGATTTGATGTTACAAAATCTAGAATGCCTCTAGCTCTCAACTCACCCAAATGGGAACTTCTTAAATGTTTCTTACCCTGATGTAAACTTTCAGCTTTTTGTAACACAGTCAAATCCACTTTATAGGGATTCATTTTCTATAGCATGATATCTTGTGTCAGACAACCTTTGAAAACAATGTTTATTAAATCCTTACTCTATGCCCACACTAGTTTAAGAAATGAAATAATCTTAAGAAATAAAATACATTTCATTTCTATATTTTAAGAAATGAAATAATTTAAAAAACATTATGAAATGAATATATATGCTACATGTTAGGGTAAGATAGATATTTAATAAATACTTCTGACAGATATGTTTCAGGGATAAAAGGTAGGTTCTTGATAGACCAGCATTTGTAGTAAAGCCAGATTGATATTAATTTTGTACATAAAATTATTTTTCCTTTAATTTTCATTTTCTGTGATCACATAGAGAAGGAAAGAGATAGTCACTGGAAAGAAGAAATGATGATTGGGGTACTAAAGATAGTTTTTTTTAATACATATAGTTGTGTTATTTGTTTTCTTATATTGTTGTGTTAAGATCATTAAATTTTTCGATTTTTAACAAAAAATTTATCTGTAATTTAAAATATTCTTCAACTTTATTCAGGAGAGGGAGAAAAATCAACTGTTTAGTAGCTCTGTTATCAAGCTATATTTCTTTAACGCTAATAATGACTTTTTTAAAAATTGCAATTGAAGTTGCTCTACTCATAAAATGAACATTTTGAACAGAAAGATACATTTTTTAAAAGTTCAGTCTTCAAAGTCATTATAAGTCCTCATTTAGGTATTGGTGAATATTCATTGACAAAGTAAAATTTGGATTGCCATAAATAATTATTTATTTTTGATGAATTGGAATGCCCTTAAAGCAGCTTTGATTGATATATTGTTGAGAAAACAATATACCATTCAATATGTCCAGTTAAATCTATTACATAAAATAGGAATCTGTCTTATTTCCCTTCGTGTTTTTCTTGTAAAATGTTTTAACCCTTTGAATTCTAAATTTTTGCCTACTGCCAAATAAACTAGCTCAACCTGTAAATACCTTTTTTAAACAGACTTTTATTCCTAGTTTTGTAAGGAATCTTCATACTATTCTGCATAGTGGATGTATCAATTTACATTCCCACCAACAGTGCAAGAGGATTCCCTTTTCTCAATATCCTTTCCAGCATTTATTTTGACAAGCTTTTGAAATAATATATTTCTTGCTTTGTATTTTCCTTTTTTACTTTTACTATTTTTTTTTAAACTTTTACTTTTTATTGAAGTATAATAAGTGTTCAAATAGCTGAACCTATCATGATTGGTGAATTTTCAAAAACTAACCTCAGTTGGGTATCTCGCAAGAAAGAGAACATTTCTAGCCCTCAGAATCACTCTATCCGTGTTCTTTTCATGTTTGGACACACTATACCCCTGAGAATAAGCAACATGCTGACTCCTAAATCAGCAGACTCGTTTTGCCTGATTCTAAAACTTATTAAATTACTCTATATGTAAGTCAGTCTGGCTTCTTTCATTTGACATTATGTTTGTAGATTTCCATGGGCCTGTACATAGTATTCTTTAGTTTAATCATCATTCTTTTGTCCATTCATTCTTGATGGACATTTATGTAGTGTGTAATTTGGGATTATAACAAATAGTAATGTAATGAACATGCTAGTAAATGTCTTTTTGTCATCACTTTCTGTGTATACCTGAAATTCAAAGTCATATGATATGCAGAGGTTCAGCGTTAATATGCACTGCCCATTTTCCATGTGGTTGCACCAGTTTATACGACCAATTTCTACCAACAGAGAAGCATGAAGGTTTTGATTGTTCTACATCCTGGCCAGCGCTTCATAATTAAAGTCCTTTTCGTTTTAGCCATTAAGGTGAATGTGTAGTCACATTAAATGTTGCTTTTACTTTGCATTTCCTTAATGGTTAATGCAGTTGAGTATTGAACACTTCTGATTTATTCATTATCCATTTAAATATCCACTTCAGCAAATTCACCTTTTTTCTTTATTGGCAACATTTTTAAATTGCTTTGTAGGAGTGCTTTAGATTTCCTTGGTCAGTCACAATGTTTCATAAAAGCTTTCACTCACTGTGTTTATTTTTTCCATTTTCTTAAGATTATCTTTTCATGATCATAAATTCTTACTATTTAGGAAACTTAATACATTTTTCCAAATGTATTGTGTCCTGTTTATGAACTGTTTGCCTACTCTATAACCAAAAAGATGTTCTCTCCCCTATATTTCCTTTTTAAAAGATACAGATGTGTATATCTATGTGAGTTCTTATATCTTTAAGGATATATATGTATATGTATATGGAACCTTTCACATACAAATACTTCCATATGGATATTCAGCTGACCTGACACATTTGTTGACAAAACACTAAGACAGACATTCCCTTTTGTACTACTATATTTACTTTATCATGAATCAGAAAAAAAATGTGTATATGTGATTCTGTTTCTGGACTCTCTGTTGTTATTTTGGTCAGTTGGTTTAACTCCGTATCAACATTACAGTTCTTATTATAGCTTTATAATAGGTGTTAATATATGGTGGTGGAAGTAAATCCTCTAGCTTTATTCTTCACAATTTTGTTAGCTCTTTTAGGCCCTTTGCATTTCCATTTGAGATTGAGTTTACCAATATCCACAAAATGTTTTTCTGGGATTTTGATTGGGATTGCACTGAACCTGTAGATAAATCTGAGGAGAATTTACAGGTTTATACTACTGAGTTTTCCAGTACATGTATATGGTATATCATATGGAACTTTAAATTTTCTGTCAGGGATTATTTTAGATATTTGTGTAAGTGTCCTGCATATCTTTTGGAGATTTAATTGTAAGTACTTGATGTTTTTGATACTGCTGTAAATGACATTTTTAAACTCTGTTTTTTATTTCTTTCTAGTCTATAGTGTGAATTCAGACTTGCATCTGACAAAATTAAACAGGCAAGGAAGCCTATTCCAAGATATTGCAGTGAGAGAGGCCATTACTGAACACAGGTTCTACTCTACTGAAATAAGTATGGGAGACTTTTTAAGAGCTAGGGTGGGGGATCATAGATCACTTGTTCTGTTCATTAACCTTATCCAAAGAAAAAGTTAACTTTCTCATATCATCTTGATGGGAAGCAGTTTTACAAATTTGGGTCAAAGTGTCCACCAAAATTAGATGGCTGCCCTCACGCAGAGATTGGGAGATCGAGGTGATGTCTTCCTCGATGTTTATACTTCAGAGTTGGCTCCCAGATCCTTGAGAGAGAGGCCCTCAATTATAAATCTGGCGAGAGTCGTTTAAAAAGATTTACATCTCAAAGGGGCAAAGAAGTAATTTATAAGTTTTCTAAAGCAGATACTCAAAGGAAAGGAAATGTAAAGACTTCAGCAGTTAGACCATCTGAATTCTGTAAAGGCGAAGTTGAGAGGAAGGTCAGGGGCCTTGAGGCAGGAAGAAGTCAAGCTGAGGAAAATGTTGACTGTCTTGGTCAATAAAAATACAATTGATTTTGCTATAGTGACCATATTGTCAGCAATTTAGTGAATTTTATTATTCATTTTAATAGTTTTAAATTTTTTTCAGATTGTTAAACACATCATATTATCATGTCTATGAATAATTGCAGTTATATTATATCCTTTGTAGTTGTTATACCTCTTTATTTTTATTTTTATTTATTACAGTAGCTGAGACCTCCAATAATATGATGAATTAAAGTAGTGATAGAAAGCACCTTATTTTCAATAGTATTTCATCATAGAGTATGATTGTGTAGGTTTAAAAAAAAATTGCCACTGTTTTTAATCATGTAAATAAATCATTCCTCTAAGCAGCATATTTTTAACTTCCTTAAGTTTCTACTATCTCAGACAAAAGGAATATCATTAGATACTTCTCAACCATAAAATAAATATAGTCAAATATATCTTTAAAATTTATAGATCTTAATATAAATTATCTCATAGAAAGTTTACTTCTCTATCATTTAGGATATACTGGTTGCTATACACCAGTTACTATAACCATTTACTTAGTGGCTTAATACAAGAAATGTTAATTCTCATTAGGGGATCATCCAGTGAAGGATGGGAAGGTATATTTATGGTGGGAATAGGCTCTGCCTTGTCCTTGATCCAAGGATGTAGATTCCTTCCATCTAATGGCCTCAGCATGTCCAGGGCTTCAGAATCTTCTGCTGGAACATATCCATCTACTTGGCAAAAAGAAGGTGAGCAGGTAGGAGGTGGTGAAGGAGAGAGAGAGAGAGACAGTAGAGAGTATGAGTTCAGTTCAGTCGCTCAGTCCTGTCCGACTCTTTGCGACCCCAGGAACTGCAGCACGCCAGGCCTCCCTGTCCATCACCAACTCCAGGAGCTTACTCAAACTCATGTCCATTGAGTCGGTGATGTCTCCACCCATCTCATCCTCTGTCACCCCCTTCTCCTCCCACCCTCAATCTTTCCCAGCATCAGGGTCTTTTCAAATGAGTCAACTCTTCGCATGAGGTGGCCAAAGGATTAGAGCTTCAGCTTCAACTTCAATCCTTCCAATGAACACCCAGGACTGATCTCCTTTAGGATGGACTGGCTGGATCTCCTTGCAGTCCAAGGGACTCTCAAGAGTCTTCTTCAACACCACAGTTCAAAAGCATCAATTCTTCCGTGCTCAGCTTTCTTTATAGTCCAGCTCTCACATCCATACTTGACTATTGGAAAAACCATAGCCTTGACCAGACGGACCTTTGTTGGCAAAGTAATGTCTCTGCTTTTTTAATATGTTGTCTAGGTTGGTCATAACTTTTCTTCCAAGGAGTAAGCATCTTTTAATTTCATGGCTGCAATCACCATCTGCAGTGATTTTGGAGCCCAAAAAAATAAAGTCTGACACTGTTTCCACTGTTTCCCCATCTATTTCCCATGAAGTGATGGGTCTAGATGTCATGATCTTAGTTTTCTGAATGTTGAGCTTTAAGCCAACTTTTTCACTCTCCTCTTTCACTTTCATCAAGAGGCTTTTTAGTTCCTCTTCACTTTCTGCCACAAAGGTGGTGTCATCTGCATATCTGAGGTTATTGATATTTCTCCCAGCAATCTTGATTCCAGCTTGTGCTTCTTCCAGCTCAGCGTTTCTCATGATGTACTCTGCATATAAGTTAAATAAACAGGGTGAAAATATACAGCCTTGATGTACTCCTTTTCCTATTTGGAACCAGTCTGTTGTTCCATGTCCAGTTCTAACTGTTGCTCCCTGACCTGCATACAGGTTTCTCAAGAGGCAGGTCAGGTGGTCTGGTATTCCCATCTCTTTCAGAATTTTCCACAGTTTATTGTGATTCACACAGTCAAAGGCTTTGGCATAGTCAGTAAAGCAGAAATAACTGGAACTCTCTTGCTTTTTTAATGATCCAGCGCATGTTGGTGATTTGATCTCTGGTTCCTCTGCCTTTTCTAAAACCAGCTTGAACATCTGGAAGTTCATGGTTCACGTATTGCTGAAGCCTGTCTTGGAGAATTTTGAGCATTACTTTACTAGTGTGTGAGATGAGTGCAATTGTGCGGTATTTGAGCATTCTTTGGCATTGCCTTTCTTTGGATTAGAATGAAAACTGACCTTTTCCAGTCCTGTGGCCACTGCTGAGTTTTCCAAATTTGCTAACACATTGAGTGCAGCACTTTCACGTCATCTTTTAGGATTTGAAATAGCTCATCTGGAATTTTATCACCTCCACTGGCTTTGTTCATAGTCATGCTTCCTAAGGCCCCATTGCCTTCACATTCCGGGCTGTCTGGCTCTAGGTGAGTGTGAGTGATCGCACCATCATGATTATCTGGGTCGTGAAGATCTTTCTTGTACAGTTTTTCTGTGTATTCTTGCCACCTCTTCTTAATACCTTCTGCTTCTTTTGGGTCCATCCATTTCTGTCTTTTTTTTTTTTAATTTTTTATTATTATTATTATTATTTTTTTTTCCCAGTGGGTTTTGTCATACATTGATATGAATCAGCCATGGATTTACATGTATTCCCAATCCCGATCCCCCCTCCCACCTCCCTCTCCACCCGATTCCTCTGGGTCTTCCCAGTGCACCAGGCCGGAGCACTTGTCTCGTGCATCCGACCTGGGCTGGTGATCTGTTTCACCATAGATAGTATACATGCTGTTCTTTTGAAATATCCCACCCTCACATTCTCCCACAAAGTTCAAAAGTCTGTTCTGTATTTCTGTGTCTCTTTTTCTGTTCTGCATATAGGGTTATCGTTATCACCTTTCTAAATTCCATATACATGTGTCAGTATGCTGTAATGTTCTTTATCTTTCTGGCTTACTTCACTCTGTATAAGGGGCTCCAGCTTCATCCATCTCATTAGGACTGGTTCAAGTGAATTCTTTTTAATGGCTGAGTAATATTCCATGGTGTATATGTACCACAGCTTCCTTATCCATTCATCTGCTGATGGGCATCTAGGTTGCTTCCATGTCCTGGCTATTATAAACAGTGCTGCGATGAACATTGGGGTGCACGTGTCTCTTTCAGATCTGGTTTCCTCAGTGTGTATGCCCAGAAGTGGGATTGCTGGGTCATATGGCAGTTCTATTTCCAGTTTTTTAAGAAATCTCCACACTGTTTTCCATAGCGGCTGTACTAGTTTGCATTCCCACCAACAGTGTAAGAGGGTTCCCTTTTCTCCACACCCTCTCCAGCATTTATTGCTTGTAGACTTTTGGATAGCAGCCATCCTGACTGGCGTGTAATGGTACCTCATTGTGGTTTTGATTTGCATTTCTCTAATAATGAGTGATGTTGAGCATCTTTTCATGTGTTTGTTAGCCATCTGTATGTCTTCTTTGGAGAAATGTCTGTTTAGTTCTTTGGCCCATTTTTTGATTGGGTCATTTATTTTTCTGGAATTGAGCTGCAGGAGTTGCTTGTATATTTTTGAGATTAATCCTTTGTCTGTTTCTTCATTTGCTATTATTTTCTCCCAATCTGAGGGCTGTCTTTTCACCTTACTTATAGTTTCCTTTGTAGTGCAAAAGCTTTTAAGTTTCATTAGGTCCCATTTGTTTAGTTTTGCTTTTATTTCCAATATTCTGGGAGGTGGGTCAGAGAGGATCTTGCTTTGATTTATGTCGGAGAGTGTTTTGCCTATGTTCTCCTCTAGGAGTTTTATAGTTTCTGGTCTTACATTTAGATCTTTAATCCATTTTGAGTTTATTTTTGTGCATGGTGTTAGAAAGTGTTCTAGTTTCATTCTTTTACAAGTGGTTGACCAGTTTTCCCAGCACCACTTGTTAAAGAGGTTGTCTTTTTTCCATTGTATATCCTTGCCTCCTTTGTCAAAGATAAGGTGTCCATAGGTTCGTGGATTTATCTCTGGGCTTTCTATTCTGTTCCATTGATCTACCATTTCTGTCTTTTATTGAGCCCATCTTTGCATGAAATTTTCTCTTGTTATCTCTAATTTTCTTGAAGAGATCTCTAGTCTTTCTCATTCTATTGTTTTCCTCTATTTATTTGCATTGATCGCTGAGGAAGGCTTTCTTATCTCTCCTTGCTATTCTTTGTATAAGAGCATAATTTCTCTTGATTGTATCATCCCAGGAAAGGCATACTTTCTGGCATATTCCACAGGCAAGAACTAGCTACATGGCCCCCTGATTTAAGGTCAGAAAAATGTAATCCAACTGAGTGCTAGGAAGATGAAAGGTAAATATTGAGGAGCATCAGGTTTTAAGTTCTGGATGCTTATATCTTTATCACAACCCTCCAACAAACATATAGGCATCCATAGAACCTAGAATAAGTAACCCTTTAATCTGCTTAGTCTCAATTTCATCTCTGTGCTCTCTGAGTTTACATCGCAACTCATTTTTATCCTAAAGAAAAACAAACATTGAAATTATTATCTTTGTTAGAGAAGACAGTACCAACCTAAACCCATTCAGTTTTAATGTTTCAAAAAATACTTTTTTCTTTGTTACAACAAAACCTTGGTATTTATAATACTAATGAAAACTTTGGTAACTTTCCCTTGAATCAGTCCTCCTTTTGGTGGTGTTATGATTTAATTTTTAACTCTTGGCTTATTTTCTCTCAATAAATTAGATCAATAGATAGATATAGACTTCCTTTAAAAATTTATGTAAGGAACAGTCTTCCTATTTTCCTTAAGTCACAGAGTAAAATGTAGTATACCTAAGGTCCATATTTTCATAAGGGTATTTTTTTCTGAATTTCCCAGAGATTATATAATTTCCCTCAATCCTACATTGTGTGTGTGCTCACACACACACACACACACACACACACACACATCACTTAAGGAATTAGCACAACCAGAAAAAACAGTATCATTCTCCTTTGAGACTTAGAGATTAGCAGTCAATGTAGAGATGTTACTGGCATGAAGGAATTTGCTCATAACAAATTGAGAGCAAGATCAGGGTTTGCTGGTACATGGGATAGAAGGTTAAAGTTGACTTATGGGGAACTGGACAAGAATGCATGGAAATGTGGCCAATCCATAATTAAGCCATCTTACTTATAAATATTCACGTGGTATGAATGTATATCCATGGCTGTGTCTCCTGCTGGCAGTGAGTCATGCTTACATGTAAAAGAAATATTAACACGTTTGTACACATAACATACTTTATGCAAAACTTATGAATGATGGTTTTTTTCAGGGAGCAGCACCTGTTTCCATTTGTCCCAGGTGTAGCTTATGCAGAATTTGTTCTCTTGAAACAATATTCTTTTCCCAAATCAAATCAACAGAGATGAGATACGGAAGCAAGATTAGATATAAAAGTTACCTTCAGTCATGAGGGCCTATGATTCTGCATCTTTTTGTCAGATCCTAAGAAACAGGACCCACTCGATATAAAAACCATGAATGATGGTTTAAGCAAGTTTTAGAAGTAAAGTGTGTCCTTAAATTGACAGTTTTTATACTTGAATCTGTGCAATGTGTGTTACTGTTCCTGGGAGTTAACCAAATTTTATGTAATTTGACTACTACTCAATAATATTCACCAGTGTTTTCCACTGTTTGAATGTTTGCTACAGTTGTTTGTAAATATTTTAACAAACAAAATGCAAAGTAGAAGATATGAATGTCATTGCGGACTACTTGAATATAAAATCTGAAAAATAATTTAAAACCTGAATTAACAAAAGTAGTATGAATTTTAATGGCAAAACAAAACACAAGGCAAGCCTATAAAATACTGTATTCTAAGAGGAAATTAATTTATATGAAGTAGTATATAATCATGTCTAACTTCAAGGTTATTTTGGACTGCCTCTTAATAATTAGACTAACATCAGTGTAAGATGAATAAATTCTTTGTGTGATGTATTTATCACAAAACAAAGATTAGTCCTGAAAGATAGGGCAATTAATTTGTGTGCTTTAAGTTTTCCTTGTAAGAATGATGACTTAAAATATTAAATAGCTGTGGTGTTAAATTACAATTGAAAAAAATTTGCAGACATGCATTTTGTGTTCATGTCCCTTGTAAAGTTTTATATTATCATATATCTATATCAGGTAACTATATTTTTATATTATTGAAGTATGTAAACGCTTCACAATATATGTGTTAATGGTAATTAAAGAACCTGTACATTTACTTATATAGATTTTTATAGAAAATCTCTGAAAATATTATATAATTCAATCATCAAAATATGATATACTGGTTATAATTATGGTCACATTATTATTTAAAAATAAAATGTTATTAAAATACAGAAAAACCTATGATTACAGGAATTCTCAAAAGTCCTGTGAATTCCAATCTTTTGTCCCAAAAATCCCAGAGACTATTTGTTGTTGTTGTTATTGTTGTTTAGTCACTAAGTTGTGTCTGGCTGTTTTGGAACCCCGTGGACTGTGGCCTGCTGGGCTGCTCTCTCATGGGATTTACCAGGCAAGAGTACTGGAGTTGGCCATTTCCTTCTCCAGGGAATCTATTATTCCTCAAGAATTTAGAACGCAACTCAAGGTGATGGTAAAAATGCTGTGACGTGTATGAGTTCTTCTTTAACTCCCTGATAAGTGACTTTGGGCTTAATATCCATGTGCAAAACCCAGTATCTGTGAAGTCTTATGGTTTGCTTTTCCTCTCTGAGTACCAAAGGGAAAAAAACTGCACTGGAATCTGATAAACATAGTTTAAACATTAGCTTTGTCATTTACCATCTGTGTCACCTTGACTGTCATTTAAATTCCTGAAATTTATTTTCTTCTACTGAAATACTGAAAGCAGTGTTTTTAAGCAAGGGATAATACATGCAAAGTGCCTGACAAATGGTAGAAACATCATAAATGAAGTTATTGTATACTTTTTAAGTTTTATCAGAGCAACAGGAGTAAAAACAAATATAATAACGATGCTTTTAAATTTGATATAACCACATCTGATTTAGCGAGAAAATACCACCAGATGTCTTATCTAAGGAAAGGAAATGTATTGATATAAGTGAATATCTACATAAATGTTCGGAAATTGAATTTTGATATGTTAGACACTATAACTAATTCAGAGTCTTGAAATTTATAAATTCCACTTTAAGTTTTCAAGTAATTTTTCATGGAAATAGTGTTTTGTTTTGAATGACGTATGCTTTGGATGGGTTTTTTAAGGGGGTATATTATTTAAGTATTTTGCTACAATGTTTGTTTCATAATTTCTGTTGAAGATCATTTTATTGTTAATTTCATGTATTTTTAATTACATAAATGTTAAGAATCATTATTTGGCTTTTTAGTGGATAGAGTTAAACTATTTGTAATTCAAACCAGAGTCCAACACGCTCCCAGTCCTGTTTAATCTTCTCCATACCTCAGTTTACATCATTTAGATGTCTTTTAGGTGGGAAAGACAACCCTATATATCCATTCTTATAGAATTAGTGGCATTTCACTAACTTTTTCAGTCCTGTTTTTGTCAGCTTCATGAGAACAAGGACGTCTTAATGTTCAATTACTTATATTGCAAAGGAAAAGTATAAATGGCCAACCAAAATAAATAAAAATGCTGTATTTCTTAAAATTTCTGGGTGAATAGTATTTAGTTTACTACAAACATTCAATACTCTTTTCTATTTCTTTAGGAAACCTGGGACAAGGGACAGACATGCATATTTTGCAGTAGAATGTATTAGAGGTCAATATGTTTTGTTTTTATGGGTAAAAGGGGAAGAGATTGCTAAATAAAAGAAAAAATAAAGCTTTCAAAGATACTTAATATTAGACTATGCATTTTACCAGAAAATATTTTAATGGAATTATGCTTTTAAGCAGAGCGGACCCTCACGTTACAAATATTTAACTTAGATAATCATCTTTTTATTTTCAGAGAACTTTAGATAACTTCATAAGAATCACATTTTGACTTGACTTAATTAATGCATTTTATTCCTCACATCTGGGCCATACCTCTTACTCACCCGTTTCCTGGCACAGTTAGACCATGCCTCAACTTATGTTGTCTGTCTTCTCCAGTCATAATTGCTCCCCAAGGCTTAGTACAGGCATTGTTTAAAGCTTGTTATCTCTGGAAGTTAGCTTTTGGTTGGTTCAAGTTATTACTATCCCATACTGATATTTCTTGTGATTTTTTCCTCTCCCTTTAATGATCTGCAGCATTATTTTCAGTATATTTCTATAGGCCTCAGTTCCATAATTGGTGCTCACTGTCCAATTCCATTTCTTTGTGTCTGAGAAGGAAAGCCTGTTATTCTGAAGACAAAAAATTTCTGATTCTGCAATCTGTGTCACCTAAAGCAAATTATTGACCATTCAGAGCCAAAGTTTCTTATTTGAAATTTGACAAGCCTGAGAAACAGTAAGGGCAAGTAAATGAGAGCATGCTTTTAAAAAACATTCACTTGCTCAAGTAACAAATATTAGTGAACACATTCCATGTTCTAGGGCTTCCCTTGTTGGCTCAGCTGGTAAGGAATCTGCCTGCAGTGCAGGAGACCTGGGTTTGATCCTTGGGTTGGGAAGATCCCCTGGAGAAGGGAAAGGTTACCCACTCCAGTATTCTGGCCTAGAGAATTCCATGGATGGTATAGTCCATGGACTCACAGAGTTGTACACGACTGAGTGACTTTCACTTCCATATCCTATGCACTGTTCTATCTGTGGGAGTTACAATGGTTAGTGGAGCTTATATTTTAATGCTTTTTCTTTTGAGTTGAGAAGGTTTACATGTAGTATCATCACTATGATAGCCATTCTAAAAATAGATATCTTTATTTTTATTGAGTCAACTCAAGAAATTTACTCAGTTAATTTTACTCAGTCAACAAAAATTGTAATGTCGTTTTGGCCTTTCAGAATACATACTCCTGATTGCAGGTTGGTCATAGGAAAAAATAAAGGGAGATAGCCTGATATTAGGTGAGTGGAATTAAATCTCTCACGAACCCACAGAGAAAGTTTTAAATACACATAAAGCATTCTATCTCTGATCTTGTACCTCTTGTTAATAACTTTTAAAAAAGGCAGCTCCTTAAAAAAAAAAACAAAAGGCAGCTCCTGTGTTTTGTGGATGTGTTGTGACTCCAGAGCAAATGTTTCCACTCTTCCCATATCTGGCACAGAACTTTAGTGGAGAGAACCATTTGTCTGTGTCATTGTTCTCCATGTCCCTGGAATTCATCTCTGTTGCTATTACAGCATATTGGTCCAGGAGGCATCTTTAAACCAATGTTGAAAATGAATTCCTATTTCCCCCATAGCCCAGTTTGCATGCATTGCTGCATGGCAGACCTTCGAACAGACCAGAGATCAGTCCCAAATAAGAGAATGCCTCAGTACATCTTTGTCATGCTATTCTCTGTACCATTAGGACCATAACGATTTGACATGATTCTTTTCCTATAGCAGATACTTAGGTCCACAGATGCCTATAGGCACATCCAGGAACTTTAGAATAGCATGAAAAGCAAAAGTGTTAGAGAATTCTAATTATAGATCTACCACTTCACAGGGTAGACCAGGTAGACAGGGTATCCCTTCACAGAATAAACCACAGGCAAAACTAGGAAAGAGTGTCTTGGCAAATAAGTCCCACCTGCTCTCCTGGAGGGCTTCCCTGATAGGTCAGTTGGTAAAGATTCTGCCTGCAATGCAGGAGACCCTGGTTCGATTCCTAGGCCGGGAAGATCCACTGAATGATGGGATAGGCTACACACTCTAACATTCTTGGGATTCCCTTTTGTGACTCAGCTGGAAAAGAATCTGCCTGCAGTGCGGGAGGCCTGGGTTCAATTCCTGGATTGGGAAGATCCTCTGGAGAAGTGAAAGGCTACCCGCTCCAGTATTCTGACCTGAAAAATTCCATGGACTATATCATCTATCCTACCTTAGTCTGTTCATTTGTACTTAATATGCTGCATGTAACATCACAGGCTGACCTCAGGCTATTAAAAAAGACATTTGCTTTTTTCAGAAAGCACTTTCAAAATTATGGGGAGGGGGATAAAATCTTATTGCAGAGAGAGGGTTGTTGAGAACTACTGAAGTTTTATTGTAGAGACATTCCCGCATTATGCACTGATGTAGAGAGTGCAATCATTAGTAATAACTACAAATGAACTAGTAAATTGCCGTAACTTGCTTATAAGCAGAATTTTTGGGGCATTGGGTTCTGTGCTTATCCAGAAAAACAGAACAAATGTGATAGACATAAGAAGAGGAAGAGAGCATTTAAGGAATTGGCTTACACACATGTGGAGGCTGTCAAGCCCAAAATCCAGCGGACTAGGAATTTATTTAAGAATTGATGTGATCTTCAGTCTGAAGGCTGGAAACTCAGGCAAAATTTCTGTGTTTCAGTTAGGAGGCAGAAGTCCTTCTTTGGGAAACCTGTCTTTGCTTTTAAGGTCTTTGATTGAATGAAGTCCACTCACATTATGGAGGGTGACCCACTTAAAGTGGAGTGATTATAAATGTTAATCACATCTATAGATTCCTTAATAGCAATATTTAGACCAAATAACTGGTCACTTATAGTCTAGTCAAGTTATACATTAAAAACAGACAAGCAACACTCATCTATTTTGTAAAAACAAATTCATATTACTTTTAAGATGTTTCTTTGCACATTAAAATTTAGAGTGAAAGTAAAAACCTACCTGGTGATTTTTCGCATCAGGCAAGGTGATAACGTCAGAGAGCTTTTCCCCCAGGTATATCTGATAAAAGATTCTCAGAGACAGTCTAGCAAGCCATACTATTTATTAGATTCTATTATTGGCATAAAGGGAAGCATCTGCAAATGAATACATAATTTCTCCTTCATCTTTAATTAGATCCTTATAGCTTCATCACTTTGAAAAACTGCTAGTTTCTCTGATCCCTGTGGTATTTATAAAAAGCCAGTACATCAAGCCCATGTATATTTCTTTTAAGGAAAGACAAAGAAACAAAAATCAAAACCGAAACTAGTGGTTATTTCAGATGTCTGGAGCTATATGGCAGGGGAAGGAGGAGTAGGTCTATGTGCCTAGCTTAGCTATTGATCAAAGAAACTGCTTGACAAAAAAAAAAAAAAATCAAATATACTAAGATTCCCAAGACTTCCAAAGTTCTTCACAGAATCCTCTACTTACAGGAGAAATTCAAAATGGCACTCTGCTCCTGGTGGGCCCCAGGGCAGGGCCCGGTACTGGTGGAAACTTTAATCCCACTCTGCAAGTGGGCTCTGGTGAGATAGAACTTAACAATGCCAGCATTAGTTTTTCCCATTTTAAATTCTTCTTTGCAGTAACTTTCTAATTCTCCTTGCTTTCAAGCACTTTTTGAATTGCCTAACTCAGAAATATTTAAAACACAGTGGGCTTCCCTTGTGGCTCAGCTGGCAAAAAATCTGCCTGCAATGAGGGAGACCTGGGATCGATCCCTGGGAAGATCCCCTGGAGAAGGGAAAGGTTATCCACTCCAGTATTCTGGCCTAGAGAATTCCATGGACTGCATAGTCCATGGGATCGCAAAGAGTTGGACACGACGAGCAACTTTCACTATCACAAGCATAGTGCCTCTTTCCTTGAGAAACAGAATCCAGAGAAGCAGGGAAGACAAACCTTGAAAACAGATTTACAGTCCTTTCGGAGTCTAACATTGGAGTGGCAGCTGGTTGAATGTGAATCACAATCAATTGACATTTATAGAATGCCTATATGGCTCCATCTCAGTGGGGTTGTTGCCAAGAAAGATCATTCTCCAATGTTGTTTGCATTCTTCACACACAGCATGGCTTTGCTAAGCTCCTCTAGCTTGTCACTAACTTGGCAACAAGTTTCAATCATGGCTTTATGAGTTTGACATTATAGTGAAATAGTCATCAATGTGTATTTACTAAAACTTTACATGCTTGTTTTTGCTCATATGCTGTAAATATAATCATTGCCTTGTTTTCAGAAAAGTTAGAGACTAACCAGGAAAGCAAAATAAAATAAAAACAATGAAAGATCAATAAATAAATAGTATTTATATAATGTGTATATATATATGTATGTATATATTGCATATAGCATATGTATTCCTCTATTAAAATATCAAAGACTGAAAGCATACAGAGTTCCAACAAAGGAGGAATCATTGGAATGAAGTGATCCAGGGAAGGTGTGTGGGAATGGTGGAACTTGATCCAAGTGTGGAAGAAGTTGAATATTTGAACAGGCAGAGGAAAAAGTTCAGCTACTATTGTATAATTTTCTGCTCTCCCTACCACCTTTTAACTGGCCTGCTGAGCACTGAGTCCAGAATGGAAAATTGTCTTGAGATGATCAAAGTCTAGCTTTGGTCTAACCTGTTTAGAGGGCTTCCTTGGTGGCTCAGATGGTAAAGAATCTGCCTACAATGTGCGAGACCCAGGTTTGATTCCTGGATTGGGAAGATCTCTTGGAGAAGGGAATGGCGACCCATTCCAGTATTCTTGCCTGGAGAATTCCATGGGCAGAGGAGCCTGGTGAACTATAGTCCATGGACTTGCAAAGGGTCAGAACTACTCAGCGAATGAACACTCACACAGCTTGTTTAGAAGAATCTGTAGAGAAAAATCACTGCAGCACGCTTGTGTGGTTGGAGGTGGGTTTACACCCAGTAAGTCAGCTTTCAGCAAGGACACTGTCCTAAGGATGAGTTCCTTAAGTTCTAATGGGAAAAAAGACAGAAATGAATTAAAGTGAAATCTGAATACTTCAACAAAAATAGAATATAAAAATTACTACTGTGGATATGTGGAGGGAGAAGAGGGAAAGTAACTCACTGTATTGAGAACATTTAAAAATTTTAACTAGGAACGACCACACTTTTTTTGACCAGTGAAAGAATCACATTTTTTTTTAACTCAGTCTCAGATATATTCCTCTGAACTCATGCACCACACTAATATCTTGGGATAACTGGGAATCAGCTCAATTCTCACCTAAGAAAATAAAACTCAATGTCTTTCTCTTTTACCGTATTACCGCTTGAAAATGTGAAAGCTAAACAGTAGACAAATGTTGAGATAGTTGACAACTTTTGAATATGTATCAATTGCTGTGATAAGCTTATATTCTATATCATTATAATTGTAGATGCTTATCATAATAAGTTGAGAAGATTTTGAAAGAAATGGAGAACTCATGAGCAGTATGTATCATTTTATATATATATATAATATATGCATTGTTATATATACATATGTATGTGTGTGTGTATATATATATATATCTTCAAGAGAATAAAAATGTGGAGCTCCCTATTTTTGCATTAGACATTGAGATTTACCCACTTTTATTCTCCTCATGTTTGGTACCATACTTGATATATAATAGATATCCAAAAAAGCGTTTATTGGGTTTAGTTTCATTTTAGTTGGGAAACAGGTATAAATCATATATTAAATATTTGATATAGTTTCTATCACTGGACCACAGTATTTTTTGTACTTCTTGAGTGGAATTTTTTTATGATAATAGTGTCACAGACTTTTGGAAATACTTTAAAATGTTAAAAATGATAAAATGATAGGTAGGCTGATAGATGGATAAAAACCTTTGCCAAATTTTCATTAGGTAGACAAATTTTGTTTGCAGTTTCTGTCTTGTTCTCTGTAAGTCTAGGCAAGTTTTCACATTATCTAAGAAGAAGATGTACCATGTCCCTCTACATTTCATCAATTTTAACTCTAGCAATGGGAACTTTGTTTGGGATCGTGCCTTCCCACCACAGTCCAGTAGGGGCAGGAAGAAGATAGTCTTAGGAGTTCTGCTGTGCTCCTGCAAACACACACCACAGGAGAGACTAGCTCTTCAGAATTAGGCTACATCAGACAGTCTAATAAAGGATTACAGGTCTTCAGCTTAGAACTTGAATCCTTTGGGATACTTGTTTGGGTTGAGTCTAGCTGCGTTATCTGTTGCTAGATTCTAGAAGGGAAGGGTCCATCACCTTTTAAACTTTGAACTGTTAGTGAAAACCACCAAGATGTAATAAGAATCTAAGATGAGATCAGATTTGATTGAGGCAGAAGAACTGACTGGGGTGCTATTTGCTTCTGCCACCCATTAGCTTGGTTTGACCACCTCCTAATTCAGGATCATCATTCTCGGAACTTTTTCCTAGCTCTTAAAATGTTGATTCTATTGATTCCTTTCTTACCTCTACCAATATCGCACAGAGAGAACATTACCGGGAAAAAAATAAAACATTATCACAATTCAGCAATGTAGTGTTAAAGAGTTAACATAATTGGCTGGAATGAGGTGGAAATCTTGTTTCCCAAGAGCAGACTTGCAAACCATAAAGAGGACAGCATTGGAAGAAAGGTACACTGGGTTTTAGCGGAGGGATTTGATTATGTGGTAATTATAACAAGAGTAAAATAGCAGTACTTGCTAAAGTTTGTTAGGGAACTAACATATGTCAGTTTTTCACAGGAATTGTCTCATTATTAGAAAGATCATATTAACAAAAATCGTAGTATCTGCATATTTGGTATACTATTAAGATTTGGGGACAGTTTAGTTTTATTTAATTCAAATTTGAGTGTAATCATGCCAAGAAAACCTACCACACTTAAGAAATTGAGTACTCAAAACAAGATAGGATATTCTGAAAGTTTGTTTCAGGGAAGAACAGATGTAATGTCACTAGAAGATTTTCTAATGTAAACACAACTGCTCTGTATAGAATGCTGTGCTATACTTAGTTGCTCAGCTGTGTCTGACTCTTTGCGACCCCATGGACTGTAGCCAGTCAAGCTCCTCTGCCCATGGGGATTCACCAGACAAGAATACTGGAGTGGGTTGCCATACCCTCCTCCAGGGGATCTTCCCAACCCAGGGATTGAACCCAGGTTTCTCTCATTGCATGCAGATTCTTTCCCATCTGAGACACCAATCAGGGAAGAACGGATGTAATGTTACTAGAAGATTTTCTAGTTTAAACAAAACTGCTATGTGTAGAATGTTCTAGTATAAATAATTTTATATTTAAACCACTTTATATTTAAACCACTTTATGGACAGCTGGAATGGCTTTTTAACATAATACTTATTTGTGCCTGTCTCAATCTCTAAATCCATCCATTTGACAGTTTTAATAGGTATATATATATGCATTTGCATTTCTAAGATGCTTTTGACAAGAAATATTCTCTTTATTGTACATAAATTATTACTTCTCAACATAGTGTTTGAAATGTAAAAGAAATTCAGGTTGCTTAGTGAACTGAAGAAAATCAAATGTAGCAATGTGTTGATGGTAGGTCTAGTCGTTTGTCTTGGGAAGAAAGGTCCGCAGGGAACTGAGTGACATTCAGCTTTTTCCTGTTTATTGGTATTCAGGGTTTGTTTACTTGTTTGTTTGTTTTTGGTTAAGTATCATTCTGTAGAAGTAAGATAAAGACTATCTCTTGCTTTAAAAAAAAGGGAAATAAAATTTATTGTTACTTTTATTACTACCACTTCCTTTAGAGGCAGGGGATGTAACTTTTCGTTTAAAATTTGATTATACCACATTCATCAAAAGTCATTCTCAAAGCAAAATCCTAAACCGGAAGATGATTTCATTCTAATATAGAACAGAATCCTAAAGATCCTCCATTCTATCTGTGTGACCTATGGCCACTTGGTACCTCAGAGTCCTCATCTGTGGAAAACACTCATTTTGGAGAGTGGTTGTGAGAATTAAATCTAATGTGCTCAGTGCACCTGACACAAAATTGATATGATTTGCATGTCTTCTGATAGTCAATTTAAATTACCTAAGGTTCTGTCCTAGGGAAAAAAAGATAGCTAGAATTAATTATTTCTTAGAGATTAATTAGAAATGTTGGATATATTAAAGTCAAAAATAAGGACGGCATCTGAGCTAAAAGAGGAGTATTCTTTTGCAGAACACTTGATGCCACAATAAAACAGGTTTTGTTGATGCTGTTGTTTGCATTTATTTTAATTAACTTAACAAATACTTAGGTATATAATGTGTCAAAATACTATGTTAGGCTCTAGAAAATCATATAAGAGGCAGATTGTCTACCCTCAGGGAGCTGCTTTGTTATCAATTGAATTAAGGAATTTGAAAAAAATTAGGTCACAAACCAATAGGGTGGGTTGGAGTCAAGATTGAGCACTCCACTTGTTAAGAATTTATTTCATTTGGTGAGATCTGAAGCCACTCACTCCCTGGAGGCATGAACCAGGCCAGCATTGTTTTGCCCAGTCTTTGGATATAAATACAGAACAACACGTGGAGTTTTTCTTCCATATAAAATACAGAATTTCTGAAATGATTAATATGACTCAATAGCTGCAATCTTGATGTTTTGAAAAACTACTCAATCTTTTGTAGTTATTAAGCAACTTGTATGTAATGCCAAAAAATGTTCTAGAATGCAGCTATTACTGAGCATTTCTGCAAGTTCTCTAAGGTGAGGTTTATGGTAATTCAGAGGATTGGTCCCCCCATTTCAAAAATAACTCAGAGCCTATATATTCTGCTGCTCCCAAGCTGCCAGAATTATCAAACCTGAAAGGAGTTCAATTATAATCATCTTGGATGCTTTACTCTTTTTTTCCAATTATTTTTATTAGTTGGAGGCTAATTACTTTACAATATTGTAGTGGTTTTTGCCATACATTGACATGAATCAGCCATGGATTTACAAGTATTCCCCATCCCGATCCCCCCTCCCGCCTCCCTCCCCATCCCATCCCTCTGGGTCATCCCAGTGCACCAGCCCCGAGCACTCGTCTCAGCATCCAGCCTGGACTGGCGATCTGTTTCACACTTGATAATATACATGTTTCGATGCTATTCTTTCAGATCATCCCACCCTTGCCTTCTCCCATAGAGATGCTTTACTTTTTATTTAAATCCATCCATAAAAATAGTATTATTAGAATGACCCAACTTATAATTATGAAGTTATTTAGAAATAACTGTGTGAACCAGCAATTACCTCAAAACACAAGGATTCTATTTTATAGCACGGATTTTGGATACAGGTTGTTTTTCTGTTTGTTTTGTTTTCTGATCCTCTGGGAATACTGATTTTATTTTGTAAATTTTATGTAGTGTTATTATGTGACAGGCACCATTCTTAGTGCTATACTACTATAACTACATTTGATCCCTGTGACAACTTTAAGCATTGGATATTATTATCTTCTTTATACAGATAAGGAAACTGAGGCACAGATAGGGCAATTTCCTCAAAGCCACATGACTGGTGGAACTAGAATTCTAAGCCAATTCATCTAGCTCCAGAGTCTTTGACTGTAACTGCATTGAGCATCTCCTTAGATACTAACACTCTTACTTATACTAGAGATAAAACATCGGTCATCTTCCAAGTCTTTAATGCTTCTAGTGGTATGTTCTCTAGTCCTATAGTGACAGGGGTTTAGGGTAGAGGTTGGCAGAGACTCATTTAAACATCAGAGTGGGAAGAATGGGAGTTTTGCAAAGGTATCAACAATGAGACTGTAGTATTTCTTTGCTTTTTTGTTCACTTTAATTTTTGTCCTTGAGCACTGGCCTAGAGAAAAGATCCAGTGCTGCTTAGCATGATGTAACCCCAGCATCCTCTGCTTGGTCCCCTGGGCTCCAGTGGGCTCGTTGACAGCCCTTCAAAGGTATTGCTTAGACCCAGAATGCTCAGTCCCACTAATGCCTTTCTGACCCTACAACCCCCATCAGATGTCTTTTAGAAACTCCTGCGTAGTGTTCAACCCTCAGCTCAAGCATTTAGCTTCACGTCACCAGACCAGATGGATGAACGTTTCTGTACTTATTCATTGTACTGTTTACAGTCTTTATTACTACCCATTACCTGTTAGCTAATCTTCTGGTCTTGTGCCTATGTCTCTCAATAAATAGTCCCTTGATGATATTGGCTGTTTCTTGAGGAGAAGTCTCACATTGTAAAGAAAAAATTAAAAAATGTCATGTAGAATAATAACTCATTTATGCCACACACACATGTACAGGGGAAATAAAATGTAGGGAAGTACATGAAAGAGTAAAGATTAGGTGTCTCTGAGTAGTGGTTATGAGAGATAGTTTTCTTATGCTTTTTTCTAAATTGTCCAAATTCTCTACAATGAAAATGAGTTGCTTTCTTAAAAAAAAAAAAAGGCATGTCAGAAATGTATTAGAAATAACAATGGAGTTCTTTACTGAATAAGAACACTATATACAAGGTTTTTCAAAAATAGTGCAATTCTTAATGCATGGAATGTGGGCTTCCTGGGTGGCTCAACCAGTAAAGTATCTACTTGCAATTCAGGAGACCTGGGTTTGATCCCTGGGTCAGGAAGATCCCCTGGAGAAGGGCATGGCAACCCATGGAATGTAGTGAGTGTTTAATATATTTGGGTCAGTAGATGAGCAACGGAATTGAATGTGAAATCTGCTTAATCTGAGGAAATCCTTCCACTTAGATATCCTTCTATACTGTACATCTTGTGAATTTTGATGTTGTCAAATGTGTTTTAGAGACTCCGTATATAGTGAGCAATTTTCTTTTCTCTCAGTCCTCTACAGTAAAATTAAAAAGGTCAGTTTAAAGAAATGTGAAATTAGAAATAGTACTACATCAGAGATGTCCTTAAAAATATAGATCTAACAACATGACATATGCCTACATATCCCTCTTAAACTAAATTAACAGTTATTTTATTTACTCAGGATTATTTATTATTTATATTGTAAAGTCTTGCTTGAAGAATCACTACACTGTTTTAGAACTGTATATAATTCTAAGCTTGTTTCAGAACCTGCTCATCTGAATAACTGAAAGAAAGTCTTATTAAAAATTGTAAATCATGTATCATAAGTTTTTTAGAGAATATGGGAATTTTTTGAACTTTTTTATTTATACAATTTCAAATATATGAGATTAAAGCATTTTAAATTGAAAACTGATAAATATGTAAAAATAAAGTCAACAAATAGGAGAGCATTCCTGTTTAGAATTGAAGTGATTATATGTACCTGAGATAATTTTGGTTGATTTCTATTTTGCATTGTTTGTGACTAGGAATTTACTATATGTTAGTGAGAATAAAATTTAAATGATTATAATATTTCAATAAAATATATGATTAACATTATATTTACAATGCACATATATTCAGAGTGCCCTTTAAAAACTTAGTGTCTCAAAAGATAATCATTTGCATATCATTTAGCAAAATAGATTGACTTTATTCACAGCAGTGTACTAACTTCTGGGATGATACACAGAGGTCTGAGACATAGGTCCTACCCACAGATAGCTTGCAATATTAGTGAATAAACAAAGTATGCCAAATAGATTGTATATGCCCCTGTGCAAGATATCATGAGTCAAAAAATGAAGCTTCTCCTTGAAGGTCAGAGAAAGGAAAAATTATCTTCAACACCCCATTAAGATTAAATCATTGGAGGGAAGTGAGAAAGTGACAGGCCAGAAGATGGGTTATATGGCCCAAGTGTGGTGGTAGGGAATTGATTTCTGGAAACTAAGACAAGAAGAGCCTAAACTGGAAGATGTTGACCAAAGAATAGTAGATTAATCTGTAGTGGTATAGAGCTGTAATTAGGACTAGGTGAAAACTCAAGGTGATTGTGTGACTACAGAACGAGACTCTGGCTGAATGTGGAAGCACTGATAGAATGGGAAGGCAAAGCCAACTCTGCAGTTTCAAGCTTGGGTAAGTGAAGTTGAAAAAACCTGTGGTTACTTGAGTTCAGCATAAATGAAATTTTACTAGGAAACTTGAGAATTTTAAGAGCAATTTCTTATTTCTATATTATTTTCCCAAAATTTCACTTAGATTTGATGTGCCAGAACATATTTCCCTGAGTGGAAAATGTTATTGACCTATTAGTAAAATTTTTATAATATTCAAGATTCAATCATAATGTAATTTAAAGTACCTAGAATTATGTAGCAGGGGCAGTTTAAAAATGGGCTTCCCAGGTGGTGCTGCTGCTGCTGCTAAGTCGCTTCAGTTGTGTCCGACTCTGTGTGACCCCATAGACGACAGCCCACCAGGCTCCGCTGTCCTTGGGATTCTCCAGGCAAGGACACTGAGGTGGGTTGCTATTTCCTTCTCCAATGCGTGAAAGTGAAGTTGCTCAGTCGTGTCCGACTCTTAGTGACCATGGACTGCAGCCCACCAGGCTTCTCCATCCATGGGATTTTCCAGGCAAGAGTACTGGAGTGGGGTGCCATCGCCTTCTCCGCAGGTGGTGCTAGTGGTAAAGAATCTGCCTGCCAATGCAGGAGACATAAGAAACGCAGGTTTGATCCCTGGGTTGGGAAGATCTCCTGGAAAAGGGTATCACAACCCACTCCAGTGTTCATGCCTGGAGAATCCCATGGACAGAGGAGCCTGGCAGGCTATGGTCCATAGAGTCCCAAAGAGTCAGACATGAGTGAAGTGACTTAGCACTGCAGCTTAAAATAACTTCTGCTAGATTGTTTTAAAAGTCAAAGAACTTTAAAAGTCTTACTCACTTTTTCATTTCCAAAACTTAATATAGTACCTAGTTTAGAGCAGGTGCTCACTGATTTTTTATTAAGTTAATGAATAATAATATTTATTAGAGTCCTCCATCTTTAATGCCTTGTCAATTTAATAGAACTTTCAAATCAACTCATGATGAGTTCCTAAAAGGGCTAAAGTCTTGGGTTTTGGTGGATGCAAGGAATATAGTGCATTTCTTCTGACTTTATGGAATTTGAAATCTAGTGACACAACTACCTTTTAATTAGATAAGTAATTAACTACAGTAGGTTTTCATTATGATTCATTAATATAGAACCTCAAGGCTATACGGCATCAGTACCTGGCCATGTAATGATGTCACTGATTAAACCTCTGAATCTGGTCATGTCAAGTTCCACATCAGGGGCTTTTAAAATTTAATGTAACTTGTATATTTAACTTTAGAAAGAAACCTTATGTATGGTATTTCCCTTCCTGTCTTCTTAAAGTAATTAAAGCATTAATATCTATCTCATTTTCATTTCATTTTCTGGTTTGCCTTTAAATCATTTCTTCTCTGGTTTGCTTAACTAAACCGTTTAAGTATTTCTGTTAAACTTTTTAAGAAAGTTTTCTTTTTCTTTAATTATGAGTGGTAAAAGTAGTAGTAATATTATTAATTACAATAGGAGTGATAATAGTAATATATTATTAATATTATTATATGATTATGAAGATATTGCCTGTCGATTCCTATCCTTTTATTATGTAAATAGTAATTTCAGCCCTTCAGTCTTCAAGATTATAATAAGTTAATTTGTGTTTTTCTGAAAGAAAGGATTGCTGTCATCTAAATTTTGGGGCAGTATTATTAATTGTTCCCACATTGAACTTTCAGATTTTTTTACTTATTAAAAGTTTTACTTGTCAGCAAGAAAAGCTAGTGGATACAAGGAATATAATGCATTGCACCTGACTTTATGGAAATCAAAATCTAATGACACAACTACCCTTTAATTAATTTAATTAATATCAAGTCAATTTTAAAAGGAAAAGCATTATGATGAAATTGTGTTTGAGGGGTCAAAAGAAGATTCCAGTTATTGTGAAAACAATACATTGTAGAATATTAATCTATTTTATATCTTTGGATTGCATCATATTAGCTTAAAAACTAGTTTAAAATCCCCAAATTAGTATTTAGATTTTTTTTTCCCCTAAGATGATAAATTTTTTGTACTTCTTAGTTAAGTGACCATATACTGAATTTTAAGGCACTCTTTAGACAAAAGTGTATACAAAATGATGGAGAGAAGATAAACTAATGTTTCCTCAGTTGAGCATCAGGCAAAGAACTTTGTCAAAATGCAAATAAAACGTTGTCAATGAGCTTCCTGGATTCTTTATGTGCGCTTTTAATATCAAGTAAGAATAAAGAGCATGGACATTATTATTGGTCTACAACAATTATAATTCCTCAACAATAAATTCTGATAAAATTCCTATAAATAAACTTTCAAGACTCTGTTTCTGGAATTATTGTTAAAGCTGAACAGTAACTGCAAATTATCTTTGGTTTGGGGAAAATACAGTTAAATTACCTTGTTAAAAGAAATTATAAAGAAGCAATTTAATTATTTTCTTTGACAGTTCATATCATTATAAACTGTAGTGGAAGAATTCTTTTTTAAAAAGTGCAATTTGTTATATAGTTAATTTTTTTCTTGGGGTATAGAAATAAGTGTCCCTTGTAAAATTAATTGCTGTCAAAAATCTTTCAGAAAAGTATTCTTTTTAACTTTATATTCTTATGAATCTTGCCCAAGAGAACTAAATTTCATGTCTGTTGGAGTGTTTAGTTAGACTTAAAATCCTCTGGAGACATTTGACTTGTATAATTCACATGCTCTGCCTTACTTATATATTAGCTTTATGTTGCAATTACCAGATAGATAATTCTCATTAAAATAATCATATGAAGGTACATCTCTCCAATGGACCAGGGTGAGGGGTGGGGGGGAGTCTTTAAAGTCATTCTAGTACATTGAATTTGGGAGCTTGAGAATACTTTTAAGCAATTCTAGCTAAATAAATGTGCACCCTGGAGAGCAGAATGGCTTTTTGTTTTTAATCCATTAAACGTCCTTTAATTTCTTCACAGTTCTTCTGTCCCCTGTCAGCCATTTCCCTTTAGTGAAGGAACATTTGTACAGTGTCAGTGAGAAAGTAAAAATCCTCTGTTGAGTTCAGTGAGCCTTCTAAGCAGGTGTTGAGTCCCGAGAACTCCAAGTACAGGTCTTAATAAGGGCAGTGAGTATCTAGGACTCAGTCCTTTTACCAGTCATTGACCTTGACCTCACCTGGGAGATGGAAAGAGGACCCTTGCAAAGACATGTTTAGGTAAGAGTGTATTTTGTCTCTCTTAGGGGAGACATGCCAAAGAGATGCCAAAGTGAAGTTAAATACGCTTGTGGACTAGGCCTGTGAACTCAGTGCTCTGAGTGGCATTCCTAAGGAAATTAGGCAAATTTTAGTACTGAAATGAAAAATTTTAAAGATGGTGCCTTTCAGTTATCCATAAAAGATGGAAGCAAACAAACAGCTTGAGAGGGTGTGAGGGATCAGGCCGTGCTCTGCACGACACTCTCGGTTACTGGTGACTGTGCCGAGAGAGAGTCCCTCTGTTCCTCCCTTTGGTGTTCAAGAAGCTGAAGAATTACGGCCTGGTTTTTTCCCCTGAATTAATTGTAGCTGTTTAGGATTTTCTAGACTAGTGTGCATTGATCTTATTCTCTGAATTCCATAAATTCTAATAGTGACCCAGTTTTGATTTGTTTTAATTGCAGCCATTTCACTGTTAATCAGTATCATCTCTTCCCCAGTGCTGACTAGTCCTGTTATTGAACCTGCCCTTAAGGAAATATGTGAATTGTAAATATAGTACTGCTGTTGTGTAATGAGACTGGGGAAGGTAAAGAGCTTGGAAACTTTAGCATCTGTTGCGATGATAGCCGTGGACACTGCGAGAAAATGACCTTTAGCCAAAACAAGTCAGCTTCTGTCAGAGTAGATTGCTCTTGGTTTTCTTAGGAAATTTTAACTCCATTGCTGGTCAGTTACCTCAAGAAAAGTGTTTCTTTGTTGGATAATAACATTTAATTAATAAATTTAAAACTACAAAAAAGCTGTCATTAGAGAGTACACAATTTATAATAATTTATCCGGGTTCATTTCGAGAGTAGAGAACAAAAAAGAACTAAGGATCCATTTTATTTCACATTAACTGAAATTCTAATATAGATATAAATCATACCTAATGCGTCCATTAGCCACAGCTTCAATGTGGTGGAATTCTTGCTACCTTTCTATAATAATTGATATTCTACAGCAGAAATCTTTATGTTCCTGGATATTTAATTTACATATTAAATTTGATTCTGAGGACCTAATTCTGTAGAAACATAATTAGAAATAAGGAGTGAGAGACCAAATTGGAGGAATGGTGGGAGATGACTAGTATTAGGGAAGGAAAAAAAAAATCTAATGATACTAGTCCTGAGGTAAAATTGATTTGAGATTCATTTTTTTTCTGTCCTTAGTTCTTCATGATCTGACAAGTTATTTAATCCTCAGTTTCCTTATCCATATACTTGGGATTCTATGACACCCCTTCTCAGGATTGTTTTTAAGATGAAATGAATTAACATAAATATGAGGACTATCTGGTGCATAATAAGCACCCATTAAGCATTTCATGGTAATTTTTGAAAACACTTTGAGGCCACACAGAGTGGGCAGTGATAGGATAATATAAACTACATACATGGTCTTTGAAGCCAGATAGACCTGGATCAAATTCAGCTGGGCTCTTTGCTTCCTTGCCTTGTGACCCTGGTTCTGCTGCATAGCCTCTCCAAGCCTTGATTTCCTCATTTATAAAAATGAGGTAATAAAGTAGTCCACAGATTTTAGGAAGTTCCAGAATTTCTGTTAATTTTCTCTCTCTGAATAAGACCATATTTTTATTCTTCAGTAATGAAATAGAAATTGCAGACTACTCAGAGACTAATACTAGTCAAAGGACTTCCTTTTCCTAATAATCACTCTGACAGATAATGCCTGAATATCCCTTCCTCTGCTTCTAGCTGTCTTCTGTGGTTTCACGTGTCCCCGGACCCTACAACTGCTGTCACTGACCCCGGAATGGAGGTGAACCACAGAGAGCTTTGCCTGTAGCTTTCCTTCTCAACCAGGCTCTGCAAGTACAAGCAAGGAACAATCATATGGAGGACGATTGTTCCCATTCCTTTATTTTTTCTTCTAGGCATTAATTTTTTATCTTTAGTGTTTTTTCACCATTTTCTTTTCTTTTCTTTGTCTGGGAGAGTGAGGGGCCAATTTCCCCCTAATCATTCATATTTATCCTCCCTGCCCCTTCTCTCTTCTCTCTCCCCCATGCCATCTCTTTTACCAAAAGAACAAGCAAGCATACATTCTTAGAGCTTTTCTACAGTGTCAGTCACTGGACTGCACAGTAATCACCTGTAAATTTGTTATACATATAACATTTAATTTATCAATTTAATATCCAGCCTCACCTATGACTTCCTGAATCAGAAACTCTGGAGGCGTGACCCTGGGTATGAACTGTAACATTCCATGTAGGTACTTTAATACTAAAAGTTTAAAATTGACAGCTTTCACTACAAATAACTTTCAGAGGTCCTTCCAATGTGTCACATTTCTCCTTTGACACAGGTAGACATTTGGAAGATGATCAAAGATCTTGGCATGCTTTCATTAAGATCAATAGCCCCCATCTGGTAATCTCATAAGTTTCCCACGGGATAGAATATTGTTACATGCAATTATATTGGGGATCCACAGATTCCATGTAGGAGATATTTTTTCAGTGTCTCCTATCATCTTATTTGAAAAGATTGTTTTAAGCAATCAGTATTAGGCACACAGTATAATGATAATAGCAATTATTGTTATTTTAATCTTACTTAAAAGCTTTTTTTCCCCTCTCTATATATTAGGTACCTATTATTTATGTTACTCTGCTATCTTACTAGAGAATGAAAAGATAAATGAGACATTCCCCTAATTCGGGGAGCTTAAAATCAGGCTGAGTTCACACTTTTGTTTGACCTACAGGTTTTTAAAAATGTTATGATAGCCATGAATATATCTGATTTTGTTCACCACTGTGTGTTCACCTTAGCACAGTACCTGATTTTAGCTGATGTTTGATAACTATTTCTTTAGTGAATGAATGAGTGCATAATCCGGATACCTAGTGAAAGACAAAGTACTTTGGCTGTTTCTTTGTCTATCTCACATTTTTTTCTTAAATCCAAAATAAACCTTTTGTGTTCAAGTTGAGTAAGCCAAATGAACTTCTGTGCAACAGAGACCCAAAGACACAAGCCTTGCTGTTTGCCCACTAAGACTTATTTAGATGTCCTGCTTGATCATCTGCATACAACAATCTGAGGTTTGATGTTTCAACGTGAGGTAGAGACATATTTTAAATTCCTGATGTTAATGAGACACAGATCTCAAATCTTACAGGCTCACTGTGTTCTTTGCACATAGACCTGATGCCTCAAAACGACGTGATAAATCAGCAGGATTCTACCATTTTTCTAGGTCTGACTAGGCTTCCTGAATAAATTAGGTCATTATCCAGCCTGATAAGTTAATCAAGCCAGTGCTATTCATTTGGAAATCGCAGTAATAGGGAAGGTAGGGCTAGGGGAGGGGGGAAGCTGTAGCTCTGTGCTTCAGCTTCAGGAAAACATCAAAATTATTTTCAGAGATTTTTAGGAAAAACCCTGTGTCAAAAGTTTTCAATTAAAGCCTCATAAAGCATGGCCATTTGGAGGTTAATCTTCAGAGTGGTGTGCTGGTGTACACTGAAGCTGTGGGATGTAAAAGGGTGGTCTGGGCTTGTTCCTCAGGCTTTTAAGCTCAGATCAAGCCGTGGTTTTATTCCCCCAGATGACTCTGAAGTAGACTGACTCTGAAACTCAACGTAGATTAAAACACAAACAAACCCACTAATCTAATTAGCACATTTGGAAATGTTTTGAAGACCTCTATTTGGGGTTACATTCAGGAAGCAGCCCAGACCTGAAATTGCTATGGTGGGGTAATTATTTATCTTAGACATCTCAAAGACTCAAGATCTTTTTGATAGCCATTTCTGACCAGTCATCTGAAAAACCAGGTTATTCTCCTTAAAGATAGTTCATTGTTCTTCCTTTGAATACTTTGAAAGGAAAAATATGATTGAGAGTCCTATGTTCTTATTATAATATTATAAGCCCCTTTATAAACTATCTTCCCACATATAATATTCTATGATATTGAAGATCAGCTCTGTCACAGAGAAGGAATTCAGAAATGGTTAGTGAAAGTGGAATGAGTGAGAGATTAGTCTGTACATCAAAACTAAGCTCCTCTGTCTAGCTTTCTAGGCTATGTCAACTTGACTCTTCCTTAACTTGTCTCTACCACCTGCCTCCTTTCTACCGGGGCAGGCTAATATTCTGTCTCCCAAGTACCTACAGTTTAAGCCTGTGCATGTGCTACTTTGCTGGTCATATATGAGCATTTTTCTTATTTTCTCACTCAAAACCTCCCACCTTTTAAGGACCTTTTCAGACCCCACCTCAAGACACAAATGGTTTTGGGTGTGTGTGATTTTCCCTTCCCTAAAATCCTATTCAGCCTCTGATTTCCATAAATAGAATAAAAACCTTAGGCTGCAACTGTTAACATAGGTTTCTGAAAAATGAAGCAAATAACAAAAATATAAGTGACTTAACCTCACAGTTATTTTTGTTTTTCCTGATGTTGCAATCTTGTTTTCAGGGACAGTGGTTTTTGGTTTCTCATCACCAAAATAACTGGCACAATGCTGTTCCTGTTGTGGATGACCACTAAATAACTGTTGACTGATTGAAAATTATAATCATAATTCTTCTTATCTTTTTCAAAAACAGCAATAACAATGATACTACGATATAATGCAGGAGGACTTTAGAAAGACCAAAACAGGATCATTTCCCATGCTGAGCTAGATCCCAAGAGGGAACAGTGTTCATAGTTTATAAGTGAATATGTCTGTATCTATAAATATTTCTCTCTAAATTATTAATTGATAAGTCTATATCATCAGAAATGATTATACAGATATCAGTTTTCTAGAGGGAAATGACATCAGTTCAGTTCAGTTAAGTTGTGCAGTCTGTCTGACTCTTTGCGACCCCATAAATCACAGCACACCAGGCTTCCCTATCACCAACTCCCAGAGCTAACTCAAATTCATGTTGATTGAGTCAGTGATACCATCCAGCCATCTCACCCTCTGTCGTCCCCTCATCCTCCTGCCAATCTTTCCCAGCATCAGGGTCTTTTCAAATGAGTCAGTTCTTCACATCAGGTGACCAAAGTATTGGAGTCTCATTTTCAGCATCAGTCCTTCCAATGAATATTCAGGACTGATTTCCTTTAGGATGGACTGGTTGGATCTCCCTGCTTTCCAGGGGACTCTCAAGAGTCTTCTCCAACACCACAGTTCAAAAGCATCAATTCTTCGGCGCTCAACTTTCTTAATAGTCCAGCTCTCATATCCATACATGACTACTGGAAAAATTATAGTTTTGACTAGACAGACCTTTGTCAGCAAGGTAATGTCTCTGCTTTTTAATATGCCGTCTATGTTGGTCATAGCTTTTCTTCCAAAGAGCAAGCATCTTTTAATTTCATGGTTGCAGTCACCATCTGCAGTGATTTTGGAGCCCAAGAAAATAAAGTCTGTCACTGTTTCCATTTTTTCCCCATCGATTTGCCATGGAGTGATGGAACTGGATGCCATGATCTTAGTTTCTGAATGTTGAGTTTTAAGCCAACTTTTTCACTCTCCTCTTTCATTTTCCTCAAGAGGCTCTTTAGTTCTTCGCTTTCTGCCATAAGGATGGTGTCATTTGCATATCTGAGGTTGCTGATATTTTTCCCGACAATCTTGATTCCAGCTTGTGCTTCATCCAGCCCAGCGTTTTTCATGATGTACTCAGCATATAAGTTAAATATGCAGAGTGACAATATACAGCCTTGATGTAATGCCTTCCCGATTTGGAACCAGTCTGTTTTTCCATGTTCAGTTCTAACTATTGCTTTCTGTCCTGCGATCAGATTTCTCAGGAGGCGGGACAGGTGGTCTGGTACTCCCATCTCTTGAAGAATTTTCCACAGTTTATTGTGATCCACACAGTCAAATGCTTTGCAGTAGTCAGTTAAGTAGAAGTAGATGTTTTTCTGGAACTATCTTGCTTTTTCGATGATCCAACGGATGTTGGCAATTTGATCTTTGGTTCCTCTGCTTTTTCTAAATCCTCTGCTTGAACATCTGGAAGTTCACGCTTCATGTACTGTTGAAGCCTGCCTTGGAGAATTTTAAACATTACTTTGGTAGCATGTGAGATGAGTGCAATTGTGCAGTAGTTTGAGCATTCTTTGGCATTGCCTTTCTTTGGGACTGGAATGAGAACTGACCTCTTCCAGTTCTGTGGCCACTGCTGAGTTTTCCAAATTTGCTGGCATATTGAGTGTAGCACTTTCATAGCATCATCTTTTAGGATTTGAAATAGCTCAACTGGAATTCCATCACCTCCACGAGCTTTGTTTGTAGTGATGCTTCCTAAGGCCCACTTGACTTCACATTCCAGGATGTCTAGGTGAGTGATCACACCCTCATGGTTATCTGGGCCATGACGTTCTTTTTTATATAGTTCTTATATTCTTGCCACCTCTTAATATCTTCTGCTTCTGTTAGATACATACCATTTCTGTCCTTTATTGAGCCCATCTTTGTATAAAATGTTCCCTTGATATCTCTGATTTTCTTGAGGAGATCTCTAGTCTTTTCCCATTCTGTTGTTTTCCTCTATTTCTTTGCACTGATCACTAAGGAAGGCTTTCTTATCTCTCCTGGCTATTCTTTGAAACTCTGCATTCAGATGGGTATATCTTTCCTTTTCTCCTTTGCCTTTGCTTCTCTTGTTTTCATAGCTATTTGTAAGGCTTGCTTAGAGAACCATTTTGCCTTTCTGTATTTCTTTTTCTTGGGGATGGTCTTGATCACTGCCTTCTGTACAATGTCATGAACCTCTGTCCTTAGATCTTCAGGCGCTCTGCCTGTCATATCTAACCCCTTGAATCTATTTCTCACTTCCAATGTATAATTGTAAGGGATTTGATTTAGGTCATACCTGAATGGTCTAGTGGTTTTCCCTACCTTCTTCAATTTAAGTCTGAATTTGGCACTAAGGAGTTCATGACCTGACCCATAGTCAGTGCCCGGTCTTGTTTTTGCTGACTGGTTTCTCTATCTTGGCTGCAAAGAATATAGTCAGTCTGATTTTGGTATTGATATCTGATGATGTCCATATGTAGAGTCTTCTTTTGTGTCGTTGGAAGAGGGTGTTTACTCTGACCAGTGCGTTCTCTTGGTGAAACTCTGTTGTCTTTTGCCCTGCTTCATTCTGTACTCCAAGACCAAATTTGCCTGTTACTCCAGGTGTTTCTTGACTTCCTACTTTTGCATTCCCGTCCCCTATAATGAAATGGACATCTTTTTTGGGTGTTAGTTCTAGAAGGTCTTGTAGGTCTTCATAGAACCGTTCAACTTCAACTTCTTCAGCATTACTGGTCGGGGCAATGACTTGGATTACTGTGACATTGAATGATTTGCCTTGAAAATGAACAGAGATCATTCTGTCGTTTTTGAGATTGCACCCAAGTACTGCATTTCACACTATTTTCTTTTTACTATGATGGCTACTCCATTTTTAAGGGTTTCTTGCCCACAATAGTAGATATAATGGTCAGCTGAGTTAAATTCACCCATTCCATTCCAGTCCAGAACTAAAATGGACTGAAATGGTTGAATTTAATTCAGATGACCATTATATCTACTACTGTGGGCAATGACTTTCTCAGTATTAAAAATGTAAATATAATTGTTTTAACAATTACTTGAGGTGAGTTGCACGTACCCAGCTGCATTTGGTCTGCAATATTGCTGACAAGCATTTTGTCCACACCTTCTTCCCTATAGGATCTTTCTAATTTATTGTCTGTCACTTAAAAAGAAAAAAAAGGTGTCTATAGCTAATCTGTATATATTTATATTAGACATTAACCTCCTCCTCCGCGGCCCCCCCAAAAAAAGACTTTCTCTTTTTTCTTGTATCCCTTCTGTTTCTCTGAATAATCATTTTGTCCTATTTTTGTTTCATACGTTTTCAAAACAGATCCACTGCCCTTAGAAATAACCCTTACTTGAATTGAGTAATGTGATGTAGTACTGTGACATTCCCTGCCCACTTAGTAGTCTTCTTCTGTCTTTTACCAACTCTAGCTCCTCTTCATGCCCCCCACTACTGCCAAGTGTGGTGATTTGAGACACAATGGGTCTGATGGATTATTGGAAGACACAAAATGAATGTATTCTGGAAATGGAGATTGAGGCATTCCCTGGACCCAGAACCAAATATAACTGCAAATCTGCAAATGTGAAGCAGGCCTTGAGCGGGAAGGGTGGTGGTGGGGAGAACCTTCCTTCATTCACTATTTAAATTTTCTTAGGTAGGTCTTTGTGTTGAAATAGTGACTTAGAACAGGATGGTAAGGGCCTTAGCATAATGAAAGAAAGATACTATTTGCTTTAAGATTTCAGTGGAGATAAGATTTATCAGCCAGGCTGTTAATGACTCCATCAGAAGTTTATCTCTGAATTGCACTTCTTATCAAGGAGGGAGTGTACTTCACTCAATATTTTCATCTCAGAAAAATTGAATCTGTACTGATAGCTGCTCTCTGGGCCCCCAAACAAATCATTATTGCTATGAGACTTTGCCAGGTGGGTTTTATTCTAGAAAAAAAAATGGTCAATTTTATATTGAAAGCCTGTAATGCAAATACAGCCTAATTCCATCCGTCTTGATTTCTGATTTAAAAGCTTGAAGTTTTCAGATGTTAGAAGGCTCGAACTTAAGTAGTCTGCATAGTGTGTCTAAAATTATAATTGAATGATTTGCAAATACATAATGTAGTTCCATTGCCTTAGCAAAGTACTACTTAAAAAAAAATAGCGTTTTAATATGTGGTATTTTTCTTTGAGACTTCTGTATCTCCAAGCCAATCATTACTATTAATCTCACACTGTAAAGTAAATTGTGTCTTATGTTTGAGTGGAGAAAGCTGTTTCTCAACTTAAATGGAAATCTCAAAGTTCAGATTTTTTTTTTTCCTAACAAAAGAGTCTGGGTTTGATTCAAATAGCAGCCATCCAAGCTTGAAAAGGAGTCAGCACAGATGTCCTTGAGAATAATTGCACCCAAATACTAAGACAATGCTGCTGCTATATACATTGATATTTTGTTCATCAAAACCACATAGACATTTCTGAAGACACAGAGTTTAAATATATGTGTGTATATGTATATATATATTAGTTTGCTTTATTTGCATTTTTATTAGCATTGTCTGTTGATGAATAGATAGAGTTTAATTCAACCATCCTGTTGAGTTCTAACCACAGTGAAACACTTGGCTCCAAAATTTGTCTTATTCCATTCTGAAAAAAATCTATGTGGATAAAACATGCTGAACCTCATACCTGCTACTTCTAGGTGTTGAGAAAAGAAAGCCTTTGCTGGTCAATAAAATGTTGATACTTACCTCTGTAACCAAAGCACCCAGAAGCACATGTAAAGGTAGAACAGAAAAAGATCCTTGCATCAGATTGCATCATATTAGAACAGGTTATATAGGATGCATGAGACAAGTGCTCGGGCCTGGTGCACTGGGAAGACCCAGAGGGAGTGGGTAGAGAGGGAGGTGGGAGGGGGATCGGGATGGGGAATACATGTAAATCCATGGCTAATTCAAGTCAATGTATGACAAAAACCACTACAATATTATAAAGTAATTAGCCTCCAACTAATAAAAATAAATGAAAAAAAAAAACAAAAAACAGAACAGGTTATATAAGCCGTGATCTTCCAGTGCTGAGTTGAATGAATAACCTGGTTGCTAGGCTTTGATCTTAATTCTATTTGTTGTCCATTTCCATCTATTTATGTTAAGCCTTTTATAAGACAATTAGATGCTAAATTAAAAGGCACAGAGATAACAATTGTGTGAATTCAGAAAGGAGGGAGATCGTTGAAGAGGGGATAATCAGAAATGGCTTCCTAGAGGAAATAGACCTTGACCTAGACCTTGAAGAATTGTAGAGTCATGGGGAATGATGAACCATTCTCCAGAGAAATTGATGTCTCTATCTTTTTTCAAAGATGTTAGTCTCTGAGTATATACTTGTAAAATCTGTATGTTAACTGTCTCTTCATTTTTCTCTTTAAGCCTGCCAAACAGAATCTACAAAAACATCAGTGAGCCACATAGTGTTCACCAGCTATCATCATCCTTTAAAATGGGAAGGGAATGCCATTTTTCACACCCCAAACCAACTCCTGAAAAATACTACTAGATGTATCTATTCACTAAAGTTCTTTCTCAGCCATGTAATTGCCAAGGGCTATTTCACTGACCTTTCCCCCTTCAGCCAAGTTTCTCCCTCCGTCCTGAATTTATTCTGGCAATATCAAATTCCTTTTCTTCTCCTTTCTTAAAATTGAAGCAGAGGGCACATAAGCTCAACTTTTACCTTGAATTGAATTTTTAAGTAATCTCTGAACAAAGCACCTAAGTAATTAAAATATTATCCATACCATTCAATACATATGTAACTGAAAAAAAGTGGTACTTTAAAAGTCATTGTTCACATATAGGTTGGTAGAGAATTTTGCAAGTTTGATCTAAAAGTAATTTTAGAACATTGGGTCCTTGATAGCAAAGTAAAAGGGCATTGTTCCCCGTGGTGTCCAGTACACTGAATGTAGCAACTGAATGGTTTGGGCCACATCTAGTTCTCTAATAATTATTCATGAATCAGAGTCTCTTCAGTATCTAAACCAGGCATGCCCATAGGAATTCCTACAAGGGAATGTGATATTATAGTAGAAAATAACTTGGAAATCAAGTTGTTTTCTAAAAGACTGATACCCTCAGATAAAAATTAAATGAATTAAAACACAAAATTAATAGATTTAAATATCATTAACATTCTTCTGGTTATGGTATTTGTCTAAGATAGCATATTTATAAACAAAGTTAAATACCTCTTTTATATATGTTGACTTAATACAAAATTAAGGGGGTAGTGTTGGTAATATATTGATACTAGGTTTGTCTGAATTAAAAACCTAGAATAAATCGTAGTGGTTTTTTTTTCCACTGAATATATTACTCTTTATCTCAGCTTTTCTCTTGGAAAAGTTTTCCTCTTGCAGTCACTCTGATAGAGTACTCTCAATGAGAAAAACAAGTAAGAAGCTGCAGGTTGAAAGAGAAATTTGTTTTCTGAAGTTCTTTTAAAAGTGTTACCCATAGATTTGCAGGGCTGCAAATAGCCTAAGTAGATTCCTTAGTCTTTCTCTTGCCTTCTAGCTAGGATAGGTATGCATAAATAGTACTGGTCAGGAGAGCTGCTATCTTTTTGGTGATCATTTCCTCGAAGTCCTCTTACATAGTAGAAACTAAAAGTACTTGCTATCAGACTGTTCTTCCCACTACTTCTACCAGTTACTTCCCAGTAATCTAAACGTCACCTATATAGTTGAAGCTTATTATCTCTCATTCTGTCCTTAGGGAGAAGTGAGAACCACATGCTGTCCTCTGCATAATTATATGGTCCCTAACAAAATGCATTCTTAGTGGCTTCCCACAAGGTTGAAAAATGACTACTTTTGCTCTGTTACTCATTGGGTATGATGGTTTTTGTTTGTTTGTTTGGTTTTTCTCCATTCAGGCACTGCATGAAATCATAGAGTGTATATGCAGAGCAGGTGAGAAGGTGACTATAGGTATCATTAAAGCCATAAAAATAACAAAACATTAAATAGCAAATTCTTGTGAACACTTATCGGCAGCATTCTTTATGTAGCAGAAGTAAACACCTGGTCTCTCTTTATTCTACTGAAATGATGTTGAAAATGGAAAATGCACATAACATGGAAGAGTAGAAATATACAACATTTTAGAGTAAGACTAAGTAAGAATAAATTCTACATAAATACTCTTCTTCCCAAACACGATTGGTTTTCTGGTAATCTTCTAATCCCTACTTCAGTGTGTTCAAAGAGAGTACTTGAACTGGAACTGGGCAGCCAATATAAGAATAATTTGAGGATCTTTTTCAAAACACAGGTTTCCTGGCCCAAACCCCAGACACACTGAGTCCAGGTTTCTGGAGCAAGGCCTCTCTAATCTATCTTTTAAATAGCTTTGTGGTGCTCGCCAAATTTGAAAAAAAAGCTGTCCCGGTCCATTGCTTTCTCCACTCCTGTAGTTCATTCACATCACATAAAAGTTGGAAAGCCAAATAAAATACTTTTATCGTTACAAAAATATTATATTTTCAACTCCCTTGTGCCTGCATTAGCTGTAGAGCAGAATCCCAAGTGGAGAAAACTGCACGTATCACAGCACTTACAGAAACCACTTAAAGTTGTCAGGAAGAATGACTGTCAGGCTGCGTCACATAAGATTTGAATAGTAGTCAGAAAAGCAAAAGGCCTTTGGCTATTCTGCCAAGGCACCAAATCTCATTTTCCTCAAACTGTAATAAGTTTTCAGTGAGACATCTTGGAAGTAACCAGTCTATTTTTTTTTTTTTTCAAACCGTGGTTTGAAATGTATAAGCATATATAGTTTAAAGTTAGGCTGTTCCTATTCAGAATTTATTCTATTGTACTCTACTGTAGTGCAGACAAGATGAACATACATTTATGGTAGGTTTCCATTAGATTTTATTATTATTTTTCTTCCCTTGCGCTTTCCTGTAGATATTAGTGTCCGGATATGCTTAGATGTTAGAATAGTTCTTGTATGAATGTAGAGGAGAGGTACCATTGTATTCTTAGGCAGTTAAGTGAAATACAATTGTAACTTATGATAGGAAAAAAAGTGTGGGTGTGTGTTTTTCTTGTGTGTCCATTTTCTTTTTCCTTTTTGAATTCTAATATAATGTTTTATTAAATGACAATACGAAATGTGAGATAAAGTAACAAATTTCGTAGCTCTTCAAATAATAAGCTCCTGAGTCTCTGAGTTTAAAAGAAAGGGAAGTAACTATTGCCTTATCTGCAATGCTGATCACACAATTTCCTGAGAATGGGAGAAATTTCAATCTCGTGTTTCACCAATGAGAATTTTGCAGACGTTTCATTTTCAAAATGCAGTCATCATTTAAAGTAAGAAAATTACACTCATTGGGAAAATTTCATTAAAAACATTATTTTCGGAAAACTCAGTCTAAATAAAGCATAGAAAATTTTAAAAAGTCTATAGAATATGTGTTACAAAATTAACAGTTTTTGTTGACAGGACATTCCTATACTCTTCAATTATGAGAAGATTTTCTCATTATGCTGCTCTATTTAAAGCTTGCTATAATTTACTTACATATTAAAAAAAATAACAGTGACAAAAACAGATTAGGGTGCCTATGGTTATGGATAACCATTTGTATAGAGAACCTCTTTGTGCAATTTTTCCAGTAAGGGATATGCTTAGTTGCAGGGACATATCTGAGTTTATCGCAAATGTGAAAGAGATTTTTTAAGTTCAAAGTCCTAATCATATAGGGCTTCCCTGGTGGCTCAGATGGTGAAGAGTCCATCTGCAATGTAGGAGATCTGGGTTTAATCCCTGGGTTGAGAAGATCCCCTGGAGAAGAGAACAGCTTACCCACTCCAGTATTCTGGCCTGTATAGTCCATGGGGTCCACAGAGTTGGACACAACTGAGCATGAAATGCCTGATGGAGCTACCGACTCTGTATTTCTCCAGAACTCCTTCTTGAAATAAGCTAAGACATGTATAAAGGTAGATTACTACCAAAAAAATCATCTCACATATAACTTTTAATACCATCTTTCCTATAAACCATATTTCACTTTGCCAGTTTGGAAGTAAAACACACAGTCTAAATGAAATCTGAGATACTGATACAGAGAAATTTAAGTGACCAGTTCCACAGCACATAATAATAGAGTGAGCCTTTGGAGAACTTAGACGTGAAGGATTCTTCCTCTCATCATTCTTCTGAGCAGTGATATCATGTTATTACAGTGCTTTCATGCAGATTTCCACTATAAATCCTCACTGGTATCCTACTGTGAAATCGTTTTATTCAGTAAGAGCTTGAAGAAATGTGAGCATGCAGAATGTCTAAAAGTTCCTTTCTGAAAGTAGTCAGGACAGTAGAGAAAATGGTCATTCCAAAACATTTATTCTGCAAAGAACCACTCCTCTTATGTGCCACAGCATTTTTCTGATTCTAGGCTGTTTTCAGTAGCAAATACAAATAGTGAATTGAGGGGTGGGTTTACCAGAACAAACCAAATCAGACCTGTGGAATTTCCTTTCTGGGAGAAGAGTTTAACGATTAACAGACACCTGCTCGTTCACACAGCATTTCACAAAGTGTTTTATGATATTCTTATTGGACGGCAAGAAAATTGGACAATAGGTCAGCTTCAGTTCAGTTCAGTCACTCAGTTGTGGTCGACTCTTTGCAACCCCATGAGTCATAGCACTCCAGGCCTCCCTGTCCATCACCAGCTCCCGGAGTTTACTCAAACTCATGCCCATCGAGTTGGTGATGCCATCCAGCCATCTCATCCTCTGTCGTCCCCTTCTCCTCCTGCCCCCAATCCCTCCCAGTATCAGGGTCTTTTCCAATGAGTCAACTCTTCACATCAGGTGGCCAAAGTATTGGAGTTTCAGCTTCAACATCAGTCCTTCCAATGAACACCCAGGACTGACTCCTTTAGGATGGACTGGTTGGATCTCCTTGCAGTCCAAGGGACTCTCAAGAGTCTTCTCCAACACCACAGTTCAAAAGCATCAATTTTTCAGTGCTCAGCTTTCTTCACAGTCCAACTCTCACATCCACACATGACCACTGGAAAAACCATAGCCTTGACTAGACAGACCTTTGTTGGCAAAGTAATGTCTCTGCTTTTTAATATAGTATCTAGGTTGGTCATAACTTTCCTTCCAAGGAGTAAGCGTCTTTTAATTTCATGGCTGCAATCACCATCTGCAGTGATTTTGGAGCCCAAAAAAATAAAGTCAGCCTTAGTCAGAGAATAACATGAAATGCCAGTAGATTCTGGGTCATATTACAATGAACATTTTCTCAAGTGAATGCTTTGTATTTTTGATATATGCTAATGATTTTAATCAGTATTTATGCTAATAACATTAATTTTATTTTAAAATAAAATGTAAAAAGTGGGTTTGTTTAAATCAAAATGTCAAACCAATACTGACACAGGTAGTATGCACATATGAATAAGATATTAAATTTGATAGCCTCTAAGGTTTTTTCCAACTTTAAAATTGTGTAAAAAACAAATGGAACCATCTTTCTCCTTAAACAAAAACATGATTAAATTACTAAACATATTGAACCAGAACTTAAGTCTTTTGACAATGAAAGAAATGACAGAAGTATGACTTTCCATTGAGGTCTGAGCAAAGAGACAAACATATATTTTAATCATAAAATTATCTTTTTATTCTCTATTTTGATTTACCAACAGTAGTAGATGGAATCAGAAGCTCATCAATAGCTCTTCAAAGTTCAAGTGACCGGAGAAAAGAAAAAATCACTCCTATTCTTGTTTAGAATCCTTTCCCTCTTATCTTCTTTGTCTAGAGGGGATAAAAAGGGAAAAGAGGGTGTTTCCCTTATGTAGAATATTCTAGAGTCCATTTAGGAAGGCATTTCAGATGTCGTATTGTAGGGCTCCGGTATGGGAGAGTAGGCCCTGTTGCCTGGTCCAATCCCATGGGGCCAGTTGTCTCTCCTGGCCAGCATTCCATTCACCTTCCATCTCTATATCCCATGGGTACCAAGAACTTGGCACATTTTCTCCCCTTCTGGCTACAACCATCTGCCCTTCCACCTGGGCTCCTTGCTGTTTAGACCATCAGTAATACAGCTTACCAATTTCTCCTTCAATTTTCTGTTACTGAAAAGACCTTTAAACTCTCTGAAATGTTTTCTGTTTTTACTGATGATAAAAACAGAGTTTTTAGGAGTTAGGAGTGCCTTAGTGTCTCTTTTCTTTTCAATTAAGGGAAATAATTTAAGCCACCATTAGAAAAAAATGTGAATTATGAGGCCATAGTTGTATCTTACAGAATTTAAGGATCCTCTCAGGAGCCTGAAAGAAGTTAATAAAAACAAGATGAAAACTCAGGCAGCCATATTTTTGTTCTCTCTATCTCCTTCTCACCTCTTGGTCTCTCATCTATGTTTTTATCTGTTGTCATTTTCCTCTGAAAGATCTTCTGTTGCTTAGGAATTATATCATTTTATTTAAAGCTAATAAACCATACTTGTTGTAAAGCAGCTATATATACCTCAATAGAAAAGAAAAGAAAAAAATAATAATTTCCAAATTCCCTGCAAATCGCATTGGTCATCTTGTGTTATGTGGCTGAGAAGAGGGTTCCTCATGTGTTTGGGAACAATTTTCAGGGAAAGGAGGTCACTGCTGCTTGACAGTCCCCACTGCAGGGCCTGGTTGAGTCCATGGATGCAGAACCTGGGAACACAGCAGACTGACTATACTAGACCATTTTATATCAAGAACTTGAGCTTCCAAGGACTTTGGTACCTGCAAGGTGGAAAGATCCTGGAACCAGTCCCCTGCAGACACCAAGGGGTGACTGTACCATTAGAAAAGGTAACATCCTACTCCTGCTGCTTTCCCTGAAAAATCATAGTGACTATTTTTAGAAGAAAAGCAGGGGAAATTTTCCAGACAATCACAATCAGGAAGTTTATTTTCCAAGGAAGATATAATGACTGGAAAAGTTCTCCTCTGTCAAGAAAACAAAATCTGGTGTTTTTGAGCATATTTTTGGTCTGTTTCATTTTAGTTCCCATCTGACAGTGATTTTTACAATTCAGATATATGAAAAAAAAATCAGTTTATTCTTTGATATTGATTTTTTTAAACAATGTGAAATAGTTTGCTCACTGAAGAACAAAACAGCCCTTTAAGCATACAGTTGATGAACCTTGACAAAAGACAGAGTTTAAAATAAAATATTCTTTAGATTCAAAGGACTTCTTGTCATCTAAGAAAGGGGAATAGGCAAATGGTTTGATTCCTGGATTGGGAAGATCCCCTGGAGAAGGAAATGGCAACCCACTGCAGTATTCTTGCCTGGAGAATCCCATGGACAGGGGAGCTTGGCAGGTTACAGTCCATGGGATCACAAGAGTTAGACATGACTTAGCAACTAAATCACTACCACCTGAGAAAGGCATATTCTTATTTGTGTATGAAATCAGATTAAATAGAATAAGCTGCCTGAATTGTGATGTTGAGGATTCTGAACCCAGACTGACTAATGTGAGAGAGTCAAAATAATCATAAGGGGTAATAAACTGTATGCATATCTCTAATGCATTTTTCATCTATAATCTGTTTTCTGAGATCCAGAGAAGGGAAATCATGTGACCACCAAGGAAGCTCATATTTACTGATTGTGTACTAGCTCCTTGTTAAAAACAAGGGAGGAGGTAGTCTGAGTATGTGTTGTTTCAAAGATTAGAATTCAGACATCTGATGTAAATGTGATGTGTGTGTGTGTGTATGTGTGTGTGTGTGTGTGTGTGTGTCAGAGAAGGTAGACGTTGTAAATAGAGGAAGAAATGAAATATTTTAACTAAGAACTTCCCAGAAAAGCTTGGATCATTTTATTGGAGTAATTACAGGATCTTTTATTCTAGTTCAAGAAAATTGTCACACAGGAAGCAAGTGCTTAATTTATAAGACAGTATGTCAAAGAGAAATTGTACCAAACAAGTTAAACAGATAAAGAAGACTTTATTCAAGATTACTGCAGTAGGGGTCAAGGTAATTTCAATAGGAGAGATGAGTTCAACTCAACTTCACTGAAGGAAAAGGCACATTGGACTTTGGTAGCAGAGGTTGGTCAATGTAACTAGACCCTCTTGTGTCAATGTTTGTTAAATTTAGGCTCCTCCCATCCCACAGAATGGGATTCTATCTTTCTTGATGGTTACATGTTAAAGGGATGACTCCCAGGTCCTTGAGAAAAAACATTCCTATGTTGTAGAACTGGCAAGAGTTTGGAAGATTTATTTTCTCAAAGGGGCAGAGAAATAATTTATAACTGCAAGTTTCTAAAGTATATGCTCTAAGTAAAAGGACATAAGGAGCATTCTTTAGACAGTACGAAACCTGTTAAAAGTTTACTGAAGGGAATTTCCCTAGAGGTCCAGTGGTAAAGACTTTGCTGTCTGAGGTAGGGGTGTGTGTTTATGTTCAATTCCTGGATGGGGAGCTGAGATCCCACGTGCTCACTACCAAAATCCCTAAACATTCAGTAGAAACAGTTTAACAAATTTAATAAAGACTTTAAAAATGATCCACATTAAAAAATCTTAAAAAGGTTTAGTTAAATTGAGGGGAATGTTAAAACTTTTGGGCCAAATTAAATTCTGAGCTACAAAGTTCAGCATGCACATACAGTAGCATTTCAGGGAGGCTGGAAATCAGAGGGATCAACAGAGTTTTCTGGTGGTAGAAAGATTTGAGTTGTTCTTTGAAAAATCTTATGAAGTAACTGGATAGCAAGGCATTTCCATCAAGAGCAGCACAGTGCATGATGAGAGGTAGGACACAGAAAGAGCTACATGTGGAGAACCACACGGGAGTTAGTTTTCTTAAGACAACTGTTCCCCAGTTTTAGATCAACTTGAGCAGTCTCCTTTTCTGCCCTCCTATAAGCCCTGGATGCCATTGTTTTATCCTCCTCAAAGCTGCCAGTTTGGGAACTAACCAATGGGGTTCTTTCCCTCCAAGAGTGTGCAGTGGGACCCAGACTCCCTGGCACTTAGCTGCCTGCAAAGACAGGCCTTGGCAGATTTGTTCTGTTAGTTGTTTCCTCCTGATCACTTTCAGGTCTGAGACTCATACCAGATATGGGGAAATTCAGAACCAAATAAATCATATACAGCTCTCTAGTCCTTGAGCTGGAATCCTTTCTGGCATGATAACTGGAAACCACACAGGGTATTTCTTTCAGGTTTTTGTTCCAAGGCTCCTTAGCCCTCAGTTTTTCTTCAAACTTTCTCCCACATCTAAAATTGTAGTTTAAAAGCAAGACAACCACTTGCCCACCAAGCCAAGGCAAAGTAGTAGGGGCCAGTTCTTCTCAGATATGTAATTAGCATTTTTGTCCTGAATATTCATTGGAAGGACTGATACTGAAGCTGAAACTCCAATACTTTGGCCATCTCATGTGAAGAATTGACTCATTGGAAAAGACCCTGATACTGGGAAGGATTGAAGGCGGGAGGAGAAGGGGACGACATCAGTCCTTCAATCAATGGACATGAGTTTGAGCAAGCTCCAGGAGTTGGTGATGGACAGGGAAGCCTGGTGTGCTGCAGTCAGTGGTGTCACAAAATGTTGGACATGACTAAGCAACTAAACTGACTACACAAGGGGACAGCCTGACCCGCTGAAGGATCTTTTGCAGGCAATGCTGGTATTGGGTGGGCAAATGGCAGAGTGCCGACAGCTTGGAGCCTTGACTCTAGAGTCAAGCTTGGCTTTCAATCTAACTTCTTGCAGCTACTTACGCTGTGACCTTGATAGATTATAGATTCTCTCAGAATGCCAATTTCCTGACTTATTAACAAAAATGAGAGAATCATATAATTATATTTTTGTTTTAAATTGTTACTTTGCCTTAAATTGTTGCTTCCGTAGTAAAGCCATGTGGAGAATTCAGTGGCACCACCGCTGCTGCGAAAACTTTTGTTTTTCACCTATGATATTTTTTAGAATGTTTTTAGGGGGTAGAATCTATCCTCAGCATATTTCTGAAAATATATACAAGTCTTTTAAATGGCATGGAGATTTCTTAGAGATATTAAGACAAATACAGTAGCACGAGCTAAATACCACACTGTCCACATCTTAAAAGCAAGAAACAACAACAACAAAAAAGAGTTTGTTGCTTGCAGACCAGGAGTCATTAACTGGTTGGTGCAGTTCAGTGATTTGAGGAAGCAAATTGATTTGAGTGAGGAGCCGTCCTTCTTTGCAGGTCTGACACCTGACATTTTGAGAATTCCAATTCAGGACCCATCTTTGACAGCTTATGTTGCTGAGAATTCAGTAAGAATTCAGTAAGAACATGTATGTTTTATTAATGCTTGGAAAAACAAAATGATATAAAAAAACAACCAGGTGGTTATATGTGAAGGTCATCTGTGGTTTTCTGGGGGAAAAAAAAAAAAAAGTGTGGAATTACTAACTAAATCAAGAGAAATTTTGTCTAAGTCATCTCAACAGATTTCCTTTACTCTTAATCTCCCAACTGGCAAACCACATGCATTCTAGGGTTAATAAATAGCTATGCAGAGCAACTGGAGAAGGAAATGGCAACCCATTCCAGTATTCTTGCCTGGAAAATCCCATGGACGGAGAAGCCTGGCGGGCCCCAATCTATGGAGTCACAAAGAGTTGGACATGACTGAATGGCTTACATACATGCAACACAACAGAGGGAAGCGGGTGCTGATATGAAGACCATGTGCAATAAACTGTGACAGTTTGTTTTTCCCCCACAAACCCTTTGGGTTACAAGAATTACAGAATACTTTTTTCAAGCAAATAGCAAAAATATCTGATATGCTTTATATATATATTCACATATATATTATATGTATATATGTATGTATAACTGCCAGTTAAACAATAAACAGTGCTTAGGTTTCAAAAACTGTTGACATTTGTCTTGCCAGGAAAGAAGCACCCTGAATAATGGGCATTATATTGAGGTAGATATCCTGTGATTAATATAGGTCATTGACATAACAGAAGTGAAAACATGTGCATATATACACGCGTATATGTAGCATTGTCACTTTTAGACAGTGACCTCTTGTTTGGCTTGATTCCAATAAAGAATAGGAAGAGCTTAAATAAAATGAATTAAATGGCAGCATGCAGAGGCATGAATGTGGCAATTAATTTGATTTTAACAAGTAGCTTCTAATAAATGGAGATAGGAAAATCTAGTTATGGCTGGAAAATTTCAAATTCCTTCAACGATAAAGCTGTGTCATATTCATGACACATACTGATGTATGGAGATAAATTGCCTGTCACTTAGTGTGGAAGATACTGCTTAAGTTGTACATTAGATGCATATTAAGTTGTGTAGAAGCCCACATTTAGTCTGTCTCTTTCCTCTAGGTAATGTAGCTCATTCATAATGTCATCTTCTTGGATGTGCTGAAGTGGCTAAATGAGCATAGAAGTTATTTATACATTAGCCTGGTATGTAGAATATCACTGCTTTCCACTTTGCAGAGGGGCACAGGCAAAGTTGACAGGGCTGAATTTATGCAGACTCTAAAAAAGCAACTCCAGTTTTAATTAGCATTTCTTCTTGAATCTGGGATGGGACGGGGGAAGTAAATTACACATCTGAGGTGAAATCTTTGTCTTCTTCTGACAGCCTATTTATACAAATTGGGTGGACCAGCCTGCAAAAGGGAAGGCTTCAAAATTTCCTAAAGTCTTTTCTAATATGTACTCTTAGATAATTAACGTGGGATTTCTGCACAGCTATTCATTTTTGATGAGCCCCCACTTCAAAAATGAATGTGATACAGCTTACTTATAGTAGGAAGAATTTTAATTGTCCACAGCCCTCCTCTTTGGTGTACAACTACTAATGCACACCCATGTTATCTAAAGTTGCATGAGGCATGGTACAGAGCGAGTGCCCCATCTGATAAGGGCACAGTAAGTATGTAATTGAATTTGGTCTTTCAGGCAAGCCGTGATTTGTCCTTCCTTTAGGCCCTCAGCGTGAGCCACCTTTCATTGTGATAATCTCTCTGCACCATCTGGACCTCTATAAAGATGTTGGTCTCAGCGGTGAAGTGAAAGACAAGGAGGGTACTAAATAAAACTTACATAGTGAGAGAAAATTGTTATTGTTGATGTTAATCACAAGTATATCTTTTGAGCTTTGCACCTAAGGATATTAAAAGATTCTCTCAGCATCAGTCTCAGTCTCAGTTTGGGGATTGATGGTAATGTTGCTGCACAAGGAGGTTAAACAGTTTGACAAATAACGAATGATGAGACATGAGATGTGTGTATATATATATTACTCATTCATTTAACAAATACTATACATACCTTGTAAATATAATGATTTAAGTAGTATGACTGTATAATCTGTCTTTCAGTCTGGGACAATGGTAGGAATTAATGGAGGAGCTGTTAGTCATTACATTATATTAAAAGGCATGTAAACTAGGACCATCCTAGGCAAAGGAGGAAGCAGTACCACCATATGTCTAAGATGCAACTAGGCTTTAAAACTTACAGGCATGCCTCACACATGCGCTTGTGTCAAATGTCACATTAAAATATTGCAGCCTTCCTTTACCATCCTAACTGAAATGGCAACAACCCTCAGTATCCAGTCCTTGCCCCTGCCTTATTTTTCTCTTTATCACTTCCCAATATACCATTTAATTAATTTGCTTGTTTCTTCTCTGTCTCTCTTCATTAGAAGATAAGCTCAATAATGGCAGGGATTTGTGTATGTTTTCTTTATTACTTTATTCTCAGCATCTGAAGTAATGTCCAGCACATAGTGAATGCTAAATAAATACTTTCTGAATGAATGCATTCATCTATTACTGAGCATCAATTTTGTGTTGGGTGTGGTGCTAGATGTTAGAGGTACTAAAATGCACAAAAATTTTTCTCTGCCTTCATGAGGTTTTCAAATTAATTGGAAGAAATATTTATTCTTACAAGTGAAATAAAAAAGGAAACAATTCATGATATCTATAGGTATTTGTAAGATTTGTACCTTAGGGGGTTACATAATTCAAACATTACCAAGAAATGTTATATAACTGAAAACACTGATAGTCTTTCATGATACTTTCATTTTCCTCTCAATTTTATTATACAATTTTAATAATATTTTCTGTTACACCACCTTGCATATCATAGCAAATGGGTCATTTGATAAAAATCAAGTATCAAATGGGTTAATAAGTCTCAATTTTACTTTGAAGATTGGGAAAACAGCTTTAGAAATTGGAATATGGCTGCTTAGAAAGAATGGAAAGGGAAGCAGAATACTGATATTTATTTTCAGTTTTAGCAAAAGTCTCTCAATGAAATAGGTTAAAGGACTGAACTGTTGATGTACCTACTTTGAAAAATTTCAGCCTGTCAAGGCAGGAAGAGGCAGCCCTAATCTTGTAATCAAGAATGCCATGGTCCTGCTTCTAGAGTTCTGTCAGCAGGAGCTGTGTGTTCTTGAGCAGCAAGACACCTCATCCTTTTTCTTCATCAGCTTTTTAGCTTGTTGAATCCTAAGTTCTCTGAGACTTCTGTTTCATAGTTTCCTAATGCTGCAGTATCAAAGTACCAAAAACTGAGTAGCCTGAAGCAAGAGCAGATTATTTTCTCCTAGCTCCGTAGACTAGAACTCTGATTTCAAGGTATGGGCAAGGTCATGCTCTTGCTGAGAGCTCTAGGGAGAATCATTCTTTGCCTCTCCCAGTTTCTGGTGTTGATACCAACCAAGGTTCCTGGCCTTCCCCAATCAATAGAAATTGATTAGAGGCCAAACAGAAAAGACAAGCAAGGCTTTATTCTAGCCCCTGCTGCAGCAGGAGGGAGAACAAACAAGAGGTTCCCTTGCTTCTTTGCTCACTGAGGGAAGGGCGAGCTTTTTCCTTAAATGGGGTGAGAGAAGTGGTGTGTCCAGGGGGATGGAAGGGTGGCTTAGCTGGTTTGTCCACCCCTTAAGTGATGTTGTGTGCAGGGGCCATGCACGATAACCTGCTTTTTGCTTCCAACACCCTGTTTTTGCTCCCAGCTCTTCAGAAGTAGTAGTTGAGATTTTTGGTCTTTTGCATTTTTCTGCCATGATTTGCCCCAAATGTGCATGCATGCATTTCTTAAGTACCTTATAGTTTCTTGGTATTTTGTCACTGGAGGAAAGGTTTGTCCAGGTGCAAGCATTGCAGCACTGCAGCAGAGTCCCAGGTCCCAGCTTGTCTCTGTTTTCTGCTAATCTTTGGCTTTTGAATACATCACACAGATCATATGGGTGTCTTTTCTTGTGTGTCATCACATCGTTTCCCCCCTGTGGCTGTCTGTCCCTATGTCCAAATTTCCTTTTTCATAAGGACACCACGCATGCACGCTAAGTTGCTTCAGTCGTGTCCGACTCTGTGCCACCTGATGGACTATAGCCCTCCAGGCTCCTCTGTCCACGGTGTTCTCCAGGCAAGCATACTGGAGTGGGTTGCTGTGCCCTCCTCCAGGGGATCTTCCCAACCCAGGGATTCAACCCAGGTCTCTTACGTCTCCTTTGTTGGCAGGTGGATTCTTTACAACTAGCACCATCAGGGAACCCAGTCGCATAGGATTAGGGCCCACCCAGTAATCTCATTTTGACTTGATTACCTCTGCAAAAACCCTATTCCCAAATAAGGCTGCATCCTGAAATACTGAGGGTTAGAACTTAACACAGAGAAGGCAACGGCACCCCACTCCAGTACTCTTGCCTGGAAAATCCCATGGACGGAGGAGCCTGGTAGGCTGCAGTCCATGGGGTCGATAAGAGTCAGACAGGACTGAGCGTCTTCACTTTCACTTTTCACTTTCATGCACTGGAGAAGGAAATGGCAACCCACTCCAGTGTTCCTGCCTGGAGAATCCCAGAGACGGGGGAGCCTCGTCGGCTGCCATCTATGGGGTCGCACAGAGTCAGACATGACTGAAGTGACTTAGCAGCAGCAGCAGCAGAACTTAACAGTTCAACCCCTAACAGATCCTTTAGGTTCTATGAGGCTATAATTCTAAATACTAACAAGGCAAATTAGTGTAGAATTTTAAAAAGCATATATTGCCTTGAGATACCTCCAAACTATTATTTAAAACTATCTTTTTTCTATCTTATCACACCCTCTAAACACAGAGATCTAATGAATCACTATGGAAAATAATGATTTTCATGATTTATATACATATTCTTACATTGCTTATAATGGTTTTCAGATTAATGCCTAAATCAACATCATTGAAAAGACACATGATCTGAAAGCCTACGAATGAATTTCAGTATTTATATTGAACTAGGCAGCTTGTGGGCTGCCGTCTATGCGGTCGCACAGAGTCAGACACGACTGGAGCGATTTAGCAAAAGCAGCAGCAGCAGGCAGCTTGGAGAAGACAAGATGTAAAATTTGAGCAATTTTTTTCAGCCATTTGTTCTCTACTTCTCCTTAAGATAAGGTATATTAAGGTAATTTTTAGCTGTGTTTTACTCAGACAGTGGTCTCATGAGGCTAGAAATGAAGAATATTGAAGGATAGATAACATAATAGATTTCTAATTCAGTACCCAGAGTAAAGAAACCAATTTACTGTGGATTACCATGAATTCATATTGGATATTTCTAGGTATACATTTGATAAGGATTTCTATATAATTTGTGCTGTGTTTCCAAATAAAAAATAGAATTGTTATTTCTTTTTTATAATAACTACTACATTTTCATAAATGTCAAGCACATTTGAACCACTTAACTATGTTAAAACTTATTCTGTCTCTTTTCCTGATTTATGCAAAAATATTATTGTATGCATCTCAAATATAATAAAGTCTTTCCTTCTTACTCAACTACAGTTATGGGAAATACTGATCATAAATAATATTGGTTTACTTCTTCATTATTAGGGCTAAATGCTTCTCAGGTATAGGACCTATCAAATTGCCAGTCAAACCACATAGTAAGGTATTATTTTTCAAAGTGTTAGAATAGATAATATATATCCTAATTTGTCCTTTTTTCTTATGATTTCAATACTTTTCAAATATCACTCAAATCAAATTTGATTTCATTTCATACCGCCAGAAAACATATGGTCAATAGAGTTGTGCACCTTTGACATCTTCACTGAGGTTTAGGAAGCTGTTGATAGAAGCTGCTGTGTTGATGCTTCCATTGGGCAGAGCTAGTATGTTTTCCTTTGAAAGACCTAGAGGAGAACATAGGCAAACACTCTCTGACATAAACCACAGCAAGATCCTCTATGACCCACCTCCCAGAATATTGGAAATAAAAGCAAAACTAAACATATGGGACCTAATGAAACTTAAAAGCTTTTGCACAACAAAGGAAACTATAAGTAAGGTGAAAAGACAGCCCTCAGATTGGGAGAAAATAATAGCAAATGAAGAAACAGACAAAGGATTAATCTCAAAAATATACAAGCAACTCCTGCAGCTCAATTCCAGAAAAATAAATGACCCAATCAAAAAATGGGCCAAAGAACTAAACAGACATTTCTCCAAAGAAGACATACAGATGGCTAACAAACACATGAAAAGATGCTCAACATCACTCATTATCAGAGAAATGCAAATCAAAACCACAATGAGGTACCATTACACGCCAGTCAGGATGGCTGCTATCCAAAAGTCTACAAGCAATAAATGCTGGAGAGGGTGTGGAGAAAAGGGAACCCTCTTACACTGTTGGTGGGAATGCAAACTAGTACAGCCACTATGGAAAACAGTGTGGAGATTTCTTAAAAAACTGGAAATAGAACTGCCATATGACCCAGCAATCCCACTTCTGGGCATACACACTGAGGAAACCAGATCTGAAAGAGACACGTGCACCCCAATGTTCATCGCAGCACTGTTTATAATAGCCAGGACATGGAAGCAACCTAGATGCCCATCAGCAGATGAATGGATAAGGAAGCTGTGGTACATATACACCATGGAATATTACTCAGCCGTTAAAAAGAATTCATTTGAACCAGTCCTAATGAGATGGATGAAGCTGGAGCCCATTATACAGAGTGAAGTAAGCCAGAAAGATAAAGAACATTACAGCATACTAACACATACTAATTTAAAAAGATGGTAACGACAACCCTTTATGCAAAACAGAAAAAGAGACACAGAAGTACAGAACAGACTTTTGAACTCTGTGGGAGAAGGTGAGGGTGGGATGTTTTGAAAGAACAGCATGTATATTATCTATGGTGAAACAGATCACCAGCCCAGGTGGGATGCATGAGACAAGTGCTCGGGCCTGGTGCACTGGGAAGACCCAGAGGAATCGGGTGGAGAGGGAGGTGGGAGGGGGGATCGGGATGGGGAATACATGTAAATCTATGGCTGACTCATGTCAATGTATGACAAAACCCACTGAAAAAATTAATTAATTAATTAAAAAAAAAGAAAGACCTGTTAATGTTAATCTCTGATTTATGATGTTGCATGTTTTTAATAGAGAAATTTTTCTGCAATCTTTTAACCAGAGATTCTGACACATTCCTGGCCTAATTCACTTTTCTTTCTTTTTCTTTGGTAAGAAAATTCTGGAGGAAGGCCTATATTTTGACAGTGTGTGAGTGTCTTAATCAAAGATCATTCCTCTAGCTTTTCTTCTAAAATATATTTTTTAAGTACATGTTTATTTTTGTTTCACCATTGTCATTGTTTTTATTTGCCACTTCAAAGAGTGGCATCCCAGAGACGCATGATTTGTCTCAGTGGGTTCAGTCTGTTGTGTCCATGTTAAAAGTCTTTCTAATTTCTTGAGGTCTTCAGGCCTTTACAGTAGGAGGGATGGCAAAGAGAAAGGAAAGGGAAAGAATGTCAAGTTGAAAATCATGTGAGCCATGACAGAAAGGTCTTTCTGACAATCTTCTATCTCACCTAGCCCATTACTGTGAATCATTTACACACTGATAGTCTACAAAATGTATAATTCAACAAACATAATTTTTAAGGCCTAAGATAGCTTCACCATCATACTGTATTCTTTCTCCATGCTGCTGAAATACACCTCTGATTGATCAGTAGATCATTCAAAACCACATTTAGAGAACACTCTGCCATATGTCTAGCATATAACCAGGTATTATGATAAATTTACATAAATATAGAAATGGTACTTAATTTGGTACTTGTCATCTAGTTGACTTCATTTTTCTTGGCATCTTGTTTATGGAAGAGGTAATACTTTACTCAGTTCTTTAGTTTCCCTCTGTTTTACTTAATGAGATTAGTATAACAGCTCAGCATTATTTTAGTTAACAAATAAAGAGAAATTCTTAGAGTGAGGCCATCATTGATAAAAAGTAAAATGCCGAAGTATTGGAGTTTCAACATTAGATCATTTATCTATGTAGTCTGAATTTCTTGATCTGTAAAAAGATTCCTAAGAACTGATCTAACTGATAATAATTTGTGAAACTTGGAAGAAATAGATTTTTAATAATATATTTGTTTTGGGTATATTTGCTATTATTTCAATAGACAATCATATATAATTTTCCAAATACTGAGGCTTTAACTTTTTTCATCATACCTCAGAAACGGCAGTGTAAATAAACTGAAAGATATATTTGGAAAAGTAAAAACTTGACCCAGTTTCAGCTTTGTAGAATAGTATATTTTATAAAAATCATTATCCACATACAGTAAGCAAAACCCTATTAAAAATATGAACTAGGAATATTTTTTTTTTTTCCAGTGGGTTTTGTCATACATTGATATGAATCAGCCATGGATTTACATGTATTCCCAATCCCGATCCCCCCTCCCACCTCCCTCTCCACCCGATTCCTCTGGGTCTTCCCAGTGCACCAGGCCCGAGCACTTGTCTCGTGCATCCCACCTGGGCTGGTGATCTGTTTCACCATAGATAGTATACATGCTGTTCTTTTGAAATATCCCACCCTCACATTCTCCCACAAAGTTCAAAAGTCTGTTCTGTATTTCTGTGTCTCTTTTTCTGTTTTGCATATAGGGTTATCGTTATCACCTTTCTAAATTCCATATACATGTGTCAGTATGCTGTAATGTTCTTTATCTTTCTGGCTTACTTCACTCTGTATAAGGGGCTCCAGCTTCATCCATCTCATTCGGACTGGTTCAAATGAATTCTTTTTAATGGCTGAGTAATATTCCATGGTGTATATGTACCACAGCTTCCTTATCCATTCATCTGCTGATGGGCATCTAGGTTGCTTCCATGTCCTGGCTATTATAAACAGTGCTGCGATGAACATTGGGGTGCACGTGTCTCTTTCAGATCTGGTTTCCTCAGTGTGTATGCCCAGAAGTGGGATTGCTGGGTCATATGGCAGTTCTATTTCCAGTTTTTTAAGAAATCTCCACACTGTTTTCCATAGTGGCTGTACTAGTTTGCATTCCCACCAACAGTGTAAGAGGGTTCCCTTTTCTCCACACCCTCTCCAGCATTTATTGCTTGTAGACTTTTGGATAGCAGCCATCCTGACTGGTGTGTAATGGTACCTCATTATGGTTTTGATTTGCATTTCTCTGATAATGAGTGATGTTGAGCATCTTTTCATGTGTTTGTTAGCCATCTGTATGTCTTCTTTGGAGAAATGTCACAATTTGTATGGAAATACAAAAAACCTCGAATAGCCAAAGTCATCTTGAGAAAGAAGAATGGAGCTGGAGGAATCAACCTGCCTGACTTCAGACCCTCCTACAAAGCCACAGTCATCAAGACAGTATGGTACTGGCACAAAGACAGAAATATAGATCAATGGAACAGAAGAGAAAGCCCAGAGATAAATCCACGAACCTATGGACACCTTATCTTTGACAAAGGAGGCAAGGATATACAATGGAAAAAAGACAACCTCTTTAACAAGTGGTGCTGGGAAAACTGGTCACCCACTTGTAAAAGAATGAAACTAGAACACTTTCTAACACCATACACAAAAATAAACTCAAAATGGATTAAAGATCTAAATGTAAGACCAGAAACTATACAACTCCTAGAGGAGAACATAGGCAAAACACTCTCTGACATAAATCAAAGCAAGATCCTCTATGACCCACCTCCCAGAATATTGGAAATAAAAGCAAAACTAAACAAATGGGACCTAATGAAACTTAAAAGCTTTTGCACTACAAAGGAAACTATAAGTAAGGTGAAAAGACAGCCCTCAGATTGGGAGAAAATAATAGCAAATGAAGAAACAGACAAAGGATTAATCTCAAAAATATACAAGCAACTCCTGCAGCTCAATTCCAGAAAAATAAATGACCCAATCAAAAAATGGGCCAAAGGAATATTTTTAATGAGTCTTTGAAAAGAATATGAATGCTCAATCACATGCTTTTATGAAAATTATTTTTTTTCACACAAAGAAGGAAGAACTTTTGGAGTCTTCATGAAAAGCGAAGGTAGCTATAGTACTTCAATAATAGGAGGAAGGCATTTTGATGATTATATTGTCCTGTAAAAATTTTTAGAGCATCTAACTATTTGAACAAAAATAGTTATAAGTATTCAGAATGCCAAACCATTTTTTAATTTGTTGTAATACTTTGTTAAATGACTGGTGAGAAACACTTTAATACTAAAGTTGACATCAAGCTACAAACTTTTCTATGCTGATTTAAAAACAATTGTCAAAAATCTGAGTTGAATGAAACAATCTAGCATCAGTTATTGCCTAATAAAAATCTTTCAAGTGCTACTTCTTATCCCTCATGAACATTTCAGTCTCTAGCAAAGTATTTTGCATATTCCACATATCTGCTGGCTTAAAAACATTTTCCAAATTAAAGATATAGTGTTTTAAATTATGAAATTTTCAATTATATAAATTTTATATTGTATATGTCAAATTTTAATTTATAATACAAGTTTCTTTTATAGATAGCTTTATTATATTAGTTTACTACGCTGCCTTAAATATATTAATCTATTGTATAGGAATATTGTGTGTGTCCGTGTGTGCTAAGTTGCTTTAGTCATGTATGTCTGACTCTCTGCAATGCTATGGGCTGTAGCCGGCCAGGTTCCTCTGTCCATGGGATTCTCAGGCAAGAATAGCTAGAGTGGGTTACCATGCCCTTCTCCAGGGGTCTTCCCGACCCAGGGTTCACCCAATGTCTCCTGCATTGGCAGTGGGGGTTCTTTACCACTAGCGCCACCTGGAAAACCCCATGGGAATATTAATTTATAATAAATGTGTAAATTACATATATCTAGAGTCACACAAATGTGATTATATATACATAAAATTCACATATGAAGACTGAAGTCACACAGATGTAATATCATGAAAATTACTGATCCTATGCTAAAAGATAAAGTATGATTTACTATCATTTCAGGATTGATATCTTTAAATCCAAATTTAAGATATTATATGGCAAGTGTAAATATACTTATGAAGACACAATGACAAACTATATAAAATAAAGAGTGACCCAATAAAGTAATTTTTCAATAAAGATTGAGACTTTTGCTCTCAAACGTCCAATGAATATGAATCTATGGACAGCCTTCAGGCTCTTTCAAGAAAGCTGTCATCCTTCAGGCAAATAGGGCACAAAAGTATGTTTACTTTGGCTGGGTGTAGTGATTTTTCCTCCTTTTCCCCTACCTTTTCTCTTTTTATTCGAATGTCTTTAGGCAGAGCGTGCAGTCTCCACTTTACCATAGGCCCTACCCCTCCGAACTTGACTCTGAATTCTTAGCTTTGGGTATATTGGAGGGGAGATCCCACATGTACATCAGAGCCACGTGTTTTCCTATAGACCCAAGGGTACTGGAGAAGGAAACAGTGTGCACATCTCTTAGTAGGGAGGGGGCTGTCACCTGCGTGGTCAGCCACAGTCAGCTCTCAAATAAGTGAAGCACAGACTTATCCCAGCCTCTTGTGTTAACTCTTTTTAGTGCATGTGTGAGTAATGAAAAGAACTAAGAAGGAAAAATTCCTGATATTCCTGGTGTACAGTTTATCTGTTGAGAAGGGAAAAGAAACAACCCCTATAGTACTTGAAACAATATTTTAAAAGGGTAGCGCTAGAAGTACAGAAAAGAAAAACAGTATAGTTGATAACCATATCCTTTACCTATACAAGGAGCTCCTTGTATAGTTGCAGAAATAAATAAGCATAAACCCTAGCTACTAAAATATGTAGTATGATGGTAGTGGGAAGTCAAAAGAGGGTGAGATTATATGGACTGAAATTATCCAGGATCATAGAGGAGGAAGGGCTTGAATTTGAATTAAAGATAATTAATATTTGCAGTTTCTAAGGAAAGGAAAGTATTATTAATGTTGGTTCCAGGAGTGAAAAAATAAGAAGGAATTACCAAGCAGACTGATCTCTTTATGTCTTGAAATATATTGACAAAAAAGAAAAAAACAATTATCTTATGTCTTACTTATCAAATTGACACTGGCCAGTTAAAGAAAGCTATAAATTATGTAAACATTGATTTTTAATATATTTAGTAGCTATAGTAGCAGTTATTTATTGAACAGTTACTTTGTGCTGGCCACCATACTAAACAATTTATAAAATTTTGACATTGAAATCTTTCAGTAGCACCATAAATTAAAATTGTTTTTCCAGTTTTTTAAGTAAAGAAAATGAGCCTCAACAAGATGAAATTACTTGCTCGAGTTAACAGTGTTTGTGTGGAGGACGTTCTGGATTCTTACCTATTCTTGCCTGACTCAAAATTATTCCTGGCCTAAGCCGGTGTGTTACCCTGCCTCAAACGAGTACAAAGAAGAGGCTCAGTCTCCAATTTAGGGAGAAAAAAAAAAGATTGATCTCAGTCATATTTTAAAGGGTAATGTGATCTCTTTTATGTTGTTCTCCAGAATATTTAGTTGAATTCTTACCTGGATATGATAACAAGAAAGTTATACAGTTCTGTTGTTTCCTAAGAACTATTATACCTTGTTCATTGGTTCATCTGTAAATAGCAGAAAATTAGCACCTATTAAGTAGTTGGCATTGTGTTTTTCCCTGTGAATACAGTGATAACCAGGGCAGGTTTCTTTTCAGAAAGCCAACTTTAGGTAAGGGGATGATGTTATGGAAGATATCTTCAGGGTTTGCAATTTGTTAGTATTGAAAACCCAGACATGATTATATGCTTGGGATTTTTATTTTTTAATATAGTTCCAGGTGATTTGTTTCAGTTATATCTATTTTTTTAATTGACACAAAACAGTCGATGTCCATAGATATTGTCAGGATCCATACCCCCTAAAATTTATTACTATTACAGTCATGATCTCTTAGTGACTTAACTGTTTCTCATACACCAAGGATATAAGAATCTAAAGGATCCTCCAATCTGTGACTTAGAGAAAGGTTACAGAAGGTCACAGAAGATAAACAACAGACATTTTAAAAGTAAAAAACAAAGCCTGCTCTATTACTGTAACTAATTAAAACCAGAAATCTGTCTCTTTTTCTTATTTGTTTCCAAATAAAACATTTTTGATTTTTAGTGACTGAGAGTATGTTTTCACATTTAGCCAAAATGAAGAGAATACTAAAGTTTTCAAGCACCACAATTTAAATATTAGAACATTAGATTTAAAAGAGGTCTGTAGTTACCCTGTGCATGTTCAGTGGCTCAGTTATGTCTGACTGTGACTCCATGGACTGTAGCCCATTCGGTTACTCTGTCCCTGGGATTTTCCAGGTAAGAATACTGAAGTATTCAGAATACTAAACTTCCAAGCCAGGGATCAAACCCTTGTCCCTTGCATACTCTGCATCAGCAGGTGAATTCCTAACCACTGAGCCACCTGGAAAACCCCAAGCCACTGAGCCACTTCAAATTACACTACCCTCATTTAATTTGAGGATTAGCACAGAGAGATTTGCTAATATGTCCAGAGTTGTCCCTATTTTATAGATAAAGAAAGTGGGCCTCAGTTCATGGAAATTTCTGGCCCCAAACAACCTATTTGGAAGGAAAAAAACATGAATTCTAATTTACTGGCCTCGTATGATTTTGTCTGGAATGTCAGATATCAGCCCTCTGCTTCAGGGTTTTTCCACACAGCATGTATACTTGAGCAGCATAAATGAATGTGATTATTTTGATTTTTCTAGCACTTAAAGATTATTTTTATTTCTGATGATTTATTATTCATTTAAAATTAATACAATTAATTATCTCAAAGTTTAATTTTGAATGTTTATACCCATATTTCCTCAGAGAACTTTAATATTCTCAAAGCAAATGTCATCTGCTGGCATGCCAATTATCATTATTATTGGAAACATTTGCATTTTTTAAGTCAAGGGTGGATTAATTATCTAGAATTTACTTTTCAAATAAAATTAAAGCCTTCTTTTAGAATCAATAGTTGAATTCCTTTAACTAAATATCAGCATATTTTTAAATGTAATTTTTCTCTTTATTATTGAAAAAACAACAGGATGAAATTACATAAGAATTTGAAACTAAAGGTCAAACATAATTTTCTTTGGTAGACCTTTTGATTTGCCTAAATACAATTTAAGGATATCATTAGTTTTCATTTATATCATATAATTCCATCGTGTACTTAAGAGTTTAAATCTTTTTGAGGAGATGGTCTAAAAGGTGACTCCTTAAAGATCAATTGTGGTTTAAGAGGCCTGTTTGAATTACAAAAATTATAGAGAAGGTGAGGCTACATGGTAGAAGATATCCCATGTGAAAGCAGTTTTGAAAAGTAAGCTCTTTCTGGGCTGTCTGTGGTTATCTGTGTTGTTCACGGAAAATACAGATCTAAGGGAAACCCTAGTAATTTTGCTGCCTTTCTGATATGAAAAAGCACAACTCTAATAGTCTGGTCTGCACTGCTAAAAAGCAGGGAAGAACAAAATGAAAGATACTGACTAAATCATAGAATATTAGAGCTGCATGAGGTAGGGACCTTCTATCCAGTCCATTGTTTCTCTAAGTGTGATCCAAATACCTTCTGCCTCAGCATCAATAGGGCTCCTTATTACAAAGGTAGATTCCAGAGCTCTAACTCAGATCTAGTGTTGAGTCCTACCTAGGAATCTAAGGTACACATACACACAGACACGCACCCTGCAGGGGATATTGTAAAGGTTAGAACTGCTTATCTAGTCCAAAGTCTTCTTTTCAAATGCTTAAACTGAGGCCCAAAGAGATTTAAATTTACTTGACATTATCTAGTTTGTTATGAGCAACTTTCAAATGTAGATTTTCTGTCTATCCAGATCAGTGGTTCCTATTTCAAGTCACATGAGACTTGTCACTGTGGATTTTGCTGTGGTTGTCCTTTTTCTCATGAAATTCAAGCAATTGAGTTATTTTTAAACTCACACAAAGAGAAGCTGAGAGTAAGATTCTTTAAAATTGTAAAACCGATTAATTGAGAAGTCCAAGATGTACACATCAGCCCCATTTTGAACAACATTGACAAAAGATTTTGTGATTTATTATTGTCTCTTTTCATCTGAAAAACGATCCATTCAGATAATCAACTGATCATAAATAATCATAAAATATAGGAGCAAATCTCATCCCATGTTAAATTTATTTGGATACCTTCTGTTTACTCTCCTGGCTGTTCTTACTTTTTAAACAAGCCTAGTTGGGTATTTCAGCCATTTTACTTAGTGTCCATATACATTTGCTAGTTATTTTGATAACCCTTTTTGCATTAACTATGTTTCTTGAGATTTGAGAGTTATTTATGTAATCTTAATACAAGTGCTTTGTCAAAAATGATATTTGCATGTTCTTCCAGTCTGTAACTTGTCTTGTTCGCTAAGCCATGATTTTCACAGAGGGGGAGAAAAAAAATTGATGATATGTAGCATTTCTAAATTTCCTCATACTTTCTAACTATATCGGTATAATCCCTTGTTATTTTTAATACACTGGAAAAAACTGACACTGAATATGTGATATTTGAGTCCTGTATTGTATGGATCTCGCATTGACCTTCAGCCTTGGCTATTCATTCTGTCATCTTTCATTATCTTCCCAAACCAACTCACCCATAACATTTTTCTCTCTGTCAAGATATTTTGTTTTTTAAAACTGAATCATGTTAGACCTTTCCAAATCTCTTTACTCCTATCAGTTTCCAAATTGTGTAGATTAAGTTTGTCCAGCTTTTCTTCATATATATACATATATCCCTATTTTCCATTGGTGTCATAGTTCAGTACTTTATCTTCTTATACAACCCTGCTAACTGGTCTGCTAACATACATTTTCCATGTTTTAACATATTATGCATGACTGAAATAGTATTTTCATTATATTATCCCTTGTTCGAAAACTTTCTCCAGTTTACCATTGCCTAGAGAATGTCATCCAAACTTGGAGACATATTATTAAATTCTCCCTTATTGTAACCCCATTTTTCCTTACTGGCCTACTATTATTACTCAAATGTAAGCGATTAGCTCTACTCAAAATGCTATTTCTCTTTGCATCAGTTCTGTGGATAATACATAAGAAATAGCTCCCACTTTCCTGCTCTTAGGAAATATAGTTTATAGAACAAACTGGTGTCTGTGTGACACTGAAAATCAACCAGTTTCCATACATATTCTGGAGAATTCTCTTGTCATATTATAAGACTGAAAACTCGACCCAGCCATTTTTTTTTTTTTTCCTTTTAATTCATTGAAAAAATCTGCTTAGAAGGGCTGCAGTTTAAAATTAACCCTAAAACTTTAGGAGATTCTTGGGCAAAGTCACTTTGTGCATCTGTTTCCAATAAAAATCACCTTTCTAGAAAAAAAAAAAAAAAAATCCAGGAACTAAAAAGCGCAGAAGTAACTTTGAGAAGTAAGGCATTATTTTTATATTCACCTCAGAAACACAGGGTCTCTGTTTAGTGATCTATTATTTCATATATCTAGGGACACAAATATTTCTGATAGTTGTCATGGTTTTCAGCTACCAAACTCATTCTGGCTTCCAAGAAAAATAGATGAATTTATTAAGAGGAAATGAAGGTAGCTCATAACCAGGGCTTGAGGATATTATGCAATTTTTAGTTCACTTTTATTTTTACTTTCAAGAGCTTCCAGGTTTTTGTTTTGTTTTGTTTTTCATTCAGATTTCCAATTTTTAGAAGAGAAAATCTGACCTAACCTGTTGCTGTTACCTCCCTTATATAAATTTGTTATGTCCAGGAATACCACTTAGTGTAGAAAAATTACTGGGGGTCAAATCTTGCTGGATCTAAAGTTATTTTCAACCAAGAAAATGTCATTATGAGCTGATTGAGCTTTCCTTGTCCCATTGGACTTCAGTATTTATTGGAAATAATGTATTGAGCTAAATGGAACATGACGGTTTGTGGTCTCCATGTGGGTAAATAATATCTGGAGACCTACAGAGCTTTGACAATGCCTAAGAAAATCTGTATGACAAGAGTACTAGGTCACGTCTGGAAGATTCTCTGAAACATTAATTTAGGTAAACTCTGTAGAGTCTACAGGACATGATAGAACTAATTTTGTTCTTTGTGTTTACAGTAGTCCAAAATACCCAACTGTTTTACTCAAACCTTGTAATTCAGGATAACGTCTCAATGACTTTTCACAAGGACTCTTTTCTACTCCTGTTGCATATCTGACACTAGTTGCCTGTAGTTCCTGTGTTTTCTTCTTTCTAGGATGCGGTCTAGAGGCAGAGGGAAGAGCGGTGACTGTGAACCCCACACCAGCTCTTAATGCTTAGACTGGAAGCAGTGCTCATCTCTACTCACATTCCTTTGATGAGAGCAAGTCACATAGCCAAATTTCAGCTGGTAGTAAGAGGTAGATAATATCTATGAACAAGAACTTGGTCTCCTACACTTGGTATTGAGCTCTCTCTGTTCCCCCTCAGCCAACATTCATGTAAACTTGAGTTTGTTTTTTGTTTTTTTTTTTTAATGACTTACCTATTAAATCAGTACAAAAATGTGAACATATCTTAACAATACATTGTGATGACAAACAACACATTTGTGTAACCAACACCCAGGTGAACAACCCAAGAGTGATAGACTTTCAGAAGTCCCTCATGCTCCCTTCTACTCACTAGACCCCATTAGAGGTAATTACTCTTCTGCTTTCTAGTCAGGATAAAGTACTAACAGTTTATATGATGAAAGTATTCACTGTAATTTCTGTTATTTTACATCTTTTGCCCAACAATCTGTTCTTAAGACTTCTCCATGTTGTTGCATAAAGTTTTAAATCATTCATTCTCATTGTAGTAGTTTTCATTGCATGATAGTTTTATTAATTTCATTCTTGATTTGGGCACAGTTAGGTCATGTATAATTGTGTACTTTTATGAACAGTGTTGCTATTCATAACATTTATTTTAGTGCATGTCATTTGGTGAACATGCATAGTTTTTTCTATGGGGTCTATACTTAGAAGTGAAAAGTTGAGGTCTTGGAGTATGCTTAATGTTGAGATTTAGTGAAGAACTCCAGTTTTTCAAAGTGATATTTCCTTTAATTTTAAAAGGAACTAAATGAGACATTTGATAGGAATCATGTGTGGGAGGAGATGTATTCCAACATGAAATGGACTAGGAATTTAAAATTAGGCAAAAGAGAAAATGCATGTCATAAAATTCTGACAGACCAAGGAACATTGTTGCCCTAGAGAATGATGCTGCTTAGTATGGGCAGCTTATATGTAAATGGCTATGCTTCAAGACTAAGGAAGAGCTGAGCTTTATATTATTTATAGCAGATATTATATGATGCAGAGCTTTTTGAACTTTCTTTTCATTTAAAAACATCTGCCTAAGATTTCAAGTGCTTTTAAATTAGCTTAGTCTTGAATAGGTGCTAATAAAACCACTGTGTGTGACAATTGATAATAAAATCCCTGTGTCATGCTAGTATGTGGATGATTGTTTTTATTATTCAAGGGAGAACATAGAGCTTTGTTCATTTTCACAAAATGCTCCTTCTTCCATGTAGTTTGGGCCTCCCTCCCTCTTCCTGCCAAGTTACCAAGCTATCTCACATTTCAATTCTTTTTACCTGCCTAGATAATTTTTCATAATCCAAATCTGTGGGCATTGGTAGCTGAATCTGTTGGAGAGCACAAATAAAAATGGCTGCATTTGCCAGTAAAGAAGTGCAAGCCTCGACAACGGCCTAGTGCCAATTAGGAGACTCTATAAACGGATGCTGTGTTCTCTTTGGCCACAGCCAGAGACTTTATGAAGCAATGAGCTCTTTTTTTTTTTTTTTTTTCCCGGCAGGCAGTATTCTCTGGGTTCCTAGGAGGTTTCCCCTGATAACAAGTAGAACAGAACTCACATTGTGAGTCTTGCTAAGGGCAGACTGAAAAGACACACAGAACACACTTAATTGGGTTCCTTCAAACTCTGTAAGTCTTTAAAATGATCTCTTAAAGCAAAGTTATGTATTATGTTACTCAGAGTTAAAAAATACTTTATAAATAAAAGCATTAATTTTAGATGTGAAAATCAATAATTTATTGCTATGGTGACATTTGAAAACAAGTCTTTAAAATGGTTTATTTGTTCTTCCTATTTTTTTTTCTTAAATTTTCAATATCATAGCCAGAAGGTCATACTTACTGCTTATAAGAGCAGTGCCATTTGGAACACTAAGTATTAAGTCGTATTTCCCTAAAGCGTTTTAAAAACTCACAAAATATTTGCTGCTAATTCTTGTAGATTCTCACTACTTTCTTTTTAATTTAACTGCTATGAAGCAATTAATTATAAACAAATCCTATCTTGTGATAGTCATGAAATCAAGCATACATTTCAGTATGAGTAAAAATGATAACATTTCTATGTTACAAATACTTTTATGTTTTAATAAGGTTTATTTAGCCCATCGGCTTCCCAGGTGGTGCAATGGTAAAGAATCTGCCTACTAGTGCAGGAGATGCAGGAGACGTGAGTTTGAACCCTGGGTTGGGAAGATCCCAAGGAGTCAGAAAAGGCAACCCACTCCAGTATTCTTGCCTAGAAGATCCCATGGACAGAGGAGTCAGGCGTGCTGCAGTATATGGGGTTGCAGAGTTGGACAGGACTGAGCGTGCATGCAGGCAGCTATTCAGCCCATGAAAAGCACCTACCTCAACATCTCTTTCCAATCTGTTTGCCCTCCTTAACTGCATAAACTCTTACCAAGGTCACCAGGTTGCCAAGCAAAATGATCACTTTTCTGTCCTCATGTTATTTGTCTAACAAGTCACGTAGGTGACCATTCCCCACTTCTTTAAACACACTGTACTTTGGCATCCATAATGCTATACTCCACTTCTTTATAACCACTCATTCTTGGCCTTTCTTGCTGACTTTTCTTGCTTTGCTGACCTCTAACTGCTAGTCTCAAAGACTATAATCTCTCCGCAGATGTTTCCATACTGTGCTTTCAATGACCTCTGTATACTGATGAATCCCAAATCTCTAATCTCAATCTCTCCAATGAGCTCTGGGTTTATATAACTGATCCCTTACTTGACATTTTCACTGTGATGTCTAAGAAGTTTCTCAAACTTCTCAGGACTGAAACAGCTATACATTTTCCCTTAACCCAAGCTTATGGACCGTGATGCTGGGAAAGATTGAAGGCAGGAGGAGAAGGGGATGACAGAGGATGAGACGGTTGGATGGGATCACTGAAGCGATGGACACGAGTTTGAGTAGGCTCTGGGAGTTGGTGATGGACAGGGAAGCCTGGCATGCTGCAGTCCATGGGGTTGTAGAGTTGGACATGACTGAGCGACTGAACTGAACTAATGAATATCATTACAATATGCCTAGTTGTTCAAGCCAAATACATAGAAGTCATCCTTGATTCCTCACTGATTCCTCACCCCACTATAAAACTCACACGCACAGACACACACATGCACATACAAACTCCAATAATTACAAGTAAGAGTCCACTTTCGATTCATATGTATCTTTCAGTTTCCATGGCTAGTACCCTAATCAAACCACCATCATCCAATAGCAAGATGACTGGAATAGCCTCTGACCTAAACTTCTATGAGATCAAACTCCCCACTCTCTCTCGGTCTACATGACTTGGCACCTTCCTCTACCTGTGGCAGCAAGCTGCCTCAAACCTCACTCTCCTTCACTCACTAGTCACAGTTTCACTTATTTCTTTCATAGTCTAGGTTTGGTCCTACCTCATGGGTTTGTTGTTCACTGAAGGAATAAACTATGGACCTACTGGAAGCATCTGGGACAAAATGGTGGTGGCAAATGATCTACATCAGCCCTGTTGATTTACTTATTTATTGATTTGTTTTGTCATGCTTTCCTGTAGTCTGTCACTTACATGTGGTTGGTAAAGGCACACAAGATAATTCTAACGTCCAGGTTTTAAAAAATCGTAATAAATTGTGAATGCCTGCACCTAATTTTTATTTTTCAGTGAACTTGATGCAGTTTTAAAACAAATATTCCCTGTTGTTACTCATCTCACTAATCAGAAGGTCCTTCACCAAGTGTGAGCTGACTTCTGGAGCGCTGGTTCTTCCTGCGAGTCTACTTACTTTTTATCCAGCTTTGAGATCTGCCAGTCTTTTGAAGCTTGGCAGTCCCCTGGAGAAGTGGATGTTTAACTGTCTGGGCCCCAGGCTTACCTTGAGGCAGCAGAAGTAGATTTCTGTCTTACCTAGGAGCCTGACCCTTTGACTGTACCTATGGTCTCAACATACTTATTTGTTTAGTCCTTAGGCCAAGCCTCTGTTTTCCTTTGCTGGACCCAGGCATTTTCTGTTTTCAGGAAGTCATCAGCTCAAACATATGATAGTATTTTAAAAGCAGCTATTTTTATGTTCAGAATTGTGAAATCATAGAATTTTAGGAATGGTAAGTTTTTTAGGTATTGCCTGCTCCTACATCTTTATATTTAAAATGTGGAAGACAATGAGCCCGAGTGTAGTAGTCATACCCTTCAAATATTTAGTAGATTTCAAGATTATAAAATACCTCACTTGATACTGTTGTACATCCAACTGCCCCTCTCTCTGTCACACACACACACAAACACACACAAAAGGCTTGATTTATAGCAGTAATATAATAATACATTGTACTCTAGCCATATTTTTCTTTTTTATTCAAATAACTTTTTCATATGTTGGATGTAAATACATGATCAATAAGTATTGTTTCGCCTCCTGATTCAGCCCCCAATTTCATAATTTTTCTCCTCACTCCTTTTTTTTTTTGCTTGAAAAGATATAGTTAGGTGATCCCATAAGAATAGCTCAGAATCTGACTTCTCCTCCACTATCCCCTGCCCTATTATAAGCAGGAGCTTACTTCTGAGACAGACAGTCTGGACGCCCTTTCTCATCCACTATTCACGGGGGAGGTAGTGCGAGGGTCGGACGGGCTGCAGCTCACACAATGCCTCATGGTGCTGCCATTCACAGAGAGGAGTCAGTGTGTTCATGGTGCGGAAACTGATGTAGACACAAGGATTTAAATTCACCTCCAGGTTGGTCGCCATCCCTGATTGAGTTCACTCATTCAGTCCCTGTTTGTCATTGTTCAGTCACTCAGTTGTGCCTGACTCTTTGAGACCCCGTGGACTGCAGCATTCCAGGCTTTCCTGTCCTTCACCATCTTCTGGAGCTTGCTCAGACTCATGTCCATTGAGCTGGTGATGCCATCCCACCATGCCCTCCTCAGTCATCTCCTCCTCCTGCCTTCAATCTATCCAGCATCAGGGTTTCTCCAATGTCTGTTCTTCACATCAGGTGGCCAAAGTATTGGCATTTCAGCTTCAGCATCAGTCTTACCAAAGAATATTCAGGACTGATTTCCTTTAGGATGGGCTGGTTGGATCTTCTTGCAGTCCAAGGGACTCTCAAGAGTCTTCTCCAACACCACAGTTCAGAAGCATCAATTCTTCGGCGCTCAGCTTTCTTTACAGTCCAACTCTCACATCCGTACATGACTACTGGAAAAACCATAGCTTTGACTAGACAGACCTTTGTTGGCAAAGTAATGTCTCTGCTTTTTAATAAGCTGTCTAGGTTGATCATAGCTTTTCTTCAAAGGAGTAAGTGTCTTTTAATTTCATGGCTGCAGTCACCATCTGCAGTGATTCTGGAGTCCAAGAAAATAAAGTCTGTCCCTGCTTGATTCCTCTTTTTTTTTTTTCTTAAATTGAGATTAATTGCTTTATAATGTTGTGTTTGTTTCAGGTGTAGAGTAAAATGATTCATATATGTGTGTGTGTGTGTGTGTATATATATATATATATACTTTTTTGATTCTCTTCTATTTATGTTTACTACAGTATTATAGATTGAATATAGTTTTCTGTGCTCTAGGTCCTTGTTGGTTATCTTTTCCATATATAGTAGTGTATATATTTTAATCCAAACTTTTAATTTATCTCTCTCCCCATTTTTTCCTCTTTAGTAAGTTTTTTTTTTTTTTTTTTTTTTTTAATGTCTTTGAGTCTATTTCTGTCTGGTATCATTTAAGATTCTACATATAAATGATATCATATCATACTTGTTTTTCTCGGTCTGATTTACTTCACTCAGTATGATAATATCTAGGTCTGTCCATGTTGCTACAAACAACATTATTTCATCCTTTCTTTTGTCTGAGTATCATTCCACTGTGTTCATATGGAACGTCTTCTTTGCCCATCCATCTGTCAGTGGACACTTAGATTGCTTCTGTGTCTTGGCAACTGTAAATAGTGCTACTGTGAATATTGAGATACATGTATCTTTTTGAATTAGAGGTTTTTTTTCAGATGTATGCCCAGGAGTGGGGATGTTGGATCATATCATAATTTTAGTTTTTTAAGGAACCTTTATATGTTCACCATAGTGGCTGCACTCATTTATATTCCTGTTTGATTCTTTAACATTGAGTCCTTCATTCTGTGGGCTTAATAAATAACCAGTTACTGAACATTTATTGCTATGGATCCAATACTACTCTGGGTGCTCTCTAGGACTTAACATTCATTATTTGCTTTCTAGAAGCACGGAAAATAGCTTGGCAAATTTGACTAGCATATAGATAAACTACTTTGTGTGCTTTAGTAAAACAAGACTTTTTTTTTTTTTGCCCTGTAGTTTAGTTTGAGAAAACAAAATTAACCCATGGAAAAGCAGTGCAATTTTAATCAGGAATATGGCTCTTGATGTTGCCTCTGCCACTAATTATAGTAAAAAAAAAAAAAGTTAGCTAGCATTTATTGAATATCTACTCTGTGACTTTACTTGTAAAGCCTTTTTTTTCCTATGGCTATATCATGCTAGGTATTGTTACTTTCTATTGTCCTAGTCCCAGGAAAATAGTCCTAATTATCATTTCAAATCTCTAGCAACTCCAGCTTGCACTGGTATCCTAGGGCCATACTTAGATGCCTCAATCTTTCTTCTGACTCTAACAGGTTTGGGATTGACTTTAAATCATCTCTTTAGTTTTCAAACTTGTATGACAACTAAAATTTATTTGGCAATACGGAACCTAATGACATCTGAAGGAGATGTTTGAGCTATCATTTGAAGTATTGCCTGCCTGCAGAGATCTTAACATGCAAATAATTAAAATGACAAACTAAAGGGAGTCTCTGGGAGCCTGTTAGGCTCAACATTGCTCACGTTCAAGTGCACACTGACTGTTGACTTGTATAGGTTTTTTTTTTTGTCTAGTGACGTTGAATGATTCAGTGCTGGAAATGCAATAGTTTGCTGTTTCCGTTGTTCACAAAAATGTGCTCAATAACCCATGATAAGTCAGACATTCAATGAAAGTAATGCATTACAATATATAACAAATAACTCTGTCAATAAAGCATTTGACTGGAATTTGATTAGAAGGCAGGTTTCTAAATTCAGGGTAGAGGCTTGAGCTGTACTGACAGACAGACCCTTAACTTCATTATTATTTTTATAACTATGCTACCTAGTTCTCATAGTATATTATATTTGTTGGAAATAAGAGTGAAGATGAGAATTTAATATCTGAAGGACTGCATTAGAAATGTTGTTAATTATCTTAAAATGTGCAAGGTACATTTCCCCGTCTTTCTTTGTCCTCAAAATTAACTCTTGGATGAGGGGTGATTCCTGTAAATGCAATGTGATTAGATTTGGCTGCCAGTCTTGGAAGGCTCTACAGGCTGGTTGCTCCATCAGAGTGGCTCATCTTATGCAAAAGGTGAGAATTCCTCAAGCCTAGGATATATCTGTACATTTTTTGCAGGAAAGGCATTTATTTTAGGGATCTCCCTACTTTTTTTTTAAACCAATAATTTATCACGCACTAGGAAACCAGGTAACCGAGCTTGTTAGAAGTGTATATAAAAATGAATTAAGAACTTTTTGTGTGTGGATTTGGTGAGATCTGTTTTGGTTGCTTGGGGATTATTTATTTATTTATCTTATGACCCTTTTTATCCATTTCCCCTCCCCCCCGCCCCCACACACACACCTCAGGCAACTACCAGTCTATTCTCTGTATCTGTGAGATTGATTTTAGCTAGTTTGTTTGTTTTTTATATTCCACATGTAAGAGTTCACATGGCATTTGTCTTTCCCTGTCGGACTTATTTCACTTAGCATAATACCATTTCCTGTCATTTGTGCTATCACTTATATAGAAGTAATCTGGAAACTGTAAATCAATGATGCTTGTGACATTTACTATTCATTTTTCTCTGTATGAATGTATAAGTTATTACTTTGAAACATACCATATTTAGTAAATTTTGGATATTAGAAAACTATTTCCTGACATAGTTTAAAGGGAAATTTAAATTTATTTTTAAGTCAGAAGCAAACTTTTACTAAAAATTTCAAGCTTTTCATATTTCTGAAATACATGTTCACACTCACATATGAACAAATGAGTAGTAGCACATTCTTTTTATGATTTTTCTAATATTTTTAAATGTACTAGACTGTCATTTAAGTTAAAGAAAGACTAGAATTTAGTGAAGAACTCCAGTAAAGTGAATAAGTGTTTAAAAGTTTTCCTACCCAAATATTAATACTTAGGGTCTTACCTCTGAGTTCCTACATTCCATTCTATTTTTTTCTAGAAAATGTGAAAAGGGAAGCAAAAGGAGACTTTTGCAAACAGACCTTGAATCTGCAAGCCCTGTCTTCTGGCCCAGTGATCCTCAAAGAAGTCGCTTCTTTGTCCACCTAGATTTTCTATTTCCTTGTTTATGAGCTAACTCAACCCAATCCAAGTGTCACTTTCATCCACTCCGGTTTTTGGATTATTATTTTTCCATTTGGACACTTGCCATTACCTTATTATGAATGTTATATTAATTTTTGCTTTGTAATCTCTTTCCTTAAATGCTTTGTAATGGATAATTCAATACCTAATTTTATCAGTTTATAACCATTTCTATGCCATTTAGCTGTTTCATCTTCCACATGTCATTTAACCTTTAATGATAATAGCTTGTACTTGTAGTGCTTATTCTTTGTCAAACATCCTTCTTAGCCATTTACTTATATTAACTCATATAATAATTGCTGCAGTCTTGTGAAAGATATACTTATTACACCCATTTTATGGGTGGGAAGTTTTAAGCACAGGGTTAAATATTAATAGTTTATCCCTTATCACACAGCTGCTAAATTGTAGAGCTAGGATTTCAACTGAATCAGGCTAAGTCCAGGCTTCATATTCTTAATTATAAAACTTGCTGCTTCTCTGAATTTTAGCTTTCTCACTAGTTAAATAAGTAGTTTGGCTTTGATGATATTTAAAGTTCTGCCAAACCCTAAATACATAATTTTGTTGATGGAGTAAAATGTATGTATGAAGAATCTCATACTTGCTTACTTAGAAGATATGGTTTTATTAACAATTTCATGTTGGCATGATGATTTCCAACATATACATTTTAAGATTAGTAACATCAAAAGTTATTTTATTTCTATTGCCTCCCTAACCCATAACACAATTCTCGCCCTCGTGAGTGCTCAAGAAGCATTTGTTGATTGATTCAATGGTTGATTAATCGATTTTTAAGAAATCAGCACTGAAGATGGCTCTAACCCTGACAGGAAGCATCTCGAAACCAGAGCCTGAAGTTGCACAAGCTGTTATTTTCATCTTATGACTGAAAGCAGAGCAATGTTCTATTTTAGAGGTACCTGGGAAATTTAGATATTGTTATCTATTTCCCAGGATCACCTAGGAGGATACTGGAAGGACAATGAGCAGAAGGGAGACAGAAGTAGGAAAGAAATTTTATGCCAAATATCTTTATGTACTTAAAAAAATTATATCATCATTTTAAATTGTTTCATACTGTTATTGTCCTTTTCTCCCCTTAATTTTCTTTAAAAATGTTTTCCTTATTTTTTTAATTGTTCAATATTAGTATATAGACATGAAACTCATTTCCATATGTTGATTTTGTGTCGTGTAGTTTTATAGAAATTGCTTATCTGTTCTCACAGCATTTTTTGGTGAAATTATTTAGGATTTTCTGTATATAAGATTATATCATTTGTGAACAGATAATTTTGCTTTTTCTCTTTCTATTTGGATGACTTCTACTTCTTTTTCTTGTCTAATTATTCTGGCTAAGACTCTGCTACTATGGTAAATAGAAGTGGAAAAAGTGGGCATCCTTGATTCGGTCCTGATCATAGAGGAAGGGCTTTTGATTTTTCACCATTGATATGATATTAGATATGAGCTTTTCATATAGGGACTTTATTACATTGAGGTAATTTCCTTTTATTCTAAGTTTTCTGAGAGCTTTTCTCATGAAAAGAGGTTGAATTTTGTCATATGCTTTTTCTGCATCTTTTGAGAAGATTATGTGATTTTTATTTTTTGTCCTCTTAAAGTGTTGTATGGCATTGATTGATTCGTGTATGTAGAACCATTCTTCCATTTAGACGTAAGTCCCACTTTTAAGCATGCTGTTGAGTTTGGTTTACTAGAATTTTGCGTCTATATTCATCATGTATATTTGTCTATAGTTTGTGTGTGTGTGTGTGTCTGGCTTTGGTATTAGTGTAATGTGAGCACTATCAAATGAGTTGGACATATGTATGCATCTTTAGATTTTGGAGTTTGGGGAGTATTGGCATTGATTTTCTTTAAATGTGTGTTAGCATTCTCTAGTGAGGCCATCTGGTCTTGGACTTGTTAGATTTTTGATTATTGATCAGTTTCCTTATTCATTATTGGTGTTCAGATTTTCTATTTCTTTATGATGAAGTCTACACAGGTTATATGTTTCTAGGAACTGAACCTATTTCCTTTAGGTGACCCAGTGTTTTGGTGTATAATTGTTCACGATAGTGTCCAATTATCACCTCAAAGTCAGATTCTAACTAGAAAATACTTACTATCCTATATCTCCCTTTAGGTTAGCTTTCTTGCTTTATCGGGGTCTCTTTCTTTGTCTCCTAGTTTCATTGCCAGAAATCAAAGTTATGCAAACATGGAAATCTAGTCATGAACACGCAGAGACATGGTGGTTTCCTCATGAGCCTCTTTTTGACACAGTTTGTGGTCTTTGAGAGTCTGTATAATTCATGCAGTCTGAGAGACCTTATGATACTTTTAAAAGTTGTTAATCTAAAGGTAACTTACCAATAATGTTAAAGCGTTCTATATTGTTTTCATCTGTAATAAAGATGCTTAAGTCTCCCTAGTTCATCTATGTTTTAATATCTTAAAGGGAAAGATTTTTGAGTCATTGAACTTTGGAATCTCTCCTTTTAATAAAGCAAAATTAGCACCTGATCAGTCCTTCTTTAGGATGTGGTAGCATGTTATGAACCAAATGATGGTTAGCATTAGGGCCAGAATCTTCTCTATTTGGGTGACATTAATTGCATCAAGACAGGAGGCATTCTTTTCTTGCAGCTGTTGGCTCGTCTCTTTTTAAAGATAGAGATTTTGCACTTCACAAGTCAAATAAAATAACCAGTAAGCTTTGAAGGTTCTTTCATTACGGTAGAAAGAAACAAGACAGATCTCTATTTGCAGTATCAGCTTTCTAAACATGCCAGTGTTGTCTTCAAGTTCTATTTCTGCTCTTTTTGTTTAGTTTTCTAAGACACCTCGTAGGATATCTTCAAGATTGCTGCAAGCCATTTAATTTATGGTTGCTTTTCTCATGACAGAAGCAGTAGCCTGGGAAACATTCCTGTTCTCTCAACATAAAGCTCTTTGCTTCATTCTGTGAGGTCAGGCACATGAAGGCCACTGAAATGTGTGAAGTGCAATGTCTAGTAAGAGCCCTACATCTAATATAAGAAGATTTAACGTCATTTCCCCACAGCATTCATAATATACTAGATATGGGACACCATTTGACCAATAGCTTGCTTTCTAATGTGAATTTGACTCATCACGATAGAGTTTCTTTTAATATTAAGAGCAAATTGCAGGACTCTGGTTCTTGGGAAACAGATGTGCTGTTTTTTAACTAATGCAATGAAAAAGGATAATATTGATACTTAATGTGTTTTGGTTGCATCACTTATATTTTAGATCTTATTGAATGTTTGTTCACAAGTTGAAGTCTATCCAGGTATTGTGAAAGAGGACCAAACATAATACAGCCTTTTTTTTCCCCCAGAAATAAGAACTAGTTCAATTACATGGGATTCTCTGACAAGAGATATTCTGGCATTTTTCTTAATAGGCTTATGTGTGACTTGATATGCAGGAAGGTGATCTCCGAGGATCCTTTCAGATACAAAATTATGCAATTCTGTATAGACCTATTGATTATGTGAATAAAATATTATGAAAATAATATTTTACTTTGAAGATTAATTAAGTCAGTTTTTAAACATATGTTTCAATGAAATCTCAATCTCTGTTAAAATCTTCCTCTCTCTTTCTGTCCTCTCCTTATACACATACACCACACTACATCACACACACACACACACACACACACACACACTCTCTCACATACTGCTTTAAAAATAGCCGTGACATTTATTTTAGTCATGTTTTTACTGTATAATTTATTAAGGGATCAAAAATTTTCAGTTATTTATAGCATTTCCTTTGAAACATCAGAAAAGTTAATTATAAACATTTTAAATATTTAATAATATGTAAACAGAATTCAGATTAAATATCTTGAATAAAAAAGAAACAAGAAATGAAGGTGATACAGTACCTGAAATATTCTTCTCACAAAGTATTACTCTGGTATAGCATATCAAGTACAAGCCCTGTAAAGATTTTGATTATTACCTTACCCCTTTCATCCTGATTAAATAACAAGTTAAAAAGTATACATCATTCTAATGGGAATTCGAAAAGAAACAATGTCAATAGATCTTTTATAAGCACCACTGCCTTTGTTACAGTGTCTGATGCACCTGTTCACTGGAGACTCAGTTCTGTCCTGATCTGTGTACACAACAGAGGTAATCACTCAGAGTGCACTTGCTTTAAATGATGAGGAGGTTTCAAAATGTAACTTGCTCATCATGAAAGAAGGAACAGGCTTTTCAACAAAGGTGAAGTAGGACAGTTGTAAATACAGTCAAAGTAAATATCTGTAACTTGATTGTACAAGAAAGAAGTAAAAAGATGTCAATTCATCTTCCAATGCAACATAATTCTAAGAATTCAGCCCCATACACATTCTGATTATATGACACAGTTCTAAGAATTTTCCTCCATGAACCTGTTCAATCTGTGATATAGAACCAGAGTGCATCAAGATAATCTTTTCTGAATTTTTCTGAAACTGTCTCTCCCTTTGAGATAAATAACTGAATCAAATAAACAGTGTCCATTTTATGCCCATAGAAATGCTTCTAGGTAAATAAGGGGGACACAAAACAAGATTTTAATTTGGTATTTGACCTTAAAAATAATAAATTTGAGAAAATAATGGTTATCTTTTTTATTTGACCTCTTGCAGATCTCCATTAGATTATTAAGAGTCACATAAATGTTTATACAAAGACATTCAATTCACTACAATTGATTTAAATTTGAGGTCAGATAATAAATCTTATATGGCTTTTTTCTCTTATGAAAGAGTATCAGTCCTCTTGACACTTGTCTATTAGAATATTCAGAAGTAACTCTAGGACACTGGTTGCAACCATATGTGTTTTGTAATACCAACTGTATTTTAGCATTATTTTCATAGTGAAAGTGAAAGTCACTCAGTCGTGTCTGACTCTTTGCGACCCCATGGACTATACAGTCCATGGAATTTCCCAGGCCAGAATACTGGAGTGGGTAACCTTTTCCTTCTCCAGGGGATCTTCCCAACCCAGGGATCTTCCCAACCCAGGGATCGAACCCAGGTCTCCCGCATTGCATAAGGATTCTTTACCAGCTGAGCCACAAGGGAAGCCCAAGAATGAAGCCCAAAAATACTAGAGTGGGTAGTCTTTCCCTTTTCCAGCAGATCTTCCCAACCCAGGAATCGAGCTGGGGTCTCCTGCATTGCAGGTGGATTCTTTACCTACTGAGCTATCAGGGAAGTCCTGTTATTTTCATAAGTAGGCAAATATGTGATATAATGGTGATGTGAGCATTCTCAGTGGTAAAGAGAAGTCTACATCTTAATTTTTAAAAATTTGATTTAAATTACTATGGATTCAAATATTGCCATGTGTTCTAGTGGTCTAGAAGAGATGCATGCCTCTGTTGGTTGCAGGCAATAATGGTAAGATTTAGAAAGGACAAAGGAATATTTATGAGCAATTGAGAGATTATCAAGGTAAAAAATCCAATCCTCAAGGGTTCTAAGAAATTGTAAATTCAAGTCAGTGATTCATCAAGGAAATCATCAGTGTTACTTTAGCAGGTCTTTGAGAGAAAAGATAAATGCTGCGCTTAAAGAATAAAGGCAAAAACTCTATACTCCATCTGTCTACAGGCTAACTATACCTTTCTTCCCCTAGTCTTATTGAGATATAATTGGCATATCATTACTTCTTAGATTAAGTCATTATCCATGGAAAACTAGCCCCCCCCAAATTATTTTAGGTTATCTGACCCACTTACCAAAATATGACTTTCCTTTTGAATATTCTCAAAGTAAGATGCAAACACTGTTTTTTTAAACTAAAGTATTAGCTTACGAACAGTAAGCTTGTACTGTGCACAGAGCCCACCAGGCTCCTCCGCCCGGATTATCCCAGCAAGAATTCTGGCCTGGTTGCCATTTCCTCCTTGAAATAGTAAGCTTGCTTAAAGTATTATTAAAATACTTTAAATATTTAATTATGCTGATTAATTTCTGTGTTGCATCAAAGCAGGATAAAAATTTAGATGAGATTTAGAGGAAATTGAATACATATAAAGAACTCAGAAACTTCAACTAATAATGCTATTTGCTATGCTTGTTTGTTATAAGATGAATTTCTGGGTGTAAAATGTTTATTGCAAAGATTAATATTTTTGAAGTATCAGGTGTTGACTCTTCAAAAAGACACTACAGCTTGGTAATAAGCATCCTTCGGTTCACTCTCAGGTTTCAAAACACTGAAAAATAATATTACTTCATTCCAAAACTTCACTTTCATTGTGTGTGTGTGTGTGTGTGTGTGGATTGGGGTGTTTATGAAAGAATGCTATGTTTTGGACAGTTTGAAGCCACCGTTCAAACACTTTTGAAAGAATACAATTATTCAATTCCAGGTAATACCCACTGGCCTTAAAGCAACATGTTTACCAAATAAGGAAATTCTTGAAATTAGCTGATTAGCTGGTCTTCAGATACTTTGTACTCTATGGCTAGCAATTAATCTTAAAAGGTTGCTTTTAGAGTGTTTTGGAGCTAGATTCATCAGTAGCAGGTTGTAGGAGGAAACAATGAAATTATCTGAAGTATACTTTCCTTTCTCAATTGGTGCCTGTTATCTTTATGTTTTTGAATGTGCATTCATTGAAAGGGAATATGCTTGTAAGTTAAATGAAGAAATTGAATTGGAATAGCTGAAAGCCCACTCAAATGAATAAATTAAACAATGCATTTCTATACGGGAAGCTGACAGTCGTGCTTCTGTTTCCACCAGTGAAAGAACACCAGTTTAGTGGGTTATTTCTCCTTTGGAGCGTCCCTGGTGGCTGAGACGGTAAACAATTGGCCTGCAATGCGGGAGATCTGTGTACGATTCCTGGGTTGGGAAGTTCCCCTGGAGAAGGGAATGGCTACCCATTCCAGTATTCTTGCCTGGAGAATTCCATGGATAGAAATCTTTCAGAGAACCATCTGGATTTAACTCATTGAGGATTCTGACCTCTAAACACTGCCATCTGACGGTTGTTTAGAAGATAATGTGAGACATGTCCATGATCTTGTTCTGGTTCTCTAGGACATATATTTTACAATAAACTATCATCCTCTCGCCTGAGCCAGGAATGTTCAAACTGATTATCCACAGAAGTAATTTAGTTCTTCTGGGTTAGAATGTGCATTCTTCTCATGTTTCCTGGAGCCTAAAGGTACAAAGAAAAACCAAAATTTACCTCAGTAATTGTAGTAGCCTCAAAACCTTTTTCTTTATAAAATTAAAAAGGAAATGGTTTTTAAACTAAAGACAAAAGAGAAGTATTGACATGTTTCTAATTTAAACAAGGAATTAAAATATGTGTAGCCTGGTGTGCTGCAGTCCATGTTTTGAATAATTTCTCTGTCTAAGAAAGCAGCTCTCCAGCTTTTCTCCTCTATTCACGTGTCACAGAATTGTTAATTGATGTTATTAATTCCTAAGATTTGGGAGAGTAATGATCTAAAAGTACCTGAACTTATGGCTTTGAGGGAGCTTAAGGTAGAGGTCATCAAGTATCTTGATTTGTGCTTGGGAAAAGTTGGAAAAGTTGTTTTGAGGACTTTTAATATCAGAAAGCTAGACTTATTTCAATAACTTGGTAAAACATCTGATTATTAATATATTTTAAATGTCTACATTCTTTGGCATAAAAGGTCCTCTTTCTTTTCAACTGCCCCTCAGTCTATAAGCTCTGTCTATACACTCATACAATGTTCTACTGAATCTGTTTAAGAAATTTAAACAGGTTAAATTTGTTTTCTCAAAGCATTCATATACAAATGGCCTTTTTCAAAAATTATCCATATATTCATAAGAACTGTGTTAAGATGATATTGTTAACCTGGAGCAGTTGACAGAATTGTGATTAGCTTCGTATTTGGGGCTTCCCTGGTGGCTCAGAAGGTAAAGAATCTGTTTTCAGTGCAGGAGACCCAGGTTCTATCCCCACGTTGGGATTCACCTGAAGAAGGGAATGGCAATTCCTCCAGTATTCTTGCCTAGAAATTCCATGGACAGAGAAGCCTGATGGACTACAGTCCATGGGGTCATAAAGAGTCTTTAAAGTCTAATATGTTTTAAGGTGCTCAATCAGTGAGTTCAAGGTCAGGGGATTGGGTGATCCACTAAACCAATTATTTTAATGATCTAAACTATTATAGTCAGTTATTTTAATTATCTAAGTAAATATGAGTAAGTTGATCTATGTGTTCATTTCAATGATCATGAAATGTAATTTGAATACTACCTTATTTCACCGAAATGAACATGTTGGAATGTGTAGCTGACTATTTTCCCAATGCAGTAAATGTCTTAGACCTCTTTATTTAGAATGTACGTGGCCTTACTTTCTATAGTTTTTCGTTTGGTTGTGTTTTATTTCCTTGAACAAACATATCTCTATTTATTTACATTTCCTTTTTGGTCCTTTCAGACATTTGACTTTATAATAGTATATGTATAAGTATAGACTCTATAAGTATAGACATTCTATACTTTATAATAATGCCTATTTGCAATCAGGTAGTATTTAATTTATGCTAATATGTTGATGTCAAATTAATCACACATTAATATGTTGATGTCAAATTACATTTTTCACTTCAACCATATTTTTCACACTGGGCTAAATATCATATAAGGTGAATTAGAAGTATGCTGCAAAGCACCTGATGTCAAGGAGCTAACAACCAGGGTGATGCTTACCAACAATGAGATAAGAAGATAATCAAGTTGAAGCTCCAGTACTTTGGCTACCTGATGTGAAGAGCTGACTCATTGGAAAAGACCTTAATGTTGGGAAAGATTGAAGGCAGTAGGAGAAGGCAGCAGAGGATAAATGGTTATATACCATCACCGAGTCAACAGACATGAATTTGAGCAAACTCTGGGAGATAGTGAAGGATAGGGGAGCCTGGTGTGCTGCAGTCCATGGGGTCACAAAGAGTCAGACTCTACTTAGCAACTGAACAATAACAAACATATTCAAGCTTCAAATCATGTATTTCTTAGTATAGGTAGAATAGATGACATATATCACTTTAGACTTAAATACTCAGAGGTAGCCTAACAAGAGAAGCAGGATGGAGGGGCAGTCATCTAACTTTTGGTAAGAGCAGAGAAAACAACCCATCATGAATAGACATATTGATGAACTAAAATTTATTTATTTTTTATTTCCTTAGCTTGCTCATTGTTGAAATATTTGTAAGGGAAATTCTAGAGCAAGACATTTACCGAAGTCATACATCTGTTATTTTTAGGATTTTATATGTTACTTCCAGCTATATACTCCTGAAGCAGAGATGGGAGTTTCAGCTTATATAGAAGTAAAATGTTTGAACAGACCCTTGGATAAAACAATAATAGCAAATATTATTTGCTTTTGTTATTTTACATTAAATAATAGGGTTAAATTATATGTTATAATGAGGTTTCCTACCAAAATGACTGAATGCCAGCTTATATGTCTTAAGTTGTGAAACATTGGAATAGTGAAAGCTATCGTTAGTTGACAAAATATTTTCTTAATTTTTTCAGCGCAATCTGAAACACAGTGAATGTTTTCCTCTGATGATAATAAGGTTGATCATCTTTAGGCATTATTTGAGGTCCTGCCAAATAATGTAGCAAATTGGGGGAAAAATGTATACCTGTAGTTCTATTCAAAAAGGTACACTTTTATAGTGGTTTCAGATTGTTTATAACTAACAGTGTGGATTGTAAAGTACAATGCGATGAATTGTGTCCTTCACTCAGAATTTGAATGTTGTTCATCATTTGAAATATAAAGTCAATTTTATGTACTTACATGGTGAGTATGTCTGGAAAATAATTCAGTTTGAAGGACAGAAAATATGCAAGTAGCTATGGCCTCTAAATGAAAATAATGTACTTCATATGACTCTTAAAAGCCTAAGGACTAAGGAAAAGAGTAGAATACCCTATAAAAATAGTCAACAATGTCAGTCACTCCAGGTATCAGGAGTTTACAAGGCACAGAAGCCAGACTCTTACAAACCTTGGAGAATATCGGTATTTTTTATGAAATACATTTTAAAGTTTATTTCCATTTTCCTTTATTTTCTACTTTCCCAATCAACACCATTAATGCAAAATGAAATAATGATAATTAATGGAAAATGTTGTAATGTTAAGATTGAGCATCTTCATGAGCATTTTATTTCTTAATAGAAGTAGGACTTTATCAATCTAAAGTCCTCATGTGATCTAATTTCAGAGACAGAATAAGATACCCTGAATAACTATTATATACCTCTACATGGTATTTTATGCAATTCCTATAGTAGAACACAGGGGCTTCTCTGGTGGTTCAGTGATAAAGAATCCGCCTGCCAATGCAAGAGACGCGGGTTCAATCTTTGTGTCAGGAGGGTCCCCTGGAGGAGGAAATGACAGCTCACTCCAGTATTCTTGCCTGGGAAATCCTATGAACAGAGGAGGCTGGCAGGCTATTATCCATGGGGTCAAAAAAGAGTTGGACACTACTTAATGCCTGAATAACAACGGCAACAGCAAATAGTAGAATACATATTTTAGTTATTTTATTAAATTATCTGTAGGGCTGCAGTCCATGGAGTCACAAAGTTGTACATGACCAAGTGGCTAAAACTTGGATGATAATGATAAGCTAATACATATATTACCTACTATATGCCAGGCATTAATATAAGCATTTCATATGTATTATTTAATTTTCACAATAACCCTTTGAGATAGGTACTACTTTACAGATGAAGAAACGAGATGCAAACTGGCTAAGCAGTTTGCCAAGTAATACATCTAAAGAGAGGCAGAGCAGAGATTCAGATTCCTAGGGTCTGGCTCCAAAGCCTTCCCTTTTTTATTATATCACACTGCTTCTTCTGACATGTACAAACTGGCCTAATAGAAACAAGGGAACTTAAGTACACAGATTGAGTCATTGGGTAACAATTGCTGATACTGAAGTTTTTATTGGAGAGGAGAGTTTGTTGGAGAGAGAAAACAATAAATAAACAGGGAGAGAGTAGAGGGACTCCTCCAGATGTCTGAAGGTAGAAGCAAAAGTTGTCGATTTAGTGGTGAGGGTGAAGTGGAGAGAATTAGAGGAAGAAGTAGCAGCAAAAAAGAACAAGCATAGGTATTCCTCACTTTGCCCAACAATGGTCTTATATGTTTGCTGCTTCTTATTTTTGTCCAAAACCTGCTTCAGTTCAGTTCAGTCGCTCAGTCATGTCCAACTCTTTGCAACCCCATGGACTGCAACACGCCAGGCCTCCTTGTCCATCACCAACTCCCGGAGTTACTCAAACCCATGTCCGTTGAGTCGGTGATGCCATCCAGCCATCTCATCCTCTGTCGTCCCCTCCTCCTCGCACCTTCAATCTTTCCCAGCATCAGGGTCTTTTCAAAAGAGTCAACTCTTCGCATCAGGTGGCCAAAGTTTCGGAGTTTCAGCTTCAACATCAGTCCTTCCAATGAATATTCAGGACTGATCTCCTTTAGGATGGACTGGTTGGATCTCATCGCAGTCCAAGGGACTCTCAAGAGTCTTCTCCAACACCACAGTTCAAAAGCATCAATTTTTCGGCACTCAGCTTTCTTTATAGTCCAACTCTGACATCCGTACACAACTACTGGAAAAACCATAGCCTTGACTAGATGGACCTTTGGTTGGCAAAGTAATGTCTCCGCTTTTTAATATGCTGTCTAAATTGGTCATAACTTTCCTTCCAAAGAGTAAGCATCTTTTAATTTCATGGCTGCAGTCACCATCTGCAGTGAGTTTGGAGCCCAAAAAAATAAAGTCTTCCACTGTTTCCACTGTTTCCCCATCTATTTGCCATGAAGTGATAGGACCAGATGCCATGATCTTAGTTTTCTGAATGTTGAGCTTTAGGTCAACTTTTTCAAACCTGCTAGTATTCACTGAATTCACAGTGTTAAAAAAAAGCTGTGCTGATTTTATGGCAAGGGTGAAAAGTATCAACGTAGAAATCAAAGTGACATATTTGAAATAAAATCCAGATTTTGGATTCTGAAAGTCTAAACTTCAAATTTTGCCTTTGATGTGGATTTCCTATGTGGCATTGGGAATAACATCCTCACATATGAAGTTGGAGTAATAATTTGTACTTCATAGATTTACTACAGGGATTAAACAAGGTAATGTTTGCAGATCATCAGATAGTATCTTTTTATATGTGAAAACATTAAATGACAACTTTTGTTTTTGTAATCTTATTTTTTGCTCCTTAATGTCTGTAGATCCCATGCATCACCTAGTGCAAGTGTAAGCAAGATAATCTTAATGATGTTAACAATCATTCTAGTTTTTCAAAACCAACACCTCAATTCTTTTTATAATCATATCTAATTATAATTATAATCAGTAATCATATCTATCTATCTATAGAAGCAATTTGCTCTTTGAAAGGGGACAAAAGTAGAATATATCAGTAAAAGATTTACAGTGATATTTACTTGTCTCTCTCATTTTCCTCCATGGATACGGTAAGGACTTGGGTAGTGGATTATATTCTAAATGTCAACTCCAGACAGTATTTAAAGGAAAGTGCAATAAGACCTTTGAGGTTTGTCAGAGTAGTATGGAACATGTTTGTATGTCAAAGGCTCAGTCCAAAAGCCCAAAAGGAAAACAAAAATGTCAAATCTCTAGGTTATTATCACGGAAATAAGAAATATGTTAAAAGTGTGTGTTAAAAAAAAAAAGTGCGTGTTGTTTTGAAACCAGTGTCTTAAGTGTGGAAAATAAATTGCTTAGCTGTACCAACATTCCACTTATGATCTTCTATGTAAGCATCTCTCGTGACTTTATATAATCTGAGGACAACACAAGGAATAGCATTCAGCAATCCTGACCTCAAACAGCATGCTTTTTTAAGCTTCTCATCCTCCTTTGCAAGGATATTATTTTGAAAGTCTTCTAAAAAATGTATTTTGGAATGCCAACAGAGAGAACTCAAGAGAATTGTCAGCTTTGAAACCATCTTAAAAAATCTTGCACAATGAGTAACTTACAAATTGTGCATTGAAATTGCAAAGGGGTGAAAGTTATTATTCTCTACTCTTTAAATAATTAATAAATGGGAGAATCTATTGAAGAGACTATGAAAGACATCTGTGAGCTCCTACCTACCATGGTGAAGGCTTCATGACTCGGTTGATGATGTATAGGGTTTAAATGAGTATCTCCTCTAGTTTTCTCTGTGATTTGAAAACAGAGACATAAAGAAATATATCACTGAAGTTTTTCTGACATAAAGACTTGTCAAATCATCATCATTGAGAATCTCTTCATTAAGTGTATTTTTTCCTTACTTGAAACATTTATTAGTAGTTCTTTAATTAAAATTGTATGTAAATGTAATCAAATCAGAGGAAATGAGTCTCTGGAAGACTTTATAAGAAGAGTAAGCAGAAAATGAGGTTTTTAAATTCTTATTATTTTAGAATTTTACCACAGTTATATACTTTATGAGTTGTGTATTCTTTTTTTTTTTTTTCCATAGAGCCACTGTAGCAGGGTACCAAGAACTCGGTGGAATAAACAACAGAAATTATTTATTATCTCACAGTTTTTGGGACTAGAAATTCAAAATCGGTCAAAGTAGGATCATGCTTCCTCTGAAACCTGTAGGGAACCTGTAGGAAATCCTTCCTTGCCTCTCTCTAGCATCTGGTTATTTGCAGAGGATCTTTGGTGTTCCAGGGCTTGCAGATGCATCACTACAATCCTCAGGCTTCCCATGGCTTTCTTGCTGTGTGTCTTCACATTGTCTTCCCTCTATGTGTGTCTGTCTTTGTGTCCAAATATATATATATATATTTTTCTATTTTTAGTTTTCATCCAACTAATAAAAATAAATGAAAAAAAATTTTAAAAATATATTTTTTAATTAGGGTAATAATCATATTAGATTACAGCCCACACTCATGACTTCATTTTAACATAAACATGTGTGTAAAGACCCTATTTCAAAATAAGGTTACGTTATGAGGTACTCAGAGTTACTTTTTGTTGGGGGACACAACACAACCAATAGCAATTTATGATAGAGACGATCTTATAATTCTGTATCATGCATTATTTTATTTTATTTGTTTTTTCTTTGCATGTAAATATCATATTATCAAAATCTCAAAGATGAAAAAGCTTGTAGTATTCTTATTATAGGTTGGTGACAGTGTAATAGTGACATTTGAACTTGAAAATCTTTGGCTATCTTTGCTTTGGAAGGTCCACATGACATAGAACCCATTAAAAAAAAAAAAGATATTGTCACAGTTTGATTTCATGTTAAGGTAGCAATGCAAGAAAATTTGCATTTCTTCAAGAGTTGTATTAAAAATAATTTCTATCTTTAGAAAGATCCTTTGCTTTACCAAATCTTAGCCTTAGTTCCTGTTAAATCAAACCCAGTTGTAAAGTAATGAAATTACAAATGCAAAAATGCTACCAAAACTAGACTCATACAAAATCTTTTAGGAACAAAGCTGTTATATAAACTGAGTTTCGTTCCCCACCCCCCCCCCACCCCCCACCGTGAATCAGAGAACTCAGGGTTTTTTTGTGTTTTGTTTTTGTTTTTAAAGGACAAAAGAATTTGGGTCAAAGGTCTGGTGTGGTAGTATGGTTTGGCCTTAGGGTTTCGTCGTGCTATTTAAACTTTACTATACACATAGATCTTATCCCTTTGCCTAAAGATTTGTTTAAATAAGCTTTATTTTTAGAGACGTTTTAGGTTCTCAGCAAAACTCAGAGGAATGCGTCTACCATAGCATGATACAGAGTAGTTTTACAACCCTGAAGATCCTCTGTGTTCTGTCTGTTCATCTCTCCCTACCCTGTAACCCAGGGAACCACTGATCTTTTTAGGGTCTCTGTAGTTTTGCCTTTTCTAGAATGTTATAAAATATATAGTTGGCATCATACAGTAGTTAGCCTTTTAAGATTGACTTCTTTTCACTTAGTAATATGCATTTAAGATTCCTTCATGTCATTTCATGGATTGATAGGTCATTTCTTTTTACTGCTGAATGCTATTGCATTGTCTTGATGTACTACAGCTTAATTATCTTTTCACCTATGAAGGACATCTTGGTTGCTTCCAAGTTTGGACAGTTAAGAATAAAGCTGTTGTAAACACCTGTTGTAAAAACCTGCAGGTTTTTGTGTAGACATTAAGTTTTCAACTTCTTTGGGTAAAAGATTTCAGGATTATGTGGTAACTGTGTTTAGTTTTGTAAGTAGCCACCATACTGTCTTCCAGAGTGGTTTCACCATTTTGCATCCCATCAGCAGTGAATGACTATTTCTGTTGCTGCCCATCCTTGCCAGACTTTGGTGTTAGCAGTACATGTACCTGATTTTAGCCAGTTGAATAGGTGTGTAGTGATATCTCATTGTTGACTTAATTTGCATTTCCCTGATGACATATGACATGAAACATCTTTTTATATGCCAATTTGCCACTTTTACATTTTTTTTTGGTGAACTGTCTGTTAAGGTCTTTGACCTTTATATCTTTTTTGGTGAAGTGTCTATTAAGGTCTTTGACCTCTTTTTAAATCTTACTGTGTTTTTATTGTTGACTTTTAAGAGTTGTTTATCTTTGGTAGCAGTTCTTTATCTAATATGTTTTTTGCAAATATTTACTTTCAGGCTGTGACTTATCTCTATCTTCTCTTGACAGTGTCTTTTGCAGAGCAGAAATTTTTAATCTTAGATTTTTTTCCCAAGAAATATGTATGGAATCTGGAATTTTACTGAACCCTTTACTCCAAGAAAAAAGAAAAAGTCACAGTATATACTGTTGTTTGATAAAGCCACATATAAATTATTAAAGTTAATAACATTTATCATAGGTAACTTTATTTTGAGCAAAACTGGTATCTGAAAAACTTAACTCAGAAAAATTGGGTTTGGTTAGATGTGTTAAGAACAGTTGACACACCAAAAAATCTCAAAATGCCAGATACAATGAGTAAAATGTTTTGATATAGAGAAAACTAATTATTAACTTAATTTGTTATAAAATTTACATAGAAAATAATTGATCTTGATAATCTTAGTTAAGCAATAAAGGAAATTTTAAAATTGTAAGTATAACTTTGCTGTGTAGAACATTAAGTGATTTATTAATTTAATTTAATAGAAGTCACTCAATAAAATTCTCTATAAATTCTGATGGTGTGCTTCCATACATTATAAAAGTCAAGATATCTTCAAGGCCATTACAAGCGATGGCAGGATTCAGTTCAGTTCAGTCGCTCAGTCCTGTCTAACTCTTTGCGACCCCATGGCAAGAATAAAGGTTAAAAAATGGCAAGAATAAAGGTTAACATGGCATGACTAAAACAGTCTTTACTCCTACTCAGGAGTCAGTCATAAAATGTGATTTTTGACTTTTACTGTAGTTGTGATTATTCAACATTAACTTCTGTGGTTTATTTCCACAAATTACATATTCAGCATTTTTAAATGTAAGTACATTTAATTAAAAAATAAATTCTCATATATATTAGTGTGTATGTTCATGTGTGCGTGAGCCTGTATGTGTGTGTGTGAACTTGAGGATATTTTGAAGTGTCACAAAATTAGCGTTGGTGATTCATTCCAACATTAACTATTTTGTTAACTACTATCATTCCCTGACCACACCCTGCTAGCTCACTTCAGATTTCAGGTGGCTTTACTGGAACATTGTCATACACCCTCTCTCCCTGGTTTCTGGCTCAGCCCCAATTTTCTCCCACAAAAAAAAGCAGGGGTTTCCTCAAGTCAATGTACCTTTCAACTTTGCCATCATTATAGGAATAAAATTGTTGTCTTTCCTTCATATGCACTAAAAAATTGTTTCTTATTTAGCTTCTTATGCTATCAAAACACAGCACAAGATTTTGGTGAAACTTAGAATGCCTTTTGGGACCCAGAGGAATCGGGTGGAGAGGGAGGTGGGAGGGGGGATCGGGATGGGGAATACGTGTAACTCTATGGCTGATTCATGTCAATGTATGACAAAACCCACTGAAATGTTGTGAAGTAATTAGCCTCCAACTAATAAAAATAATAAAATAAAATAAAAAAAGATAACTCATCTATTTACCAAGTACTTATCTTTAGTATTGGGCCTCCCTGATAGCTCAGCTGGTGAAGAATCTGCTGCTATGCAGGAGACCCTGGTTCGATTCCTGGATTAGGAAATCTACTGAAGAAGGGATAGGCTACCCATTCCAGTATTCTTGGGCTTCCCTTATAACTCAGCTGGCAAAGAATCCGCCTGCAATGTACGAGACCTGGATTTGATCCCAGGAGAAGGGAAAGGTTACCCACTCAGTATTCTGACCTGGAGAATTATATACAGTCTGTGGGGATCACAAAGAGTCGGACATGACTGAGCAACCTTCACTTCACTATCTTGAGTATCACCTAACTGCATATATAAATGAACAAAAGAATTCTGTGTACATTATTTTGTTTTCAAGCCTCACAAGAAAAATTACAGGGATAAATAAATAGAAGTGTATCAAGAGTTGTACCAAGGTGTTTAGATATATTATATCAATAAAGAAGTAAAAAATATAAAATTCTCAGCAGTTGCTGCCAACAACTAAAGTGCAGTTGTAGAAAATGCTTCTCAAATTATTTTGTCCATATTTGATAATCTTCTTTTATTATAGATTAAAATTTGAATTTGTTTCATACTTTAAAATTCTTGTAATGGCTGTGTAACCTATTATCTAAAAGAGAACTCATTTAGACTTGAAATTTTACAGCATTTGAGACACAGATTTAACCTTGGAGTAGTATCTGATATGGCCTAACCAATTTGTACAGAAATACCGATCAGTACATGACTCCCATAGTCTTTACTTTGTGGGAAAAAAATAATGTCCTCATTTAGCTTTCCCTTGTAAGTGTTCCAGTTTTCTTGGTGAAGATAGACTGTACAGTGTGAACTTGCTGAGTCAGAGAGTTTCAGCAGTCCATGTGAAAATGATGGATGGTTCAAAAAATAACCCCTGCACCAGAGAAACACATATAAAGTTATCACTCCTTTTTCATGTGGTACTGAAACTCAGTTGCTTGTATGGAACATTTATAAGTCCTCCAAGACTTGAAAAAAAGCAGATTTTAAGAAGCAGTCCCTGGTTAAGAAAAGAAGTATATTCCATTTATGCAAAGTAGTTTTAAACAACATATGCATTTTGACTTATTATTAAGAAAATATTTATTTGGAATTTTAATGATCTGAATTATACAAGTCAAAACATCAAAACTTGTAAATATTTTTACTGCTATTGGAGTCTTCTAAGAAGTTAAGTGTAGCTTATTTTTTCCCCCAAATTCTTTTTATTACTCTTTCTAACTCAACTGTTTATTAGATACTTCCCAATCAACTTGGACTTGCTTTGTTGCCCCAAGTAAATATTTCATGGGATAATAAGGTATATCTGTTTTTAACACACAGCTTCCTCTAGCCCTCCTAAAATAAATAATAGATATCAAGGACATATTTAAATAGTTGTGTTCTCATATGGGCAAAGGAACATTATTACTTAAGTTCTATATATGTTAGCTTACACTGTGTATTTCTGGACCTTTTCATGGAGGGACTTTATCTTAGAGTGATCCCTTTCTCTGCCAAAATCTTATAGCCAAGATACGTTTGCACTAATGGAAGCTCACATACATGTAGTGCCTGTGCTGCCCAGGGCTCTGATGTACCCCTGGCATTATCCAATTTGGACTTGGTTAATTCTTTGCTGAGGGGACTGTTCTGTGCTTTTAAAATGTTTAATAGCATTTCTGGTCTCTACTTAGTAGAAACACAGTCAGTCTGTTGTCAGACATTTTCAGATGTCTCCTGGGGGCCAGAATCTTCCCTGGTTGAGAACCACTGTCTAACTGAACTCAGAATTTGTTGTAAGTTTCATTACTGCATTTCTAATATTATGTCCATGGTTTAGAAATGGTAAGAAAAAAATCTGCAGCCTAAGATTCCATGTAACAATAAATCAAGTTATGAACCAAAAAGGAAAAAAAAAAAAGAAACTAAAACCCCACAAACACATGGATTTATGACATTGTTATAAATAAAGAAGAAAAATAGAAAATTGGATTATTAATGTGAAGTGATTATGACATAGCCTTTAGATCTGATCAGCAACTTTTTTTTTTAGTATAGTTGATTTACAATGTTGTGTTAGCTTTTACTGTAAAGCAAAGTTATTCAGTCACACATATATCCACTCTTTTTAAGATTCTTTTCTGATATAGTCATTATAGAGTATTGACTAGAGTCCCCTGTGCTATACAGTAGTTCCTTGCATGTGTGCTAAGTCACTTCAGTCATGTCCAACTTTGCGATTCTGTGGTCTGTAGCCCGCCAGACTCCTCTGTCCATGGGATTCTCTAGGCAAGAGTACTGAAGTGGGTTGTCATGCCCTCCTCCAGGGGATCTTCCTGGCCCAGGGATCAAACTCATGTTTCCTGCTTCTCCTGCATTGGCAGGCGGGTTCTTTACCACTAGTGCCACCTTGGAGGAAGCCCAGGTCCTTATAGTTATCTATTTTAAATATAAATGCTGACACCTTCACAGAAATTCCTTAACCCTCAAAGAGTTCCTCTGATTGTTCATTTATGTGGAAGCACCAGGGAAAAACCAAACTTCTTAACAACTACTGACAGTGTGGGAAATTTTCCTATAGCCCTCAGAGAACTGATTTCCCATTAGCTATCTAGATCTCAGAGGGAGCTAGGGAGGGAGGAAGGGGTGGAGAGAGGGAAGGAGATAGATATGGGGCAGGGAAGAACACCAGGGAAGCTTGGATCAGCTGCCTGGTGTCCTTCTTTTTATGACACCTACGTCATCTATGTGACCAGAAGGTCATCGCTGAGAAATTGCTTTCGTTAAGAACTGAGTGACACAGCAAACAGGACAGCATAGTTTAAAATTTTCTCATTTATGAATCAGGGCCGATCAGGCTATTCAAGAAGCGTAAAAATTAACTTTAGAAGGTTTTCTTTTTTCTATACAGTGGCAATTTTAGGCATGTTTAAACATGCTTAAAACAGTTTCTGAAATAGAGTTAGAGATAATCCTACAGACAGTCTCACCACAGAGTAAATTCATTTAACCTTTCTCCCATATAGTTTACCCATTCATGGGATAATATCAGCCTCCCCTGAAGAAAGTAAAACAGCATTGTACTTTGGGGATGATATCCTCCAGACTCAGCTGGTGACTTAGCTGGTAGTGCTAATTAAATATTTTTGAATTTTGGATCATTGACTGAGTGACCCTGACTCACTATAATGTTATGCTAACCATATTTATTATGGATAGATAGCCAGTCATTCTAGCAGACATTGTCATGACGAGGAATATTGTATATAATAAACAATATAATAATATAATTAGGACCACACATCATCAGTTCAGTTCAGTTCATTTCAGTCACTCAGTCGTGTCTGACTCTTCGCAACCCCAGGCCTCCCTGCCCATTACAAACTCCCAGAGTTCACTCAAACTCATGCCCATCGAGTCGGTGATGCCATCCAGCCATCTCATCCTCTGTCATCCCCTTCTCCTCCTGCCCCCAATCCCTCCCAGCATCAGGGTCTTTTCTGACAAGTCAACTCTTCACATGAGGTGGCCAAAGTATTGGAGTTTCAGCTTCAGCATCAGTCGTTCCAATGAACACCCAGGACTTATCTCCTTTAGGATGGGCTGGTTGGATCTCCTTGCAGGCCAAGGGACTCTCAAGAGTCTTCTCCAAACCACTCATCATAGGCATGTGCAATTGCTCTAATTTACTAAGCAAGAAGTTCAAAAGGGTGTCTTAAAAGTGAGTGTTTAACTATTGAATGGTTGCATATGGGAGAGAGGTTTATATTATCAGGTGAATCAGGGATAGTTTTGTGGCAAAGGTGAGCTTTGAATGTGGAGTTGAAAAGAAGATGTAGTACATACATACAATAGAATATTGCTCAGCCATTAGAAGAATGAAGTAATACCATTTGTAGCAACATGGTTGAACCTAGAGATTGTCATACTGAATGAAGTTGAAGAAAGAGAAACAGTGTATGATATCCCTTATATGCAGAATCTAAAAATGATACAAATGAACTTATTTACAAAACAAAAGCAGACTTACAGATTTAGAGTATGAACTTATGGTTACCAGTGGGGAATGGTAGTGGAGGAGGGATAGTTAAGCGGTTTGGGATTGATATGTACACTGCTGTATTTGAAATGAATAACCAGTGAGGACCTACTGTATAGCACAGGGAACTCTGCTCAATAATATGCAACAACCTAATTGGGAAAAGAGCTTGAGAAAAGAATAGATACATGTATGTGTATAACTGAATTACTTTGTTGTACAACTGAAGCTAACACAGCATTGTTAATCAACTATACTCCAATATAAAATAAAAAGTTAAAAAAAGAGATCAGAGTTATAGAATGGTATAAGAAACATATAAGCAAAGGCATGAAATCAGATAGGAAAGACAGAGGAGGAAAAAGAGGAGTTGGAAGAGGAGGAAGAAGAAGAAATAGAGGAATTAAAGAATTGGGGGAAAGGAAAAAGAAGGAAGGGAAGGAAGGAGAGAGAGGAAAGGAAGAAAGGAAAGAGAGGGAGGAAGGAAGGAAGGAAAGAGAGATGGAGAGAGGACCAATCTTAATTTCCTGGTGAAGAAAGAGGCTGATAGCATAAGAGAGGAAAACAACTAATGCCTCTGATAGAGTTGGGTTTCCCTGATAACTCAGCTGGTAAAGAATCTGCCTGCAATGCAGGAGACCTGGGTTCAATCCCTGGATTGGGAAGATCCCCTGAGAAGGGAAAGGCTACCCACTTCAGTATTCTGGCCTACAGAATTCCATGGACTCTATAGTCCGTGGGTTCACAAAGAGTCAGACATGACTGAATGATTTTCACTTTCACTTTTTCTGAGAGTAGGTAAGAGTGCATACAGATTACTGCATAATGATGAAAATTGGCTTTTTAAAAGTGTGGTCCCTAGACCTGTAGCATAAACATCACTGGAGACCTTGTTAGAATTGCAAGTTTGGGGATCCCCCACACCTACGTAAATAAGACATCCAAGTGATCTGATGCTGGTTCAAGTTTGGGAACCACTGATGCACAGTTCGGGATGAATCTTTGAGTGAAAAAACTGGAGTCAACTAGAAGGTCACTGAGTTAGTCTCCTAACATAAATCCAAACTAAGCAAGTAGTTAAAAAAATTATTTGATGATTATAATGAGTAGAGATAGGTATGGAAACGTAAAGAAGGATGAATTTGTGAGGCTTGGAAGAAATTGCTTTTTATGGTTTACTTGACACCTAAGTGGGTCATTCATAAAACTGATTTGATGAAGTTGATGAGTAAATTGTTGCCTAATTATATTTTTACTGTAAAGGTCTGAGAAAGGTTTTTAGGGATAATATTGGATTTTTTTTTAAGTTAAAAAAAATTCTAGGCTTCTGCCACTAAACCATATTTCCACATCCATAAAGTTGAGGTAGATGGCAAATTATGTATATGTGTTATATTATACATTTGGCACAGTTTCCTTTTCATTTCTTTTAAAAATATGCATACTTTATTTAAATACACTGCCAGAGATGAGATCTTTTTTCACATTTTCATTCCGCTGTTCTGGGAAAGTAAATTATGCTGTGTGATAAAAAATAAGTAATTGCTTCTTGTGTTTAATTGATTTTTTATAGGAATTACAATGCAGATTTGATTAAAGGAAGATGGTGCATTACCTACAGTTGGTTCACAAGACACATAATGGTATGAAAGAGTGCCACCCAGCACAGAAATTATACCCTCATTTTACTTGAATGTATTGAGTGGGAGATATTTAGACTTCTTTATGACTTATAAACACTACAGAATGTTTCTTTTCCCATTTAAAGCAGGATGATAGGGACATCTATTTCACAGCCATAGCATGTCCTGACTGTTAAATTGTAGAAGCCTTTTGGAGGAGAAATAACTAGAGGTAGATTTTAAATAAGAAAAGAGATTGTGAATTTGATGCTGACAAATGATGCACCTTGTAACAAGGTCACTCCTGAAGTTTGCTAGTTAGGCTTTATTTGAGTCAGGTGGATCAAAGACACATAAAAAGAGTCTATAAAAAAGGATTCAATTCTAGTTTCTACTCTACTCCAAGGTTTCACAGCCTTGGCATTGTTTGGCATTGGTTAATTATTTGTTGTAGGGATTGTCCTGTGCATGTAGAATAATGTAGTAACAACATCCTTAGGTCTCTCTGCTAGACACTACAAGCACTCTCATACCTGCCCTACATCCAAGTTGTGGCAATCAAAAATGTCTACATTAGCAAATGTCTCCAGGCTTTCAAAATGAGAACCTTCACTCTGTATCATTGCAATATAAGCTGCAACATTTTATTTAAAAAACAAAACAAAACTATTACCTGTACATTATCTTAGATAATTCTGCTGCTCAGGCTCAGGGCCATTTAGGGTTTCTGATTATTTTATGCCATTCTTCTATTTTATCTGATCTACCTTCTCAGGTGGTGCTAGTGGTAAAGAACCCACCTGCCAATGCAGGAGACTCGAGGCTTGGGTTCAACCCCTGAGTCAGGAAGATCTCCTGGAGAACGGCACGGCAACCCATTCCAATATTCATGCCTGGGGAATCCCATGGACAGAATAGCCTGGTGGGCTACAGTCCATGAAGTTGCAAAGAGTCATACACAACTGAGCAACTAATGCTTTATCTTGTCTGAAAGTCCTAGGAAATTAGGGTATTTTCCTCTTACTCAATGGTTATGCTCATACAATATGTCCCTTTCAGGTTTTTGTTTTTGTTGTTTTTTTAAAATCTCTTTTTCTCGCAAGCCTAGTATGAAGCAGGAAAGTCTCTTCAGCTGCCTCTTCCTTTATATATTTGAAAGAACAGAATCTTTGTACTTAAAGAATTTTCTACTAATTTCCATGATAATAAAATTGGGGAATGACAAGGGGCATTATAAAGGTTTTTATAATTCTTTGGGGGTGTGAGGGTAGTGGTTCTTGATGGATGAAAATCCTGCTTACTTAGACCTCTGATTTCATACTGAAGGGTCATCTCATAAAACTCAGCTCCCTTCCTTACCTTTAGTGAAGACTGACTAGAATCTGACATCAAAAGTGGGTGCCCACTAAACGTGAAGATACCAAATGAAAGGAATAGTGGTCTTAACTCAGTGAGCATTAATATGTCATCAGTGATCACACAGCTGAGGGATTCTGTAAGCCTTCTGTCTTATCTAGGCATAATTTCTCTAAAAATTCCATGTCATTGACAACCATGCACTTTTACTCATACCATTAACTATTATGAGCTCTCATCAAACATTAATTTTAAGGAGTTGGTTTTTGTTAGTTTTTGCATAATTCTTTTATTATAAATAGATGCTAGACCTGTGTTTTTCCTTCAGGATAAAAATTATATCAATATGTCAAAATGTATTTTTATCTTATATTATTTACACTTGTTGGAGGAAACCATCTCTTACTAACTGATGTTAAGCTTAGTTAGTAAGTTTGCCTTCCTACCCAAGAAGTGCTCTGTTCAACATCTGGTAGTTGACAGACTTTCAGTTAATGTGAGATGGGCTGACATTAAAATCATTGGTGAAATGAAGTGAAGTCGCTCAGTCATGTCCGATTCTTTGCGACCCTATGGACGGTAGCCTACCAGGCTCCGCGGTCCATGGGGTTTTCCAGGCAAGAATACTGGAGTGGGCTGCCATTACCTTCTCCAGGGGATCTTCCCAACCCAGGATCAAACCCAGGTCTCCTGCATTGCAGACAGACTCTTTACGGTCTGAGCCACTGGAGGTAGCAGGGCTTAAATCCCAATATTCCTGCTTGCAGCTTATGTTACTTTAAATAAGTCACTTAACTTTCCTTATGTTTTCATTTCTTCTCATTTAAAATGGGTATAGTATCTATCACACAAAATCTTTTTGAAATTTAAATAAGTTAACTTTTGTAATCCATGTTCATTAAATGGAATATCTTACATAGCACATATATGTAAGAACACACATATGTGTGTGTGTGTTATTTATCATATTCTTTCCTACTACAGCTTATTACAGGATGTTGGATATAGTTCCCTGTGGTACACAGTAGGACCTTGTAGTTTATCCGTTTTATATATAGTACTTTGTGTTTTCTAATCTCAAACCCTAATTTATCACTCCCCCAAATAGAATATCTTTTATATACAATATTATATTCTTTTATTTGATCTTAACTAACCATTGACCTTTTCATTGTGATGTAAGTCTTCATTCTCAGTATAATGGAAGTTGATGTTCAGTAGCTCAGTCGACTCTTTGCAACCCCATGGACTGCAACACGCCAGGCTTTCCTGTCCTTCACTATCTCCTGGAGTTTGCTCAGACTCACGTCCATTGAGTTGATGATGTCATCCAACCATCTCATCCTCTGTCACCCACTTCTCCTCCTGCCCTCAGTCTTTCCCAGCATCAAAGTCTTTTTCAATGAATTGGCTGTTTGCATCAGATGGCCAAAGTATTGGAGCTTCAGCTTCAGCATCAGTCCTTCCAATGAGTGTCCAGAGTTGATTTCCTTCAGGATTGACTGGTTTGATCTTGTTGTCCAATGGACTTTTCAAGAGTCTTCTCCAGCATAATTTGAAAGCATCAATTCTTAGGCGTCCAGCCTTCTTTATGGTCCAACTCTCACATCCGTACATGCTGTATCTATTTTCCCATTAATAATGCGTCAATAAATTTATTTATGTGAGACCTAATCTTCTCCTTTATATAGTCAACCATTACCAGTATCATCCCTACTCATTTTTATGGTAGGATACAAATGCATTTATTAACAAAGAACTAAAAGCCAATGCCATTATGGTGAAATAGTACCAGGTAATACAGTTAAAGGGCTTCCTTAGTGGCTCAGACGGTAAAGAATCTGCCTGCAATACAGGAGACCGGGGTTCAATCCCTGGGTTGGGAAGATTCCCTGGAGGAGGAAATGGCAACCCACTCCAGTATTCTTGCCTGGAGAATCCCATGGACAGAGGAGCCTGGCGAGCTACAGTCCATGGGTCACAAAGAGTCAGGCACGACTGAGCGACTAAGCACAATACAGTTAAAACTCATTTAGTCTTTCTTCTGATGCATAATCTACACTGGGCTAGTCACAGGTGATAAAATGGTGACCAAGATAGACATGAACCCTGACTTAGAGTCTTGTGGAGAAGATAGAAAATTAAACAAAGATTAATGATATGGTACTTACTATTTTTCTTCTATCATACAATTAATGATCATGTATTCAAGATATATGTTCAACTTCTTTGCAATTATTTGTCATCCTTCTCAGCTTCAGTTTTCTCACGCATAATTCTAATTTTACATAAATCTACAGAGAGATTATATCTCACCCAAGGGCACTCAATTAACTATAGAGACCATCACTAATGTTCTTCCAAAATTCTACTTTTCAAATGGGATGGGAATTTATATATTCTTTAAGAAATTCTTCTGTTTCTTTAATCTGTCTTGTTTTCTTTATTAACTCACTCACCATACTTTCAGTTCAGTTCAGTCACTCAGCTGTGTCCAAATCTTTGCGACCCCATGGACTGCAGCACACCATGCTTCCCTGTCCATCACCACACTTAATTTTTTATAATACCCACCCACATCTCAGTTGTGATAGCACTGTGCTTTCAGAGCAAGTTTAAACCTATGTGGAGCGAAAACAAAAAATTGTTTGCTTCTAGAGGTTTCTTAGTGGTTCTGAACAACAAATGAGACCCAGACCCTTCTGTTTCAATGAATACAAGCAGATAAAGACACTTGGAAATTGCAGTTTGTTATAAAGGGTTCTGTTCAGTTCAGTTCAGTTCAGTTTAGTCAATCAGTTGTGTCCGACTCTTTGGGACCCCGTGGATGGCAGCACACCAGGGTTCCCTGTCCATCACCAACTCCCAGAGCCTACTGAAACTCATGTCCATTAAGCCAGTGATGCCATCCAACCATCTCATCCTCTGTCGTCCCCTTCTCCTCCCCCCTTCAATCTTTCCCAGCATCAGGGTCTTTTCAAATGAGTCAGTTCTTCGCATCAGGTGGCCAAACGATTGGAGTTTCAGCTTCAACATCAGTCCTTCCAAAGAATATTCAGGACTGATTTCCTTTAGGATGGGCTGGTTGGATCTCCTTGCAGTCCAGGGGACTCTCAAGAGTCTTCTCCAACACCACAGTTCAAAAGCATCAATTTTTCAGCGCTCAGCTTTCTTTATAGTCCAACTCTCACATCCATACATGACTACTGGAAAAACCATAGCTTTGACTAGATGGACCTTTGTTGGCCAAGTAATGTCTCTGCTTTTTAATATGCTGTCTAGGTTGGTCATAACTTTTTATCCAAGGAGCAAATGTCTTTTAATTTCATGGCTGCAGTCACCATCTGCAGTGATTTTGGAGCCCCCAAAAATAAAGTCAGCCACTGTTTCCACTGTTTCCCTATCTATTTGCCTTGAAGTGATGGGACCAGATGTCATGATCTTAGTTTTCTGAATTGAGCTTTAAGCCAATGTTTTCACTCTCTTTCAATTTCATCAAGAGGCTCTTTAATTCTTCTTCACTTTCTGCCATAAGTGTGGTGTCATCTGCATATCTGAGGTTATTGATATTTCTCCTGGCAGTCCTGATTCCAGCTTGCGCTTCCTCCAGTCCAGCGTTTCTCATGATGTACTCTGCATATAAGTTAAATAAGCAGGGTGACAATATACAGCCTTGACATACTCCTTTCCTGATTTGGAACCAGTCTATTGTTCCATGTCCAGTTCTAACTGTTGCTTCATAATTCTAATTTTAAGGTTTAAAAAAATAGTATTTATTAACAAAGTTCTTAATTTTGAAATAAATTCTCAATTACTACAGTCTGAAGTGTATAATTGGGGCTGTGCATGTTGAGTAGGTTGCAGAGACTTCTTTTTTTAAGAAAACCTTCTTAGTAGATGAGAACTCAATTCATTACTGAACTCTTCTTCAGCAAAAAGTCTTCGGTGGCCTCCAGTGTGCATTTGGCAAACTTAGCACACCAAGGACCAAACGGAAGGGAAAAGCCCCAAAGCAAGAGGGGAATCTGGGCGAGATGATGAATCCATATGAGTCTTTTGGAAGCCAGATGAGCAGATGGTACTGTTGACATTCTGTTATGAGAGTTGAGAAAGCTAACCACCATTCTCACTGGGTTGGAAGTCCTCATCCCCACTGCACAGGGAAGAGCCATAGATCTACTTCTAGGCAAAGCTAGGATTTTTTGAAGCAAGCAGTTTGGAAGCTGCTTGTAGTATTTTGACTCTTTCTGTCCCACAGAGAAGTTTCTCCAATGTCTGATTTCACTGTTAGTAAGGCATTTATACTCATATTTAGCTATAAACTGCAGTCTAGATCTCCAAAGCTTTGGTTCATGCTTCACTTTTCAGAGCTTTGGGTTTTGGTTCTGTTTTCACCCATTTTGTTTTGCATTTACTGCCCCCGCCCTCACCCTGATAGCTCTGTTGGTAAAGAATTCGTCTGCAATGCAAGAGACCCAGGTTCGATTCCTGGGTCAGCAAGATCCACTGGAGAAGGGATGGGCTACCCACTGCAGTATTCTTGGGCTTCCCTTGTGTCTCAGCTGGTAATGAATCTGCCTGCCATGCAGGAGACCTGGGTTCGATTCCTGGGTTGGGAAGATCTCCTGGAGAAGGAAAAGGGTACCCACTCCAATATTCTGGCCTGGAGAATTCCATGGACTATGTAGTCCATGGGGTCACAAAGAGTCAGACACGACTGAGCAACTTTAATTTCACTTCACTGCTGACAAAGAAATACCAGCATATGTTTAGACTCAGTTATTGTTTCTCTCTTTTATCTGTTGATATTTTATCTTTTTTTTAAGAAAAATGACCCCTCCCCACAAATTAAACCTCAAAAGGCAAGTAACTATATGTTTTATACTGTGAGTTTGTTCCCAAAGGACAAGTGAGTGAGTTTTCTTAGTGGATAATATAATTGCTAGAAACAGCATTTCTCTTATGTTTTTGGCTTTATTTTTATTTATGTAAAGAATGAGTGATTGAATTGGGATGTTTGGGGGATCCAAAATCTAGATAGAGAACACCTAAGGAAAAGGAAACTGCAAGTGATGGAAGAGATGTTTATCTCTACTAAGTTATTAAAGCAGCTGCCAGTTCCAACTATGACTAGTTTTCTTTGGGTTAAGATTGGATTTCCAAGAGAGGATGAAGAGATTAGATAAAAGGAAAGACTTGTATGAGCTAAATGGGGGCCTGCTTCATAATTAGAAAGACTGGGATGGGTAGGCCTGGTTTTTTTCTGGAAATGATGAGGGATAAATAAAGAACAAATATCCAACTCTTTGGTGGAACCCTTGGTGGCCAACGCTGCAAGACCGGATTTACAGAAATATGAGGGGCCGTGTGTCATCATCAGTAGCATGGACAGAGATACCAATGGCCTGAGAAGGAGCTGAGTTTGCTGCGGCTTTCAAAACTATCCATTCTCTTTACGGGACACAGTTTGGAAATTCTAGGACCCCGGGGATCCCTATCCATTCAAAGTAGGAGCAAAGAGAACTTAATGGTTTAAAATTATCCTTCTCCATCTCACCGTATGTGGTAAGGCCCACATTTCTTTAACTTGATTTTTCTGTAATTGGCATCTCTGGTGAATGACAGCTGTCTTCCATACTGTTCCACTGTACCAATGCTTTTAGGAAATGAATTCTTTTTATCTAAATTGGTTACTTGTGGCTTCACATTCTGAACTGTCTGCTGTCCATAGTTTCATTTAACTCTTCTTGCAGTATGTATTCCTTCCAAATCAGTGTGTGTTTATTCTATTTGTATGCAAAGCTTCCATTCATTAACATTGCCGCCCACTGTCTCAGAAAGGCACTGCTGTTATTTTCAGTTTTATTTCAACTTTAGGATTATTTATTTTAGAGTGTTCTTTCCTACTGTAGCATGAAGCAATATTTTAATTTCATTGTCAAAAGATGAAAGACGTAGGCGTTAGTTACAGTTATGATTGCCCTGTAGCCGAGATTGAATGGAGCTGGAATCTATTTAAACCTGCATTGTGCTTGAAAGATGAGACTTCAATGAATCTTTGTTAAACCCTATCATTTCATGGTTGCATTTAATAGAAAGGAGCCTTTTTGGATGTCACAGCTACGTGGTATTTGCCCTTTTGCTTGTTGCCTATATGTGGAGGAGTTGGCAGCCATAAATTAGATATTGGGTCCCAGCAGTATGCATATAAAGATGTAGTGGTCTGCATTTATGTAAAAAAGCATGAAAATGTATAAAAGATATAAAATTATAATTTAAACCTTTAGCCATTCTGGAATGTATAGAATTGCTTTAAAAACATTTGTTTTTTTAAACCTGCAGTTCTATAATGTTCTCCATTTTTGCCCCCAATCCATTCACATTCTTGCATTCTTACTTTTATACTCCCCAAATATCTCTATCACCCTCTTATCCATTAAGGAGTTAACTTATGTAGCATCTTTATTGAGAAATGTTTCAAGACCACTCAGTCCCTTACCTTGGTGCTTATGTGGAATGGTTGAGTTTACTGGTCTGTTTTACATTTCGACACTGTAATCTCCTTGTGGCTAGGACACAGTTTACGCGCACAGTGGATGGCGACCATGCTTATCATCATTGTTAGGTTTAAAGGTTTAAATGTTTCTCTTATTCTCAGAAGTAATCTTATTTCTGATTTGTAGACCCCTTCTAAAGTGTGTGTGCCTGGTTGCACATGTTGTCTGTCTCTCAAATCTCACACACACACACACACACACACACACACACACACACACACACATTTTGCCAGTATTAGCTATTTTGAAAACAAGAGCCTATGATGTTATAAAAGTTATACAAACTGATGACCTTGTTGTTATCCACTAGCATCGGACTAACAAGTTTTGTATGGAATTGTTATATGACATTGATGTGCTCTAAAAAGAAAGCTGTTGGCAAATAGTGCTTAAAGAAAGTGGGGAAGGCAGTGATACAGGTAAGATAAAATGCTCAAATGAAAAAAGCAATATTTACTTCCTCCTATTTTGGAGCACAAAGCGTTTTAGGATCTTTATCTCTACAAAGTCACAGTAGATCAGCCTACAGAAATGTTCAAGGCACTTTCATCTTGCATTATGCTATTTAATCCTATAACATCCCCAGGAAGTGGTAGGATTTTCATTTTTTAGATGACAGAATTGAGGATCGTGGACTCAAAAAGCTTCAGGGCAGATTATTAGTGCCAGAGCAGTCTTCAGCACTCTGCTTCAAATGTGCCCTTACTTAGGAAAATTGATGGATAGTTGTGTGGTCAGGGATAAAGATGTTTTATTAAATTACCTGGTGAATTAGGTTAGAGGTTTTCCTGTTTTCTTGTTTTGTGTTTTCCTAAAAATGTGTGCCAGAAAGCCATAGAGGGAATACTTGGGTATTCTGGGAGATTTTTCAGAGTATTAATGGAATCTCCGGTCAAAACAACTGGAGTGCAGGGTCACAGCTCTCTGCGCAGAGCTCTCTAAAGATGGAAATGGGCAAGAGGTTTCGTTTTGACGCCTGTTTTCAGCTCTGTTGAGATAAGTCCTGTCTCTTATTCTCCACAGATGTTTCCCCAACACTGAGAGTCACAATGTTACAAACGGCAGTGTCACCTGCGTCCGTAAATGCGTTCGTCTTTGCGTGTCGCCGTTGCTGCACTGGCAGTGTAGGGTGGTTCTGTTACCTTTAATTAACAGCATACAAACAAAATCAAATGAAGACATTTTCATTTCTTAAATGACTTTAGCCTGGTGTTCTATTTCACTGTTCTGCCTTTAAGCAGATTGACTTACCTAATTTGAGGGAAGGTTGGCTTATCATTTGTAATTCTTTTGCAGACGTTAATCAGTATAATTATAATATGGTAGCATCTGGATGTTAAAAGCATAGGTGGAAAGCATTACTGTGAAAGACGAAAGGAGAGGAACTACCACACAAACTCGGCCAACCGCCTCCCCGCCATACACACATGCCCACAGATACGCCTCAGATCAAAATTGAATCTATTTTTAGTAGGCAGAAGAATAATCTACTTGCCAATTCTCCCTCAAGGACTATCTAAATCCTATAATCTTTCTTGTCTTTAACTTGAAGGGGCTATAATGGCATAGAGGTAAAAATAAGAAAGATCATTTTTCATTTGTTCCATTTATGAAATTTTGTCCTAAAACCCGGGTGCCACGTTGGCAGGTACCGAAGAAAAGTGCACTCAGAGCTTTCCTTCGTTTCTTTTCTCACCATCAGTAGGTATTGAGAGCGTGGATGGAACCTTTTATAGCCTGGCATTTAAACCGAGCCAACTTGTTACAGAGGTGAATAAAAGCAGATTTTGTGGTGTCTGTTTTAAAGAGCCCCTCTTCATTTAGGGACAGTATCATGCCACCCTTTCTGTGTTAAATAGATGGCTCTTATTACATGCACAGGAGGTTTCTCGATATTATAAATTTGGTTGATAATATAAAAGGTATATATATATATATATATTTTTTTTTTTTTACAATATCTTTCTGGTTTACTAACATCACATCCCAAGATATCTAGAGTGTGTCTGTAGTCACTGCTTCCATTCTGCTCATCCTGACACCTCCACGTCCTCCCACTCTGCTTGTTCGGCAGTTTCCAAGTACAAATGCAAAGGCCTGCCCCAGCTGATGCAGGAGAAGGGCGGGGCGTGGCTGTCACACAGCACAGGGGGCACAACAGACAAGCAACAGACTTTGTTGTGACGCAGCCTCCAGGAATGAAGATAGATTTCAGGGCACAGTAGTATTTGGACAATGGTTTAGCTGATCCAGTCTCACTTCTGGAATAGTCTCCTCAGAAATAAATGTCCATGACCCCTTACTCCAGAACTCTCTGACCCAAGGAACTCACATATCTACTGTTTCAGCCTCCAAAGTTATCAACTAAAAGCTCCCTCTGCTCTCCTCTCTACGTCACTATTTCTGCTTACTCAGAGCTTTGTTTATGACACTGTTTTTTCTATCTTCTCTCTGCGTGTTTTCTAGATTTCACATCGTTGGCCAAAATCCTCTGCTTGGGATGCCGTCATCACAAAATACCACAGACTGGGTGCTTTAAACAACAGAATTTATTTTCTCACAGTTCTGGAGGTCAGGCTTTCTATGATCAAGGCAGCTATTAGGGTTGATTTCTATTGAGGTCTCCCTTCTTGGTGTAAAGACAGCTGCTTTCTTTCTGTGTCTTCATTCAGATTTTCCTCTTTGTGTGCAGAGGGAGAGAGCAAGAGAATGCATGTGTCCCAGGGCTCTGGTTGTTGTCCCTCCCTCTTATAAGGACACTAATACTATCTGATGAGGGCCCCAACCTCACGAACGCTTTTAACATTGATTATCTCCTTAAAATCCTGGTCTCCAAATACAGACACTTTGAAGGTTAGGGCTTCCGCATGTGAATTTGGGGAAGGACTCAGTTCAGCCCTTGATACCCTCTAATGGGCCCCCTTTTCACATGTCCCAGGAGAAAGTATCTGCATATGTATACAATCTCCCTCAGGAGTCCTCATGTCCTTGCTTTAATCATCTCCTTTCCCAAGGTGACCCTCATCCTATCTTTTGGACCCTATTTAATCAATCTCTTAATATGCTCCCTTCCTGTAATCTGAACCCCACCCCATCCTTTACAAGCTCACCTAAAATTTAAGATTTTGTCACACTCAACCCTAAAGACTTTTGATGATGTCTTATTATGTACAGGTTAAATATCAAGCCTTGTAATATGCATATGTGGTCTTCCATGATCTCTTCATCAAATCATTTCTCACTTTATCTCCTAACACTTCTTGCCCCAAGCTTTCAGTCTTAATGGCTATCAATTGTTGTGTGTTACCATACTCATTGTGCTTTTCCATGCCTCTATTTCCTCTACCTAGAACACCCTCCACATTCTTTTTTGTCCAGGATCACTCTTGTGCATCCATTGTTTCCAGTGCTACCTCCTTCAAGAATATTTATACCTAGAAATCAGATAACCTTCTTCTCTGTCTCAGGTGACTGTCTGCACATTTATATCCTAGGAGTTATGATGGTACAGTAAAAGCACTTATTTCTGCACCTAACTCTTTGACTCAAATGTAGCAAAGAGTTAATTTCTTCAAAGTCAGGGTCTAACTCTGGTTCATTTTATATCCCCAGTGCCTCGTGCAATACCAGTAATATATTTGTTAGAGAGACCTTAAATCAGTCGGGCTTCTCTGGGGACTGAGATGGTAAAGAATCTGCCTGCAATGCAGGAAACCTGGATTCGATCCCTGTGTTTCCTTCTCCAGATCCCCTGGAGAAGGAAATGGCTACCTACTTGAGTATTCTCACCTGGAGAATTCCATGGACAGAGGTCCCTGGCGGGCTACAGTCCAGACGCAATAAATCAATTGATCTCTCTTCTCCACACATACAGCCTCCCTCCCCGCCCACGCCCCCACCACACACAGACACTCATATATACACTCACAGGCTTGTAAGAAGTCTTGACTAATAAAACCTCCACTGGGGTCACCTGGATATGTTTCTGCCCCACTCCCCATAGTCCCCCTGCCCCAGAATTTTGCCAGGTTTGAGATCTCAGCAAGAGATGTGCTTGAACTGATTTCACAAAGCTTGGAATATCTGTTACTTATGTGTTTGAGAAAAGTGGGGGTATTCTTTAAATATTGAGTAGGGCATAGGGTAAATGCAGGCTTAAGAATAAGGAATGGGCCAATAAGGAACTAGCATTCTTGCCTGCGTGAGTAAGTAAAATGATAACAAATACATCGATCACAAATAAGAGCTACTTGAGTTCTATAATTTCTGTCAAAGGAAAAGCCAAGTTACAGGGTATGCTTATGTCTGGGGGGGCCTAGTGGTTCAGCATGAGTTTTTTCTCCTCTTGGAAAAGAAGCACCATGGTTATGTGTGGAGAACAATAAACTTTTTCTATTACCAAGTGATTTATGTTAGCTAGCATATTAGAGAGAAAAATGTTCTAAATAACAATGCACTGTGAGTATTGGTTACAATGTGGAAAAGAAGGTAGAGAGTGCTATTCGAATGGAACCCACACCATCACTTTTCCCCAGAGATTTGTTACTGTACCTGTGATTTATCTGGAGGGTTCAGAGAATGTCCAGGACAAAATACAAAGAACAGCCTGATCTATGATTTTGTTTTATTCTCTATGGATACCAAGTTAGCTGGGAGAACAGCTGAGTAGTTTAAGGAGTCACAGACCAGGAGCCTGAGAAAACTCCAACAGGAGCCAAAATTAACAGAAGGATCCCGATGCAACACAGAGTTTCAGCTACACCCTCAATTTAACAGAAGCCTTCTGCTGGCTGAGAACCAGAAGATGAGGCTAGTCTTTGATGGCTGGGTTGGCTAAAAATTATTAAAGTCATTTGTGATGTAAGCTTTGGAGGAATAAACACTTGGCTGAAATTCAGGGTCAGCAGAGGCAATATAATGAAAATTGGCTTTTTAATGCCAGGATTCAAGTCCCAGGTGCATTATTTTCTACCTGACATGATCTTGAACAAATCACATAATTTCTCCAAAATTTAATTTTCTTATCTGTAAAATGGGCACAATGATAATAATAGAAAGGGGTGGTGGTGAAAGAAAACAAAGCTTTTGTTCCCCATCCCCAAAGTACTAGTCTCAGAAACATAATAGAAATATTTTAAATGTATAGGTTAATTTGTACAAAGTGCTCTCTTTCCCTCCACTTATTGTTCAGTGGCTTTGTCTTTGCAGTAACCACTGTTCATTAGTTGGCCTCCATCTTTGTTCACCACCTTTTCTTTAATTGTGACTTTTTCCTTCTTGTTTAGAATCTCTGTGAAAGGACCAGAGTTACTAGTGTCAGGTTTAAAATAGCCAACTGTAACCTGGGAGAAATAATGATTAAATGCTGGGAAAGAAGACCATGCAACCCACTGTCTCCTCTGAATATGAATATTTTAGTACTCTATCCTTGTGCTTCAAACATTGTTATGCATAAATAAATAATATGTTACAGAGCTTTTTAAACTATATGAAATTATTTTTTGTTGGCTGTCTCTTAGTAGAATATGTAAAATTGTAGAAATGAAAGAAGTTATTATAGATGATGCAGCCATGGATAATGCAACTTTAGGGATTCATCAAACACTTTCTTAATCATTTTTCTTCTCTCAATTTTAGAAATAACCTATAATTTGAATAAAATCATGATCCATTTCTTTTTGAAGTTAGATTTTGAAAGTCTTCCTATTTGGCATCTATCCTCTAAGTCAAGAAAAGACTACATTTTATGTTTAATTGTACTCAGAGAGAAAAAGAGCAAAAAGAATATATCTCCTTAATGATCATATTTTAGATGGTAGTAGTCCTGGCAGGCTACAGTCCCTGGGGTCACAAAGAGTCAAACACAACTGAACACAGCACAGTGTCACAAATGCTCAGTAAAGGTGCTTCCCACATATGAGGTGCTGTCAGAAGCACTGCGTATCACTTAATTCAGTCACACCTTTCACCTCTGTGAGACTGGAGTGAATATATATCATTATTCCCATTTTACAACAGGGGGGACTTGAAATATGTTAACCCAGCATACTGAACCAGATTTTAACAGAGGCAATTTGGTCTGAGCACATCCTCTTAACTAACATGCTAAGGAAAAAAAAGAAAAAAAAAGTATAAAAACTTCTTAATTTGTTTTCTAATCATATTAGGAGAACTTGATATTTAAAGAATTCTATAGGCAATTGTTTTATAAATTGAAAAATCACTATCTCAGTTCAGTTCAGTTCAGTCGCTCAGTCGAGTCCGACTCTTTGCGACCCCATGAACCGCAGCATGCTAGGCTTCCCTGTCCATCACCAATTCCCAGAGTTCACCCAAACCCATGTTCATTGAGTTGGTGATGCCATCCAACCATCTCATCCTCTGTCATCCCCTTCTTCTCCTGCCCTCAATCTTTCCCAGCATCAGGGTCTTTTCAAATGAGTCAGCTCTTCGCATCAGGTACCTAAAGTATTGGAGTTTCAGCTTCAACATCAGTCCTTTCAATGAACCCCCAGGACTGATCTCCTTTAGGATGGACAGCTTGGATCTCCTTGAAGTCCAAGGGACTCTCAAGAGTCTTCTCCAACATCGTAGTTCAAAAGCATTAATTCTTTGGTGTTCAGCTTTCTTTATAATCACTGTCTATTGAATATTTTTTGAAAGAAGGTCTTCAGAAACCAGTTTAACCAGGACCCACCTTTCATTTATTTTCTCTACACTTATATGTTTTTGTTATAAGGTTCACAGTTAGGGCTGAGTCAGAAATCAAGTTTGGATACTGAACGCCCTTGATTCACTCTCCTTCCTTCCATTGCAGTCTTTTATTCTCTTTCTACACGTTCAGGAATAAGTATTTAAAGACAATTTTCCTTGAGTCATTTGCACTGCTGCATCTCTTGCATGGCAAGCCACTGACTGACCTTTTTTTATTTATTTATTTTTTTCCCCAGACTGTCATTTCAACCAAGTTTTATCATGAATGTCCTTGGAACACAGATTGTATTAAACCTATGGTTTTTCCTCCTTGTACGTATGTTGTCCAATTTAATAAAGAGCAAAGGGCAGGGATATTTACTACCCTTATAAAATACTGGGGTTCTCTAAGCTCAGAATTCCTCTCCTTTAACACATCCCACAGTGTGTACAGATGCCCCTGCTAGCTCTCTACATTACCCTGAGGAAAATGGGGTTCACAGAACAGCACAAAAAGTGCTGATACTCTGGCTGCTGCTTTTACTTTGCTGTAAGTAATGAGACATCCTTCATCTCTGACCTAGGAATCAGCATTCATGAAACTGCAGCGAGTTAACTTACTAACTTTCAAGTAAGTAAAATCTCCTTGAGACTAATTATGTACAAAATCCTGAATTTAAAAGTGTCTCTTGGATGGTATGGACCAGATATTATAAGTAGTGAGGAGGAAGAAACCCAGAGGATGGATACAGGAAAAACAAATATGAAAAAATATGCAAAGTGGACTCATTATGTTTTAATAGATGATTAGTCATATCACATGTACAATAAGTAATAAATTTTAAAACATCCAACTTAAGTAGCTTTCAAAGAAAAACAAAATTGAAGAAAATGTAATTTTCATATAGTGAATAGGAAAAAAATGATTAAAATTTAAACACCCAACATTGAAAAGAGTACATATAGAGTAAGGCTAATCTGTTGATGATGGAATGAAAATTATAATAACTATTCTGGAAGCCAATATCAAACAGGCCCATAGTCATATTTCTAGAAATTATTGAGTAAATAACCAAAGGTATACATAATTATCTAAGAAGATAATCATGGCTTTGTTATTTATGCAAGAAAAAAAAAAGTAACCTGAATGTGTAATAATATAAACAAATAAACTAATGGACAATAGACTTCATAATAGTATACCAGGAAGTCTTTAAAAAGTTATATTGTAGAGTATTTAATATTGTTTAAGGTTATTCAATTTTACTGGTAAGTGAGCAAAGCACATTACAAAGCAATATGTATAACATGTTCATTTTTATTATAAATGTGTATTTTATATTTACACAAATAGTCCTTTTCATTTTAAAATTAATTTTATTTTATTGAGATATAATTGACAAAGAGTATTGTACAAGTTTTAATTGTACAGTGTATTGTTTTGATACATTTGTACTTTGCAATATAATTACCACCGTGGCAGTAGCTAACACATCTATCAGTTCAGTTCAGTTGCTCCGTTGTATCTGGCTTTTTGCAACCCAATGGACTGGAGCATGCCAGGCTTCCCTGTCCATCACCAACTCCCGGAGTTTACTCAAACTCATGTCAATTGAGTTGGTGATACCATCCAACCATTTCATCCTCTGTCATCCCCTTCTTCTCCCGCCTTCAATCTTTCCCAGCATTAGGATCTTTTCAGACGAGTCAGTTCTTCTCATCAGGTGGCCAAAGTATTGGAGTTTCAGCTTTAGCATCAGTCCTTCCAATGAATACTCAGGACTGATTTCCTTTAGGATGCACTGGTTGGATCTCCTTGCAATCCAAGGGACTCTCAAGAGTCTTCTCCAACACCACAGTTCAAAAGCATCAATTCTTTGGCACTCAGCTTTCTTTATAGTCCAACTCACATCCATACATGACTACTGGAAAAACCATAGCCTTGACTAGATGGACCTTTGTTGGAACACATCTATTACATCACATAATTATCACTTCTTTTCGTGATGAGAACAGTTATGATCTAGAACCTTGGCAACTTTGAAGTTAATAATAGAGGACTGTTGACTATAATCACTATGCTGTGCATCAGATACCCAGATACAGTCTTGAAGAATATACATCAAAATGTTAACCCATCTCTGGGGTGGAGGATTTATATGTGAAATTCATATTGTGTATTTGCACTTTTAAAAATTTCTAAAAACACATATTACAGTGATTAAGAAACTGTTGCATTTTGAATCAATAGGGTCTCTAATGTACAATTTGCCAGTTTAGAAGAAAAAAATTTAAACATAGGTTATCCATGTCACCTGTTGTAATGAATGAATATTAGTGTTTTGCATAAATATGTGCAGGTGTAGGAGGATAGGAAAACAGTAGCAGGATACTCCTGAAACAATTTCAACCTCACATTTCTGTCTTTATGGATGTTTTTCCTACAAAGATCTTAAAAATCATTCAGAATTATCTCGAATATCATCACCTTTGTCACTTTCATCAAAACCTTTTATAATCTTACCACCTTTTAAAAAAAATCCAGTAACCTTTTGCATTTATTTGTTGTCTCACAAAAGTTGTCCCTGGAAATAGAATTAGTTGTATGCTATCAATGTATTAATATTATTATTAATATTAAACATATTTCATAAAGTCAGGCAACTGTTAATAATCTGGGGCAATACCTAGTAGAGTAGCAGACTATTAAAAATAATTACTAAATTATTGATTTATAAATAATACCACATTATAATTTATTACTGAATATAAGTGAATTCTGTTCTTGCAAATTACTGGGAAATGTCTTTTCTGCTTGATCCCTTCTTTCTGTTTTAAAAATATTGGGCTGGGTGAATTTCATCTTCTTTTCATTTCATTCTTTGAATGAAGAGAAGTAGGTGCACCTGTAATGACTCATTGTTTTAACACCTCAGTCCCTGTGGAAGCAGACATGATTGTCAGCGGCAGCTGCTTCTGATGCTGCTAAACGTGTCTGAGGAGTTTGGTGACTGATTGTATTTCAGAATCTCATCAAGTGATAAAAAAAAAAAAAAAGAGGTGTCTAAAATCCTACCTTCTCCTTCCCAGTTATGTTATTAAAAACAGTACATAAGTCCTGTTCAGTGATCTGCTGTAGTATTTGTAGGGAAAAATGAAAATGATAGTATTATCTAATGTGTGTGTAGACTGTGTACAATTTAAAGCATTTTCACAATCAGGCTTTTGTCATAGTGAACCAAAGAGGTCAGTAGAGACAGCATTATTATCCCCTTTTACCAACTAGGGAAACCAGACTCAGAATGTATTTGACTTGCCCAAGACCCATTCCTCCAGCAGTCTTATTTCATCACCCCGCTTTTCTGACTTTTGTATGTGTATATGGGTTAGAATTCAGACCTTTAAGATACTTCGATACTATAAAATATTTTATTTCATACCATTCTCTAGTGGGAACTCAAATGTTTTGATATTGTCCCTTTAAAATGCTCTTCTGATGCTCCTGTAACACCAGACTCAGTTGGATGCCTAATGAAAGGAAAGCTTCTGTTCTACAGTATTTGGTTTCCAAAATGGTTACAAAAACTTTGCAGAAGCTAAACAGCCAGTACCAGCAAACATGGTCTGGGCCCCCTAGGCCTGCTTGTTAAAATGTATCAGCAACTTTTTGTTGTAACCTGTAAGCCATTCTAAAAATCAACTCTCTGTCTTACAAAAGCCTCTCCTAGTCCCCTGGTACATTCTTAGTAAGCTAACTGTGAAATATTTGCTTTTAGGCTTTTAACCATGAAAAATTGTATTCCATAAATATATTTACTTGATTTCCTTTAACCCACTTAAACCTCTTATCCCATTTGCTAGAAGAAATTAAAAGTAATATTACATAAAGGCAATTTATTTCTTAGAGGCTTTTCTTAGCAGTTAATTTGAGCAATATGTAAAATCCAATAGTAATAACTAGATCTCTACTCTCTGGTTTTAAAAAGCAAATATTCACCATCGAAGAATATATATCATTTGAAGTTGTTACCTTTGTCTGCAAGCATGCAAATGTTCTTACTCAAAGGGGAGAAAACAGGCTGGCAAAGGATTTTCTCAGGCGGATACAAGACGAAATTAATGGTCATTTAAAACTTTGATTACAGCAGATAGTTATGTGCTTTCAGACCTGGCGTTAGAGTGTTAGACAGTTTCCTTGGATGAGACTAGAATTGTTGGACACTGGCCTTTGGGGCTGCAGAATATTGAATTCTGCCTCTAATGTGGCAGGGGTACAATCTCAACAGAAAATTTCTCCCAATGCCATAACTTAAAAATGACCTGGGGACTTGTGGGTGTGGTTTCACAAAAATGAAACATGGGCTTTACTTGGATTGTCATATAATTTTAAATGAAATGCTGTCTATTTGCATGAGTACTTAAATGTGTTTCTGTGGGGTAAAGGGGATGGTAAAAAGTGTTCTTGTCCATTGTTGGTATGCTGGGATGTTTAGTCAAATGGAAAAGTTGCTATTGGTGGCTCAAAAGCTTGATACATCATTTAAAAAATCATGAATATTCCAAAATAATGGATCAGGGATTACCATAAAAGATTCCTATAGTGCAAAGAAGGATCTCCCTTTGTACATTCTCAGAATTCATAGCAAATCCTGAATCTGTATCGATTTTACTTATAAATGATAATATATTTAAACCCACTTTAATCTGGTAGAAAAATATATTATTTGAAATGTGCAGACCAAATAGTTTCATAAAGTAAATCATTCTCTAAAACGTGTTTGTAAGTCTTGATGTTTTACATCCAAATTTTATTTTAAAATTTTGTTTATAAGTTTTTTCTTGGAATTGTTTGAACTTGTGCCTAATGATCCAACAGAAGCTGAAATGTGAAGGGACATATGTTGTTCTCAGTACTGTCAAAATGACAGTCAATTTGTTCCTAGTATTATTTTAAATGGTCCGTTATGTTTTGAATCCACAATAATATTTTGGAATATTTACTTCATCTCTAGATTTTAAGCGTCTACAGGTCAAAGACTGTGAAGTTTTCCTATTACAGTGCCAACACAACCATACCATACCCAATTAAGCAACACATAAATGAATGTTTAGAGATAATGGTTCCTATTTCAACAGAAATCACCTTGAGTGAACTTGGGGCTGCTTATGTGGAAGAGTTGAATTTCAAGCAAGAGACTACAAAGACAATGAAAATGTTTGAGACAAAAGTACAAACATAAATACGGTGGCAAAGAATTTTTGGTAGATAAAAAACATTTTGCTCTTCTTTTCAATTTATTCATTATTTTTTTACTTGGAAAGACTTCTATTACTGGTAGTAATGGCCTGAATAGAATCCCGAGAGTCTCTGCTAATATATCAGCCCTTGCATCTTTAAAAGCAAAGCTCAACCGGTAGTTAATATTTATACTTTTATTAGTTATCCACAAGGTCCTAATATGGAAATTTAGAAATTCTCAGAGCATGTGCTAATGAAACACAAGAACTCTAACATTTGATTATAAACAATAAAGTAGTTGTTTTTCAGGTCACAATAAAACTGAGTACAAGCAAATCTCTATAGAATCTAAATTCGTCAGGTGGTTGAGAAACACAAATCTAAAGAAAAGATGAGATTATTCCAGGGGAAGAAGTTGTTAGAATGGCACAGAAGCAAAGTAAATACAGAGTATCACTAAGATTTTGACGGTCCTCTGGGGCCTCACACAGTAAGAGAAGAACAATTCTGTCACTGTTTAAGAATCATATTCACTTGGGAAAGCTGTATATTACCTGTTGGACTATATTATTAGATGGCCTGGATAGATATTGAAATGTAGTAAAGGAAACATTCTTACCACACAGGAAATCAGACCATCATTGAACTATAATGAGGCAAATTATATTGTCTGTTTATGTTCTGTTTAATTTGTTCTTAAGGCAAGGGATAGAGTAGAGGAGAGGGGAGGTAACAATCTTGCACTTAGGAGTTTCTATACTAATAGTGAAGATGAGGCAAGAGAAGAAATAGGTTATTGATAGGAATAGGTACATGTATTAAGTTGTGTGTGTGTTTTTCATTTTGTCTTTGCTTTTATTTGCTTGTTTTAATTTAGACAACTAAAAGGTAGTTTAGATATTTCATTGGTGATTCAGAATGGGAATGAAAAATATCTGTGATATATAATAATTTTCACTACAACAAGGATTTATAAATGGTGAGAAATTATTTATGGATGAGATGAAAGTGATATATCTAAATTGTCCATAGGCTTTCATAAGGAACTAGGGCTTGAGTCATCAGAGTGCTAATGCAGTTTAATGGTCTGCTTTTCCGGTCCAGGATGCCTATTAAAGCTGGAATTCTGTTGCAAAATACATATTAAAAGCATGACTTTAATCGGCTGATTATTCATATATCAGTTTGATGTAAATTACAATTCCCTTCATGACATTCAATTTTTGTATAACATATGCCATGCATTTGGTAGAAATTGCATGAACATTATTTTATTTAAAAAATACTTTCCAGGGGAATTCACAATCAGCTAAAATATAGCCTCAAATATAAACATGTACATTTTTAATGTGTCATATATACACAACAGTTATTTACTGCTACTTCAGAGAATTCCATAAGGTTAAACAACTCTAAAAAAGATGACAGGCATATTATTCAAATGCATTAAATGTCCTCAAATCAACCTGTCTAAAATATATTTGATTTTATGTTTCAATCTGTTCACTTGAGTTGCTTCAGCACAGATTCTTGGGGGTCTTTTAGTAAATTTAATCTCAATTTTCAAAGGAGGCTTTTTTTTCATGATGGTGATGAAATTTTAATATGCAAATGAGTATTTCTCTGTAAGGCAATAGTATTATTAAAGAGAACAAATATGGAGTGATTTTTAAATCCTCTACTACAAATAAAAATATGAAGCCTCATGTCACTGACATTTATTTTAGTCTTTGTTCTATTTTAATTGCATCTTTTAATCAAGTAGTCATAGACAAAAGGGTGCATACTGATATGGAAGCAGCCAGGTTGTGTGAGGGTGGCCGTACTAGGTAGCCTAGATAATGAAAATGGCCAGTGGCACCTGGCCTGTGCCTTGGCGATGTTCTTTCACAGTCTTTGTGTTGCTTGTGGTGAGTGAAAGACATTTGTGTTGAGCAAAGTCTGACTCCAGCTGTGTGACCCAGCTCGGGGCCATGGAAACTCAACCTCGTCCTTCCCTCTGCCAAAGTATCTCAGTTTAGAACACATGGCCTGGAAAGCTTCCCTATAGTTGCTTCTGCCACCCCCAACCCTGTCCCACCTGGATTTTGAGGTCAAAAAACAGGCCAGTTTATGTAGTGAGCTCATCCCCTGAAAGGTGAAGGGATTTACACGTACTGCTTTTGAGAACACAGGATTAGCTTGGGAGCTCACTGAGCTTAGCTACTACCCTGCACCAATGTTTCAGATTCAGCTTTTATTGATTCTCTTTTATGAAACATTATGGGAAGAGGTGGAATTCAGCTATAGGTGGTGCAGGTCATTTATTTCAGGCTTTCTATCTGGCAGCTTTCTTTTTTTTTTTTTTTAATTTCCCCTGTTTATCTCCCTCCCCTGGAAAGGGAAAGGGACATAGGTTTACTTGTGAAAACTTTTAGCTCCTTATACACTGTGTTTCATTGGCAGATAATCATGAATGTCAAGAGCTATGAACAAAGAGAGGCCCTTTGGACTAAGGTTGAGGCAGTTGAAGACAAGATTTTTTGAGCGAGGGGTTTTCTCAGGGGATTAGGGGATGGTGCTAACAAGAACCAAGTTGAGAAGGACTGAAATACTGTAGAGTTCAAATTGCTGTAATATTGTAGAAACAAGACATAGTCTCCTGGGTAGTGGAAGTGAAACAGGTGAAGTAGCTGTTCTCCAGTTTATAGCTGGGATTTAATAGTACATTTCACTAATAAACTTCCTGCAGGAATCGGGCACAGTGAGAAAGGAAAGTGCTGCCTTCATCTTATCAAGTAATTGAACTGCTCTTTATTTAACAGTATAAGGACAGGATTCTTCTGTTGTCCCTGTTTGTAGGGCATTGAATTAACCTCTTCATGCTATGCCTAACACAACATCCACTACCTATAGGCATTGACTTAGAGAAGTCACAGTACAAATACAGCCACCTCACACTGCTGTTTCCCACTTGGACCAGGTAGTTTTCTGCACAGGAAGTTTTTACTGTGTGAGCATCAGGCTATATTTGAGGGATGGTATTGGAGATACTGGAGAAGGAAATGGCAACCCACTCCACTATTCTTGCCTGGAAAATCCCATGGATGGAGGAACCTGGTAGGCTACAGTCCATGGGGTCACAAAGAGTCGGACATAACTGAGCGACTTCACTTCATTGGAGATATGGGAAATTCAACCAATGACCTAAGATGAGTCAGGACCAATTAGGCACTGTGATGGGAAAATCACATTCATATGTCTTGCTCTGAAAGGAGCTCAGAGCCATGACAGCCTGAACATTTATACAAGCAGCCTTCCTTTCTTTCAAGTTCCACATGTCACAGGACCCCCTGAACTTCTATGTAAATTTTTCATAAAGCCAAGTTCATTCTGATATCATTAACCCCTGATCTTTTTTCTGACTTTTGAGTTTAATTTTTTTTTAATGGGAAAGTCAATATTGTGAGCATCATTTATTATTTTAGTCTTTATAACATATGGATAAAGACTAAAATAACAAATATTTAACAAATATTTAATGAATATTTCTTGTTCACTATCAGCAGCTTGCTCTAAATGATGTGGAAAAAACGCTGCTGTAGGACAGCCTTTGTATACTGATGGAGCCTATTTCGGAAATTCTCATCTTTTAGGTTAGGTTGGGTTGGGCCCAACCTTTTGTGTATTAGGCATGAATATCAGGGAATGCTGACTCATTTCCTGTAGATCTGATTTGGAGAAAGTTTGCATCTCATTGAGCCCAAGAATCTTAGTCAAACTAGCAGTACCCCAGTCAGCTGCATTTCTTTATTGTCTATTATATGCTCACATCTATGCTAGCTATTTAGGAGGATGGTAGAATTTTAATATTTGAAGGTTACAGCCTCCCCCTACCCATTCTCTGAGATGCATACCCTACTTTAACAGTTATCACTAGCTGACCTTTGATTATCTACTTACTTGTCTACTTTGTTTTCATCTGTGCCCTCCCTCCCTCCCCCATATGAGTTTTATCAGGGCATTGATTCTCTCTGTTTTCTGATATATTTCCAGTGAATAAGATGTAATAGGTGCTCAAAAAATATTTGTGAATAAATGAATGTCCCAGGTTCATCCCAAATGCAGCCTAATCCACAGATAGCCTTTTATTATGCATTCCTGGCAACTAATAACATCCTTTTTAATACTTTGTTCATGGGAAGATATACTTCATACAGTCCAAGATTCAAATCAAAACTCATATTCTTATCAGTAATCTACCTCCCAATGTATCTTCGTATCTTTCTTAATATACTATTGAAATTCTTATCTCTATGTTTTGATTATGTTTCTTGCCTAATTGGGATTAGCCTAAGTTTGAGCCTTTTATTCATTAAAATGAATAGACCTGATTCAAATCCCTTCTTCCTTTGGCAACTTCTATGGACAGTTCAACTCACATTGAACTTTTCTTTCAACCCATATTTTCTTAAAAACGTCATGTGTTATTTCCATCTAGGCAACCAAATTGTAAGTTGCTTGTGAACAGAAGTCATTTTATTCAATCATTTATGCATTCATTATTTTCTTTAGCACCTGAGTGGTATTGGGATTTTGTGTTTGGAGAGAATTATTCTGACAATAATATATGGTGTGAATGACATGGGGTGGTGAAAATGGAAACTGAAAATCAACAGGAAGTTTCTTGTAGTGGCTTACTTTGTTTTCCCATGTAATCTCCCACCATCATCCTTACATCTGTTTAGAGCAATCTATAGCCTCCTTTTCTTTTCGTGTCAATCTTGGTCAGCTCTATAATTGCAGCCTGTTACTTTGATGATAATGGTGCCTGATTCAGTTCAGCAGAGGTTTCATGAGTATCTGCTGAGTGCTAGGATTGAGATAAGTACCAAGGCTTCACAAAGGCATGTTCCCTGAAGCCTGGGGTCTAGAGAGCCAGCACCTTAGCCTGGAGCCATATTCAGGAGTGCTGTAGATGTTTGAAGGATTGAGAAACAGTCCTTTCAAAGTAAAATTTGTTTACTTTCATTGGCACTTACAGCTAAATTTAAGCTAGGAACTTAACTCTCCACAATTCTCTGTTGCTCTCAAGTATTGAACATTTACCTACAGTTAATGAATAGACCAAATTCGTTTCTTACAACTGAGATAACATAATTTAGTTCAAAACAGCAATGGCTGAGTTTTGCTGAAACATGCATCCTTATATTGTCTGAGCCACCAGGGAAGCATCCCTATATTCCAGTCGGAGTGTAATAGATGTGCCTAGAAATTGATCATGGATTCAAGCAATGGCAAAGCTTGTATTAAGGTGGGTCCCAGGCCACGTCTGAGCTGTCCTGTGAGATGCACCATAGTCTAATGCAATTGCGAGTGGATCAATAGCAAGATAAATCTTTTAGTGGAACCAGGATTCTCTGTTGTGTCCTTATAATCCCTCTATGTTGAATGAATAAAAATCTATTTATTTATATGTTTAGCTATCTATCTATAATTATGCACACACATATGCACGTAGTCATGGAGCTGTAAAACATTATTCCACTAAAGTAAAAAAAAAAAAAAAATGTCTTATTTTCTGAGACTGATCATTAATGATTTTAAAAAATTGTGTAGACATTCTTAGATTTTGCTAAACTTGTGCAATGTTTTTATAATGTGATTTCCCTGACAAATCTTGTCCAACTGTCAGGGCATGACAGAACCAACTGGTGTATGTTTCAAAGCAGCTGTTAATGGCAGCCTCTGATTGAAAGTTCTGCAGTAGATGTACGAGGAAGTACAAGTTAAGCAGCACTGCTGCAGAATACTAATGCCCTTTATTAGTGACTTTCTGACTGCCTTGGCTTCTAACCCCCATGGCAGACAGTACAATTCCCAGACATGATTTGCTCAGCGTTGGGTTTGGGTTTTTGATTTCTGAATTCTGTGCATGGTGCTGAACTAATTTTTCTTTATTTTTGTCCTGGCTGTCAAATTTTGACACTGGATGGTCATATTAACTTCCCATTTCTTCCCCAGAGCAGATGCCCAGATTTCTCAGTTTCATGGCAATAATTTTTGAAGGCTTTACAAAAGTATAAATTTTCTTTATCATCATAATAAGGCTTGACAAATGGTCCTAAAGGGTCAGGTAGAATTTCCTCATAGCTGAGTGAGTTGGTTGTAATCAGGCTGTTTCCAGGCAACGTGTCCCATGGTTACTGGTTTCTTAATGTCTCTAAAGCTGGAATCTCATTCTGCAAAGGGATGAGAAACCTTGGGAAAATAAATATAGAGAAAGCAATTTCTCACTTCATCTCTTTAAACACGCCACTCTGCATTGTTGTTTGTTTTTTCACTACATTTGCATTTACAAAAATTTATAATATGTCTACAAATAAGATAAGATACCCAGAGAAACCAGACCTTGCCCCAAGAGAATGATGTTGGTGCATTAGAGAGACAGCAGGTTTCCTTGCTGGAAATTAGGGAATGTCTATGATTGAGTGGATAACCCATCTGTGATCCAGTAGGCTTGCTTTGGCCTGTTGTTACTTAACTGCAGATTTCAGGGGCTGCTTTGTAGAATTGGAAGAAATACCTTTGGTTCTGTCTAATGCAAGATAATTGAGTGGCATGGAAAAGGGGCTTCTCTAAAGCTGAACCCAGGGTCTTCCTGGTGGTCCAATAGTTAAGACTCTGCCTTTCCAATGCAAGGAATGTGGATTCAATTCCTGGTGGGGGAATTAAGATCCTACATACTGTGCAGAAAAAAAAAAAAAAGTATGCAGAGGAGTGTCATGATCAATGTATACACCTGAATAAATCTGAAAAATGATCCATGAAATTAAAAAAAAAAAGTTAATAAAGCAGAGCATAGAAGCCATAGGTATATCCCCCATCTATGCCAAAACTTGAAAAATTGATGTGAAATAAAAATTTACAGTTTTTCCTCTACCTGTGTTTAGGGAAACTTAAGTTGTTAACACTTGCCACCAGCTTTATTTTCCAGGAAGCTAGATAGCTGAGACCATGTTCTAAAAATCCCAACAGAAGTTTTGGTCATCAAGTTCAGGCCACTGGTGGGTGCATGTGGTTATTGTTTGCTGTGCTTGTTGCTTTGCCAGCTGAGATTCCTGAATCCAAGTGCCTTTTGGGAATTGGATGAGAGAGTGGCTGATGGGTGTAAAGCTGAGGGAGCTGTGGATTCTCAGTATGTGAGTCTCACTAGATTGTCAATGACCCAGCTGTAACCAGCTGTCTCTTTCATGTAAAATCTCTGAGGATACTGCTCATCAATGAATCCTTGAGTCTTAAAGCAAGAGGTGACATTAGAGACTTCCTAGTTAAGTGCTTTTCTGTTATAAAGGAACAGAGCGTAAGTAGAATTGGCTTCTTGTCTGAAGTTATCTATTAGTTATTTTTTCTATTAGTTACCATTTTCAGCTAAGATTTTTACCTCCTTATGTCTGAGCTCAATACCATTTTCATTAGAACATTTCACATACTTCTTACACTTGGTAAGAAAAAGACTGCAAAGAATCCCAAACAATGGTCTCAATATTCCTTCTCACATCAGATTCATGAGAAAAGGAGTTGGGTGCACATTTCTGAAAATGCACAACCCCCAGGTCTGGGCAGAAATTCAGGGAAGAAATCATGTTTAGAATTAGAAGTACAGTTAGTGTTTTTTAAAATAATTTGTCTTTATATCAACAATTGAGAGTATGATAAATTATAAGCCAGAATTATACTACCTGATATAATTCAACACTCACAATTATAAATCTGAATTCTTTCAGTGTTTCTTTAGTGTGCAGCTATGTATTTGGGCATATTTATAATAAAACAAGCTTTAATTACATTCTACTATTTGTATTACATGGATGGCCCAGAGTTAGAATGCATTAATAATGTAAATTACATTGCAGTGTTAAATTCAGAAAAACATGAAAATCTGAATGCGTTATTCAAGGAACTGTTCATTTTCAAGGAATATTTGTTGTTTAGCAAAGACATTTACCATAACATTGTAATACATTCAGAGATTTTCTTTTCTACTAGACTGTGACCTTCTCAAGGGCAGGAACTATTTTTTATTCATGTTTTTGTCCCCAGTGCCTTAGCCTAGTGCCAGAAAACTAGTAGTTACTACATTAGTGCTCACTGAAATGTCTGATACAATCCTGTCCACCAAATAAACATTTAGAAGGATTTTTTAATGTGTACTATGATGTTACCCAAATACTGGACACTTTAGATTTTAAAATTTGTTCATTCGTTCTACAGTCAAGTTTACAGTTTATTTGGGGGAGAAGATATAAAAATGATTATAGTACAAGATGCTGGAATAATAAAGATGTATTCTTGTGTGAAACCAACTAAAGTAGTACACTTAAAAATACATACCACTGTACAATCTAAGGCATTTTTAAATTTAAGGCAGATACTGTTAAAGTGCTCATGTGTTTTCCCCTGTGGCTGTGATGGCTGTGTTATCTCTCGACTTTGACTGGGCAGGACTTGAACAAATTCCCTGGACACTTGCCGTCAGCTTATGGGCGCCTTGAAATTAACTGATGCAGTTGCCCAAATTGTCAGGATATTCAGAAACCAGAAGTCCCTCATCTAGTCATTGTATTCAAGTTACTTAATTAACTTTACTTTTATTCAGGTGTTTTTCAGGGGTTTTCCCATCCTTGAAATGGCTGGTTATGGGCAAAGGTATTGGTTCATTCCTTTAGATAAATCTCCCAGTACTGTTTTATTCAGTTATGACTTTCACTAATTAGTATACTGCTGAGTGTTTAGTGATGCTGGACTTTCTACCCTGTCCAGTATGAGGGCCTTTGTAATCTGCATATCTGCACTGGAGAAACAATATAGTCCTAATAATTGACCCCATTTGGTGACCCTGGTGACTGGTTTTTGTGGAGTTTATCTAACCGTGGGAGTTTATCCAAAAGAAATACCCTTAAAACGTTCATAAGTGAGATTAGGCAACAACAAACCATGTTAACAGATGGCATCTCGTTCCTTGTGAGATTAAGTCCAACATATTCCATTATTAACACTAGAAGTATTGGGTAACTTTGTTAAATCCTGTAGCCTTGTTTGGTTTCTAGACACCTGTAACCCTGTTTTGTCTACCCCATCTACCCATGTGGATTTTTCTGCCCTCTATTGCTTCACTTAAGGATACTGTCAGTCCCTGGGGAGGGAGATTTTTAAAAAATAAAAAAATTGGAGGACTTTCTTCTGAGAGTCAGTATTTTAGAATTAGCCAGGATATGCATTTTTGTAGGCAGTTTTGGTGCCTCTGTTATAGATGCTTCTCAGATCATGATTTCAGTTTCTTCACCTGAACCCCATCTCATCCATGTAAGCAATACCTCAACCCATAAATCATAGGGAAGATGCTTAGCCAAGCACGTTAAATATCATCTCTGTTCTTTCTGATGGATAGAAATCTCACTTCCCTAGTTCTCCCTAATTTCTGTGGTTCCTGGAAGAAATGTGAAACCAATATATTCTTTAAAAAGCAGTTCATTCTTATGAAGCTTCTTTTAAATTGAGCATGACTGTGATTCATGACAGTCGAGAGCTTTGTTGTAGCTCATGATGAGCACTAATTGTCTAATTATCTGCCCGGATAAAAAAGGCCAGGTCATTCAAAATTTCCTTCCTCCCTCTGGGTAGAAAGACACATGAGACTGTTAACTTTGATTTCTCATGTGATCAGTGGCAAAGAATTAAAGATATTGCTAGTACACATCTATTTTATATGTCAGTATCTTTCCATTCTTGTCTCATATCTTCTGCTCTCTTGAGCTTCCGAAAGCTTAAAACATTCTCACTGTTTTTATTATTGTTTTCACCTGCTTCCATCTCCAAAACCCTCCAGTCTGATACTCAGATTTTTATGAGATTCTTCCAAGAAGCATGACTGAAATACTGTTCAAGTTCCTTGCTATTCTGAATCCATGGGTTCCAGTTGGCTTTGCCACTACATGAAGAGACATCATCATTTGTGTCCTGTATGAATTGTCTCCTCAGTAAGCCCCTCCCTTGAATCTGTATAGAGGATACAGAATGCAGTTACAATCACCAGCCTTCAGTTGGTACTAAAGCATTGATTGGCAAGACATCTTCTACTCCCCCCTTCCCTAGAGTGGTGATGACAAGAAAATAAGTAGAAATGAGAAAAGATGGATATGCCCCTCAGATGATACTTTCCCTTTCTAATTGACAGCTTGCATTTGTCTCCCTTCTGTCTGAGAGGATTCCCTATCCTCCTCACTCTCCCTCTAAGGCTATATTTCCCCATGGTTAACCTAATGAAGTTATGTTACATTCTAGAAAGTTTAGGTTCTCTCTCTTTTAAAGTGAACAGAGTTATGGACACAGGAGAACCTGGTAGAGTCTACTAGAATAGGAGAAGGAAAGAATGTAATTTTTCCCACCTCAAATAAATATTTTGCTTCCTGTGTCCTTCAGGATAGTTAAATTACTCTCTTGGAAAGAACTTATCTCTAGGTTTGTCAGAATAATTTTCACAGGAGCTGGTCTGATACCTGTGTTTTCCCCACAAATCTGTGTTTTGAAACAAGGAGAAGCAGGAAGTTACCAGGTGTCTCGTTCATTTAATCACTCACAATAGCGACTTACAGACAGTTGACCTTTGAGAGAAGTTCTCTTCGAGTTTATAAACACAGGATTCATATCTTCAGCAGGAAGTGTTACAGCTGTGCTCCTCTTAGGGGATGAGGGACTTATTTCCATCATTTACTGAAAAATTAGGAATATAACAAATCAAGCCCTTGAGCATTTTGTCAACTTATTGATCCCGAGTTGTGTTTATGTGATTTGATGTTCAGGTTCATGATGCTCATTTATTCACTTCTTCAGTGAACCACCTTTGCAGACAATGTGTCCTGGTCTATCTGTGCACACATGCTCTACAGGCTGGGTGCTGGAGTTCAAGGCCATCTACCAACAGCATGATTTGGGGCTTAGTGTTCAACTGCTCTGTTTGACTGCCACATAAAAATACTTGAAAAGGACACTGCAGAGTTTCTGCACATTGCCACAGTAAATGATCAGTGCAGTTCTCATCTCCAACTTTTCTGTAGCTGAAGCTGAGATGGGTGCTAAAGGATTGCCAGTCTCCAAAAAGAATATTGTTTGTAAAACTCAGCTGTGGAGATTGTGTATTATTGGCACATTTAAAGTGTGATTTGGTTGTCCTTTGTTCAACTTAGAATTATTTAGAAACACATTTGCTGTATGTCACCTTCTCCCGTAATTCCATAGGGGCAGGCTTTATTTGTTCCTCAGTGGCTGGCACATAGTTGATATTATATATATTGCATATATATATTGTATGAATAATTATGTATATACCCATTATATAATGGGTGTGTATATTTATGTATGCATTACTGGGAGGGAAAGAGAGAGATGGGAGGGAGATATTTGGTGTCTCCGCTGCTCTGCATGGACTTTTGCCTGTAAATCTCCCCTTAGCCAGAGGAATAAAAGAATCCTGAGAACAGAAAGAGACAGACTGAGGTGATGACGGGGAGGGTCGGTTCTTCTTAAAGCAAAAGAAGCGTTGATGGATGTGGCACAGTCTTAACCTTCTCTTTAGTTCTGATGCTTCCCTGGGATGTGTCACGTGTCATCTCAGTAGGAGAGTCATTGGAGGGGAAAGTAGGACACTCCTAAGTTCCAAGTCAGTTGAAAATTTGTCATAATTCAATAAAAGGAGATGTCCCCTTTATTTTTTATGGCAAAATTATTCTGTGGAGGAAACAGCAGGGAAGGCAGGTCACTAACTGTTACAGGCTTTTTCATTATTCTGTATAGGAAATCTCATAACCAGCTTCATAGGATGAAATATCACCTTCAACAGCAGAGTTACAAGACAAAAATGGGGAACTCTGACATGTGCTAGAGGAAAACTAATTTTTCTGTGTCTTGCTCCTTCCTTTCCATCCTTCATGTGTTGGCCAAGAAGCAAAGTTGGAACTTTGGTTCCTAGATATTAAAACATTTTTTAGCTAGTTAATTTTAATGCATCCAGTATTTATTAGGTACCAGCTGTAATATAATATTTTGAAGAGGAAGAAGAATCATTTACTTAAGCTGTTATTAGTGTTTGGCATTAATTAAGGTGTGTATTTTATATGTATTACCCATCAGTTCAGTCAGTTAGACACTTAGTTGTGAGTCGTGTCTGACTCTTTTTGACACTGTGGACTGCAGTATGTCAGACTTCCCTGTCCATCACCAACACCTGGAGCTTGCTCAGACTCATGTCCATCAGGTTGAAGATGCCATTCAACCATCTCATCCTCTGTCATCCCCTTCTCCTCCTGCCTTCAGTCTTTTCCAGCATCACCATCTTTTCTAATGAGTCAGTTCTTCACATCTGGTGGCTAAAGTATTGGAGCTTCAAGTTCAGCATCAGTCCTTCCAATGAATATTCGGGACTGACTTCCTTTAGGGTTGACTGGTTTGATCTCCTTGAAGTCCAAGGGACTCTCAAGAGTCTTCTCCAACACCACAGTTCAAAAGCATCAGTTTTTAGGCACTCAGCTTTCTTTATGGTCCAACTCTCACATCCATACATGACTACTGGAAAAATCATAGCTTTGACTATATGGACCTTTTTCAGCAAGGTAATATCTCTGCTTTTTGATATGCTGTCTAGGTTTGTCATAGCTTATCTTTCAAGGAGCAGGTGTCTTTTAATTTCATGGCTGCAGTCACCATCTGCAGTGATTTTGGAGCCCAAGAAAATTAAATCTCTTACTGTTTCCATTGTTTCCTTATCTATTTGCCATGAAGTGGTGGGACTGGATTCCATGATCTTAGTTTTTTGAATAGTAGCCACAAAAACCAATAGCAAAGTCATCATTATTTCACAGATGAAAAAAAATGACATCTATAAAAATTAAATAAGTGATAATTATTAATAAAATGTCAGACAGACCTGATTCCAGCTCTCTCTGACCCTGCAGTTGACAATCCATGTTATAGGGAATGTGTGGGACAGTCAGGAAATGAAGTAACCAGTTGAGATTAATTGATAGTAACATCATATAGCTTTTAATTACAGACACTAGTCTGTTCTCACAGAAACTTTGAGAAGTAGATAAAGAGTGATATTAATAATCTTACTACAAAACTGGATAAGCTGGCCCTAAAGTAGTTTGGTTTGTCGAGATTCACAAAACTGCTGGGTGTAGTTTCATAATCATTCCGTTATAGTGTGCAGACTCATTTTACTTTTTGTTGCTTTTTGAAATGCCTTCTCATTCATCCATTCATGTTCATTCTGTCATTCCCTAGTGCTGAAGGCAATGCCAGACACTGAGCATACCAAAGGGGAAAAAGAAAAGAAAAACAAAAAACAACTAATAAAACACCTTCCTTGGCTTGGAGAGCTGATAGTCCAGTGAGATGTGAGATGGTGACAGAAGCTAAACAAGTAATTAGTGTGTGATAAATTGTGATAAGGATCATGGTGATTTAATGCTAAAGGAAAAGGAAAAGGGGGGGGGGGGGCTCTGAAAAGCCCTTCTGAGGTCAAAGGAAGCCACTGGGAGGAAGTGATAAGGAAGAGAGTCTTAAAGAGCAGAAGCTGAGTGGCCTATTTAGTCAGGCAAGGTAGAGCAAGGGTCAGCCAGGAAAATGGCCTGTGCACAAGCTCCAAAGAAATAACCAGTACCATTTAGAGAAGTGCACATGATTCTGCAGGACAAGAGCTGGGCTAGGGAAAGAGGAGGCGATCAGAGGATGGGGAGAGTAGGGGCTAGAACACTCCAAAAGGTCAGAACAGAATGGGTAACCTCAGTGTTGCTGAGAAGCTTGAACTTTAGTAAAAAGTGTATGGAGAGACACTGTAGGACTTAATACTGAAGGACTTAGGACAGAATTGGGCTTGTAGTTTCAAAGATCACTCAGCAAGCAAGGCAGAGAGTTGGTTGGCTGGTTGAGGTCACAATTAGGACGATAGTTGGGAGAATGTTGAATGAAATATAAGAAGTTTGAGTGATTGGGACAATGTGAATAAACAGAGATAATGACTCTGAGCAGAGAAGCTCACCTCCAGGTAAGGCAGCCAGGAGAGGACATGTCATGTTACACATGCCCCACCCACCGTGCCTATTTCACCTGCCTTAGAGACTTGAGGTCCCATCAGTCCCCGCCACATAGGCACACACAGTTGAAAGTCACTGCCATAATGAGCTACAGGTTTTGTTTTGTTTTTTAAACTGTTGGTATCTGAGATTGTATTTAGGGCCTCTCAGAAACTTTTTTTCTTTTTAAAGACAGGCTGCAGGGTGAGGGTAAGTATGGTTAGAGTACATGATAACCTAGCAAAAAAGAAGCTGCAGAAATAGAGGTGATTTGAGTGGGGAAAGCAGCCTCACAGCAGCTTTATAAAGCCCACCAGAGGAGAGACTGCCCCTCATTGTTGTTGTTCAGTTGCTCAGGCTTGTCTGACTCTTTGCAACCCCGTGGACTGGCACACCAGGCTTCCCTGTCCTTCACTATCTCCCGGAGTTTGCTCAAACTCATGTCCATTGAGTCAGTGATACCATCCAACCATCTCACCCTCTGTCTCCCGCTTCTCTTCTCGCCCTCAATTTTTCCCAGATCACGGTCTTTTCCAATGAGTTGGCTCTTCGCCCCAGGTGGCCAAACAAAGTACTGGAGCTTCAGGATCAGTCCTTCTGATGAATATTCAGGGTTGATTTCTTTTAGGATTGACTGATTTGATCTCCTTGCAGTCCAAGGGACTCTCAAGAGTCTCCTCCAGCACCACAATTCAAAAGCATCGATTCTTCAGCATTCAGCTGCCTGCCAATGAAGAAGACATAAGAGACAAAGATTCAGTCCCTGGGTTGGGAAGATCCCCCGGAGGAGGACATGGCAACCCACTCTAGTATTCTTGCTTGGAGAGTCCCATGGATAGAGGAGCCTGGTGGCTATGGTCTAAAAGATCACAAAAGAATTGGACACAACTGAAGTGACTCAGCATGCATACCCTTTATCCTTCATCTAGTTTCCCAGAAGCTAACATCTTGTAGAACTATAGTATAATTATCAAAACTAAGAAATTAGCATGGTGCAGTACTATTAACTGTAAATGCTCATTAGAGGAGTCTTCATAAAGGAGATGGGACTCCAACTAGGTGTGGGGAATAGGTAAGATTTGGCTGGTAGGGAGAAGGGAAACAGAGAAGATAGGGGCTTGATCAGAGGCTATAGTTGAAGCAAATAATGGTGACTAACACCCTTTCCATGTGCTGTAAAATACAAGATTCTTTCTCTGAATTTACAGAGGCTGGGTTTTCTGGACTCTCTCATGCTGATGAAAAGATGTGTTGAAACTTGTCTAATAACTCAGTGAAGGGACAGATTCATTTTCCAAGCTCCCAGTGGAATATTGAGCTCCAACTGGAGACCTTTGAAGAGTAATGAATCATAACTATTGACATGTTTGAGTAGTACAGGATCAGATTGTGTGCAGGGAGATTTTTTTTTTTTTTAATGACCTATATGCAGTCACCACTAAATAGAGTTTCCTGAAGCATAATCTGAGTTTATCTGCTTGTGCCAAAGCTATAATTCTCCTAGAGGCAGCTTCCTGAGACTTGACAAGTGGAGAACACCATTCCTCTAATTAACCGGTATTGCTAGATAGGCTCTGGGAATGATCCTCATTCTGATGACCTTTATCAGGTATTCATTAAATAAATGAAACCCAGGTCAGTTAGTTTGATCCTAGATGGCACTAGTGGTAAAAAAAAAAAACCCGCCTGCCAGTGAAGGAGACATAAGAGACACGGGTTTGAGCCCTGAGATGGAAGGATTCTTGCTACTGCGGTATTCTTGCCTGAAGAATCCCATGGATAGAGGAGCCTGGCAGGCTACAGTCCATAGGGTTGCAAAGAGCTGGATGCGACTGAAGCGACTTAGCCCACACACACAGGTCAGTTAGATTGATAGTGCTCAATACTGGTCTGAGAAAGTTCCAGATTAGTTGATAAAACTCTGGTCCTGGTGTCCTCATCTCTGCTATCCACAGAATGAAATTTCATAAACATATTTACCCACATCTCCTTAACTAAAGCAAAACTAGACCACAAGGAATTATTCTGAAATTTACCCATGTCCCTGACACATTAGTGCTTTCATAACTGTGTCTTGAACTTTCACAATACATCATTTCCAGTGAACTTTGTTGTGCAGTCTCATTGAATTCTTCCCACCTGTTTGCTTATCTTATCTGATAGGTTCAGTAGCTAAGATGCAGACTGATTAATTGATTTTTCCTGAATCGTGCCAAAATGGTGACCAAGTTGGTGACTGACTTCTCACCCAATGCCTCTTATTTTATGCCAGTGTTTTGATATGTGTAAGTTACCTAGAAGCCTAGGCTGAGAAGACATATTCCTTACGTAGAACACATTCCAAAATGTGAAACCTCAGAGCTCAGGAAATCTGAGTGCCAGGCTCCCATCAGCTCCACTTCTGACTAGTCAGAAGGACATTGTGATGAATGCACTGTAACATTGACAAACTCTGCTCTTAAACAAACAAACAAATATTTTTGCATAAGTGGTATTCATTCTTATCTTGACATATATAGGCAAGGTGTGATTTACCCCCAATATTAAAGGTGACTTTTTTATGATGAGATTTGTTTGTTCATTTGTTGAAGTATTGACTATAATTCCCTGTGCTCAGGCTCAGCCATGTCTGACTCTTTGCAACCCTGTGGACTGCAGCCCACCAGACTCCTCTGTCCATGGGATTTTCCCAGCAAGAATACTGGCCATTTCTTCTCCCAGGGGATCTTCCCAACCCAGGGATCAAACCCGAGTCTGCTGTGTCCCTTGCATTGCCGGCGGATTCTTTACTGCTGAACCTCTATGGATGTCCTATGACTCCCCGTGCTATACAGTAAATCCTTGTTACTTATCTGTCTTATGTATAGTACTTTTATCTGTTAATCCCACATCCCAAATTTGTCCCTTTATCCCTAATGAAATTGTTGAAAATGATTTTCTGGTTTAAAAGTCACCTGTGCACACTATTGCTCCCATATTTATGCTGATTGATTTTTTTTAAATTTTTGCTTTGAAGATAATCCTCATACTGTTTAATAACTTAAAAACCATTGTGCTTAGTTTTATGATATGTTCCCTTGGGCCATAATCATTTTATGGCATGAAGACCTGACTTACCAATCAACCTAGTGAATTAGCTCCAAACTGCCTTGGAAGGAATTCTCATGCTGGAATAGACCACGCTCATATTTCTTGGTGGTCTTGAAAGCATAGTTTTGTGATTAGTTTGGTGAAGATAAATGAATGAGAGCACTCAAAAGTGATTTATTTTTAGTTTTTGTTTCCTAACGTGAAGTTGATCTGCCTAAAACCAGTGTGGACAAAAGGGGGGGTGGTGGTCATATTGTTCTGGAAAGAGAAATGGAGAAGCAGCAAAGAATGCTATCAGCATAAATCATTTCTGGGAGAAGAAAAGCCAGAATAAAGGTTATTCTAAAATAACTTGTAAGAAGGAAGATATAATCAACCTTTGTTTCTTGCTCTTTAATGAATAAAATTCCGAGGCATTAAATGTTAGATAAACCTTTCACTTTCATTAACATCTAGATTTGATCTTTTAGCTAATTAATCTTAGTAACTAGAAAGTAAACGTCCACAGTTCTAAGCATCAGAGTTGCAGCTTTGCCATGAAATGACATGAAGCATAAGGAAAAGAAAATCCAACGTATTTGAATCTAGGAAAGGGGCATTTGCTTTGAAGTGTTGGATTTGGTCCTTGTATTTGTTAAACTATTTCTGTGTCTCATTTTCATTTTAGAGAAACTTGAAATTCTCAGATGGATAAGGACCTCACCAATCTCCAACTGCAGACCCTAGATACTTCTTCAATAAAGCAATACAAGAGAGCTATCTACTCCATTCTAAAAAGTACAGGGATTCTATCAACTTAGACAGTGATGATGGTGTCATTCTGTTTGCTGTTCTCTCCCTTTTGAGCATGTCAGGAGATCTTATGGGCTGATATTGGAAAGAAGTTCCAGTTCTTGGGAATAGTGAGACCTCATGTTGCATCCTCTTCCAGTAGCCTTGTCTTCTTCAACTTTTTCTTGGGCATATCCTCTCAAAGACCATCAGCATTAGGGTATTATTTTAATGATGAGATAATTGCTAGGTTTGCCTGGTATTACTATGCTATATCCAGGTGTTACTTATGTTACCAAGCAATATTTACTTAAATGCCTCATTGAGAACTTTTTATAGAGGAATATGTTGTATGTATAATGAGAAATATGAAACTTATTCTCTATTTCTTTAGTGTCATTTGCACATGCCACAGTCTGTCTGGTTACAATATCATCAATTTTCTCTCCTTTCCTTTCTGCACTCCTTCCCATACTTTTTTTTTTTAATCTTCCACAGGTGTCACCTTCTACGTGTTGATCTGTGTGTCTGCCTTACCCCTTTCTTTATTATTCCGTAACTGTTCCTGCTTAACTCACATACCTGAACTTGCGCGGAGGGCTTCATAATTTTGGTGGAATCCTGTAGCTGGTTACTGAATGTGTTTCTCTGCACATTTGAGAGGTACTATTTGTCTCCTCATACTAACACTTTAATACAGAAATCCTGTCATTCAGGAGGAAAAAGATTGACTTCAGCATGTCACCAAGAAAACCATCCCATTTAAAAACAAAACAGGCTTTCTCACATTAGTATGCCATGTTTCTTCTCTTTAAAGCATTCTTTCGCTCCAGCAGCACAGCCATTTTTCAGACTTCCTCCTAAAGATTAGGCTTTCCATTTTAACACATAAATACCCAACAGGTATGGATTATTTTTATAATGACACAATATTTATTGATTTTATTAGGAACAAACCAAAAATGCTCAAAGGAGGAAAGTAAAATGTAACTATAATTCCAGCACTGCTAGATCCTGATTTGATGCCCCAGTCTTTCTATGTGTATAACATAAACCAAACATTTTGAGATCATGTTCATCTTAATGTATCAAAATATTAATATTTTTCTATTACACAAATATTTAAAAAATTAACTGCCTATTCTTTATTACTGATTTATTATTTTACTACTGTTGGATATTTCAGTTTTTTCCAGAACTTTGCTTTTCTAAATAATTCTGCAGTAAAAACTTTTGTGCAGAAAATGCTGTTTCTCTAGGTTGATTTCCTGGTATGAACTAATAGGACAAGGGGTATGAACATTTTCAGGCTCTCGATAAGTATCTCTTAATAGATTATTGAAAGTGATTGTACTTATTTGTCTGGTAGAGTCTTAGTATTTTTCTTATCATTTGTTTGAGCTCTTTCTAAATAAATGTGGTTCAGTACATTTAAATGATCATAATTTCTATACTGGCAGCCAGATTGCACCCTACTTTACTCTGAGCTTCCTTGTCACCCCTGTATTTGTGAGACGTAAAGTTGTATGCTTATAATCTTATTTTAGGTGAAGCCATACCTAGAGAATAGGGGTGACAGATTCATGATGGATGATTTGGCCAGCCTCCCTTCTCTCATTGCTAAGGAGATAGACAATAACTAGAGAAAGATCCCTGTGGGAAGGAAAGAGATTGAAGCAAAAGAAAATGTGAAGAAATGCCTTGAGGGTTTTATACAGATACCCAGCTCCCAGTTCTGCTCACAGTTAAGTCTCTTCATAACATTTAGCAAGACAAATTAGGTTAACCTATTCTTTCTTCAGTTCAGTTCACTTCAGTAGCTCAGTCATGTCCAACTCTTTGCGACCCCATGGACTGCAACATGACAGGCCTCCCTGTCTATCACAAACTCCCAGAGTTTACCTAAACTCATGTCCATTGAGTTGGTGATGCCATCCAACCATCTCATCCTCTGTCTGTTCCCTTCTCCTCCTGCCTTCAATCTTTTCCAGCATCAGGGTCTTTTCAAATGAGTCAGCTCTTCGTATCAGGCAGCCAGAGTATTGGAGTTTCAGCTTTAGCATCAGTCCTTCCAATGAACACTCAGGACTGATTTCCTTTAGGATGGACTGGTTGGATCTCCTTGCAGTCCAAGGGACTCTCAAGAGTCTTCTCCAACACCACAGTTCAAAAGCATCAATTCTTCGGTGCTCAGCTTTCTTTATAGTCCAACTCTCACATCCATACGTGACTATTGGAAAAACCATAGATGGACCTTTGTGCTGTTTAGGTTGGTCATAACTTTCCTTCCAAGGAGTAAGCGTCTTTTATTTCATGGCTGCAGTCACCATCTGCAGTGATTTTGGCGCCCCCAAAAAATAAAGTCTGCTACTTTTTCCACTGTTTCCCCATCTATTTGCCATGAAGTGATGGGACATGAACAGTGCAAACAGTATGTGCTTTCTTCTATCACCTCTATTCTGTTCCTTGCTGTTTCTCTAGATACCTCTTTTGTCACTTCTATCATGTCAAAAGTGACCTTGATTTCCATTTTATCCTGATTTTATTGCATAAAAATGTAGTATATTAGAGTAAGGGCAGCCTCAGTGCATGATTCTGCTCCTCTTCTAGTCTGGCCTTTTATTTAGGAAAGCCCCACAAATCTTCACAGAATGATTTGGCCTAAGATTTAAGAACAATTGAAATATTTCTGTTGTTGTTTTTGTTAGCTTAAATATATACCTTGGCCCCATTTGAGTATTTCTGATTTTCCTCAGGGGACTAAAAACATTCTTTTTTCCTCAGAGGAAGCAAGAAGATCTTGCTTTTCTCCTGGTTTAAGGCCTGACATTTTATGGTTCTTCATTGTATCTAGAATGTTAAATCTAGTTACAGTGGGTAATGAAGATTAATCCTGTCATGTTTGGCTCACAGATTATGGCCAGTGGGTTTTTAGCATCTGAAGAGAAAGGGAAACAGTTCCTTAGGAAGGAGTTTGGTGCTTCAAAGTGAAGCTCTCTGGCTTTGTGTTTGGTTTGTGGTAAATGGGATACAAAACGTTTGAACGTGCACTACAGACTTTTGTGTTCACAAACTGAATTCAAGGGAAAAGGGAGGATGTAATCACTGTTTTATAGATGAAGTTAAGTGACTTTTAAGGATCACTGCAACTAAAAGTTGTGGAGGTGAGATTTCTAGGCTAGCTTTATTTGGACTGTATCATACTATTTAAAGTAAATAGGCTATAACAAAGTTTATAGTCACCTAAAATATGACTGCAACATGACGTTATCTGGAAGGCTGTGACTGGGAGATGAAAAAAAGCAAATCGGTCAAGGAGAGGATGAATGTGAATGTGATTGTGAAGAAACAATGAAAAGGTTTTCCACCCATTTGAGAGTAGGTCAATTCCAGAAAGGTCGTGGTTTATCTGCATCAGTGGGAGATACTAGTGAAAGTTACCTGGTGCAAGACAGGAAATGCTTTAGACAATCATAATGTAGACTGAACCCTCACAGTCAAGATAGAGAATGACGATTTTTGAAGTGACTTGTGAAATGAGATCAGTATTTCACAAATGTCTTGTGTTCAATAAATACCTGACTTTTCAGTAGAAAATAAATTCCAGTTTCTATATGAAAACAACTTGACATTTTTCAGTAATACTTTTTAATGAGCATTGCTCTGAGCTATAATATAATGAAATTTGCTTAAAAGTAGAACAGGCTGGTAATACTTGGCAGAACAAAGAGGCATATGGTAGAACAGTTGTGATTTATTGGCAAAGGCTTTCAGTTTTTGGAAAGCTAGAGGCTTTCGGCATAGTGGACTGCATCTTGATATTCAGTCCCAGAAACGAACCACAGCAAAACAATATGCTTAAATCACATTAGCCTGATATATATTTAAATCATTTTCCCTTTGAATTAATGGTTATAATTACAGGCTATGTTCATACTGCAAAGTGAAATAGACTATTGAGGAAATTTTCCTGGTAATTCATATTCTATACCATTTTATAAGAAATATAGAAAATTGCAGCTTTTTTGAGGGCAAGGAATTGATTATTTGGGTTAAAAAGAAAAAAAGCAACTGATTTCTTCTCACTTTGTGTTAGTAAGTGTAGCATATTGAATTTAGTTTCCTATAAATTTACTTTAACATTTTTTTACTCTGATAAGAATACTTACATGAGATTTACCCTTTTAGCAGATGTTTAAGTGTGAAAGGTAATATTGTTAGCTATAAACTTATTTTTAATAAATAATAAGAGAATATGTATATATGTAAGTTAAGCTAGGAGCATGCTATAATAGTAAAATCACTTAGAAGCAAGATTAATATCTAATCAGAAGATCAATGATCCCACAAGTAGGCCTGATTACCAGAAAACCAAATGGCATTTCCTTTATCTTTTTATAGAGAGAAGGCTATTTTTGTTTTTATAATTTAAGAAATCTCAAATGAACAGTGCATGAATCACCTATCTATTTTCCTTTTATGGTATATTAATTCAGTATGTTTATTAAAGCCATTTATTCTCCTGTAGTATTATTTTATTCTTCAATTAAACCAGTACATTAATGCCTTTAGGAATTCCCCCTAACCTCAGCTTGTCATCATGAATTTATTGAAATGAAGCAAATGGTAAAATAATGAGCTGCCAAATGGTTTCCTTTTGGTTTCACTAATTTATGTTTGTGGCTTGTCAGTCACACTCTATATACAGCTAAAAATTTGCAGCTGAGAAGAAATTCTCCCACTTAGGGATTACCTTGTCAGACTGCACAGAACCTGATATAATCATTTTATTCTTTTTATTCCCCTGCTTCATCAGTCTTTACAAAGTTTTCTGAAAACATGCAGTTTTTCCTACTTTAACCTTTTTGGGTACTTATTTCCTTCCCTTTTTAAGTAATCTCTTCTTCTAACAGCTTTAGGAGGGAGATAAGAAGAGTAGAGATAACTGGAAATGGTCATAATAATGCTGCTAATAATAATAGTCTATCATGTGAAACTGACTTGTAAGTGGGTGACGGAGCCCCTGACGTTTCACTGCCAGGCTGGACTACAAATCAAGATGTACGTGAGAGGGGTTAGTTATTTGTCTACTGTCGTGACTCTGTCATTTTCTTTTCTCCTTTTGTGTTGGCCTTAATGGAGGGCAGCTCGCATCGCATTTGTTTTTGCTGGAGCCTTCCCTGTTCAACATGCTCAGCACGCCTAGTTCCCATTGCCATTTCCTCAAAACCTGTTCCTCTCCTTTAAAGATATATAAAATCATGAGAATTATACCATTTCAGGCTTATTTTATTCCCTTTTCTTATTTTTGTTCTACAAGCTTAGCCATCTTGAAAACCCTAATGGAATCTTTTTTCCCCCAAAATATGAAAAGCAGAAGCGAGAAACTTCACATACTTTTCCACCAAGTTCAAATAATATTAAACCTCTAAACTTTTGAAGCATACAAGTAAGTTAACATCAGGATTAAAGAATAATGCTTTTTCGGATATGCACTTTTTTTTTCCTCAGATAAAGTGTAATAAATAAACCAAGTCAGATATAATAGGATTCAGTTGAATAGTATTTCTTCATAGAAGAAGTAAAGATGGTTTGTAAATTAGAATTAAATGCATCTAATTAGCAGCTATTATATTGCTTAATTTGGGGGCAGTTTTAAGGAACAGGGAGTCATTTATATCACATGTTTTTAAACAAATTGTAGAGGAATAGAAATAACTAAATTGGTACCAATTCTTTCTAGTCTTCAAAAGATTTCTAAGTGTGGCAGCAGTCCCTAAATTTTCAATGCCTCTGGATCCTGGAATAAAATAAAATGGATGCCTTGGAAAAACCTGCTATTTGTTCACTTTTATCATGGCGTTGTATTTAATAAGCCTTTAGTTGAATACACATAATGGGGAGAAATCTGTTCTGAAATTTAAATTAATGAAAGCTTTTCACAGTGGCTTCCAAATAAAAAAAATTAGGCTTCTTTTCAGAGCATGGGTAAGGATGGGAATTCTCATTAGCCACACAATGTAGATTGCTTCGCGATTCATCTCTGCAAATCAGCAGTTTGAAATCCTATAGTTAGCATTGGGTGCTCTCCAGTAAGATTTTATGAACATCAGCTTGTTATTTGGCAAAAAATGCAATGTCAGTTGTCCAGACATCATATTTTCTCAATGAGTACATGTTCATATGTTAAATAATCATAGTACTAAATCAATTACATTATTATTTCCATTGACAGAGGTTAATGCCTTGTGAGGTATGTTTACATCATCAGAAGGCTAAACTGTGAACTTTGGAGCAAAGGAATCATTATACAAATGGAGATGATAAATAGCCCAAAGAATTGGTGTTTCTTGAGGATTTAGGTGCCCTTTTACCTATTTTAGGAGAAGGAAATGGCAACCACTCCAGTATTCTTGCCTGGAGAATTCCGTGGATGGAGAACCTGGCAGGTTCCCGTCCATGGGGTCGCAACGAGTCAGAAACAACTGAACCACGATGGTTTGCTCACTCATTCACTTAGCTATTTTAATTTATATGAGTTTATGTTTTTGGCTTTCTTCATAAAATAATTCAATTGAGTTAAGACTAACAGAGCTAAACGGGGGACTGTTTGAATCAACATTGTAACAACCTTTGCATAAACCAGTGCTGTAACAGCTTCTGTGCTCAGGGTATCTGTTCTGAAGTGGGAAGGCTGCATTTAATTACACTAGTAACTATTTCCTGGTTCCTACTGTTTGCCAGGCAGCATGCTGGGTGATACAGAGTATGTGTTGCTTCACCCCTCAGAACAGGTCTGATGGGCCTTCTCTTATCATCCTGGAGAAGCAACACCTACAGAAAGTTTTGCTTAAGTGATTCATATTCTAAGTTCATCTTTCATCTGGAAAATGTCTCATTGAATTCTATGATTATTTTTCCTCTGCCTTCTGGATAAGGGTAAGAAGGCTGTTAGAAAACTTTGGAGAGATTATTCCACTCTAAAACAATACAGGAACCATCATTGAAACTGGGGAGCATGCACGCTTTTCCATACTTTTGTACAATCAAGGAGCACTGACCACGTGCTGTTTCAAGGGCCTGCACTTACTAAAGGTGGTATGTGAGCTGGACCCTCTGTCTGTCCTGAGAATTGCAACCATTGCATGTTTGCTGGCAAGATTTTGTTATTTCCCATTCGAGGCAAAGTGACTTGCACCAACATCTGGGTTTTGCTGCTATCACTTGGAAGTTTATTTCCCCCAGTGTCTATTCAAGCCCTGCTTTGGGAGAAGATGAAATTCTTCTTAGAAATTGTCCCTAGAGAATTCTTTCTTTAAGAGGGTGCACTTTGCTAACTCAGTCCCACTTTCAAGGGAAAACAGAAATTTATTCATTCACAATTGTAAATGTATATCATAGTGTTCAATGAACTAAATATTCAAGTTTTGCTTTTGTTGTTCAGTCGTCCAGCTGTGTCCAACTCTTTGTGACCCCATGGACTGCAGCATGCCCGGCCTCCCTATTCCTCAGCATCTCCCAGAGTTTGTCCAAGTTCATGTTCATTGCATCTGTGATGCCGTCCAGCCATCTCATCCTCTGATTCAAGTAATAAGTAAATATTCAAGTAGTAAGCTATTATTTATTTAAAGCAATGCAAACAGTTCTTTAAATGTAATTAAGCATGCTTGGGAAACAATAAATTCACTGAGATGGTTCGCTAGTATCCTCGATTCAATGGACATGAACCTTGGGTATACTCCAGGAGATGGTGAGTGACAGGAAGGCTTGGCGTGCTGCAGTCCCTGGGGTTGCAAAGAGTCAGACACAACTTAGCATCTGAACAACATCAACAGCAAGGCTTTTCCAGGCCCAGCTTTGCACAAGAGACCCATCTTTCAGAACCTTCAGGGAGATCTCAACGCCATGGTGCCCCTGCCACCTCCCACCTTTACCCTCTTCTTAAATCAGAATATTTTATTTCGTCTTATCTTTTCCTCCAAATGTGTTCTTATTGTATAACCAGAAAGAGTAAATATAACAGAGAAAGGGCCAATCCCATAACATCATTCATGAGGGAGTATCTGTCATTGACAATGCATTTTATATATTTTGCTTTAAGAAGCATAGTTGTTGAGTATGACATTCTGAAGATGTATTTCTTATTCCTTTTGAGGTTAAGTTAAAACTGCTCTTTTTGGTTACACATTTATCAAAGACAATCATTTATAGTTTATAAAGAATATTGCCCTTATATACACAAAACTGTCCCGATAATTGTCATTGAAAGCAGCTACTCCCACCCACTGGTGTCAACACCAGTATTCAATCTAGATTGGCTTCATCTTGAAGTGTAATCCAATAAGACCAAAGAGCAAACACTTCAGGTCCCAGAGAAGATAATAAAATCCCCATAAGTTTTCTGGATCCTTGGATTGATTGACACTAATGAGGGAACCAATTTTCAATGTTGGGAAAAAAATGTATTCATCTCCAATGACGATTTCACGCTCCTGCCGCTGTACTTGGTTGGGAGGAGGCCAAAAAGCATCATCCTCTTTGGGAATTTTAATGTCATCAGCTATTCCATTCAGTTCCTCCATCACACTTTTTACTTAAGCTGGTTTCTGATCATGACATCATTTTTATAATCACTGCTATTGGCATATCTTGATTTCTATCAGGTCAAAACTCAGACTCTAGGAATTCAAAGCTAAACTTGCTGTTGTGACCCATGCAATAATGCAGATGTAAGTCCCTCTCTGTGTCTCTGAAAGTTGTTTTTAATTTCAAGGAAATCTACATTCACTTAGACTAGTTAACTAGCACTTGTGTAGTTACTTTGGTGGTGGTTAGAAGAGCCACTTGTATAGGAATTTTTATAGTTTTGCTGGAATAAGGAAACATGAAAGCAGAGTTGGGAACTCCAACACTGCTCAGCCAAGCAGGAAAGGAATATTTTGGTTTGCCTTGCCTTGCCTTCTCTTTCCCTTTTTTCCTATGTTTCAACATTTAGTGGCTACTTATGAGAAAAGAGCACTCCAATTTAAAGTGAAATTTTAGAATTCTTAATTGATGGTAAGTAATTGAAACAAACAAAAAATATATAGTTAAAATCTAAAGTAAAACTCTAGGGAAACCACCAAAAATTAAATAAATAAAAAATGATGACTGGTCAGATAAGGGCCCTGAAGTTTATATAAGAAATTTGGCCTTAAAACACTGTAGACTTCTGTCATTGTCATCTGTCATCATCATCATCATTATTATCTGAATTTGTATAAAGTTGTTGACAGTAGAATATGAACTACAGTACCTGGTAAGGTCTCCTGTCCCAAGATGTGGCAGTATAGGTCACACTCCCAATATCTACTCACATCTGAATTCTGCTTACTGACAAGATGGAGGAGACATGCTAGCAATGATTGTCAGTGATGTTAAGATGAAATCTTTCATCTTAAAATATAAATCTTAAGAGTGTGCCTAGTATCATTCTGGCTTTACAACTTTTAAAATTGAATCAACCATTCAGTTTGAGAGTGGCAGCAGATGGTGTGGTTAAGATGTCCCTCTTCCATGCCTACTTCAACCATTGTTTTACTGGGTAACCTTGGCCAAGTTCCTTAGTCTTTCTGACTTTCAGCTCCCTTATTTGTAAATGGAAAGATGGCTTCAGATGACCTTTAAAGCTATTTCCAGATCTTGAATATCATAAATTTATAAACTAATTCTTGTAAATGGCCAGCTAGATTGATTTCTCCATTAACAATTATTTACTGAAGGACCCAATATATATTCAGTCTAAATTTGTCATATTATTCCCTTTTCTGAATCCTTTAAAGATGACCATGTTCTCTGTTATATCTGATGCGATGATGCTTTGATGGATATTTATTCTGAGCTTCTGTTTCCTCCCCCCAAATGGTTTCTGAGACTGGGCAGCTGCTGAGGGTTATTCACTATCTCCTGGGAAATCATCCAAAACAAGAATGCAACCAAGGAAGGACATGGGATGCCAATAGGGATCAAGTTCTGACTCTTTCCTTTGTGGCAAAAAGAACAGGAGTCTTTGACTTTTAGACTAACATAGATCAGGGCCTCAGAAACCAACTAGTTTAGTTCCATCCATGATGCAGAGTGGATTGTCATGCTACATCTTTTTGAAATGGACTACTTCTGAGGCCGCTTGTAGCATCTCTGAACAACTATAGCAGTAGCTATCTCAGATAAAATATATAAATATAGCCATTTTAGAAATCTAATGTGTATCAACGTAGGTGGTTGATAAAGTATGTGGAAGAAAATCTAAGAATGGATTGGGAGAGTTTAAAAAACATTAGATTCAGAGACCTGTTTTTCATAAATCATCGATTCCTGGCATCACTATCAGTATGCCTGTTTATCTTGTCTATCTGTGAGATTGAGCAATCAGGAAATTTCCTTTGTTGAACTTTCAGCATTTCACACACTAGCTGTGTTCAGCTTCTGCAAAACTGAAACCACACACTCCCTGACAATAGGTGTTATCTGAAGGAATATATTGCTCAGAGAATTGAAAGCTGTATCTCTGATTTGGGGGTCTCTGGACTCAATCAGCTAATTATTTTTATTAGGCTACAGAAATGTATCTTTGTCAGTGGCATCCGGACTCCGATTTTAAACATCTGCCTGATTAGGTGCACTAGTGAAACAGGTGATTCTGCATGAGGAGTGATCAGTTACTGCAGACTCCTCCAGCTTCCAAACTAAGTGTGTCCAAACCAAGGAAACCGAAGGAGGCTTGAAAACTATTTGAGGGATTTGGGGATTATTTATAATTTACCGTGGTGCCTTTGTTGTATTGATTATCACTTTCTGGGCTTACGGGGATTAATTAATAGGACTAAATATGAAAGGCTGCACACTAATGTCATTAACAGGAGCCATAATTACAGAACATAATTGCCAATAATTCTTCAATGGTTGTTCAGTAATCAGATTCTTTTGAGGTTAAATGAAAATCAAATAGACATTTTATTCATAGAGATGGTAGCAATAAAATAATGCACAATCACACTTGTTTTTAACCTCACTGCTGCTGCCCCATGTGCCAAAGGAGGCCTATTGTATGTCCAGGAATAGTTGGGTAGGCCAGGATGGGGTGATAATTGAAATTATAGCCTTTGGAGTTAGAGAAACATGGATGCTAGTCTTGATTTGTATAACTTACTGCTTGTGTGACCTCTGACTTCCAACCCCTGCCAAATCTCTGTTTCTCTTCTTTTAGTAAGGGCAGAGCCTCGCTGATGATGTTGTTTTTGAAATTAAGTGGAACAATACTTGTGAAATCTTTAGTATCATGAATGGTGCATAATAGGTACAGTTAAAAATAAAAGGCTGTTTGTGGCCATTGCAGAGGCAGTGGTGCCCAGCAGCAGCCCGGACCCAGCTGATGATGTGTAGGAAACAGACTCTGGGCTCACAGCCTTAGCTGTGAGCCGTGGGTGCTTCAGTTTTCTCTTCTGTAAAACAGTGTAGTAATTTGTCTGCCTGATAGAGCTGTTCATAGGATTACATGAAGTAATGTGTGTAAAAGAATTAGAAGGCTAGTTCATGAAAGGATTGGTTGTGGTGGTGGTGTTGTCGTCTAGTTGCTAAATCATTTCTGACTTTTTGTGAACCCATGGGCTGTAGCTCACCAGGCTCCTTTGTCCATGGTGTTTCCCAGGCCAGAACACTGGAATGGGTTGCCATTTCCTTCTCCAGGGGAACTCCCTGACACAGAGATCAAACCCTTGTCTCCTGCTTTGGCAGGCAGATTCTTTACCACCAAGCCTCCAGAGAAGTCCCATTGGTATTATTACTGTTATTTTATTATTATTATTACCTGTGTGGAAAAGCTCATTCATGGATAATGAAGTATAGAAAATTACCAAAGAAAACTGAATCTTGACATGCCTCAAGAAGAGTTATTGAAGTCTGTTAGAAAGAAAAGACTAGATGTATTAGCTCTGGCTTCATTGGCTTTGAAATCAGAATCATACTTGGAATATCACCATCTAGACTGGCTTGGGGTGAGATGAAATGGACTTGAAAGAGGACCAGGGAAGGAGGTGGAACCTTCAAAAATCCAGCAGATATAGTTGATTATCTATGATGTGCCCCAAAACAAGAGAAAATAAAAAGGGAGACATCTTGTTTCCTTCGTACATTCGCAAAGAGATCTATAGGAATTGGGGGAACATCTTCCCCAAATGTGAATGTTCTTGGCTCCCTTCCTGTTCTCCCATTTGCCTGATCCTCCCCACTCCTGTCCCAACAATCAAAAATATACCAAGTAAACTCTAAATTCCAGGAAAGAAATTATTCAGAAGACAAAGCTAGAGACCAAGGGCCTGTATACAAAGCCACTTCTGAGCTGTGGTCATCTTTTTCTGATCCCTGTAAAACCTAAATGATCTATTGCATGCCTTCTTGTGCTGTCTCAATCTCCTCTGAACACAGAGCATGTGAGAGTAGTCTGTGAGTGGGGTTCATTTGTATACTTGAACACACTTCCTGGAATTTACTCTCTGCCTTAAACAGAAGTGTGAGCAGATTCCAGCTACCCTGAATGGGTTAAGGATGCTAACTGGAGTGTTCAGCTGTTCCCCGTACCTGCTTTTTTTTTTTTTTTAAACTCTGCTTTCAACCCGCTGCCTTCATCTATCTTCCCCAACAGGGTATTGATCAGCTCTTGAAATGGTCTTTCTCACTTCTAGACACTCTCCACAGATACTGTAGGAGTGAAGGAGAATATGGTCCTGCCCTTGAAACGCAGTTATTTTAGAAGTGAGCTTTAAGAGCCTCTGATAAGGGAGATGATGCATAGCAGTGCCCTACTGGCCATGGAGGCCTCAGTCAACAACAAAATGGAAAGCCAGCCCCCAGTCTCTGAGTGGACTGTTTAAAAAATGCCTTTGTGAACTAGTTGCTTGAAACTCAGACATCACTGCTTCATTGATATAATGAGTTCCCAGAAGTCTCCTTAACCCTTAACATCCCTGAGGCAGGTAGTATTGTGCAACCACCATTGTTTAAACTTTGTCAGACTAGCAAAGTCCTATAACTTTGGATGCCAAGATAACATGATGTAGTCAGAACTGAATGGGACTCAGTTAGGGTCCAGTCGCTGTTGGCTACTCTTGTGATCTGAGCAGGAGGAAGCTGAACTAGAGGGTTCCAATGATAGTGAGAGGAGACGATCCTATAATCTTGCCCATGTGCGTCTTAGTTATCACCGAATCTCCCACCACCATCTGTTAACCCCTGGGTGAGTAAAGAATGACAGGCTATGCCAAGACAGAAAGAGTAAGGCCTTGTTTAAGTTAGATTTGAATTCCTTAATGGAAAGAAAAAGTGAAGAAGAAGAAATGAAAGGAATGGAAGGCATTCGATAGGAATGGCTTCTGTAGAGGAGAAAGTTGAGGCAGTTCCTTTCAGCTCCCAGAGGGGCATCCATAAATGTAAAAACATCTGTCATTGACTGAGGGCTAACCACGGACCACATACTGTGCTGGCCCTTCACTTGCATTATCTCACTGAATCCTACCAATAACAATTTCATGTAGAGGCCATTATCAACGTCATTTTGTGGATGAGTAACCATGGTTTAGAGGGATTAAATATCTTGCCCAAAATTGAAGAATTAGCAAGTGATGCAGCCAGGATGCCATCATGCTAGTTGGATTCTGAAGCCTGTCTAATTAAAAATGATGCCTTCTAGCCACATATTCAATTGAGGAATGCTTGCTCGTAGTTGCCTTTCATTGAGACGACAGAATGTGAAACACAAAGCAGTGAATAGAGAAATGCCAGATGATTCAGTCAGAAAATTATGATTTAGTTAAAACCTTTTGATTTGAGAAAAACTCCTTTGTAATGTTTTTATTGCAGTAATTTTGATAGCAAGTTAATCTTTTCCTGTACTAACTACTTCATGTTGCCTTTAACTTTCTTTTTTTTTTTTTGCCTTTAACTTTGTGTGCTAAGTATGTATTTATTTTGTAGGAAAAGAACACCATTTTTTCAGTTTCATAACTATAATTACATCATTATGAATATGTATTCATAATCTAAAACTCCATGCAAGACAATTAAAGAGGTAAAACCTCTCTACCTAGATTTTGCTCTAGAGAAATCATTTAACTAATCTGGACCTCAATTTGTTCATCTATTAAATGGGGAAGCAAGTTTACAAAGGTCACTAGAAATGTATAGAAAGTGCTGAGCATAGTGTTTTAGCTTTAATAGATTCTCAAAGAAATAAGGCCAGTGATCATTAATGATGTCTTCTAGTATTATTATGATTGTTATTATTATTATTATATAAAACATTCCCTAATATAGCTTACCATTTTGTCCTATTTGGGGAAATGATCACCTTTGAGAAAGATCTCCAAGGCCCCTTATACAATTACATGCTCTCTTTATTGTTTTCCTTCCAGATTGGAGATTTCCTGTTTTTACAAATATTATTCCTCCGATTCATTATTAAAATGTTATTGTGTTGTAATAAAAATACTAGAAATTAACTTTCATAGCATTTATATTTTTCTCTTTTCATTAAAAAAATTTATTGCTATTACATGGTCTTCTGACTTTAAAGACACACTTCTTAAGTACTACTTTTTTAAATTGTGTGGCTTAGGTCTTGACTGGTACATAAGCATTCTCAAAAGATGTGTAAACTGAAATAACATGTGGAAGAAAAGGCTCAGTGTGAGTGAGAATTCCAGCCCCTCACAGCTGTGGATTTATAAAGATTCCAGTTTTGCATTGACTCTGATTTCAGGACAATATTGAGCTAAAATTAGGTCAAAGACTAGTGAGTATATGGTGATTCTGTTAGGGAGAAAATTGTTTCCATGTATCCACATTCTCTCACAAAGGTGTAATTCTCTGAAAATTTGCTATTAAACTATTTGTTATTGAATAACATTCAGTTTAAAGTAGTTATTTCTCATTCTCATCCAAGGTAGATTCTTATTTAACTCCAAAAGGCATTTAGAGTTTTCTTAATCAATAGAGAAACAATGCAAATGATGGGACTCTATTGAGCATTTTAAAAATCATGTGACAGTTGAATCAGACAGAGTTCAATTTCTTTTTTTTTTTAATATCTTCATTACTTGTTGAATTAACTGATATGCTTTTTTCTTTCATCTGCAGTTTCCCTTTTTCATTGAGTTTCTGGAAAAAGTAATTGATATGAAAAGTGCTTAGCATTAAGTCTGCTGTGTATTTAATTAATGCTCATTAAATTCTAATCATTAAAATGCTCCCCTCTTTCTTCAAACATTCCCCCAACTTTTCTTTCCCATTTCTCAGCTAACATAAACAGCTGAGCTAAGAAATTATCTCATTTGAAATATTTTCTGACAAAAACAGGTGACCAGTTTTCTAGATTTAGTTTCCCTCCTCCATTAGCAGCTCCTTATTAATTCTGTAAATAGAGTATGCATGTTTTTTGTTTTTGTTTTTAATTTCAGTGACCTCAAGCACAAAACTTGCTAAATTCCTGGAAGGAAACCAGGACATTTATATTTAAACTGTATAAAGAGCAACAAAAGCATGAGGTAGAGACTGACTTAAACTCAAGTTCAAATAGCTAATCACCTCACTAATGCAAAAATAAAAACAAACAAAAAAGTTCTGTCATAGAAGACAAAACACACCTTTTCCAAGGATAATTAACTGCTGATTGTCTAAACCATCTCTTTCTATAAGGGGGAAGTCAATATTACTTTGGAAATCACCTCCATTCCTCATTTCTTTCCTCCTGCTACATTTTGAAATGTGCTACCACAAATTCTAGTGACCCTGAACAAGAAATCTCTAGTTGTCCAGTTTATGCCAGCCATTAATTGGAGGGCCCTGGGTCTGTCTGCTGACCTCAGAAACTTAAATTTCCTCACCTTGAGTAAAAAGGTGGAAATAAGTAATGTTTTGGAAAATATTTTCTGAAATTTGTTTTCTACATGGCTGTGAGTTTAAGACTCTGCCAATATTATCACTTACTAAGAGTAGCAATTGCCATTTATTAAGCTCTTAATCAATCTTCTCAAGGGACCTAGTAGATAAGTACTAATATTATGCCCTTTTAGAAGTTAGAACATTGAGAATGGGAGATTAAATAATTTGCCGATGATTACATAGACTTAGGTTTCTAACCGAAACCAAACTACTCAGATTGCAGAGCCCATGTACTCTATTTGTGAGTAACAACATGAAGACCAAAATATATTACATAAGATACACACACATATTTTAAATATCAAATATGAATTTCTTTCCTTCTGGAATATTTAGCAAAAAGAGGTTGTTAACCAGATTTCACTTTGCTGTACTTTGAGCATACATCTTCCTAGCCAGGCTTCAACAGTTCGTGAACTGAGAACTTTCAGGTGTGCAAGTTGGGTTTAGAAAAGGCAGAGGAACCAGAGATCAAATTGCCAACATCTGTTGGGTCATATAAAAAAAAAAACAAGAGGATTCCCGGGGGAATAAAAAAATCTACTTCTGCTTCACTGACTACTCGAAACTCTTTGTGTGAATCACAACAACCTGGAAAATTCTTAAAGAGATGGGAATATCAGACCACCTTACCTGCCTCTTGCAAAACCTGTATGCAGGGAAAGAAGCAACAGTTAAAACCAAAACTGGAACATTTGACTGGTTCAAAATTGGTAAAGGAATGCATCAAGGCTGTATATGGTCACCCTGTTTATTTAATTTCTATGCAGAGTACATCATGTGAAATGCAGGCTGGATGAATCACAAGCTGGAATCAAGATTGCTGAGAGAAATATCAATAACCCCAGATGTGCAGATGACACTACTCTAGTGTCAGAAAGCAAAGAGTAACTTAAGAGCCATTTGATGAAGGTGAAAAAGGAGAATGAAAAAGCTGGCTTAAAACTCAAATTTTAGAAAATGAATCATGGCATCTGGTCCCATCACTTCATGGCATATAGATGGGGAAACAATGACTTTATTTTCTTGGGCTCCAGTATCACTGGGATGGTGACTGTAGCCATGAAATTAAAAGATGCTTGCTCCTTGGAAGAAAAGCTATGACAAACCTAGGCAGCATATAAAAAAGCAGAGACATCATTTTGCCAAGAAAGGTCCATCTAGTCAAAGCTGTGGTTTTTCTAGTAGTCATGAATGAATGTGAGAGTTAGCCCATAATGAAGGCTGAGTGCCAAAGAATTGATGCTTTTGAAGTGTGGTGTTGGAGAAGACTCTTGAGAGTCCCTTGGATTGAAAAGAGATCAAACCAATCAATCCTAAAGAAAATCAACCCCGATTATTCATTAATTAGAAAGACTGATGCTGAACCTTAAGCTCCAATACTTTGGCCTCCTGATGTGAAGGACTGACTCACTGGAAAAGACCCTGATGCTGGGAAGGATTGAGTGCAGGAGGAGAAGGGAATGATAGAGGATGAGATGGTTGTAGGCATCACCGACTCAGTGGACACGAGTTTGAGCAAGTTCTGGGAGATAGTGAAGGACAGGGAAGCCTGATGTGCTGCAGTCTATGGGGTCACAAAGAGTAGGACACGACTGGGTGACTGAACAACAAAAAGTGATAAAATTATCTAAAAGACAATCAATCTATATTTATAGAACACTTACATTTCTTCTCTCTCTCTCTTTTTTTTTTTTTGACCTTTTGTTTGTGGGTGGTATATAGTTGTTGATGATACTTACTTGCATGCAAACACCAGCATGGTAAAACCTGAAGTCAGTTGAATGAATTTTGATGTTGCTAAAATATCTCACATCACTTAGGGTCCCAGGTCTAAGAAATGGCTTCAAGGCATAACAGGGGCCAAAAGCAGGAAAGGACAGAGGAGACTCCAACCTTGCTTTTCCTGTTCCTGATGGTCAGTGTGTTTGACATGATTAGGTGTGGTTTCCAGAGTAAATAATCTCAGCGATGGTAACATTTGCTGGGATTGTTACCACTTTCTTCATGGAGAGTGCCCTGAGGCATGGAGAAAAGGGAGATAAAGTAGCAAGAAATAGAGATATCCTGAGACTTCACAAATTCAGGCCCACATTTGCAAAGCCACCGGGTGAACATAGCGTGTCGTTACTTTTACATTAAAATAAATCTAACATAATGAAATTAAACATGTATGAATGTTTAAGATAGAAGATGTAAAATGCATTCATTATATCTCTATAGGGCACAATGATTACAGGCTTCTGAGACATTTATTTTTCTCATATTAGAAAAATATGTTTGGGGGGAGAAGTAGGGAGGAGAATGGAGGTGTGTTAAAGAGGAAAAAAAATAAATATGGCACTGTCTTAGATAAATACGAACTTTATAGGATCCTTTTTCTAGGTGGCACTATAAATAACAGGTCTTAGGGAAACAGGTACTTAGACACAATTAGAAAATGAACATTTATTATTTGGCAGCCAGAATCGGTTAAGTCCGAACTCTGATGTATCTCTGTCATAAATGATAACCTCATTTTGGAGAGACAGCTAAATAAGATAATGAAGACAGTTTTGATCTTTTCTTAAATTAATATTGATTTTTGTGTGTCAGTTTTATGTAGGCAAGGAGACATAATTATGCCTTAAGTGCAGTAAGTCATACCCTTCACAGACTGTGACCAAGAAAAGTATTTTTAGTGGTAGGAGTTAATTTGTGCTGGCATTAATGCATGAAAACGTTGGTGATGATGTCTAATTGTTTCCTGTGTTACTAGTTCAACTAAAAATAAGGTTCTTGACACCAAGCTGTGGGAAGTTATCAATTATGACAGTTTCTTCAAAAGTGAATTTTTTAAAATTACTCCTTACTAATCAGTTTCTGATTCCAAAATGAACTTTTATTCCATCTTTCCTCTTCTTTCTCTCTCACTCTTCTGAGCCTCCTACACTAAATATTGAAGTATGCATAAAAAGTGAGGGAATTTATAACCTATTTCAGTTCTGCTGGGAAACGAATGCTGGGGAAAAACTTATTTAAAAATTCACTATTAACGATCTTACTGGCTATCTTATATAAACATAAACAGATATAAACATTCACACAAACAAAAGGAATATCAGTCATTATTATTAGTTTGATAGTCTGCATATATACTTTGGTGATGTATTAATTCAGTATTGGTTTGGCTTCATCATACTGGATGGCCTTAAAAAATCTTCAGTTTGTTCCCATTTAGGTTGTTGTTGTTTAGTCTCTCAGTTGTATTTGATTCTTTGAGACCCCTTGGACTGCAGCATACCAGGCTTCCCTGTCCTTCACTACCTCCTGGACATTGCTCAAACTCATGTTCATTGAGTTGATGATGCCATCCAACCATCTCATCCTCTGTCATCCCCTTCTCCTTCTGTCCTCAATCCTTGCCAGCATCAGGGTCTTTTCCAGTGAGTCAGTCCATCACATCAGGTGGCCAAATTATTGGAGCTTCAGGTTCAGCATCAGTCTTTCCAATGAGTATTCTGGGTTGATTTCCTTTAGGATTGACTGCTTTATCTCATTGCAGTCCAGGGGACTCTCAAGAGTCTTCTCCAACACCAGAGTTCAAAAGCATCAGTTCTTCAACACTTAGCCTTCTTTATGATCCAACTCTCACATTCATTCATGACTACTGGAAAAACCATAGCTTTGGCTCGATAGACCTTTCTTGGCAAAATGATGTCTCTGCTTTTTAATACACTGTCTAGGTTTGTCATAGCTTTTCTTCCAAGGAGCAAGCATCTTTTAATTTCATGGCTGCAGTCACTGTCCACAGTGATTTTGGGGCCCAAGAAAATAAAATCTGTCATTATTTCCCCATCTATTTGCCATGAAGTGGTGGGACCAGATGGCATGATCTTAGTTTTTTGACTCATGAGTTTTAAATCAGCTTTTTCACTCTCCTCTTTCACCTTCTATCAAGAGGCTCTTTAGTTCCTATTTGCTTTCTGATATTAGTGTGATGTCATCTGTAGATCTGAGGTTATTGATATTTCTCCCAGCAATCTTAATTCTGCATATATATTTTCTTTGGAGGTGTATTGATTTACTAATGGTTTGGCTTCATCATACTGGGTGGCCTTTAAAAATATCCAGTTTTTTTCCATTTAGATACTCCAGGACAATTTCCTAAATGCTTACTGTGTACTCTGAAGCATACTGCCCTTTACTAGAGTCTTGAAAAATAAGATTGACAGGAAGACATTAAGACTTACTTTCAATCTGTATCTTCAAGGAAAACAATTACAAATTTATTATGTCACAGAATCAGAAATCCAGAAGTCAGGTAGTTGGACATCTCCAGATTTTCTTGTACCATAAGATTGACAGGAAGACATTAAGACTTAGTTTCAATCTGTATCTTCAAGGAAAACAATTACAAATTTATTATGTCACAGAATCAGAAATCCAGAAGTCAGGTAGTTGGACATCTCCAGATTTTCTTGTACCTGGCCATCATCTCTCTGCTATCTTCAGCATATTCATTGGCTTTTTTCCTTAAGTTTGTCTAGTTGTGATTACAGGGTAAGTGCAATAGCTTTGCATTCCTTCATATATGCTTCATATATCTTCATATAACTGCATCCTCAAATAGGCTGAGACTGTGTGTGTGTGTGTGTGCGCGCGCGTGCGTGCATGCATGCATCTGCATCCCTTTCCCACAGGTTCCTCAGCATGTTTCCTCCAGTCTCATTGACTCTTTCCTAAACCAATCACAGGCATTAAAAAAGAATTATCAAGTGTGTCTAGGCTAATCAAAACTCCTGTCCATTTTAGAACTGACTTTCATTTAGTAACTACATCTTATGGTCAAATAATGTGACCAAAAGCAATTGGAAAGTATTACCCTTGTATATTTACATGGAAGATAGAACTAGGCTCTTCTGTAGAGCTCAATTCTCCAAAACTATGCCAATAAAATGGTTGAGAATTATTAACATCAAAAAAAGTGTACGTGATCTTCTTTCATAAACAGTAACCTGAGTTAAGTGTTACTAAGATTATATACGAAGAGGATTTAAAGTCTTGGACTTTAGAATTAATGCAGTCTGGTTTCAAATCCCAGCTCTACTATTTGCATTTTATAAAACCCTAGGCAAGTCATTTAACCTTTTAAAATTTTCTCGTATTTAAAATGGTGACAATATCATCCGTCTCACAGAAGAATTGAGATAAGTAAAATAACATTTCTGTATAGTATGGCTAAGAGTTCCATGAAAATTTGTTGCTGTTCTCAAGTGATTATGGTTTTCTTTTCAAGCACTGGCCTTTAATACCATTGTCAGAATAACATGTCCTTCTCCACAATGTATCACTGCTTCAGAAATTAGGACCAACATCTCAAACAGTTAATAATTTTTATCATTCTTAATTTAAGATATCACTGCAGTGTCCATCTAGTCATTTGATAAACATTTCCTGGGCATACATTGGTGTCAAGCAATACTGTAAGACCTGGGGTCTAGAAGTGAGCAAAGCCTCTTTGATATTCCTGCCCTCTTTGGTATTCTTATAGGGATAAGACACTCTCTAGGTAATTCCACAAACAAATCTAAAAGTGCAACCACATCAGGCAGTTAGGATGGAGAGAAACAGTTCTAGGAGTCTCTCCTGGTCAGATTTGGCCTGGTCAAAGGCTCTGAGAAAAAAGTTTCCAGAGAAATGGAATTTGTGACTGAATTAGAAAGATGAATAATGTGAACTAGATGGAGAGAGAACAGAAGATGTTCCATGTAGAGGCAAGTTTCATGTTCAAAGGTCCTGTGGTGAACAGAGGAGAGAAAATGCAAGTGAAAGACCATCATAGCTGCAGCAGTGCTGGGAGCAGGGAGAGAGGGGTTTGAAATAAGACAGAATTTTGTTTCCAGAATAAGCCAAGTCTCCTAGGTCATTGCTTTTTTTTTTTTTTTTCTTTTATTTTTATTAGTTGGAGGCTAATTACTTTACAATATTGTAGTGGTCTTTGTCATACATTGACATGAATTAGCCATGGATTTACACGCATTCCCCATCCCGATCCCCCCTCCCACCTCCCTCTCCACCCGATCCCTCTGGGTCTTCCCAGTGCACCAGGTCCTAGGTCATTTCAAGGGTTTTGTTTTTATTCTCAAATAACAAAGAGACTCTGTTAAAGAGACACTAAAGTTTTATGATCAGATTTGTTTTCACAGGTTAGAGGGAGTTGGGAATGGTTATGTGACAGGCCGTGAGATAGGTGTTGCAGTAGTTCCCATTATAATGTCTTGAACTTGCATGGAGGTGGTGAAGATAGAAAGCTGTCAATGTATTCAGATACACAGAATGAAGTAGAGAGAGATACGGAGAATAAGAGTTGAGGTACCTTGTGGTCTTATAAGTGCCCAGCAGGCACTTGAATGAATGGATCTGAACCTGAGAAAGTAGATCTGTGCTGGTGTAATGGATATGTGAGTCACTTGCGTATATACACCGAGGAGCATAGCATAGAAGAGATAAAGGGAATTATTGGGTTATTAACAGGACTGGGTTATTTTTTTCAGTAAGGCAATGTAAAGACAAAGGCTAGAGTCTTACTAAATTTAGAGACTGTGATATTTTAGCTGATTATGTGATATGCTAAGTTCATATTTTGTACTCACTTATTGAAATTTATTCAGATATTGCCCAAATTTCTAGTGGCTCGTAAAAGAGTTAGGGTACATAGAATGTTAGTCTAATTGAATCTTATGGCCTTTCGGAATCCAAAAAATAGCATCTTAGTCTTTCTCTGTTGCATGTGTGAATACTTCAGCAACTTTTAAAAATATTACTAAATGAACAGAAATCAATTATATGGGTCATTTCTAACGTCCCTGGGACTGTATGTTGTGTTTATTTCACTCTTGTTTCTATCTCATTATTCTTAATTTACCCTTTTCCTTATATTCTTGGTAAATTCTATAAAATTTCAAATTTATATTTTCTGTTGCTATTTTGTGTCCATATTTGTTAACGATGAAGTGACTTGTAAAAAAATGTTTGAAATATAATTAAATATAAAATATAAAATCTGTAAATGATGGTTTGGTAAAACTTTCCTTAAATGTTTTTTTTTTTCAAATGTATCCAGGATGGCAAGTATGTCTTGGCATCTTTCTCCTGGTGTATTTGTATTTAAGGCTGGTGATGAAAAGCAAAGACTTTAAATTTTAAGAGTTTAAATTCTGCCTTTTTCTTTAAGCTTTTAAAAATTTAATAATAGACTAGCAGCATTTCACTCCAAAGGCCAAATGAAGATAGTTTAAAAAGTAGAATATCTTCCAACACACCCTTCGGTTTGAAGTGTTTTTTTTTTTTTTTTTTTTTAAAGGAAAGTATGTACATAGATAGGTTGTGGCCAAGTAACTCGTCTTGATGTATATTGAGAGGCTGGTTTTTCAACTAGTTATCATTCATTGCCATTTGGAAGTGTTGAAGTCTTGTATATTTCACTTTCTGTTGTCAGGGTTTATTTGCTTGAAATAATTTAGCAGTGAAATATATTACTTGCATACTTTGAAATGTGTCTATTTTGCCCTTTTAGCCAACAGAATAGTTTTGCTCTTGTGTGTGTGTGTATGATTTATTTTTCTCCTGGTGAAAAAATATTTTACGTTATAGGTATACTGCCAGCAAAAACATTTCTCTACAGCTCATTTGTTTTATAGAGACTGCCAGAGTGAATTGGGGACCTTATATGAGCAGGCACTGGACCTTTGAGCCAGTTGCTTGTTCGCACTCCTTTTTTATGATATTTGATGGCTCATTAGAATTCTATCTTCACACCTGGCAAAACAGAAAGTAAGCGTAAATATGATGTTTATTGTCAGAGAAAGTAAAGAAAGCAATAAAACACTTAGGGCTATTGAAGTTTCATCTTAGTCATTTTATCTTAAAATGATAACTTGCCCTTGTTTTATTCTGAATTCACATTTACTAGTGTAAATGCTTTACCCATCAAATGGCACTGAGGAAGAGAGGCAGTCAGTACAAGGATGCAACATTCTGTTTTCCACAGAAAAGTGCTTCTTTTTGAGCTTAGAATTCATGGAAGATTAGGGTCAAGGTGAAAAGTTTAGGGGAAGGATTTTGAAGCTTGGCATGATTGACATTTTGGGCCAGTTAACACTTTGTCCTGGGGGCCTCTGTATATTGTAGGGTGTTTACAAGTGTCCCCTATATACCAGTAGCGCCCCCTTCCTTGTGACAGCCAAAACATATCTCTGGACATTGCCAAGTGTCCTCTGGCAGGGGATAAAATTGTTTTTAATGTACAACCACTGACATGAGGTAATTTAAGTATAACTTTTAGTAGTTAAAACACATGAAGAGCTATGGTACGTAAACATCTCAGCACTACAAACATTTGAAAAAAAAGAGTTCTTAGGTAGTTAAAGCATTTTTAAAATATGTTATACCATTAGCTTAAAAAAAGAATGAAAACAGCAGTTTTGCTAGTTCAAAACAATTTCCATTCATTGACATATTTTGTAAACCATTGACTAAATCTGCTAAAAATTAATTTCCTTTAACCTATTTTAAGGGTTACTATCACAACTCTATGATCAATATTAATCTTTTCTAAAACAAATTTTAAATTCACCTTGGTATCTTCATCCAACAGTTGATTCTAATAGTCTGATAAAAATTGTAAATAGTCTCAGAAAAATAATAAATCATTACCATATTTACTTTTCCTCTATTAAGTGCAATTATATTGTCTCCTGAAAGAAATAAAACAAGAAACAGTGTAGTCTGTAGAGATAGCTAACTTATTTAATTATCACTATTGGATTGACCGTTAATCACTTAACGTTCATTTCCCTTCTCAAATGAAGCAATCATCAGGAAATTTTTTTGGGTTTTGTTTTTTTTTCATTTGTTATAGTATAGAACAAGCAAATCATTTAAGCAGAATTTTGGCCCAGTCTGTGATTTGGGCAATAAAAAATAAATTATTTCTGAAATTTTACTTACTTTGTTTTGGTTTTCACCAATTAATCTGTCCAATCGAATTTGATTTTTTATAAGTGTACTAGTTCATTGCCTGGCAACATTACAAAGTTTTGATTTAATCAACAGTAAAATCAGGTTTCATTCTATACAAATGTTCCCCCATTGTATCATTTAAAACACTAGAATGTTAAATATTTATTTATAGTATAATTAACATAAGCTTTTCCCTCACTCAATATTTCACTCAGTGAATGACAGACCAGTTATATTAGTAATTCTATTCCTGGGGTAGCCTGCTATATTGAGTTATGAATAGAAAATTAGTGTCTGGTTTTGAGCATAGTGGCCCTGCTGGAGTCTGAGGTACTTGATGTAATAGTACATAAATCTTTGATTGTGAATCAGAAAACAGGATCCTGTGTACTAGAAGAAAATCTACTGAGATCAAACTTTCTGTTCTTATGCTCAGCTTTGTGCTTCTATTTTGTGAGTTTAATTTAGGAATATCAGGGGTCCTTTGAGAGACGTATTCTGTAGATATAAAAGGCAGGAATGAAAAAGTTATAGTACATGGAAGTGGTAGACAGTAATAAGGAACAAAACTATGTATCACACCTATGCAGGTAATCCTTACTTGACTCTTTACTTTCTTGAGAGGCAGGTTTAAAAGAAAATCAAAATCAAATTAGTTGAACTCTAATCTGTCTTAAATCTAAGAGGTTTGACTAACCAGCTCTTCCTGAATAAAACATATATACAGTTATTTTTATTTAATACATGTTTATCTATAATCCTAAACAGGTGTAAAACTTTAAAATGAGGACATCACATTCTAGACCTCACTCAGTAAAAGTACAGATCATGCTGCTTTGCTCCCTTATTTCTGAGATCCTGGTAATGTTCCTCACTGCTGCTCCTCTTTGTAGCTGATCACTGACTTCAGGCCTTGTCTCTATTCTAATAGTAATTATGATGCTCAATTACTGGCTGAGAACATTGAATTAGGAACAGTACATTCCCAGATATTTCTCTTCTTTCCTTTCCTGCAGGTGACTATTTTCTTTTCGCATTCCTTATTTTTTTCTTTTCATTCTAGAAAGAAAAACATTCCACTTTTTCATGTCTATTTGCATATTTATTTAGGAATACAGAAATGAATTGTACTTTCAAATATTCACGTTCCTACTTCATTACAGGTGGAAAAAGTACATGTGATTGTATATCCAGCCTAAAAGGTGATATATACACCCATTGGCCACATATATATGTACATAATACTGACATGTTTTTCAGGAAATATGAAGTACTTAAAGGTCATGCTTAACTTTTAGGACCCAGATAGAGGCAGACATTTCCAATATGATTCAAATTAGCCTTTTCTTTGACAGTAACAGCACAGAGAGCAGACATAAAAATAAAGAACTTGGCCCATCAGGTCAGCAGCCAAAATAAAACGAGGTACCACAAGCCAAACAACTGGATGGAAGAGTCTTAATATAAAATGGTAAAGACCTTGGTTGGCATCATTCAGTTTAGTTTTTATAATGCCATATGTTGATTTACTATACATTTGTAGCTATAGAAAGATTCTCGAATTTAGTTGTGCAGTCACCTGGGGCGCTTCTCTGTAATGGAAAATCCTTAGGTTTCACTCGCAGAGATTCTGATACAAGAGACCAGAGGTAGGAAATGTGCGGTTTTAACCCAACTGCATGTGTGCATACTCATTCACTTCAGTCATGTCTGACTCTTTGCAACTCCATGGATTGTAGCCCCCCAGGTTCCTCTGTCCTTGGGATTCTCCAGGCAAGAACGCTGGAGTGGATTGCTGTGGCCTTCTCCAGGGGATCTTCCTGACCCAGGGATCAGACTGCATCTTCTGCGTCTTCTGCATCACAGGTGGATTCTTTACCTATCGAGTCACCTGGGAAGCCCTTAACACACCTACAGTGATGCCAATACACATGATCACTGTTAACCCAGAGCCACATTTTGTGAACCACTGCCCACCGCCCTAGGTCGTCAGCACTTTTGGTTTCACCAAGGTCTCAGTGAGGTAGCTCAGCCTTTCCCTTCCTCACCATTCCTTCCTCTCCTCAACTACCATCTGCTCTAACTCTGATTTTAAAATCTGTATTTACCAAGACTATTTCTTTGAATTTAGTAGTTTATATCAGTGCTTCCAAAATTCCAAGCAATTAATCTATGAAAGAATAATCAGAATATAACTTGTTTTTAACTTGGAAACGTCCTGTTCAATTTTTGTAGCAAATTCAATAATTCTGAGTAGTTTTTAAAAAGTTGCCCCAATTCTTAATTCACCCCAGTGTTTCATTTCAGCTTCCTATCATTTTCATTTGAGTTGATGTATATTTGTTTTTGTATGGGAGGAAAATATGTATGATGTGAAAGTAATTACTGAAGTTTAATTCACAGCTGTTTTTTTATAAGTATAAATTAACTAATGTTAGAGCTATAGCAAAGATTGAGGAACAAGGCCAGAAACAGGAATTGGAGGACTGAAGGAGGTCATAATGAGTAGTTTGTCTGAGTTACAGTCAAGGAGGAAGTGGAAAATCTCAGAGTGAATACAATCACATAAATAGAAATAAGGGAAGATTTTGAAGTCAAAGTAGAGTAAAAACAAAGAAATAATCATAGGCCAACACATTACACAACAGTGAGTTACATACCATCCTCGATACAAGGAGTCTCCTTTTGTTCTGTTTTTGAAGTTTATACTGGTCAACAGGCAGGTAATGAAAGAAATGGGAAAGATATTTGATCTTCTGATTGGCTAGATATGGAAGAGGAACTTCTTTCAGACAGAGACACACACAATGAGAAATCTTGTTGAGGTTACATTTGATTCTTCTTTGGTGGTTTAGTCACTAAGTTGTGTCTGACTCTTGTGACCCCATGGACTGTAGCCTGTCAGGCTCCTCTGTCGATGGGTTTCTCCAGGCAAGAATACTGAAATAGGTTGCTATTTCTTTCTCCAGGGGATCTTCCCAACTCAGGAATCGAACCCAGGTCTCCTGCCTTTCAGGCAGATTCTTTACCCACTGAGCTACGAGATTCTTTTTTATCCTATAATAAATAGTCTCTAGAGGCATGATATTTTATTGTGAAACTGACAGTATTAATGTCACATCACCATTCCAGTCAGGCTGACGATAGGGAATTAAAAAAAAAAAATTAGTTCGTAAGGATCTTCCCAAAATAATACATAAAAACCACTTCTCTCAGTTGAGAAAAAGGAACTTGTTTCAAGAGATCACTGGCAAGATCATCTTCTTGGAGAGTTATGTTATATAACATGAACAAACTTTTCTTCAATGTCGTCTTTAAATAGTGGCCTGTGTTTCTGTTAATACTATGTAAATCTATGGAAAAATAATGTGTTGGAGGCCTCATCTGTCTCAGAGAGTGGTTACAAGATGACAAAGGGAAAGAGAAGAACTGCTTTAGTTAAGAAGGTAAAGAAAGGATGAAATCTCAGCAGCAGCCCTTGGTTAATGAACTTGGGCATCTCTGACATGCACAAGGAGGCATCAAGTGAATGTGAGGGTTGGATCGACAGACTCAGAAAAGAATGGAAATATTGAGCCTTGCTTTCAAAAGCAGTCTTAAGATAGTTGTGAGTCTGAAGCAGATAGACAGGCTGATGAGAAGATTTGTCAGGGAGAATGTGAAGCAAGGAATGAATTGGGGTGATGTGAGATAGCAATTCTCCACATTCCTCTGGGGATGCCACTCTTTAGGCTGATGAAAGGGTGAGAAGTGCTGATAGATTAAAAAAAAAAAAAAAGAGGCCTGAAGACAAATGGAGCAAATCATAGAGGACAACTGAGAAGTAATCCATTCATTATTTTCCATATCATTTGGGACTGCCGTACCACTTTGCCTCAAAAGACCAAAAGCTTCCTTACAGAAGTAGACTAACATAGTCTAGCATTGTAGTTGTGACTGCAGGTCTGAAGTTAGGGTTCCTGGGTATAAATTCTGTTCTTATAGATTGTGATACCTTCCTTATCTTTAGGAAATTGCACATCTTAGTTTCTGTATTTTATCTTCTATAAGTAATTATTTTACAATTACAGTGTTGTGTGGATCAAATGGGACAAACTTTATAAAGTGTGTAGTACAGGGAGTGTCACAATAAAACTCATAAATAAAATTATCTATCTAGCTTAGTTTCTGGACTAATATTTCAGTTATAGAGATCTTCCGGTTTTCAGATAATTTATAATTAAAGGAGAGAGATCTTGCCAATAAAGATATAATTATTATCCCTAGGAATGTTTTAATATTATTATAACATAAGAATGCATTTTAAAAAAATTGAAGGGAAAATAAGTAAGAAATTATTGTAGATTCGAGGGAACTGCTACTCACTCCAGTATTCTTGCCTGAAGAAGCTCATGCATAGAGGATCCTGGTGGACTACAGTCCATGGGCATGAGGCATGGGGCAACTCTTTGCCATGGGGCAAGGAGTTGGACACAACTGAGAGACTAACACTACTACTAGTGGAGAGGGTATAATGTTCTATCCCCTTGTAAAATGTGTTATAAGATTAGCAGTAAAAGAATGTTATTTTATAGATTTAAAAAATAATTTAAAAAGAGGTTCCACTGTGCTATATTAGACTCTTCTAAAACTGATTCATAAAAATCACTTCTAGCATACGCTTTCTCCAGTGTGTTCAACAAAACCATGCATTCAAACCTCAGTAAGTCAGAACAATGCAAAATTTAGTAGAAATACTAGGTATATAGTTTTGAGGATACTTTTCTAAAACTTTCTAGTCCTCATTGTAATAAAACACAGTTCCTTTAGTTGATAGGTGGAAGTTGTATTATTGAATGCGAATGCACTAGGTATTGCTCTCCACAGTAGTATTGCAAGTGCCCAGCTGATGTTTTGCTTTATGGGCTCTATATTTAGTAAGCAATCCTTATCTTAACCTTTTAGACACTAGGTGACAGTCAGTATTTTCAAGAATATATCCAACAAAGATATTCAATAACTTCAATAACAGGAACATATGTTCAAACCAAAAAGGTAATTGATATATTAAGGTGTGTTGATGTGATGCCAAAACATTATTTCAAGAAAATATGGAAGGAAAAAAATCCGTATTTTATATACATATACCCAAGTACACACTTTCCGTGTGCAGTCCAAACTCAGAAAGCTAGTTTTAAAATTTTGTGCTCTCTAGAAATGGACTACCTAAAACATAGGTAAAGCAGATCATTGTTAGAAGACTTATTAAGATAAATATAGATGCTCACAAGACTAGGACTTGGCTTTCTAAAAGTCATTTGTAGACAGAATTTTCAAGCTCTTTCTTAGTAGTGAAAAGACATTATGGGGAATCTATAGAAATCTCTGTTCTGAACATGGAAGCCAGGACTGCTTTGTGTGGTTGTCTAACATGATGCCATCTGTGTCATGGATATCATTGAGTCATATGCTTATTACAACAATTTTAAGGAAGATGATGGTAAAGAATCTGGTTCCAATACAATAAGAATAGTGTGAAACATTTCCAACAGATGAAAAGAATGTCTTGATAAAAGGTAACCTTTTCCTAATTTTTAAAAACATACCCTATGGATATGCAATAACCTTGACAGTAACTTAGACTTTTGTCAATGGACCAGGGATTCAGCTCACATCGATATTCTTCCCTCCTCACTTCAGCCCATCTTTTTCTATTCTAAGCCCTTTCTTCTCTCTCCTAATTCATGAAATGCTAACTTTGTTAACTCATTGAGTCATATGCTTATTACAACAATTTTAAGGAAGATGATGGTAAAGAATCTGGTTCCAATACAATAAGAATAGTGTGAAACATTTCCAACAGATGAAAAGAATGTCTTGATAAAAGGTAACCTTTTCCTAATTTTTAAAAACATACCCTATGGATATGCAATAACCTTGACAGTAACTTAGACTTTTGTCAATGGACCAGGGATTCAGCTCACATCGATATTCTTCCCTCCTCACTTCAGCCCATCTTTTTCTATTCTAAGCCCTTTCTTCTCTCTCCTAATTCATGAAATGCTAACTTTGTTAACTCTGACATTGGAACCAATGTCTTCTTTTCCTACATTGACTTGGTAGCAGATCTCATTAGGAAGCAGCATGATGCCAGATATAATCCTAGGTAACTTACGTCATTACCTCGTGAAACTGCAATTTTCTGTGTAACTTTGGGCAAGTTATCTTTGCTTTCTATGACTCAGATTTCTCAGATTGTAAAATAGGGAAAGTAATAGAACCTATTTATAGGGTTACTAGGGCTTCCTTGGTGGCTCAGCTGGTAAAGAATCTGCCTGTAATGCAGGAGACCTGGATTTGATCCCTAGGCTGGGAAGATCCCCTGGAGAAGGGAAAAGCTACCCACTCCAGTATTCTGGCCTAGAGAATTCCATGGGCTGCAGAGTCCATGGGGTCACAAAGAGTCGGACGTGACTGAGTGACTTTCACTTTCACATAGGGTTACTCTGTGGATTGAATAAGTTAACTGATGCAGCATAATCAAAATGATATTTTGCATACAGTAAATGATCAAGAAATGTAAAATATAATCAATACTATAATCTCACTTACTCTTTAGGAAAACTTATGGTGAAGTATTATTATTATTAATTTCATGTTACAAAGGAGGAGACCGAGCCTCAGAGAGATTCATGCTTGTCTTATCTACTTCTAAGAAGTATTTGAGATTTAAACAACAAAAAGGATATCAAAGCACTTTTTAAACATGAATCACAGTACAAATGAAAGGAGTTAAGGTATTATTTGAGCTAAAGAAAACAAAGACTAGTAAGAATCTGTTAATGTGATTAGATATACAGGTAATGAAATGTAAAAGAAACAGCTCCTGCATCCAGGCAGTAATTTATGAGGAATATGATTCTCACCAACTCTAGAATCATAAACTGTGCCCAAGACATCCCACGGCATAGCTTCCATGGTACTGAGAGTAAAAACTCTTTAGTCTGACATTGTTTTATTTAAATCATAAGCAATTAGAAACAAATGCCATTTTGTACTCGACTCCAGGCTCTATTGTTCTTTAATGAAAATACTGGATAATCCGAACATAATTAATTCCAAGTTTATTTTTATGGATATTATCTTTAATATAAATAAGGTTTGCCCCTGTCTACATAAGGTGTGATTTCTGAGATTTCTTTTTCTGTTCTCTATTCTATTAAGAAAGCTAAGTAAATTAAGAGTAGCTAAAAGATCTATCATTCTTTGCATATAACTTGTATTCTAATACGCAGTGTGAGTTGTTTTATCTTGTTTTTTTGGTTATTTTTTTTTCTGATAGGATAACCTCAGATTAGCTGTTGTAAGAATTGCTTTGTCTATGTGTACCATCCAACTGATTATGTTTTTAAAAATGCATTTGCCCCTTGTGCTAGAAAAATTACCCAGTTAACATCATGATAATAGTAATTGATTTTCAGAAAAGGATTTGTAGGTCCTTTTCTCTGTAATTTACTTGCTGTTTCTGACAGCCCTTCACAATGGCTGTAATCAGTGTGGTGATTTTTCCCATGAACTTGGCCCAGAGCTGCCCATCACTACTTTACTTACATGTATATAAGTACTGCGATACCTTTCTCAGTTTGCTGTTGATTGTAATTAGAGTTACTTTTGTTTTTTTTCTTTTTAATTGTTAAGAACTTTCTACTTGTAAACACTATAAACATGAGTCAAAAATATTTTTTTTTCTCTCAGCAAGAAACACTGAATTATGGCATTTATAACTTGGACAGATCTTAAAGATCATCTACTCTTACCAATCAGTACATTAAAAAGAAAGGGTTTTTCAGAGGTTAAATGTCAAGGCCAAGGTCACATGGAGATTACATAAGTGACTAGACCTTTTAATCCTCTCTCCATTGCTCTGTAATTCATTGGTAAAGTAGGTTAGTATTAACAGTGTGTTAAATCTGTGCAGATCCAAATGTGAATAATTAATGCTTATCCCAATAATTAGGGAGAAACCTCCAAGAGGGCAGATACTTTGAAGCTTTTGTTCACTGTTTTACTCCTAGTGTCTCAGTTCAGTTCAGTTCAGTCGCTCAGTCGTGTCTGACTCTTTGCGACCCCATGAATCACAGCACACCAGGCCTCCCTGTCCATCACCAACTCCCGGAGTTTACTCAGACTCGTGTCCATCGAGTCGGTGATGCCATCTAGCCATCTCATCCTCTGTCGTCCCCTTCTCCTCCTGCCCCCAATCCCTCCCAGCATCAGGGTCTTTTCTAATGAGTCAACTCCGCATGAGGTGGCCAAAGTGTTGGAGTTTCAGCTTCAGCATCAGTCCTTCCAATGAACACCCAGGACTGATCTCCTTTAGGATGGACTGGTTGGATCTCCTTGCAGTCCAAGGGACTCTCAAGAGTCTTCTCCAGCACCACAGTTCAAAAGCATTAATTCTTCGGCACTCAGCTTTCTTCACAGTCCAACTCTCACATCCGTACATGACCACTGGAAAAACCATAGCCTTGACCAGATGGACCTTTGTTGGCAAAGTAATGTTTCCTAGTGTCTAGAATAGTGCATATCCTGTGTCAGTATTTTTTTTTTAATAAATAAATGAATAGTTAGTTAAAAACTCATACATGCACAATTTTTGTTTTCTTCCCCTTTATTACTTGGATTTTTAAATAGTGTGTTTTTACTTATTTATCCAGATAATTTATTTTTCTTTTTGTATATTAAATATCATCTCACCTCTACATTAAACAGTCAGCCAACCAAATTTTTATTAACCACAGGAAGTCATAGAATATGTGATTAATATTTTTTCTAATTGAACTAAATGCATTCCTCCATTCATTAATACATGTCAAGCAATTAAATTTCATGATATAAAGAGCTATTACTACAATTATTATAATTATGAACCATGGGTTAAAATGCTCTGGTATTAATTTACTGGTATTAAGAATTTCAAAGAGAAACATTTGCTCAAATGGTAAAATTGTTTCTGAAATCTCCCTGTCACATTCACGTATGTGAGACTTTCCAAGGAATATTTCATCATCTTCTTCTCCTCCTTCAAGAGGATCTATCCACCTTACATGTGCCCTGCTGCTAACACTCTTTCCCCACCCCCACCCCCCAGATCAAATACTAAAACCCAGGAGATAGTTTGCTTAAAATATCAATTCTTGGTAGCTTAATTTAGAGAGTGTCACCATAGAAAATCTTTTGATTAACCACGACTATAACCTTTAGTATAACAAAAGTAATGAGGATCATCAAAATGAATTTTATATTTGAGTAAGTACCTGAGAAGACATTCTGTTCTATTTAGACACTACAAAAAAAGAAAAAAGAAGAAAGAAAAAAAATGGAAAAATGATATAAGAAATTTCTGTCAGCTCTTTGTTTTGGTGCTGAATTAAAAAGCTGGTGCTATATGAATATGTATAGAATTATGCTGTTTTTCAGTGTACACAGGGGGAAATACCCCATAAAAACAAAAAAACAATGGTTATTACACAGTACTCCCAGTGCAGAGGAGTGATCTTGTTTACCTCTGAGTCTGTTGTTGGTATGCTGGCCTCATTGTGTCAGCAACCTAGGCTACATCACAGGCTGTCCACATTCTACCCAGGTTGTAAGTGATCTGAGCTGGTAATCAGGCTCAGCCACTATAGGACTCTCTCCCCTTCTCCTGACTCCTCAGGTAGCTTTGAAAGTGGAATTTTTTTTTTTTTTTTTGAAAGTGGAATTTTATTATTTTTTTTAAGTTGTTAATTTTATAAGAACTGACCCAGAGGTATTGAAAGGCTTCCTGAGAGATACTGGGTCTTCTCCTAGTTTAGTTGGTTGTTAATAATCCTGACTCCCCAAATAATAGCAGTGATTCAAACTGTTCAGCTCAATGCTTGAGTAATGTAGCCAGGTATCAAAACACTGGACTTTAAAGGGAAACAGACCTGAGCCACTCCAGATCAATATCTCAAGTATGAGAGGTCATTCAAGACCACGAGGGAAGAGTTGGACTAAGGCAAGATGCCACATCTGGCATGATTCCAAATACTGACGAGAAATTCAGGGCATCACAGTTAGTCAGAGTGAGGCATCTTGGAGCTCAGGAGGCCCTCTGTAAAAATAAATCCTGATTTTATTAGGAATTGAATTATTTCTCAGTTTGGAGAAATTTCAAATCATTTTTGTTTTTGTTAAGACATTGCAAACACTATTTATTTGATTTTAAATAAAACGCATTGAAAAATATTTCCAATTACAAAAGAAAAATAGATTCATTGCAGAAAACTTAGAAAATATTAAAAACTCAAAAAAGCAGAAGACAGTGATTTAACTTTTCATGACCATTATTAACATTTGCTGAAATGTTCTCTACATATATTTTTCAAATGAAACCATATCATGTACATGTTATAACCTGCTTGTCCAGCTTAATAACAGATATAAAAAATATTCCAAGTTTTCAAGTACTGTGCTACAATGTGATTCTAATGGCTGACTAGTAGACCATAAGTTACCTGACAAATATTCTTTGATTATTTAGGTTGTTTCCAATCAGCCTCTCTTATTATTTCTTCCCTTATGATCTCGCAGTACTCTGCTTATGCTGCTAATGCAAATATATGTATGTGAATGCATTTGTTGCCATCTTTTGCTATGAGTGCCTTTATCTTGGGGATTTGGTCTTTTTAAATCATTGTACCACCATCATCTAGTCCAGAATCAACACAGTAAATGATAGGTATATAATCAAATTACACACGTGAACCTAATAATTAGATATGATATGCACATAGACTTAGTAAGTTTTGACATATAGCAAAGACTGAGCTTCCCTGGAGGCTCAGATGGTAAAGAATCTGCCTGCAATGCGGGAGACCTGGGTTCAATCCCTGGATTGGGAAGATCCCCCAGAGAAAGGAGTGGCAGCCTATTCCAGTATTCTTGCATGGAGAATTCCATGGACAGAGGACCCTGGCAGGCTACAATCCATGGGGTTGCTAAGAGTTGGACATGACTGAATGACTTTTATTCATTCAGTCTTACTATGGAATGCTAGATCCATTCTAGCCACGATAAACCAAGTGAAAGTGAAAGTCGCTCAGTCATGTCTGACTCTTTGTGACCCCATGGACTACAGTCCATGGACTTCTCCAGGCCGGAATACTGGAGTGAGTGGCCTTTCCCGTCTCCAGGGGATCTTCCCAACCCAGGTATTGAACCCAGATCTCCCACATTGCAGGCGGATTCTTTACCAGCTGAGCCACAAGGATGATAAACCAAGGCAGCATATTAAAAAGCAAGAGACATCGATTTACTGACAAAAGTTCGTATAGTCAAAACTATGGTTTTTTTCCAGTAGTCATGTACAGATAAGAGAGTTGGACCATAAAGAAGGCTGAGTACCAAAAATTGATGCTTTTGGATTGTGGTGGTGGTGAAGACTCTGGACAGTCCCTTGGACTGTACAGAGATCAAACCAGTCAATCCTAAAGGAAATCAACCCTGAATGTTCATTGGAAGGACTACTGCTGAAGCTGAAACTCCAGTACTTTGGCCACCTGATGCTAAGAGCCAACTCATTAGAAAAGACCCTGATGCTGGGAAAGACTGAAAGCAAGAGAAGTGAAGGGCAGAGGATAAGATGATTAGATAGTTAGACTCAATGAACATGAATTTGAGCAAACTCCGGGACATAGAGGAGGACAGAGGAGCCTGGCAGTCCATGAGGTGGCAGAATCGGACACAACTTAGTGACTGAACAACAACCACAGATCCATTCAGAGGTAAATCCCTTATAATATGATCACCATCCCTTCAAAGAGCAGTGGAAGGTCTAGAGACCCCTTTCAGACATATAGTTTCAGACATCTGTTTCTTTTCAGAGTCGTTTTTGTGTTTCTTTGTTTCGTATCACCTGGGAGTGTTTCCTGAGAGCTCTAACTACAACAATCATAGTTTAACTCTGTCAAATAAATTCTAGTATATAGCATTACGTTTTTAATTCCAGCTCTGCTACTCACCAGCTCTTTAACTTTCGGTAAGTTGTTTAACCTTCTGCATCACTTTTTCCTATCTGTAAAATCTGAGTTAAAAATATCTATCCCACACATTTAAGAGGAAAAATTAATTTGCTTTTTTAAAAGTAAAATAAAATAATGTATAAAAATAACCTGCCTAATAACTAGAAGATAGTATGACTCTTTAAATGCCTTTTGTTTTTCCTTTCCTTAAATCCTTTTGACATGTAGGACTAATTCCACTTCAGTCAGTGACTTGGTTTCCCGAGGGTTAATGCTACATGTAGTCTTCATCCATTTGGCAGAGGCAAGGGAGAACACATTATATGTAAGAAAAATGAGATAGCCCTTGCTTCTGATTTTCCCTTCTTTTAAAAGCTGTAAACACAGAAGTGGTTGCTTCATGTCAGAGCATCCTGAATGCTATGTATTTATAGTTAATGAAAGGCAAGGCAAGCAACTCTGAAATGCATGCTTCAGGATTTTCTCTTGATACTTTCTAGAGTCTATCGTAAGTTAGAGCTGATTTTATAGTAGGATAGACACATGAAAGAACATTGTAGATTGTCCAAACTTCTGTTCAGGTAGAAGTTGGTGGTTTGCAGCTCCAGGGAAATTAAGGGTTCTTTGGGCATGCTGCTCTGTAGCTGGGCGTTTGAGGTGTTTTCTGGGACAGCAGATACGCAAACTGTCCTCAGAATGCCCTGTCCACTCCAGCTGAGTCATCTAGTGGCTCAACTGGGATCACAGTTTGTCATGCTCACATCTATTTTTATAGAACTAAGCTTTACATATTCTTAGAGATAAATGCCTGTTTATTGGGGTACAAAGATGGACAGGGAGAGTCTTCTGACCCCCAAGGGAGTCGAGGAGAGAACCTCAGTCAATTCCAGGCGAGAAGTGGACTGTCAGTCTGACAGCAGCAGGAAGATGCAGGCTTTGTGCTGCGTCTAGCAGTTTCATGCCGTTCATCCAATTGGCTGGTTTAGGTTTCAGTGGTGGGGTGGAGAAAGGGGCTGCAAGAAGGAAGGAGAGCTAAGTGGTGCCTGGCAGCTTTCCTTGTGTTCTAGTGTTCCTCTGAACAGTAATTACTGTCATGTATTCAAAGACTTGACAGCAGGAACAGAGAATCTCTTTGGTGAAGTACCTAATCTGTATTTGGGTCTGAGTGTCTTTGGGCCTACAGAAGATCCAGAGAAGCTGCAATTAGTGGTTTATGAATGCAAAACAGCACATTGTGGCTAAGCATGGATCTTTTGCCTTCCCGAAAAATCTAAGTTCCATGGAAGAAAAAGGTAGCCCTCTGATGTAGATGGGCATGCAGATACCTGTTTCAGCCACCACTTATATGCCCCCTGCCTCCAAACCAACAATACTGCACAAAAGAAGGAACCCATGTGAGTGGGGAGCCCTGAGGGCTCAGAACTGTTTTGTTTCCTTACAGATGGATAGGAGCAGGCATAGTTCAAATTAACCAAAAGATGTAGCTCATTTTTTTTAATGTATCGGATGTGTAGCTCAGACTGAGGAAAGGAAGTAGGCTGAAAGAGATTATGTTGGGACCAGTTTTACATAAATTCTGCTCTATTTAATTTGTGGGAGTTTCTTGAAATCAAGTTCCCCATTGTAATTTCTTCCAAGGCTCAAGCTGTGGGCTCTGCCCTCCCCCCCCAAAAAAGGGACAATATATGTGTATTTGTGTACTTATATAGAACCTGTATTTTCTGATCCAAACATCAGATCACATGTTCCACATTTTTAGCAAAAGCATGAGCCAAATGTCTAGACATCCTGGGCAGGCCCCTGCAATTTGGCACCCTGACAGGATGAATGATTAATGCTTTTATAATTTGCTCTTTAAATATGTATCTGTATTTATTTATGTGTAAGCATGAGAGTGACTTTGGGCACGGCTAGCTGTGTCACTCAGCCGTGCCCCTTCTATTCTTCCAAGCATTTTATTCGGGATGAGGGGGAGACCTCAGAAAGGCCACTAAATAGGAACAGGATCTTTAAATAAAGAAATAATTTAAATAAACCAAATTGACTTAAGGAAGACTTTCAAGATTAGGGATATAAAGACGTAGAGATTTCAGTTCATGCAGTCTCTATGAAACTTCCATTCTAATAGCCATAATCAAGAGGAACAGAAATGATATTTATTTTAAATAATAAATTTATTTTAAACGGGAAATAATTTATTTCTCTATGCCCTTCTTTATCTGAATATGCTGATTACACTGACCAAGTAGTATTCTTTTCTCCCATATTTAATCCTTTATAATGGTTCATAAACTGAATTTATGCTAAGAAGTTTAAATGAACAGAACATAATCTAAGCAGACACTGTTATGATAGTTGCAAGTTGAAGATAAGTCTTCCAGCTTACACTGGCAAGGTCCAAATCTCCAATTCTTTGAATATCCTTCAATGTATTCACAATGGCAGAAGCTGTAGGATTTTTACATCTGTAACATCTTTGCAGCACATCGTAAAGCAGACGTTAGAAATGGTCTGTTTTCTTTAAAAAACTTAGTAATAAGGAAAAAAGAAGGAAGCATGGAAGGAGGAAGGAAAGGAAGAACATTGAATGTCCATTCTTTTGCTAGGTAATTGTGTTCTCTGTTTTTCATAGTTCCTCACCTCTGAATTGTTTATATTATGCACATAACACATATGTATGCACACATATATACATATTCATATACATACACAGCACTTCACTCTTATAAGTTTGTGCTTAAAATCTCTGCTGAAAAGGCCCTTCTTTCCCTGGTATTTCAATTAATGATGGCCTCTGAAAAAAAAAAAAAAAAGATAAAAAAAATGATGGCCTCTGGCTAGTTGTCCAGCTTTGAACTCACTGTCAAATCCTGAATGAAATCACTATGTGAACTTGAGTGTATTACTTAAAGTTTTTGACCCTAGTTCCTTTTTGTGTAGCATAAATGGATTACAGATAAATAACTATATTTTGTTGGATTAAATACAAGATAAAATATATATCTGCCTGTTTTTTGAGAGTAGGATGACTTCACGTTTCTTTAATCTTCAAACAGGCCCTTTCTGTACCTCTTCCCATATGCCAGCCATGATATTGTGTGTGTCTATGTTAGCCCACAGCCAGCTTTATTGATGGTAATGTGGCTAAATTCATTTTTGAGCCTCCAAACTCACATACATATGCAAAATATTTACATAACAACATACACTTTATCGGGTTTCAGAAAAGTTTAAAAATAATAATATTATTGTTTTCTTATTTAATTACTTTTATTATTATTTTAGTAATATTAATATAATAATATTATAAAGTTTATTTTTAAACTTTTCTGAATGAAGGTAAGCTTTCAACAAGGGTCTTTTATTTTCCTTTGACTCACATATAAAGATCTGCTGCTTGATGAGCACTTGGTATATGACAGACTAGGTACCACTGTTTATATGTATTTCTATGATATAACTCCTGTAAAAGTTCTAAGAAGAGGAACCTGTTTTATCAAAAGTCATATCTTAAAAACCCATGCATTTAACCACTATGCTATACTGCCTTTCAAAGCACAGAAAGAAGAAAAACATCAGGGAATAGCCAAAGATGTGGAGACTGGGGACCAGGAATACTAACCTATCTTCTGCCTGGCTAAGAAAAATGAAGAGGACAATGTATGTGTAGACTATAATTCTATGTGAAACTCTTCCATCTAATATATAAACCAGAGTTCTTATTTTCAAATACAAAATCTTATCAAATTAATTAAAGTGGGTTAAAGGAATAGGATCAATAGCCTTGTCTGAAGAGATATCATTAAGAAAATATCCTGTTCTTGAGAATCATAATAAAAATTCATACTAGAAGCAAAACTCTTGCCCATATAAATGTGGATGTTGTTTCAGCCAGAAGAGAAATCTGACCTAGAAGTCTGTCTAAATAACTGTTTCAGTGAGGATCAGAGGGGTAGAGGAGGTTATGTGGAATGCAGAGAATACTAACTTATTAGACTTTCCTTTGAGTCCTTAAGAATTTGATATCATATTATTCTTAGGATATTTTTTAAAAATGTAAATGCTGTTTAATCCAACAATGATATTTGAAATATCTTAAAAAAGAGTGACACCTGTTGTGTACCAATTATGAATTAAGTATGTAGCATGCTAGACACTCTAGAAGATGAAAGGAAGTAAAATTAAGGAACTAGCTCCCAAGAAGCTAACAATTTAGTTTGGGTACACAATGCATGTATGTACAAATGAGGAATACCAACGTGAAAGCTCCATTGGGTAATGGACTTTTTTTATTCACTTATCTATGTCCAGAACTAAGAATGATACCTACCTAATACCTAATAGCTATATAATAAATATTTAACCAGAATAGATGAATGAATAAACACATAGAAGGATGGGAGATAAATATCTCTAGTCACTAATATAATGGGGGTTCTATGGTGGCTCAGATGGTAAAGAATCTGCCTGCAATGCAGGAGACCCAGGTTTGATCCCTGGGTCAAGAAGATCCTCTGGAGAAGGGAATGGTTATCCCTCCAGTATTCTTGCCTGGAGAATTCTATGGACAGAGGAACCTGGCAGGCTACAGTCCATAGGGTCGCAAAGAGTCAGACATGACTGAACAACTAACACAGAAATAATATAAGAGAAATCACAAAATAGTACAGGATTAATTGTCAAATTAAGGATAAAGGAAATAAATAGTGAAGGGATGGAAAGGCTGACTATTAAGAGTATTGAAAAAAATGGATGTTTATAAAGGTACCCATCATGATATCTAACATTTACTGATTCCCAACAGTCGTTAGCTACTGAAATCTAGTCTAGTAATTCAGTAAACCATGTCTCTTCTGTACCCAGAGATATATATTTGAGGATTGAGATAGATATGATAATTTAGGTCACCTGGAACACAACACAATTTTTGTTATCAAAGCTAATGAGTTGACATATAGGGGAGCATTTGGTTTTATGAGTAAATTTATTCGGTTTTATTTCATGATTTCTTATTTGAAATCTAGACTGTAATTATCTTTCACCCATGCTCTGTTATTTTGTTTTTCATTATTACTTGGCCCGTTGCTTGAGTCTACTCTTTCTCTTCAGTGATTTGTGTTTTAATTTAGTCATTATTGGATGAATCCCTTCCAAATGTACTATGGATGGCAGCTTCTTAAATGCTTCTCCTTCATGAACAGAAATTGGTTTGGTTTTAATCTGTGGTAACCTTCTAAACACTGAAATGAATTGTTTCAGTCTTACTCTTCTGCCAATACTGTTAAACACACACACACACACACACACATACACACACACACACATATATATCCTAAAATGGCACACTATACAAGTTGCAACTGGAAAATCATCTTAAAATATACTGTTTTTAAAAAGTAATTCCTTGTCACTTGGAATAGATATGTAGGTTTCAATTTTTACACCATTCAGTACATTTTCATTTATTTTATTTGTATCAGTCATTACAAAATGTGAACAACTACTTATAAGACATCTCACTTCATACACTGGGGATGGAAAAGCATGCCATGTTCTTTAAACTCAGTGACCTTTGTCCTAAGGGTAAAGATATGATACATACATGTTATTTGAAAAGGTAACTATATACAGTAAGTGGTAGATGAGTGCCATCAAAAAGAAGTGTTTTAAGAGTTTAGACAATAGAGTTAGAGAAGAGATGAATAAATATAGAATCTCATCAGGTAAGACTTCAGAGAACAAAAGGCAGTTGAGCTGTGCCTTGAAGGATGGAAGCAGGAAGGGTGTTTCATATGGATATAGGAAGAGAGAATGTGGCATGAGAACTAAACATAAGACAGGAATGCACAAGACAGGAGACTGAGTTTCCTGTACTGTGTGGGATGGAAGTTCAATGTGGTGAGTATTAAAAAGAAATCTGGAAGATTGTATAAGTTATTTAAGTTTTCAGAAGATGATGATGTATTTATGAACTCTGTATATAGTAGTGATTTCAAAGCAGTTTCCAAATCACTTTTGTATCCAGTCTCTCATTTGATCACTGAAGCAAACCTGTAAGAAAAATTATTATATATACATATAACAGATACTGATAGTCAAATGGTAGAACTTGATCCAATGGCACACACCTAGAAAGTGTCAAAACACGTATGTGAGTCCAGATATGACCTAAATCCCATGTTCACATCCCCATTCCATTCTATCAGAAGATGAATATGAATCATTATCACATGACCAAAACTGGCATATACATGAGATACCATTTCCAGCATGATATTAAAGAATGAACTTTTTTCTCCTTAGATACAATTTGAATAGATGAAAGTGAGATCATTTTGAATAGAAGAGGTTGTTCAATTAACATTCTCAGCATTATTTTCAATAGAATAATGACTTGTTCATGATTCCATCACCACATATGGATTTTAGCCCAAATTTCTCTGAAGATGTTACAATCCACTCTCTGTATCTTTATAGCATATAATCAAAATCACATTTTCATCTTCTTCCAACTGCTTTCACATTCCTTTCTTATATTGAATTGTTATGACATTGGTATGATGTAAACACATGAGATATTATTCTAATTTAACATATTTATGAAGGCAAACAGAATTAGAACAATCTGCCCATCATCCTACTCATATTGGTGGTGGAGCCAGATATCTTTTTAAAAAATACTTTTTATTTTTATTTTATACTGGAGTATAGCCAATTATAGTTCCCCAGTGTGGAGCCAGATATCTTGACTCAGCCTAACAGTCCATAGTTCCAGGCTGCTCCCAAGATACTCAAGTTTGCATTTGATAGTGCAATTTAACACATACCAGAAGACACAGAAATATCTGCTGAGAATGTGGTGTTTTGGGATTCTTCCTGCAAACTTGCAGCTTCTAACTCTGAGCTCCAGGCTTTTTCCTCATTGTACTTAGTGCTATGAAATGAACTAGTTAACATTCATCTGTTTTTACCTCATGCAACCACATAGTCTGACACTTACCTTTGCTAATGATTGATAGAGGGAGAAAACTGTCTTTTCCAAGGTAAGCTGTGTAGCAGAGAAATGGCCATGACCCTGAGATTGGACATGTACCAACCTAGCTTATAAGTGCTAAAGACAAGGAAGGGTTATCTTTCTGGGTGGGCAATGACTCTGAAAAGAGACAAATTTCCCATAGTATAGTATAGTGATGTCAGAATTATGACTTTCTTCTCTTCTCCCTCTGGCTGAATGTGAAAGATTTAATTTGGTCTCTTACAATTTCCAGGAGGATTAAAGTATAGTCAAGGGACCCATCTGTGGTAATAGAATGGAGTTGGTTAACCTTGACTAAAGTTAATTTAGCTACTGGAAATGGTTAACAGGCAGGGGTGTGGAAGACAGTTGCCAGTTCATGCTTTTCTTTATCACATATCTTGCAATGTTCCTTAATGTCTCAACTAATTTTATTCTAATTTTTAAAGTAAAAGCTGTATACTTTACTGTTAGATGTTAATCATATTGCTTGCTCATTTTTTTGTTCTTTGATATTTATATCACCATTGTCAGTGATGTGATGGCATAGCTCAAATTCACCAACACTTTACTGTAGATTTGGGTGATAATAAAAATATCAAAAACACATCATATTGCATTTCAAATATACTTATCCAAGAGGAACGAGCACCTTACAACATTTGATTTGGACTTAGGAATAAACTCATCTACGTCAGATTAGTCCTCAATGCACCAAACAGCTTTCTATATTTATTTGTGCTGTGTGTGCTTAGTCGCTCAGTCGTGTCCAACTCTTTGCGACCCCATGGACTGTAGCCTTCCAGGCTCCTCTCTCCATGGAGATTCTAAGGCAAGAATACTGGAGTGGGTTTCCATGCCCTCAACCAGTGGATCTTCCCAGCCCAGGGGTTGAACCTAGGTCTCCCATATTGCCGGTGGATTCTTTACGTTCTGAATCACCATGGAAGCCCAAAAATACTGGAGTGAGTAGCCTATCCTTTCTCCAGGGGATCTTCTTGACCCAGGAATTGAACCAGAGTCTCCTGAATTGCAGACAGATTCTTTACCAGCTGAACTACCAGGGAAGCCCCTATATTTATATATGATGTCATATATGTTAGCAAACACTACTGCTGATTAGTGGTAAAATGGTTATGGTTGTGGTGGTATAGGTCATGTCATGTCTGGCTCTTTGGAAACCCGTGGACTGCAGCCCGCCAGGCTCCTCCGTCCATGGGATTCTCCAGGCAAGAGTACTGGAGTGGGTTGCCATTCCTTCTCCATGGGATCTTTCCAACCCAGGTATCAAACCCACATCTCCTGCATTGAAGGGGATGGATTCTTTTCAGTTGGGCCACCAGGGAAGCCCACAGTGGTGGAATCATATCCCTCTATAGTATTTTACTAAGTATATTTAGATTCACACACGCTATGCTTCTGACCAGTTCCTCCTTACATGTATGTAATTGGAAGTTGGAGAGAAATTGCAATATGTATTTGAAAGGAGCAGGATGATTTGCTTTTTTTGTCTCTCAGAACTGACTTTAACTCAGGATCAAGCCAGTCACCCATGCCTGGCTGCTTCATGGTGCAGTTGGAATACCTTGTACGTGGAACCTCTGCCAGCCGAGCACTTGCCAAGTCTATGCTCTGCTGATTCCATAAAATGTTACTGTCAAAAAGCTTCTGGTAAAATTCTGTTGCCATGAGTAAAGGCATTGCATTAGAATAAGATTATTTCCAAATGGACATGGGGTTAAATTAGCCATTGTAACTGTAATACTTTAATATCACTATCAGATATATTGAAGCCACAATTTTAAACTGTGTAATAAAATGAGTACAAGAAATCATTTCATCAAATGAAATGTTTAAATGTGAATAACTGGAGAGCAGTTGTTCTGCAATTACATCTTTTCCCAGAGAAAAATAAAATCAGGGCATTTCAGCCAGACCTTCTATTAATGTTGTCTTTTGCTGGGGAGGCTGGCCCCCTTGGATGGAGCTGCAGTCCTGAGGTTATCTAGGGACACAAAACCACCGAGTTCACAGCGAAGGTGAACAGCTCAAGTGAATTCTGCAGATGAGAGCTGAAGTGTCGAGATGACGATGCCTCTGAATTAAGGAGCAGAGTGAGAACCCTGTTGTGACTTTTGGTATTAAGAGACAAAGATGTCATCTATTCTGTGTGATCTATTAGTACTGTTAGAGGAATCAAATGAGAGAATGTATCTGAAAGCCTTTTGAAAAGCGTGAAAGGCTCTGTAAGGACACAGGAAGCCTGCTTTGACCTGTATTACACCAGGATCTGTGATTAGCTGACATGTTGACCATAGGGTAACTAAGGACCTGAGCTACCATCAGACTTTGATAAAGGAGAGCTTAGGGAATGAATGGCATACTTTGGTTTATTAAATTGATAAGCCTAAAGACTTTTTTTAAAAGATTTAAATTCTTATGGTTGATAGTTTTTTTTTTTTTTAAGCAGCGATTAACTTTATTGCTTTGGCATATAGAGTAAATGTATTAGAAAGGAAAGAAAAGGCTCTGAATCTTACTTTTCTTTTTGGAATCTGATTCTCATAATTTACTGTGTGATCTCAGTTAGGTTAACTAAACTCTCTGAACCTGTAAAATAAAGTTAATAATATTCAATACCTGGCATCTTTGTGTACATCAAATTATTTAACATGTATTACTTAGTCTGTGTCTAATAGTTGGCTAATAATTATGAGCTAATTAACAAGTAATTTATAAGTAATTAATAAGTATTTTAATAAGTGATATATATAAATTTATAGATAATTTTCTATTTTTGCATTTATATTTATATAAATAGATACATAATTAGTAAGTAACTTATTAATAAGTAATTAAACAATTAATTAAAGAGTAAGCATGGAGAAAAATCTAATTCTTTTCCCGTGCTATAATAAATGAAGGTGATTCTCAAAGTGCAGGTTTTAGAATCACCAGGAGGGATAAACATGTGGATTCCTGAGGCCTCTTCCTGATCTTCTAGAGGTGGGTCCTGAGAAGATGCTTTTCAAAATAATTTTATTTATTTATTTTTTACTGTGCTGGGTCTTGGTTGCTGTATGGGCTTTTCTCTTGTTGCAGTGCATGGACTTCTCAAGGCAGTGGCTTCTCATTGTGGAGCACAGGCTCTAGGGTGTGTGGGCTTCAGAGCCGAGGCTCAATAGTTATGGCACATGGGCTCAGCTGCTCCACAGCATGTGAGATCTTCCCAGATCAGGGATCAAACCCATGTCTCCTGCATTGGCAAGTGGATTCTTTACCACTGAGTCACCAGAAGGTGCTTTTCGATAAACATTCCAGCTAATTCTTAAACTTACAAGTGACAAGTACTGATTTAGACAGAACCTTAGAGTAGAGGCTAGTAGTAACTATTTGAGAATATAGGAACTTAAATTTTAAGCTGAAAGTGATGCAGTAACTGCATGGAAGTTTCCATTTTATGTTCATTTTGTTTGCTTTGCTGTCATTTGTTTTTACCCCAAAGTACAAAAGAGTCATTAAAAGTCTTTTCAATTAGAGGGTCTCAGTAGATAAAGGTTATCAAGGTTTTACTGCACTTGCACATTAAATTATGTAAGATACAGTTGCAAAAAGAGAGGAACTTAATAAGGAATAAAGGCACATTAAATTTGGTATATTGAAAAAACTAGTTTAGAATTGATAACTAAACTAACTGGTCAAATAAAAGACTTGCCCTTCCCCTGTCAAAAGGCAGAGAGACAAATTTAAGCTGTATACTTAGAAGCCCTGTCCTGTGTCTTGCTCATCGGCAATGAATTGATCATATGTTGTTTTCCATTTTTTTAAAATTAAAGTATAGTTAACTTACAATGCTGTGTTAGTTTCAGATGTACAGGAAAGTGATTCAGTTATTATATATAGATATCCTTTTTCATATTATTTTCCATTAAAAGTTATTATAAGAGATTGAATATAGTTCCCTGTGCTGTACCTTAGGTTCTCATTGTTTATTTATTTTATATATAGTAGTGATATATTTAATGCCAGATTTCTGATTTATCCCCTCACTATCTCCTTTTGTACTCATGCCTGTTTTCTATGTTTGTGATTTATGTATCATTTTTTTAGGTTGCACACATTAGATCATGTGATATCTTTGAATTGCTTCACTTAATATTATAATCTCTGGGTCCATCCATGTTTCTGAAAATAGCATCATTTCATTATTTTTTATAGTTGAGTAATGGTCTATACATACAGTATATATACCACAATACATATATACAGCATCTTCTTTATCCCCCTGTCAGTGGACATTTAGGTCGCTTCTGTGTTTTGGATGTTATGAATGAACATATGCTTTTAATATATGTAAGCTAAGTGCTGAGTCCATTTATTTTTGACGCTTTTCCAAAGAATAAACCATTCAAATCGAGGAGAGTATTAATGATGTCTAATAGCTTGCTGAAAAGTACGGAAGTCATATAAGATCAGACAAGAATAATGTTTCTAAGGATCTCTCTGTGCAGAGAGGAGGTGTTATATGTTGGAGGGGTAGGGTACCTCACACATGAGGAAGAGGTGTGTACTTATCGTAGTGGGAATTAAAATGTTCTCTGGAGTAGTCTGGAGTTAATGTATTATATGAGCAAGATGTGAGTTCCTAAATTTCTTTTCCAGCTTGCTTAATTATCGAAGCCCTTTAACAGTTATCATGAATGCCTATTACCTGTTCAAGGATTCTTTCTTGGTGTGTGGTCAAGAGTTGAATTACCTTCAGTGATAACACAAGTCTGTAGTTCCTTTGAAAGCTCTCTGTCCACCTACAATGTAAAGTCGCAAGCAGACAACTTTACTGGCCTTTCCCAGTTTTCAGTAGCCTTTCTTTGGATAGGAGAACCTTGTTTAACCATTGCCCATGTTCTGGTAGGTGCTTTGTAGCCAACAGTTCTAATGTCCCTACATCTTCCTTCACCCATTGACCAGTCAGAGTCTAGTCTTAGCCATTTCATCTCAAAATGTATCCTCTGAAATAGGACTGCTGTGAAACTGGACCATAAAATAAAGTGCCTCTATTTTAGGTGAGCTCTTGGTAGTCTTGTGATCTTAGAGGAATTTTCTTATCTGGAAAGCATGGTAACTTACTAGGAGAGTACAAATGATTTAATACAAGCCAAAAGTCTAACAGTTTTGACTGGAACCAAATAATAGTTTATTCCTTAAGCATAAGACAACAATCCTTAGCTGGTGGGCCAAGAAGTCATCAATTGAAAACAAAGGTCCCAGAGGCTAGAAAATAAGATGTTGGGTATTTTCAGATTCCTCTTAGTTTTTCTGACTTACTCTATCATGGATAACTAGGGTGACAGAATCCCTGATTGTGCCTGTTACCCTGCGTAATTTGTTAATGGTGCTTCTTCTCTAAAATGGTTTCTTCTCTAAAGTGGTCCAGTTTGGATGATAAATTATATGGCCACCCTTCTGTTTTGCCCTTTTGTATTACTATATGTGTCTACTTCCTTGCACTTATCATAATGATATTTTCCCCACTAAAATGTAAATTCCATAAGGACAGAGACTTTGTGTGGTTCTGGGTGACAACTCAATGCTTAACAAGCATATAACAGGTGTTCAGTAAATATTTGTTGAGCAAATGCATGTATGTATCACATGCCATCCACCAAGGCCAAGCTTGTTCCTCAGCAAGTGAGCCCATGTGGTTATCTGTAGAAGAAGCTAACGGCATATGGTGGTGCTCTAAGGAGCACTGTGCTGTCCTCAACCCTTCTGAGAAGCTCTATTAAAGACTGGCTCTTGGGAGGCCGTAAGCAGAGGAAAATCCCCCCTTAGAAACCATCAGAGAATCTGATATCCAAATGGGACCCATGTTCCTCCTAGCAAGAGGAGAATCCTGTTGCATGCTGTGAGGAGACTGCCAGGCTTTGAGCTATGCCTGAGGGCTGCTCAGTGGCCTTGACTCCGGCTTTAGTCGCCTTGGTCTGCCCTGGCTTTCTGCTTGTACACTCCCATGAAGAGAAAAAGTGAGGAAAAGGCAAAGAGACTGGAATGAAGAATGGCGAGAAGCAAAATAGATCTCACTGATACCCTACACCATCGACTTGTTTTCTTCTCCTGTGTGACCTCATACTTCCTATTCCACTTTATGAATTATTTTGGGCAGAGTACTATGTTCTCTGGGGAAATGTGAAAGTTAAAGTCACTCAGTCATGTCCAGCTCTTTGCAACCTCATGGAACATACAGTCCATGGATTTCTCTAGGCCAGAATACTGGAGTGGGTAGCCTTTCCCTTCTCCAGGGGATCTTCTCAGCCCAGGGATGGAACCTAGGTCTCCTGCATTGCAGGAGGAAATGAGTTGTGTGTAATTTAGATGCCCTACTCATTATAGAGGGTCCACCTCTTAAGGTCATGAAACTCCTTTTGGAAGTTTACCTTTTCCTAGGTGCTTCACATCCTTTATCCTGGGATGAGGATCTAGCAGGGAAACCACAGCCCTGTTTCCAGTAAGGACCAAATAATCTTATCACAGAGAAAACTAATTGGACAATAAGAGTAGATGCCAAGCTGTGTCATACTAAGCTGATATAACTCCACCAAATGATAACAAAATTCACATTTTAGTTAACATGTGAAATTCTTTCAGTTACAATTGCTATGATTTTTTTTTGGTGGGGGGGAGGATGTATTTAAAATGGCTCATGAACCACCAACTGCTTGTCCATTTCCTAAGTGCCTAAGGAACCTAAATTAGGAATCATTACGTGAAGTGATCTCTGTTTGTTTTTTTTTTTTCTTCCAGTTCTGAAGTTCATTGACTTTCAGATTCATTTATATCAATTCTAACTTCCAGAGTGTTGACCACCCTAGGGACAGCTGCCCTTATGGTAATTTTCTTAGGTTAGTCCTAACATACTAATGAATGTTCTATTTCTATATAAGTCAAAAATTAGTAGGCTGCTTCTTTACAATACCTACAGTCCTTATAAAATACAAAATTTAAGTTAGCAATCTGAATTTTTAGGAGTAAGGTCTTTAGTAATATAGGCAACTCTATCATTGTTAAGATATAATACAAAATAACTGACAACTGAGGTATAAATGCAAGCACTATGATTCAATACAGAAAAATCTCTAAGATTTAACAGAATCTAAAATTCAAAAGGTGAGAGACTTTGTCTCTAGGCAGAAAATGAAGAGGGGAACATTTTTCAGCTGGCTAGGATATTCTTTTCTGTATAAGTATCCAGAGTTCATTGCCACTGGCTTCTTCTGGATCGATCACATTGTTCTAAATGAATGATGCTGTCAGTTTTAAAGAATGTCAGGGAGTTGTGCAGTCAGCTCTAGATATAATGAAAATGCTCTAGCAGCTTCCTTGACTTCATCAGGGCAGCAGGATTGAATTTGAGCTTGAATTTTGAAATGATAAAAAGCTGTTTGACTGCATTTTCAATATGTTTATCAGAAGAAAGCTGAAAGTACAAGATAACTTCTGCAAGAAATTTGAAAATGAAATGGGTATCAGAATCGGCTGAAAGGAATCTGCTGCAGCTGAACATTACTCACGTTTCTACTGCCAAGAACCCGCACTGCACTTTTCTTCCAGAATTATTTTTAACTAGCTTGGAAGGCATCCAGGTTTGAATCTCCCAGAAGCAATTTTGTAAATGTGAGAGGGGCTAACTGACTTCTGATTCCAAAGACAGGTGCACCTGGATGTCTTTTATACAGCTGTGAAAATCCACAGGATGGTCATCACTTATCATTCCACAGTGGAACAGCTTAAGTGTGAAATGCATTTTCCTCCAAAGGTGATGAAAGCCAGCAAGGCAGATCAAAGTTAAGCCAAGCAAATACATACACACCCATTTTCCTTTTCTCCTTCCTCAGAAAATATCCTGACAATAAAGTGAAAGATTTATGACCAGAAACCTGAGAGTCAGCTGCATATATCCAACTGAAATTACAGTTGCTACTTAGTCCTGTCTAAATGAGGTACAAATTCATTTGAAATCCCTTGTGAGATAAACTGGCTACTACCCCCTGAGGGTTGTTCAAATTTTGTGAAGCAAGGTACAGTAGGAGGTTTTATGTTAAACAATGAAGCAAAAAAAAAAAAAAAAAGGTAGAATCTGAAATCTGATGGTTATTGCTTCTTAGTTAAGAAAAAACAAAAATCCAGTTATACTTTTCAGTCTTTTAACACTGGAGTTGTCTTCTGTTATCACATTGAGATTAAAAGTGCCCTAGTCATTGATAGCATTCCCATTTTACAATAACATTCTACAGATTTTGTGTATAATTTACAAATATAGTTAAATATAATCAAATATAAAAAGGTCAAGGTGAATAAAATATTTAATATTGTTTTCAATTTGTCTTTAACTACAGCTCATATAAACTTATTGCCTGTGAAAATTTCTTTAAAATCAATGTTCATCTTGAACAAAGTTTTCTTTTTTTAAAATTTATTTAACAAAGTTTTCAGAGGAATCTTTTACAACTGGAGAATCTCTAATTCTCTAATTGCTCTCAAGATTGTCTTAGCAGTTAGCTAAGATCATTTACTAAGGTAAAAGTCCCCCTGCTATTAACCCAAGTGTTCTGGTAACCTCTTGGGTAAAATATACCAGAATGTGTCCCATGCATCATGTAATTATTGCTTTACAGGTTTTCCCAAACCCAGAAAAGGCAGTGAATAGGTAACTCAGCAGGTGAAGTGAAGTTGCTCAGTCATGCCCGACTCTTTGCAACCCCATGGACTGTAGCCTACCAGGCTCCTCTGTCCATGGAATTTTCCAGGCAAGAGTACTGGAGTGGGTTGCCATTTCCTTCGCTACATCAAAAAGTGTCCTGGGATTGGTAGACTTTAGTTAGTTAGTTAGAAAGAGAGGTCACCCATCTTACTTCAGTAGTGAAAATGCATTTTAAAGGTTGACACAGAAATAAAGAAGATAGTAAATATAATGTTCCTGAAACAACTATATGTCCAGGCTTAAAGTAAAAAACAAGAAACACATGATAGTCAGGTCTATGAAGAACAGATAGACTTCAGCCTCTGGAAGGTGGACTAGATCCAAGGCAGAGTTTGGGGGATCATTGATCTAGTATCTACCACTAACTGACTTAAGGACTCAATTTTTCTCTTTTCTCTCTATGTTATTTTTCTGCTTTCCCTTCTTCTACTAACTGACTCCTTTATCTCTAGTTTGAATTTATATAAGAGATGCCACTGGGTTTAGTTTACTATTATTATTCCTTTATGGGCAGATTGTTTATGGGTGGGCTAGAGGTTAGCCTGTATACAAGGGCATTTTCTGGGTCAAGTGATCCCTGGGTCAGTCAGCTATGGCTAAGGAGTGTCAGCCAGCAGTGTACCCATGTAGATGGAAGGACTAAGAAGGAAATATCAAAGTGAGGTTGAAAGGGTAACTGGTATTTTGTGCCTTGGCTTATCTAATTATTTTTCCCTGAATGACTCAAGAAAAATTTCCAATATGTGGGGAGTTGAAAATAATTCATCTCTATAAGTCAAAAGATTTCATTCTGAATTTATGAAAGTCATGATATACTTTGTGGTTAAGTATAAAGGAAGCATATTACTCTCATATTTATTGCACACTTACTGTGTTACCAAGCACTTTGCTAATTGTTTTCATACATTATCACATTTAATCCTTACCATAAAGCTTTCAAATACTTTTATAGATTTGATATTACTATTGACACTATCCTTGTGCTTCAGTGTAACCTATTACAAGCAATGGGATTTATATTAACTTTTTAAAATAAAACTGACAAAGAGATCAAACTTTAGTCCATTAGAGATATGATTCAATGCTTGATAAAACATTAATCTTTGTCCAGGTTCCTGTTACAATAAATTTATTTGTCAAATATCAATTTAATACCAAAATAGATAGTTATTTTTTGTTATGAATTGCAATAGATTTATACTTGAAATTATTCATTCCTGGGAAGCTTTATGTATTATATAAATATGTATTAAAAAATATATATATATATAAATATATAACTTGTAAAGCTTTATCAAGCTGCATAACTTTAGGCAAGTCATTTTACCTCTTAGAAACTCAATAACTTGGGCTGTAAAAGATTTATGATTCCTGCCCTGTCACAAATTTTGGTGAGAAAAGATTTTATTTTATTTATTTATTTATTTTTAATTATTATTTTATTTTTTTTTTTCCAGTGGGTTTTGTCATACATTGATATGAATCAGCCATGGATTTACATGTATTCCCAATCCCGATCCCCCCTCCCACCTCCCTCTCCACCCGATTCCTCTGGGTCTTCCCAGTGCACCAGGCCGGAGCACTTGTCTCGTGCATCCCACCTGGGCTGGTGATCTGTTTCACCATAGATAGTATACATGCTGTTCTTTTGAAATATCCCACCCTCACATTCTCCCACAAAGTTCAAAAGTCTGTTCTGTATTTCTGTGTCTCTTTTTCTGTTCTGCATATAGGGTTATCGTTATCACCTTTCTAAATTCCATATATATGTGTCAGTATGCTGTAATGTTCTTTATCTTTCTGGCTTACTTCACTCTGTATAATGGGCTCCAGCTTCATCCATCTCATTAGGACTGGTTCAAATGAATTCTTACAGCAATCCCACTTCTGGGCATACACACTGAGGAAACCAGATCTGAAAGAGACACGTGCACCCCAATGTTCATCGCAGCACTGTGTATAATAGCCAGGACATGGAAGCAACCTAGATGCCCATCAGCAGATGAATGGATAAGGAAGCTGCGGTACATATACACCATGGAATATTACTCAGCCATTAAAAAGAGAAAAGATTTTAAAAATTATAATTAGAAAGTGCTAGACTTCCCAGGTGTCTCAGACAGTAAAGAATCTGCCTGCAATGCAGGAGACCCCAGTACAATCCCCAGGTCAGGAAGATCCCCTAGAGAAGGTAATGGCAACCCACTCCAGTATTCTTGCCTAGAGAATTCCATGGACAGACCATGGGGTCACAAAGAGTCAGACAAACTGAGCAACTTTCACTCACTCAGTTAAGTTTTGAAAATATTATAACTCATCATGAATAATAAGGTGAAGGAAGTAAACTGTAGGAAATGAAATTAAGAGCCTTAAAATACCAAGATAAGACAAAAACTATAATTTACACATATAAAAAATATTTTGAAAATTTAAAATGATCAAACCACCTAGGGTATATTATCTGATATGATTTTCTGGCATTGTACTTTGAGATTTTTCTCAAAATGATTGTTTTAATTTTTAATTATTTAGCTTGTTAATTAATGCCTTAAAATCTTTTTAAAAAATATTTTTGCAAGTGCTCTGTAGCATATTGATCTAATAATCTGATCTATGTTCATTTTTCTTCTTTTTTAAAGGTAACACAAACTTCTACTCCCTTAGAAATAAAAATTGTAAAGGAAACTTGCCAAAAGATGAATAATATATAATTTGAGAAAAAAAGACTTGACCCAATTGTGAAGCATGAAGAGAACAATTTGAAAACAGTTCAAAGGGGCTGTATTTGGAGTAGTAGAAATGTTTCATAATCTATTTTGTGTTTATATTAATACAAGAGAGTATTCTATGACATCTTAAGGTAGACGGTAATAGAGCTAATATTGGTCACTAACTCTTCCAGGACTGGATCCAGTTTGCACATTTCTATAATCAGAAAATTTCCCATTTATATATAACTGTAACATAGCCAATTTTGTGAACATTGAATTCTATTAGAACTACCAGAATTTATTTATACAAGTGCCATCGGTATATAAAACTCAAAGTTTGTTTCCATGTATACCTTTTAGCCTGTTTACAGTTTTGCAGTTTATTTTTATCTTATTTTATTCTACAGTAAAGCTTAAAGTCCCAGGTTCTAGGTTTAAATCCTGACTTTATCACCTAGTAGGTATATGACCTTAGGTCAAGTTTCTTATTCAATGTTTTTGCCTTCTTACCTATATACATCTATCCACAGGATAAAAGCAGATTAATCTGCGTTAAATTCTTAGCATGAAGCTTAACACATAGGAAGCCTCGACTATACTTAGCCATTGTGATTACTGTATATCTCTTAACTGAATTTAACTGGCATTTTGAGTAGCCCCATACCCTAATGACCTTCATGTCAGTCGATGAGTTTCCCTACTTAGACAAGGGGCTATTTGAACGACCATTGATCACCAAAACAAACGCGATATGAAACATCCCCAAAGAGATGATAATATATAAAGAAGAATTGCAAAAGATGATATTAAGACATCTTTCTCTTTTTTTTCACACTTGAAATAAAACTTTTAAGGCAAGTTTGCTCCTTTCTTTGAACTGTCATCCTCATAATTAGAACTTAGAGTGCAGAAATCAGTTTGCATTCATGCATGATGTGTGTGCGTGCACACACCCTCAGTCATGGCCAACTCTTTGTGACCCTGAGGCCTGGAACCCACCAGGCTGCTCTGTCCAGGACTCTCCAGGCGAGAAGACTGGAGTGGGTAGCCACCCTTCTCGAGGAGATCTTCCTGACCCAGAGCTTGAACCCAGGTCTCTTGCATGACTGCAGCCATTAAAAAACAAACACGTGTAAATCCAGGGCTGATTCATGTCAGTGTGTGGCAGAAACCACTACAGTGTTGGAAAGTAATTAGCCTCCAACTAATGAAAATAAATGGAAAAAGAAAAAACAACTCAACATTCAAAAATGAAAAAAAATAAAATAAAAAAATAAATGAAAAAAAAAAAAAACCCCAAACAAAAACAATTGCCTGGTTTATTAAACATATTCCAATTTCTTGACAGGCAGATTTTTAGTCTTACTCCCCCATCCCTTGACACCACCCCTTACTACTTGAAATGGTATTTGTTTTTTCTCAGTTGACTGCCCTGAGGTTTAAGACCTTCTTAGAACTGTTTGACCTTGGAAAGATTTAACTTCTATTATGATTTTGCTTTGCAGTAAAATCTGCCTTATTTACAATTAAATGGAATGAGTAATCTTAACAGTAATAGAGTGCTTTACCAAAACATTTGAGACTGTCAAAAGCTGTTATTTTGGGGGTAGGTTTTATTTATTTTTTCCTTCCCATTCCCACTGAAGATTTAGCTGTTATCTTGTTCACACCTCGTTCTTAATGAGGGAAAAAAATAATAAAACAAATGAAACATCTTATAGGACTTTTCAGTCGGCGTTAATAGAGAATTCTGAAAAGATATTTGTTTGGAATTGTTTTTAATGTTAGGGAAATAATTATAACACTGACAGATGCCTAAATATTATTTTTATATGTTGCCATAAAAGTCTGTTCAATTAAAAAAGCTAAATATATTGGCCATAGTTATTTATTTTAGTGAATTCACCTGAAGAGATAGCCACAAAGCAAATAACCATACAATGTAAATACAGGTATGTCTGATTTCTTGGCTGGCACATTAAAAAAATCGAGAATATATAATGGAATACCACTGCTTTAAATTCTTCAGCCTGAGCTATGCAAGTCAAAGTATTATAGGTTCAAGAAAAAACATGCATATATTCACATGCATAGAGAAAAATTTCTCTATCTTCTCTGATTTATATTAAGGAGATGAGCTGTATAGCTTTGTGAAGCTTATAAAGGCGAACTTAGCTATTTGTCATTCTTTCAGATATACCTTGTCTTCTGTGTTTTACTCATGCCGAATACAACTAAGTATTTCTTTACTATAATATCCTTTATGACAAACATCTTTTATAGCATTTTTTCCATAGTATTGTTCATTAAAATGGTCTGTAGGAAGCTCATATATGTTATTAGGAAAGGAGTTCCATATGAAAATATGTTTAGAAAATTCTGGTTTAAAAAAAGCTATACTCACTTCTTAGACTTTTGTACATGATAATAGGCATGGTGAATTTCTAAGACATGTAACATTTCCAGAACTTGCTTGACTACATAATGTTTTTCCCTCTAAATTCTTTTAAGTCTAATTTACCGTGAAACAATCTTTTCAAAAATCAAGTTAAAGAAGTCTGGCATTATAGGTATCATTTTCAGTCATTGGTGCATAGTTAAAGGCATTTTTAACAAATGCTTATTTTATATTGATTATTTATCAAATGTATGAAAAAGCAACTATGATCAAACATTGGAATCCTATGAGAGACTCAATATGAATGATTCATATTGCCACTATTTGAAAACATATTAAGTGTATTGCCAGGTATAACTAAAAGCATGGGAGAAGAGAGAAAAGAGTAGGGAAAAATTGTTACCTACTTTTAAGGGCTTTTCAACCTATGAGAGGCACCTACGCATTGAACAGACATGGATGCTATAATGAGATACAACATTAAATGGATAGATGCATGAGGTGAGTCCTAAGACGCTTTCAGACTACTGCAACTTAGTGATTTGTGTGCACGAAACTGGCATAGAATAATCCATGAGTATAGGAAAGCAAATGCTAAAAGAGATAGCAAGGTATAGTAAAAATAAAATACACTTGGCAGAAATACAGACTCCCCTTTGTTCATATAAATTTAGGCAGATTTAGCCTTCGTGTGCCTCAACGTCCTAACCTGTAAAGTGGTCCTGAGATTTGGTATCCTGTTGTGAGATCAAATTAGGCAAATTATGTATTGAGTTACTGTAGTATGTGATATATCGTAAACATTTCATGACCCTCAGATCTTCTTGGAAAAGATCTTCAAGGACTTTAGGAATTCCATACTGAACTATTCTGAATAACTGTAGATGTTATATTCAAAAGAAAATGTAGGCTAGAATAATCTAAAATATATTCATTTTTGTTTGTATATTCATGAAGCGGTACTGAAAGAATAAAAAAAAAAGTAGGAGTAGTGGTAATAATAATAATATACCACCAAAGTTACCTTTGAAAGAGGTGATGTTTGAGAAGGAAATGGACAAATATGAGACAAATGGGAAAGTTAATTTTCTCTGTATATTTTACTACTTTTTTGATGGAAGGAGCTGAGGAAAATATTGTTGTTCAATTGCTAAGTTGTGTCCAACTCTTTGTGGCCCCATGAACTGCAGCACGCCAGGCTTCCCTGTCTTTCACCATCTCCCTGAGTTTGCTCAAACTCATGTCCACTGGTCGGGAATAAAATGTTTCATCTGAACTCCTCCGTAGCTTATATCCTTGAAATTACTCTACAGTACTGATACTGGGTAAGTTCATGTGAGTCTGATTTAATAATCCAATCCTTCCATTTGTGTATAGGTAATGCAATCATGTATTCTGAAGGAATTTCAAGTAGAAGTATCAGAGATAAGAAGCCATTTTGTTTTCTTTGCCCTTACCCAAATTGAAATGTTTACCAGTATGTTGGTAAATAGTCTCCCTGTTGAATTGGTAAAATCAAAGCCACTCTTTTAAGCAGTGAAAATGCCTGATCTAATTTCAATAGCTATAAATCAAAATTAAGCCTAGGAAACTAGACCCATAAATAGCTGTAGAGAATCCAGCTGCTGTTATTCTAAAGGCATTCTCAGATCAATCTTCATGGGATGATGTGACTGAGATAAGGGAATTATCTTCCTGTTCAGTTAGAAGTTTCCAGAATTTAAAGTGAATTATGGGGAGAAAAAACAGCAATTATTTCTTTTAAAAGTCAAGGAAAGATTGTCTTGCTAAAATGAGAAATCAAGTCTTTACTTTTGTATTGATCATTTTTGTTGCATAGTTTTTATTTTATTTTTCAGGATTAAATATAAAAATTGGACATAATTATTCAATGTCCTCAAAGTCAATGAGATAAGATAAAGAATGTAACCGCTATCTACTTCTACTCAAATTAATTGGTTTGGTTTTAGGTAGAATTTTTTTTGCTCTACTTTGAATTTAAGCAAATGAAATGCTGTTTTTTAGATTTCTACTGTAAAGAGCAAACAAGTCAGTCATCTTGAGTGTTCATTCAGTTTTAAACAGACACTCCTCAAGCTTAGAAATAATTACTGCAATAAACAGATAAAGAAAGGTATGCAAGAGTGTGAGAATTCTTTTCTCCCCTCACATTTTTTCGTGATCTTTTCTTTCTTAGAGCAACATATTTTATTAATTTACAAAATTTTATCATATTCAGGTTCATATATTTGTAGTCAGTATCCAGTGTTTAAAAATACATTAATTTTTACCCTTAAGTTATACATACTCAGTCCCCAAAAACTCTGAGTAAAATGCTGTGAAATATACCTTTGGGTCACAGACATATCTATGATTTTGAAAATATATCAACTTTCTCAAGTTGAGCTGTGTGCTTAGTCACTCAAGATCTATTTCTTTCATAATTTCCCTAGACACTAGTGGTAGTAAAAATGCTGTTTTAATGTAGAAATGTCAAAACTCACATATACAAAATATTTAGGCAGTATAGACTGTTAGGAACTTTTGCATTTATAGTTACACTTTTTGTTCTGTGCCAGTTCGTTTGGCCTTTGCATACAAGTGTAGGCAGAACAAAGTTCCTAGAAACAGGAGACCAAAGAGTATGGCTGCCTGGTGACAGACAGCTTGGAGAAGCTCCTTATGAACATGGGTCTCTCACTGCTTCTTTGTCCTGTCAGCCACCAATCCCAGGCCTCAGCCTACCTACCTCCTGTAGTCTTTCTGTTAGCATTTTGTATTTAGCGTTTGCCAGTTACTCAGAATCTTCTTTCCCATGTTTTCTCTATCAAAATCTGCTCTAAGGTCGGTATCTTTTCTTTATACAGTTATGTACTCTCTCTGATTTTTTTGCCTTTTAAATCTTCACTCTACTGTGATGAAAAACTTTGTCCCATCAGAAACTATTCAAGTATTAGTATTCAGTGGATGCAGAAGGCCCAGTTTAGGGGAGTGGAGCTGGGTAGACATTAAGTCCTAGGTTTTGCATGGAGTAGATTTTTTCTATTCTGCCCATGAGTAATTGTGGCCCTGCCACTAATAATTTAGCACTTCCTTTTTATAAGAATTCACTCATAGTTTTCTGTCCTTTTCAGACTGAACTTTTAAACTTAAACATGAAACTCATAGATTGTCAGAAATTAGGATTCAGGGCCAATATTCACAAAGTGAACATGTTGAATGGCAGCTGAAGAAACAGTGATTGATAGTGGAACTTTTCTGTTGTGTTAATATGAAAATGCTGACAAGGACAGATTAGAAGGGGTGTGTGTGATTGTTTAAATGCAGCACTGACAGAGTGATTCATACTACCTGAAAGGGGGAAAAAATGAAATTGGGGGGATGAGGTAGAAAAGGGGAGAAAGGAAAAAGAAAAAAAAAGCACCTTTCTTCAATTTTTAATCTCACGTTATCATTGCTGGAAAGTCTAACGAGATTGATTGCAAAGATAGCTGTTTGTTGATGGGTCATAAAATAAACAGGGACAAAATAGTGGTGGATGAGTGATTTTTAGATTCTCTGTGTTACATCATATTCAAGTATGGCCCTTCACACTCTGATTAGAATTTTAAATATGTCTGGGAATTAAGAAAAAGAATTTATGAAAAAAAAAGACCTCCACAGAGTAGCTTCTTAGGCATGCTGGAGTGCTTTGACCTTGAAAAGATAAATCCGGAACAAGCTAAAAACAGCACATAACATTACTGCTAACATGCAATGCATAACAGGTTACTATGTATCATAAAATACAAAGAAGCAACCAGAGAATAAAATAAGAATTATGTTTAAAATGGGATGATGTAATGATACAATCCTTAATACTATTCAGAGGCATTTAAATTCTATTTATGAAATACAGCTTGCTTTTCTTATGGAGGATCAGTTAGACTATATGTCCCAAAATTATATATATATATATATACACACACATATACATATATATATGTATATATGTGTGTGTGTGTATAATAACTCATTCAAAGAATAAACAAGTAGAGGGGGGATTAGTAAAGTTTTGATAGAATCTTCTTTTTTATGATCTAAAGTCAATCTATTTGATATTGTTTTTCTTTGTTTTCATACCCAGATATATCTCCCAAAGCCAGCCTTAATCAGTAAAGGGTATAAATTAAAGACTTTTCAGATAAGTACGGGTACCTTCCATCTAGATAGCTTCAAATTTATATAGAAATTAAGTTTATTTTAGAAGCCTTTGCAAATGAATATTCTATTTTCTTTGTAGGAAATGGGAGCTGTGGACCACTATTATAGTTCACAGGGAGAAAGGGAAGGGAAGGTTTTCTAAGGGAGTAGCCCTGAGTCTGCCCCAAGGGTTTTATGGCCACTGAGACTGACCAAGGCTGGTGATGTGAGATGGGGACAAGAATCCTAAAGGGAACTGGGCATTTATTCAACATTCTGTTTTGTCTTCTTTTGTCCAATCTGACAATTCTATGAGGTACAGTATTCTGCAGTGCAGAAACAGCAACCCTGATTGTAAAATTAAGAAAGCATCACAAATCCTTACAATGGCATTTCAGAACAAAACCAGTATATATACTCTTGCCACTTAAGAAAATAAGATACTTTTCTCCCTTCTAATGAAATAAAATGAACATTTGAAAAGATTTATATTTTTTTAACTTTGAAGTTAAAAAAACCCTCATTTATTTGAATTGTTATTAAAAAAAAAAATCTCATGAGATAACAAGGCTCAATTGAGCCTATTAGCTTTAGCACAAAGTTAAGCCAATAAAAACTGTTCTGAAACATGAATTTCCGTTTACATGCAATACAAGTTATTCAAGTACTTATACAATGGGTCAAGTCCAGTTCACCTTCTTGTGGTTTTCCTTATCTATGTCAGAGCATTTGTTAATTTCTTATGTTTATTTTTATGCTAACAAATTTCATTTCTAAAATCATTGAGTGTATGAAACCAACTCTATATGACCCTCCTCACATCTCTAAAACCTCTATGTATTTGCCCACAAAGACATTTGTGTGATTGTTAGAAATTCCTCTCATGTCTCCATCTAAAATGTAATCATTGACTTTTGAAATATTAAAAGAAAATGCCTTTAGAAAAATGTCACCCCAGGACAGTGAGGTAACTGAAACGCATCCCGCGTTTAACATCCAGTTTAATACAATGTTTAATCTGTTGGACCTGACAAGGGGCAGATATTTTCTGTGAATAATACAGGGAACACAGTAGTTAAGCAATTCTTAAAATGGTTAGAGGAAAGGAGTGAGAGGAAAATGGTTAATTTATTATTTGTGTGTATGTGGAAGAGAGAATCAGGAAAAGTACTTAACATTATTTTACCTCCTCTGGTTTGTGCCACTTAGACCAAAGAAATTAGCATTTCAAGCCCAGAACTTGATCATATCTGTGTTCTAAGATGACACTTAGAATAAGAGTGCTTCAGCACAGATGTGCAGTGTATTTCTGCATAAGTGTATGTTTTCAAGGCCACTTCTTAGAGGCTGTTACACTGTGATAGAAAATATATATTTAGTCTTCTTTCCTGGTTCCTGGCCCAGAGTTCCTAAAATCCTGTGGAGATAGGGTTGAAAGAAGTGTCTTCCATTATTCATAATAACCCACTTTCAATATACCCGAGTTTATGCTAATGATGTGATTCTAGGACAATGGGGACTGGTTACTACAACCAGTGGTTAGAGGCCTGGAACTTTTAGCATTACCTCTTGGCAGGGGAATGGGCTTTGAGGTTGAGCCAAATCACCTATGACCAATGGCTTACCCTCTCATACCTACATAACAAAACCCCCATAAAACCTCTAACCGAAGGAGTTCAGAGAGCTTTTGAGGTAGTGACCATGCTGCTGCTAAGTCACTTCAGTTGTGTCCGACCCTGTGCGACCCCGTAGACGACAGCCTACCAGGCTCCCCCGTCCCTGGGATTCTCCAGGCAAGAACACTGGCGTGAGTTGCCATTTCCTTCTCCAATGCATGAAAGTGAAAAGTGAAAGTGAAGTCGCTCAGTCATGTCCGACTCTTAGCGACCCCATGGACTGCAGCCTACCAGGCTCCTCCATCCATAGAATTTTCCAGGCAAGAGCACTGGAGTGGGTTGCCATTGCCTTTTCCGGGTAGTGACCATATCAAGGTACAAATCTGGAGAAGGTATGGGTGCCCCATGCCCCCCTCACATATCTAGCCCTAAATATCTCCTCCATTTGGCTGTCCTTAAATGATATTCTTTTTTTTTTTCATTAAAGTATAGTCGATGTATATTATGATATAAATTATAGGTCTACAGTATAGTGATCACAATTTTTAGAGGTTGTATTCCATTTATATTTATTATAAAATATTGCCTATATTCCCTGTCCTATACAATGTACCCTTGCAGCTTGTTTTGCACAGAATAATCTGTACCTTTTAATCCCCTACCCCTGTTTTGTTCCCCTTCCCTGTACCCACAGGTAAACACTAATTTGTTGTCTCTGTTGGTCTGTTTCTTTTTTTGTTATATTCACTAGTTGCATTTTTTAGATTCCACAAAGAGGTGATATAGTACAGTATTTGTCATTCTCTGACTTATTTCACTTATCATACCTTCAAGTCCATCCATAGTGTTGCAAGTGGCAAAATTGTATTCTTTTTATGACTAATGTTCCATTGTGTACAGATACCACATCTTCTTTATCTGTTCATCTGTTGATGGACACTTAGGTTGCTTCCATATCTTAGAAATTGTAAATAATGCTGCTGTGGACATTGGGGTGCATGTATTTTTTCAAATTAGTACCAAGTGACCCAACAATGCCACTCCTGGGTGTATACCCCAAAGAAACAAAAGGCTGAATTCAAGAAGATACATGAATACATTCTTTGTGATAAATAGATAATAGTAAATAAAGCACTTTCCTGACTTCTGTGAGCTCTTCTTGAAAATTGTCAAACTTGAGGAGGGAGACATGGGACAGATGGCAGAAGTACAGGTGACCACTGGGACTTGAAATTGGCATTCGAAGTGGGGAACCATCTTGTGGGACTTAACCTCTAGGGTTGGCGCTGATTCCTGGTAGCTGAATTGTAAGACACACAGTTGGTATCTGGAGAGTTGTAGAATTGGTTGGTGTGGGAAAAAGCCCCACTCATTTTGTGTTAAGAGTGCTGAGAGTAAAGGAAACGGTTTGTTTAGGGGGACTGGGTGCACATTACATTTCACTTCTGTCACACTCACTCTTATATTCATGAATTTAATTGTGAATGCCATCTCTCAGTAAAGATTCAGAGAAATCCAGAGACTCGCGAATGCATTCCTATTCCCTCCAAGTCTCACATGCAAAGCTCGATGGCTTCATGGTATGATGCGTTAGAGAATTCATCCGTTTTGCTGCCTCTGGATGATTTTTATTCTATACATAAAGAACACTATCAGAATTTCATAGGTCTGTGTGCTGAATCATTTATATAAGAAGCTGTAGAATGCATATTTATGAATGCCTGGAATATTCTGTCTTATAGCACCATGTTTTTTGTGGTATTTGCATCTCAGGTTATCTACAATTATTGACTAGCCTAGCAAAGTTGGAAAGTTGAGTTTGACTTAAAATCTTATGTAGAAATGAAATGTTAGCATCACAGCATTATTTTTGCAGTTATTTAAAATATGAACCAATGAGAAAGCCCAAATGGGTTTATAAAATTATTAACCTTTGTTTCTTCATTTCAAAATGACTTTTTCTTTGTAGACAAAACAATGGATGGCAGTCTTGAATCTAATTCCATTCTTATACTGGACTCTCATCTATGTACCTTTGGGTAATGTGTTGTACCACAACTGCAGGGTGAAGCCAAGCAACCATAGTAAACTTAGGGGCAAGATATAAACCAAGGACTTCTGGCTGGAAATCAGGATGGCTTCTTAGCTGGACGTTGCTATACAGAGAATTTTTTAAATGGAGCCCATTTTGTATTGACTGAAATCTGTGAGGCTGAGAGCAGTGTAACACTGGTTTTGCTTCCAAGTCTATTATTCTTATTTTGATCAGACTTTTAACATTTCTGAAAGAAGGGCTAACATTAGGACTTCAGAGATTTACACTCTTTATTGGTTTGTCTACAGTGATATTTTGTTTTAGTTTGCTATTTAATGTAATAAGTTTGTATATATTAAATTTAGTTGAATGGTGATATAAAAGGATTTGATGTACATCTTAATTTCAGTGTCTTAGAATAAATTGATTACCCTGAGTCATGTTCACCTAACTTAGATACAGTTGCAGAAAACCCAACTATTAATAGTCAAGGGGTATTTCTATTTATTTTTAAGTCCCCTGATTCAAAAGTAATCCAATTTCAATGTGGAAGGGGAGCTGGCATAGCTTAATATGGTATAAAAGACCTCTGCAGATGCCTCTGCAGAGGAAAACATTGTGCTTATTAGTAGCAAGCGCATGAGGTTGCCCTGTGGCCTTTGAGCTTTGGGACTAATTGTATAATCGATATTCTTCTACTGGATTTCATACTAATTTTACTCTTGAGAGTGTATGGGACTGGGAGGGGACTTTGTATTCTGCACACAGGTTGGCATTAAACAATAAAAAGAAAAAAAGTCCTTTGTAACGCTGAAAACCAAAGAAGCCCCCGACAAGATCAGGGATGCTGTCTCTGCTCTTATCTTTGTCTGAACCTAAGAAATCTTCACTAATTGCAGTGAAATCCCTGCTACATCTGGGTCCTGGGGGAGAGACAGGAAAAGGATGTTCATCTCTCCTTCCCACCCAACCCCATACCCTCTGTCTGCTTTAGAGACATGCAGTCTCTTTATTGTGGGCTTTGAAGAAAGCATTAAGCATTAAAAAAAAAAAAAAATTAGATTGTGTGTACAGTAAATAAATATGGAGGGATCTGCAGGGAGATTGCTGGTTGTTGCTAAGCCATCAAGATGAAGTCATTCAAATACAAATAGGCATATGGGTGAGTCTCTGTTTTAGCACCAGGCTGTGGTTGGTGTGTGGAGACAAGGAGGCTTGGAAACCACAGGCGTTTGGGGACCCATAGGCTATCCTCAGGGACAGCATTAGACACAAGAAAAGACTTTAGGTAGGGGCCCTGATTTGGGGATTTCCTGTAAAGAGATGGAAGCAAAGTAGACAGCTTTGTGAAGCCATGTGAAAATGAAACCATGCAATTCAGATTGGCGCTTGAACCCACACAGCCAAGTCAGTCTTCCAACTGAGATCAAACACCTGGTTTCAGTCTTACTGAAGATCAAGTTCTTGATGTCTCATCACAGAAAGAATTCAGTGAGAGACAAAGTGATAGGTAAAAAGTGGATTTATTTAGAGAGAGATACACTCCACAGATAGAGTATGGGTATCTCAGAAGGAGAGAGTAGCCTCAAAATACGGGGTGATTAGTTTTTGCTGCTGCTGCTGCTAAGTCTCTTCAGTTGTGTCTGACTCTTTGCGATCCTATGGACTGTAGCCCATCAGGCTCCTCCCATCCCATGGGATTCTCCAGGCAAGAATACTGGAATGGGTTGCCATGCCCTTCTCCAGGGGATCATCCTGACCCAGTGATTGAACCTGCATCTCTTACATCTCTTGCATTGGTAGGTGGGTTCTTAACCGCTAGCACCACCTGGGAAGTCCCAGTTAGTTTTTATGGGCTGGGTAATTTCCTAAGCTAATAGTGGAAGAATTATTCCAACTATTTTGGGAAGGGGTGGGGATTTCCAGGAATTGGGCCACTGCCCCCTTTTTGATCTTTGATGGTTGACCTCAGACCTGTCATGGGACTGATAGATGCATCACTAAGCTTGCTGATGTGCTATGATGATCACATAGGGCTTCCCAGCTGGCTCTAGTGGTAAAGAACCTGCCTGCCGATGCAGGAGACGTAAGAGATACAAGTTCAACCCCTGGGGCGGGAAAGTCCCCGGGAAGAGGAAATGGAAACACACTCCAGTATTCATGCCTGGAGAATCCCAAGGACAGAGAAACCTGGTGGGCTACAGTCCTTAGGGTTGTAAAGAGCCAGACATGACTGAAGCAGCTTAGCACATAATGAGGCTCAATGTCTAGTAGAAGTTGACTTGTCCACCATCTTGGACTTATTTGGTATAATCAGTTACTGTTCTGTCCTCAGGCTATGTCATTCTTTCAAAGTTTGTGCCCTGCCCCCTTCTCACCTGTTTCAAAAACACAGCTCAGGTCAGTTCAGTCGCTCAGTCATGTCCAACTCTTTGCGACCCCATGAATCGCAGCAGGCCAGGCCTCCCTGTCCATCACCAACTCCTGGAGTTTACTCAAACTCATATCCATCAAGTCGGTAATGCCATCCAGCCATCTCATCCTCTGTCGCCCCCTTCTCCTCCTACCCCCAATCCCTCCCAGCATCAGGGTCTTTTCCGATGAGTCAACTCTTTGCATGAAGTGGCCAAAGTATTGGAGTTTCAGCTTCAGCATCAGTCCTTCCAATGAACACCCAGGACTGATCTCCTTTAGGATAGACTGGTTGGATCTCCTTGCAGTCCAAGGGACTCTCAAGAGTCTTCTCCAACGCCACAGTTCAAAAGCATCAATTCTTCGGTGCTCCACTTTATGGTCCAACTCTCACATCCATACATGACCACTGGAAAAACCATAGCCTTGACTAGACGGACCTTTATTGGCAAAGTAATGTCTCTGCTTTTTAATGTGCTAATCCTATTCTATTCTTTTCTAAGATTCTCCCATCTCACCTGACCAACATTCTAAGGGGTAAAGGTGAAATCCTGAAGGATTCTAATAGGAAACCATACTTTTTGCCTATTATCCTTCAAGTTTGTCCTTCTAGAAATTGCCCTTCATCTGTACGTGGGTGGGGGGGGGGGAGACAAAAAACAAAAATAGACACTAATAATCAAGGAAAGATTTTGATCTTCATAGTTTGAGGTTTTAGCCTAGGGTTCTTGAATATTGACTCATATAATTCCTTTACTTCTATAGAGTCTACTCAGTTTCTCTAGCTTGTATATTGTCTAAACTATCTTGTCTCTCTATGGAGAAATATTTTAACACTGAATGCAGAAATATCCTACCAATTCAAAGAACAGCCTCGACCCTTAATCCAGAGTTAAGTGAAAATGTTTCTGCATATCCAAAATAGCTTTCATGAAAACTCCATATTAAGGACATGCATTTTCTTTCTTAGTACCTCACTCTGAGTCCCTTTGACTTGTATTCAGCAAGTCATTCTTAATCAGCCTGATTATCTGGTTTCTCAACCCACAACAGGTTGGAAAATAGCAAAGGAGAAGCTAAGAAGAGGCACAGTGGCAGCCACAGTGACAGCTGAAAGCTTGACATTGAAGGAGGAGAGAGAAAAATCATATAGTAGGCATAGAACTTTATAGCCATATGGTGCAGTAATGAATGTTCACCAAGATGACCCCTGAGTCATCAAGGGAAAAAAAAAGGATAATATTATGTTTAGAAATATCTATGTAGGAAGGCAGAAAGCCAGTGGGTAATTTATTTTATAAAGATTACCATCTAAAATTTAGGTGTTAAGTGGGCATAAGCTTTAAGTACATGGAAAAATCAGTTCTCCAGAACTGCTCTTTCCCAGGAAATACCCAAGTAAATGAGGTGTTACTAATCTCATCTTTAAACACCCTACTGATTTTCTCCTACAATTTGGCCATAAATAGCCTGACTATTCATTGTGTTTCAGCAGTTACCTGTTACAGGTGGAAACAAAGCCAAAGAAATGCTAATGAAATATGTTTTCTGTTTTTATTCAATGCCAAACATTATGAGTTCTGAGTTAAAAGCAATGGATAAATCAGATACTAACTACTTAATTATGGAAATATTAAGTCTTGCCTCCTTTTCCCAGCACAGACTTCAGAGGTTTGATCTGATGTTGAGTACAAGGTATCGTTTTTACCAAACTTAACAAAATAGTTGCTGGCACTCTGTGGACATTAATTCCCATTTACATGCATAATACAAAAGATGCCCTGACCTAATCAACCGATCACTGCGCATTTTGATATATCTCTAGAGGGAGAGAGTCCTTGTCTCATTGACTTGGCAACAGTCCCTACCAGTGACCTTTAATGCTATTATCCTCTCTCTGGGGAGGGAATCAGGATGTGTTGAACGTTGCAGAATCAAGGCCTTCCTGAGAAATTGGATTTGAAAGCAGGATTTTGTCAGTTGTCAGTTTTTACTTGTAATTTCACTGTGGTTTTTATGTAGCATTTTATAGATTGTATTTTTTTCCTAATTGCCTTAATTTATTAAATAAGACAAGCTGTAGCATTTCTGCAGATAGAGGATCGGGACCCAGTGGGCTGAATTTTTTTTTTTTTTCTTGAGTTGGGCTGACATGGGCTTATAATGACAAGATTCCATCTTATCTAAAAAGACCCTGATGCTGGGAAAGATTGAAGGCAGGAGGAGAGGGGGACAACAGAGGATGAGATGGTTGGATGGCATCACCGACTCAATGAACATGAATTTGAGCAAGCTCTGGGAGTTGGTGATGGGCAGGGAAGCCTGGTGTGCTGCAGTTCATGGGATCGCAAAGAGTCAGACATGACTGAGTGACTGAACTCAACTGAATGTTATTTTCCCCTCAATGGGGACCTTTTGGAAAGGTCCAAGAAATGTATGAGGAATTTGCTGTGATTTCCGGTTGCAGCCTCAACTGGTTACATATAATAAGATGGTAACAGTGGACTGTGGCCTAAGAAACATTATAGCATCCTCAGGAAGCCTACTTGGATGAGAATGCATTTTTTAAATTCATACTGAAAACCTAAATTGGTCTTACTCTGGCTAATATAACTTAGGCTGTGGATTCTGGAGTAGCCTCTTCCTTTTTGATTACTCTGTGTTATCACCAAACTAGTAGCTATCTAGCCCTCTCTGCATATAATTTGGAAGTTGACTTTTTCTTGAAATGTTCTTTTGCAGGCATAGTTCTTATAGTAGAGAAGCAAGTAGGGCCAAGACCTTCCAAAAGAGTGAAATGGGTCATATTTGCCTTTGCTGTCCCAAGGCAGTCAATTCGAAGTGCTCACTCTCCCCTTTCCATAAATATCATCCCCCCTCATACTCCATTTCTATCCTATTAAATCCAGCCCTGAGGAAACTAGCTCAAATATTGTTCTTTATAAGGTGTAAATGACCAATAAAAGAAAGAAAGGGTCTCAGAATCAAATGCCTGGCAGGCGAAGTAGATGAGCAAAACTGACTCAGTGTGAGATGACAGGCAGAGGTAGTCTGTGAATCAGAGTGTCTACCTCACCATTGAAATCCCCTTCATTTCTATTACACAAGAATGGAGACTCAATAAGACTAGATGCTCTGATTTTTCAAGAAAAACTGGACATTTAAATTTTTATTTGAGACCTAATGTTTGTAAATGTGGGCAACCATTTCTTTCTTTCTTTTTTTTTTTTAATTCCGTATTGGCCAAATGTAACATTCTGCAAATCAGTTTCCAGACTGCAGTTTACATGCTGGATGATGTGGGTGGTTATGAGGATTCAGCTTTAATCCCAGAACAGCATGTTTCTAGTTGCAGAATTGCAGACATCAGAAAGAAAGGAGGAAGGGACTTGAAAGGGAGAAGAAATGAATAGCTCCAAGCTCCTGAATTTATATTTTAGAGAAAGCCTGTCTATTTTCTGTACTTGTCTTTGGAAGCAGGATCTGTATCTTTGGCTTGGTCAAATGAGTGTAGAAGAAAAGCAAAGCACAGCAGAGCATGGTACTGGGTGTGCAGTGCCTGATGATGATGTTGAAAATATAAAAAATCTATGAGTTTTCAAATGCAAAAGACATATTGGAGTTTAATGTTGCAGATACCATAAATTTGGTCTTTCTGCAGCTGCTTTTAGGTAAGAGATATAAAAAGTGGAACAAATTGCTCAATTAGTATTTTAAATTAGATATTGACAATATAAAACAAAATTAAGACTATTAATTGTAAAATAAATTTGAGGCAAAAAGAGACCAGAGACTGCTATGGTAATAAAGACTTTAACTTATTGGGTACTATCCTAGTTGGAGGAAGTTTGGAATGGAGATAAAAGGAAGGAAATGAGATATATTCCAAAAGAAAAAGTGACAGGATATAGTGTCCAAAAGAATATAAAGAATAAAATAAAGAGATGACTCAAAGTTATAGTATCATAGCAATGGATGCAAACTGGTGTCAGTAAACAAGTTTTTGAAACAGAAAATGATTAGTTTGGGCCCCATCAAGTTTGAAAGGATAGACTATCCAGACTAAAATGCCAAAAGACCATGTAAAGAAGATAGTGATGCACAAAGATATTATTGGACAGTCCTCAGTGTTTTGGTTTCAGCCCTACCTCACATTTAGAGAGAAGGGCAGAAGGCTGTGGGTTGTATTGAGACATGTGGCAGCAGTTGCAAGAAAAAAAGAATGAAAAAGTATATCAAGAACAGCCGAGCTAGCATCTTAAAAGTTAAGATGGAAAAAAGTAAATTAAAATAATAATAATAATAAATCTTGTTTAAGTGAGAAGTTAATTTCTGCTGCTGCTGCTGCTCCTGCTGCTAAGTCACTTCAGTCGTGTCCGACTGTATGTGACCCCACAGACGGCAGCCCACCAGGCTCCACCATCCCTGGAATTCTCCAGGCAAGAACAATGGAGTGGGTTGCCATTTCCTTCTCCAACGCATGAAAGTGAAAAGTGAAAGTTAATCTCTAGAATATATTTTTTAAAAAGCTAGTTTTATTTAACTTTAAGAAGAAAACAAACTAAAATTGGACTCATTTATAAAAATGTGTAATTTACGATGATTCTTAGAAAACTGTACTTTGAAAAACAATTGTGTTTCCCATTTTTGGCGCCTTTGTTATTTGGTGATCTAATACTCATCTGTGACTCAGAGTTCAAATCTGATTCATGTTCTGTTTATGTTTGTCAATGAGAGGTGGAGTCCCAATATTTTCTACCAAAAATAATGTGTAAGGCAAGAATTTTCCAATTTAATGAATGCCAACATGCCAGTTTATTCTTATCCAAAATAAGGTAGAGGAAATGAAGCAGAGAGTGAGATTTCAAATGTTTTCTTAACAATTTAATATGGATATAAACTGGGATGTGGCCAAAACTCCATCTCTGAGTGTGTCATAATCTGCATATTGACAGATATTAGGTGATTCACAAAGTTAGCTCATAATCTGCATATTGACAGATATTAGGTGATTCACGAAGTTGCTCAGGGCTTGTCACGATGTACCATTCCATTTCTGCCTTGCAGGCCGGAAGAGATATTTGGGAAACAACTCAACTATAGATAGCAAAATGAAAAAACACCCTATTATATGCATTTTCTTATTCAACTTTAAGCTTTCAAGAATGTATTTTTTTTTTCCCCAGGATGATTTTATTTTATTTTATTTTTTTATTTTATTTTATTTATTTATTTTATTAGTTGGAGGCTAATTACTTCACAACATTTCAGTGGGTTTTGTCATACGTTGATATGAATCAGCCATAGATTTACATGTATTCCCCATCCCGATCCCCCCTCCCACCTCCCTCTCCACCCGATTCCTCTGGGTCTTCCCAGTGCCCCAGGCCCAAGCACTTGACTCATGCATCCAGCCTGGGCTGGTGATCTGTTTCACCATAGATAGTATACATGCTGTTCTTTTGAAACATCCCACCCTCACCTTCTCCCACAGAGTTCAAAAGTCTGTTCTGTACTTCTGTGTCTCTTTTTCTGTTTTGCATATAGGGTTATCGTTACCATCTTTCTAAATTCCATATATATGTGTTAGTATGCTGTAAGAATGTATTTTAATGAAATTCTTTAGAATTATCATTTACATTTCAGAATTGATCTGAAAATACAATAATAAATAAAAATAATATAATTCAGTCATTAGTGTGAATTAAGTGTACTAATTAGTATGCTATATTATAGTTTGTTGAGATTTGCAGTGGTAGGAGTAGAGGATAACTTAGATAAATGAAAGAAATAGGAAATTGCAGGAAATGAGATACACAGGATGGATAGAATGGGTACATGTAGTAACTATCTGATGCCATTCGAGAAGATTGTTCTACAGACATGAACTTTCCAGATAAGTGATGTTTTCCACTTTTTGCAACAAAACTTTTGTTTCATTTTACTATTTTGAAAGCAATACACACTTCCTACCTCATTGAATAGAACCTGCTAGCATAAGTTAACCTGTTTTTGCTTACACAAGGTCATCGTTATGAACATTAATCCCTGTACTAGGCAATAATACAGTAATTCCTGTGGGGCTACTGAGGTGTGTAAAGCTGCTACCCTCATGCTAAGCTACTATGCTTACTAATTTCCTATATCTATCTTTTATAATTCATTTCTTAATCCTCCTCCCTTATTAGGAGAGCAATTTCTTGTTGTTATCATCAATATGCCTGCTTACTGAAGCCACTTCCAGGTTAGAGCAACTGTTTGCTTCTGATTTGCTGTAGGCTAGAAAGCCAAATAACACACCATTTAGAATCCTGTCAAAGATAAAGCTAATAGATTACAAAAGAGGTTCTACAGAGCACTTCCATGTGCAAAGTGAAAAACTTCTGTGAAGGAATTATGCCATAGCTATTTCAGCTTTCAGATACTTTTTTGCTTCTTGATTATTATCTGTGTTCTGGGAAGTCAGGAACTCAGGATAAACACCTTCCAGTGTAATCCGTGTACACAGAACAACTAAAAGTTGCCTTCTCTAAATTATTAAAGCACACCACACTTAGTATACTCTTAATGGTTGATCTATAAGTATGTATTTAGTTATATAACTGTATCTGTATATAGACATATATGCATATACATGTAAAGCTTGTGTATAAATGTGTTACTATACATGGAGCTACATTATGAAGTATTGAGCTCACTCTGCTCCCCTATCTTATAATTTATACAGCTATTTAGTCCAATAAAAATGTGTGTATGAGCTTTATCTTTTAAAATTACTCCTGCATTACTGAGATTACTTTTGTTCCTTCCCTAGATCTTAGGACATGACATGTACTGTTTTGCTGATTCCTGCTAGATCCTTGGAAATACTTGCTACTGAAAATCACAATCCTTGTCAGCCTATCGAGTGGGATGGTGTTATCTACTGATCATGAAACAATATTGCATGTCACCATGACTTGCTTTTGTTTGACTCCTTCTGCCTTTGCCCTGACACCAAGCTGTAACATTATTAAATACTGAAAAATGCCACAAGTTTAGTGTTCTTACATGTTCCAGCCAAGGGATGAAGCTTCTAGTGGATTTTCTTCTCCCTTATTTTATCTCAATAGGCCAAGAAGTTTAGCACTATTATTTTGAGACTATTATCAGCACTCTGTGTTGAAAGTCAATTCTTCTTTTAAAAAGTAGGAAGATATTGGATGATATAAGTGAATGAGAGCAATTTAAAGATGGTTTGGTTGTGTATTATAAGTAAATGGGTTAGAGGTTTAGGAGATTTTCTTGGGAAAGCTATAAGGTTCTTTGTAGCTAGAAAGATGTTAGTCCCTGTCTTCTGCCTGGGTAATTTACTGAGGGCATACTTATGGTCTCACATAGTTCATAGGTAGAGATACTATATGAGACAGGCAGTTGTTGGACATGGAAAGGAAAACTAGTTAATTTTAGGTGGGAATGCAAACGTGACCTTGTCACTGTGTACTGACCTACAAGTTAATAGGGCTTGTATTTATTTAATGGCTGACAGCTACCATTCATTGGCTCTGTGTCAGGAACTATGCTTTATGTTTCATATGGTATCTCATTTGATCTTCACAAAAACTCTGTAAGTTGATATTATTATCAGTCTCTAGTTTATAGATAAGGTTGCTTGAGCTTTAGAAAGATAGAGTGCCATGCCCAAGATTAAACAGTTAATAAGTGTCAGAACACAGTTTTAATTACTATGCTGGTTTGCCATCATAATGTTAATGTGGACACATCCAATAAGTCAAATGTATATAAACAGCATTGACTTGACATCAAACCACTTGCTTTGATTAGTTATAAAAATGGCATGGCTGCTGAGTAGTAATATTTATACCATCAAATAGTTCAACAAAGAAAAACTCCTATGTCCCTTTTTCCTCCAAAGTTTTATGACTTGGTGGGGTAGAGGGGAATGGTTGAAATTAATTAGTACTAAAAGATTGCATCTAGATTCATGTTAAGTGATTTGTATTTAATATTTTTTCTTATTACTTTCTACTAGAATACATATCATTTAGTCTTTACGGGAATGTTTGTAACAAAAAATCTGCTAAGTGCCTCTTAGTTCACATCAGCCCAAGTCAAGTCCTTGATTTCAGGATGCTTCTGTATGGCTTGGTACTCTTTTGTGTCCACATATGTTACTATATTTCAGCTCCTTTGCTCATGTCCTCCAGGGCAGGATAGCCTGTTCAGCCCCATGCCTGGCCCTTCCTTCCAAATAGGAGTATAAGGCCCACGCCAGAGATGATTTTTCTCCTTGGATTTAGTTCTGATCATTTTTCTTAAAAGAGGTTAATATCTTTCCATTTCCATTTGATCCAGTCATCTATGCTTCATAGACATTGGAAAATAGGAACTGATTTTAAAAAGCAGAGAATACCACATTTTTTGCACTTTTGCTGTTGTTATAGTTTTCATGCACTTCAAGTATGGCAGATAATGTAAAGACCAGTTGTCCTGAGGCCAGCTTCTGTTTTTTAATGTCTTGCCTGTAGGCTGTTGAAATCAGTCCCCTGAGTTTGCCTAGGCAGTGGTAAAGAAGCAAGGCTACGTATAAAGACGGACAATGGAATTGTATTTTTAAGAAATTATCTCTTGCTATTGTAATAATGGAAAATTAAGTGCTATAAGTTGCACTGGCCAGCTGCCTCCTGCAGGTCTCAGTATTCTAGTGAGATATAGCTGAGATTGCCATGTGTTAACGGTGGTTTGAGCCCAGTGATTTGAGCATTGGATGGCTTAACTCTGAATTCCAGCAAATCATCCTTTTTTCTACTACATGCTTAATTATTTTGTTTTATTTTAACTTAGGTTTACCTAGTTCAATTAAGTTCAGTTCAGTTCAGTCGCTCAGTCCTGTCCGACTCTTTGTGACCCCATGAATCGCAGCACGCCAGGCCTCCCTGTCCATCACCAACTCCTGGAGTTTACTCAAACTCATGCCCATCAAGTCGGTGATGCATCCAGCCATCTCATCCTCTGTCGTCCCCTTCTCCCCCTGCCCTCAATCCCTCCCAGCATCAGGGTCTTTTCCAGTGAGTCAACTCTTCGCATAATGTGGCCAAAGTATTGGGAGTTTCAGCTTCAGCATCAGTCCTTCCAATGAACACCCAGGACTGATCTCCTTTAGGATGGACTGGTTAAAGCCACTAAAAAAAAAGAAATTTCTTTTTCTATAGCATACTGTTTTCACATCTGCTAATTTCTTCCCTATGATAAAATGATTTCCATCTCAGAAGGCCCAGATAATATCCTTTGTAATTTTCCATAGGCTATTACTTTATGGAAAATTTTGGTGTCTTCTAGATCTTAGAGGAAACACTTAAGAAGATCCAGTGGACTGAAATTTTATTTTTTACTCATATATTTGACATTATGTCAACATTATAGCAATGTTTCTCTTAAACTCCACTTTACCTATTTTTATAGTCCATTTTTCTTGACATCGGAAGGGGAAAAAATTATTTTTAAACCTTTTTTTCAAAATTTAAAGCATATTCACAGCAAAAATGAATCCTTCAGAGGTCTCTACAGTGTACTTAGAGTGTATTAGATAATATATTTGATAAAAAGCAAAATCAAAGTAAATTCAGAAAATGCTTTTTTTCCTTCTGTTAGGTTAATTCATCCAGACTTCATGGACATTATATTTATATATTCATTGGACTATTTGTAGATTTAAGAAAAATAATAGATGTGACATTACTATGTCCTAAATTAAAGTTTTAGCAAAATACATTGAGGGAGTTCCTGTTTTGAGACAACACAGCGTATATAACCAGATGGATGTTAAATAGGAAACAAATTCTGATTTGTTTCTTCTGATTGTAGTCCTTAGCAACTGTATCACTCAGAAAAATCAGTTAAACTTTATACCATGCATTTTCTTCATATGCATTGTTTTATCAGTAAAATAAAGATCATTTTATTTACCTTTTTTGATTTTTGTGAAGCTCATGTAAGTCGAATAAAATAATTTATTTCACAGTGTCTTACTACTATCAATTCCCAGTGGTCAATAGTGTGAAATCCCGGATCATCTCTAGTTGACTTTGATGAATGGTATGTAAGCTTTACCCTAGTGGATTTGGGGAGTTTATAATATTTCAAAGTAATGAAACTGTACTGCAATCTTGATTCTGGAAGAGCTAAAATACTTTTAGTTTTTCTTCCTTGCCTGTATCATTCAACCTTTGTTTCTTCCTCTGTGTTAATAACAGACAGTATCACTTCTTCGATTCTGTGTAGCCTAGCTGTTTAACTGACTTGATCATGCTCCCTGAAGTGAGGGAGTGCTTCAATCCCTGCCCCACACTCCCAGAGTCCACCCAGAGCCCCTTCATGCTTAAAAACGATCCCAGTGTCTTTAATCCAAAATTGGCATTCACCAGTATTTCACTCCTCCTTAGGAATCTGCTTTTTACACCCTCTCTTGCTTGTGAGGCATAGCAAAGAAGAAAATACCAATGTAGCCACTATTCGAATTTATACCAAGCATGTGTCTGCACATTCCCACAAAGCTGCCAACCTCTGGGCTCCAGAATGGCACTGCATTTGTAACAAGTAGAGAATCCTTCCTTTCCAACTCTGGGCCTCCAGTTGTCACTTGAATTTCTGATGGTTCTCTGTGTGACCCATAGTCTCCACACATCCCCTTTGAATCTCTCTAAGCACTATCAGTTTAGGAGCTAAAGCCAGTCAAATGGACCTCATGGGTTCAAATTTACTCTTCTCGATCATCCTACTTTGTTTCTCTACCTCTGCCCATTTCCTCTCTCTCTCTTTTCCTAATTATCATCATCCTCTTGTGCATATTGTATAGTAATGAGTTTGGACAATGGAAGAAAAGAGAATATTCTTTGTACTAGCAAAAAGCAGTAGGAAAAAAAAAATCTCAGTTGGGAAAAATTACCATATGTGATTTAAAAGATTCTGTGGAAAAAGAGGCTCTAGTGTTAACAAATCATCAAAGGTCCAAATTAAAAATGTTCTAAGAATTTGAAAACAAGAATTGCCAGTGCTGGTCAGTGAATGGTTGAAAACAGCTTCATAACACTTGATTCTAGTTAAAATGTATAAATAAATATGTGCTCAGAAAAGAATTACCTTATATAGCATTTGTATTTTCTATGAAAGCTGCAGTGCATTTTTACAAGAATGTCATTTAGAATAGTAGAATACTTTCTGAGGATTTTCAATAGCAAACCAGGAAATTCACCTAAGTTCTATAAATATCTTTTCTTGCATGTGAAATAAAATTTAAATTTCAATGTAGGCTTGTGTATTCATGTTATATTAATCCAAACAATGCTTGATCATAATGTGTTGATGAACTTGCCTCACAAATCTCTTCCTATCAAACAAAACACCAGATGCAATACTTCTAATGTGACTTGACAAAATTAGATTCATTGGGCAGAAGAAAAAATGAAATGCTTTAAATAAATGTCATTAGCAGTTTGGAGGAAGGAAGCAAATTGCTCTGATATAGTGTCAGACCCTTAACCAATTGATATTTAAAAAAAGATGTATTTGGAGTGCTAGAGAAGATGGTAGAATTATATATATATACATATATATATGTATATATATGACACATGATATATATATATATATTATATATATTCAGGAATATGGCTTGTAGAATATGATATGTTAGCTGTGATTCACAATGATCCCTGAGATGGCATTTCAAAGAAGCAGATGATTTGTACAAATACCAGAGGCAACATTAATAATAAACCTCTTGTGGACTATTCCCTGTACATAAAGCAAGTGTGAGCTTAAGACTAAAAGTGTGAGAGAGGGAACCTGCTTTTTTAAATATTGACCTGAGAAGGGATATATCTATTTACAGTCTTTGACTAGGTTTTTTTCCATGCAGGTTTATACAGCTTTGATAACAGGATTTAACAAAGAAGTATCATCTTTTGTATGTGCTCAGAAAATATATTTCCAGAAGTCCAGTCTAGTCACTCAGCCAGCTGAGGTAAAAAATTATTCAGTGGAAAGTCCACCAGACCGATTAAATTATCTAAATTGATTGTCTGAGTGACTGAATTAGGCCAGTAAATTTAGTCAAAACTGTAGACTTTGCAACTGGGTGCTAACACAAAAACCTTGAGTTGGCAAAAGAGATGGGAATACAGTAGATTTTCTTAGAGTGTTAGCAAACAGGAAAGGCAACTTGACACTTGTATCCTTGAGTTACAACACAACCAACTTATTCCAGAGTCTTTCAATAGCCTGTACACAGGCATTGCCAAAGTTAAATTCTGGAAGAAAGTATCAATTATACATTGGCTATTGAAAACTCTTTGAAATTCTGACCATGAGATTCTTCACGGAGCTAGAACAAAAAGTGTTGTGGGAAAGTCCCAAACTGACTGTTCCCTGTTTTCCTGCCTAGAATGTGCTATTTCGAAGGCACCGGTTTTTAATGAGTGTTTCAAAAAGGAAAGACTGAAGGAGAAACATAAGCTGTCATGCTCTTCTGAGGTTTCTTATACTTATCATGCAAAGTTCTGCTGAGAGGAAAAAAATGACGGTTCTACCCTTGGCCCTGCTATTCATGAAGGGCCCCACACTTATTTCTGTCTCACTGCTCTCTAAAACATAACCATTTTAGTCACACTTGCCACGTCATGGCCTTTCATACCAAGTAGCAAATAATTGTTCAGTGCTTTTACACAGAATTTTGAAATGAATGAATGAATGAATTGAATCAGGGACTTAAAAAGGCTTCTTGTTTCCTCTTTCTACCTCACAAAACTTATGTTGCTTTCAAGTCTCAGCACATAACCTAAATGCTCCAGGCTAAGTTGAACTTGCACTTTTTTGAAACTCCTTAGCACTTATGTGTCCTCAACAATTGGTTATCAATTGGTATAAAAATATTAATTATTATTATTATTAGAGCTAACACTAAATGATTAGCATGTGTACCACCATAAACACATTGTATGTGTTATCTCTTTTAATTCTCTTAAAAACTGGAAAAGTATCACGTTGTTCAGTTCAGTTCAGTCACTTAGTTGTGCCCGACTCTGCAAACCCATGGACTGCAGTATGCCAGGCCTCCCTGTCCATCACCAACTCCTGGAGTTTACTCAAACTCATGTCCATTGAGTCAGTGATGCCATCCAACCATTTCATGCTCTGTTGTCCCCTTCTCCTCCCCCCTTCAGTCTTTCCCAGCATCAGGGTCTTTTCAAATGAGTCAGTTCTTTGCATCAGGTGGCCAAAGTATTGGAGCTTCAGCTTCAACCTCAGTCCTTCCAATGAACATTCAGGATTGATTTCCTTTAGGATTGATTGGTTGGATCTCCTTGCTGTTCAAGGGACTCTCAGGAGTCTTCTCCAACACCACAATTCAAAAGCATCAGTTCTTTGGTACTCAGCTTTGTTTATAGTCCATCTATCACATCCATACATGACTATTGGAAAAACCATAGCTTTGACTAGATGGACCTTTGTTGGCAAAGTAATGTCTCTGCTTTTTAATATGCTATCTAGGTTGTTCATAACTTTTCTTCCAAGGAGAAAGCGTCTTTTAATTTCATGGCTGCAGTCACCATCTGCAGTGATTTTGGAGACAAAAATATAAAGTCTGCCACTGTTTCCACTGTTTGCCCATCCATTTGCCATGAAGTGATGGGACCAGATGCCATGATCTTAGTTTTATGAATGTTGAGTTTTAAGCCAACTTTTTCACTCTCCTCTTCCACTTTCATCAAGAGGCTCTTTAGTTCTTCACTTTCTGCCATAAGGGTGGTGTCATCTGCGTATCTGAAGTTATTGATATTTCTCCCGGCAATCTTAATTCCAGCTTGTGCTTCATCCAGCCCAGTGTTTCTCATGATGTACTCTGCATATAAGTTAAATAATCAGGGTGACAAAATACAGCCTTGATGTACTCCCTTCTCTATTTGGAACCGGTATGTACAGGTACGAAAATTGAGGCTCAGAGAAGGCAACTTGGCCAGTATCACAATGCTCGTAATTAGCAAAACTGAGAATTAAACCAAGTCTACCCTATGACCTAACACTCTTTACTTCTAAGCTATCTCACCTTCTGTTTGGGTATTTTCCTTTTTTTCATTAATGCATATTTTCTTCTTGAATATATTTTAAGCTTCTTAATTCATTTGTTACCCTGCACAGTGCATTTGATAGTGTAACCACAATACACATCATTGACACATACTTGATTTACTAATTATTAATATTCTTAGCTAATGCACTTCTTTTCATTTTTATTGTTCCTCTGACAGTAGTCGCTAAAATTCAGATTTCTTAAAGAATGGTGTGTTTGAGTTCACAACTAAAGTGTATTTGTGCCATGTTAGTTTTAAATTTGCATAACCTTAATGACAAAAGTGACTCACATTTAATTGATAAATTTTTTGAGATGATGTATAAATATTGTTTGTCTGTGTTGCACTGGAGTAGCTTGAGTTAACATATTTCACTGTTGTCCCAAAAGCAATCTTCTAGTTTATCATCACTTCACTGGCCAAATGCAAATGCTTATTTTTTCCTAATTATGCTGCTTATACAGACAAGCCAAACCTAGTTAATTTCCTGAAACAGCATAAATTTAAATTATGCTTTTCTCAAAAGCAGTGGTAGTCTAACACAACAAATTAAGTCATTCTTGAAATCTGTCTATGTTTCTATTATTGACTAGTAGCCCAAAATACTGAAGCAGACTGTTAGAAGCAAATAGTATTGCCAATCAATTTAAAGATCTATTGATTCCCAAAATAGCATTTGTGGTTTATAGGACTGCTGGACTATTTCATTTCTTTTTTTTCCATAGCTAACCTTTTTTACTTCAGATTCAGCACATCTAAAATTAAACTCATTATCTTTGCTCCAAAATATATCCCTCTTTCTTTATTTTCTCCTATTCAGCCAAGCCAGAAACCTGCAAATTATTCTCAGCTTTTATCCCTCTCATCTACATGTATAAGCGATCACAAAATTCTGCTGTTTCGGTTCCGAAATACTCTCAAGTCTCTCCCCATTTCTCCATGCCACTGCTATAGCTAGACCTGTCATTCCTTGGCTGAATCTTTATAACATCCTCCCAAATGACGTCCCTGACTCCTGCTTTATCTCTTTCTCATTTTCCACATTTAGTAAAACTCAAACGTGATTGTGCTTGGTCACTCAGTCATGGCCAACTCTTTGCAACCCCATAGGCTGTAGCCCGTCAGGCTCCTCTGTCCATGGGGATTCTCCAGGCAAGAATACTGGAGTGGGTTGCCATGTCCTCCTAGAGGGAATCTTCCCAACCCAGGGACTGCACCCAGATCTCCTGCATTGCAGGCAGATTTTTTACTGTCTGAGCCACAAGGAAAGCCCAAATGTGATTATGTCACTCCAATTTTAAAAATCTTTCCATATACTCCTAAGGCCTAAGAATAAATGCCAAACATCATGGCAGAGTACAGAAGGTCTCCTTGGTTTGGCCTCAGCCCACCTGTCATCTGCTGTGTTCTCTAAAGAGAACGCCATTCCCTGCATTCTACCTTTTCCTTTTCAGACCACATCTCCAAGAGTTCCTTACTCTTCTCTAAGTGCCATTGTACCTTGTATACATCTTTCTGAAGGCTTTTATTTTCCGTTATTATAATTAGTTATTTACCTGTCTTTTCTATTAATCGGTAGGTATATCTTCTTTTACATAAAATATGTGTGTGCTTATTCGCATCAGTTGTGTCTGACTCTTTGTGACCCCATGGACTGTAGTCTGCCAGGCTCCCCTGTCCATGGGATTTTCCAGGCAAGAATACTAGAGTGGGTTGCCATTTCCTCCTCCAGGGGATCTTCCTGACCTAGGAAGACCTGTGTCTCTTGTATCTTCTAAATTGGCAGACAGGTTCTTTGCTACTAATGCCGCTTGAGAAACCGCTAATAAACAGTAGATGTTTAGTCAGTGTTGAATGTATGAGACCACCTTTTTATATGCTAGCATTTTCCAACAAATCACTTTTTCTAGAAAACAATTTTTTAGTCATGAATTTCCATGCAGAATAAAACTTCTTTTCTATAATAGAAATATATTTTAAAGCATCTAACCTCAGAAATAAATAGGCAGATCTGAGAGCTAAGAGCTAGCATAGTTTCTAAACTACTCTTAATTTTAATTATTGTCATTCTCTTCAATTTGTTTTTTCGGAAGTCACTTTGCCTCACCTTACTGCCTACTTTGTAGCATATGCAGATATGTATAAGTTCAAGAAATATCAAGTAATAAGCAGTTCATTTTCCAGTTTAATAAACCAGAACCAAACGATGGTCGCATTATATTAGATGTGATCTAAATGTGTTGCTTTGCAAATATAACGATATGTTTGAATTATAAATACATAGTGATGCTTACAAAAGCATGTTTGGTTTAATATGAAATTTTTCACAAGTGTTCTTCTATTTCAGGAGACCTCATGAAAAAGTTTAATTGAATCTGGCCATCTAAAATATATTTAATAAACTTAAATGATAATAAGCCAACCACTTTTTAAATAAGTACCATGTAGACAGTGTAGGATTTTATCCATAACAGCTGAGAAATTCAACTGAATACCATTTTACTTTCACTTAATGAATTTTTTTAAATCTCTATTGGTCAAACTATTGACATTCACATTTTACTCAGAAGAAACTGAAATGAGGAGGAAAGCAAAACTTCAGAGTAGATGTCTGAAACACTGAATTTCTACATTTGTTGTTTTAAGGCCTCTGTAACAAATTCTTTGCTCTTCCTCAAGGGATTCAAGTTCAGTTTAAAATTACTTATCAAGTTAAACAAGCATATGACTCCTCTTGAACATAGCAGTTAATGAGCAAGGTAGAAGTATAAAAGTATGGTTACATTTTAATGAAGCCATTGTTTATAGATTAACTTGAGTAATTACATTGTAATTTAAAAAACAAGCAAAAAGAGTCACAGAAAATTCCCACTGAATTAAGTATGAATTGTATTTCTTTAACATTAATGGTTGAACATATAGCTTATAATTGGTGGTAGAAAGGACAGAGGACAAAGGAGCCTGGCATGCTACAGTCCCTGGGACATGGCTTAGTGAATAAACAACGTGTTCAACAAGAAGGAGCCAATAAGAAAACATATTTTATATTGCTGTTAGTAAATCAAATTATTTACATTCCAATGATATACTATGAATAGTCAGTGGACAATAATGGCTGTTAGAGCAAATTATGGTTAAAACATTTTCAAAATTAATGTATCCATCAATGAGTAATATGAATCATCATAAAGAGATGTTATTCTCATTGATATCTATATGTATTTTATATTTTAGGTTAGGCACTAACGTGAATATTTATAATTCAAGTAGAAAGCTGAACACTACAAAGAATCAGATAAAATGTAAGAGAAACACAAGACACACAAGATAACTTTAAATCCTAATGAGCACATTCTGTCACTATTTTTTTTTAGTTTGCGTCTTCCTGTCAAGAAAACAGATGAAAAATTGTCATTCTTCTTCAAAGTTTTATTGTGCTAGAGTTACCACATGTTTACTGGCAGCTAAAATTCTGGAAGTTTAACAAAATAGCAAAAAGTATAGATGGTTAAAATATACTGCTGAATTAGCAAAGCTCCATTTAACCATTCATTCTTTGTTTTTGTAATCCAATTGTAACATCATATTGTAATACAAAAGTTTTTCCCCAAGGCCAGTATGCTTTCTTCTATAACAAATTACACTCCAGGTTCTTACTGTTGATAACTTATATTTAGTTAGAAATGTTCATGCAATAAGCAAAATATGGTTTATGTGACTTAAGGCATTGTGAATACTTAATAAATTTGGTATAATGAATATTATCAGGAGAAAGAAATAATTTAAAAATAATAAGATTGATTATATAACATAAATCAAGAAGAATATAAGGTAATTATATCACAACAAACAGTGGAACATTCATAAGAGATGGGAATACCAAACCACCTTTCCTGCCTGCTAAGAAATCTATATGCAGGTCAAGAAGCCACAGTTAGAACTGGACATGGAACAGCAGACTGATTCCAAATCTGGAAATGAGTACGCCAAGGCTGTATATTGTCACCCTGCTTATTTAACTTATATGCAGAGTACATCATGCGAGATGCTGGGCTGGATGAAGCTGGAATCAAGATTGCTGGGAGAAATATCAATAACCTCAGATATGCAGATGACACCACCCTTATGGCAGAAAGCAAAGAAGAACTAAAAAGAGCTGCTTGATGAAAGAGGAGAGTAAAAAAGTCGGCTTAAAGCTCAACATTCGGAAAACTAAGATCATGGCATCCAGTCCCATCACTTCATGGCAAATAGATGGGCAAACAGTGGAAATAGTGGCAGGCTTTATTTTTTTGTCTCCAAAATCACTGCAGATGGTGACGGCAGTCATGAAATTAAAAGACACTTACCCCTTGGAAGAAAAGTTATGACCAACCTAGATAGCATATTAAAAAGCAGAGACATTACTTTGCCAACAAAGGTCCGTCTAGTCAAAGCTATGGTCTTTGCAGTAGTCATATATGGATGTGATAGTTGGACTATAAAGAAAGCTGAGCACTGAAGAATTGATGCTTTTGACCTGTGGTGTTGGAGAAGACTCTTGAGAGTCCCTTGGACTGCAAGGAGATCCAACCAGTCCATCCTAAAGGAAACCAGTCCTGAATATTTATTGGAAGGACTGATGCTGAAGCTGAAACACCAGTACTTTGGCAACCTGATGGGAAGAACTGACTCATTTGAAAAGACCCTGATGCTGAGAAAGATTGAAGGCGGGAGAAGGGGATGACAGAGGATGAGATGGTTGGATGGCATCACTGACTCAACGGACATGAGTTTGAGTAAGCTCCGGGAGTTAGTGATCGAGAGGGAAGCCTGGAATGCTGCAGTCCACGGGGTCGCAAAGAGTCGGACACAACTGAGCTACTGAACTGAACTGAACTGATATTATTTTACTGTTTTCAGCAGTCAGAAAATCGAAATTTTAGTTATAAAATGGGAAAAAAAATGAAATATTGTTTTCTGTGCAAGTAGCCAAATAGATTAAAAACTGAGTCTATTGTTTTTTAATACAATATGCAGAATATAAAGTATTTTTTCTATCATTACTTGGTTTCTATAGCAACTTAGAAAATTTTATGCTGGTGAGAAATTCCCCAAGATTTGTTTTCATTGTCAGGAAAAATTTTTAAAAGAAAGAAAATAAATCTAAGATTTTTAGCAATCAGGTCTTTTTAGATATGTTTCAGTTATACATTTTGAATTATGAAAAAATATACTGTTAAAGCAGATAAGATATAATACACTGAGAAGGGCATATCACTTCTGAAATATTATTGATAAAATTCATAACTTCAGTCTAATCCTGAGAAGACATCAGGCAAATCCAACTTGAAGAATGATCTATAAATTAAGTGATCAGGTCTCTTCACAAATCAGGGTCCTTGGTCCACCTAAGGGGACTAGGAAACATAACAAGGTGGGAGACTGGATTGGGTTCTGGGACAAAATAAAGATATTAATGGAAAGACTGGTAGAATCATATAAAGTGTGTAATTTGGTTAAACATACTGAGCAAATGTTATTTTCTTTTGCTAACAGTCCTATGATAGTATAAGATATTAATGTTAAGTAAAGTTGAGTGAAGAGAATATGGTCCTTCTCTGTATTATCTTTGCAGTGTTTCTGTAAGTCTAAAATTATTTCCAAATTTAAAAAAATCATTATTTTTATATTGTGTCCTACCTTATAGGAAAAACAAAAGTCCATACCCATATCCTTAAAATGTATTATTAATAAAATGGAAATATATACATATATATAGAGAGAGAGCATTAAAAATTTGGAAAAGCCCTTGTAAAAATTTTAATTGCTTTTTTTAATGATAAAGGAATAATTAGTTAATATTCAAATATGAACATCTTCCTACATGATTTTATAGAAAATTTATAGAACATGCCTGATGTTTTCTCATCATGAACCAACATTTAGGAGTTGAATAGTCATAGAACACCTGTATTTATTCTTTGATTTATGTTGCAATGCTTTTGTTAAAATTATAGTTTTGCCTCAATAAATACACTGATAGGATAATTTTTTTTCCATGCAAGTTACATTTTATTTATTTATTTTTCATTTATTTGTATTAGTTGGAGGCTGATTACTTTACAATATTGTAGTGGTTTTTGCCATACATTGACATGAATCAGCCATGGATTTACATGTGTTCCCCATCCCGATCCCCCCTCCCGCCTCCCTCCCCATCCCATCCCTCTGGGTCATCCCAGTGCACCAGCCCTGAGCACTTCTCTCATGCATCCAACCTGGGCTGGTGGTCTGTTTCACTCTTGATAGTATACTTGTTTCAATGCTCTTTTCTCAGAACATCCCACCCTCGCCTTCTCCCAGAGTCCCAAAGTCTGTTCTGCACATCTGTGTCTCTTTTTCTGTTTTGCATATTGGGTTATCGTTACCATCTTTTTAAATTCCATATATATACGTTAGTATACTGTATTGGTCTTTATCTTTCTGGCTTACTTCACTCTGTATAATGAGCTCCAGTTTCATCCATCTCACTAGAACTGATTCAGATGAATTCTTTTTAATGGCTGAGTAATATTCCATGGTGTATTTGTACCATAGCTTCCTTATCCATTTGTCTGCTGATGGGCATCTAGGTTGCTTCCATGTCCTGGCTATTATAAACAGTGCTGCAATGAACATTGGGGTGCACGTGTCTCTTTCAGATCTAGTTTCCTTGGTGTGTATGCCCAGGAGTGGGATTGCTGGGTCATATGTCAGTAAATATACAAGCAGCTCCTGCAGCTCAATTCCAGAAAAATAAATGATCCAATCAAAAAATAGGCCAAAGAACTAAACAGACATTTCTCCAAAGAAGACATACAGATGGCTAACAAACACATGAAAAGATGCTCAACATCACTCATTATCAGAGAAATGCAAATCAAAATCACAACGAGGTACCATTACACGCCAGTCAGAATGGCTGCTCTCCAAAAGTCTACAAGCAATAAATGCTGGAGAGGGTGTGGAGAAAAGGGAACCCTCTTACACTGTTGGTGGGAATGCAAACTAGTACAGCCACTATGGAGAACAGTGTGGAGATTCCTTAAAAAACTGGAGATAGGATAAATTTTAAAAAAATAATAGTTGAAATCAGTAAAGCAATGCTGACTATATATGTATAAAGTTATTCTTAAAATTTTAATTTGAGTAGAACAAGGTTATGTGTTGAAAATTTGGTTTTCACATTATTTTTCCCTTTTGAAACAGCCTTGAGAATTATGGTAGTAGCAGCCCTTTTGTAAAAAGTTCTAAACTGAGGTCTGGTTAACTTAGTGTATTTGAGTAACTACCAGCAGCCAGAAATCACTATTTGTGTTTGTTTCTCTGTTTATAAACTGAGGTTCCTCTATTAATTTACATTGAGTCTACACTGGAAAACCATGCTGATAAGTTTGATGATGGATAGGGGATGGAAATTTTAAAAACATATCAGAAGAAATGCATTGTTATATAGTAGTTAAATCAAGTGGCATTATTATCCAAAAAACTATCATGAAACTTGTTGTAGATTTATTGTCAAATATCCTCACCCTAATTAAATGATTATTTAACAGTTACATTATATCTTCAAGTGAGGGCAATAAATGATGATGGTGGGCAAATCCTGTCAAGTTTAAAATATCCTATGAAAAGATAATTTAGTTTTTTTTATTTTTGATATCACTCTTTATTTCTATTTTGATGATGATTTCAGAAAAGAAATTTTATCTGAAATCTTTTAGGGATTTTTCACAGCCTTAAACAAGATAAAGCTTAATCTCCCTAATCTTGCAAAAAATTAAAATGTCTTATCAGTACTTCATTTAATAAACATCTACGCTCTGCTGTGTTCCAAGTCTCATGGCTGTCACTGGAGTACAAAGGGAGTAAGACTAGACCTGTCTTTTAGGAGCTCATAGCTCACCAACACCTATTTCTCACTATTTCTCTGGGTGAGCCCTTTTCCAGATTAGCTGGACCCCGCTTGCAAGTCTGCAAGGAGATCAAACCAGTCAATCCTAAAGGAAATCAGTATTCATTGGAAGGACTGATGCTGAAGCTGAAACTCCAATACTTTGGCCACCTGAAGCAAGGAACTGATTCATTGGAAAAGATCCTGATGCTGGGAAAGATTGAAGGCAGGAGGAGAGGGGGTGACAGAGGATGAGATGGTTGGATGGCATCACCAATCAATGGACATGTGTTTGAGCAAGCTCTGGGAGTTGCTGATAGACAGGGAAGCCTGGCATGCTGCAGTCCATGGGGTTGCAGAGTCGGACAGGACTGCGCATCTGAACTGAACTGAACAGAACTGATCTCTCTTTCCTGATGGCCACCATTCCCTCCTTCCCACTTCCCTGCTTAATTTCCCTTCTCCTCTGTTCCCACACACCCCATTACATCCGTCACCTGGACATCTTGCATCCCCAAATCATCACAGTCCACAGCAATCTCTATTTCTACACTAAAAAAACACTTGCTTTTCCTGCATGCAGTGGTACCCTTATGTTTGAATCTATCATAGCCTCTCAACCAGAGTCAGCACTCCCAGCATAGGAGTTGTCCCTTCTTTTTCTGTCTTTGCCTTTTCAGCAATAGTTGCTGGGATCCACATGGAACCAATTTTATTTTAATGTGTGGATAAGAGCATCAGCATATGAGTCATTCCACAAGACCCAAATATTTTTTCATTTGATCTTTCTCCTGTTTACCTCCTCCTTCCTTTCTCTCACTCCAAAGAAAACTCTTCATTATGAAACTCCCTCCAGAAATTTCTATTTCATGCTGATAGAATTCTAAAGCATGAAACCAATGATAAGCATGTCCTGTGGCCAGGATGATGATAAATCCCTGCACTATCAATGCTCTCTATGCTTTCCAACCTTTTTCACATCAGGATGCCCAAGAAAATGATGATGTTTGAATGGCACATTGAAATAAATAGGAAATTGTTTGCCCCTCATTTACCCAGCTGCTCCAGGACAGAGGTATTGATATCACAGCACCACTGTCCAGTTTTCAGTACAGCCCAGCTCACGGCACCAATTAATTGCATAGGGTGATTGCAAGGCAATATATCTTCTCAAATCCTGTAGGCAGTATTTCCTCCTCCCTGATGCATGCTATGCAATTACTCCTTTTGTATTAATTTTGAGAGATACCAGTATTTGAATTGAGGATATCCTACAGTAGTGCTTTAATAAGTTTTTAGATTGTAAGTGGAAGTGTTAATTGCTCAGTCATTTCCAGCTCTTTGCAACCCCATTGACTATAACCCACCTGGCTCCTCTGTCCATGGAATTTTCCAGGCAAGAATACTGGAGTGGGTAGCCATCCCCTTCTCCATGGATCTCCCCAACTCAGGGATCAAACCCAGGTCTCCTGTATTGCAGGCAAATTCTTAACCATCTGAGCTACCAGGGGAGTCCTAAAGATTGTTAAGAAAAATTGTCCACACATTGATTCTGTTTTTCAGCTTGTGAGTCATCCACTTAAGCTCAAAACAAAAGAGCACTACTTAAGCAAGGGAGTGCTTGAGACAAATACTTTATTTCTCTATTTTATTGCCCTACGTAGCTTGTGGGATTCCCTGGTGGCTCAGACGGTAAAGCGTCTGCCCGCAATGCAGGAAACCTAGGTTCGATCCCTGGGTCAGGAAGACCCCCTGGAGAAGGAAATGGCAACCCACTGCAGTACTCTTGCCTAGAAAATTCCATGGATGGAGGAGCCTGGTGGGCTACAGTCCATGGGATCGCAGAGTCGGACACGACTGAGCAACTTCACTTCACGTAGCTTATAGAGGGTCCTCCATCAAAACGCCAACAAGACATTGAATTGACAAATCAAACATGACCCCGGATAACAGTAAAGAGATCTCTCAGTTGAAAAAGAAGGAAATTGAAGTGTTAGATATTGTGTTAACTAACAGGATTAAAATTCCATCCAGAATTCTTTGCAGTTCCCTTTTTTTCCTAAAAGATATCTTACTACTCAAGGATAAACTGTCATTAGATTCTTGCATTCTTACTTGGTTCAAGGCATTTTGTAATACCAGAGACTATATAAAATGTAAAAATATTCTGAAAACTATGTTTTTTCTGAAAAATTTTGTATAAATAATGACAAAGATAATAGTAAACATTGTGAATGGGATGTAACTAATTTTGGAATATGATTTCAAAACTCTGGAAATTTTTAATGGAGTTGTACGGGTAAGATATACAGAGATGCAGTAATAGCTAGGAATATGAGGATAGTTAGTGATGACACCGGGGCATCACTGGTGACTCAGTGGTAATGGATACAGCTGCCAAGGCAGGAGATGCAAGTTTGATCCTTGTGTCAGGAAGATCTCCTGGAGAAGGACATGACAACCCACTCCAGTATTCGTGCCTGGGAAATCTCATGGACAGAGGAGCCTGGCGGTCTACAATCTATGGAGTTGCAAAAGAGTCAGACACAATTTAGCAGCTGAACAACATCCAGGGATGACACCGAGACATATTCATGAAGAAGATTAGAAAGAATACAATGTTTTAAGGAAGGAAAATAACATTTATAGCCAGAAGTAACAAGGAAAGATTCTAAGAGATATTAAAATGTGAGCTGAGTAATGCAAAATGAATATGAGGGGGAGATTCAGAGCTTAGATGTACCTCAGTGTACTTCTCTTGATTATCCTCTTTATATGACATTCTATCCTCATTCTTACAAATTAGCAAAATAGCTATGAATATAACTATGAATATATCAGTGCTTATAAAATGTAGTTTATTTTGTGGCAGTTGAAACATTGAAAAAAACTAAAAATATCTTTCTTCTTCTGTGAACATGTATAGCCAATATTATGTCCATCTAAAAATTTGAAGCCCTTCATTCACCCAGTGCTATTTGTAACATTCTACTAGATGTTAATAGAAGAGAATGCTGTTATTTTACTTCTCTGAAGATGGAAATTATGAAATTGTCCCTGGTGAATAGGAAACTGTGTTTATAACATGCAATTAAGATGGATCATCAGATAAAGAAAAGTGCTATTTACCTGAGAGAATTAAATATCCAGAAAAGAGATAACTTGTCTTAATTCTTTCTGGATTTCTCTGTATTTCACATATATATATATATATGTGTGTGTGTGTGTGTGTGTGTGTGTGTGTATAAAATATATACACATATATATTCTTAGTCTTTAGAATAAAGGCACACATTTATAATTGGTTAAACTATCCCAATTGCTGAAACATATGCATTGCCACAAGTAAAATTAGATAGCCAATGGAAATTTGCTTTATGACGCAGGGAGCTCAAACTGGTGCTCTGTGACAACCTAGAGGGGCGGGATGGGGTGGGACATGGGACAGAGTTTCAAGAGGGAGGGGATACATATACCTAGGGCTGATTCATGTTGATATATAGCAGAAACCTACACAATATTGTAAAGCAGTTATACTCCAATTAAAAACAAATCAATAATTTTTAAAAAGCCCATTTGCTTTTGGAGAATGAAAGAATATTAAACAAGCAAAATCACATGAAAGTAAAACAAAATTTTTTTAGCTATTTAAAAAGAAAATGGTGTCATTTACACTAGCGACACAGCCTACTTTTTCATATACCCTCACCACGCCACTCACATACTTTCTAAACCTAGAATCTGTAAGTCTATTAAATGCTCTTCACACACACAGAAGACAAATACAGAAATAAATCAAACCATTGTCCTGTGCTCTGAAACTCGGATACTGTTTGCATTTTTGGCCTAGGGTGCTGCTGCTGCTGCTGCTGCTAAGTTGCGTCAGTTGTGTCCGACTCTGTGCAACCCCATAGACGGCAGCCCACCAGGCTCCCCCGTCCCTGGGGTTCTCCAGGCAAGAGCACTGGAGTGGGCTGCCATTTCCTTCTCCAAGGGTGCTGGTGCAGTAGGCCTAAAATATCACAGCCACTACTACCATTGATACTTGAAGCAGTTCTGATTATTCTTTAGGCTGAAAAATCTTTTCTCAATGATCCAGCCTTTTATTTCTTTATCTATGAATGTGCTACTTATCTCCATCACTTATAGCCTTTTATTTTTAGCTTAATGTTTGGGAGATTAATAATGTGCTTTACCTTTTTGTCTTTCCAAATGAATGATTTTAGCCCTAATCAGCTCAAGGTTCTCTATGGCACCTGTTTTTCTAATTGGAAAATAAGATTTATTCAAGAGTAATGCAAAGAGGAGAAAAAAAAAAGTGCAGATATCCCCTAGTTTTTGAAGGTTTGCTTTATACTATCTTATTTATAGGAAAGACCTACAATAGTAGGTCTTTGCTACCTGAAAAAAAAATCTGAAAAGGATTTTCACTTTTAGAAGAAAAGACAAGGAGTGAAAATAGCGTTCAGCATTTGTTTTGCAGTGAGCTGATACAGAGGCACAGATATCTGGGTGGGGAGAATGGCACCGGGCAAGCTCCTTCCTAAGAACTACATTTAGCATCTCAGCATCTAGATGCTATAGCTTTGTACTGTGTCTGTGAGGATCTGTGTGATATATATCTTTTTATTCTGTGCATCCATGAGTCAGCTGTGTTGTAAGGTGACAGCTTCTTCAACTGACACCATTTCTACCTTGTTGAGGTTTCATAGGAATGATCTACTTTCAGATAACAGAGGAAACCTAAGTTTCTAACATGCAAACATAATTTCAAAATAAAATATCCATCTTGTAAATAACCCCAACACAATCATTTATTCCAATGAAGCAGATCAGGCATATATTATCATGCCACTGCCAAGTGTTGGCAAGCTCATAGAAGAACTGGAACTCTCACAACACTGCTGATGAGAATGCAAAATAGTGCAACCATTTTGGAAAATACTTTGGCAGATTTTTAAGAAGTTAAACATATACATACCATATAATCCAGCCACTCCACTCCCCAGTATTTTTTCGAGAGAAATGAAAGCTTACTTTTTAGTGCGATGGCTTGTGACTGAATGTTCGTAACCACTTTAATTTTAAGAGACAAAAACTACAAACAGACAAAATATCTATCCACAGTGGATGGATAAACAAATTGGGATATAGTCATATAATGAAACAGTATTAAGCAATGAAAAGGAATTGATTTTTTTAAATTAAAGTATAGTTGATTTATAATGTTAATTTTTGCTGTACAGTAAAGTGATTCGGTTATACATATACATACTTTTTAAATATTATTTTCCATTATGGTTTATCATCTGTGTGTGTAGTTTCTAAGTTGTGTCTGACTCTTTGCAATCCTGTGGACTGTAGCCTGCAAGGCTCCCCTGTCCATGGGATCCTTCAGGCAAGCATACTGGAGTGGGTTGCCATTTCCTCCTCCAGATGGTTTATCATAGGAGATATATATATATATGTGTATGTGTGTGTGTGTGTGTGTGTGTGTATGCTCTTTTTTGCCTGTGCTGGGTCTTCGTTGCTTTGTGCAGGCTCTCTCTGATTGCAAACAGCGGAGGCTGCCCTTTCCTATGCTGCATGGGCTTCTTGTAGTGGCTTCTCTTGTTGTGGAGCACAAGCTATAGGCATGCAGGCTTCAGTAGTTGAAACACGTGGACTCAATAGTTGTGGTTTGTGGACCCTAGAGCACTGCAGGCTGAGGACTTAGTTGCTCCAGGGCTGGTGAAATCTTCCTGGACCAGGGAATGAACCTATTTTCCCAGCATCGACAGGCAACTCTTATTGATTGTGCCACCAGGAAATTCCCTATCGTAGGATATTGAATATAGTTCTCTGTGCTTTACAGTAGGACCTTGTTGTTTATCCATTCTACGTATAAAAGCTTACATCTGCTAACCCCAGCCTCCCATTCCATCCGCCCAGCAACACCCTTCCCCTTGGCAGCTATCAGTCTCTTCTCTATGTCTGTGATTCTGTACCTGTTCTGTAGAAAGGTTCATCTGTGCCGCATTTTAGATTCCACATAAAAGTGATATCATATGGTACTTGTCTTTCTCTTTCAGACTTGACTTTACTAGGTATGATAACCTCTAGTTGTGTTTATGTTGCTACAAATGGTATTATTTCATTCTTTTATATGATTAAGTAGTATTAAAAAGAAATTGACTTTTGATGCACATAATAACTAGGATGAATCTCAAAATAATTATTCCAAGTGACTGTATTAGTTAGTAGTTGCCAGAGAAAAAGAACCAATAGGCCATAGTTATAAATACAGATTGGAGTAGGGCATGGCAATCCACTCTAGTATTCTTGTCTGGAGAATCCCATGGACAGAGAAAAACAGGTGGACTACAGCCCTATAGGTTGCATAGAGTCGGACACGACCGAGTGACTCAGACACACACATAGATACAGATATGTGAGATTTAGTATGGGAATGGCTGACACAATTATAGAGGCTAAGATATGTCACTATCTGCCATCTGTAAGTTAGAGAACCAGGAAAACTTGTGGTATAATTCATTCTGAGCCTGAGAACCAGGGGCTCCAGTGTCTGAGGGCAGAGAATGATGAAATATACTAGTTCAAGAAGAGAAAAAAAAAAAAAAAAAAACTCACCCTTCCTCTGCCTTTTTGTTCTGTTTGAAGGCCTCAAAGGTTCATGCCCACTTGCATGCCCTGATGAGGGCAGGTCTTCTTTACTCAGTCTTTAGATTCAAATGCTATTCTCTCTGGAAACACCCTCACAGACACTCCCAGAAGTAACATTTTACCAGCTATCTAGGCATCTCTTAGGCCAGTCAAGCTGGCACATAAAGTTAATCATCACAGTGACAGAGGCTAGATTTGAAACAAAAAAGCTATATACAGTATTACCCCATTTGCGCTAAATTCTAGAAAATGTAAGTAATATATAGTGACAGAAAGCCTGTTGTCTGGAGGATGAGTAGAAAGGGTTATACCTTTGTAACAAGAAAACTTACAGGGTTATGAGTACACTCACTACCTTAACCTAATAGTTTCATATGCATATTACCTATATCAAAACTTGTGAAATTATACATTTTAATATGTAGAATTTGCTGAATATCCACTGTATCTCAGAGAGCTGTTTTTAAAAAAGAGAGAGGACATTCAGTTAATTACTGGAAGAACAACAAATAGAATCCAGGTCTTTATCCTTTTGCAGTGGGTACACTACTAGTGTCCTGATTTTAAATTATGTGATCCAGCCAAAAAGATTTTGAGTTTATACTGTCCTTAACTATTATTAGAAAGGAGTTTGATTATACGGGAAGGCTTCCGTGATGGCCCAGATGGTAAAGAATCTAGCTGCAATGCAGGAGAGCTGGATTCAATCTCTGGGTTGGGAAGATTCCCTGGAGAAGGGAATGATAACCTAGGCATTCTTCGCAACCATACTTGGTAACCAAGTATTCTTGCCTGGAGAATTTCATGGACAGAGGAGCCTGGCAGGCTATATATAGTCAGTCCATGGGGTCTCAAAGAGTCAGACACGACTGAGTCAGTAACACTTTCACTTTGATTATATAGACTTCTAAAAATATAGTAAAATCAACTCCCTTTCCTATATACTGGGTTTTTATAAACTGTGACTTTACCAATATGGAATGCAAAATCTTTTGCAGAATTAGTTGAAGAGAGCAAAGCGGCTGTATTTCTGACCTTTAAGTGGTGAGCATTTTGTTTCTTTAATTCACTCTAGCCTATTTGATCAGTTGAGGAGATTGCCAATAGATCAATTATTTGATCTGACAGAGTATTTAACTAGTACAGAAGTTTCATAAAAAATGGTTCCTTGGAATAATGTAGACAATTGAGATGTAACTGCACTAAATAAATTGATTCTAATTGGGATTTATCAGAGGACTGGAAATCAATAATAAGATAAAAAATCCTTTCTACTGACCTTCACATTTTTTTAAACAGAGTATTTAAAGGTATGGGAGGGTGCCCCTCCTTGTATCCCAGATAATGTTTCCAAGTCTGTTTTATTAACTAGCAGGGAAGTAGTAAACCTATTGAATCCAGTGCATGAAATTAGCATAATAATTAAAGTTTGACCTTATTGTAGGTCACAAAAATTGTTTAATCTCTTTATTCATCTGTGCCTACTGAGAAAGAAAGTAGCCTGTGGAGATGCTAGTAAGCTAGGAGCTATCAAAGCAACCATATTATGTTAAAAGAACAAAGTTAATTATGCTTTCAGTTTATCACTTTTGATGCCATCAAGGTTAACATGATTTTTTTTTTCTTTTCAAAAAGCTTATATGTGAAAGAATCAAAAATTACGTGAGCTTCTATTTAAAAGATAAACATCTCTTTGTCTTTCATTAAGAATTATTGTTCTGCACAAAGAGTGATAGAATAGGGCTATTTTTATTGCAAAATAAGACTGAAATATATCTTACATTTTCGGTCTTTTTTTTTTTTTTAAAGAATATCAACTCATTTCCTATTACTTGAACTTAAAGCTTTATCTCAGCTTCAAGGGACTGTCAAAGTATGTGATTCGGTTTCTAAACTCAAGACAGGTTCTGGTTGAGATGCAGTGGCTAGCTTCTCCATGCCCACACAGTGAAGGACATTGTGCAAGCAGCAAGTAACTATAAGCACTTTCTTGTACAATCTTCCAAAAGCATCACATACTGTGCCTCTGGTTCCAAATGGTAATTCTGGAGCCAAAATTAATGATTTTGTTTGTTTGTTTTTGTTTTGTTTTTAACCACCAATGAAGAGAATTAAATCCAGTGGCTATCCACCTAGCCTCTTCACACACACTTTATTATAGAATCTCTTAAGCTTTGAAATGTCAAGAGTTTATCTCTAAGCTAAAGACTTGAGATACATATTTTTAACTCAATGGCTTATGCATGTTTCTCTGAAGAAGAAAACATGCCATTCTTTAGTTTGTATTAAAATTATTTTTATTTTTCAGAGAGAGAAGACATGTATTCTGATTGGAAAATATAAAATGGAAATGATATTTTTATTGAATTTCAAGATTACTTTAGCATTGGGCAATTACTTAAATAATTGCTTTGTGTAAATGTGTATCTGTCATCTTTCTGCCATAATAGTTTATAAGTTCCAAATGAATCTGTTTGTTCATTCTCCATTGTATCCCTACCCTCTAAACACAGTGCCTGGACCCATAAGAGGAGATCCTTAAATACTTTTTATTAAAGGGTGAATTAATAAAATAAATGAACAAGATATATTTTCAGTTTTTAAGTGGTGGTTTCTCCCAGAAATCAATGCCATGGAGACATTTAAATGTATAGATTCAGCAAGCAGGATTTCAGCTATTAAGAGAGACACCCTAGATATTTGCAGCCAATCAAAATAAAAGAAGTTAAAGTAATAGCAATATGCTTAAATGTTAAAACACAGAGTTGTATTTTTGTATACAGAAAATACCAGTATAAGAATGAAATAGCCAGTAAAATGAATATTGTGATATATATGGATTGTGATTGTGGGTTTTACATATGTGAATTGTGCGTATACATTTGAAAATTTCAGATGAACATTTTTTGGAACTCAGAATTGGGCGAGACCACCAGTTTTCATATGCTCTAAAGAAATGCAACTAATCGTTAAAAGTTAGCCCAAGCAACAGAAAATTAGGAAGGCAGTTCTAAGATAAGATATTGTTAAAAATATGTGTTTCTTAGTTTCCTTTCCATTTTTATTTATCTGAACTTGACTGTTTATGTTAAACTCTCACGCTTTGCTGTAAAGTTCCCAATAGGCACAGAGTTGGAATAGGTAGTTTCTTACCAGAGATCATGGATAGGAGATGGGTACCTCTAAAAACAGTAGAGAGAACTGAGCTAAAAATTAAACAAAAACTCAATTTCTCAGAAGGTGAAAAGAGAACCCAAGATTCATTTACTTGAAAGAACCAGAAATCCTCTCAAGATACAGAAATCTAAAAGACAGAGAGATAAGAAAACAAACAGAAAAGTCATAAAGGAGCAGGTGATTATCTCAGAAAAATATTTTACAGATATGAAAAATTATGGTGTGTGCACGGTGTTTCAGTGAGAAAGAATATAGGGTGACCAGTTTAAATCAAAGATCATGTTGGCAAGACTGGCCCTGGAAAACATTGCAGAGAGGACTTGTCTTTTCCTTCTGGCCTCTGTCACCGGTATCTTGGTTTATTATCCCTTAGCATCATTTATCAAGGAGTGATTCTGGACCAGAATGATCTGTCACAATCACCTGGGTGTTTGTTAAAAAATGAGGGTTTTCACAAGTCACCCCTCATCTACTTGAGTGAAAACAATAGGAGGTGAGGACCAAGTAATTTTTCAGTCTCTACAGGAGTTGGATCCTCTCTAAAGTTGGAAACTCCTAGATCTAAACCTTCCATGGTGGTGTCATCATATTAACACACCCACATAGAAATTTCCTTGATCAAAATTTTCACTGCTTCAAAACTGAAAAAGATCTATTTTTTTTTTTAAATCCACTACCCCCAAACCTTCTACTATATTAATTGGAGAAGTAAGAGACTCATTGTGTAGGAATTCCCTATGGACAGCTCCCCCATGTTCTTGATGTTTTAACCATTCATACTTCTCCTGACTGGAATGCAGAAACAGGAAAGTAGAACATCAGGTACCTAATGGGGATATGTTTGCAACAAGATGATCATTTCTGTGTGTCTCAGAACACTCTGTGTAGGTGGTCACTAACTCTGCCTATGCAAAGATCTAACCCTGAATATAGCAGGGCAGGTGTAGTGTTCAAAATAATGAAGGCAAAATAGAACCAGCAGCTTTTCCTTGCAGATGATATCCTTTCCTATCTTATGCAAGCTGTGGTAAGGACATTCTGTTTAGTTTGTAGCATTTCAGCACCTGTTGGGAGGAATTGTAATAGACCTTATACATGGCACCCTCAGACTCTTGGAAAATAGTTGCTACATACATTATAATATCAGTCCTGTCACAAAAACTGTAGGGAGTGAAAGCCTTGAGGAATAATACAAATAACAATTAAGGGGAATTGCAGTGATGGACAGGCCAAACAATTCCTTTCCTAGTCTCTGCAAGTCTAAGAAGCCTTCAGGAAGCACTTCATGAATATAATAACAGGCCTGCCTGGGGAGAGGCAACTTCTAGTGTTTGCATGTCAAGTAGTTCTTTTCTTAATTAATAGAAAAAGTATCTGAGATGGTCTTTAGATGGTGCATTTGGAAAAGGAATGATTCCGTTTGGGTTCTAAATGCCATGAAAAACCAGAATAATTTCAGAAGGAAGGGGAAACTCCTGCTTTGCATAACCTAATCATCCTATGAATGCATATTGGTCCTGTCATTCATGTTACTGTACCATAGAATTTTCCTAATGCAACAAATAGAACTCACAATCAACCTCTAGGGCTATGTGTCTAAACAGCTGATGGGTAATTACTGGCAACCTTTAAGGCACTAGCAAGGAAAAGTGAAGGCTATTAAGAATAAGCTATAGTTGAGCAACGTGATAGAGGAAAGCCTTATTTATGGAACTAGTTTCTGAAAAGGGAGAAAGAAAGCCATGTACCTAATTTGTTTTAGACTCAAGCAGTACATGTTAAACTGAGGCTAGGATGAGAAGGCAATCTGGGTAGCAGTACAAATCAGAAATAGGATCAAAGATATAGTTCATAGTCAGTTCTTCTGTGAACCATCTAATGAAAGAACCTCCTCCTCCCTGATGGGCTAGAACAAAATTATTAAAGAAGCCTGAAATGCATGGATTTGCCACTATTTACTGAGGGGATGTAAGCCATCAGTTCAGTTCAGTCACTCAGTCATGTCTGACTCTTTGCATCCCCATGAACCACAGCACACCAGGCCTCCCTGCCCATCACCAACTCCCAGAGTCCATCCAAACCCATGTCCATCAAGTTGGTGATGCCATCCAACCATATCATCCTCTGTTGTCCTCTTCTCCTCCTGCCCTCAGTCTTTCCCAGCATCAGGGTCTTTTCAAATGAGTCTGCTCTTCGCATGAGGTGGCCAAAGTATTGGAGTTTCAGCTTCAACATCAGTCCTTCCAATGAACACCCACGACCAATCCCCTTTAGGATGGACTGGTTGGATCTCCTTGCAGTCCAAGGGACTCTCAAGAGTCTTCTCCAACACCACAGTTCAAAAGCATCAATTCTCTGGCACTCAGCTTTCTTTATAGTCCATCTATCACATCCATACGTGACTACCGGAAAAACCATAGCCTTGACTAGACAGACCTTTGTTAACAAAGTAATGTCTCTGCTTTTTAATATGCTGTCTAGGTTGGTCATAACTTTCCTTCCAAGGAGTAAGCGTCTTAATTTAATGGCTGCAATCACCATCTGCAGTGATTTTGGAGCCCAGAAAAATAAAGTTTCCACTGTTTCCCCATCTATTTGCCATGAAGTGATGGGACCGGATGCCATGATCTTAGTTTTCTGAATGTTGAGCTATAAGCCAACTTTTTCACTCTCCTCTTTCACTTTCATCAAGAGGCTCTTTAGTTCTTCTTCACTTTCTGCCATAAGGGTGGTGTCATCTGCATATCTGAGTTTATTGATATTTCTCCTGGCAATCTTAATTCCAGCTTGTGCTTCCTCCAGCCCAGCGTTTCTCATGATGTACTCTGCATATAAGTTAAATAAGCAGGGTGACAATATACTGCCTTGACGTACTCCTTTTCTTATTTGGAACCAGTCTGTTGTTCCATGTCCAGTTCTAGCTGTTGCTTATTGACCATCGATGTTAGCAAAAGTGAGCACTAGCATGTATATGGAATCTAGAATGATGGTACTGATGAACTATTTCCAGAGCAGCAATGGAGACACAAAGAGAACAGACTTGTGGACACAGTGCAAGAAAGAGGGTGGGACAAATTGAGAGAGTAGATTGGAAACATACTTTACCATATGTAAAATGGATAGTCAGTGGGAATTTGCTATATGATGCAATTTTTTTTTAATTTCTCAGCTTTATTGAGGTATACCTGACAAATAAAATTATTATGCTTAAGTTGTACAGTGTGATTGGATTTAATATATACTTGCATTGTGAAATGATTATCATGATCAAGTTAATCAACATATCCATTACCTCACATAGTTATCTTTTGTGTGTGTGATAAGATCTACTGTGTTATCAAATTTCAAGTATATAAGGTTGTATTATTATCTATAGTCATCATGCTATATGTTAGACTCCCACAACTTAATTCATTTTGTATCTTTTTCTTTATATATCCAACCCTCCTACCAGTGCATAGAACCTAGTTGAAACAACATACATTTTTTTAGATATCATCTGTTGATGAGCGGGTTTTCTGAGGTTCTGGGATGTCTTTCTCTAGTATCTAGTACCTTCAATGCAAGTCAGAAACAGCCATAATACATGTTCACACTGACATAAACTGGTGGCCAAGGGTCCTGCTCACATTTCCAAGCCTCTCACCTGTTCTAACTGCAGGTTGCATGTTACTCTTGCCTGAAGTCTCTTCTTCTCAGATGGATTTAAATGCAAACAGGTTAGTGATACTAGGATATGACCCAGTAACAGGTCAGTCTCAATATTGTTACATGATGTGGGTGGGGATGAAGAAGCATTTGAAGTTCTTTCTAGTTGTAAAGCTTTTGGGTGAAGAAAGGCAACGTGGCAACTTTAAGAGGCCAGAATTTGCAGTCAGATAAACTTTAATGCTTTAATCTTGACTTTCAGTTTATTAGCTCTGTTACTTTGCATGACCACCTTAGCTTCTAAATGCTTGACTCTTCATCTGTAAAACAAGGATAACAGTACCTACAACAAAAGCATCTGTGATAGTTAAAAGAGGTGGTGTATGTGAATTGCTTAGCATAGTGCCTGGCTCTTCTAGGATCTCCTGACCATCCACCTCCCCATGGGGGTAAAGCCCAGGGATTAGGAGGCACTCATTCAGTTGATATATTTGTTGAGCACCCCCTGTATACCAGGCTGTATTCTAGGTGCTGGGATAAATCATTGAACAAAACAGACAGAAACTCCAGTCCTAATGGAACAATTCTTTTCTTTAATATAAAGTAAATTTTATAAGCACATTGTATCCTTAAAACCTCCAGTCTTATTAAAATGGAAACTTAATTTAGGATGAAACCAAAGCAAAACCAAATATAAATGATGGTTATAATTGATTGTAAGATGTTAGTCAAGGTGCAGACTAGCTTTCAGAGAGTGAAATCTGTTGTAGATTTTTTAAAGTTGTAGATTCAGAAAAAAAAGAAAAAGAATGAAAGCCATAATTCATTTTATTTAAAGAATAAACCACTAATATTTCTTAAGAAAAAATATATATGAGTATATAATTTCTAATATTCAAAAATATATCCCCAAATGTTTCATATTTACAGAGGTATGTTTCCTTCTTAAATTTTAAGACTTCTAAGTCCTTTTAAAATTACAAAATCTTCAATAATTTGTCACAAAATGATTTTTAAATAGTTCATTTTATCAAACTCATCCCCAAACTGTATGTCAATATGCTGTATACTCCCTCCTCAAAACAGATTATTAAACTTCTTAAATGAAAAATAACTTATTTTCTTTTTAAAGGACATTTGTTATCCTATACATTCAAATAAATGGATCAGGTAATAGGCCTATCAAATAATCATTCAAGAGAAACTATGCATATTAAACATAAGGAAGCCCTTTGTAATGGGTAAATGTAAGAGTGTCCAGCAAAATGGAAAAAATAGTTTACTACATCAAAAAATGTACCCTGCAAAAGAACAATTGTTTATATATCTGTTTACAGTGCAATGGAATCTTGAATCAATGTGTTATTGATGCATTTAGCATTTGTCCTTCTTGATGGAAGCACAGAGCCATATCTCATGCCATCCTGTTTGTGCATGATGTATAAGTGGTAAGAGAGATGGAGGTCTGGGGAAAGGTCAAGAGTGCTGAAGCTGAGTGGTAAAGAGAGGCAAGCAGATGCTTCCTGCCACTACCTTCCCTGATTAATCCACCTGAAGCTATCTTTTGAGCTTCTGGCTCATTCTTCAATTATCTGTTGCTTGCCCAGTGTAAAAGGCACTGTAGAAGCTATGCCGTGACTTGAATCGTGTGAAATGACACGTCCTGCTCTCAAGAAGCCTGTGTGTGTCCCGTGCTCAGTCGCTCAGTCGTGTCCCACTCTCTGTGACCCCGTGGACTGTAGCCCGCTGAGCTCCTCTGTCCATGGGGATTCTCCAGGCAATTCTACTGGAGCGGGTTGCCATGCCCTCCTCCAGAACATCTTCCCAAACCAGGGATCAAACCCAGGTCTCCCACATTGCAGGCAGATTCTTTACTGACTGAGCCACAATTCTGAAAGAAGGAAGGGAGCTTTTCACAGTTGGGCAGTGCATGGATATTGAGGGCACGTATTGAAGAAAGCACTTTTACTAGTGTGATTAAAGAAGAGGTGATGTTAACTCTGGAATTGGGCAAAATGCCATGGAGCATGGCAGAAAGGGAGCAGCAGCAAAGGCTCAGAAACAGGAGGGTGATAAGGCTATAGAGACAATAGCGAAATGAGTAGGGAGGAACTCCCAAAATTCCAAACAAACTTCCAATGTTTGTGAAGGATGCTGCCAAGATAATTACCAGACAATGCAAGTAGAGTGCAAAAGTGGCATTTATATTTCTAGAGGACATTTTCTTTTTAAAATTAAATTTAATTTTTAAAAATAAAATTTGGCTCTGCTCGGTCTTCGTTGCTGCGTGTGGACTTTTTCTAGTTGCAGTGAGTGGGGTGGGGGGCTATTCTCTAGCTGTGGTGTGCAGGCTTCTCATTGTGTTTGCTTCTTTTGTTGCAGAGTGAGGGCTCTAGAATGTGCAGGTTTCAGTACTTGTGGGGCACAGGCTTAGTTGCCCCATGGCATGTGGGATTTTCCCAGACCAGGGAGCAAACCCCAGCCACCTACGTTGGCAGGCAGATTCTTAACCGCTGGACCACCAAGGAAGTCCTAGAAGACATTTTCAATAAGAATAATTTAGATAATTTTTCTTCCCATTACATACTTGTGCTATCTAAAAAATAAATACAGTGAATGTATTTCTAGCAAATTAAGACTTTTGCTTTTATACTTAAAAGATCCGTGTTTGTGTCCTGGTTTGAGGATTACCATGAAGTTAGGTCATTCTTCCTTCTAAAGTGGATACACCTACCTGCTCTTTCCTCAACTAAAGCTATTTTGAGGTTGAATCAAAGGTGTGAATGATTTCTGGGCCCTGGGATGCTAATGTAGGTTTTATATTATAGGGTAAAATTAAGTAAAATGAAGATCCAGACTAAGCAATTGCACATTGAATCAATACAAAGGCAACAAACAACAGAAATGAAAGACTAAGACTTGCTGAGTACATTACGATGGAAAATGTAGTTATGTTTGTATCTTTATTCACAAACTAATTACACAATCTAAAAGCCTCTCTTGAGGGTGGAGAAGGAGACTCCTGTCTACTTGCCAATTTACTGTCATCTGAGATGTGGCTGCAGTTCATTGTGACTGTATAGAAGAGGAAATCCAATAACATGCTTTACTACTCCTGGTTCTGTCACTAAGGGCTTCAATAAACTCTACAGCCTCTTTCTGTCTCAACTGGGGATCATAATAGCCCGGAGCTGTTGTAAGGGTCAACAGATTATCCTTGTGATTAAAGGAAGATGAGAATTTCAAGTGTAAAAGTGTTTAAAAAAAGCCATTCTTTTTGTTTTTTTCTCTTTTTGAGGGCACAACATAGAACTCTTACGTTATGTCTATCCTCCAGTTCAGACTGAGCCCCAGCAGTAGGAAGCAGAGACGCCCACCACTTCTCCAGAAGAAAAGGGCTTTACAGTTCCACATTTGCCTTCTAGCACCAGTAGCAACACCAATCATTTAAGAACTGCGTATCATAAGTGTGGCATCTCTCTGGGCCCTGGGGAAGCTACTGAATAAACAAAATAATAACTATCCCTGCCCCAAATCAGATTCCACTATGGGAGACAAGGCAGCAAGTATTTAAGCTTAAGTGATTATATATTATATTAGGAATTGTGTAAGTTTGAAGGAGAAAAAAAGGCAAGGTTAGACCAAGTGTGGATGATACTGGAACAAAGATTAGGAGGTTAGGGGGCAAGCAGTATGAATGTCTGGAAGAATAATCCAGACATAGGAAAGAACCAGCGACAGGTGGCAATCTTGGGAATTGCCTGGCTTGTTAAAGAATCAGCGGGTTGGTGGTTATGGCTGGAGCATGGTGGGGGCCACTGAAGATGAGCTCACAGATGTAAGAGTGGGGTCAGATTATATAGTTATGGCATTCTGAGGACTTTGGCTTTCATTCAGAAAGCCAGGAAGTTTGTGAGAGGGTTGTTTTTGTTTCTGAAATTTTTAATGGGATAGGGAAATGCCCATATCATGTTCAGTGGGGAAAGCAAGATACAAAACTAACGTACAGTATTAATATTGTTTATTTCTTCTTCTTGTTTTTGTTTATGATGCAGAGCATACAGGCTCTTTTTTTGAAAATATTTATTTATTTATTTATTTGGCTGCTCTGGGTCCTAGTTGCAGCACCTGGGATCTTTGATCTTTGTAGTGGCATGTGTGAATCTGTGGTTGTGGCATGTGAACTCTTAGCTGTGGCATGTGGGATCTAGTTCCCTGACCAGGGTTCAAACCCGATCACCCCTGCTTAGGAAGTTTGGAGTCTTAGCCATTGAACCACTCAGGGAAGTCCCCATGTGAACTCTTAGTTCCCCACCAGAATTGAATCCACGTCCCTTGCAGTGGAAGCTCAATGTCTTAACCTCTGGACTGCCAGGGAAGTGCCTAATAGTGTTCATTTCTTGATGGTTATGAATAATTTCTCTTATATGATTATTTTCCAAAAAAAGAAGAAAAATGCTCTAGGATAGCCTTATTTTTTAAACTAATGAATTAATTTTAAATGAATATATTTTGTCTCAAGTGTGAGAGACAAAATCTTGCTGAGATTTTTGTTTTTCTTTGTAGATTATTACTTTGCACAAGAAGCCCTTGAGCTTGGATGAAATGATGGGGACCTGGGGACTGTGGAAATGGCAACCCACTCCAGTATTCTTGCCTGGAGAATCCCGTGCACAGAGGAGCTTGGCAGGCTACCGTCGATGGGGTTGCAAGAGTCGAACATGACTGAGTGACTAACAGTTTGAGGGCTATGGGATAGATTGTCCATCAATTAGTTAATAATGATTAGTGTATAAGTACAGAGAAGTCCTGTCATGTCAGTTATGAGCAGCCAAGAGAGGCAGGGTAGGCTACTCAGTATATTTTATCATGCATTTATAAATAAAATAAATATTTACTTAGGTGATAAATTAATTTCACTTCTCACTTACAAACCCCAGTACCTCAAATGGATCAAAAAAAAAAAAAAAAAAATAGACAGTGGAGAAAATTGATACCTCTAGAATTTTGCAAACTCCTATTTCTCTTAATATTTACTTAATTTTTTCCTTAGCTTGTGACTTTGTCAGATCATTTATATATATATATATATATATATATATATATTTTTTTTTTATTAGTTGGAGGCTAATTACTTTACAATATTGTAGTGGGTTTTGTCATACATTGACATGAATCAGCCATGGAGTTACATGTATTCCCCATCCCGATCCTCCCCTCCCACCTCCCTCTCCACCTGATTCCTCTGGGTCTTCCCAGTGCACCAGGCCCGAGCACCTGTCTCGTGTATCCAGCCTGGGCTGGTGATCTGTTTCACTATAGATAATATACATGTTTCAATGCTGTTCTCTCGAAACATCCCACCCTCGCCTTCTCCCACAGAGTCCAAAAGTCTGTTCTGTACATCTGTGTCTCTTTTTCTGTTTTGCATATAGGGTTATCATTACCATCTTTCTAAATTCCATATATATGCGTTAGTATGCTGTAATGGTCTTTATCTTTCTGGCTTGCTTCACTCTGTATAATGGGCTCCAGTTTCATCCATCTCATTAGGACTGGTTCAAATGAATTCTTTTTAATGGCTGAGTAATACTCCATGGTGTATATGTACCACAGCTTCCTTATCCATTCGTCTGCTGAAGTCTACAGGCAGTAAATGCTGGAGAGGGTGTGGAGAAAAGGGAACCCTCTTACATTGTTGGTGGGAATGCAAACTAGTACAGCCACAGTGGAGAATAGTGTGGAGATTTCTTAAAAAACTGGAAATAGAACTGCCGTATGACCCAGCAATCCCACTCCTGGGCATACACACCGAGGAAACCAGATCTGAAAGAGACACGTGCACCCCGATGTTCATCACAGCACTGTCAGATCCTTTTCATGACTTCTGGCTGTCCTAGTACAGATTGAGCTCTTTAGAATATATGTGCTACTTACCCTTTTAATGAACACCTCTTTTTCTTCTAATTCAAAAAATCTACTTAGTTTCTCAGAGATGGAATTTCAGCCAAAGAGTGAGGTGATTCAGCCTTAAGTTTTCAAAGGATCATTTTGATTTCTTGTGGGGGAGGGGAGGAGGGAAGAATAATCTCAGGGATAACAGTTTGAGAGTTATTTCAGAAGTCCAAGAGAGACACTGGTGACTCAAACAAGGGTGCAGAAGTGAAAATTATATGTGTTTAGATTCTGGAATTATTTTGATGGTAGAACTGATAGATTTGTAATCATTTTACCCAAGCTTTCTGAAGCCTAGAAGTCAGTGTGTGTGTGTGTGTGTGTGTGTGTGTGTGTGCGCACACGTGCACACACACTCTGTCATGTCCAACTCTTTGCAGCCGCCTGGACTGTAGCCTTTCAGGCGCCTCTGTCCATGGGATTTTCCAGGCAAGAATCCTGGAGGAGGTTGCCATTTCCTCCTCCAGGGGATCTTCATGACCCAGGGACCAAGCCCATGTCTCTTGCATCTCCTGCGTTTGGCAGGCAGGTTCTTTACCACTGCACCACCAGGGAAGAGGGCAATACCTTCCCATTTCCTTATATCAGTAATTAGATTGAAAAATGGTTCAAGTTTAATTTCACAGTTATATGTCAGTTTATCCTTAAATTATAGCTGGTTTAAGAATTATGTTTTCCTCTTTCTCCTCTCTTCTGCTCTTGAGTATTTTTCCTTGTATAAGACATATAATATAAAAAAGAAATGTCAAAATATACTACTACAAAGTAAAATGATATATACCAGCTGTATTTAGGTACTGGGTAGGTAAATCATGATGTCCTCGCTTTCAAAGTTCCAAAGTCCTGGTTCTCTGATGTTCTCTTTCTTTCTCCTGCTCTCTTAAAACAAAAATGAAAGTGAAAGCCAAAACAACTGTTCTTCATTCTTAGGTATTTTGTTCCCAACAAGATGCCAAGATGTAACTCTTAAACTAAGTCATACTAGCCCCAGCAAAGCTTTTAGAAAATACTTTTCAATTCAGTTTAAATGTCATTTTCCATCCAAACGAGAACAGAATCCTTATCAGACTGCACTGGTTCAGATTTATATATCAGAATATCTCTAAACACGCCCTGATAGACAAGCATATATTCATCCCTCTAAGTTGCAGGCTAGAACAAATCTGGGTTCCAGAAACAATTGTTTTGGTATATGGATAGAGTGATTTGAAAGGCAAATCAAAATGCATCAGATGAAGTTCTTGATTCTTTACCAATGCCTGAAAAAAGGTTATTATTTTCTTCTGAAAGAGAAGGAAATGAAAGAAAAATAAAGAAGATAAAGAGAACTGTATCTCTTCCCAATGTTTGCTACTCTCTAAAAGAAAAATACAAATAAAACTAATCCAATTTAACAATTTAGTCGTAATCCATTAAGTGTTTTTCTTGATCTGGCGAAGCCATCACACATCAGACAATCCCAGTTTTCCAAACCTTCTATTTTACATCAAGGTCTGATGTGTTTTTTCCCAGGTTGCAAAGGATTTGAATTAATTTGACCTTTCTTGCTCTTCTGTTCCTTGCTTTTGTTCTCCTTTTTCCCTGGGTTCACTTGGTTGTACAGTGTGAAATGAATCATGATTTTTGTTTAAGCATCATTTGAACCTTTGTGTGGAGTCACCCTATTGGCTACTGCTTAGATAGGAAGGTGAAAAAGCCAGAAGGAAAGAAAGGGAGGAGGCAATTGTATGGAGCTACTTGTCTGCTTTGACAGCAGTCATTATGTCACAAAGAAATCAGAAGGAAACAGAAGAGGCAGGTGGGGAAGGTAGTGGTGACATTGGGTTCTAAACTGAAAGTGTTTCCAATCAAATGACTTTACACGATCCATGAGGCAGTAGTAGAGCAGGACAGTCTGATCATATGATCAAGATATTTACTTAAAATTCAAATTTTGGTGTAATAATACTTTAAGTATTTATACATAAATCAAGGTAAACTTGAACTTCTCTATACTATTTATGTGGAAATGTATAAAATTGGCTTCTCTGCCTCTTTTTCAAGTAGAAATGTGACCTCAGCAAGTTCATGGAGATAAATAAATTGAGAATGAACTATAAGCTACAGGCATTTAGATATAGGACTTAATTAAATATGAGTGGGAATCAACATGAGGAAATGGGTATAAAGGAAAAACAGGTCATAAAAACTTCAAATAATAATAAAAGTAGAGGAATTTAAAAATAGAAAAGAAAAAGAGCAGTCAGAAATGAGAGATGGTCATAATCATAAACCATCAGGAAAATGCAAATTAAAGCCACAATGAGATACACCCAATGAGATGGCTATAATCAAAAAGACAGATAATAATGATTATTGGTAAAGATAAGGAGAAATTGGTATCCTCACAATTGCTGATGGTAATGTGAAACTTTGGAAAACTGACAGTTTCTTAAAATGTTAAACATAGATTTAACATGACTCAACAACTCCACTCCACGTACCTATCCACGAGAAATAAAAACATGGCCACACAAAAAACCTCAAATGCCTGTTGACTGGTAAATGGATAACAAAAATGTAATATATCCATTCAGAGGAATACTGTTGTCTTCAGTATTGCTGATGCTACAACATGGATGGATCTCAAAAACAGTATGCTAAGTGAAAGCAGTTAGACATAAAGGCCACATTGTATGATTCCTTATTAACTGTCCAGAAAAGGCAAATCCATGGCAACAGAAAGATTAATGGTTGCCTGGGTTGACCTGGGGCAGGGATGGAGAATGACTGCAAATGAGCACAAGGTTTCTTTTTGGAGCAATGGAAATGTAAAATCAGACTGTGGTGATGGAGGCACAACATTGAAAGTTTTACCAAAGCTCATCAAATGGTGCATTTAAAATGAGTATATTTATGATGTATAAACTAAACCTCAAAAACTCCATTAAACATTTTTTAAAGATAATGAGACAAGACCGTGAACCCAGAAATATGGACGACAAAGATAGCTACATATTAAGGTAGAGGGAGATGACGAATTGTAGGCGAGATGCGTGAAAAATTAAAATGGAAAATTCATGGTGGCCTCTCTGATTTTATCAGGGAAGCCATTCAGTTGATGCCACCAGGGAAGCCCCATTCAGCTGATAGCCTAGTCTGCAGGTGTCTGCAGGAAAACCTGCCATCACTCCAGACTGCAATACCTGTCCTGTGGCCACAGAGCAGCTCATAATTATCCTACAGTAATCTGCTCATTTAAATGGGGTTTGTCATGCACAGACCATTAGGGTTTGTTGTTTCAGTGAAGCTTTGGGTTGACTGTTATGCAGGGTTTATATTTTAATAGGAGTTAATTAGAATCAGAAAAGTGCCCTTATTTTTAAGTTCCAGAGTCCCAGTACAAGCTGTACTAATCCTATCATTGTGAGCAATGGAAAAACTGAGGGGGTGAGCTTAGGGAAGGAGGGAGAATGGAAGAGAATATGTTTTGCCAGCAGGTTCACACTCTTTACTTTCATAGAGATAATTTTACTTTAGAAAAGCTCCCAAGGATGAAGAATCAACTTTAATTTTTCAATGTGGTCAAAAGGAATTCTCTACAGGAAAAAATTACTATGCACATGCACAACATATAGATCACTCATTTCAAATGAACTAAAAATGACATAAGATTACTTAGTTTATTTAAAATAGAATTACTTTTTTTTTTTTACCATGATCTAATTCCCAGGAATGACAGTATTAGGGGTCATTATTATGGATATTGCTTTACTATCAGTTATTGAAAGAAGCTGTGGTTAAAAGGTGTATTTTGAGTGCCAGGTAATAAAGTTTACTAAAATATAATTCACTAACTATCAGAAACCATAGAAAAATGTGTTTCTGTTTCATAGTTGTTCTACCACTTAAGATTGATTCCAAACTGTTGGCTAAAATGAGTTGTCAGTTACTTATTTTTATGTTTTTTTTTTTGTTTGTTTGTTTTTCATCTTCAGATATTTAGGATCTTAAAATTTTACAGTGAAGCCAAAGATAACTTTGTACTTCTTGACTGACATTTTTGTTTCAAAAGTCAGCAGTTAGTTAAGAACACAGTGAGGGATTTTTAAAATAGACTATGAGAGACTGGTTTCCATTTGTTGGTCTGTTTTAATAGCTTGTATTAGCAAGTGTTTTATCACCCAAATTACAGTGAGGTGCAAAGAAAAATCCTAGGTTTCATTGTCTGGCATTTGTAAAGGCGCCTGTTTCTCTGCTGGTTTGGTCACGTACATAATGAGCTCAGAGTGTTTGTTTTTCTGACCTCTGGAATAAAAAAGCAACCTGACATTAAAGACAGGGTAAAATACTGGGCTGCCACTTATAGGTTTATCGGTGTGTTTGCTGTCACCTTAATTGTTTGGAAGCATTTTTATTTGATGTTTAAATTTCAGAGCAGGTTCTTATGAGGATCCAGGGAAGGAGAGCACAGAACTGGAAAATGAATCATCCTTTGAGAACTGTGTTGACATCTGCACAAAAACGGTGTGCCGTGTTATCACACAACGTCAGGAGCCGTACACTGCTTGCTCTTACTGAAAGCATATTTTATCATTATATATATGCTTTATATGCATATAAAGCAATGGCAAGACAGAGGCCTCACATTTGGGATCGTTTCTTATATCAGAACCACTTTCCTAACTACCATGTTGTTTAGTGGCTAAATTGTGTCTGACTCTTTGCAACCCTGTGGACTGTACCCCACCAGTCTCCTCTGTTCATGAGATTTCCCAGGCAAGGACACTGGAGTGGGTTGCCATGTCCTTCTCCAGGGGATCTTCCTGACCCAGGGATCGAAGCCAAGTCTCCTGCATTAGCAGGTAGATTCTTTACCATCTGAGTCACCAGGGAAGTCCTCTAACTACCTTACAAAATAGCTTAAATAAAAACAGCAATCTTGTTAGTTATCACAGTAGATATTTACAGCTGTCCTTTGGTACCTATGCAGGATTGAGTCCAGGACCCCCTGGGGATACCAAAGTCTGCAGGTGCTCAAGCCCCTTAGAGACAATGGTGTATTCTGTATTTCACATCCACACGCCTGGGGTACAGTGCACAATTGAGGCCGTTCTTCAAATTCCTCAGGAACAAGGGCATTTCTGACTGTAACTGGGAAAAATGGGAGAAAGAAACAGCTGCAGAATTAAAATAAATGCTACCAGTGTCTACCTTGTTTTACTGGTTTTAGACCATATGTGGCTATTAGACAATGAGAAGGTAGATGACCACAGCTAATTCATTTTTATACATTTTAAGGACAGAATAAGGGCAGTGATGACCTCTACAATTCATTCCCATTCATTAAATCAGTCCCTAATCAGAGAAAAATGTATTGTGTGCCAGGAAGAGTGCTAGGGCGTCAACAAAAATTCCTTGCCCTAAAAAAGAGTTATCTTCTGGTAACTGTCATCTTTCTGGTATTTCTGGTGAATTTTAGAAGTAGCTGCTTAGGTGCCATCCTTTAAGGCCCTGAGCATTTGCCATCTTGCCGTCTCTCTTACCCTCCAAACCAGGGTCACGCAGAGGACAAGTCCAGGACAAATGATCTTGATCAGTGTGATAGGCAAAGTGAATTCCATTTGATAGAGGAGGATGCTCACAAACACATGTTTAATGTGCGCAAATTTTGTCAGCCTAGGTAAAAACTTGACTCCAAAATAGGTACCTACTAAGGGATTTTCCCTGACAAAAGCTCATTGGAAGATACTTTCCAGTAATGATTTCATTTGTAGCTTCTCAGCATTTTTTCAACTGTTAAACGTTGTTTAAAAAAAAAAAAAAAAAGCAGTGTTGTGTGAAAAAGAAGAGGGTCTCTGTAGGAAGTTTTGTATTATGTCATTGTTGGCTATTGAGTCTCTGCAGAACCCCATATGGTTTGTCATCTCTTTGGCTTGTCTTCTAAAAGGGAGCTATTTATGTAAAATAATTCATGCACATGACAAAATGAGTCTAAATGAATCATTTAATATTATTAACTTTTCCCTGGTTATAAAAAAAATGCTCATTACAGAAAATTTGGAAGACAAAATATACTTAAAGAAAAAAACCCACATTTTTATACAACACAGAAATGATAACATTCTAGTATATTTTCTTTCAAAAATTCATTTATATGTATATGTACATCATATACATACTCCTATACATTATAATTATAATCATACAATTTATAATGCAATTTGTGTGTCTTAGTTTTATTTTGTTTAGTTTTATGTGGAATATCTTCCTCCATCATTAGAATGTGAAAACATGATTTTTAATGTTGCAAAATATCCCATCCTAATGTTTTTCTATTATTTAACAGTTTCCAATAATTGAATAATTTTCTTGATTTTCAGGTCTGTAATGGATATCTAGTATACAAACATTTTTTTCCTTAGATGTGTTATCTGTGAGCACAATTATTAGGATATGGGCAGAACTTTTCTTCGAGTCTTCAAATAAATTGTCGATTTATAATCCCTGCAGTTTATACCACTTTGCATTTCAACGGTTAGGATTTTATTGTTTTTGTTGTTCAGTTGCATCCTACTCTTTGCAACCGTATGGACTGTAGCCTGCTGGGCTCATCTGTCCACAGGATTCGCCAGGCAAGAATACTGGATTGGGTTGTCATTTCCTACTCCCAAGAATCTTCCCAAACCAGGGATTGAACCTGTGTCTCCTGCACTGGCAGGTGGAATCTTTACCACTGAGCCACCAGCGAAACCCCTGACGAGTATTACATATCATAAGCTAAACACAAAGCCATTTCTATTTTGTCTTTCCATGTATTTCACTGAATGTTTATAAAGTTGTATAATTTTTCATAGATTTATTAATCATTAATTTTCAATGTCATGGATTGTTTGTTCATGTTTTTTTACCTGTTTTCCTGTTGGAGGGCTAGGGATTTTTTCTGAACTGGTTTTACCAATGTTGAAAATATCATACCTTACACGTGTATTCCGAATACCCAGAACAAGACATATGAGGCTCTTAAAACTGGCTAATAAATGAAATAATTTGTATTTTTGGAAAATTAGGTTACTATCTACAAGTTTCAACTCTTTTTCAAGTAAGTCTCCAGACAATGGCCTAGCAAACATGTCTAAAATTGATATGTGCTTGGTACGTATGACTTGTTTATTAGCAAGTAATTGTTGCTAAAGAGACTTCCTATTGCATAGATATTCTATAAAGTAATATTAAAACAGGAATTCCAGATTGAATAATATTCTCTCAAAGAATGTGATGCTTGACCTTGAATTGGCCTTTCACATGCTCATTAGAAATTTTCTTTTGATAAAAATATCGTATATTCATGTCTATAGTCTTTCTACCTTCCTACCTCCCTCCTCTTTCTGTCTTCCTCCTCTTCTCCTCAGGAATCATATGCAACTAAAAGAAAAATTATTTAACAAAGGGCATAAAATATGAAAGAGGTTAAAAGAGAGATGGCTCAAATGAGGCATTCTTGTGATTCTTGGTGATTCTGGAAATATGTGGCTAGTGGAACTGTTGCAGGAAGGGGGACCCCTATCAGGGCCTGAAACTGGGCTCTTGTCTAACACTCAGAAATAAATTGTCCAAGGAGACACATGTGCTGACAAAGCAAGAGATTTTATTGGGAAAGGGCACCCGGGTGGAGAGCAGGAGGGTAAGGGAACCCAGGAGAACAGCTTTGCCATGTGGTTTTATGGTGATGGGATTAATTTCTGGGTTACCTTTAGCCAATCATTCTGACTCAGAGTCCTTCCTGGTGGTGCCTTGTTCAGCCAAGACGGATGCCAGAGAGGATTCTGGGAGGTGATCGGACATGGGGTGTCTCCTTTCGACCCGTCCTGAGCTCTTCCGGTTGGTGGTGGCTTATTAGTTCCGTGTTCCTTACCAGGACCTGTTGTAAAACAACTCATGCAAATGGTTACTATGATGCTTGGCCAGGGTGGGTGGTTTCAGTCAGTGTGCTTCCCCTAACAGAACAGGTCACAGAAAAAAAGAAAATAGAAGTATAGAGTCAGAAAAAAATACAACATTTGAGGAATCATAAGAAAACTGAATTTTTCGTAACTGAATAATTGAACCTAGTTTGTGTCACTAGTGTGAAAATAGATGGATGAGGTTTGACTCCCTTTTGTCCTCCCCTAGAAAGATCTCAGATCTGCAGCCAAAGAGCTGATTCTCCTCAGTCTGATCTCTCATATCACAGTGTGCTTATTGGAAAGCCATCTAAGGAATTTCAAACTTTCTAAATACAAAATGCCTCTTTTGACCAGCCAGGAGTCACCCTCATGACTAAACAAATCTGCCAATTTTAGAGTATCCCCTGCTTTGACTTGTCACTGATGCAGCATCTGGCAGGGACATAGTGCTACTGTTTGCAGGAAAGTTCAAGAATGTTCCAAAGACTCCAGGTGGCTGATTTTAGTGTGAGAAGAGAGTCAGTCATCAAAATAGCTGCCTCCCACCTGTTTTGTCTTGATTCTTCTCTAAGACATCTTCACTCTCAACAGTTTCTAGAATTTGACAAGCAACATCTTCTTTTTCAGAAATTTCTAGACATTTCTGTAGACAACTAGAATGTTCCTTGCCATTTCTACCCACCTTAATTCTTACTCTTTCATTGGGTCTTGGTGACCGGAGTGTTCCTTTTCAGGGAATCTCTTTGTAAGTGCCTGTGGAGTATCTGCCTTCAAGGCACATTTCAGTTTTCCTTCCTTGGTGGCGCTTTGAACAAATATAATTGAATCATTTGTTTAATGTGTGATTAGCACCTGCTTTTCCCCCTTAGATAGACATGTAAATAAAAATCATTCCTGATCTCATATTCAACAAGTAGCTTTCCTTTAGCTCTGTAATCAAATTTGATTTTTAAGTTTAAGCATAGTAGAGCTTCAAAGGGTCATAGATGATAATGACAAAAAGTGCCATTTACATTTTAAAATAGCTTATTTGGTTAGTGTTTCATTCTTGTGCTCATGTGCAAATGGCAAATTAAGTAATTATAAATAATTCAGTCAACACATGGTTATTGAGTGCCTCTGAGGTTCTGGGCACTGTGCAAGGCCCTGAGATCCAGTGGTAGACAACCATCAAGATAACATCAATCAAAGTCTCCTACTGTCACTAAGCTCCCACTTTAGTGGGGCATGCGGATATTAATATATAAATAAATTCATAACTTAAGTAGTGATAAATGCTCTATAGAAGAAAAATAAAGCCCAGTGAAAGAAAAAGATGCCAAGTGGTATTAATTCTGAAGGAAGTGCCTTGTTATTTTTGAAATAATTCTTGTGTTATTTATTTTTTCCTAGAAATGAAAATTAGAGACACTTTTCTATACAGCTTATAGAAAAACACTGCTTTCTGGGATGTGGTTTTGAGTGTTTATTTGGGATCACATTTGAAATATACCTGCATTTGACATGATTTTTCAACACCAAAATCAAGAAATGTATGTGATTATCATTTTATAAAGAAAAATACATATTTAACAAACCTGTAGATGCTCTCTAGTGTCCTAAATTGGCTAAAATTGCAGCATTTTCATTCTCATACCTTGGTAGTGAAATTGCAAGAGGAAGGTGACCATTTGCACTTTCAATGTAATTTTATGTCCCTCAGGGTTATTATTGGCAGGTAAATATCAAAGAATTATTTTCCCTCAACCTGGAGGATGGACTAATGAAGAGATTGAACTTAGAGGAAGGAATGTCCTCCAGTGAGTTAGTATAAAAGAATGTTATTCCATCTCTTACGTTTATGAGACTAAAATTGATGTCCATCCATCAAGATGGCTTAGGCCTTAATTTCTGACTGCAGGGTCATGAGAATTAGCCATCTGGGGGCTGGTTTTCTGTTTCCAATTAAATTGTTATTTGTTGCCCTTGTTGTTATTTTTTTTAATAGTCTCCTCTGGAATTTGTAGGAGTTACTCCTTTATATAGATAGAATTTTAAAATGTTATAGCTTGCTAATTATAAACATATGTGTATAAATATAGTGAAATAAATGCCATTTTTATATTTGAAAGAGTAATAAAAAGAATAAATGTTTTTCTTAACAATTCAGTTACTTAACAAAATTAGAAGACTAAAAAAGGCAATGCAAAAATGTTAATTGTATTTTCTCTCAAATCATTATGTATATTAAATTAATGTAGATATTTAAATCATTAGGATTTTTACCTGCATTAAGATTTTAGGAATCTGAAAAGCTTATCCAAACACTACAAAATTCTAAGATAATAAATCTTTCGAGAACAATACAAAATAGGGCCCAGATAGGTGGAAATACAAGCCATGTGTCCCTAGATTGGATGATTCAAGGTATAAATTAAATGACAGATTTAGGGCATTTTAACTCATAATCTCAATTTTGGGAGAGGAATTGGGGACTTGACAGGTTGATTCTAAAGTTAATATGCAAGCATAAACATCTAATTTTTTTTTTAGAAAGATAATTTGGGTAGTTTACCAACATGATCTTAAAAGATACTATGTAATGACTATAAGTAAAGAAACCTGGTTCTGTCACAGAAACAGATAAACATGTATATGGAGAAAAATGGGGTCTAGAAATGGATTAAGTATATATGGAGTTTAGTATATGATAATGTGGTATTTAAAAACTGAGGAAGAATGTTTTATTTAATAGATAGTATTGAAAGAACCAAATATACACTTGGAAAATAAAGTAAAATTATGTTTCACTTATGTATCATTCATATAAATAAACACTAAAGGAGTTGCATATTATAGAAATGCTAGAGGAAAATATCTTTTTGATTCCGGAAGTAGAGCATGTTTTCTTAATCAAGAAATGAAAGTAGCTTGCCATGAAGTAAAACTCTGATGGAACTGATTTTATAAGATTAAGGAACAAACAAACGAAACTTGTATACAAGGAAAAGTGGATGACATATGTTGCCAGACACTGTGCTAATAATTTTACAAGCATCAACCCGTTAACCACTGGATGAATATTACTTTTACCCACATTTTGAGTAGTAATTGGAGAATTATAATGTTTAAACAACTTGTCCCCGTTCACAAAGCTAATAAGTGATGGAATGGTGATTTGGCTACTGTGATTCTGAAGTTTGGGCTCTTAACCACATCACTGGGAACAGAGTCAAAAGAAGATGTATTTAGGCACTGTATTCATCTACATTTAAATTTGTTCTATCAGACAAGTTGGCATCCACGTAGGATATTTAAAGAGGGTGTGTGTGCACGCTCAGTCGCTTCAGTCATGTCCAACTCTTTACGACTCTATGGACTATAGTCCTCCAGGCTCCTCTGTCTATGGGATTCTCCAGGTAGGAGTGCTGGAGTGGATTGCCATTTCCTTCTCCAAGAGATCTTCTCCACCCAGGAACTGAACCCACGTCTCTTGCATCTCCTGCCTTACAGGCATGTTCTTTACCACTAGTGCCACCTGGGAAACCCTATTTAAAGAGTATCTTGGACTATTATTTCTTATATGTTCAATATAATAGTTTTAAACAATATAAAGTCTCTTCATAATATGATTTAATGGTGTTTAATGCAACTTACTAGATTATATCTCACAGTTCAATAGAATATATCATTGCTTTACTTCTTTGAATCATTAGACTAACATCCTCTTTGGGAGATAGTGCAAAGTAAACCCTTTTTACATGAAGTATCTTTCCTCATAAATGCTTATCTATTTGATAGAAAATAATAATAAAAATATCTAGTGCCGGACCATCCATCTGTCTCCCCCCTTCTCTCAAACTAAACATGAGTAACTTTCCAAATGCTTAACTCTCCTTATTTTTAACATTGAAATTATCACCTTCACTTTAGATAGAGTGCATTGTTCAAAACTATAATATTAATACTTATAACAAAACTTACAGCAAAAGTATGAGGTGCACCTCTTGGCCCTAAGTCTGTGCCAATCAATAGTTCACAATTTAGTCTCAGCTGGATATTCCTGATAAAAATTTCAGGAATATCTCTTTCCATTGTCAAAGCCTTTTGCAATTCACACATAACCAAATTTTCTCACTTTATTTGCCATTCTTCTTCATATCATCTTAGTTCTAATCAGATTTCATTAATTGTTTGACTTCTCACTTCAAAATATTAACTCATTTTCATTCCCTCACCAGAAGTGCTGCTCCCCAAAGTTCCTAAATTTCAAATGTGTCATCCTTCAAGAAGTCATTCATGTTTTGCCTTCTCTATGAAATGTATCTCAACACTGGAAATAACCTCTTCTTTTGCATGCTTCTGGCTTCTGATATGCTTTGTATCCTCTTTGCATTTTAAACATCTTGTAAGATAAATACCTAATTCAACATTGTTTCCTTCAAAGCAATTAATACAGTGCCTCACACATAGTAGGCCTTTAATATGTTTCCATAAGTGATGAGTTAATTAATTCCTTGAGACTTCCATGATTTACTTTGCAAACACATTCTAAAATGTGGCTTAAGTTTTCAGGCTTTGAAATGCAGCAATTAAGAAAAAAAAAAGTCTATTTCACCCTAAATATTTTATTTAGTCCTTTATATACATACATACAGATCTTGATTCATGGAAACATTTCTTTGAAAATCTTTACAATTGCAAACATATACAGGCATATTATATAAAGAGGAAGTGCGGTTTTTAGAGAGCAGAACAGACAGCATCAAGCAGGGGACAGACAGATGCAGCAGCTCATCGGCTGTCAGGAAGGTCTCTGCAGGCAACACCTGCAGTAGCATCCTAAGTGCTTTGAAGGCGTGGAGTGGTTATTCTGCTGAATAACTGAATATCCACAGAGCCAAGGTCCGTGACCTTGAGCACAGCAGATCTTTTCTGCTGCATATGATCTTATTCCAAGTGAAGTCAAATTATTCTTCCCAGTCGCCAAGAAAACCTCAAAGCTTTCAAACCACTTTGCCCTGAGAGGTGCCTCAAACCTTCTAGGGCAGCGCACAGGACGTGAGGACCACAGAGTGCACTTGAACTGCTTGGAAGCATAAAACTTTCCATTTTGAACAGAATTCAGATGCGTCTAGGTTGTATGCCAAGTATAAAAAGGACCCTGACCTGAAGTAGGAAAGGCTGAAGGGCTGCTTCTGTGTCTTCCTCAAATCGGAGCTAGAAGAATAAAGTGTTTGTGTCAGTGGAGAGACTCACAGGCCTGACAGAGCCACAGACATTCCATCTTGACCCATCGGCCCACTCTTTCATTTTATCCCCTTTCTGCATTCAAAGAGTGTGCTTTTTAATTAGACCAGCAAGAAGCAGTAAATGAGGGAAATGTGGAAAAAGCTCTTTGTCTTCAAGTTGAAATACATGTAAAGAAAACACAAGCAGGGATTTATTAAAAGGCTTTTGTGAGGAGGCTTTTAGTCAGCATTTGACTTGGTTAAAATCCCGAGCAATTGTTTATTATGGCACAGCAGCAAGGGAAGAAAAATCAGTGCTTTGTGCATTTGTCTATTAGGAGAAGGAAGAGGAGCCTTAGATGCTTCAAATTTCAGCCTGTGGTGTACCGAGGTGTCACCTGTAAAGGAAAGACAGGCCGGCCAAGGACAGTTGCTGGTGGATGGGTGTGGGCTCCTCTTGTTAACTGTTTCAAAACCAGCTTGTGCGCTGCATTCTTTTTTTATCCACTTTAATCCCAGCACTTCTTCCCATGGCTTTCTCCTCAGAGTAGAACATCCTTGTTTTTAGCATCCACCATGAGATATTTAGCTTCCATAGACGTTTCATCAGCTTTGGGTGTTATTCTGACCAGCAAATAGGGCACCATTCAAGACAGAATGTTTGCCTTCTTTGAACTTTGGCATTAAATTTTACCAGAAATACATAAACATTATATATTTGTATAATGAGGGTTTTGGAGATTGGCTAAAATTTTTTATTAAAAGAAAACTGAAAACAGTTGAATTCAGCTACTTGGGAGTTTCTATGTGTTTGGGCAAATGTGATTGCCTGAATTGGTGGTACAACTCTTCATTGCTTCTTAGATGATTTTCCTTCAGGAAGGAAATGTATAACGTCAGCATCTGAATGGGTTGACGATCCTTGCTTGTGCTTTTACATAACGACTGGCCCTTTTAAAGAAAACTGTGGTTTAAAATCAGATGCTTGCAAAGGTCAGTCTGATAATGTACATCAAAGGGAAGAGAGGACATGCACTTGTATTGCCATTTTGTGAAATAAAGTATGCCAACTACTTATTAATTACTCAACAAAATGCAGATGTAAAGCAATACTATACACAGGCAGATCATATCCAAAGAATAAATTATAACGTAAAGAGCTGCAATATTTTGTCACATTATTGTAACTAAATTAGTACATTTATAAAGGAACTCTTATTACACGTTAAATGTGTAGGTCATATCTTTCTAAACCCATGATTCCCTTCCATGTTGATACATTTGAATCATCTGGGAAACTTCTAAAAGTGCCCATGCCCAGGACACTCACTGGGCCAATTAAATGAGTATAGAGGTGGGGGTCTGGAACTGAGGCAATAATATTTTCTAAGTCTCTTTAGATGGTTTTGTTGTGATGCCAAGTTGAAAACCACTGTGAACATTAAACATTTAATCAAATAACCTCAGTCTGATATACCTAATTAGTCACTGATTCAATTCTTGTCAATATAGTTATATATATTCAATTTATGTTTATTTTTTATTGAAAAAAGATACAGATTTTCCCCCCACATTATTGGCAATACTATCAATTTAAAATAAAATGCACTGTCTGTTTTTAAGTGGCAATATTTGAATGTTTAAGTCAATGACTTTCATTATAGTACTATAAATCAAAATAACCTGCAGAATTAAAATTTTGATGTTGAGAAGCTTAACATAATTAGTGCAAACACGGTAAGATAGTCAAGATGATTACTTCACTTTGAGATTATAGCTGAGAAAAAATATTGGTACTCTTAACTGGCAACTTGAAAGCTATAAAGCTAAAATTTTACATATGTTGTCTTGCAGTTAGGAAAACTAGTTATCTGAGAAAGAGATTAAGTCAGGATTGAATGTCATGTTGAAAGAGCCAGACTGCCCTATATTCTTCCAAATGAATATTTTCTTCCCTCTGATACTGTGAAGATGTTCCATTCAAACCTATTTAAAACAGCATTAGAAATGCAGCAGAATCTGGTATAAAGACCACAGGATTCAGTCAGAGATCCATATTCCGGTCTGAGATATTCACAAGCTACATACTTCGTGCCAAGTCTTTTAAGTTCTCTGGGCCTTGGTTTTCTTAGCTGTAGAGTGAAAAGGCTGAATTAAATCGGTGTTTTTCATTTTGATTAATTTAATGTAGTTTTAATTGGAGGATAATTACTTTACACTATTGTGACAGTTTCTGTCAGATATCAGCATGAGTCAGCCGTAGGTACACATGTGTCCCTTCCCTCTTGAGCCTCCCTCCCACCTCCCTCCCCACCCCACCCTCTAGGTTGTCACAGAGAGCCGGCTTGGGGTTCTCTGCATCATGCAGACAATTCCTACTCGCTATCTATTTTACATATGGTAAGGTGTATGTTTCAATGCTACTCTGTCAAATCATCCCACTCTCTCCTTCCCCCACTGTGCTCCAAAGTCCGTCCTTTATGTCTGCGTCTCCTTTGCTGACCTGAAAATAGGATTATCAGTACCATATTTTGAGATTCCACATACAGTCCATCCTAAAGGAGATCAGTCCTGGGTGTTCATTGGAAGGACTGATGCTGAAGCTGAAACTCCAGTACTTTGGCCACCTCATGTGAAGAGTTGACTCATTGGAAAAGACCCTGATGCTAGGAGGGATTGGGGGCAGGAGGAGAAGGGGACGACAAAGGATGAGATGGCTGGATGGCATCACCGACTCGATGGACATGAGTTTGAGTAAACTCCGAAAGTTGGTGATGGACAGGGAAGCCTGGAGTGCTGCGATTCATGGGGTCGCAAAGAGTCGGACACGACTGAGTGACTGAACTGAACTGAACTGATGTATGAATTAATATACAGTATTTGTCTTTCTCTTCCTGACTTATCCTCTGTATGATAGGCTGTTAGGTTCATCTACCTCATTATAACTGACTCAAATGTGTTCCTTTTTATAGCTGAGTAATATTCCATTGTGTGCATGTATCACAACTTCTTTACCAATTCATCTATCAATGGACATCTAGGTAGTTTTCATATCCTAGCTATTGTGAATAGTGCTGCAATAAACCTTGGGGTACATGTGTCTTTTTCAGTTATGGTTTCCTCAGAATATATGGTCAGTAGTGGGATTGCCGGGTCATTTGGTAGTTTAATTCCTAGTTTTTAAAGGAATTTCCATGCTGTTCTCCATAGTGTTGTATCAATTTGCATTCCCACTAACAGTGCAGTAACGTTCCCTTTTCTCAACACCCTTTCCAACATTTACTGTCTGTAGACTTTTTGTTAATGGCCATTCTGACAGGTGTGAGATACCTCATTGTAGTTTTGTAAATCAGTGTTTTTCAAACTTGAGTGGTGAACCTTTTTGAAATCAATTTAGATCAATTACCATTTCTAGGTAAAAACAATACAAGAGTGCATTGCAAGTACAAAGTCTATATAGAGGATGTGAATCCTGAGTACCTAGGAAGAAATTTTCGAGACTTTGAATTACAAGATCTCTTTAACTTTTATGGTTTACTGATTGTTCATGAGAAGGGCATGTAATGCAGGGAAATGAGGCATAGGCAACTTATTTCAAGCATAGTATCTAAAATATATCCACATATTCTTGCTATACAATGTCACGGTCAGTGATCTGTAGAAAGAAAAGACTTGTTTCAACAGGGTATTTGGCTTACTCACAACAGGTAGAAAAGGTGAAAAAAAGTATGTAAATTACAGCTTGTGAATGTGGAAATATGTCTTATCCTTGAGACCGGAGAATGCTCACTGCGAGAAGTGAACAGATGCATTGTGAATTACAGCTACCGATTTAAGAGGTGGTATTATTCAGTCTGGCCAGAATGTTCTCTCATCAGTCAAATGACTTCCAAGCTAAAAAGTGAGAATGTGCTCTGCTTTTTGATTGCTTCATTTATATTTCATCTATGTTATTCTACATTTTGTGCTTACTGTTGGGAAATGAGTTCTTTCGATGGAGAGTAAGGGAAGGGACGGCCCAGTAATTTACAAAAAAACATTGAGTTTCAAGCTTAATTTGTTACTGGAAATAAGTGGAAAGTAAGAAATAATAATAATAAAGTATCAGGAGTATTACTCCAAATCTTATTAAAATATGACTTAAGGGAGTAGGTGCTAGAAATATACTTCTTTTTCTTATTTTTTTTTTAGTGAGGTGTAGTTGTTGTACAGTATTATGTGTTTCAGGTATACAACATCGTGATTCACAATGTTTAAAGATCATACTCCATTTATTGTTATAAAATACTGGCTATATTACCTGTATTGTATAAAATTTTTTAAAATGTTTCCCAGGTGATTCTGATGACCAGCCCTGTTTGAGATCAACTGAGTCTAGAGACTCAGATTCTCATCTCTGCTTCATCTGTGCCTAGCTATAGATGCCAGAGAAAAATCTCATAACCTACATAGGTCTCCTTTTTCCTGTACTAAAATTTACATTTATGTGACTCACTGAGATTTCTGATGAAGTTTCACTGTTAATCAAAAAGCAGCCAGTGTCCATATTTTAAAAATTGGAGCCTAAGACATATTTTATATTGTAGGTGGCACTAAAAAGGTAATTATAATAATTTCTACATTCTAGGAAGTTTGCTCTTTTAATATTAGATCCCAGCACCAACTTGTTGACAATGTCAGGTGTTAACCAAGGAGACTGTTCTCTTATAATAATTCCCACACGTACCCCTGTTTTGTAATCCTGCCTGTTTTCCTATTCCAATCATAAAAATCTGAGCTGGGAATAAATATTTCTGACCAATGCAAGCCAGACCAATCAAATTTCATCCCCTTTGGGGAATTCAGAGCTCAAGTGAAATTACTTGGAGACTGGGGTTCACTGTTGTTGAGTTATATGAGTGATACAACATCATAGGAGACCAGAACCTGTGAGGAGCTTAGGTCTTCCCCATGTTTCTTCCCTACCAGAACTTCACGGGTCAGCAATCCCTTCTATTCTGTAAACCACTTCCAAATTCTTTCCAATAAATTCAGTATATTTGCATGAGGCTAGAGCTCTGCTGGTGTTGGGAAAGAAATAAAGACCTAAGAAATCTATTGAACAGAATAACTTCTCTCCTGTGTATCTAGAAAGGTACTAGTTTTGTACCATTCTTGGGAGACTTGAGAAAATAGTATTCAAAGCAGACGAGAAACCTAGTTTGAAAAATGCTGAGCTTGACAGTGTTGATTTATGATGCTTTCAATACAGCTATGATAGATGGGTGTGGGGAGGTTATGGAAGAATCAGTATATAATTAATAATCATAATTCCAAAATCATTATATCATCAATCCTTATTTTTTAAAAATCTGAAGGTGTGGCATGGCAACATCATGATAGTCATTGTACTGTTGTCAACTCAGAGTCGGTTACATATGTGACCGTGGTCATGTAGCACAAACCATTAAGTGGGGAAACTGAACCCAGGGTTCCTAATTCCAAACTAATCCACTGGAAAGTGTTAGTCGTTGTTGACTGGAAAACACTATTCTTTGTTGATATATCCTTTCATACATTCATTAGAGAAATATACATGGTCCTGAATTGATTCATATAAACTTATGGTAAAATATTATCCTCTTCTTAAAATGTTTTATTATTCTAGGCATTTCATTTATTTGGAAAAGTGCCTTAAATTTGGGAGAAAAAAAGTTTCATCAAGTACATTCTTTTAACACCCCAGCATATATTGAACCAGAAAGTCTGTTGAAGGTATTTGCTTCTGGACAAGGAAGAAAAGTGAGCAGAATAGAAAGTTTGCTTCTGATAGAGTGTGAACAGAACACTTTCAGTGTTGCTTTATTTTTCTTAAATTTTAAGTCCTTACAGTCTAAGAGGAAAAGTATCTCTAGAAGCTGAGATAGACCGGGGGGTTGCTTTGGAAAGTTCTTTGTAAAAGTAGCATCATCAGGAAACTTTAAAGACATTTTAACTCTAGCTTGTTATGTGATTTTGACAGCAGGAAAGCAGTAGTAGAATTTGGCGCAAAGTTGAGCCTCAGTAAATGTTTATTGAATGAATCAGTGAAACAGTGGCTCAATAGATCAAGAATGTTATAGGGCCATAAAATTTTAAAATTGAAAGAATCACTGGAGATCACTTAGGCCAGCTATGTCACTTTTCCAGGGAGGAAAATGAGCCCCAGTGAGGCTCAGTGGGGTGACCAAAGGGACAGAGAGCTGAAGGTAGCTGAGTCGAAACCAGGGCTCAACTCTCCTGATCTTTAGTATGATGTTTTGTTTTGTTTTTTTTTCTTAGAGAATGAAAAATGAAAGTTAAAAAAAGCACAAAAGCCTCATGAAATCATTTGAAAGTCATCCAAATTTAAACTTCTTTAAAAGAATAAGTCATCAATAGAAAACATATTTTTTCTTCCTTTATGCTATTCCTTCCATCTCTTTTTTACAGCATGAAACTGAATTAACCAACATTTTCCTAGAATTAGGGTATTGGCCAAAATGATATGCTAGTTATTAAGTTATTAGGTAAAAAGCCGATTTAAAAAAAAACTATGGGACAGTCTTTTAAAATATGATATTTACTTTTGTAATGGGATTCCCTGGTGGCTCAGATGGAGACAGTAGAGAATCTGCCTGTAAGGCAGGATACCTGGGTTCAATCCCTGGGTTGGGAAGATCACCTGGAGAAGGGAATGGCTACCCACTCCAGTATCCTTGCCTGGAGAATTCCATGGACAGAGGAGCCTCGCAGGCTATAGTTCATGGGCTCACAGAGTCAGTAATAATAGCGATAACCAGTAATGATAACGATAACCAACAACTGATTGCTCACTATATGCCAGGCAATATAAAGCAAACTTCTTTATATTCACAACAGAATGTTGAGGATAAATTTTTTGCATAGAATTGATTAAAGCCCCTTGAAACAGAATTTAAATAACCTCTACTCTAAAGAAAATCTCTAAACACTGGCCACTTATCTCCCTCAGCACTTAGTAGAAGACAGCAAAAATGATCTTTTGACAACCTCTAACACAATTCCTGCCTCCCTACCTCCCACCTTCCTTATCTACCCAAGCATTAGAAATGAGTGAGTGGACAGAAGAGTCAGTAGATAATAGGCCTCATGAAAATATACCGTCCAAGGAGAGTCTGCTTCCTTTGCCCGAGGTAATAGAGACAAGAGACTGCAATAGAAGCTTGTCTGCATTCTAGGTTCCTGATGCATGACAGTGTCTGCATCAAACCTGCTGACCTGCCTTTGCCTTACTGAGGAGAAAGGGAACTGGCAGGATGGAAAGAGACAAAGGAGGATAGCCTACACTCTCAACATCTGGTGTAGCCAGGATGCCTAAGATTCTGTGGGTCATGCAGACACTCTACTTTAGTCTGGAACTTGAACCATCTGGCCAGTATTACTCACAAGAAGGCCACTTGCTGGGCTGTGGGGCCAGGGGATCACAGGAGCCAGATGCAATGTGTTAGAACCAGAGGATGAAGCACGTTGGGCCAGATGAATCAATCCCATCCCCACCTCTCTGTCTGTCTCATTATGTTTGGAAAATGCAGTGATGAGGTCCTAAAGTGCACTTGAGTCTACCATTTCAAAGGCTTTAGAGGTCAGGGAGGATGAACCAAAGAAGCAGGTACAACCAATAGAAGGAGACTGCAACAATGGCCTCCGTCTTGTTCTCTTCCTTTTGTCAACTCCATCCCAATATACTGGAAGGGCCAGGTTTTAAGGCAGGTGGTAAAAAGATGTTTGTGGTTACACCACATCCTCCCTTTGTTCCTCAACTCAGACTGTGAATTGAGGGATGAAATTTATATCATATCTGAGGTGAAAGTTATCAAGTAGCCTGAGTCTTTAATAACCAAAAGACCAGAGATTTAGTAAGTCTGTCCAGGATATTATTAAGAGATGGGGAAACAAAGTGACAGTGCGTGCATGTTTAAAATCAGTGACTGAGGAAATATAATGAATGCATAAATAAATATCCTTTCATGTTTATATACCATGAGCATATCCCTTGGATTTTGATTCTAATAAATATATTACACATGTGTTATATTAAGTCTCACAACTAACCATCATGTATATAGCTCCTAGGCCTCCACTCACTGAGCAGAAAACAGATTTTTAAAATGAGTGATTATTATTTAAGTACTCACAATGTGAGAGTGGGATTCAAACCCAGTTGTATATGACTCTATAGCCCCCATTCCTATGATCTACAAGTTTATAACTGTCTCATTGCTGTCACGTTCATACATATCCAGAATCCAATCTCTACATAGAAGTCAGACTTAACTTTTTTAAATGCAGATCAAATCTTATCACTTTTCAGCCTGCAATACTCCAATGACTGCCCATTGTACATGGAATAAAATTAAAAAAAAAAATTTGACCAGAATGATGCCTGAATGGATTATTAATCTCCCTCTCAATTTGAACTTCATTACTAGGCTTTACATTTGTGACTTTTTGGATTCAATATTCTTTGCCTTAAGATCAAAGACACACCATGGGTTTCCAGTATCCCTTCTCCTGGTGCAAAGTGTGGTTCTCTAAAATTCAAGTGTTCTTGGACTTCCCTGGTGGCACAGTGGATAAGAATCTGCCTGCCAATGCAGGGAACATGGGTTCAATCCCTGGTCTGGGAGGATTTCACAAGCCATGGAGCAACTTAGCCCATGTGCCACAACTGTTGAGCCTGCGCTTGTGAGCCTCCAAGCCACACCTGCTGAGAATGTGTACCACAATGGCTGAAGCCCACACACCTAGAAGCTGTGCCCCCCAATAAGAGAAGCTTCCACAATGGGTAGCCCTTGCACTGCAACAAAGAGTAGCCCCCTCTCACCACAACTAAAGAAAGTCCTCTCAAAGCAACAAAGACCCAGCACAGTCAAAAATAAATACATAAAATAAAATCCAAGTGTTTTTAGTTTATACTGATCAGTATTAATGTGTGAGTGTGTGCTAAGTTGCTTCACTCTTGTCTGACTTTGCGATTCTATGGACTGTAGCCTGCCGGGCTTCTCTTTCCATGGGATCCTCCAGGCAATAATACTAGAATGGGTTGCCTCCATAGTATAATGAGGAATAGTATAAATGAGGGATGTTTATATATGTATATATGTTTAAATACAGGATATCTATAAATCTGCTATAAACATCATTGTAATCCTCTAATTATATATGTAATAGTATATATGCTATATATACATATATTTTATTTATTTATTTATTAGGCATTCATTCAGTGACACCCAAAGGAATCATAAGTTTATATAGAGTTGCTTTGGAAAGCCTATATTCACCACACTATGGGTCTCCCTGGTGGCTCAGATGGTAAAGAATCTGCCTTCCCTCAGTTGGGAAGATCCTCTGGAGGAGGGCATGGCAACCCACTCCAGTATTCCTGCCTGGAGGATCCCCGTGGACAGAGGAGCCTGGTGGGCTACAGTCCACGGGGTCACAAAGAGTAGGACACGACTGAGTGGCTAGGCACAGCACATGCAATGCTCTGTTTTTGCTTTGATTGTGTCACTGATATCCACCAGGTTAAAAGATGATGAAGTCTAGTAGTAGATTCAGCTGTGGGAGCTGAGCCCGAGGCAGGCCCAGAAATGGCAATATTGCACACCTGGTGAATGTTTGCTTCTGACTTTTCCTGCTTGTCATCTGATCTGTGCAGAAGTGAACGGTCATCAGGCCAGTTAGCATGGAGTGGCCTGTTCGGTTCCGGCACCTGCAGTTATACAGACAAAGGCAAATTGGTTGCACAATAGAATTGGAAAATTGTCCTGGAGTATTGAGCTGTGTCCTATTATTTTTTATTTTTATTTTTTAGAGTATGTTCAAGTGTAAATGGTATTTAGTTTTTGGTCATTAGTTAGAGGCTCACTTCATGCCATTATCTAGGGAGTAAGGAAGAGAGTAAGATTGGAGTAAAGAAAGCAAGGGGGATTTACATATTATGATTTTACTGTAATTAATTAATGTGATCATGGTTTTATCTGTTCAGCCCTCACTCTCTTTATCTAATAAATGAAAGCATTTGTCAAATAATATCTAAGTCTTTCACTTTCATATTTAATGACTTCACATATATCATCATTAAAAGTGTGCCTATTTTTCTAGGGTTATCTGATGGATACTTGGCAACGTACATCTGGATTGGTTGCCTTGAGGTGTATCTGAAGTGAAATAAAACCTTGAATAATGAATATTTTATGAAGCTTTATTTCTTGCTGCAAACAATAGAAGCTAACCACAGAATTTCTGTAGGTTGAATCATATCGGGGAATTTTGGAATGATTTATAACATTTCATCATATAGAAAATCCAGATAAAGAACTATTCTCCATTTAAAATAATGCTATTTTTCCTTACAGTGATCAATTGATTGTTTTAAAGTATAAATTACAAAGGATTTTGGCAAATAAAACTCTTCTGTTTTCTGTTACATTTCTTAGGAACTGAGAATTTAACCTGATGTGATTCAATAGGCAGACCTTCTTTTTCTACTTTTCTGAGCTTGCTTTATCTTCATAGTCAGAGACAGCCAGGGTCGTTATTTAATTTAATAATGTAAACTTCTAGCGTGTACCTTTGTTTAGTCAAGGATATTTTTGGCATGATATTCTTGTGTGTTTGACTTCTAGAGCAGTAAAACAAATGAAACAAGTGTCTTACTCAAATGTCAGTTTTTGTTCATTTTTTTTTTTTTAATGTGTTGATTTTAGTTCCTGGTTTGTGTTGAACACAACCTTAGAATATATTTTAAGGTATAGTGAAACCTTATAAACCTATGCGATTTGGGATTGTGTATATGAAAAGCAAGATAATCGAGAACAATAATGTAGGTCAGATTCTTGCCTTCAGAAAATAGCCTGACATTCTCTATGTAAGTGGGAATAGTAAGACTTCTCTCTGACCATAGATATCTTTGCCTTAGGAACTAGGGTCATTTCCTTGCAGGTCCTTCACTTAGTAAAGAAGTTCAGTGAACTTGAAAGTTGTGGCAACATAGGGTAAAATTAGTGCGACTTTACCCAAAGCATAAGCAATGGGAAGGGGCACTGCTCTGAGAATCAATTTGTGCTTGAACTCGGGAAGTCATATAACCTTTTTTTCTTTTTTGTCGAATATTCTGCTCTCTAAAGTAGAAATCAGTAATTCTTGCTGTTGAAAAGGATCCTTTTGTTCAATTGACCATCCAAAGATTGAACACCATCTGCCATATCCAGTTAAGTTTTGGTTATGTTTAAGTCCTTTCTGTGATGAGAAATTTGTTTTCTAGCAAATGAAATGTTCCACCTATGGATAGCTCTCTTATAAAGTCTGTTATTTTGAGATATATTTTCTCATAGCGTTTATGCTTTGATTCTATTCACACCCCTGATTCGCTGCAAAATGGAATTGCTCCTCTAGGGAACATCCTTCCTGGTGTTTGATGGTTCTGTCACGTATCTTCTAAATTTTTCTTTAGAGGGTTTTTGACACTACCTTATATAATGTAGAAGCCTTTTATCATCTCAACATATATCCAATAAATTCCAGCTTGTCTAAATAGGAGTGTGATAGCAGGCATGAGCCACCTGAAGACCATCCCATCGCTCTTCTAAGAACTTCTATGAATGTAACCCATGCTTACCTGAGCTTTTTTGGGTGTCTCCCTCACACTTTGGGGTTTCCCGATGGCTCAGATGGTAAAGAATCTGCCTGCAGTGCGGGAGACCCTGGTTCAATCCTCATATCAGGAAGATCCCCCGGAGAAGGAAATGGCAACTCACTCCAGTATTCTTGTCTGGAGAATCCCATGGACGGAGGAACCTGGTCAGCAACAGTCCATAGGGTCGCAAAGAGTTGGATATGACTGAGCGACTTCTCTCTCTCACACTTTGATTTATGTTCTAAATCCTCTAGATTTAGCTTTCTTTGTTTTATCTGGCATGTCTGGGAAGTCATGTTTTCTACATATTCTTCCTTGTTCAGTTGAATGATTTTAGACCTCAGAATAGAACTCAGATTTTATACAATTTAGATTTTTTTTCATTGAACTTTCCTTCAGAAAACTAGATGAGCAAGAACTGTGTATTTTTGTCTAAGTCATAAGAGAGTTGAAAATTGGTGAGGATTAAAATCCAGTGGTACCCATTAGATATCTCTTTCTCCAATTGTTTATAACAGAAAGCAAATTAATATAGAATATTAGAAAAATAAATCAAGTTTTTGAGCAGTTTATTTTTTAAATGTTTCTCTAATTCTGTCATAGCATTTCTATGATGAGTAGTAGACACGCCCTTCATCTCAACAGTGATCCGTTAATCAGCACATTTGGAGTATGGTCCCTCAAACAATTATATTATATCCATGCAGCTTATATATATTTTCTAAATCTTGAGAGGTTGCTCTGGAGAGCAAATGGTATTAAGGGACATTGATAAACATAGAAAAGTTTTAAAGTGATGTGTAGTTGGTATTATTACTATTGTTATTTTCATTTTTACTAATAAAAGTACTATTAATAAAGTAATGTCTTGCTCATATCACCCTATTAATCAGGAAGAAAAAACTTTATCAGATGAATTTATTTTGTTCTCAGTCATCTAGATTGTGAATTTAAATTATTTTTTGAAATATAAATACTAGGAAGTGCACGTATCATTAGTGTATAGCTATATGAATGTTTGCACTCTGATCACACATATAAGAAAACCCAAATCAAGAACAGAACGTTGCTAGTACCCTCAATGTCCTCCTAACTAGTTTCCTCTTCATTTCTACCAAAGGCAGTCAGTACCTTGATTTACGACAGTAGAGATTTAGTTTTGTTTATTTTTTTAATATAAATAAAATCATAAGTATCTTCTCTTTTGTCTGGCTTCTTTTTTTTTTTTTTTACTCAATGTTATCATTATGAAATTTATCCATATTTGTGCATGTGGTTATAGACCATATAGTCTCTTTGCTGTTTAATAGAATATTCTATAATTATACCCCAATTTATTTATCCATTCTACTATTGATCAGCATTTAAGTACCGTTAGTTTGAGGTTATTATGCAGACTGTTGCTGTAAACATTCTAGCGTGTCATTCTGATGATCTTGTGTTCATTTTGTTGGATGTATACTTATAAGTAAAGGGGAGATTCGTGGGTCGTAAGATAGGCAAATTTAGCTTTTAAAGATAGTGCTAATTTCAAAAAAGCAGTTCTCACCAGAAATACATAAGAGTTCTAGTTGCTCCACATCCTAACACTTGGTACATTTTGTCTTTTTCACTTTTTTTTTTTTTTATTCATTGTAATGTAATGTATTGGTATTTTATTATGGTTTAGTTTGCATTTCTCTGAATTCTAATAAAGTTGAGCATCTTTTCCTGTAGTTGTGAATCTAATTTCTTTTTGATGTTTATTATTTTAGAACATATTAGAAATGCATAAGATATTTGGATCTTATCTTTTAAAATGGATGTAGACCCTATCTTTAATTGTTCAACAGGAAAGCATGAATAACACTTTACTGTGCTACTTGGTATTTGCATTTGACATAGCACAGAACTTAATGATAAAGACAGTATGGTAACAAGGACGAATTATAGTCCTCTTAAAGAAAATTGAATGACTTACATATTCTCATATGGTAAACAAATTCTTTCTTGAAAAAGAACATAACAAAAATATTTCCCTGCTTAGATTCATGTCTCATTTATGACTTTTTGACGTAAAGATATATTCTTCAGGGTGAAATCTTCCAAAACTGCATGGCTACATTTAATGAAAATTTAAATTATCTTAATTTGGTATTAAACAACATAAATGGAGTGATATATTTTCATTTTTGAGTAATAGAAATATGACAGTGTGAAATGTCATTGACATTCATATAACTTCACAGATTTCCATCTAGTGAACTACGAACTCTAATATTTAGAACTTTTCCTTTGGCTCTGCCACATTATCTGGATTTATTTTGCATAAATCATATTTGGAATGATGTGAAGTCTGTTGGATAAAATGCTACAGCCTCTTAACTAGCAACAAGTCTCTTAAAGGACCCAGTCTCTGTTATTTAGTATTTAAGGGTAGTAGGCTGAATTCAAGTCCTCTTCTGTGACTGGCATTTTCTGAATTTGACAGTCATTTAAACTCCATGTTTAAATGGAGTCACTTTCCCAATGATATAAACTAAAAACTCGGGCTAGAAGATCTCTAAAACTTCCTTTGGTTCAGAGACCTCTTCTGAGTATTCAGTGGGGATGAAAAGTTTGCAAATATCCCTTTCAGATAAGTAAATCTCACCATATCTGATGTATGTATATGGATATGAGCCAGAATTCTCTTGGCTCCCTATTCCTTGAATTCTCTTGGCTCCATGTTCCTATTACTCATCAAATGATCAGAGCAGTGAAGAGAGAGTAATGGATTGAAAGAAATTGGGAATGTTATTTTTATTGATTATGGTAACCATTTTCTAAAGACCAGTACCTTTATAACATGTGATGTTCCCATGGGGTAGCACAAGGCCAAACAGTGTTTATTGCAGTTGGTCGATTTTAAACTCACCAGCACTCTCACTAATTAGCATTGGATAACAATGACTATTTTTTATAGCTTTTATAAAACCTGGAGTTTTTCTATCTTGTCAATTTTTGTCGATTTCATGGCTGCAAAATGAATTGTGAATTTGAGTTTTGCCTTTCCCTGAAGACTCAAAGAATTGAACATCTTTTTACTTATTCTTATAGTATTACCGGTTTTTCTATGAAATTGTTGTTGTTCAGTTGTATCCAAACATATTTTGCCAATTTTCCCATTTTTCATCTTTTTTTTCCAAACTGATTGATCAGAATGCTTTGCAAATCCTGTGTTGTATTCCTTTGCAGATTAATATGGTATGAAAGTATTTTCTGCCAACTTAATTTAGATTCTTACTCTCTTTATGGTATTATTGATAAACAGGTGTTCTTAATTTTAATGCAGTTGAATATGTCAATATTTTATGTCTTTTTATGCCTGTTTAATAAATCCTTCCATACTTCCATATCATAATTTCTTGTCTTAACAAAAAGTTTACAGGTTTACCTCACTAATTTATCTTCTTAGTCCATGGAGAATTGATTTTTGTAAACAAAATAATGTAAACATTCAATTTCACTTTATTCATGTAGTTAACCTGTTGTCCCAACACCACTTATTGACTAATCTGTACTATTCTCACTGTTTTGCAATGCCTGATGACATAAATCATTTTCATATATGCATAAGATTATTTTTAGTTTGATCAATATCTTTATTCTCTCCTTTTGTCTATCCTAATGAATTATCTTCGTTATCACGATTTTCTAACAGTGGTTCATCTTTACACAGGAAACTTCCTTAATCTTCTTTCTCTGGTCTATCTTGGCTATTTTGGGCTCTTTGTTTTCCCATAGAATTTATACAAGCAGCTTTTCATATTTGCTTTAAAAAAAAATCATTGATATTTTTGTTGGAATTTTACCTAATCTATCGATCTGTTTATATGTTTAAAAAATCAGTTTTCCCCAGTTCATAGAACCCTGCAATCTTTTTGAAGTATCTTAAACCTAATAGATTTTGAAGATACTTTTGGTCCTTCAATTGTACAATTATATTTCCTAATGTGATTTTTTTTTCCACTTGTACTCTTGATAATGCTCTTAAGTTTTTCTTTTCTTCCTACATTAGCTAGGACTTGAAGCACAGTATGTTGATAGCGGGCATCTTGTTCTATAACTGATCTTAAAGAGAGTTTTCTAGATTTCATAATGAAGTATGGCATATGCTATTTGTTTTAGATCATTTATCGTATTTATTACATTAGTTAGGTTAGAAGGAAGACATCTACCATTTCTAGTGCCCACCAACTTTCCCAGATGTCTGTACAGCATAATCTCATTATATCGTGAGAGACTGATATGACTAACCATGTTTAGAAATTGAAATTTTAAAAGATGCATAATTGCCCCCCAATACAGTTAACACGTGGCCCTCTAGGATCTAAATTCATACTTTAGCCTATGTTTTTTTTCCCCCTTCATTATATCATAAATATTTAGTTGTGCTGGCTCCCAATATCAAGCCATTTGCCATATTGAACTGACCTGAGAAGCAAACACCTAACCTGTAGACTTTCAGAGAAAGGGATTAGGTCAGTGTTGGTCCCTCCACTATTGCTGAAGACTAGCACTGGGCTTGCACTTGTGGATTTCAGCTAATAATTTGAGTATGTGAAGGGAAGGGACCCTTTAGTATGGATCAAGCTGTCATTGCTATGACTCTGGCTAGATTGTAGTGAATTTGGCCTGACCACTAGTCTTCACTAATGGTTCACTAGTGGTAATAACTCTTCCTCAAGGGTTCACTCTCTTGTGAAAGTTCTTAGGTGCTCACTATCTTACTCAGTGCCTTGACTGCCTGTATTGGTTACGATGCTTTCTGTATCCAGAGAGTCAGTCAATTGGACCTTGATGAGCTGAGACCTTGATTTGAGCTCCAATGCAAAGACATGACTTATATGTCTACTGAATGCAAGTAGTGCTGAGTTAAAATCCTATTGCCAGGATAAAGATAAAAGTGAGACCCCTGTTGGTATATGAACCCTCCAGTGGGCACAGTAGAGATGCTGTATTACCAGTGAAACAGATTCTCTAGTACCACTTGTAACTCTATGTTTATAGTTTATTAGAAGCTGAGTCCAGACCATACGGTCTCATTTTTCTTGGTACAATGCCATCACTGCCTAGAGAGTTGAGGGAGATTTTGGCTTCTACTTTTCCTTTAATTAAACTCACTTAATTAGTGGGAAAAGACTGCTCTTTCCAAATAGCCACCATTTCTATTTGATTTAACATTTTGTGGGATCCACGTTGTTACCCCTAAATAAATGTGGAGAAGACTGAGAAATATAGAAAATGTTGAGACCTCATTTACATGCTATTCCCCTGAGAATGTGCTGGAATTCTTACCAGTCTCATAAAAGCCAGTCTTGCCATCTGCTTGGTGAGATCAGAGAATGAACAAATAATCCAGCTTCTGCCATTAGACCTTCTATCACTATCCTCTCCACCCAGGGAGCAAAAAAAATGCATTTGCTCTATAAGAAATCTATTCACTCCCAGACCAAATTCTGTTATTTTGCTTCTTTACTTTCCCCTCACCTGATAATTTGTTATGGTTTCTCAATGGTGGAAATATTTGGCTCTTCACTGAAAAGATCTTTGAATATAAATACCTCACTGAAAATTAAAATAACCTCAGTTGGGTGGAGAGAATGTTGCAAACACTTTAGAATCCATTGTTGCCAGCAGAGTAGAACCATCCAATATGTATTTATGGTACCTGACTCATGCCCTGGAGATATCACAGAGCTACTTGCTCTGATCAGAGCTCTTGTAGTGATACTTAAAAATTAATTGAATTTTCAAGAATGTCAGATTTAGCTATTGCAGTTGATGGCCCAGTAGCTGACGTTTCTTAAAAATATGCTGCCACCTACAGTATTGTTGGGGAATGGCAACCCACTCCAGTATTCTTGCCTGAATGCCATGGACAGAGGAGCCTCTGTCCACAGGTTCACAAAGAGTTGAACATGACTGATCAACCAACCCTTTCACTTTGTCACAGTGCTGTTTAACTCTGACAAGGCTCTTGTCATAAATGTTAACTAGACAAAGAGTTAATCTGGGGGCCGATTAGTGATTGTTTCTGTTAAGATTTGGTAATTTGCATAGTATATTTTCTTTACTTATGCATGTGTGTATCTGTTTTCCTCCAGGAAAAGAAGAATATATTGCCACTTTCAAGGGATCGGAATACTTCTGCTACGACTTGTCTCAAAACCCCATTCAAAGCAGCAGCGATGAAATAACTCTGTCCTTTAAAACCCTTCAGAGGAATGGACTGATGCTTCACACCGGGAAATCAGCCGATTATGTCAATCTCGCCCTGAAAAATGGAGCTGTCTCTCTGGTCATTAATTTGGGATCAGGGGCCTTTGAAGCACTAGTGGAGCCCGTGAATGGAAAGTTTAATGATAATGCCTGGCATGATGTGAAAGTCACCAGGAATCTGCGTCAGGTAACAGCGCAGTGGATAAGAGAGTAACTGGCTTTGTTTCTCGCTACAGCTGTGTTTGTGTGGTATTTGCAAACCCTAACAACATGAGACTCCTCAGAGTCGCTTACAAATTAGCTTTTTCTTCTTCTGAGATAAATCTTCCTGCCATACTTGAGCAGGGGCATATCTAGAAAGTTCCAGGGGCCCAAAGGCTGTTTTGACTCATCAACATGTGACAGTTTCCCAGAGGGCTGCAAGGTCATCCCTGAGACCTGCCCTTCCTGTGACGTGTGTGATTCTGTTGTGTTTTTGGTTTTTTGTTTCTTTGATTTTAAATTATAGTTTTCATGGTGATCATTTGGAAGCATGTACATTGGGATCATTAAATCACAGTTCCTTTTTTGTAGTTAAAAAAAAAAGAAAAGTCAAACAACAATGTGTTTGTGATTCAGGATTGTGTCGATCCCTACTTCCTCCCCAGCCCAATCTCTGAAATGAGGACAGAAAAAGCCCCCGAAGGGGGAAAATGACTTTGGGGATTTCCAGATCTCCTAAAGAATCCATTTATGAAGATATTTTTCTTTTTTAGCACAGACACTTATGTTAAGCCCCAGATGTCTCTGCAGAGACCAGTTCATCTTCTAAATGCCCATTTCTATTTGATTATATTTTTAAAAAATTCTTCCAAGAGTCTACATATTAGAAAAATAGAAAAATACCACTTTTTCAGTCTACCTATGGGTCCCCATATACTGTATGGTTTTAACTGAGACATATTATTACAGTATATATATATATATATATATATATATATATATATATATATGTATTCAGATGAAAATGAATAGATTGTCCTTATATATTGAACATGATAAGTTTTGGTTACTATTTGAAATTTTATGATATTACAATGTACCATTTTGTAAAGTGTTGACAGTGACTAATTTTTCTGCAGTACATGCCGATCTCAAACTAATATCCTTAACATATTTGTTGTTTCTCTGAACAGTTGCAGAATGACCGGATTGTCTCTGGTTTTCCTTTACTAAAACAGCCCTCTCTTTCTGAGCTGTTAACTGACTAACCTTTTCTCTCCTGCTTCTGAAAGGCTTAAACTGTCCAAGCTAGAGAAGCAACCAGGAATTTTAGGAGTGCAGGGTTAGTCTAGCTGAGGCAGAGGAGTAGAAGTAAAGGGTTCCTGAGACCCTCCAAGACCTTTCAGAGGCCTTAGTGTCATGGGAGGAGCCCTGCATGTTTCCCACCTGCCCTGGGGGATAGTTTCCCACCATCAGGGTCGCTGTAGACCACAGACTTCTTATACGTGTGTCTCTTTGGTTTTCCCTTTTTATTTTTCTCTCAGATTCTCACCAAGAGGCCGAAGGCTCATTTGAGAGAAGCACAGAAGGAAGGGTGGGGCTTGAGGAGCCCACTTTCTAGATTTGCCTTTGCTCAGGTTTCAAACCAAACTGCGAATTGGTAGCTCCAAGGAAACTGCAGTTATACGGCCGGGGTGCATGTGTGGCAGGACAGATTAAAAACAAATCCATTCTACTCATTCTATGTGTCAGGATCTTTGCTTTGTTTCATTGCAGTAAACTGTGATCCTAAAGTCCATCAATATGACCGAAGGAAGTTTTGGAGTTGAGGAGGAGTCCTTGTATGCTGTAAAATTGAGTAGTAGGGCAATGACAACCAATTCCTATGAATTTGCAGGGGCTGGGGTGGGCCAGGGTGGGGGAGGGACCACTTCTGGGCAGAAGGTGGCAGTGGTCAGCTGATGAGCTTTAGGCCTTTGAGTCCCTTTTAGACTTTTTAAATGTCTGTCAGATGTACGCAGGGAGACAAAGGAACATTGCCATATGTCTGTTTCTGTCTCATAGCAAGTTACGAACAATACTGGCAGGAAAAATATTACCTCTGTGGGAGGCCTATTTGTTAGTCTGCTTTTTTCTTGTAAAATTTTTTTGCCCTTTTTCTATGTTACTAACATGCTTAATAACTAACATGTCATTCATGGAATGTTTCATTCTACTAACCGTTACCTGAATCAAAAAATGTACTAACATGGTAGAGACCATCATATTTTTTAAGTAACGATCGTTATTTTGTTCACAGTTTTTAATTTCCTTTCTCCCCCCTTCTCCACAAAGCACTCAGGCATTGGACACGCTATGGTAAACAAACTACATTGTTCGGTAGATATCATTCTAATTGTTTCTTATTTTGGGTTTGCCGTGTGTTTTCTTTCTTTCTTTTAACTGTAGACATCATTAACAAAAGAGGAACTGCGGTTGGTACTCTTCTGCTTACTTTGACCTCCTTCTTTTCATCTGTTGTTGACCTTCTTATTTTTTACCTGTCCCTGTCAACTTCTGGTTTCCAACTCACCTGTAGGGGCATCGTTAACGTTTCGAACGTTTTGCATCCAGCTGTGGTTTAACACGGGATAAGACCAAATGGTGGCTGGCCCGAGTGACCGCAAGCTCAGCCAGCCTCAAACCATTCATGACGCATGGCATGCACCCTTGATCTGGGAATGCTGGAGATGCCACACCCACTCATCTTGCCCTCATCATGAGCAGTTGTGTGTTTTCCTTTGGTTCGCCCTGTTTCCTTTCCTTTCTGAACTGTCCTGTCCCTCCCGCATGAGCACATCAGTGCCGCTTCCACTGGTTGTTTTGCGCCCCCATCCCCTTTGGCATGGACGCAGGCACTTGCATGGTGGACACCTGCTGCTCAATAGTGCAAAAAGTGACATTGCTGGAAAGAGCTTGCGCCTTTTCTGTTAACAAGGTGCACGTGTGATTAGTTAATAACAGACGACTAAACTTTACTAATATGTACACCAGCAAAACTAACCTAGGAAGCATTTTACTAACACCATTTTTGTGTCTGCTAAATAACTTTTGAGTTGCCGTAGGGATGATGCTGACACTAGTTCGATAACCAGTTAACTCTCTAACTAGTTTAGACCTCTTAGGGCTAGTTGAATAGAATCCAAGAATAAACCTCAAACAGACATGAAAATGGGTTCCGCCATAGGTCTAAAAATAAAAACCAAAAAAAAAAAAAAAAAAAAAGGCAAAAAGCAAAATGAAAAAAATAAAACAAAACAAAACACAACACAGGCATATCCCAGGATTACAGGATGTAGGTCTGAGTATAGCGTGTCCTTTCCCTGTGCTTTGTTATCTAGGTGACAATATCAGTGGATGGGATTCTTACCACAACGGGCTACACGCAAGAAGATTATACCATGCTGGGGTCTGATGACTTTTTCTATGTCGGAGGCAGTCCCAGCACAGCAGACCTTCCGGGGTCACCAGTCAGTAACAACTTTATGGGTTGTCTCAAAGAGGTAAATATCACTGTCACCAGAATCATTTCTAATTCATGATCTCATCATTTCAGATCCGGACTCAAAGCACCTTTGCTGAAGACCTGATGTTTGTGGTGTCAAAGGGCACACCCTTAAAGTCAATATTCCACTGTGGTTTTTATAGGTTTGGAGGGATGGGGGGAAGCTCATAGAACATTATCAAGGAATTAAGTTCCTCATCTTTATAGTCTATGAGTAATTCACAGTTAAGATGTGCATGGGCAGTCATATTCACTATAGAAAAAGTCAGACATAAAGAAATATTAGATTTAGAGTTAAGCCAAACACCTTGCTCATCTCTACAGATGTCTTAGGTGTTATATATTCAGTGGTGACTTCTTTGAGCATTACAGGAAAAAAGAAGAAAAAAAAAATTGGCTAGAAGAGACCAAGTTCATGAAGCACAAAATGAATCTGAATGACAAAATAAACTTTGTTCCTATATTTTAACTATGTTCTGAAGAAAGTAAAGGTGTTTCATTTGTGAGCTAATAAGTTAACTTGATGTTCACCTGAGTGAAGCTTTCAGGCTAAAAGATATCAAGAATTTCATTCCTCATTCTCAACTGTCATTGTTGATTGTAACTTTTGATAGTATTAGAACTTGTTGGGGTATGAGAAGAAAAAAAATCAGGAATATCCTAGGGTTTTGACTTGTATGAATATTTTTACATAAAAGCTGCCTGTTTTCATTCAGGTACAACCGAATTTCTTTTGGCTACTAGAACCAGAGGTTCCTTTTGCATTATATGGCTGTAGTTTAATGGTACAGGCCTATAAACTATAAAATTTAATAACTTTGAATTTGTTATTGAATAGCCATAGATGTTGCTGGTAAGCAGTGATGTGCTTTGGTTTATTTTAAAGAAAATATTCTAATCAAACTCAATTCAGGTAAGCATCAGTGAAAAGCTATCAGTGCTTAAATTATCCTGACCTGTTTTCCATTTATATAAATATACTGGGTACTGCATTGCCTAGTATGTGAATGTGTATAGAAGAGTCCTAAGAAATATTTGTGCTTTGTGGTGGTAGGGATCGATTGTCTCTCAGAAAAGACCTTTTAATTTTTACAAATATGTAACATGACCTAAGACTGCACTAAACTCTGTGAGCATAATAAAATCTTAGTAGTTATTATCATTGTTATAATAATAGGCATTTTCTGAACTCTTATTTTGCACCTGATGCAATCCTAAGAGCTTTTTAGGGATCTCCACAATATAAGTAGTAATTATCTGCATTTTGGGGGCAAGGAAACTAAGGTTTGGTACAGGTAAGTTCCTTGAGCAAAGGTCTCACGGCTAACAAAGTTTAAAGTCTAAATCATGGCAGTCTGATTTCAGAATTTTGTGTACCCTTAGCCACCATAATATACAGTGTCCTAACAGAAATATTTGTGTGTAAACCCTCAAATTTTTTACAAAAAGAAACAACTTTCAGAAATGTAATATAGACTGTGAGGAATGAGGTATTCAATTGTGTGGTACCATTATGTCCATTTGAATATGAATGAGAGTGAATGAATGGGGATCTAGTAGACGAGGAAGACCCAGAGAAGGTCAGAATGTGAGCATCTTGAGGGATAATTATGATTTGTTGATGCTGGGGATGGAGAACGCACTTCAAGCTGCGGAGAAGCATGGTGAAAACATACTTAGAGTTCACAAAATGATGCCTGAATCTCTCTTTTGGAGATGGGAGTTGGGGTGGGGGCAGAATCATAACCCTAACCATCTACATTATTCCGCCATTTTTACTGTGATCTATCCAATCTACCATCAGCATCTTTGGTAAGTTAGTCTTGCTAATGACTGGGAAAAGGAAAGGAAATCCAAGGATCCTTAGTGGAAACTGAAATCTAGCTAAAGCGCCCTCCTGGGTACCCTGTAAAAACATGAGAGTTTCTGCAGCGATCACCCAGATTCACCTGTGCCTCATCACCTTCTGATGTTTCAGTTTGGCCCAGGCACCTTCCTGTATGTATGAGTCTGCAAAAAGTAAGTCAAGTCGCTAGTCATGTCCGACTCTTCGCCACCCCATGGACTGTAGCCTACCAGGCTCCTCTGTCCATGGGATTTTCCAGGCAAGAACACTGGAGTGGGTTGCCATTGCCTTCTCCAGGGGATCTTCCCGACCCAGGGATCGAACCCGAGTCTTCAATAGATTGCCTTAATCTAAAGTTACAGTTTCAGATTGAACTATATTTTACGTTAATATCTCTGTGTTAATGAGTAGTTGATACACTTTACAACTCATCTTCTTTCTTAGTTATAGTCGATTTGCAATTTTATATTAGTTTCAAGTACAACGTAGTGATTCAGTATTTTTTTTTTTTTTTTGCAGATTATACTCCATTATTGTTGTTTTAGTCACTAAATCATACACCCCTCTTCTGCGACCCCATGGGCTTCCTTAGGATAACCAGTCCTGGAGGAGATACCATGGACTGTAGCCCACCAGGCTTCTCTGTCCATGGGATTTCCCAGGCAAGAACACTGGAGTGGGGTGCCATTTTTTTTTCTCCAGGGGACCTTCCCGACCCCGGGACTGAACCTGAGCCTCCTGCATGTCTTCTGCTCGGCAGGTGGATTCATTACCACTGGGCAACCTGGGAAGCCCCATACTCCATTATTGGTTATTACAAAATAATGGCTGTATTTCCCCGTGCTATATCCTTGTTGCTTATGTAATTTGCGCTTATCTTTTTAAGTAGTCTTTAACCACAAAAACTGAGTCAGGTGGTTTTCTGTGCGACTTCATCTACTGAGTCCAAACAACGTGGATTCACTCGTGTTACTGTTTCTGTAGGTCTAGGATAGATATCAGCCTTACTGATAGGGTGCTTCCTACATCTCTTCCTCCACAGACCAGGATATGTGTTTGGAGCAGTCCTGCCAGTGTTTTATTAATGTGTAATCTCTTACATTTTATTTCCTCCTGACACACTAGTATGGAAGGATATGGGCATGATCAGCTCGTAGCACACTTTGCTTGGTCAGATTTTGGATGGTTCCTAGTCTCCATCCAAGTCTAAGTGTCTGTTTAGAATGCTCTGTTCTTCCTGCTACTGAGATGAAATTGTGACAGAGTATCATAGGCTTTGAACTACATCACTTTATGTCAGGTAGGTGAGCTTTGTAGAGTTGCTGATAAGAAAGAAACATACCCACATTCATTCTCACCCCATCTCTTTTAAGCCCATATGAGCCTTCCTTAACTCTATTGTGGGCTTTCTGCCCTGTAGAATGTTATGTAAAACCTTAATTATGATTTTATCTATGGTTCATAACATTTTTATTTTCAGTCTAGTATGTGATCCCACTTAGGATAACCAGTCCTGGAGGAGATACTAATAATACCATGTCTGAAATCATTAGAAGAAATTTTGGAGTATTGAAACAGGAAGAATCCTGGAAGTCACTTTCCAAGTCCAGCCTCCTTATCTTGAAAATAGGGAAACAGACCTAGAGGTTATTTGTTCCACCTCAAAATAATGAAGGGCTAACAGGATTAGAGCACAGACTATTGTCAGATAAAACATAATACTTATATCACTGGTTCTGTTTCATTATGAACAGTGGCACTCAAGATCTCAAGATACAAAACTAGAGATGGCCTACCACTCTCACTAATTCACATCTCTATTCTTGGAAAATTAAAGTAAAAAAAAAAATTACTTTACAACAACCCATAATCTAGTGTTTATTAGAAGTAGCTAGAAGTTAGGGCTTTACCTGTATGGCATTTGATAATGCTTTTTTGAAATGAGACTCGGTTTGCATGGAGAGCAGCCAACTTCATTAAGAAATTTATTTTTTAGTGATTAACAAATTTTAAAATAAATTATCTCAGCATAATTTGGCAAAGTCTAACCTGAACTTCATATATTGCTTTGTTCAAACCAAGAAGGAGCTTTGAATGGCCAAGAATTTATGATAAGAGGATCAAAGTAGTTTTTTAAAAAAAGTTTGTATTTTCATCATAAATCAAAAATACTTTGGAGAAATGTTTGAGGTCACTGTTTGAGAAGTTAGAATAGGAATTGTAAATAATAAATTACCCATATACCAGCCCACATCTATGAAATTCCTGGAGGGTGATAGGTCTGTGAAAATACACTTTAAAAAAAAAAAAATCTGATTTTTATCAAAGCAATAGTAGTCATGCTTAGGCTGAGGCATTGTTTATGTTCTTTTCATCCTTTATGCTATTGATGAAAACCTGAAATATATGTTGCTTAAAAAGATCATTTAAAATTAAATTTAGTTTTTCCAGCAGCCAGTTTTTGAGTGATTGCCCCAACAATAGAGACATTCAGAAGATTCTGTAGAAAGTTAAATCATGGTGTCTAGGTGAGATGGAGTCTGTTTGAGGATACCTATAGTCCTACCCATTCACCTTAGACTCCTAGGAAAGCTGTGTGTGTGTGTGCGTGTGTGTGTAAAAGTATCACTGTTGATTCCTAAGGTGCTCATTAGAGGTTTTTGTTCATTTGTGTTTTAATATTCCAAGATGCTGGAAAACTTACTAACATGTGCTTCTACTGCGGTATTTTGGCCATGAGGGCTTCTGCAGTAAATAACTTACAAGGAAGGTTCATGCTGCTCCTTATTAATCTTGCCTCAGAATCTCCTTCTGCTGTTATGCATTTCTTAGTCCCTTTGCGCCTTCATAATGCTTTGAAACACCTATTTCCCTCCTGCAGAGTGAAAATTACTCAACATAGTTTGTTAGGATGAAGTCAACGAGGAAGGAAAGGATTGTGTTCAATAAAATGACTTGGAATGCTTTATTTGAAGTTTGTTTTTAGCTATTTGTCCTTGCTGAAGGTCTTAAAATACGTTGTGTGAGTGGAGACATTGCCTGAGTAAGAAAATTTAGAATGCTACCGCTACAAGTTGCTTGGGATAAGCCTAAGAAAGGATGCTAGAAAAATAAATAAATAATCGAAATGCTAGGGGGAGTCAAATCCCTACTGAAAATTTCATCAACCTAATTAGATCAGTGCAGCCTTTAATTACACTGAGAAACTTTTCACAGTAAAAATTTAGAAGAGGCTGTGAGGTGGATGAGGTTCAGAAAATATCCTCTATTATGAAAGCATTTTCATCCATGTGAAAAAAAATAGTTAATACGTTCATGTGAGCAGCATGGTCCCCTCTGCCATTTGCAGTGGCCTTGCTATAGTTCATACCAGTATCATTACTGGGGAAAAAAAAAGTTCAATAGTTCCTTCATGCAAATACCTCTTCATTCCTATCCTTCTGGGAGGGCAACAGAACTTTAGAAGATTGTGAAGGCTTCTCAGTTTATCTTCTATGATAGAACTAGCTCATCAAATGTGGGTTTTGTGGTACCCTGTTCTTATTTCCTCATGACTCAGAGAGTAGAGTGCATATCATTTACATGTAAGAACAAAAATCCATGGCATCCTTATTTTCATTTCAAGTAATTTTTCCAATTTTGAAATAGAAGTCTGACCTGTTGGAGAAATTTGACATCAAGGAAAACTTTGGAGGGTAAAGAGATCTTCGTTGATCATCATGCAACTTGGGAAGAGGGAGGACTTCTTATCTGAGAGGACTTCCTCGTAGGAGATCCAAAGTGATGATTAAACACAGTTCTCCCAGGTTTTAATTTCCTCCAGACTCTTCCTTCTTGTGGTCCCTGATCCCTGAGACAGTTTCTGCCTTTCCTCTCCCATTACATTGTCACAGTCTATATATCGGTGGGTATTTTTACAGTGTAGTTATGTTAACCTTTCTGCATGCCTCATTCATTCCTTTCAAAAGAGAACTGCCTTTGCATTTCCATCTCACTTCTTCATAGCCATTTTCCATACATACCCATGTATTTTTACTCACCGTATAATTATATAACTAAGGATTCTAAATTCTACCTTATTGTGTTTTTCAGAATGTCCTCAATTTCACTATTTTAGGAGATATTTTACTAATGCCATCCAAATAAGAGACTGTATGAAAATAGGAATTCCTGAAACAGAAGTCACCCTTTGTCTCAGTGCTGTATTCCTAGAGGCAGGCTTGTGGTTTAGTGACTTGTAAGAGAGCTTAGTTTAGCCTTAGCTGCAGAGGAGGTACATTGATTTACAGCATTGGGCAAAAGTTCTGGTCTAGAAAGAAAATAAATTTTCTCCATCTGATTTAAAACACAGAAGATGGCAGTTTGCTTTTTAAACTTTAACGAGAAAGCAAGATGGAGTATGTGAGGATGTCAAAGAATTTGACAAATTCTTATGTACTATTAACCTGATTTATTATAAGCCCTGCTTAATTTCTTTCAGATCGTGGAATTACTGAAATGTGTTTCAAGTCTTCTGCTGTAATAGATTGTCAGCACTAGAATGCAAACAGAGGTCAATTACCCTTGCCTCCTTTCATGTTAGGCAGCAGACCAACAGCTTCTTTTAAGTCAGACAACCCCCTTTCCTTTTTAAGGATGTCATTCCAAGAACTCCTGTGAGCTAATAGTAATAATAATAATAATAACAATCATAATATCCTCATTATACAAATGAGGACTCTGAGATCTTAGCAGAACACATGTCTCGGTGGTGAGGTTGAACCATGACCTTGATTTTCCATCCCTAAGTTGAGTACTTTTCCTAGTTAGGGCACATTGCCTGAATGTGCTCCTCCAAACAAACTCCAGTGATATAAACTCTGTGGTACCTAGTTGTGGGTAGGATTATACTAGGCATTATACACAGGGATATTAAAAGAGCTATTATAAAACGGCAGGAGGGTTGGTATATTCCAGAATAGTAATAATAATAATAATATACTAAGCATTTTCTATTTTTCATGTAATATCTACAGCAGCCACTGAGTACCCTGTTTTACTAGGGGCATCAGCAACATAGCAAGCATAATAATTTATCCCTAAACAATAAAAGGATGAAACTTCGTGAGACAACTTGATATTCAGTACTTGAAACATGGCGGCAAGGGAGGAAAAAAAATTGTATATGTAGACTTACAGCATTTTATCTTTGAAGCTAGTTTTATTATTAAATTGCCTAGAGCGATGCACTGTCATTTTTCCATTGTTTTATATGTTCCAAAGTAACTCTCCGAACATGATAAAAGTATGGTAATACCATTCCTATTTGACAAATGAGGCATGGAGACAAGAGAAGTTCAGTACCTGACCTAGGAAAAAACAGTTACTAAGTAGCAGGGCCCAGACCTGCTGCTGCTGCCGCTAAGTCGCTTCAGTCTTGTCCGACTCTGTGCGACCCCATAGACGGAAGCCCACCAGGCTCCCCCATCCCTGGGATTCTCCAGGCAAGAACACTAAACCTTAACTAATCTGACCACAGACTCCTCTCCTTTACTACTCTATGTTGCTCTCTTTACACATAATGTAATTTCACTTATTTTTCCTCGTTCTCAGTCTTTTCATTAAGGTATAATTAAATGGAATGAACTTTATAGCAATCTTGAGGAGAAAGTAATCACAGCCTAGATTCCTAGGATGTTGCAGAAGGACATGTCTATGTGGGAGGAGAAAGAGCAGGAGATATTTATTTCTTGAATGCTCAGTTATAGGTGAGCTTCCTGGGGGACTTTTCCCCCCACAGTTCTAACTGGTATTGGGATGGCACCTCTGTAAAAGTCTCTCTACTCTGCAAGTCTGCATAGTCTTCCTCCACTGTGGCTGTAAATAAGGCAATAATGCTTGTCATCAGTTTCTGAACTCTGTTGTCAACCATTTGAACAGGGATGCACAAAAAATACATTTAAAAGTACTTTTTAGATTTCTATAAAGTATTGGCTTCATAGATTGTTGAGAGTAAATTTTTTTCTGTGCCTTGTAGCCTTGGGGACAGGGAAATAAGCAATTGGGGCAGAAACCAGGCATTTTGCCATAGACACTCCTCCTTGAAATTGGATTCAGGGGGTCCCATCTGCTCAGGTCCCTGAGGAAGTGGAGCTCAGCTCTTTAGTCTCCAAGCATCTGGTGAGTCCTTGTCTGGAATTCAGCTTTTTGAACATCATAACCTCCCTTCCAGGGGACCCACAGAATTTTTATTTCCCATCATTTTCAGCAGATGCCCCATAGCCTGGAACTATATCAGCAGTTGGCATAATGCATTGTAGTGCTTTCAGATATCAAGCTAGCAAAGCATGGTTGGGTAGGAGGTTCGATGACATTTTAATCCAGAGGAATTGATGCATTTTATAGACTATGACATTTTTCTAGCCCAGCAGAAAGCAATAATGAATAATGTCTAAGACTAAACATTTCCTCTTAATTTCAGCACCCACTGCAGTACCCTGTTTAAATTGTTCTGTTCACTTAGGCATGTGTGCATTCAGTGAATCAACATTAGTCAATACCTACTATGTGCTAGGCTCTGTAGTAGATACCAGGGACATACCGATAAATAAGACAACACACTTAGAAATCTGGAAGGAGAGTCTGACAAAGAAACAGAAAATTGAAATACAGTTACCTTAATTGAAGTAGTGGAAGTTGCTCCAAAAATACAGTGGAAGCTGTTATTAATTCAGGTAGAGGTGACTGGTAATACTTTCAAAGAGAAGGTGACAAAGTAATCTGAGTTATCCTCTCTGTCTTTCTTTGCTTAACTCTATAGTGGGCATGATGTTATATGAGATTAAAGCACAATGAATTAGCTCCGCTCTCAGAATTAGAAAAGAATAGAAAAGATAAAATGATATGAAGGATTAAAAAGCACATTAGAAAAGAAAAGCTCCGTAGAAATACAAGCTTGTACTTTGCTAAGTATGAGCCATATTTAAAAAATCTGATATCCATCCAAAACAAAGACAATATTTTAGTCTTCATCTTAATTTTTGTTATGAGTTGATTTACTCTTCACTTAGTTGTTTAGATCAAGTGCTATGTTTGGAAGAAAATTATTCCTATACATGGTAATTGGTCCTTTTTTTTTCAGGAGGCTCATCACTATTGAAACACATTTAAAACTAATTACTTTAAAGTGAAAATAATTCTGTTATCATTCAGAAGCATGTGATTTTTAATAGGAAAATGAGATTTTTTTTTATCTTTGTTGGGTATTCTGCACACAGAGAAATTGGTGATTCTGAATGTTCAGTTTAGTTCTATATAAATGATATGACTATCTATTATGTATCAGGGTCTGTGTGACATACCAGGATATGATAATTAGGTTGACATAGGTTATCAATCAAGATCATGATAAATGAATTGTCCCTCAAACATTGATATTTTTCTGAAACTAAGTTTCTAAATTTGAGTCAAATGGGAAGACAGTAACCAGTTATAGATTGTTATTCTTTTAAATTAGTTATGACAAATTACATTAGAATCAGACAGACCTGGGTTCAAGCCCTGGCTCCCTAGACTTGGTAGTTGTGTAACCTGCGAGTAGTAATTTAGTATTTTTTGCTTCCTTTTTCCTTCACTCTAAAGGATTAAGTGAATGCATGTAATTGAAGGACTCAGCATAGTGCTCATTATACTGGACTATTTCAATAAATGATGAGTGGTAACTATGATTATATTGCAGATAGGAATGGGCCAATACATATATATTTCATGGACATGTGACCTACGTAGTCAAAAAGGCCCCCACATACAGAAGGACCCTGCACTTGGTTTAATAGCTTCCTCTTGCCATTTGAAATTCTTAATAACTTTGAACAAGGGACCCTTCATTTTTATTTTTGCATGGGACCCTGTAAAGTATGAGAATTGTCTGGGTTTCAGACACATATATGAGATTTTGCACATATTATCTCATTTTAAAAATTATTTCATTTAACCCTCCCAACAGCTCTGTGAGGAAATTGACTTCAGTGGCACAAATTATTTATAACATCATCAAGGCCGCAATACTCATATGTAAAAGAATTCAGAAGAAACACTATTTATTGACTCTAGCCAATGTGTTTTCCTTTTTTGTTCTCCTAAATTATAATAGCCACCTTCCAAAAACTAGAAAAGATGACTGAGAAGCTCAGCATTTTTTTAGAAAAATATTGGTATCTTTTTCATAACTGGAGATAGTCCATTTTTATGGTTTAAATGCAATTTTGTTTTTTGCTTTTTAAGGATTTTATCATCATCATCAGATTTCACATTACAGTATTTTTCAAACACAATCACTGTATTCCTTGCCTATACTCACCATCTGTAGACAAAACAGTCTCACATGTAAGACTTCAGTGTTTGCTGGGAAGAGTAAATTGACCTTTTTGTTAACATTTTCTTCTCTGCGATTGCCATCCATCCTTCATGAACATTACCTTTAGCTATTGTTTAATAAATTTTTTTATTTATCCTGGATTAATCAAAACATTTATATAAAATTACATAGAATTTATATAGAACAATTTCTAAACAATGGCATGCAACTAGGAAATAAAGCCCAGCATCAATTCTTAGCCCATTTAAGGATTTACTCTTCAAGGTGTGGCCTGTGAACAAGCAGTATCAATGTCACCTAGGAGCTTGTTAGATGAAAAACCTCAGGCTCCTCCCCACATCTACTAAATCAGAATCTATATTTTAATAAGATCCCCGGGTGATTTCATATGCAAATTTAAGTTTGAAAATCACTCATCTAGAGCACCTCAGCCCCTTTATTTTATTGACATCATTGACTGTGTGCACACACTAAGTCTCTTCAGTCACATCTGACTCTGTGCAATCCCATGAACTGTAGCCCACCAGGTTCCTTTATCCATGGGATTCTCCAGGCAAGAATACCAGAGTGAGTTACCATGCCCTTCTCGAGGGGATCTTCCCGACCCAGGGATTGAATCCATGTCTGGCAGGGAGGTTCTTTACCACTAGCGCCCCCTGGGAACTCCCATCATTGACTGCATGATGCACAATTATGCTATGATTGGCATTAAGCATGGCTAGAATGAACCTCAATTGCAACTATGATCTGCATTTTAAACATATTAAATATAAAACATACAATTAAGTAGCTCAGAAATGACTCTGAGGCTTACACCCAAAGCCTCAGCATCTCAGAGTGACAAGACCCTAGGAAAACACTCCTAGGCTCAGTTCTCCTATACTTCCTGCTTGGGCTCAGCCTTTTGCAGGAGATGGACATCAGGATCTTTGTGTCAGATTACACCAAGGGCAGATAAACCACCAGGATCCCTGCAGGGCCAACCTCCCAACATTCTAAATTTAGTGGCAAATATAGCCTTGGGATCAGTTGTATTTACTATCCAAGCAATAAGCTTTTGCTTCTGAAATAGTTGGAACTACGCCCATGACCATTAAAGTAAAATGCCTGTGTGTTTTAATAACAATTTTAAACTAGGTCTCCTAACCTTTATTTGATTTTGAGTACTGCTTTCATAGCAAAATTTGTTCCCTTGCAAAAGTGCTGAAAATCACTGTGTGCAGGTCTACTTGGGTTAATTATTATTTTTGCATGGTAATATTCTTATGCTGAATTTTCCATGTACACTCTTCACATTTTTTTAGGCCATGGTTTATTCAGGGTTATTTTTACCTTACCACAGTTTGCTAACTTAAACAGATTTCTATGTATTTATTTACATTTTAACAACTTTGTAACATAATGGATTATGCCCTAAAGGAAGTAAACTCTTCCTTGGATATAAATTAAACAGTTGAGGATTTGAGGCATTAAGGAACCATTTAGGGATATACTGCTTTTGCTACATGAATTTGAGTAAGAGCCCTCTAGAGGAAGATATGTTCAAACTACCGCACCATTGCACTTATCTCACATGCTAGCAAAGTAATGCTCAAAATTCTCCAAGTTAGGTTTCAGTAGTACATGAACCGAGAACTTCCAGATGTTCAAGCTGGATTTAGAAAACCCAAAGGAACCAGACATCAAATTGCCGACATCTGTTGGATCATAGAAAAAACAACAGAATTCCAGAAGAACATCTACTTCTTCATTGACTATGCCAAAGCCTTTGACTGTGTGGATCACAATAAATTGTGGAAAACTCTGAAAAAGATGGGAATACCAGACCACCTGACCTGCCTCTTGAAAAACCCGTATGCAGGTCAGGAAGCAGCAGTTAAACTGGACATAGAACAACAGACTGGTTCCAAATAGGGAAAGGAGTACATCAAGACTGTATATTGTCACCCTGCTTATTTAACTTATATGCAGAGTACATCATGTGAAATGCTGGGCTGGATGAAGCACAAGCTGGAATCAAGATTGCCAGAAGAAATATCAATAACCTCAGATATACAGATGACATCACCCTTATGGCAGAAAGCAAAGAGGAACTAAAGAGCCTCTTGATGAGGGTGATAGAGGAGAGTGAAAAAGCTGGCATAAAAATCAGGATTCTAAAAAAGATCATGGCTTCTGGTCCCATCACTTAGTGGCAAATAGATGGGGAAACAATGGAAGCAGTGACAGACTTTATTTTCTTGGGCTCCAAAATAAATGGGCACAGTGACTGCAGCCATGAAATTAAAAGACGCTTGATCCTTGAAAGAAAAACTATGACCAACCTAGACAGCATATTAAAAAGCAGAAACATTACTTTGCTGACAAAGCTCTGTCTAATCAAACCTATGATTTTTCCAGTAGTCATGTATGGATGCGGGAGTTGGACCATAAAAAAGCTGAATGCCAAAGAATTAGTGCTTTTGAGCTGTGGTGTTGGAGAAGACTCTTGAGAGTCCCTTGGACTGCAAGGAGATCAACCAGTCAATCCTAAAGGAAATCAGTTCTGAATACTCATTGGAAGGACTGATGCTGAAGCAGAAGCTACAAAACTTTGGCCACCTAATGCAAAGAACTGATTCATTGGAAAATACCCTGATGTGGGGAAAGATTGAAGGCAGGAGAAGAGGGGACGACAGAGGATGAGATGGTTGGATGGCATCACCATCTTGATGGACATGAGTTTGAGTGAGCTTTGGGAGTTGGTGATAGACAGGGAAGCCTGGCATGCTGCAGTCCATGGGGTTGTGAAGAGTCAGACATGACTGAGCGACCTACTGAACTACTACTGAAAGGAAAGTAAGAAGTATGACACCACTCTAAACTGAAGGACACACAGCCCAAAATTTTCTTGGTGATTCAGTGAACAGAGATGCCTTTAAGTGACATTAATGGAAAAACCATTAATCCCAAGAAGAGTGTGAAGTGTGTGCTTATGCAATGCTTATAGAAAAAATAACTTTGAAGTGAGCTGGCTGCATACTCTGCGGTCAGAAAAGAAAGTATCACAGACCTCCTAAAAATTGCTTTAGGACACCAGAATTTTATGGCACTTTATATCCTCCCCCACTATCTTCCTCTAGTCTCACTGTGTAATTAGAGGCTATTTGTTCTTGAAAATGCATTAAAACTAAATCTCTCTGGCTTTATTAGATTAGAATAACACTGAAAATACTTCCACTTACTTTCATCCCCCACTCAGGAAAATGCAGCCTTTTTTTTCACTTCATACAACTTTACTTGCACTTTTAATGCAATTCCTTCTTTCTATCTTAAAAATGCACATAGCACAGGGAGTATTAATAATTAAATTTGAAGTGGAATATCCAGAAGTGAAGTTTAAGTAATAGGAAAGATTTTTACATTCATGTTTGTTTTTCTTTAACTATTGTAGTTATACATATGATAATTGAGTAACAATCCTTTAAAATGTGTGCATTTATTCACCAAGCCCTCAGTGAGAACCAGCTGTGTCTCTAGCACTGAGTAGATGCTGGGTTTACAAATATGAATGATTTGCATCACCTTTTCTGAATTCTGAAGAAACACAACCATAAAAATAAATTTCAATGCTATAATTTGACAACAACAACAAAATGTATCAAATGACCTGCATGAAATGAGCCTGTGCAAGATGCCAAGTGAAGATTAAAAAAAGAGAGAGAGAGAGAATAAGATGTGGTACAGATGAAAGAAACACATAAGTAACTAGGTCACCTTATTCTGCTTTTCTGCCTCATCCTGAGCTCATCTCTATCATAGTGTTGCTACTGTAATTGTATCGGTGTTCAATCAACTAGGGTTTCTCAAGAATATTAAGCCCTAAGGCATCCATTGTTATGTAATAGTGCTAGTTATAGACCATCATTGTGAGAATTGAGAAAATAGTTACTCAGCTAATTTTCTATGTTCTGTGGTTCAGATGACTTTTCTAGTTGAGAAAAGCTAGGGGACGACTATTCTGCTAGTTTGCTGGCAAGGAGTATGACTTTCTTGGTGCTAGAAACTGTGGCATAGTTGGTGCTCTAAAACCCTTTGGTTGATTCATTATAATTACATTCAAGTGAGGTAATTTCTACAACAAAGGTTTGTACTGCATTCTATGGCAACATGATGTAGAGAGGGGCATCAAGAAATGTCAAAAAACAGACTTTCCCAGGGAGATACTATTTGCGCTTAGCTTTCAAAGAAAAATAATATATCTGCAAGTGAATAAGATGTGAGATACAAGTTCGAGACGGAGGAGAATTTGGAGAAATGGCATGGTTGTAAAAGAATACACAACCATGTAGGGTATGTCTAGGGTCCATCAGTGTGACTCAGGAAAGGATACATGGATCACTGGTGCTGGATATAAATTGGAGGAAATAATGTTGAAAATGGATAAAATGATGACAGGATATGACTGCTCCAATGGTTGAGACTTTGGTGTATTAAGAATCACCTGAGAGTTTACTATGCTGCAGATCCTGGTCCCCACTACTTTTCATTCATTTAACAAACATTTAAGGTAATAAAGATGCACCTGATGTGAGGACTTTTTTTTTAATTAATTTATTTTTATTGAAGGATAAATTGCTTTATAGAATTTTGCTGTTTTCTGAAAAAACTGGACAACTACATGTAAAAGAATGATATTAGAATACTTCCTAACACCATACAACAAGATAAACTCAAAATGGATTAAAGACCTAAATGTAAGACCAGAAACTATAAAACTCATAGTGGAAAAGTAGGCAGAACACTCAATGACATAAATCAAAGCTGATGCAAAGACTTTAACAAAGACTGCTGTGTGTTATAGGGTGCTATGGATACTTCTTGAAAAGTCTGTGATTGGGCCAGGATTTAATACGAATGATCAAAAGATGCTAAGGCTCCAGCTGAAACAAAGAGAAAAGTGAGACAGATCAAGAGAGAGATGTTCAAGATCAGTCTTGGGCAAGAGAAGAACAGAGAGGAACAAAAAATCCAGAGGGCCCTTGAAGGTAGAATCAAGGTGACTTGATGAGTTTGGGAGACAAAAATACCAACACAAGACACATCTATATATTTCTACACAAACAAAGCAATCAAACCAGCTATTTTTCTTGAGATCAAGGCTCAAAGGAGTAGAGAACTAGAGCCATGGGAAGCATGAAAAAGTAAGAAAACTGGCTTTCCAGATGCACTTTTTGATCCTTTGGACAACACAGGTCTGACAGCTGGCAAAGACGTGGGAAATGTAACCCAATGCAACTCACTTAACCACTCTGAGCACCAGGGTTTTCATCTGCTAAGAGAGGGGATTGCACTCGTCTCACACGCTAGCAAATTAATGTTCAAAATTCTCCAAGCCAGGCTTCAACAGTATGTGAACCATGAACTTCCAGATGTTCAAGCTGGATTTAGAAAACCCAGAGGAACCAAAAGCAAATTGTCAACATCTGTTGGATCACCAAAAAAGCAAGGGAATTCCAGAAAAACATCTAATCCTCTTCATTGACTATACCAAAGCCTTTGACTGTGTGGATCACAACAAACTGTGGAACATCTTAAAGAGATGGGACTATCAGACCACTTGATCTGCCTCCTGAGGAATCTATATGCAGGTCAAGAAGCAACAGTTAGAACTGGACATGGAACAACAGACTGGCTCCAAATAGGAAAAGGAGTACATCAAGGCTGTATATTGTCACCCTGCTTATTTAACTTATATACAGAGTACATCATGCACAATGCCAGACTGGATGAAGCACAAGCTGGAATCAAGGTTGCTGGGAGAAATATCAATAACCTCAGATATGGAGATGACACCACCCTTATGGCAGAAAGCAAAGAGGAACTAAAGTGCCTCTTGATGAAAGTGAAAGAGGGGAGTGTAAAAGTTGGCTTAAAACTCAACATTCGGAAAACTAAGATCATGGCGTCTGGTCCCATCACTTCATGGCAAATAGATGGTTAAACAATGGAAACAGTGAGAGACTTTATTTTTTGGGGCTCCAAAATCACTACAAATGGTAGCTATAGCCATGAAATTAAAAGACACTTGCTCTTTGGAAAAAAAGCTATGACCAACCTAGACAGTTTATTAAAAAGCAGAGACATTACTTTGCCAACAAAGGTCTGTCTAGACAAAGCTATGGTTTTTCCAGTAGTCATGTACAGATGTGACAGTTGGACTATAAAGAAAGTTGAGCACTGAAGAATTGATGCTTTGGAACTATGATGTTGGAGATATCTCTTGAGTGTCCCTTGGACTGCAAGGAGATCCAACCAGTCCTCCTAAAGGAAATCAGTTGTGAATATTCATTGGAAGGACTGATGCTAAAGCTGAAACTCCAATATTTGGCTACCTGATGCGAAGAACTAACTTATTAGAAAAGACCCTGATGATGAGAAAGATTGAAGTCGGGAGGAGAAGGGGACAACAGAGGATGAGATGGTTGGATGGCATCACTGACTTGATGATGGACATGAGTTTGAGTAAGCTCTGGGAGTTGGTGAGGGACAGGGAAGCCTGGCGTGCTCCAGTCCATGGGGTCGCGAAAAGTCAGACATGACTGAGTGAACTCAACATTCAGAAAACTAAGATCATGGCATCTGGTCCCATCACTTCATGGCAAATAGATGAGGAAACACTGGAAACAGTAACAGAATTTATTTCAGGGGGGCTCCAAAATCACTGCAGATTGTGACTGCAGCCATGAAATTAAAAGATGCTTGCTCCTTGGAAGAAAAGCTATGACCAACCTAGACAGCTTATTAGAAAGCAGAATCACTTTGCCAACAAAGGTCCATCTAGTCAAAGCTATGGTTTTTCCAGTAGTGTATGGATGTGAGAGTTGGACTGTTAAGAAAGCTGAACGCCAAAGAATTGATGCTTTTGAACTGTGGTGTTGGAGAAGACTTGAGAATCCCTTGGACTGCAAGGAGATCCAACCAGTCCATCCTAAAGGAGATCAGTCCTGGGTGTTCATTGGAAGGACTGATGCTGAAGCTGAAACTCCAATACTTTGGCCACCTGATGCAAAGAACTAACTCATTGGAAAAGACCCTGCTGCTGGGAAAGATTGAAGGCGGGAGAAGAAGGGGATGACAAAGGGTGAGATGGTTGGATGGCATCACTGACTCAATGGACATGAGTTTGAGTAAAGTCCAGGAGTTGATGATGAACAGGGAGGCCTGGTGTGCTGCAGTCCATGGGGTCGCAAAGAGTCAGCCAGGACTGAGCAACTGAACTGAACTGAACTGAACTGAACTAAAGTGAGGGGATTAAACTCTATACTTATAAAGCTTTATATACTTTGAGGTCCCTTTACAATAAGGTTTAAGTTCTGAGGTAAAATCCTTCTTGGGGCCTTGGTTACAAACACAGATAAGCATTTTTCTCACAAAGCTATCTGAAAGTCCTATTCTCAAAAGTCCTCCAGCCAAAAAGGTTCTAACAGATCACTCAGAGTGACCTTCGTTATCTTCAAAAGATAAGAAAAGGTAAGATTTTTCTTCCACAACACTCTCACTGATCAAAAACAAAACAGAACAAAACAGCAAACAGAATACTCCTAAATCTAAGACAAAATATGGATTGAAAAAGATTCCTATCTACCTGCTTAGTTATTATTTGTTCTCTCTTCCCACCTTTTCCTTAAGGAAAGTTTGGTAAAGCCTCCAGAATCAGATGATGAAAAGCAGGACAAATTTAAGAGTCTTTCTTTGTCCAAGCCCTTGAAGCCTTTCTGCGGCATCCACCTGCTTTGATGCTGAGAACCCAGCATTCTCATTAAGTTTTACGGTTTTCAGTCAAACAGGCTTCATTACTGTAAACCTGTAGCTGGCTCCACAGTCCAGTCATAGGGCAAATGATCAGAACACTCTGTGTTTTAAAAAATTCAAAACACTGGATATACTTCTACTGCTATATACTTCCTTGTATTCTAGTAAAGGTAGGTCGATGGGCTCTGCATGTCATTGCCCTGTAATTATTTTTAAATGACAGTTTGAGTCTTGGAGGGGGATGATGCTTGTGAACAGGTGAGAGATCTCTGCCAGAGAATTGCTTTTAAGAATGGTATTATTAGGGATCAGCTTTAAGGAAAGTTTTATCCTGGAATTTTTTAACGTGGAGCAGGCAGATATTAGAGAGAGGCAAACTATATCTCCTGTTCTTTGAAGGAATAATACTGATACCAATCCATCCCTCCTGGTCCTAGGGCTGAAATGCACTAAAGAAGAGAAATCAAAGAGGAGCTGTCTCTGCAGTTGGTACTATGATCACACATGCTAAGCAGTGAATAAGTGTGGGAGGACGTGCAAGTGCCAGTAGAAGAGATGGGCGAGTTCAGAAAATGCTCTCTTCTGCTTTTGGGTTATTATGGTCTGCTTTCTTCTTTGCCAGAATCCATGCAACCCTTTCACTCTATTAAGAATAGTAAGTGTACATGAACCCCCAAATTCTTTTATTAGGAGGGAAGGAAATGAAGGAAGGAAAGGAAAGAGATTGAGAGAGGGAAAGAAAACATTTTGATCATCCTCTTTCTTAGTGGGAAAAATAAGGCATACAAAATTCAGAAGTAAGGGAAACTAGAAGAAGGTACATGATGATTGAAAGGAGAAAATTCTGAGTGGTGACAAGGTGTTTCAAGAAAAGCATAATTAGAATATAAATATAGGGGTATCTATTGGGCTTGAAGGGAAAAAACAAATTATGAGACATGATTTTATCTATCTTTCAGTGGAATTTTCCAGGATACCTGGTCTGAGAAAGAAGTAGGGGGGAGATATTTACTCCCACACTCCCATAAATAAACCTGGAATTTGTTATTATTATTTTAGTTTTGATCCTGAGATCCCATATCCAATGTAGTACATATGTGGTAGTCTGTATTTTCTGGGCTATCTAGTTGACGGATTTCCCAAATATGTATGAAATACATTGGAATCCATTAAACTGCAGCCATTCAGATTCCCAGCCTTTTCCACAGTCTTAAAGAAAAAGCAAAGATGGTATCATATTATCCTATTCAAGGGCTTCCCTGGTGACTCATATAGTAAGGAATCTGCCTACAATGCGGGAGACCTGAATTCAATCCCTAGGTCGGGAAGATCCCCTGGAGGAGGGCATGGCAACCCACTCCAGTATTCTTGCCTGGAGAATCCCACGGATAGAGGAGCCTGGCAAGCTGCAGTCCATGGGGTCTCGAAGAGTCGGACACATCTGAGCGACTAAGCAGAGCAGAGCCCAGCATCCTATTCGAAATGAAGGGAGAGTAGAAGAGGCGTGTTTTAGCCTCACTATTAACCATTGGTAGTAGAGCTCAGTAGAGAAATAGGTCTCATGATTCTCACCACAGACTTTTTCACATTATAGCTCTTTCCACAAGCTTCCGTATTATTATTGATTCCCTCCCTAACTTTGTGGAACCAGTGAGCATTGCAGATATCAAAGATGTCATAGTTCTGTTTGATAACACCTGGTTTGTGTCTGACTAACCAATGAGAAAGAGTTGCCTCAGAGCACAGAACGAGCTAAGCCAGTCTTATATAACAGTACCTTTTCATGGTATTTAAATACACTCTAATCTATAATGTGCATGGCAGACCTGGCAGACTCTAACTAAATTGAAGTGGTTTTTAAATCCTGCAGGTCAACACTATATAAGCTTATGAAAGTCTACTTAAGACAGGTATTAATGCCCAATAAAATTATGATTTCTTTTTTAAATATGTGGCTTAATTTCAAATCTTAGACTCTTCCCTCCACTCTTCCTGTTTCTTAAGCACTTTCCAAGATGATAATTTTGGACCTTCTTGAACAACTGACTTTCTTAGAATTGCACTGCAGAAGTCAAGGGCATGATTTCCGAGAGTTAATCTCATAATCGCTTGAGTTAACTCAAGCCTTTGACACAGTACTATATCTAACCCCATTCATCAGAATTTCTGTTGTTCCAGTAGCATCCTAAAACCCATGTGTCTAGCATGTATTTCAAACCTAATTGTTACACTATTTGAAGGACAGATCCAAGAGTTTAATTTTCAAATGCCTAAGCATATTTGATCCTTGCAACACTCTGGTTTACCTATAATTTCTTTATTAGGTAGTTGTGTTATTCTATGAACATCAAAAGAAAAGATAGCAGTGTATATCATAGTGGTTAGAAAAACAAACAAACAAAAAAATGCTTAATTACACAAGTAAGGAAACTGAGGTATAGTTCGATTAAGTGACTCTCCCCAAGTTGTTGTCCTTGTTATTTGCAAAGATGTCTCTGATAAGTTGGGTATCCTTGATGCACCCAATAAAATCTTCAGTTTAACAAAACAATAACCGTGCCTATATAAGTAACCACATCACTCAATATATTTTTTTCGCCTAATTTTCATTTAGGTAAACTTAGAATCTGGAAAGACATTTTCCCATTGCCAGTTTTTTAAATGTCACAGTCTTTCATGTCATTTTCCTCTGTTCTTATTCTTACCAGAAGTTTAATGATCACATTATTCTACAAGTGTCTTTCAAATTAATCTTGAGTTTCTAGTCTCTCATCATCTAGCAGGAAAAAGAGCTGTTGGAGAAAGGCCACAGTTCAGCTATTCCTCTAGAAACTTTACTTCTAAGTAGAGTTGTGAGCTTTTGCAGAGCCCATAAAACATGTCTTTCACCTTTATTACTATCCCTTGCCACCGAGAGCAAATCTTTGTATTTCCACTTAGAAATTTTATTTTACCGCTTATTTTTAGTCTCCAATCATAACCACACTTTTCAGGTTATACCATATCTATCACTGCAAGGATGTGACTGTAATTAAGTAATATAATTCTAATTAAGCAGTTATATTTTGTGTGTTCTTATCATTTTCATAAGAAGATTGTTCACTTCAGACTTTTTTTTTTTTAAGCTTTTCAACAACCTGCTGTATTTGAGCAGTTTTTTCTTCTTGTTTTTTGAGTCAGGTACCTCTCTTCTAATTATTATTTCTGTTCCTCATTTAATCTAAAACTCTGTCTAAGCAATTTGCAATATTAATTTCTCATATAAGCAGTCAATCTACTTTCCTCCATTTGATTTTATATCCCCCAATTTTTTATATGCCTTCCTGCTCTCCTTCAATTAGGTTTATAGCTATTGAGATGACTAAAATCCACTCCACCAACTGACAAAACAATTATTCACCCTTTCCACCCTGTTTAAAATGCATTAAATTTCTATCCACAACTGGAATTATAATGCACTTTCTAGCTTCTTATAGAAAACATCAAACCATTCCTGATGATTTCCTTTTCATCAAGTGCAACTGCTTCAACCCCAATTAGCAGAACAGAATTTCTCAATCATATATTCTCTCTTCTGATGAAGAAATTATAACTTGGTTTCTAGGATGTTGACTCATACAGCTTTCATTGGAGCATGTTTGTTCAGAAACACTTTTCTTCCTCATTTTTCCTTATCTTAAAATCCTTATTTAGTGCAGCATCCACTCCCTTGTGTTTTTTGGAAAAGCATCACCAAGTATGTTTTCTTTATTACACCATAATTTTTAAGTCAAGGATATATATATATATATATACATATATATATATATGTATATATATATATATATAAAAGTATATTTCACTTAGTATTGTGGGAACATTCACAAGCTTTTCCCTGAAATAACTTACCATCAAACTGAGAAGTCAGATTTCCAAAAGTAAATATATTTATTTCTTCAGTATTTAGTGATCACTTTCTAAAGGCTCATTTTTATTTGGAGCCATTTGATTTATCATATTTTATAAGGTCTGAATCCTACCTCTTAGCTTATAACCTAAGAGTAAGATGGTTATTTTCTGGGCCTTGGGGACTTGGTTTTGGTCTGACTGTGCAAGTAAGTCACATTCTGTCCTCTGTTTTCTGTCACCTCATTCATAAAATAGAGATAAAAGTATTTATCTCATGTGATATCTGTGAGGTTTAAGTGAGATACTTAATGTACCTTTAGGAAAGTTACAGATTAGAGCTGATAAGCATGAATAGGCACTGAGATATTTTACAGGTACTATTTAATTTTTATAATATACAAGTAGAGTGATCATTATTCTCTGTGATATTTTTGTTTGTTTTTTTCCTAAGGAGATGGCTCAGGAAAGCTAAGTGATTTGCTTGAGACTTCAACTTTTTAATATATTGATCACAGTTTCAAACTAATTCACTATGAATCTAAAACTCATTTCAGGGCACAGCAAGCAGGGGGAGTGATGGATAAAGGTGGAAAAAAAAGAGTTTTGTTTTAAACTCATTCATTTGTTTGTTCAACAAACTGACATGGAGATGGTATTGGAACTTTGGAAATGGACATGCTCATTGGGAAAGGTAATTAGAGGATACAGGAAGCGACTCATTCATTTTTTTATTCAAAAAACACGTGCTGAACCCTGAGCTGTGCTCCAGGTGTGCTCTGGCTGCTGGGCAGCAAATGAGAAAAGCTATGTTCTTCCTGAAAAACCTGCAGAGAGCTTCCTCTACTGCTGTGGAAAGCAGGGCAGGTGCTAAAGAGAAGGATCAGGAGCCGCTCACACAGAGTGGGTATTGTAGGTGCGGGAACGCACATGCCTGTTGGAGGGGGTAAGGAGGAGAGACAGGAAAAGAATGGAACCTTGAGAAGCATCCATGTTAAGAAATAAGAACAGGGTGACAAGACAGGGAAGAGAAGTCAGAAGGAGAGGGATGTAACCCAGAATCTAGGGCAGGACCTAGTAACAGGTAAGATCTCAGGAAGGGGCAGCTTTGGAGGGGACAGCTTCTGAGGGGGCCTTATGACTGGACAGGAAGAGGTAAATCCTTGAAAGTAGACATTCTGGCTGCTGCAGCAGGTCAGAGACAGAGCCTGCTGACACATCAGTCAAAGGTTGCGACACAGCCAGAGGACTGTTCCTATGAGGCAGCTAGAACAAAGACCCAGATCAAGCCTAGAGCAGAGCCATGACCCTCTCCAAGGCAGGCCCCTCCATCTGGCTTCGCTGGTTAAGAACCAAGTCTTAGGGAATTTTCGATAGGCCCCCGTAAAGACCTGAGGAGCAATCCAACAGGACCTTTTTCCCAGGCAGACCAGGAGAATCCCTCCTGCAGTGTCTGTCCAGGGCAGGGCCTTTGGAGGCTTTCAAACCAGATGGACAGACAGCCCTTCTTCCCAGGGAGAACCGGCAAAGTTCACCGTCTGGTCCATCAGATACAAATTTCTTCTCTTTGTAATTTTGACCTGGCCAAGCCAACTTCCGAGGCTGCAGTGATATTGTCGTGAACCACACATGCAGCATTCCTGTCTGGGCACAGTGGGAGAGTGGAGAGAGTCAAGGATCTGGAGTGAGACGAATCTTCACTCCAGCCTCAATCCAGCACTGCTGATGAACTGTACAGCCTCTTTGCAGGTCTTTTTTTGTGTAATGAGAGAGGATAACAAAGGGTTATTTTGACAATTTAGAGCAGTATGTATCAACCCAGAAGCACAAAGAAGGGGGTGTTCCCCCAAATAGGAGCCTTTTTGTATGGCACATATTATGAATAGCAGTAGCAATTATTTAAAAAATATGAGAGATCTGAGAAAGAACAAGGATCTGAACAAAGGAGGCAGCTCTGTAAGAGCAATGGTCCCAAGAACTCAAACTGCAAGAGGTTAAGGAAAAAGTAGATAGTGAAGAAATAGAAGCAGTCTTTTTTTTTTTTTTTTTTAAGTTAGCAATGAGCAGAAGGAGAGATAGACTATTTGGACCATTGATGGAAGAAGTCTAAGGCTGAGGGGAAGTTTCTAACTCCTGATCATAACTGTGAAATCAAAACAAATGTGAAAATCAGTTCTAATCTAGCTGGGAATAAATATGCTTTTGGAAAGTTAGTTTTCTTATAGGAAATCACTGTGAGAGTTTTAGGGGGACATTAGGAGAGAGAAATTGAAAATGCTGGCAAGATAATAGCTTCCATAGCATGTTGTTTATTCTTATTTTATAGCTTTTATTTATTTTTGCATTGTTTCAGCTCTTGGGCCTCATTTTATTCTTGCCATAGCAGGCTGGAGGGGAACTATTAAGGAACACAGTTAAGAACAGCAATGGAAATTAAAATGATGTTGGACTCTAAGCCCTCACTTGAAAAAATAGCTGGCATGCCTCTCCCCTCAAGTCCTCCCTCCCTATGGCAGAATTCCAAGTAATGTGCATTCTCCGAGACAGCCTATCCAATCATCCTGGGACCACCCTGGGTGCTATTCTTTTATCTGTTTCCATTAATCTTACGTTTGTCTGCCAGGGAGAACTAGTCATACTCACAGTCTCAAATGCTGACCTCTGAACACCCTTGCCAAGGTACTTCCTTCCCTTGGAACAGGCTGGGGATGAGGAGTTGGGGAAGAGTAGGGTGAGGTGCATTCTTTTCTTACGTCCATAAATCATAGTCAAAAAATTTGGAACATGCCCTACTCCCTGCAAAGAAAAAAAAGAAGAAAAAAAATTCCTTCCTGCTTTCAAAACTCGACATATTTTCTCTGAAATCAGATCACAGTCTAAGAAAATGTTCTTTTTGGTTGGGTGCCATAAACTCAACACACTAGGGTCTCACCATCATTTCCAAAGTTCATTTTATTCCAGATGGCTATTAAGACCTCATAAAAGTACTCGTTCAATGCTCAATCTTCCCAGCATATCAGAATTTTTAACCTGGATGTGCAAATTGAGCCCCAGTTAGTGATTTGTTATTGTTTTTGTTGGTTCCTTCTGAGCAGAATTCTTCTATCATACAGTAGAGAATCCCTCCTAGCTCTTAAACAGTGGCTTAGACATAGGCACAAACAACAGGTTGGCTGAATAAATGAACACATTGATTGGACATAGAACATTCCCTAAACAGTGTAAGAATCTTCTCTAACATTGAGATAGGATGAAATGAAGAAGGGAGATGAGGACCCTATAGTTAAAGATGAAGAGAAGGGAAAATGTGAAACTGCCAGATTTAGCACCCTTTTTTAAGAATTCAATTGGTGCTAGACTGAATGGAATCAAAGACCAAAACATAAGCATAAATAATTGCTTCAATGATTAAGTAGCACTCAGTGAATTTATATTATTCCCTTGGGTCTTTAAGAAGAAACATTCCTCAACCCCTTTTCTCTAGCCTCTGCTCTGTCTTAGAAGGTTTTATTTTGTGGCTTAATGATTCCCTTTTAGCACCGTACACATGCCTAATACAGTTATCAGAAGCCCTTTCTCCAAGTTTCATGACCTGGAGCAAATGACTCCCTCAATGACCCTCCCACACTGATGCCTACAAGTGTTGACAATTGCCAGATAATTTTGCTATGTATTTTGACTTTTTTTTTTTGGAAAGAGAAATTTATAGACATATGAATAAATTTTCAGTTTACATAGATATGACCACATGTCCTGATCTACCTTGATATGCATGTATGCTAAGTCACTTAAGTTGTATCTGACTCTTTGTAACTATAGACTGTAGGCCACCAGGCTCTTCTGTCCAGGCGGTTGCCATGCCCTCCTCCAGGGGATCTTCCTAAACCAGGGAAGATACTGCTACCCAAGTGCATGAAGAAGATGACCCACTGCCCTCTTCCTTCTGGGGTGTGCAAACTGTAGTAGGTATATGTTTACGTGCTGGCGTGACAGCTCTTACATCAGTAAGCATGTTCATCTACCTCTAGTGTTGTTTGCCCTTGCCCTTGAAAACTGCAAAAATTGACTGCTGGAGTCTCAAATCTGGCTTTAATTCTTAGTGCTTGTGTAACTTAAACGAGTTTCTTTATTTCATCCATAAAGCAGAGGTGATAGGAGTAGTCATCATAGCTAGTGGGCAGGGCTTATGGTGAGGAGATGCTGCATTCTGAGTTTAGCACAGTGATTGGCCCATAATAAGTGATCACTAAGCTACAGAGATTATTCTTATCCCCTCCTTTATTATGTGTTCTTGAGCCTTCACTGCCAGGGGCAGGGTTGGAAAGGATTTGAGGCCTGTTTAACCAAGGTAGAAAATTTGGATCCAGCACAATAACTGTGTGAGATCCACACAAAGGGTTTCAGAAACCTCAGACATGTAGTAATTCTGTAGGAATGGAGCTTAATAGCTAAGGGAACAAAGCCAAGCCTGAATCTTTGCTGAGGGACGCTTGACTTGTATTTAGTGGGCAAATGAGGGCACACCTTCAGGCTCAGCTTCGGGGCATCTGCTGAAGGAGAGAAAGATGCTCTCTCCTACCCTGTGGACTTGCTAGTCCCTAGAACATCACAGAGACCTCGCTGATGTCAGCCCCCGTGGGAGGAGCCCTTGAATGCAGAAAAGAATCGTAATAGCAAGGGAAGGAACTGTAAAAAGATTCAGTGAAACATCAAGGAGCAAGGAAATCATAGGCATCGTGATGATTAAAATTAGATAACCCAAAACTTCCCCGTCCCTTCATTTCTTATGTCACTGTCCTCTCTTGTCCTACTTTCTCCTTTCTGCAGATCGTAATCTGTCTCCTTAAAGATCTGAGTTATATGTATATATATATGGTAGAACTTTCCTTGAGGATCCTGTTTTTAAAAAAAGAGGGCTTCAGATTCTTTATCCTGAATAGCCCTTCCTACCTTATATATCTATTTTTTCCCTTTATTCATTCATCAAACGTTTATGAGATAGTGACTTTAGACAAGAAATAAAGCTAAGCACTGGAGATAAAATGTTGAACAACTTCAGTCTCTGACCTCAAAATGCTGACTGGACTTTAACTCCCCACCACATTGTTGGATGAACCTCTGAAAATCCGTGAACACTTTGCTTTTTATCAACACGTTGATCACTAGCATTTGTGCATATTTTGTTAGCCATTATGTCAAAACAGTTCACCAAAAACAGAGTTCTCTATGAAAGAAACCATGTTTGGCATATAACACCCTTGGTTCAGGACAGGGATTTACAATATTTAGGGTACAGTGGGTAATGACAGTTGTCCAGGAGAATGCCATATAGTGTCCCATGTTCTCATGGATTTGGAATGTAAAGTGTTCAGGTCATGGGAAAAGTTATTTATGCTAACATAATACTCTGGATTGTTTCATAGACAGAACAGCATCACAGAAAGTAGTTCACAGGCGATATTATAAAGAACCATCTTTTCCTGGAGCTACATGCATGCATTATACAAATACATTTTGTAACCATAGCAGTGTAAAATTCTCTTTTTAAATAGTAAATACAACTTGATAAAATCTCTGATTGAGAATTTATCTAATCATTCTGATTTAAAACTACGTATGAATAAATAACTTATTTTAAAAGATTAAAAATGCTTTTAAACACTCCACATTTACAAGGGACTTTAAAGTTTGTAAAGTTTAAAATTTATTTTATTATGCTCAGTACTTGAGCAGCAAAGAACATTGCATAGTGATTGGAATAGAACAGTGTGAGTGTTAATGGCTCAGTCGTGTCCGACTCTGCAGCCCCGTGGACTGTAGCCCGCCAGGCTCCTCTGTCCATGGGATTCTCCAGGCAAGAATACTGGAGTCGGTTGCCATTCCCTTCTCCAGGGGATCTTCCCAACCCAGGAATCAGACCCAAGTCTTCTGCATTGCAGACAGATTCTTTACCGTCTGAGCCACTAGAGACTCTAGTGTATTTATGGAGCAGTGCTGCATAAATGTATCTTTTCATTAGTGTATCCCTTCAGTCACTATTTGTGAAGAATTCGCTGTATGCCAGGTACTGTGGGCATGACATAAATGAAACAGGTGGTTTCTGACTTTCCGTGGAGTTTATGATCTAATGGGCAGGAACCAGTAGCAGTTGGACCTGTGTCTGTTTTCAGAACAGATAAAGTGAGTTTCTGACTTATCTGAGAAAATTAAGAGGAAATAGGTAAGTGAATGCAGAAAAGCCAGTAAGTAGCTGAGAACAGACGAGAAGGGATATATTGTATCTGAGTGATGCACATAGTGTGGTATAGAATGTGTGAACGGAAGCAAGGCAAACAGCAAGCACTCCTGGGTCATCTACACTATCTTCTACACACTCACATTTTTATACAGATTATACACATTTTACACCCCTTCATTAAAATATATGGTTTTATGAGGCTTTTTGAATCCTTTCTATGGAAGACCCACTATCACAGTTATTGAGTTTAACAATGCTGTGTTTTTATTATTCAGCATTGATCAAAGAGGGTCTAATTTTATTTTTCATAGTACTCATACTGAGACATGAAGAACATGTAAAACAGCAGCTTCTTCACTTACAGAGTTTGCCTTTTGTTTTTGAAAAAACTGTTGCTTAAATTCTGGGTGTGATTTCCGAAGCTGTGACTCTGCTAGAGTGCAGTCCAGCCTCAGCAGAACTGGGTTTATAGCCTGGACACGTGATGTGGGGAGACTTTGACTGAGATAGGCCCCAGCTTCCAGCGGGTTTGTTTGTAGGGGTAAAATGCCTAGTTTTTATTGAGTGCCAAGAACATAATAGGTGCACACAAAAAAAGAAGATAACTCTTAGCAGTAAAATCATTGTGCCTAGTTTTTTTATTGAGTACCAAGAACATACTAAGTGCTCAAAAAAAAAGTAAGATAACTCTTACCAGAATAATTATTATAATACTTTATTTCATTTGCACTTATTTAATACTGATACTATCTTACTATGATTGACACTTAACTTTGAAAAGAACATTCACATATTATCATGATTGATTCTCACAAGACTCTCCCATACCTCAGTTGTTTATATATCACATTCATAGTTGTACCATATTTCTGTATTACCTATGTTGCTTGTTTAATATTTTGCATTTAAACTTAATTTACTTTTGAAATTCATATCATCTTAAAGTAATATTATCCATACAATTTTAACTTGAATATGCTACTTATACTTTTTCATTCCGAGTATACATCCATATACATATAGATATAAGCTGGAAATTAAAATACAGTTTTTGAACCACCTACACTTCATGGAAAATAGATGGAGAAACAATGGAAACAGTGACAGACTTTTATTTTTGGGTGCTGCAAAATCACTCCAGTTGGTGACTGCAGCCATGAAGTTAAAAAACGCTTACTCCTTGGAAGGAAAGTTATGACCAACCTAGACAGCATATTAAAAAGCAGAGGCATTACTTTGCCAACAAAGGTCCATCTAGTCAAGGCTATGGTTTTTCCAGTAGTCATGTATGGATGTGAGAGTTGGACTGTAAAGAAAGCTGAGCACCGAAGAATTGATGCTTTTGAACTGTGGTGTTGGAAAAGACTCTTGAGAGTCACCTGGACTGCAAGAAGATCAAACCAGTCCATTCTAAAGGAAATCAGTCCTGAATAGTCATTGGAAGGACTGATGCTGAAGCTGAAGCACCAATACTCTGGCCACCTGATGCAAGGAACTGACTCATTGGAAAAGACCCTGACAGTGGGAAAGATTGAAGGTGGGAGGAAAAGGGGATGACAGAGGATGAGATGGTTGGATGGCATCACTGACTTGATGGACATGGGTTTGAGCAAGCTCTGGGAGTTGGTGAGGGACAGGGAAGCCTGGCATGCTGCAGTGCATGAGGTAGCAAAGAGTCAGATACGACTGAGCAACTGATTTGAACAGCATCTAGCACGTCACCAGGGTTATGCATCTCAATTTTGAAAACCACAGGGCAACGCTGTGATGTAGGTAGAACAAGGATTGTTATGTTTATTTCACCAGTGAGACAGTTGAAGATCAAAGAAGCTAAGATTTTTATAGTAAACCAGTCTATACAGCCGAACCTGGAGAGATTGTGTCTTGCCTGAGGTCTGGGAGCTGGAGGAAGACAATTCTGGTATTGGAACCCAGGTTGCATACCTCCCTGATGTAAATTCTTTCTAGCCCATTCTCCCTTTTTGGAAGGTTTTTCTCCTAATACAAAACAGAAGCAATATATTGGTATCACATGCAAGTATGATAACGATATTTATAAATATTTAGCCTAAGCAAAGAACCCAAGATGTGTTTTAATAAAGCTAGCTATAATAACAGATGATTTATATTAAATGAGCAATTGTTCAAAACATTTTATTAAATATCTACCTATACCTCTAAATCTCCAAATTGTTTTCAGTAACTATTGGTACATTAGCTTCTGTGTGTCCCAAACTCCTGATTGGGGACATAGTAGCAGAATATGGGTTTGAGCCGCATGTTCTCAAACATGAGAATTAACCTCAAATTCCTCTCCCTTTTATTGGAGTGGAAAGGAATTTGAGGTTAATGCAAAATGACTTTTAGTAGGGGCATGCTATGGGGCTGCTAACTAAAATCTTTTTGATATTTCCTTTGTGAGGAGAATTCTTTTGGTTAAGCCATTATTGATTCTTTGAATCAAATAAGGCTTTGACCAATATATTTATTCATTGAATCAAAAATACTGACTATTCTTACAGTGTAACAGACCCTATTCTAGGTTGAAATACAGTGGTGAACAAAACAGATATTTTTTAATCTTTATGGAGCTTATACTGACTGTACTATAAGGACCTAGACACTAAACAAAATTTTAAAGTGTGTAATTTATCTGTGGATAGTATGTGTTTTTGAGAAAAGTCAATATCCCTGGGCCAGGAGAGGAAGAAGGTAGTACTTTCATATGAGGTGGTCACAAAGAAATATACTGAGAAGGTGGCATGGGAACAAAAAGTCAAAGAAAGTAAGGGAGTGATCCTCTGGTCACGTTGAGGGAGATATTTCTGGGCAGAGGGAAGAAGGATGAACAACTGCAGACACTGTGGGATGAGCAGATCTGGGGATTCATTCAGAAATAGCCAAGAAACCAGTGGGACTGGAGTCAAGTAAGTGAGAGGAAATGGGTCCCCGGGGGTAAGGATGGGGGTCAGTTTGGGATGGACGGTTGCTTCTTGCCCAGTAATGCCCCCAGACTGTTTTCTCCAGCAGAAAGACAATCTGTGTAACTCTGCTCTTAGAGATGTTTAGGAATTGTCAGTGCTTACCAGAGTGCCTGAATGGATGCTACCAAGTATAACTGAATGAATTCTCTCAGAAGACCGGTGCTTCCCAGATTACTGCTTCATGCTTCACTAAAACACAAGACTCATGATCATCAGTAAAGCTGGCAGCATGAATGAATCATCTGAATGAGTTCAGTGATCCTCTTGACTGATGCCCCATCATCAACAACTGACTAACACACTGAGAAGGAAATCATTCACTGAGTCAGTAGAAATGTCTATGTGCTTGGTACTTTTAATAATTCTGATTATCTCATTGAAAAAAGAATACTAGCCCCCTTTTAAAAAAAAGCCCTGACTCTTCTGGGTACTTGCATCTATCTATAAAATTTTAATCTTCATTATAATCCTATAAGGCAGTTTTTTTGTTGTTTTTGTTAATTGTGTGTATGTGTTTTACAAAATCACATAGCATGTAAAATTTACCATCTTAACTATAATGTAGCGAGTGAATTGCTCAGTCGTGTCTGACTCTTTGTGACCCCATGGTCAAGGAAGTCTCCGGGCCAGAATACTGGAGTGGGTAGCCTTTCCCTTCTCCAGGGGATCTTCCCAACCCCGGGATTGAAACCGTGTCTCCCGCATTGCAGGCGGATTCTTTACCAACTGAGTCACGTATACCAGCTGAGCCACTATAATGTAAGTGTACAGTTTAAGAGTGGTAGGCATATTTTTATTGTTGTATAACAGATCTCCGGAACATTTTCATCTTGTGAAACTGTAACTCATACTGAACAACTCTGCAGTCCCCTTCCCAGTGCCTATTAACCAGCATTCTATTTTCTGTATTTGACTACTTTAGATATCTAATGGGCTTCCCTGGTTGCTCAGCTGGTATAAGAATCGCCCACAGTGCGGGAGACCTGGGTTCGATCTCTGGGATGGGAAGATAGCCTGGAGAAGGGAACAGCTACCCACTCCAGTACTCTGGCCTGGAGAATTCCATAGACTGTATAGACCAGGGGGTCACAAAGAGTCAGATATGACTGAGCGACTTTCAGATACCTTATACAAGTTGGAATCATATAGTTTTGTCTTTTTTTTTTTGGACTGGCTCATTTCACGTAGGTACAGGCTTTTTTTTTTTTTTTTTAAGTTTGTTTTGCTTTAATCTGTTTTACACATGAAGAGACCAATGTTTAGAAAACATAATTAACTTGCTTAAAGCCATTCAGTTACTAAGTAACACTGAGAACTTGAATCTCAGTCTGATGCTGAAACCCATGAACTTAACTACTATTTCTCAAACCAGAATGCTCAGAATCTGTGGGAAGAGGCTGGGGTATATAGATTTAATCTTGGAGACCTTCGAAGTTTCTATTTCCTTTAAAAGTTCGCAGACTCTATTTAAGTGTGAGGAATCAATGCCAAACTGAAGTGATGGAGCCTGTGGCTTGATGCCAGAGTCAAGAACATCCCAGACATCCTCACTTATTACTTGTGTTTAACACATTGACCTTTACATTTGTACATGTGGCTGAGATTAAGAACTCTCTTTCACATTCATGTAGGTATACTGTGATTGACCCAACACATCAGGCTATTATTTAATAACACATTATTGCCACTGACCATCTACTTACCAAGCTCAGACAGCACATTCATTTAGGTTTTTCATCCTTTGATCAGAAAAACCCCTTCACTTAACAGAGGGAAACTTTATCTGCTTTGTTCTACCACCAGCACATTTCCAAGTCGTTTGATGTCAAAATAAGAATAGTTCATCATATTCATCTTCTCTGCCAATAGCTGTCCATGTTCCTTACTTTTTTCAGAAAAGAACTAAGATAATTTAAATATCGTTAAACATAGAGGATAAACGTTGGGTGGTTGATAGGAAATAAATAGAACATTCACAGTGACCACATTTTCTAAACCAGTGAAACCAGGACAGACGGGCTGACGAGTACAAGTTTATTTATGGGGTAGATGGAAGACACTATTTGATCAAGACTGACCTAGAAATATAAGAACATATGGTTACCCAAAAAATTTGGTATCCTCCATTTTTAGCATATTGAGTTTAAAGGATAATTGTCGGCTTGCCTTGAACAAAAGTTTAAAAGAACTTCCTTAGGGTAACTGATCTTTAAAACCATTAACTATGGGGATTGATGGATTTTATCTCTATATCAGACATTTTCAAGGACATATTAAGGCATTGCACTGGGTAGCCTTTTTCTTTCTGTGTGCTTTAAAGGGGAAAAGGAGAATTAGATATCGTCTATGAATTTCATTCAACAGATACTTATTGTGCTCTAGCCAAATGTCCAGCTCATCACTAGTTACTTGGGGTCAAGATGAGGAGTGGGATTCATAGACCTAAGGCACACAAAATGAATTGTGAGATATACTCATAATAATTTTAATATAATATTTTGAGTATCATTATGTTACTTTTTAAGTGTGCCAGGAGAATAACAACTAAGCCTTAACAATTGGAAGATTATGAGGGCTGGGTTATCTGTTCTGGATCATAAACTTTAAATAAAATTTTACCTTGTGGAGAAGGAATTTCTAGATTCTGTGAACCTTAAGATTAATGTCCTCAGTACAATACTCAGTGAATAAGACGTGCTCAATAAATTTTATCTACTCAGCCTTCAGACATTTGGTGAGTACCACTATATGCCAAGTGTTGTGCTAGAGTGTCTAAGTAGAAGGCTTAGCATACCCTAGTGTTTAAGCTGGGTAAACATGGGTTTGCTATGAAATCAGGCAGACAAAGAGGTAACTGCAGTACTCCATGGGAAGTCCTCTGGGGGTGGGGGGCAGGTGGTGAACCTTGGTGCTATGGCAGACCAGAGTGCGAAGTCGAGGAAGTTTCTCAGTCTTGATATACCAGTGAGTTTTGAAAGGTGAATAGATTAACCAGGTTAAAAAGTTGGGGAAGGGAAGGTGAAAAACTGAATGAACAAGGATTCAGAGAGAAAGGAGAAAAGAAAGCGATGAAGGAAGGGAGATAATATATTATGAAGTTATGGCTTCCTTGGGGGAAAAAGTTTATTGTGATTTGGACCCTAAGGTTTTTGAAAGGGAATAGCAGGAAATACAATTAGTAAGATATATAGGATAAGTTATGGTAGCCATTGTGGGGTCTGGTAGGCAACTTAAACTCTTACGATTTGAGTTGGGAAACTGGAAGCTGCTAGAGGTGTTTCTGGGGAAGTACTTATATGAGTATTTTAGATGTAAATACAACACAACAATACAATCAGATATTTTGATTTTTTTTTTTTGTCTTGACAGATCCCAAAGTATGGTTAACAGAGAACTGAGAAGGTAGATGGACTATGTGTGTTAGCTTCACTAGTGACTTTCCCTTTCTCTCTCTGCTTCCTTTTTGCCGTCTTTACTTTATCCTATTTTGTCTTTTATTCTATCTGTGATTATTTTATGCCTTATTTTTAGGGTCAGATTTTGTTGGCCTCCTATAAAATCAATATTTAAAGTCAAATGTTGTGCTGAGAAATATTAATACTTTAGTCCTGTAGCTAAGAAAACATTTGAAGATCAAACAAAATTCCTGGATATTAACAATATTGAATTATTGTGAACAGGTGGTTTGTATGTTCTTAAACAGAATCTTATTAATTTATGACTTTTTAAAATCAGGAAAGTCATCACCTCTCTATGATAGTATACCATAGTAAAATTTTGCTATGTATACAACATTTTTTTCAAGATGTCATTGCCGCCCATAGCCTAGCCCAAGTTTCACAGTGTACCTAGTTTATAGTACCTGGTTCATAGTCTTGAGTCTGCCTCTAAATAACTGTATGTTCTTGGATAAATCAGTGCCCTGAATTCTGAAATACAACCTTGTTGGTTCCACCATTCCTTGCTAGCTATCTGATTGCCTCAGATGAACAGCTACTCACTCTGTGTTTGGTATTCTCAAGAGACCTTCAGAGTCTCCTGCTAGGTGCTTTTCCTCATAATCACGACATCCTCTCTTGTGATTCCTCCAAAAATTCCTACTTCACTTTAAACCTATTTTTCCTTTTGCTTCTTCCTTTTGCACCTAAAAAAGATTGTCACAGAAAACTCTTCTTTACAAGTTCATCACTTATTTATCTGTTGAAGATGTAATTAAATTAAACCCCTTAGTTTTCTTTCACTGAGCTGCAAATTTATCTTTTCTATCACCTGGGGAGGTGAAATATGGCCAATTGGGGAGTTGAAATATGGCCAATTTGAACTTATTTGGTTTTTAATTATTTGAAGAGAGATGAATAATAATCTCTTTATGAAAGTGGGAGTGGTAATATAAGTATTAATTATTATTTGGAGTAGTTATTTTCAGACCTTTGGCATCTATAGATAAAAGATGCTGCCACATTAAACTGAAAAGTGTAAGCCAAGTAAGGATATTTATGTTTTCTTTCTTTCTTTTTTTAACTCCTCATTTATTATGGCCTGATGCAGTGACTTGATTTAACCAATAGAATGCCTTTCCATTCTAAGACATTCTGTTAGGTCTTTGCAAGTCTAAGCCTTGAGGAGGTTTGGCAGCTTCAGTTTTTGTACTTAGTTCTGACCCACTGCATAAGAAGAGGCCATGGTCTGGAAGAGCCCGTGTGATGAGATCACATAAGGAGAGACCCTGCGTGTACATAGAGAGACACCATGTGTCCCAGCTGTTCTCCCAGGTGCTACTCTGCCCAGCAGATGCTTTACCTCAGGACTTTGAGCAGTTCAGAGGAGCAAGGGGCTTAGGACTTGTTCTGAAAGACCAGCATCTTGTTTGCAGTGGCAGCCTGTGAGACAAGGGCAAGAGTGGGGACTTGGGGACTCCAGTATAGACAGCCATAGCATCCTTTCCAGAATCTTCTTTTAATTTTTTTATTTTTTTTCCTTTTATTTTTATTAGTTGGAGGCTAATTACTTTACAATATTGTAGTGGTTTTTGCCATACATTGACATGAATCAGCCATGGATTTACATGTGTTCCCCATCCTGAGCCACCCTCCCACCTCCCTCCCCATCCCATCCCTCTGGGTCATCCCAGTGCACCAGCCCGGAGCCAGAAAGATAAAGACCAATACAGTATACTAACGCATATATATGGAATTTAGAAAGATGGTAACGATAACCCTATATGCAAGACAGAAAAAGAGACACAGATGTATAGAACAGACTTTTGGACTCTATGGGAGAAGGCGAGGGTGGGATGATCTGTCAGAATCTTCTTTTAATGCAATTTCTGGTCCCCTAACATCCCTCATTTGCCTCTTTAAAAAGAAAAAAAGAACTTTTTTTTTTTCACCCATTTCTTCCATACCCATATCCTGGCAACCATCAGTCTATTCTCTGTATCAGTGAGCTTGGTTTTGTTTCTTGGTGTGTTGTTTGGATTCTGCATATAAGAAAGATCGTGTGGTATTTGGCTTTTTCTGACTTATTTCATTTCATCCTTTGATGGACACTTAAGTTATTTCAGCTGTTTTGATATCTTGGCTATCGTAAGTAATGCTACAATAACCATGAAGTGCATACATCTTTTTGATAGTTATTTCATCTTCTTCAGGTAAATACCTAGAAGTGGAATTGTTGTATTATATGGTAGTTCCTTTTTCTTTTTTTCCCTTCCTTCCTTCCTCCCTCCCTCTCTTTCTTCCTTCCTTTCTTTTTTAAGGAACCTCTATACTGTTCTCCATAGTGGCTGTACCCATTTACATTCCCACCAACAGTACACATGATTTCCTTTTTCTCCACCTTCTCACCAGCACTTATTACGTCTTGTCTTTTTAATAAAAGGCATTATTATAGGTGCATTTGGGCTTAACAGTCTTCTAGACAGTGTAGGAACTGGGAATAAAGCCCAAGACACAAACCATTCTGCACAGGGACATAATCATGAGAGGGAAGTGAGCCTGGGTGGAAGAGCACTGTACCAGTGAGCCAGGCTCTCACCCGTTTCAGATTTCCACGGCGTGCTTCCTCCTGCTCTGGGTGACCTCTTGCCCAGCCTGTATCTCATCCTTCCAGCTGTCCTTCACTTGTCATATTTCTTGGTCCTCTTATCTTTCTCTTCCAACATATATTAGAGAAACTGGTGAATTAGATTTTTCTTGTAAACCATTCCTCTTGGTTTTATTTCTAGAGGAAATAATATTGTTACCTATGCCAATCAAGTAACCACTAAAAATAATTTTATTTTGAGACTGTTGTGAATTAACACCATTGTGCTGAATTAATGTATGGTTGTTTTTAAATGCTCTTTTTTCTAAACATATCAAAACCAGGATTCCTCTATCTTTGTATATGTGTGTGAGTATGGGGCATTTTCAAAAAGATGGGATGCTATAAATAAGCAGCAGAACTAAAATAAAAAATGAGACCCAGAACCATGCTTTAGGGGACTTTTCACCTCTGAATTATTAATAATTTCAAGTCTGTTTTATAACTCTGTTTTCTTTCTTTCTAAATGTAGACTTGCATTTTCTTCTAGATATGTGAAGTTTAGGCATGATTTAATTCTCTAAGTATTTCCTGAATATTTATCATATGCAATTAGCTAATCTAAAATCTGCAGGGGATATAAAGAATAAGATCTGTTCTCAAACCTCCTGGGAAAAGAGCATTTCAGGAAGGGAAATAAAGCAAATGACTTGGAGAAGAAAACATTTTTTTACTTTGAAGCATTTGTCTTAAAAACTGACCACAGGAAATACAAGCATCTCATGATAGTTCTAGTCATCTAAAGTTCCTACACTGCCATATTTGCTACGTAGATCTCTGGCAAGGATGTGCCTGACATTCGCACTGAATCTCCGAGAGTGATGGGATTATTTATGCTAACCCAGACACACTGTGTTTCTCCTTCATATCACATGCATATTTGTGGAAAAGGTGGGTGACAGTCGCACAAACCGAGTGACTCTTGTTATACTCATCGTACGTGGAACTCCCAGCCCACTTTCCCCTCCCTCACTCTCCAAATTAGATCAGAGCTTTGTGACTTGGTGGTCTCTTTATAAATCCAGTACAGGCTCTCGCTCTTTAGCAGTGCTACCCTAGCAGCATAAAGTGTGAAATGAATCAATCCCATTGTAGACTTCCTCGTCTCTGAAGACAGTAGCTGAGAATCGGTTTTCCCAGCTCTGTAAATTGCTTGACAGCTGGCCTGCACTTGGAGCTGATACAAAAGTAGGGATCTCATTTCACTCTACCCACAATTTTAGTGAGCAGGGTTTATGTTATTAAGATTAGGATCATTTGACTGCAGTAAAATATGAATTTCTTGAATGATCTCTGTAAAGGAGCATGCCAAAATGGGAAATGCAGCTTATAGGAAAAGAAATCTGAAAATGGCACATGTGCTCGAAGCAAAGAAGTGGTAGTTTCATGTTATAGAATCCAAGGCTGAGCCCAGATGCCCTCAGTGGTGAGAGAGAATCTGGGAGAGTGAATAGTGGGAGGGTAGATTTAGCCTAGAGGTGTCATCGGTTCCTTTCTGGTGACCCCAAAACAAAATAGTGTAATTCCTTGATCTGAACAATTTACATCTTCTCATATGTGTCCCGGAGAAGGCAATGGCACCCCACTCCAGTACTCTTGCCTGGAAAATCCCATGGATGGAGGAGCCTGGTAGGCTGCAGACCATGGGGTCGCTAAGAGTCAGACAGACATGGCTGAGCGACTTCACTTTCACTTTTCACTTTTATGCATTGGAGAAGGAAATGGCAACCACTCCAGTGTTCTTGCCTGGAGAATCCCAGGGATGGGGTCACACAGAGTCGGACACGACTGAAGTGACTTAGCAGCAGTAGCAGTAGCATATGTGTCCAGAGTGTAAATAAAAATGTCTTGTACATTTTGCTCTTTTTGTATGCTCTGACCTACAATACAGTACTGTGGGGGATACACAAACCTACACATATGATAGAATTGCAGGGATCTAATGCACACATACTCAAAGGTACACACATACAAATGAGTACAAAGGAGTCAGCAATCCCTGAATTATATGGGTGGATTGGATCAATGTCGATAACCTGGTAACGACAGTGTACTAAAATTTAAAGGTGTTACTATTCCTAATAGTGAGCAATGGGAAAGTGTCTGTACTTTATTATATCCACATGTGAAGCTGCCATAATGTCAAAGCAATTTTTTTTAAAGTCACAGGCTTGTTATGTAAATACAACTTCAAAACAAATCTTCTAAGCACCCACTTCAAACATTGTGGACCCTAACCTTTCATATATAGACATTCTGGAACTGATATCCTGAGCCCTGGACACTATTCTCCTGCGGTAAACAAATATTTTAAAATGACTTTTAAAATATTCAAAATGAAATAAGGGAGTCTAAGAATGAAAAACCCAAGAAAAGTCTAGAACATTGAGTTCAGCATTGGAATTAGAGCTGTTCAGGGGCACTGTGGGAATTTCCATGGTGGCTCAGATGGTAAAGAATCTGCCTGCAATGAAGAAGACCTGAGTTCGATCCCTGGGTTGGGAAGATCTCCTGGAGAAGGGAATGGCTACCCACTCCAGTATTTTGCCTGGAAAATTCCTTGGACAGAGGAGCCTGGCAGGCTACAGTCCATGGGGTAGCAAAGTTGGACATGGTTGAACAGCTAATGCTTTCTGGGCCATTGTGTTCCTCTTAATATTCTTTGTGAACTTGTTGTGAAATGGGTGGCACAAAATTTTAGTCTTTAATGATTTTATAAGATTAAGAAAAAATAACTTCTTCTTTGCTCAATTTAGACTTCATTTTTCCTGACTGTTAATCTATATTTAAATATGATCTAGGGAGCTTGGGCTGAACTTCATAATCCCTACTAATGCACAAATGCTCCAATAAAAAGGTAACCAGATCACAGTATTGCATACTGTAGTTAAACTCACTGACTAATAACTGTTTTAATAATCTTTTCCATCTCCTAAAAACTTGAGCTTCCCCCAAAATATAACTATTCTGTATTTCTGTGACTTTAATTTCATTTTTTTCCCAATCAGGAAGACATAATATTGGACATCTACAAAAAAATATATCAGTCAGATGCTATTATAATTTCATACATACTATGGCAGTTTTTCTTATGTTTGTTCAAGATCATTAATTATAACAGTAAATATAATACTCTGCATAGTCTCATTAATTGGCATTTTATGTTAATACTATTCAGCCTAGCCACGGGTTATAAACCTGTTTACTAATGTCATGCAGCTAAACATTTAAAGTAAAACTGGAACTCCATGCATCATATGATATTAGGAACCAAAATATGTAATGCTTTTGGGCCCTAATATTAAGGCTAAAATCAGTCTTAAAAGTCCACAAATACTTTTTTTTTTTTTCCACAAATACTTTTAATAGTTACTTATTTTTGATAAATCTGCTAGCATATATGCAGCTGATAATGATCTATTATAATGGTAAGGCTTGTTTTATATTCACAAATATTAACAAGATTTTATTTGGGGTCTCAAATCATTTACTTGTGCTAGTAATAGAGAAAAAAGAACAAGTTCGAATTTCATATCTTATTTCTCCACACCATTCTCAGAGTTCTTCATCGGCTGGCATTATTTATTCATTGATTTCTGTGTGTGAAGCATCGCACTGAGGATGATTTGGAAGTGAAAAAATGCTGAGATTAGGAAATGTAATAATGGTTCAGAATATTGACAACCAAGAGGTGGTAGTTTATCACTTGCTATGATGGCAATATAGAAACAAATTCTGGGTAAGACTATGACTGCTGATCACAAGGAGCTTATTATTAAAATGGCAGAAAGGATTAGCAAGACTGTAATCAATTCTATCACAGACATATGGTAATTACAAGTTACAGCTCCAAAGAAGGGCTATTTAACCACAGAGGACATGGGGCAACAGGGTAAGGAGGAAGGCCCGAGGGAGGAGAATGATAAGAAAGGCCCTTGGGAGAGCCTTCATTTAGGAGGAAGAGCTGACAATGCTTTCAAAAAGAGAGCTATTGTCATTCACTTCCAGACCAAGCTGGATGCAAGCTGATTCAGTGCTTGCAATGCAAGACCTGTATCTATTTGTGCAGAATACATATAGGGAATACAGAGGTATGTTGAAGGTATACTTGTGTCTGTGAGCTTCTGTGTGTGTGCACATGTGTTTGTGTATCTGGTAACTCTTGAAAGTTAGGCTATTGAATTTAAAGTTACATGTAAAGATCATTTTTTTCTTCAAGAAGCTTAAAACCAAAGCTATTTTGGAGACCTATGGTGTACCGTATAAGGGGAGAAAAAAAAGAAGTGTGAAAACTTGATTCAACAGGAAGGCAGTCAAGGCTGCACTGGTTTTAGTCTGAAATGCAGATATAAAAAGTGCTGCTAAGTGTTTTTGAGTGTGTGTGTGTGTGTGTGTTTCTGCTTTAGATCTCAGAATATATGACACTGTCAAAAATAGATAATAAGGTCTCTGAGAAAGAAATATGCTAGGAACTTTGTCACTAGAGTAGCTAAAACTTACAATATACAAAATGTGATTATAAGAAAACTAATTCTCAGTTCAGTTCAGTCACTCAGTCCTGTCCGACTCTTTGCAACCCCATGGACTGCAGCACACCAGGCTTATCTGTCCATCACCAACTCCCAGAGCATGCTCAAACTCATGTCCATCAAGTTGGTGATGCCATCCAACCATCTCATCCTCTGTCTAAACTAATTCTAGAATCTCTATATAATTTTTTTTTTTAATCTATAGTCACCCTGACAACTTAAACTCTATTCAGGTGGACATCTCTTTAGAAAATAGTTTTCTGAAAATACATATATGAAAAATGCACTGGTAAATCCTATTAATAATTAAACTGTTTTCTCTCTTTCTTTTCCTTTTGTTTTCTCCTTTTCTTCCTCCCTCCCCCACCCCTCTCCTTTTCTCTCATTTTCTCCCTCTCGGTTTTCTGCATGTTTTATAAAGATTGTTTTCCTATTTTGGTTTTTACAGCAAAATCTATAGATTAGAACCATTTCTTTAAAAATAATTGCCATTATTTACCATTTTTAGATGCAGTTTAACTTCTGGTTGTGTGAGAGGGTAATTACACTTGGAGGAAGCAACTCTTTGCTTCCAAAGAAAAGTTTGCTGATGAAATAATTCTACAAAGCTAAAGGAACACGTGACTATTAAAGCATTGAATAAACATTTGTTGAACATTTTTTATAGAACAGCTATGACGCACAGGGAAAATATTGTAAGCAGAACAGTTGTCTGCCCTCATGTAACGTGCCTCTAGCAACATATTCTGGATAATCCAAAAAAAAAAAAAAAATGATACAGTCTAGTATCTATTTTTAGAATTTGTAAATTGCTAATTTTCTAAAAATTATCCCACTCTTTCATCCAATAAAATTAGACAGTGAAAAGAGAGATCAGAATTTTCTGGTTCACACAACTATAGCCATACAGAACCTATTATTAAAGAGCATGCAGGATTAGAACTCAGTGTAGGTGAGCACACAGAATTTTTTGCTTCTAGGAAGCATCTCTACCTGGCTCCCATGTTTCCTGCCCAGGGCCCACCACTAGGCCATGTAATATCCGCTGGAGAAGACACAGCTCACTTCCAGGGTTCATACTGGGGGACTGGATATCAACCTCTTTACTCACTCCATGCCACACTTAACATGAAGTGCAGCTACTGGGTATAGCTATTAAAGGCAATATGTAGTCAGAATGCTTTTTATGATAGGGAAAATCACTGAATCTCTGAGATCAGCCATAACAGAAATCTAAAGTGTATCTTCCAAACCACCAAAAAGGGAATATAGACTCATTTAATACAAAACATTAGAAATTAAGCCTTTAAAACTTGCCTCTGGCAACTGGTTCTACCTCACGTGGCACTATATCACATAAGCTAAAGTATTTTGTGATGTATTGCTCTAATCCATCCCAGCAAGTGCACTCTGAGAGCATATTAGTACAATACATCATTGCTGGGGGAGATTGTGGTGCTCACATAGCAGTCTGGCCCGGAGGGTCCAGAGCATCACTTCAGCCCTAATGCCAGAGCAGGGGGATCCCCTGATGTAGCAGCTTCCCAGCGATCAAGGCAAGGATGTGTCATAATGTGTGGGCTCTGAAAGGAACCTAGGATCGCTGTTGGCTGTCAGCAAATGTTAAATAAAAGTCCGGAGGACTATAGTCTCATCATCGGTGTGTTCAACAGCACAGTAGTATAATTCAGTTTGTGTCATTCCCATTCGGAAACTACCCTTCTTGCTTGATTTTGCAGAGTGCTTCAGGGTGAAGTTAATATTTGGGTTTCTCTCCTGGGTGGATACTGGGAGACCTGAGAGAACTAGAGCAAGATGATGTTACAGTTTGATACTTCCTTTATGTATGCATCTAACCTCTTCTGTTTGAAGTTAATTTGATTTTGCCTGCATAGAAAATGAGCCTTGGGAAATGATTTTTTATTAGAGATATGCTGAACCATTCAGTTTCTAAACTTGCAAACTGGAAGAGATTGAAAAGTCCTTGAAGACTGAAGCTTTTGGTGCATATCCAGAACTTCAGATTGTTTTTCTCAACAAAAGCCAGTATCTCAAGCAGTTTTGAGAGACCTCATCTTACAACCATTTGCTAACTTAAGTGAATTTGTAAGATATCCACCAGTTTATCCTGATGCTATTGGTTAGATGGCATTTTGGACTGCTTCCTTTTACTGACATTCTGTGGGCACAGAGTTTCTAATCTCTTCCTTGGTGTTTATTTATTGATCTACTAGAAGAAGAGATTAAAAGGTGGATTATTTTTTTAAGGTAAACACAAAACTTCTGTCAGTATATTAAGGCCTTATAAGGCCCAGTGCCATGGACACATACTAGGAGAAGCCATTGGAGGCAGTCTCTGTGTATGTAACAACACAAATAAAGGAAGTTTCAACAGGACATGTGTGTTATATGATAATATGATGCCATTATCTATACATATAATTCTTTGGGTAGCTTATATCATACTCACTGAATTTATAGTGGAATCACTTTTCATAAAATCCTTGCTGACAGTTATTCTTTCACTGAAGATACAGTGTCCTATATATAATATTTCTTACTATTATATTGTGTTTTATGTAACTCTATTCTTGCTAGATTTGCTCAAGCAGTAGGTGTTATCTTCTTGCCTTCAGGAGAGAGTTTTTTAGGAGAGGTAACCCTTGTGCTTGATCTGTGACTTAATGACCAGTCATCTTTTATGTGCCTAGTTAAACAGACATGCAGTTGAGAAAAATTACCCTGCTATTTCTTCCCCAGGATTTCAGAAGTAGCTTTCACATTCATGTGCTCTTACCTTTTTTACTTCGTACTTCACAAATTGTCCTGAGGTTTCCCTGATGGCTCAGTGGGTAAAGAATCCTCCTGTAATAGAAGAGATACAGGCTTGATCTCTAGGTTAGGAACCTCCCTAAGCTAGGAAAGCAGAAGGAAATGGCAACCCATTCCAGTATTATTTGCCTGGGAAATCTCATGGATAGAGGAGGCTGGTGGGCTACAGTGGAAAGGATCACAGAGAATTGGAGATGACTACGCATGATTCCTTTCCTTCATAAATTGTTCTATCCCAGGGTTCAGGGTAGTATGTGGAGGTTAGGAACTAAGAGTAAGGGTTGCATAGCCACATTGTCTGGGTTCCAGTCTTACTTCCACTTACTAACTCTGTAACTGTAGCTTGGTTGGGCTAAGCCACTTTAGTTTTCTGACCATCAGTTTCTTTATGTATGAAATGAGGATGATATTACTAGGCTATCAGGAAAAAAATGAAATGAAAATATCCCTACAGAGTTCTTTGTGCAGTGCCTGTGATCCACAGAAAGGATGCAATACACGGTAACTATTCTTGTTATGCAAATGAGAAACTCAAATTGTCAAGGAAACCTAAATTTACATCACTTTTTTGAAACTTTTTTACATCTTTTTGTGGCTTCATCTCCAATGAGCAGCTATTTCATTCCTTACCTTTACTTGCTGTTAATATGCACAAAAATATAATCATATTTAATTGTGAACCTCTAAATGTAAACATACCTTCTACTTGTTTATATCTCTCACAGTCAAATTAAAAAATCATCACCATCATACAACTGTGGATGAAACATTCCCCATCCAGGTCCTTCTTCTGAGACGTAGGTGGCAATCCATATGTTTGACTTTAGATTCATAACATTATTTTTGCTTCTGTCTGTTTCTATTTCATCACATGCTAATCAGCTGTATATATTCCTAACTTCCTCTCTCAGGCTGGGAGCTCCGCAAGTCCGGAGACTGGAGCTTTTTATCATTATGTCTTTAGGACCTGGTCCAGCCTCTGACACAAACTCCACATATTGAAGTTGTCTCCCCAAATATCCCCATACCCGATATGAATTTTAGATGTGGCTATAATAATATATTTTAGATTCATCAGAAAAGTACATTTGCACACTATCCAGTTCTGTATTAATTAAGACAAAGCTAGAAATACTCATGATGCTCCAGAGGAGATAAGACAGCTGTTATCCTTGTTGATCAGGTGAGAATGTTAAAAAGGCACTCACCACAAGTCACGCAGTTAATGGCAGCACTGAAACTAGAACTGATACTTTAAAACTCATGCCCGTACCCAATAGGTTCTGCCTACTGAGAAAATGAATAATCCTGAAGATTAATGTTGGATGGGGAAAACAAAGTTAGCTTTAGTTTTTTCACAGAGCCCTCTGTTCCTCAGAGATTGTCAATTTATTCATGTGTTAGAACTCACGTGTTAGGTTTAATGTTATGTAATAGAATGAGCTTTGATTAGCTGCATGACTATGGGAAGGTTACTTAAACTCAGTTACAGCTTTGATTGCTGTATCTGAAAATAGGTATACAAAATGCCTACCTTGGAGAATTGATGCAATACTACTTATAATGGCTAGAATGCATACTGACTGGCACATGCTGGGCATTAATCTGTGGCATCTATTAACTATAAGATAGCATTAACTATAAGATTACCAACATCATCCTCATAGGATACTAGCTAAGTGAGTCTCTTTTAGTGAAAGAACACCCTGAACATGTATTTGAAAAAGCAGAAAAGGCCCAAACAAAAAAGATCCTTACATTTAAAAAAGAAAATAGTGTACAGTAAGTATATTGTTTTTGCTCAGGGTGTGTTGGAAACAATTTCTGGCAGCAGAATTTGCCACCATGCCATATATATATATCAACCTGTCTCATATGGACTATACACTGTAAGCATCAGAAAGCTTTAACTGTACGGCAAGCCTTGCTATTGTAGTATGATGTGGGTAGGAAGGATATAAAAGTTTGTGCAATTTAAAGAAGATATGCAGGGGAAAATTATTTTTTTGGTACTAATCTTGTTCTTAATTCACACTCCTGGTGATAGTGGTTTGAGGGCAAGTGGTAGAGAAACATTCCAATTTTAGGTCATGCATTTTCTTATTTTTTAAAAGTATTTCTTTCATGTAAATATTTAGTCAACTCAGATTTCAAATTCTCTTAAGTAAAGGAAATCTCTCTTTCCATCCCCAGGATGTGGGGGAGGGATTTCTGTTCTAAAGGCCTGCCTTGGTATCAACCTTGGAATCCCTGAGATGTCCCCCATTAGCCTGATCTCTGGCCATCTTTTGTGGACTGAGACATGAGTGACCCTGTCTAGTGGTCCGGGAACTATGCGGGCAGACATCCTTCTGGACTTTGGACTTTGTGTTGCCTTTAGATCCAAGATTCCTCAAGGCTGCTTGTCTGGGCTCCAAGCTTTTTCTGGTCCCTTGGTCCTCGTACTGTCTCTGGACCCGGCTGGAAAACCCAAGAACTTCTCTGCAACCTGCTGGAGCCTTTGAGTCTTCCCTCAGATATCCTCCTCTGCTGTTACCACCTCTGCTCTTAGGCCTTGGTGGATAGAGCACTTTATCCAAATCAAGGCTTCTCTGAGAGGCTCTTATTACCCACCTATTCCCCCCTCTCTCCCCCATGTAGGGAAGTGTGACCCCAGCATGAGTGGTTTCCGAATTCTCCAGTCTGGGTGTTTGATCTTCTTTAGGTTCAGCTCTAGTGGAGGAAAACAGCCACTCCATCTGCCTTCTTTCTCCTTTATTTTCCTCTTTCTGTGCTCTTCCTGCAGTAAATAAATAATCTTTTCCTTACCGTGCGGTGGGAACTTTCCTGTTACTTGCTGCTCTGTGGTTTGTTGGCTCAGAGGCACCTCCCCCCACCCCGCACTGAAATGTTACAGAGCATAAATCCTTTTAGATGTTTACTTTTACTCTCAAAAAATTGTGGATTTTACAAACAAACAGATAAAAAATAATGTTTATTTGATCATTTCACTATGGAATTAAAAAAAAAAATGAGAAACTAGCAGAACTACTGGTTTCTCAAACGTGTTCAGCCATAGTTTAAGTGGGTGGGGGAATATAAACAGACAGCATTAAAGAGAAATTACCCTAAACATAAATACCCTGGGAGAATTCAGAATTAAGATTACAAATGAGAAAATTACACAGGCTTACCCTCTAACACATTTTATCTCCATTGTATCTAAGAATGTAAAATCCGCTTCTCTTTTGGCCTTCTCAAGACAATACAGTATTCTTTAATTCTTAAATTTATTAATTAAGTTTCCTTCCCTGTGTAAACATAATCTTCTAAATGGGTATTTATAATTTTACCTTTTAGAAACAATCAGCTATTACTGTTGTGCTTCCAATACTCTAATCATCACCATGGGAAGTATTTTATATTGTGATAATTTGAACCAATATCTCTTTCAGAGGCTTCCTGGTGTCAACTAGCTTCTTTAAGAAATAGACCCTAGGGTTTATAGCTAAAGTTATAATCAGTAAACCTATAATTTCCATTCCACTGTAGACATCCTGATTTCAGGTTTAAACTTAGGGCTGCTTCTTGAAGAGAATCTTAATTTGCTAACTGGTTTCTTGTAACCTGGTCAAAACAAATTGAACATTGTAATTCATGAGTGACTGTCCCATCCACTTCTTTCATCCTCACCTCCCATACTCCTCATACCCTTACTGATATTGTATTAGTATGAAAAGCATTACCACTGCTGTCCGAATTTGGAACAGTTGCCAGGGAAAGCATTTACATTATTCACAGGAGATAACCAATATTTTTTCCATCAATATTTATTCAACAAGTGCAGGGAGATTTGCAGCTGCCTAGCACATGAAGGATGGTGCTAGAGCACACACCTCTCTCTGATCCAGTCACAGAGGTGACCAAGCTACAGAAAATACTTTGATTTTAAAATCAGTGTGTATCTATGGCCCTTACTGTCCCTTTGAGTGTTCAATAAGACTCAGCAACATATGAGCATTGTGAAAAATATCAGTATCATAAATATCATAATCACCATATCATAAATTTACCATAAAATAGATGTACTATAATAACATTATATTATTATATAATAATATATTAGAATACTTCTGAGCCTCCCATCACTGGTCAACATGCTTATTTAGTGATTCTGTTTCTCCTCTAGTCTGTGTGTGTTTTTTCTAATCTATCCATATTTTGTATCTAATTTTTTGTGACCTACGGGTTTCATGTATAACATAGCTGCCCGAGCCTAGACTTGCTTTCTGCAGATCAACCAGGGACCAAAACAAAGACTCAGGTGAGAAGTTCATTGTGAGAGTTCTTGAATAAATCATATGTGAATGAACACACTCATGAATCAACTAAAAGTTTTTCCTCAGTGATACTTTCCTTAGAAGATGATTTGATTGATCACATTTATAAGAAATGAATTCTGAATGGGATTATAAATTTCAATTAATGACGTATAATTAATAGCCTTGACCTACTTAACCAATGCTATGGAAATGCCCAAGTTTTTCATAGATTAATGGCATTTATATTCTATTTATGGATTTTTCCCGCCTCAGTACTCTATTGCCAGCCCATCTCCCAACCCTTTTTTCCTTCTGAAATAGAATTTTCTCAAGAGCCTAGCCTGCTCTGTTTTCCTCCTCAAAGGTTCAGTTCAGTTTCAGTTCAGTCGCTCAGTCGTGTCCGACTCTTTGCGACCCCATGAATCGCAGCATGCCAGGCCTCCCTGTCCATCACCAACTCCTGGAGTTCACTGAAACTCATGTCCATTGAGTTGGTCATGCCATCCAGTCATCTCATCCTTTGTCATCCCCTTCTCCTCCTGCCCCCAATCCCTCCCAGCATCAGGGTCTTTTCCAATGAGTCAACTCTTTGCATGAGGTGGCCAAAGTATTGGAGTTTTAGCTTCAGCATCAGTCCTTCCAATGAACACCCAGGACTGATCTCCTTTAGGATGGACTGGTTGGCTCTCCTTGCAGTCCAAGGGACTCTCAAGAGTCTTCTCCAACACCACAGTTCAAAAGCATCAATTTTTCGGCACTGAGCCTTCTTCACAGTCCAACTCTCACATCCATACGTGACCACTGGAAAAACCATAGCCTTGACTAGACGGACCTTTGTTGGCAAACTGAGGTCTCTGCTTTTTAATATGCTGTCCAGGTTGGTCATAACTTTCCTTCCAAGGAGTAAGCGTCTTTTAATTTCATCGCTACAATCACCATCTGCAGTGATTTTGGAGTCTGGAAAAATAAAGTCTGACACTGCTTCCACCGTTTCCCCATCTATTTCCCATGAAGTGATGGGACCAGATGCCATGATCTTAGTTTTCTGAATGTTGAGCTTTAAGCCAACTTTTTCACTCTCCTCTTTCACTTTCATCAAGAGGCTTTTTAGTTCCTCTTCACTTTCTGCCATAAGGGTGGTGTCATCTGCATATGTGAGGTTATTGACATTTCTCCTGGCAGTCTTGATTCCAGCTTGTGCTTCTTCCAGCCCAGCATTTCTCATGATGTACTGCTCTGCATATAAGTTAAATAAGCAGGGTGACAATATGCAGCTTTGACGAATCCTCAAAGGTATTCCTACTTTAATATTGACTCGTTATGGACCTAAAAAAACACTAGTAGTAAATATTCTAATAGGACTGTTAACTTTTGTTTGTTATTTAAGTGAAGTGAAGTGGCTCAGTCGTGTCAGACTTCTCCAGGCAAGAATACTGGAGTGGATTGCCGTTTCCTTCTCCAGGGGATCTTCCTGACTCAGGGATCAACCCGGGTCTCCTGCACTATAGGCAGACGCTTTAACTTCTGAGCCACCAGGGAAGCCAGCTCTAAGGCACTGTCAAAAGACAGAGGAGTGGGTGGTTCCCCAGTTTAGCAGTAAATTAGATGATCTGAAAAAACATGTATGGACAGCATGAATTGTGTCAGTAATTCCTTAAAAGTGTCGATGTAATAGATATGGTCTAAAGGCTTTACTCTAAATTCTTTACTCTTTTGTTTATAATTTTTTACAGTGTTCTAATTTCATCATATAATTATAGCACCACTGAGCACAAAGAGATGAAATTTATATAATTATTATATTCTGTTTTTTTAATCTTCTATTTTGATCATACTGGCTGGTTAATATAAGAATATAGCTATACACCTGTAAAATAGCTTACCAGCAGTGACAAAAGCTAGGAGGCTGGATTCTGCTGGCCTTTCAGTGCCTGTGAGCTGTTGAATTAATGTTTATTTATTCGTCACTATATTTAAAAAATCTTGAGTAAGCAGTCTAGTATATACTTTTGAACTATACATTGATTGGTGAATGTCAGAGATCTATTGTAGTTCTTCAGTTAATATGTATGGCTCTCAATATGATTTCAATGACAAGCCATTTAAAAATATGTATGCTTTAAAATTTTTTCTAGTTTCTATGAAAGTTCACACCAGTATCTTTATTTTGAGGGTAATGATTATTAATGTTGACCACACTGTAGGATTGAGTGGGTGTAGGAGCCAGATTATTTGGTCTTTGTGAACAGTATTGTTAAGAGCAAGGGCCTTGAAGAGACCATTTGGGTTTGAAACTTGTCTCCTTAGTTTCAGACCATGAGTTCAGTGTCCTCATCTGTAAGACAAAGACTTCATTTCTTTGTGTGGCCAGAATCATCATGTGGTATAGTTAGTTCCTCAGACTTTGTCATCTAATGAATTCTGGGGCAGGGAGCCTGTTCCTCTATCTCAGCGGGTTGTCCTGAGAATTAAATGAGTGAAGTGCCTAAAATATTGTCTGATTAAGTATTCTATAAGTGTTTTCTATCATTATCCTTTGGGTAAAACTGGTTTTATTAATGACTTGGACACCTGAAAAATTAATAGTATATTCTGGTTCTAATTTTAATGATAGGTAATGATTTTTTCCCACAACTACTACTGGTTACTGGCACTTGTTCTAATACAAAAACTTTCCAACAGGCTAAATTAGCCTCTTTAATCCTAGAAAAATACTGTATTGCATTGCTACACTAAGCTATATTGGAGCCTGAGGTGAAAGGGACAATGAATAATTCCGATCCTATGGTTCTTTAAAAGTTCAGCAATTTGTTTATCATAGATGTTTTTGCATTTTAAAAAATACTGCATTGAAATATTATATTATCTGTCTTGATCACTGAGTTTTTAGCATCCTTCCCTCCCATCCCCAACCCACCTTATGTTTTGCATCCAAGATGAATGTCTCATTCACCTCACCCGTTTCAGCCTAGTTCTGGCCCTGATGTCCTAGCTTCATGAAACAGTTTATGTGTGGTTGGAACATCATTATTCTATTGCTGACTCAGGGTGGAGGCTATCGTAGCCAAATCTAAATCTAAACCCTGGAAACTGGCCCTTAGAATGCCATTCCTACTAGTGCTAAGTCTCATTTTTTTTTTTTCCACTTTCAAGGTAACTTAAAAAAAAATCTCAGTTTATAGAATCCTGAAATTTCAAAGCAAGTTTTGTACTCACTTGAGAACATGGTCAGACGATTTGCTCTTAAGAGTGAAATGAGCACAAAATAAGTGTGGCACCAAATCAGAGTGCCATAGGTCAGCCATGTGAACAATAATTATCCTAAACTCAAGGGAGAAAGATAGTAGGATGGAACAACTCAAGGGGATTTTTTTTTTTTAACCAGTAGTATTAAGAGAAACACAATTAGTCAGATGAGCCACTTTGTGGAAGAAAAGGTATGTCATTACTTATTGATGATGAGATTGATGGTGCTGGCTAAGTACACAGGAACTCAGCCAGTATCCTGTGGGATAATGGGGAGCATGGACTAAAACCACATACGAGTTTGGAAGCAGATAAATGTTGAGTTGTACTCCTGCCTAGTCATCTATTAAGATTAGCTGTGCAGTTTGGACTAGATATGTAAATTCTCTGAGCCTATATTACTAGACTGTCATGAGAAATAAGAGTTTATGTAAGTAGCTAACAATGCATGGGGTACGTAGCAGAAGCTTTTATGAGTGATTCCTGGTGTTATTATAATTCACATTAATATTATGTCAAGCAACATACTAGCTAATCAAGAAATAAGGAGACAGCTCAGTGAATAGGCCTGAAGAGGAGATATGCTCAGTCACTGAGCTGTGTCTTTACGACCCCATGGGCCATAGCCCACCAGACTCCTCTGTAATACTGGAGCAAGTTGCCATTTCCTACTCCAGGGATCTTCCTGAGCCAAGGATAGGACCCGCATCTCTGGCGTCTCCTGCATTGACAGGTGGAATCTTTACCATCATGACACCTGGGAAGTCAAAGAGCAGAATACATGTCCATATAAGCCACCTGAGAGCTGGCCAACCTAGGGTAAGACGTGGCCAGCCCTCTTAATTTCTAAATAAAGCAAGAAAATGGTAAGAAAGGTAAGGAAGCCAAACAGGTAAGAAGCCAGACTTCTGGTTGCTGAAGAATGTAGGGAGCCTTCAGCAAACCAGTAGACAAAGAGAGAGCCGGGCTGACTCAGAAAAATTTTCTCCCAGAGAGGGAAAGGGATTGGGCGCTGGGCTGGCGAGTGCAGAAGATTGAAGGAGAGCTGACATCAGAGCTGTGTGGGCGGAGATGACTGCAGCAAGCCTTTATTACACATAAGCCTCAGCACGTGCTTAGAGTAATAATTTGTAGGCTGGTGCTGTTCATCTTAAGTTGCTGAAAGATACTTACATTCTCTTTTTTTTCTCAAACTAGTGTTTGTTTAAAAAAAACTCTTCTTCCCTCCTCATTCTGAAGTATTATAGTTGTATACTCATTTTGTAGTATAGTTGAGTAAAAAAAAAAAAAAAAAAAAGTATCTTTTAGTGGATTTGGGACTTTCCAGAACCCAGGTGACATTTCAGGGCATCTTCCTGCTCCAAGTCCTTAGAGGAAACGTATCTGGTAGGCAGTGCTTATACAATGTCTAGAAACCTGGCTGAATCATTTAAAAAATTCCACCATATGGATATTTGTTCTAGGATGCACAGTTTAAAAAAAAAATCAATTATTGATCAGTCTTTCATCAAAATGAGTAAGATGAGTATATCTTTCAAGTATATTCTCCAGGGGTTGATATCTCAGATGGTAAAGAATCTACTTGCAGTGTAGGAGAACCAGGTCTGATGCCTGGCTCAGATAGATCCCCTGGAGTAGGAAATGGCAACCCACTTCAGTATTCTTGCCTAAAAAATTCCATGGACACAGGAGCCTGGCAGGCTACAATCCATAGGGTCTTAAAGAGTCAGAACACGACTGAGCGACTAATACATCTTTCAATAACATAAACATAGGTTTAAATGGATCTGCTTAAGGAGGGAACATGTGAGAAATTACATGACTTCATCTTTTTTTTTCCTTAGCAAATAATGAATTTTCCAAGCAATCAAGAAATTTAAGCATACTGTCATCCTTCAAAGTGAGGAGATTCCATTCCTATTTCTCCCCCATAAATGTGAAGCATTTCCCCTCTTCCATTCATGGGCCACCTGAGACACTTGGATCCAGAATTTGTTTAATCCTCCACACCAAAGTCAGTTTTCCTTGGGTTATGTGTGAGTTTGGTCTTTGTATTTTTTATTTTAGTGAATTTTTCTTGGCAAAAGTGCTACTCTGCCTGGGAACTGATTGAGCTTCCGTAGAGCCAATATGTTTCTCAGTTCTCCAATTTAAATGCTGCCAAAAATTTCCTAACATGTGCCATGAGAAATTCAGCAGCACATAAAACCCCATTCATTAAATAAACAGTTAACTAAGCAACCCTTGGCAAAAGCCACAACCCATCTGACATTTGAAGCACTCGGGATCTTCCAAAGGAAATAATTAAAGAAGGCGTTAAGAAGAAATACCCCCATACTTAGCAGTCATAATTGAAAAAAATCACTGTTCCCAACCTGGGGTCTGTATACTTTTTTTTTTTTTTTTAGCGTGCAGTTTATTTCATTTATTTATTTATTTTCATTAGTTCGAGGCTAATTACTTTACAATATTGTAGTGGTTTTTGTCATACATTGACTTGAATTACGCAGAACAGAAAAAGAGACACAAATGTATACTTTTTAGTGTCTTTAAAATTAGAAATGAAGAGTGATTGCATATGCTTAATATTTCAATACACCCGGAAAAGGTTACATACTTACTCATGCTTGCTGCTGCTGCTAAGTCGCTTCAGTGGTGTCCGACTCTGTGCGACCGCATAGACGGCAGCCCACCGGGCTCCCCCATCCCTGGGACTCTCCAGGCAAGAACACTGGAGTGGGTTGCCATTTCCTTCTCCACTACTCATGCTTAGCGCAAGCTAAATAAAATAACTATTTGCATAGGCTATCATTTGATCAATTTAGTGGGATTACAGAGGCTGGCATGTTTTTCATTGACAATTTTTTTTTAAAAATCAAACATTTCCTAATAAATACTATTTGTTTAGTAGAGGAAAGCTCTCAAAATGTATATTCATGGGAGATAAGAAATAGAGGTAGAAATTTGGGAAATATTTATTCTTTTTTCTATATTTTGGCCCAGCCATGTGTATCTTAGTTCTTAGTTCCCTGCCCAGTGGTCGAACATGTGCCCCGGCAGTGGAAATGTGGCGTCTTAACCACTGAACCACCAGGAAAGCCCTGGGAAGTATGCATTAAAATGAGATTTGAGGGTGGTTAATTGCGATTCATGGGGTCGCAAAGAGTCGGACACGACTGAGCAACTGAACTGAACTGAACTGAATTACTTCACAGAATGCTTCTTTGCTTTTTAGAGAAGTAGCACTTATTTTTTTAAATGACAAGCATGCCCCTCTAGAAATTTAAAGTCATAACTTCTAAGATCTTACACGACACCGTACTAGTAACAATAATAGCTACTCTTTATTTACTCAGCGCCCACAACCAAACACTTAGTAGTGAAGTGAAGTGAAATCGCTCAGTTTTGTCCAACTCTGCGACCCCATGGACTGTAGCCTACCAGGCTTCTCCGTTCATGGGATTTTCCAAGCAAGAGTACTGGAGTGGGTTGCCATTTCCTTCTCCACTATGTGCTTAAAGAACACTATAAAATGAGTATTAACCTTGCGTGATAAAGAGGAAAACTACTTTGGAGAGACTAAGGAACTTGCCCAAGACAGTGTAACTTGTTAAGTAGCAGAGCAGGTCTGGAATCTATAGCCATATGAATCTATATCCGTACCTATATATCATGCAATGCATTGCCTTCATCAGATATTGTTAAAATTACGGAAGAGATTTGCACAGAATTTCTCAGGAACAAGTCTACTTTGCATAATCTTTTCATCTCAGGTGCTAAAAACAACAGCTTTGGCTGCCTTAAATGTCAGCTTACTCTGTTTTATTTGAGGTTTCTCAGGTAGGGGTGTGATCAAGAAGTAAAAGCTGGCAGCCAGGGCCAAAAAGGGGACTCATACAACTTGAGTAATCATAAATTAGATGACTAGCTGTTGAAATTCAGGAGGCTTAGTTGAGTCTCACAGTTTTTATTGCCGAAGGGAATTTAACTACCGTAAAAACAGTCCCATGGAAAGAAAACAAAACAAAGAAAAAAGCATATATTCCTGGTTATGGAGACAAGCATTAAGATTCTCCCTTGTCCTCTGCTTACTGGCTCCACACTTTCTAACTGTGTGTCTTTGAACAAGTGGCTTGCTTCTTGAAGAGCGCCACATTAAAGTGGAGTCAGAGGGCGCTTTGCCTTCTCCTGCATTGATACTCATTCACCTGGTCGTCCTCCAAACATCCTTGATAGGCTTACAACACACTCTTCATACCAGAACCTTATGACTGTTGGAAAAGAATTAGTGTGCTTATAACTACATTCACTGTTTCTTTTTTCTGATTTTCTCTCTGGAGTTGTATATCTACCCTCTAGCTAACAAATAATGTAATTTCCTGGCATGAGGCCAGATTCACTGATGTGTTCAACTCAAAATTATTATAATCACTTATGAATAATAACTTTACAAATAAACATAATAACAGGTATGTAATTCTAAGCAAGATGTAATTTCCTCTTACTAGTCAAGTCTCTTTAAGTGAGTTTGAATAAGTAATTTGCCACCAGCTTTGACTTGCTACCTTTTAGAAAGCTTCAATAATTCTGTTACATATATTTATTTTATTGATGCAGAAAACAAGAACCTCTGTATGATACAATATATAAATATTATGAGAATAATTAATGTAAATGGCTTTGTAGGAGGGGCATGAATTATATTAGCATATTATAAAGCTATGATAGTTAAATGAAGTGGAACTGGATTAAGAAAAAATGAAAGAGATCAATAAAACAAATAAAATTCTAGGAATGGAACCTTGTAAATATAAGCATTTAATGTGTAGTAGGTAAGCTGTACAAATCAGCAGAAAGAGAATTATTTAACAGTTGTGCTGGTTCATATAAAGATCTACTATTTGGGTTTGGGGATTCAGTTTGGATTTTCACCTTAAACGAGAAGACAGATATTTGCAAAAAGAAAATGTTATACACAAATGTATAAAATTAAGCAATAACTATTTAAAATGAAAATGCATTTATCAAGTCTCTCTTGATGGAGGACTTTCTAAGCTAAAAAGTGATGAATACAATCAAAAAATGATAGTAGATGGAAATGTTGAAGCTTTGGCGTATCCAAAACACTGGCACGCAATGTCACCGTGAGACAGTGGAGAAAGGACAGACTGTGTATAATAAATGGTATTCAGGAATGCAGTGAACATATACTAAATGGTACATTACATACTAATGGCCACCCCCCTCAGAAAAATGTAAAATTAAACGATAGAGGGAGATTCACTGAGTTCAAGAGGATAGAGATGCAAAAGAGCGTGAGTTGGTTAATCTACACATAACATTTGGTGCCAGGATCTTATTATTATCAGTTTGAAGCTACCATTTTTGGTTGATGGGAAGATAGTTTCCCTTGGTGGGGAACGGGGGGTGGGGGGGGGGGTGGGATGTGTCTACATTCTTCTCATTGAGACTGGCAGACGATTAAAAAAGTCTTTTGGATAAAGCAGACATGCATTGCTCTTATTAGCAGCATCTGCTGGCTTGGAATAGAAGCTTTAAACCCTAATTTACGGTGTGTTACATTCTGCAACCTCATGAAAGACTGAGGTTGAAAATATCTTCATCACTTAGTTGCAAAATAACAGTAAACATTGCAAGTTTATTGTTTCTAGTTAACTTTTTCAGTGTCTTTCTAAATTCCATTAGTAGGGGAAATAACTGCAAGATGTTTTCCCCTCAGGACTTTTATTTTTATATTTGAGCAGCACCTTATTGTGAAGCTAATGCAGTTTTAAAGTTAGAATTGCCTTTAAATCAGTTACGGTTCCCTTTCTGCCATGTTGCTGAGAAGACAGCTGCTCTTCATTTGTAATTGCTCAAGGGCCTCTGATGAGCCTGCGCCTATGGGAGAAATGGTTTGTTGTTCTATTTATTTATTTATTTTTAGCAGAGGTTTTTGAAAGAGCCCTGAACACCGAAGTTGCCAATCGTTGCTCATGATCAGAGCTTAATGCCGACGGGAACAGTCCCTGGGTTTTTCTGAGCCCTCAGTTTGCCTGTGTGAATGCTCAGTCACTCAGTTGCGTCTGACTCTGTGACCCCATGAACTGTAGACCGCTGGGCTCCTCTGTCCTTGGGATTTTCCTGGCAAGAATCCTGGAGTGGGTTACCGTTTCTTCCTCTAGGATACCTCAGTTTACTCATCTGAAATAGAGGATCGATCTAGTTTTCACTTTTTTTTTTTTTTTGAGTCAGCATGTCAAATCTCATATTACTCACTATTGTACTTCATTTTTGATATATACATATATTTTTTTTTCCCAAAGACATTACTGAGTTACTGAATATTTTGAGTAAAGGAGACATGCCTATTTAATGGAACTCTTTCCACATTTAATGGAGTTATTTTGCCACACACCCATATGCCACTAAAAGCTTCATTAAATAGAGCTGTTAACCCAGGGACATCACAGTCTTTTAGGTCCTCTTTTAACTCCTATGGCTAACTTGTACAGATGGCTCCCACTGTCGTCTACCAAATTGAGGTAGTTCACTGATGATGGAATGATGGAAGGACAAAGCAAGAGGATTTTTCTTTTCCTTCTTTTTATGAATAAGATGTATTTGGTGATGCTTATTTGGAACTAAGCAAAAAAAAAAAAAAAAGGTTTCTTTCCTTACATTGCTTAAACAAAATATTTTTTATCTATATTTCATCTAATTTTTTATTTCAATTTAAATAAGTCATATGCCTTTTAAAAATTTTCTTCACCATTCTGTTTTTTATTCTTTCTAATAAAATTCGGGATTTCTTTTTTTTTTTTTTAATTTAGTTTAATATGTTTATTTTTGGCTATGCTGGGTCTTTGTTGCTGTGTGGCCTTTTCTCTAATTGCGGAGAGCAAGGTCTACTCTTTAGTTGCAGTGGCTTCTCTTGTTGTGGGAGCACAGGTTCCAGGTCATGTGGGTTCAGCAGTTGTGGTTCCGAGGTTCTAGAGCACAGGCTCAATAGTTGCGGTGCACAGGCTTAGTTGCTCCTCAACATGTGGTATCTTTCTGGATCAGGGATTAAAACTGTGTCTTCTGCATTGACAGGTAGATTTTTCATATGCCTTTATTGAGAAATGACGTTATTGGAATCTATTTTCATGTTTCATAATTATATTATTATTATTATTATAAAATATTTATTTTGGTGTGAGGAGTTTTGATTTAGTCAAACATTTTATGGGCATATCATCTCTAAATAGGATTAGAAAATGGGAAAAAAAAAAAAAAACAGTAATTCCTACCCCCTCAAACCTGTTTTATCTTTCAAAATGCTTTATGTAACTCTTCTTAAGACTGAGTTTCCTCAATGTGAAGTCCTGTTTTTAAAGAGGTACAGAGCTACTCTGTACAGGGCTTGTACATCTCCTACACTTTCCTTGCCGTCTGCTACCCTTTCTCTGATCCACTCCAAATACACGTGTCCCGGCCCCTGGCTGTGTATCTGCCTCAATGGATGTATTCAGATTTTAGATGAAAACTTCTATGGTGTGACATTCTCAGAAAAGCTAAAATCCTATTAATCCCTTGATCAGTTAAGATCAACAAACATTTTCTTAAAACCTTTTATATTTTAAGCAAGTTCTGTGCTAGGGTTTGGTTATGAGAAAGCAACTAAAGCGTAAGAAACTTGATCTCAGGTAGACGATAGGACAATAATGAGTACAATCATCAAAAAAATGTGATCATCACACCCCTTGCCTTTACTCTATCTTTATAATTATCTCTTCCTGCTGGCAGGAACACTGAGGGGAGCCTGTTTTTTTTTTTTTAATCTTAATTGTAAGGTTTTTTTTTTTTTTTTTTTTTTAAGGGGGGTGCTTTACCCTTCTTTTGGAATGTGCTAAATGTATGGATTATAAGTGCTAAAATTTGTTTTTAGGCCAAGACATTTTGACCCAAGACCTTGAGTAAGACTATTTGTATATTTTAGCTGAGGACTCTCTAATTTCTGAAATTATTAAATACTTGTATTTAATATACAAAATATTTGCATTTAATATGGATTATTATATTAAATATTTATCCTAATATAAATTAAAATTATTTAATGCATATAAATGTATGTATGTTTATTTTGATGTATATGTGGTATATATACATCATATACATCATGGGCTTCCCTTGGGCTTCCATTGTGGCTCAGCTGGTAAAGAATCCGCCTGCAATGCACAAGACCTGGGTTTGATCCCTGGGTTGGCAAAATTCCCTGGAGAAGGAAACAGCTCTCCACTCCAGTATTCTGGCCTAGAGAATTCCATGGGCTGTATAGTCCATGGGGTTGCAAAGAGTTGGACACTATTGAGCAACTTTCACTTTCATACATACATAATGTCTACTTGTCTATTAGAGATGTACAATCTATTTTAATATATGTATATATTTTTTCTGGACATCAGTGATAGCAGATTTAATGTGTATTACATTTAAACACATTTACATTGTGGAATGTATATGCTCTGTGTGTGTATGCATTCACATATAGTTTACACATCACCTATATATGTGTGTGTGTGTGTGTGGCAGATATTTAAGAGAAATTAAACTGCTTTATTCTCAGTGGTCCGAGATTTATTGGACTGAGGGTGTGCAAAGGGAAGTGATTAAACTACATCTTCTTCAATACCTTGCCTAACAAGTACTTATCTGATTAAACTGAAAGTGCAGAGATTGAAACATCATTTCAAAATAATAAATAAGTTAATGTTAGGGATGAAACTTGTGATGCAGTTCATGTCCTTTTCCTAACTGTTTCTTATCTAGGTCTTGGCAAAACAAATAACAGTTTCTCCTTAGTCGCCTGAGTGGTCCTTATACTGTTTGTTCACTTACTGGCTAACTCTTGGTTGTATTTTGAAATGGGCACATTGTTATAAGTAGATGGTGCATGGACAGATCACAGGTAGGAGACAAGAAGAATTAACTTTGGGTGTTGGAAATATTCTTTTTCTTAATAGAGTAAAAATATTAAGTGTGTTTAAAATGAACAAACAAAAAGTAAAACTGAAACAGTCTCAGATTAATTCTTAAACCTCCTGGACTTTTAGAATATATTCAGTCATCCCTATCCATGGGTTCTGTACCCACAGATTCAACTAACCAAAGATGAAAAATATTCAGGGAAAAAAATACCAGAAAGTTCCAAAAATAAAAACTTAAATTTGCCATGCACTGGCAACTATTTACATATCCTTTACATTCTATTAGGTATTATAAGTAGTCTAGAGATGATTTAAAGTATATGGGAGGATGTATATAGGTTATATGCAAATACTATGCCATAAGAGACTTGAACATCTGTGGATTTTGATATGGGGTAAGGGAGGAGTATTCTGGAACCAATCCCCTGCAGCTATTGAAGGAGGACTGTGTGTCTATATATGTATATATACTTATATATATTATATCCTAGAAGACATAACTGTTTAAAAACCACAGTATAGTCATAGAAATAGAGAAATAAGCCCCTCTGCCTATACTGGGCTTGAAGAGACATTTTATAGTCACATGAAAAAAATCCCTCTACTTAATTGTGATATTTGATTCATTTAAAGATATTTTAATCAGGACAAATGAAAGGAGAAGTATTATTTTGTTTTGTTTTTTTTTAGACTAATCCATGTAATCATCCCTTTGCATGGTGGCAAATGGCTATTTGATTGTGAATCTCTTACTTCGCAACTATCAAAAACTAAGTGAAATTTCCTGCTGAGACAAAACAAAGTTTGAAATTAATGTCTTTAGATATTTGAACACAGAGTATTAGACATGGTCATGATGAAAAACATTCAATGAGCTCTGTACCTCTAAACATTTATTGATAAAATTGTATAATGTTCCCTATCTCCTAGGACACTTCTGAGGAGTAAACATAATATGTCCACGCATTTCATAACATGGCCTGGCAGAAAGTAAACCCTCCATAAATCTGAACTGATTCTTCTTGAAGTGGAGATGGTGGTGCTGGTGGCGGTGGTGGTAGTTTGATGCCTAAAACTCCTTTTTATGAGCGGAAGTGAAACTCCCAGGATCATCAGTTTCCTGTGTAAACTTCCTGGCTGAGAAACCCCATCTCTAAAGAAAGCCTTTGGTGTACTTTACAATAGGACTATCAGAATAAAAAAGAAAGCCCTAATCTGCTTTAATCTCTTTGATCCTGCTGGTTACAACTCTATTAATTGCTTTAATGCACTGACCAGTCATCTACCATGTGTCTTATTAACTGTTACTCTTGTTATTACACTTAGATTGTACAACTCCATTAATTCAATGTAAGAATGATAATACTCTTATTCATAATGATAACAACCACATAAATAAGAGCAGCTACTATTTATTTTAGTACTTGCTCTGTGCCAGGCCCTGTTCTTAGCACATTAATTGAGCTACTATTCATTTTTTACAATAACCCTAATGTGGTAGATATTATTATACCATTTTACAGATAATATTGAGTCTCTTAACGGTTGAAGAGCTTCCATAAAGTTACAAGATTGCAAGAAGGTGGGCTGGAATTCTGTCTGAAATCTGACTTGAGAATCAGATTCTTAAACTGCACTTGTGATTGTTTCTAAAATTTAAAGAGAGAAAACAAAACTTAGATTAAAAGGAGTCATGCTTGTTCTTTCAAAGAGGGCTCTGTCAGAGTCTAGATCTCTGCATAGAACTTTGACTCTGACTATAGTGCTCATTTCACAACCCCTACTACTCTGATAGTTAACATATGAAAAGCCTTGATCAATGCCTGTTAATTAATTTGAGCCCCATTAAGATTTTTAAACTAAAACATATTTATAACAACAACAGCAAAAGTATAATTTGAGTGGCAAACATATTTTACTGATCTGCTTATTTCATGCACATATCCTCATGTGGAAAGAGATTTATGTATCAGCCAATATTTTCAACATCATCTGTACAAACATTAGATAGAATTCTTGAGGCATGTCTGTGTACCTAAAGATGTAGTGAACATTCTCTTTACTAATGGATTAGAGTTTGACCAACCTAGACAGCATATTAAAAAGCAGAGACATTACTTTGCCAACAAAGGTCCATCTAGTCAAAGCTGTGGTTTTTCCAGTAGTCATGTATGTATGTGAGAGTTGGACTATAAAGAAAGCTGAGCACCGAAGAATTGGTGCTTTGGAACTGTGGTGTTGGAGAAGACTCTTGAGAGTCCCTTGGACCACAAGGAGATCCAACCAGTCCATCCTAAAGGAAATCAGTCCTGAATATCATTGGAAGGACTGATGCTGAAGCTGAAACTCCAATACTTTGGCCACCTGATGAGAAGAACTGACTCACTAGAAAAGACCCTCATGCTGGGAAAGATTGAAGGTGGGAGGAGAAGGGGACAACAGAGGATGAGATGGTTGGATGGCATCACTGACATGATGAATATGAGTTTGAGTAGGCTCTGGGAGTTGGTGATGGACAGGGAGGTCTGGCGTGCTGCAGTCCATGGGGTTGCAAAGAGTCGGACACGACTGAGCGACTGAACTGACTAGAGTTTGATACAGCTCAGAATAGGGAACAATATCTTGGCATCAAAATCACAACCAGGAAATCCAAACAAAGAGAAGGAGCAATGGGGCATCTTTTACCTCTGCCCCAAATTGCAGAGACTGAGGGAAAAATGCTCAAAGATTTATGGATTTGACATTCCCTTCCTTTGTGGGGGTCTGATTTATAAATTAAGAAACTGAGACAGAGAGAGGTTAGGCAGCCTGACTTAAGTAAAAGCTTTATGCTTAAACTGAGTCTATCCAGACTACCAAATTTTCGTCTTTTAGCCCATTTATTTTCCCTGCCTTTTTAAGATTATTATCAAGATCAAATAAAATATTCAGTGACTGTCCACCTCAAATTTCAAGCCTAAACATAAAAACACAAATGTATTACTCTTATTCTTGCTTATTTCTGAGTGACATTTTAAAAATTCTAACAAATGTTGGAAGAAAGTAAAAAGATCATCTCATAGCAATGTATGGAAATTATGTGGCAGCTAAAGCAAACTATAAATATGTCTCTATTTCTTTGGGGCTTATGTTATCATTTCATGAAGCAGGGACGTGAAATTCAACATTTCAAATTACTCTTCAGAAAAACTTAAGATCAGTATCCCTCCAAAAATATTGATTCTATAAGACGATCCAAATAAGTGTGTAAAAACATCAACAATTTTTAAGAAGATAAAGTGTATGGAGATTTGTTGAAAGTTGAAACTATTAAATGATTACAACTTTAAACATGAATAAGAAAAACATATGAATAATAATTTGTAGATTGAAAACCATACGATCTCAGAAGGAAGCAAAAAAATAAAAGATTTGGAATGCTTACTGGCTACTCATTATTATTATAGCTGAACTATATTCAGTGCATTTTAAGAGTAAGTCTAACCTTAGAAAAGTATAGTGCTTATGAAATTTGGGTCAGATGAAGCAGTTGTATAGATCTGAGAGTCATCAGCCTGCCTATCCAATATCACTCTTCTGTCTTCTAGAGTTGCCTTTCAAAATATGTGAAATGAGAAGGAAAAAAAAGAATTGTGCTCAAGATAGTTCTTCTAGAAAAATTATTTCACTACTGGAGAATTTTAACTCAGGTGTTTTTACTATGAAAGTAGTTTCTACCCCATAAAATTAGTTTGAAGGTGATAGGTCAGCTTACCATTTGTAACTGAACGTGTATGTAAGTTTTCACATTTTTCAAGGGAAATTGGCTAAAAATTATAGCTAGGTTATGATATGGGTCCATAATACCACATTCTGTTATTTTTTAACTATAGTTGTAAATATTGTTATTAATAATATGTGAAGTAGGTTTTAAAAAATGAAGAAAGAATATTATTCAACTCTCAGCAAGTGTTTATTGAATATCTGCTCCATGCCAACCACTGATCTTGTTGCTGATCAGTGGTTTTTGCCTGCATTGAGCAGACAATCTGGTGGAGATTTATTTTCCCATTTTGGGTGGGAGGGCATAGTGCATGGCTATCCCTAAGTATTATGATCTAGGGAATCCTAACGTTTCTTCTCCATCTCCCTGAACCTTCCTGAATCACCAGGGCACCCAATTCACTCATGAGATTTTAAGTCTCTCACTGAAATTCTCACCTAGAATTGCCCTAACCCTACATTTTTTCAACTTTCTGGAAGCTGATGTATGGGACTCATGAAACAATATACCCCACTTACACACACTTGCTCATGTCAAAAACATCCAATTCCATTGCTATAATTCTATTTTATGGTGATGTGTTAGCATTGATCAGTATTATCATCTGCATCATTTGGGTCAGAAAATACTCATTCCTGATTAATGTCAGTAGAATCTCCACATATTAAAATATAAATCATCAGGAAAAATGATCAAAAAATAGGCTTAGGTAGCTTGAAAATCACGATGAGAGGTGATAAAACTTAGAAAATCTGCCATGGAAAGCATTTTATCCAATTTTAAAGACTCCCTTGTGGCTCAGCTGTTAAAGAATCTGCCTGCAGTGCAGAAGACCTAGGTTTGATCCCTGGGTTGGGAAGATCCCTGGAAAAGGGAAAGGCTGCCCACTCAAGTATGCTGGCCTGGATAATTCCATGGACTGTATAGTCCATGGGGTCATGAAGAGTCAGACACGACTGAGTAACATTTACTTTCACTTTTAAAGATTCTCAGAGAAATCAACCTTATATCAACTTTCCCGAGGGTTAATAAATAGTTCTTTCTCTTTTCAAGGAAGTATATTAAGAATTAATCTAATTCCTTTTCATTATAGCTTTAGTTCATTTCTCTTTTGCTGTCAATGTGCTGTGCTTAGTCATTCAGTCGTGTCCAACTCTTTGCAACCCCATGGACTATAACCCACCAGGCTCCTCTGTCCATGGGGTTTCTCCAGACAAGAATACTGGAGTGGGTTGCCATGCCCTCCTCTAGAGGATCTTCCCAACCCAGGGATTGAACCCAGGTCTCCTGCATTGCAGGCGGATTTTTGTCAATAGTTGTTTATTAAACCTTTATACATAGATGTTCAAGGAATAAGGGATATGGTATTCTTTATAATAATCCTTCTTCAAGATAAAGATAAACTGAAACACCAGGAGTAGCATTGAAATGTATGATATATTTAGTTGGCATAATTCATCTAAAATATACCAATTATATAAGTGTGCTTAATTTCTGAACATTTTCTCATAATAAATTAGAACTCATATCTTTATGTCTACTGGATGATAATAAAGAGATGATGATATTTATTATCATACAGTTTGATGTGGTTGATATTATTGAGATCTTACAATGTGCTTGGCATTGGATTGATCCCTTTTAGGTAGATTTTATCACATGCATTTTCTTCTTTAATTATTTTAACCATCTTGAAAAGTGTTGGGGCTTTCAAGGTGGCGCTAGTGGTAAAGAACCTGCCTGCCAACGCAGGAGACATAAGAGGCACGGGTTTGATCCCTGGGTCGGGAAGAACCCACACCAGTATTCTTGCCTGGAGAATCGTATGTCCAGAGGAGCCTGGTGGGCCTGGAAGGCTACAGTCCATGGGGTCACAAAGAGTCGGACACGACCGAGTGACTAAGCATGCTCGTAAAGTATTATCTCTCTATAAACAAGTCTTGGAGATCATACTCAGGGAGTCTGAAACCAGAACTTGCACTCTTACTCTGAAAAGTGAAGTGTTCATTAACAAATCCTATCAGGAAATTCATCAGCCGCATTATTGGCTCAATTACCATGGGTTTGGAAGAAATAACAGCTGTCTTGACCTGGTTAACTTTATAGCATTTATTAGACACAGGCTTATTTATTCTGTTTTACAAGTTTATTTTTATACATGAATAAATGAATTTAGAAACTGACAGTGTTGGCTGCTGTGAAATTTCAAGGGTCTTTGTAAATTGTAATTAGTTATCTGCACATAAATAACTAATTTATCCTTAAGTCAGTATGACTTACATCTTTTGGAAACGTAATTGTCCATGTTATGGATTTTGTAGAGAAAGGATGTGAACCTCTCTTTATTCTTATGTCGAAATAGCTACAAATTTATTATGGTGATGTGATAGCAGCTGCATGATGTCCTGAGCCATTCGGGTGGATTTGTCCAAAGTGCTGTTTGGAGTCCCAGAAAAGCACTGGGACTATTAACAAACAATGAGAACTACCCCACCACTATGGTGAAGTGCCTTTGGAAATGAGGGTATAAGGCAAACTTTGTTCCATATCCGTATATATTAAGAGTGAAATGGAGTATTGGTTATACAGACTGAATGGATTTAGGGAAAACAGCAAGTTCCAGAGTTAACTAACATTATTCAAACAGTTATTAATGCAGTGCAGGGCAAGAGAGAACTTCTGGATCTTAGTCATATTTTATGATTTTTCTGAGAAAATTTAAGATGTTTTCTATCTCAATTGTGATTTTACAAAGTTAATATATACCATGGATATATAGACCATAGAAGTGATCCTATGTTTTAGGGGACTGGCATTTGAAAGTATTTAATTTCAAATGTTTCAGTGATGGTAAAACTGAAAAACCTCAGTATTTATATATAATAAACAAAGCATAATAGCCAACTAATAAAAGCAAACACTTTAAGTGCAAGTCTACACATGCTTGAAATAATGAAATTTCTATACAGATTTATTCAAGTTATTTGAGTTAGCTACAGAGACTTTGTGTGAGTGTTGTACATACATACTTTGAATGAAATTAGGTTAGAATAGTTCAATGAATTGATACCTGGATTTTATTTGGCTGAAAAAAACTATCTTGTACATCAAAAGGCAGTAAACATTGTATGTCTTTTCATGCTCTACTTGGAAGTTACATGAACTGATAACAAGTTTGAAATATTCAAATACGGGCACAGTGTCTCACTATTACCCTCTCCCTACAGGTTGTGTATAAAAATAATGATGTAAGGCTGGAATTATCTCGACTTGCCAAGCAAGGTGACCCAAAGATGAAGATCCATGGAGTGGTGGCATTTAAATGTGAGAATGTTGCAACTTTGGACCCAATCACCTTTGAAACCCCAGAATCCTTCATCTCTTTGCCTAAATGGAATGCAAAGAAAACAGGCTCCATATCCTTTGATTTCCGTACAACGGAGCCAAATGGCCTCATCTTATTTAGTCATGGCAAGCCACGACACCAAAAAGATGCCAAGCACCCACAGATGATAAAGGTAGACTTCTTTGCTATTGAGATGCTGGATGGCCACCTCTACCTCCTCCTGGACATGGGATCAGGTACAATCAAGATCAAAGCCCTGCAGAAAAAGGTGAATGATGGAGAATGGTATCATGTGGACTTCCAGAGAGATGGACGGTCAGGTAATTGATCATTTTTTATGCTGTTTATCTGTTAGAACACCATTCGTAAGGAATTAAGATCAATTCATATTAAAGAGTTCTTGCATTTCTCTCTTTAGGGGAAAGGAAATTTTTATTATTTCTGTTTCACATCATATAAGAATTAGAATGAGCTAATTAATCGTCATAGTTGGGCATCAAACCCCAAATGCTCAAATGACTTCAAGAACAGCTTCTTAAATGAACATTAAATGGATAATCAAGTGCCAAATCTTGCAAGAAATTTTATCTTGAGTTTGCAAATGACAAAACTCAAGGTTCTTATGTTCCCAATTCTCTCTTATATCATTGGATGTCGGGAGGTGCCTAAAGTGGCAAATGTAAAATCTGGAAAAAAAATCAATGATTCATATATATCAAATCCTTAGTTTAATACAATATATATCAAGTCCTTAGTTTAACACAATATAGTTTTTATCCATGATGGGCCTACGGTATCAAAAACACTTTAATCAATACAGGATTTCAAGGATGCTGGCAAAACTCTGCTGCCTTCCAGATAGCTTCCCTTTCTGATAAAAAGAGGTTTCAAATTCCACCAACAAGAATTTATTTCCTTTTGCTGCACTTATTATTATAATTATTTTTTTTTCTGAAGTCCTAGTGAGGTGGGGGGAAGGAGGGCATGTGGTAGGGAGGCCTGAAGAAATACCGTTTATTTACTCTGAAGTGCGGAACTAGATTAGGGGGCTTAGGGAGTTGAGCAGTGTTAGGTTTATGTGGGCAAGGACCATACAGGCAAAGGAAATAGCATTTAGAAACCCAGAGGTGATGGGGGGGTGGGGAGAGAAACAATTTGTTTCAGGTCTGCAACTGTATATTATGTCTTTCTTCACCCTTTACTTTCATGCTGATTGGACCTCACTTACAAATCAAGTTATTTTCTAATTGAAGATGCTTGAGTTTTAGACTTAGCCACTCTCCTCTCCCTCCCCCAAATCTCTTACTTGGTTTTATACTATACCATCCTCTCTGGATTCTCCACTAGATACCAGTATAAGCTTGGCCTCAGCATTGTTTTATTGGCCTGGATTTCTTTCTTTGCGAAGCATCTTGGGAAGGATTCACTGGATTCCAGTACCAGGGACAGGGACTTAACAGTGATGGAGACTAGGATTCTACGTGTTTGCAAAGTTTTCTTAAGGACATGATTTGGTCAGCCACATTCGGAAACCACAGGTCAGATGACACCGAGAGTGCTTCTTTCAGATCCAAGAATCGTGACTGCCATCCCAGGTTGGCAGGGCCTTGCTGAAGTGCTGGGGTGAGCTCCCCTTCTCACTACAGACTTCCATGTCATTGTCTGTTTCTGGCTTCTCTGCAGCAGAGCAGTTTGCTATTTTACAATTATTCATGCCTTCATTTTCTGTTTATCTATCTAGAATATCATATTTACCTTTTTGGAAATATCTTTTTTTTTGTCCACTAAAATAAAGAGATGAAATGTATGAAAATTGGGAGGGAGGCAGAGGTGAGGGTGAAGTGTTGAAGGACGGTCAGAAGCCATTGCTCTGATCCCCAGGAATTGTACAGACAGTTTCTGATGCATTCTTCTCTGCAAACTTGGTCTCTGTGTTCTTTCATTCCTCTAAAGAAATTCAAAAGGAGAAGAAGCTATTGTTCTGTGTAGTCTGTGCGATGTTGTCATATTCTCCAGCATCTTAGATGATTGAGAGCAAACAGTGAAAAAAGGATTTTTTTGGTCTGTTGTACCATACTGTGCATTACAAATTGGATTCCTCTTTGTTTTTCCGATTTAAGCTGAGAAGAGTTCATTGATATGAATACAGAAATATAGCAATAGGTGGCCACCTGTTGGTTTCCCCCAGCCTATTTCTATCAGAGTTAACAATTAATTTGCTTCTGAAGAACCTTCAGAAAGAAGACTTAAAAGAGGATGGGAACATGACTAATCTTGTGTTTGACATACTAACTTATGGATGCTTTCACTTGACTTAAAATATATCTAGAACTAATTTTGAAGGTAACTTTCAAGAATATATATAATTTTAGTCAGATATTATAACAATTTAAAACATAACTGATCAGATTAGTAGGTATCTTTTGAAAGTTCAAAGGGGCAAAAAAAAAAAAAAAATACTACACTTCAGATCAGTTGTATTTCTTTCACCTAAAATTTTTTCTAGGTATTTTCTAACTGTATGGAAAAGTATGTAGTTAATGTCCAAATTTTTTTAAGTGCAAAATGATATGAAATGGAAAATAAAACCATTCATTATTCATTTGATAATAATGATTTATACCTGGATATTTCTTTCCAGTCTTAAGTGGTGATGCAATCTAATTAGTTTCCCAAGTTCCCTGGATGACCTATTACAATAAGAATCCGATTAATACTTTAATCCTCAAGCCAAGGAAAATCTACTTTTTTTTCTATTTAAGCTCTTTAATTCATCCAGGTTACCAAAATTTTATTAACTGCTCTGTTTATACCCTTATTGGAAAAGGTCAGAGCAGAAAATATCAACTTTAATTTACAAAGTTCAATGCTGAATGAGAAAAAGAAAGATGATGCATTAAGAGAATATTATTTGCAATAAGAAATAAGATAAAAAAAATGGTGGATTTCTGTTAGAATCCAGTGGAAATAGTTAGTATGCTTGATGTTGGTGTTTTGATGCTAAAGTACTTTAATTTGATAATGATTTCAGGTTAGTGAAAGGAAACAAACAATATAAAAGCCAATGTTCATTCACTAAACCAAATTCTGCCTTTACTAAATTGAAGAGAAAAAAAAAGAGAAAGAGCTCATATTATGTTGGCCTAGCTCAAGGGAGTTTAATGTAGTTTTAATAACTGCAGCTGTTAATATTTTATATATATAGTATTTTAATTAAGTTCTATATTTGCACATTGCATTGGTTTGGTATAAAGCAGCTTTTAAAAGATTGAATGACTAGCTGTACTAGCTTTTATTTTACTTAAAGGATATTTCTGAGTTATACTTGGTGAAATACTAAAATTTATAGCTCAGTTAAAACTAAGAAGGGGCTTCCCTGGTGGCTCAGATGGTAAACAATCTGCCTGCAATGCAAAAAAGACCTGGATTTGATCCCTGGGCTGTGTTCCCCTGGAGGAGGGAATGGTGACCCACTCCAGTATTCTTCCCTGGAGAATTCCATGGACAGAGAAGCCTGGTGGGCTACAGTCCATGAGGTCACAAAGAGTCAGACACGGCTGAGCAACACTTTCACTTTTGAAACTAAGAAACATAGTATTTCAAGAAATAATTTGTTTTGCCCACATTTCACATCAGCTATATTCAGAAGCTATATGAAAATTACTCTTAATATAATATGGGAAATGACACTGCTATGACAGGGCAACGTTGGCTGATTTCTGACAGATGGACAATGAAGGTCATAGCTATTGATTTATCTGGGAACCTCTTTGGCTGAATATTTTAAAAGCACTTAATGATCCATATTATCTCTGTTATTAAAATAGAGGAATCCTGGGCCTAGGAATTATTCTTTCTCTTATGACCATACTAAAATTAGTAGGGCCAGCAGTCATGGTCATTAACTTGATGCTAATAATTCTTGGATATCTTGTTCAGAGATTGAGTTAAAACTATATTGGTAGATAGATTGAATTTTTTATATTCCCCAGTTTATAAAGGAAATCCATGTATAACAAGGACTGTCTTATTTATGTTTATATCCACAGGTCCTGGTGCTTCTATATGCAGGAATAGGTGCTCCGTACATATTTGGTATAAGAAAAAGATAAAGAATAAGAACATGTAAATGGCTCAGTGCCAACCCACCCCAGTATTCTAAAAATAGTAACATCATTACACTTCAAGAGTAATAGCACTCTTTTAGTTGTAAATGCAACTTTTTAAAGGAATTATGTTACTTCCTAAAAACAGGGTAACAGGTCTTCTTTTATGAATATAATGTCATCCTCCAAGCCAGGATGTCTGGGGAAAAATGCAGTGGGGGAGTTAAACAATTGTTAGATGATTGTGATAAGCCTCGTATAAAAATGACAACCTTTTATGAGAACAGAACTGCTATTCCTGCTTGTTCATGAGCTCCCTGTATCATGTAGTGAACATGTAGGTAGAAGGAGCATTAATCCTGAAGGAACGTGTCCGCTTCTTTCTGAGGGCTAGAATACGCAGCCACAGTAACCACACTACTGACGAGGAAGACAGTCACTCAGGATGTCCATTTTTCTGGTTATTTGTCCTTCTGTCCTTCGTTCACTAAGAGGTGGGTACATGAGCCCTTTGTCTAGTAAGAAGTATCACCTTCATCTGAATACTGTTCCAGAATTTTTCAGCACAATTAATTGTATTAGGTTATATGTCCCTTCTTCCACTCCATAACTTGGGGAAAGAAAGACTTTTTCACTTCCAAACTTTGACTAACACTGTTTTGCCGCAGCTGTTCTCTCTGTAGTTCTCTGGTGGCCTGCTTAGCCTGTGACTGGTCACGTTGGGGGTAGAGGGGACCAAGCCACAAGTGGCATTTTCAGATCCTGCACCAAACGGCAAAGGAAGAACCATACAAAATGCCAGCCTGACTTTGGGTCAGAGTGTATGATTTGAATGTCACAAAAAGTGGATATGCTCAATATATAGCATAATTGCCTAACAGAGCAAGAGTCCTAAGTTGCTGAGTTAATAAATATGATTGATGGGACTCACTACTCCGCAAACTTTAAAGGATGAACAGCTAGTATTTTCTTACCAACCCTTCTTACCTTTTCTAGGGTTTCCCTTTGCCTCGCTTTTGCTCCCAAACTCAGTACTAGATCACCTCCCAGGTATTTAACTAAAGGATGAATTGTGCTAAAATTAAGAGGAAGTTAATGACTGTTTTCTTGGGGCAGAGACATCATTTAAATTTGCATTAAGCTCTTTGACTGAGTCAAGAGTATCCTCTCAAGTATTTTTATAGTAAACTGCCAGTCATTTTTTTCTAATTTTTGCAAACCATCATTGCACATTGACATCAAAGAGAAAACTCATTATTCTCGTCAAAGTCTGCTTGTGTACAGCAGGGTATAGCAGATTGTATCAGCAGTTATTCATGGATAAGCCTGCATTTAACAGTTAAGAAGCCATTGAGAGTTGAATTGAAGTCACAGAATTCCAGTTTAAGAACTAGAAATTACAGAGGGAAAAGCACAAGGCTCTCTCCAGAGCACATAATTAGAGGTTTATGGTAATCACTGTTTGATGTGAGCAGCACTTTCTAGCTATCTATTACCAGCACTGATTTCTGTGTATACCATTCATGAACCACCCCTCTTACACATTTCTACTTGAACAACCATTAGAGGATTTCTCTGTTTAGGTCTTGATTTGAATTTGCCCTCTGACTATAAACATTCCTCCCATGCCTCTACCTAGTAGCCTGTTGCATACATTTGAAATAACATTAAGTGCATGTATAATGCTTTATTTTGTACCCATGTCCATTAAACACCACTACCCATCCATGGGAAGACTAAAATACCTTATCAGTAATTTATCAATTATTTGACAATCCTAATGACCAGATGAAGTCAATGTTGCATATGAAAATTTTTTGAATGGAGAGAGAGGGAAAGGCAACAGCTGAGTTTCTTCTTCTAAAACACGTTCAGAATAAATAAATGAATATAAGGATCAATTTAATAAAATGTAAAATACAGACATGTCATGAATTAAGCAGGTACATATACAAACACACAGCAGTTTTCAGTTTCAAAACATTTTCACTTTTGCATATATTCCTCTATTTTTTGTTAACAAGTACATATATTTTATACAGTTGCAATTAAAGTACAAACTTACTTTTTCAGGCTGTTTGTTTAATATAATATCATGAATTCTTTTTTAACTGAAAAATATCTAAAGTAACAACACTTATTCTGTGGGAATTATGAAAAGGACATCTAAGAATCAGAGTTTGCAGAGGCACCTTCACCAAGCTTCCGGGGCTGTAGGACTCAAATGTATCAGTGTTTATAGCTGTAGTGTATGTCTGTAGGAAAGAAAGTCATGGAGACAATCATAGGCAGCACCCATCTAAGCGCTGCAGAAGGGACCTGACTATTCCACCCCACTATAGAGACAGAGGCAGGTCATGTTACCTGAGATAAGGGAAGGTGTCAGACCACCCTAGGCTAACGTTATTAAAACTCCCATCATAAATGAATAAATATACACTTGGATTATAAATTGGCATCTCTGAGGAAACATTTCATATCATGCGATAGCTAATTTCTCAAGAGAGTTAGTAACTTGGCATTCATATTTTATATATTGGTCTTGGGAGTTGGTTGACAGATATGTATGCATAAAGATATAATATGAAGACTTTCATTATAATTTAGTTTAAAACTGAATTTTTTAAAAAAATTAAAGTTAAAATGCTCATCAATAGAGGACAAACTCAGAGAGGTGGAACCTCTCTTTCTAAATCTACTAAATCTTTCTAGCCTGCCCTTTCAAGGGGCAGACTCTGGAACTTGGTGTCAGGTACATCCTCAAGATGTGAATGTGTGGCAAAAACCACCACAATATTGTAAAGTAATTAGCCTCCAAGTAAAATTTAAGAAAAAAGAAAAATGTGGGGGAGCACACACAAAAAAAGAAATAAGTATTTAACTGACCACACACAGCCATAGTGGCTGTCACTGTGGCGTGCTGAGCAGAAATCTGTAGAAATTCTAGAAAATAATATTTTAATTGCTGTGATATATGTCACTTGATTGATATTTACAACTTCCCAGCATTGTGTATGATCATTTTAAAAATTCATATGTATAAATATACTGTTGTGAGTATGTGTGCTTGTATATGTGCCTGTGCTTAATTCATGACATATCTGTATATGTCATATAAATATGTACATGTAATATATGTACATATAAATATGTACTGTTAGTTAAAAAGTTTAGTCAGCTCATAAAGTACATAAGTGAAGTTTTCCTTTTCTACACACTTCCATAATGAATTCACTCCCCACTTCCATTGGTAAAAGAATTTGGTATTGAAAAATTCCAGATATTTTCCTATGCACCAACATATCTATAAATATAATTATACATATAAAATAAATGTAGAGCTTCTTTTTTACATAAAGGTCACCCTTTACCAATTATTGGGTGACTTAAAAAATATTAACTTTTTTTAGGCCATCCTTTGTAGTGATATCATATATATCTAGTTTAAAGATACCAATATTTACTTATTCCTCTATTATATTCCTCTATTGATGGAGGAATATCAAACTTTTAAATGTTGCTTCAAGATTTTTTTTCATAAATCTTTTAATTTCTGAAATTCCCAGCTCACAGAGGACATTTAACATTTTTAAAAATCCAGTTTTAAACTAATTTATAATGAAAGTCTTTATATCTTTATGCATATTGATCAGAATTTCTGTAGGATAGATTATGGGAGCTGGAATTGCTGTGTTAACTACATTTTTAAAGATAATCAAAGGTTATTTTTACTAACAAACTGTTTCAGTCTACACTCTTTAAAAAAAACTACCTATTTTTGGCTCTGCTGGGTCTTGGTTGCTGGCTTTCTCTAGTTGCAGAGAGCAGGAGCTACTCTCTATTTGTGGGGTGTGGGCCTTTCATTGGAATGGCTTCTCTTTTTGCATAGATTGGGCTTTAAAGCTTGAGGGCTTCAGTAGTTGTGGGGCATGGGCTCAGTAGTTGCAGCAAGCGGGCTCCAGAGTGTCAGGACTTCAGTCATTGTGGAACACAGGCTTAGTTGCTCTGCGACATGTGGAATCTTCCCAGATCAGGGATCAAACCTGTGTCCCCTGCATTGGCAGGCAAATACTTAACTACTTGACCACCAGAGAAGTCCCAATCTACACTCTTATCTGCAGTGTATGAGCTGTCCTTTTCTCCTTTCTCTTGGCTTTTACTAAGAAATATCTAACTTTTAAGTGTTGCTTCAGGATTTATTTTTTCATTTATCTGTTTAATTTCTGAAATTCCCAGCTCACAGTAATCCAAGTAAACAAGAAGCACATAGTAATAACTGAAAAACAGAATATTAAGATTGTATTTTTGTTTTGTTTTCAAGCAAAATTAATTTTTGTTCTTATTATAAACCTAATACATGAAGTTGTTTTTTAAAAAGACATAGAAAACTGAAAAGAAAGAAAGAAGATAGAAAAGAGGAAGCAAGAAAACTATGCTTATATGATTGTACTACTTCAAAACTCCCATTATTAATATTTTGGTATTTTTACTATCTATTTATGGGAATTGTGTATTTTTCATTTTGCGTCACACACTGAAATCAGTGCTTCATTCTGTTTTCATTGCTTGTATTATGCCTTTTCACCAAGTTTGGTTTTGTTAATAGGATACTAAATTCAACAAGTAAGTGTATAAGTTTGTGGAATCTGATTTTCTTCAGGAATGAGGGGTGAAACAGAATTGTTGTTGTTTAGTCAACAAGTCCTGTCCAACTCTTTTGTGAGCCACACTGAAGCTTAATAAATCTGTTATTTGACCAAGCTCCTGAGCTAGTTAGTTGCAAAGCTAGAACTTGAAAATTGGTTCCTTTGACCAGGTAAAATCATTTCCCATTAGAACACACTTTCTATTCCCTTATTTGTCAATCACTTAAACTTTTGCAGTAATTTAAAACTTGCAACCAAATTAACATTGTAAATCTCACCTTTGCTTCATGTTTCTTTTCACCCTCTAAGCTAATTGGGAAATAGAATAGCCAAGAAGAACTGGATGAGAAAAAGAGTAGAAACTAACAATTTATAAATACCAGACCAAAACATGAAGCTAATTTCCACTTTTATAGCTAAGTTTTCCCCTATGTATATTTTTACATTAAGATGAATTTATATTATTTATGCTTATGGATATTTTTAAACATTAACTAATCTATTTAGTTTATTACTTTTGTTTTACCTCTTGCACATACCATGAAAACAACTAGATTTAAATGTTAATATAAGTTAACATGGGTGCTTCCCAGGTGGCTCAGTGATAAAGAATCTTTCTGCCAATGTAGAAGATGTGGGTTTGATCCTTGAGTCAGGAAGACCCCCTGGAGAAGGAAATGGCAACCGACTCCAGTATTCTTGCCCGGGAAATCCCATGGACAGAGGAGCCTATGGGCTACAGTCCATGGGGTCTCAAAGAGTCAGACACAACTGAGTGACTGAGCACACACCCAAGTTAATGTGATTTCTATATTAAGATGTTAAAAGTCCTATGTACACAGATACCTTTGTTTTCAGCTGAAATTTCATTTCTTTAAAAGTAAAATAGCACAGCAGGGTACTTTGGATTCTTAAATATTGAAGCATGAAACACCAATCCAAGTAAGTCCCCAAATATGTCTGCCATCTACATATTATAGCAGCTCAGATATAACAGTGTTTTATAACACTGTTATAAAATAAAGTTAAAATTAAAGTTAAAATAAATTAAAGTTAAAAAATAAAATGTTTTATTTGCCAGAAGCTTCACATGTAATTATAGTGGAAGAAGGTAAAATGTGTGAAATAATCAACTGTTTCAAAGAGAACATGCCAGTGTTTGTCATTCCTGGAAAAATGATAGAGGGATAATCCAATAGCACACTCAGATTTGTTTTCGTTTAAGTATTTATTTACATATGATCATACCTCAACCTTTGGAAATGCTTAATTCCTATTGATATATACAACTGCAGCAACCACTCAAGGCCTTTAATTATCAATGAATAAGATTTAAATATTCATTTCATATTTTCTTGGTAATCATTGCCTTTGTAATTCAATTATAGTGAAATAGGCACCTGAGAACATTAGTACTGAAATTTCAGTGTTCTCCTATGTAAGTGCTAACCTTAATACTAAAATTTCAGTGTTCTCCGATGTAAGTGTTAACCTTAATACTGAAATTTCAGTGTTCTCCTATGTAAGTGTTAAGTTGACTTGATTGAATTTGGAAATTCCGTCATGAGTTTTTTTGCTTAGGTAAAAATGTCCCTTGATTCATGTCAATGATAAAATCATTAAGGAACTAGGGATTCAAATCCTTTACCTGAAACAGGTGTGTTTCAGGACAGTTGCATGTGGGAAGCCTAAAATATCAATCTCTATTTTGAGTTTGACTAACCAATAAAATATAGGTATTATTTCAAATAAATTTTTACTCTTTGAATCTTCAAAACATAAAAATAATCATTTCTGTTCCCTCTCAAGTCCTACCCTTTTCCTTTTTTTGCCATCCCTTTTACAAAGATTTTCTAACATGTAAGTGAATTGACAATGCATGTAAAGCATCTAGGTGATTTGGGGTCACAGTCATTTCATTCTGCTTGTTTGTAAACTATTTCAGTGAATAATATCTAATACATGCATTGTTCATGGAGACTCTATACCTTGAAACTGGGGCTAAATGAAAGTGTTGATTTTCTTGGATTATATTTGACTTGAAGTTAGGATCATATTCTTTTGCTTCTTCTCCACCTTTCATTATTCTTCTTCCCATGAGAAGTCTCAGACTGTCTCTCAAAGGGATAATAAGGAGAAAAGCAATCTTACCCTTTATGATAGTAACTTCTCGATGTTTTTTGAACATAGGATACAACCTGTCAGTTAGTTCTGAAATGAGTTTGGTGGGTCATGTCTAGCCTTTGTATTAATATACTTATAAGAAAGCATCATCAGAGTGTCTCAGAAGTAGAGATATTTTCCTGTTAAACAGATATTTCAATGTGTGAATGTATGTGTGTGTGTGTTTGTGTTCACTGGGCTGCATGAAAACTATGGTTTCACTTTAGTTGTTGTGATCAGAAAAGTCTACTCTAATCTCAAAGTTATAGTGGATATCTTACTCTGGCCACAGCAAGAATATCCATAGAGACATAATCTTTGCTCGCTCAATCGTGTTTGACTCTTTGTGACCCTTTGGATTAGAGCCTGCCAGGGTCCTCTGTTCATGAGATTTCCCAGGCAAGAATACTGGAGTGGGTTGCCATTTCCTCCTCCAGGGAATCTTCCTGCCCCAAGGACTGAACCCACGTCTCTTGTATCACCTGCATTACAGGCAGACTCTTTAGCAGCTGAGCCACACTGAAATGGGTCATAGAGAAATATCTGAACTTAAATACTTTGTTCAGAGCAGGCACTAATGCACCATACTTAGAAGACCTAGCCACTCCATTCTGTCAGACAAACTCTTCATGGATGATTATCTGAAATATTTGGCAGCAGATTTGCCCCGAGAGTGCAGACATACTGAAGACGGAAACCCCAGAGTGTACTGAACTCTGAAAACTATGCCTAGGAGACAGAGTGAAGTGTTACGCAAAGCCACTGGATTTCCTCATCTCAGGAATCCTCCAAACATCCTCATCCTTAGTGTCGGAATCATAACACCACGAATGAGGACAAGGCAGTTTTTCCCAGTCCTGAGCTAAATCAAACTTATTCCATGAATAAAAAGGCATATGGGGGAAATTGGATACTTTAAAAATATATCCCCCGTCTTGTAAAACTTGCTCTGTGTCTCCTAACAGTTGTGTCTCAATAATATGCATTCATTTCCAGGAAGTCTTCTTGAACTAATTAAAAATAGGGGCTGGCACCTCTCTCTCTTTTATCTTAAAAACCTAAGTCATTGTTTTCCTTGCATATAAAACTTTGCTTTCAACGTATTTTTTTTTTTTTAATGTCCACTTTTCCTTTTATCATTAATACTTAACTCTCATCATTTTCTAACTTACTTTAGCTGCTGCCGTGGTTAGGGATCATGTCTTAATTTACTTATTAGGGCATTTTGGACAGTTAAAAATGCATGTGGTGAAATTCTGTTTAGAACAGTGTCACCATTCTCTCAGAATTATATATTTTATTTCCCCTAAAGGATTTTTAAAATATTTTTCTAAGTAGGATTTTCTGCTCCGTGTATTCCTAAATGAATTTTCTTCTAGACACCTGCACAAACGTGAACAGTAAAAATGAGTACTTGGCCATTTTCCTCTTTTGCTGCCTCCAAAATCCCTATTAGACTCCCTCTTTGGAAGGCCAAAATAGCAATGCCCCTGAGTGTTTCTCCCCTAGGAGCCTTTTCCATTTCTTTCTGTGGAAGTCTAGAGAGACAAATGCGCTCTTAATGACTTGGCCTGCCACAGTCTCTGTCAGCAGCTTCCATTGCCCTTCTCCCTCACAAGGACAGACCCCATTACACTGCTCACATTGGGGAGTGCACCTCTGCTGGGATTGGAGGGTCCCCTGGGCACAGTGCGGGCCCCGGTAGCCGTGTGTGCTTAGACTCACGTTCCACATTCACCGCCGGCCGTAGTTCCATTTGGAGTGGGCCTCAGCTAAACTAAAACACATCTTCCTACTCTCCTTCTGCTTCCCAGTGGTGAAGAACCTGCCTGCCAATGCAGGAGACATGAGAGACGCAGGTTCGGTCCCTGGCCAGGAAGATCCCCTAGAGGAGGGCATGGCAAGCCACTCCAGTGTTCTTGCCGGGGAAGTCCCGTGGACAGAGGAGGCTGGTGGGCTACAGTCCATGGGGTCACAAGGAGTCAGCTGTGGCTAAGGCGACTTAGCATGTGCATACTTACCTCCTACACACATTACCTTTTTCTTTTCTGTCCCCACATTTTGTACCCCATCTTCTGTCTTCAGGCCTCTCCTGTGTGTCTACATCCTAAATCCCTGAGGCTTCTAATCCACTTTCTCTTGTTAGACTCTTTCTAGTCTGCTTTATCATCTAGACCTAAGAAAGAAAGCTGGAATAATCTGGAAATGGGTCAGTGTGGTGTCCATTTTGGGTATCATACCTGCATTTTTACAAAGATCTTTCTGGAAATAGAATATTAGTGGATTGTTGAGTAATCCGGTGGTACACTGCGGAAGTTTTAATCCGGAAAATGCCTTCTATCTTTCCTATTTCTTCTTTTACTGGATTCCATAAATATATATATTTTTTTCTGTAATCGTCAAGTAATCCCTTGTAAATGTCTACCTCTTAAGCCCATGTTTAAGACAGGTTTCTATATATTTATAAACTAATAGAGTAATTTTCTCCTCTTACTGTAGTGAGGAAGAAAAAAAAATGACTTAATTTAAATAAGTGATTAGTTTGGTTTAAAGAAAAAGTAAATGCCTAACTTGACTTGGTTCTTGTGATGAATCATATTACACACATTTATGTAGTGCTTACTACAAACCAGATATTTTACTTGTATTGTTTTATTTAACACTCATATGAGGTAGGTCATATTAGCATGCCCATGTTATGGATGAGTAACTGAGGCCACAAGGGCTAATCAAGATTCATACACCTAAGTGTGTCAGGTTTTGCTATAATCTGTCAACGTATTGTATTCTGTAAAAAAAAAAAAACAGTAAAGTCTATTACAGATAGGGACACAACACAAGCTTTCATTGATTTGCAGATGCATACCAGCTTTGAAAATGAGCACTAACCAAAGAGAGTCTGGCTTTTATTACAGACAGTGATATAGAATGTCAGTTTTTCCTTCTTTCTTTCTCTCCCTCTCCCTCACCTTCTCCCCACAAGCACCCCCTTATCCGTCCTCCCTCCCCCCTCTTCCTTTCTTCCATCTTGGCTGAACTGTTAGAGAGTGATAAGTATGCCATTTTCTCTTCCCTCGTTCTCTCCCTCTTTCCCTCCCTCCCTTTTTCTGCCTTCCTTCCTTCCTTCCCTTCCTTCTTTTTCCCCTAAATTCTTGGAGGTTGACAACACTCCTTCTTGCCTGTACACTTTGGTTTTCATTCCCAAAGTGAAATAACAACCATTTTAAGGACAGTCTGCCTTATTCTTCAAGTTCCTTGATTCCTCAGGTTTCTATTCATTTCCCTGGGAAGTACACCAGGAATAGGAAGAAAAATAAGAAATGTCTGCCCTCAAGAGGTTCACCCGCAGGCAGAAGGCAGAAAGGAAGGGTGGTGTTCAGAAGAGGTTGCCTTCTGTAAAGACCCGTGTGCCCTCTTGTCTTTGCACCAGGTACCATTTCTGTCAACACGCTGCGCACGCCCTACACGGCTCCTGGCGAGAGTGAGATTCTGGACCTGGATGATGAGTTGTACCTGGGGGGCTTGCCAGAAAATAAGGCTGGCCTCGTCTTCCCCACCGAGGTGTGGACTGCCCTGCTCAACTACGGCTACGTGGGCTGCATTCGAGATCTGTTCATTGATGGCCAGAGCAAAGATATCCGGCAAATGGCTGAAGTTCAGAGCACTGCTGGCGTGAAGCCCTCCTGCTCGAGAGAAACAGCAAAACCCTGCCTTAGCAACCCCTGCAAAAACAGCGGCATGTGCAGGGATGGCTGGAACAGATTTGTCTGCGATTGTTCCGGAACAGGCTATCTGGGCAGGTCCTGCGAGAGAGGTACGATTCCAAAATCCGAGCAGCCAGCTCCCCTGAGATGAAAAACGTAGTCAGTGTGGACCTCACACCTTAAATGACCATTGAAATGTAACATGGGCTCTGGGGACGTAAACTCTGCAAACAGAGTGGCCACACAGATGCTTTACTGACAAGTCTGTATTGATTTTCAAAGGGCTTGATTCTGGGAATGCACAGCCCTTTAAGTATATCTCAGGAATACATAGTAAGGTCCTTTGCATCCTCGGGGGTGTGGGCCTAAGATGTATCATAGACAATCACTGTCTCTTTTGCCCAGTTTTTAATTTCCAGACACTAGAAAGTAAAAAAAATAAATAAAACGAATGAATCCAGCATACTTTTGGCATCTAGTGCTAATATGTAGGTCAAAAATAGCATTTGAAGCAAAATCTAAGCTGTAAGTTGCAACTTCCCTGACACTGAGCCTGTTCATTTTACTTTAGTCGACCTTCTCAAGGTTGAAATTTGAAGAGTAAGGTGATTTTAAACCATTTAAGTTACACCAGTATTTTCAGAAATGAACCCTAATTTCAGAGACACTTACCTTGGTCTAAGACCCAGCTGATTACAGAAGGTTTCTTTACCAATTTGATATTAAGGCTTATTGTGTCTGGAAGCTCTGAGTGGGTGCCTCCGTTTCCTTCTCTAGCAGAAGGCAAAGCTACATTTTTTTTTTTTTCTTTTCTTCTCCCATTAGAAGGAAAATGAGGGATAAATGAAAGTAAAGTGTGATAGCTGCCACTGCTCATCTAGAGACCAGTCAAAAGGAAGAAATAGCAGAACAAATAGGTCTAAGTATGTTTTTTCATCGACCCAAGAGTTTAAAATAAATGCTTTAGTCACTATACTCATTGCCACTCATTTTCAACAATGGAGCAAAAATCAATATGAAAAAATATTGACGAGTTATCCCATTGTCCTCTCATGTTCCAAATAACATTGCTGTCTTAGACATTAGCCTAAAGGAACCTGCCATCTATTTTTCAAGCCATGCACATCTAGTCGTTTTGCCTTTGCACTCCTGAAATAGTTTGATTTAGTTAAGCTGACACTTTCTAGAGAAAAAGTGGTTTTTTTGGGGGCAAAATCTAAAGTTGAAATGTGGCTTTGATTCTTTATGTTAATGAGAGGGTTCATCAGTTAATCAGCTCTATTGATAACATTAATCACTATAACAATCAATAATCATAACCTAATAATCTAATGATGATCTTAAATTACCCACCAAAATACTATCACTGTTCTGGATTTTACAATGAGATAGGTCTCTAGATTGATACATATTTTAATCACATAGATTCATTCATTCCCCTAGTACCTAATTGTAATTCCTGTGAATAGTCATTAGAGGTTAATTGTTTGTGCATAGTTTCATGTGTAAGGTGTATATTCTCTGTACATTTCCCCTTCTAATTTATTTGTTTGCATAGTGTAGTTTTTAGAAATTGCCCAAAGGCGCCAACAACAACAAAGTGACAAAGATTGCAAGATAAATCATAGTTAAGTTATGGGAGATTAGGAGACCTGTGTAATTTAAGATTCTGTTTTCATTTTAATCACTCAGAGAGCTGTCACTTATTCTGATGCCTCCTGCTTAAGTGAAGCTAGAAAAGGGTATAACTGAGCTATCACACAAATTACAAAAGCCTTCAGTTAAATATGCATGGTGTACCACCCTGTGGCAGTATTCCACTACTGCATATGGCAGAAATAAGAAGAGAAATTCTAGAGCTCTCTAAACCAGAATGAGGGAAAGGAGCTATTTATATGTTGCTAATTAGAAGGAGGGGTGGCAAGCATATGCAGATTTGCAAATGAGAATTTAATAGCAAGTTTCATCACTGGGTTTCAACATACATTTTTAACTGACAAGTGGCTGAAAATTTCTTCAGATTTCTTTGTCTCCAGGTTGGTTGTGCATTAAGGAGAGAAAATAGTCATTTTTGTGTGTTTTCTGTTTCTGGACTAACCAGTGTATTGCGAGAAGTCTTTGCTTTTCAGAATTAATTTTCTTGCTCACATTATGGCATCTCCCAAGAACAAGAGTGAAGTGGGATGCTTGTCATGTTCACTGCCGCCAAATTTGGCTGCTGTCCAGTTCCCAGCTCTGCCCTAGTTCAGTCAGCACAAGATCGTGTCCAGCCTTCAGGGTTTCCAATTCCAAAGATAGTGCTTTGACTGTGGTTCTTCACATATACTCTGATCACATAAGGCTGTTGATCACATAAGAGTTGACTGACAGCTCTTGAAATTTTTTTAAAAAAGGCATTTTCAAAGTTTCTGTTTTACAACTATTAAGCAATAAATGTTAATTTATAAAGAAGCGTGTTCAAGTCCTTGGACAGTGCTCATGGGGAATGCTGTTTCAATCACATTATAGGAAGTCTTCATTCTTCACTACGTAAGCAAAAGAGTTTGTAAGAAAGATCAGAGTATTTGCTGACTTAGGCAAATAAGAAAATAGTATTTTGCTTGAATGTGTATTGATCCCATAAAGAAGAGTAGCATAGAAATCATGTCCACTTGAGTATAGATTGAATTCAGCACCTTCTCTCCTGCTTTACATTTTATAAAACTGAAAATTTGTGGAGACTGGTCATACAGAAAATATTTTTGGTTGTCTGTACATGGTATCATCAGAGGTCTACTTTATAGTTGTTTGTTAAAGCTCTACCAGATGGAGGGACAGATGTCAGAGCAATATAATTTGGCTTCCTGTCTGATTTTCATCGTTGATCACAATATGTGACTGCTTTTTGGTAAAACTGAGCACAGGTGTACACTTTAGACCACAAGAAGGAATAACACAGAAAAGCAAATTTATCAAACTTAACGACAAGGGGGAAGGAGACAGAGGAGACAAAGTTGAAACTTTTTCTCCCTTGTTGGGAAGTGCTATATTGAAATTAGCTTCTTAAAGAACTCTTTTGTGTTCTAAGTGGTAAATTAAGTTTACTAATGTTTAAAGAATGCAGCCAAATAGCATAACCTTCAAATGTCAGAATGCTGTTTACCATTTATTTGGCAGCTCTCAACTACAACCTTGTACATTTTCCATTTCTTGTCTAACTAAACGTTAACTCTAATTATGAGGAATCATTTAGGCATTCATTTGTCATTTATCAACAGGTTATTTTCACACTGAGAATTGTTTAAAATGGCACTCAGAGGCACTCAAGTTTTATTACTTTACTGTTATTTCATTCCTGCAGCTTTTCAGAGAATATTAAAGGCCAATGATGCTGATTTTCTTTTTACTTTGGATTGGATTTCATACAATATTTATGATCCCTTGTCAGTCATCTGTATTTCTGAAAGAATGTCCCCTCTACTTAATTTTTAATCAAATTAAGCTATCTTTCATACAAGAATGAGATAATTTTAAAAAATGATAGTTGAATAATAGAGACTAGATTTACAGATTAAATAAGAGATAACTAAAAATATTTTAGCCCTTGTATCTACATAACACCTAAGTAACTGAACGATTGATAATGGCTTTTAAATTTTTATTCAAATATAGGTTGCTTTATAGATAGGGACAGTGATTGGCTGTAAATTAGGAAGGGGTGTGGTAGAGATCAAGTGTCTTTAAGATTATACTAGAAGCAGTTTTTTGTTTTTTGTTTTCTAATGTTTTTTGCAACTTCACAGTCGTGCTTTATTTTTTGAGCAAATCCTACTAGATTTTCTTTAGGGAAACCTTATTGGAAAAATATGATGCATTAATAGATATGTGATATGATGTAAAACCACCATATTTTAAGGGAATTATATTTTATCTTCTCAGTGCTTAGGTCAATGCTTAGCCATGAGACCCCTATTTTGGTAAACAGACCCCTCTCATAGAATGTCTTTATGTTGTTCTTATGTCGTTATTATGGCTTCCAACATAGACTTTAAGGAATATTTTGTTCATATACATCACCAAAATTAGATTCACTTACAATAGACAGAATAAATACTTAAATCTCATTAGTGAGTATTTACATATACATGATATCCAAATTGAAATAAGCTCTTTCACATACCTTCAGTATCAAGTCCAATCGTTAATTCAGTCAGTGTTTATCAAGGCTCTGCTCTGTGCCTGGTGCACTTGGCTGATGAGAAAGAAGGAGGAGGACTCAGCCTCTGCTGTAATGATATGCATACAAAAGGCCAAGGACAGATTGCAGACAAATAAGAAATGGTAATTTAAAAAATGCTAGGTAGATATAGAATAACTGGAGGGAGAACTAAAGGAGTGCTTGCAACAGGTATGTCTGGAGTAACATTTGACCAGAAATCTGCATGCTGAAGGAACCAGCCGTATAAAGATCTGGGGGGGAAATCTGTTAAGACAGAATGTGCCTCAAGTGCAAATACTTGAATGAGAGATGAAATCACTGTGGCCGGAATTTACTCAACAAGGGAGGACATGCTAAAAGCTGAGGTTGAGAGATGGACTGGGGCTGATTCACACAAAATGTTATAGGTTAATAAAAGGAATACAGATTTTATTTGAACTGCAGTGGTGGGAATCTATTGGTGAAGGGTAGGGAGGTGAAGGATTAGGGGTGGGTGGGGTGGATGTGCCTAGATGAATTAATGAAGTGATATGATCAAATTGGCTTCTTTAAAAGTTTAGCTTGGCCACTATGTGTAGGGAGAAATAGTAGAAGTAGAGAGGCCATTGAGGGAGCTATCCTCATTGATCTACGTGAAACATGGGAGCAGAGTCTGATGTACTGCAGTGGCACAAACTGATTGATTCAGAAGGTGGATTGGAATTAGAGCCTGCAAGACTTGCAGATTTGCAAACAGATTGGACATGGCAGAGAGGGTAAGAAAGAAAGCAGAAAGGTTAAGACCTGAGTAATGGTGTTAAGCCATTTACAGAGATGGAGAACACTGGAGCAGGAGCATGTTCATTGGAGCAGGGGAATTTGTGCATTATTGGTGTGTGTATCTTATTCAGATTGGAGATGTCAAATAAGCAATGGCTGATGGATGTTTGAGGGAGCTCAGGAGAGAAGTCAGGGTTGTTTATAAGTATTAGGGGGAGTGAGCATGTGAGTTGACCCAGATCCCTTAAGAGGTAGAGAGAAGAGAAAGGCCCTAAGCAGGGAGCTCTGGAACCCTTACTGCTTCTGGATGTGCATTCAACCCTGAGATGATAACTAGTGATTGAAGTCTGTTAGAAGAAATACTTGATTTTCCTGATTTTGAGAAGATAATCTTGCAAAACCACAGCTCCAAAATATAGTCTTAATAATAGGCATGGTTGTATCACCAAAGTTAATTACTGTCAATAGGCAAGAAAATGAGAACTTCCTAGCTGGTTTTAATTTTAGGTAATTTTTCTTTTATTAAATGATATCCTGAGTTATCAGAACCCATGAAAAAGCAACATGATTCATACTTGTTTCACAGTGTTCCACAACCATATGGTGTTTAACATGAAGGGGCGCTATTTCTTAAAGCAGTCAGTTTGAGATCCACAGTTTTGCTCTTTGCCTCTCTTTGTGTTTCATGCAAAATTAAGCAACTTCTCCATTAAAGCCATCTACTTTTCTTTAGTAGCACACACCCATATAAGCTGTTCAGTCCCACCCCCATCCTCAGTTATTGACTTTTTGGCAATAGCTTAATTTTTTCAGAACATCAGGGTGGTGCTTACAGGTAATGCTTTAAGTTACCCCTTATCTGCAAATGAACTTTAATATGAAGTTACAGTTTGTGTCTTTGTGAAAATGAATTACCTTGTTCACCCCAGTGACTCGGAACATGTATTACCTGCTGTTTGGTAATACCAATTTTTCTTCAGTTTCTGAACAGCACCTTTGGAAAAGTGTTGACTTGATTCCTGTATTTAAGTCATAATTTTAGGGTTTCTTTTTTGATTGTATTGGGGCACAAATTATTTTTTAAAAATGATAAAAGTAACTTTCCTTAGAATCATGGGCTTTGAGGTAGGAAGAAGCCTTAGAGATGCTCTAGTAGCACCCTCTCATTTTGCTATTGAAGGATTCGAGCCAAGTTTAATTTCACAGAGCTGATCAGTGGCCTAGCCATATAGAAATAAGCATAAATAGTAGCTAGTACTTCAAGCCAGGCTTGCACTGTGGTTGCACACACACACACACACACAAACACACACACACTATAAACTCTGCTCTTGAGAAAAGATATGCATCCATGAACATGGATAATCCTACATGATGAATCCTATAGATAGAAGTTGTTTTAGGTACAGAAAGAGAAGTGCAGCCACCTCTGTTTTTAGACTTTAACAGATTTTCACCTGTGACTTCTCTTTCCAGTTTAAAAAAAAAAAAATTGCTTATTTTGGAAGAAGATGAGCCGAGTTTGTATCTTGTCTTCTATATGGAAACCTTTAATAGGTCATGCTTTTCCTTTTCAAAGTTTTTATGTTCTAAACTGACCCAGAGCTTCTATGTTTATTTCCCAACTGTAGAAGCAACGGTTCTGAGCTATGATGGGAGTATGTTTATGAAAATCCAGCTCCCGGTGGTAATGCACACGGAGGCTGAGGATGTGTCCTTGCGGTTTCGATCCCAGCGTGCATATGGTATCCTCATGGCAACCACCTCCAGAGACTCAGCAGACACCCTCCGCCTGGAGCTGGACGCAGGGCGTGTGAAACTGACGGTCAACCTAGGTAACAACTCGCCTTCCCCCATTGAACTAACACTTCTCACTTTTTGTTCAGTTTTGCCTGCAAACATTTATCGAGTAGCCTGTTTGCCATGGAAAGTTAAAACACTTAATAGTCTCATCTCCATTATTTAAATTCATTTAGGTTTTGGGGACATCTTTTTATTGTTTTCATATTGTTTAACATAATTTACTGTTTTGTGGTTCCTTCCACTGAGGGTTCTTAAAAGGGAAGCCAAGTGCATTAATGAGATTAATTGAAAATACGAATTATTACACTTGATGATGGCTCAAACTGAATTTCCTATTTTTACATTGACTGACATTCTGATTGGTTATAGATAAAATCCTTTCAGATAAAATAAAAATCCACCAACTTTGACTTGGATAGCACATGCTACAAAATGTTAAATATCTAGTTTGTGATCTAGATCAACAGTTGCTCTTTATCTATCCTTGGGCTTCTCCTTTGAACAGTTACCCTCGTGGTATCCCATCTTTTCTGTTTGGAAATACTGTGTGGTGATATTTTGCTATCAAACAACAATCCACAACCCTTCAATGCCCAAAGTCTGCGGCCCTCAGCAAGCAGCCATGAGAACACTGAAAACACAGACTCTTCCACAGAAAAATAATGCTTTCCTGCTTAATTGTAGCATTCAGAAAGAGTCACTACAGTAAAACCTCACCAAACTGGATAAAATCTAGGGGAAAATCAGGCCAAATTAAGAAAAAGTATGAACTGTAGACTAAAAAAAAAATGTAAGCATATTTGTTTTCAAAAACATTCAAAAACACAAATTAGCTCAAAAAATCTTAAGGAAAGGTCTTACAAGGTTAATGTTAATGGGTGGTTAAGAATTATCCATAATTAGCACATTATTTCACAGAAGTTGCTCCATCAGTGACTTGAAATCAGTTTTCTTTCCAAACTTGGCCTTTCACAATTTGTTTCATTTTTCTCAGACAATCTCTGTTCATAGCGAATCTAGAATTACAAATGTTCTGCCCAATAAGTTTCAATATTATAATTAACTCCAAATAATAGGAGTACAAATTAATGAGGTTTTACTGTATTTCCTGGAAGTACTGAACACACACAATAATGAATAAGCAGAAAGAGGAAAATAAAATTCAAGACTACATAGATTTACAAAAAGTGTAGCAAAATGTGATGAGGTATGGCATTTGTGAAAACCCCACATATATCAAACTGTGCTGGGCAGAATAGTAGCTCATAAAATATAAAATTATTTCATTAGTAGTTTGTTGCATACAATTGCATTCAACTAATAATAAGTTAAAAAGTCCAATAATAAGGTTGTTTTTCTTTTTACCGAAGAACACATAATACTTTTTTACTCTTCTGTTAGAGTTCCCTCTAGTGACAATGACAGGTTACTACAAGCCCATCAAAATTGCCTAGTTTCAGTAAAGGGGCTGTTAGCCGGAGGAGGCGAACACACTCATGGGAATTTTCTAACAGCAAAGCATTCTGTGGAAAGAGTTGTGTAAATGCTGATCTTTGGCTGTTTGCAACCACTTTTCTGATGCGGTTGACGACACATGACAAACTCAGCTATATGGAAACAGAATCTAGGTTTGTATTTTTCATGCTCCCCAAAGGCATTAAATACAACAACCAAATCCAACAAATATTTATCTACATATAGAATAAACATGAAACACCCCACATGGTCCTTTAAAGATAACCCTTATAATTATAATCTATGATATTCAGATCAAATATTCCATTCTTGGGGAATCTGCTTTTATGTAAGAAGAAAGTATAAGAAAAGAAAAATCAATAGCAGTAATAACCATGAAACTTATTACACAGAGATAACATAGTTAGCTCCTAACAGAGGAATAGGCCTGTGTGCACCCGGGAATGACACTACTCCTTAGCCACTAGAGGTTCTAAAGGAAATGAAGTGTTTATATCCTTCTCCAATTAATACAAGGCTTGGAATCCAGCTAATGTCTGGCTGTTACCTTTTTTTGTCCAAGCAAGTAATAGTAACAACAGCAGAAACAATGATAATAAATACATTAGAGTGAAATGAGAATAATTTCAACTAGCTCTCCATTTGACCACCACAATTCTAAAGCATTCTGTTGGCCTTTGCGGGATAATAGATTTTGGAGGTCCAAGATGTCTGAGCCTAGCTGAGCTTGCACTGTTCCCCATTGTGACGGAGCACTTTTTAATTAAATTGAAAACAATGATTTGTTCTTTCACAGATGGGGAGAAAGCTGCAGCCAGTCTAAGCCAAGCATCTTTGACAGTTAACAATTCTTTATTTCACTTAGATTTGTCACCATGTAGCTTTGTTTGATTTGGCCATTTAAAAAAAAATTCTTCTCCCGTTGTTTCCAATGGTGAAGTTTTATAACAAAGAATCTGGGTTCTAGAAGTATGTAAAGAATAAATGATATGGAGTGGCCATATTTGCATGTGTCTGTCCCCGGAAGGGTGGACTGTGATTTTATTGGATGTCTGCAGCTATTACCTTGAAGGATAAATTTTCATTTTTCATCTATTCTTCCCCATCTAGATTGTATCAGGATTAACTGTAATTCCAGTAAGTGCCTATTCAAAATTTTTAAAATGTTATTCCTCCATTATGATGTAGCTAGTGAAGAAAAACAAAAGAGAGAGCAAGAGAAAGTTGTTTATAAACCTCATGAGTTCACTTTTGAAATATACCAGTCCATCATCTGGGTTGTAAAAATTCATTTTGAAATCTGTCCAGCTGAAGACATTCCTGCTGCAGTTTCTACCTCTAAGTAGGAAAAAGAGGTGAGAAATATCCTGTAAGAGAAGGTACCAACAACTCTGTAGACCTGTGGATAAAGCTTACAGCATTTGTATTTTGGTAAATCTTGGACTCCAGTAGTTCTCTCCGTGACCAAATTAGGATAAAATGCTGTGGGTCTTAATTTCCTTCACTTTCTGTTTTTATCTCTTAAACATAGAAAAAAAAAAAATCCCTTTCATTTGAAAGTTACTATTGAACTCTTCTAAATTCAACTAAAGTTTTACATTGAATAATGTGTGTTTTTCCAAGTTTTTACATATATATATATATGTGCATATATATATATATATATATATATACAGAATATGACTTATCTAAAGAGTTTTTCTGGTTTACTGAGAGTATTTACATAATGAATTTTTACATCCTAATCATATATCTGCAAAAATAACCAAAACCCTTCAAATCTGTGATATGCATGCCAAGTGATGAGATAGAAAAGATGCATGGACTGAGTTTTTTTTTTAATTTGGACTAGAGAACTTGAAAGGATGTAAGGACTGTGATTTTATTTTGAGTTGTAGCATTATCTTGAGTGAATTTATTTATTTACATAAATATTTAGGTTTTTCTTTTCCAGGTTTTGCTGACCACATTAAGGAATCTCCTCCAATATAAAAAAGTTGTTAGCTATTTAACTAAAATGGTTCTAACAAGCTTCTAATCTTTCATTGTCCTATTCAGTAAAATATATTTTGTTTATGTCCTTGGAAAATGCTGAATGTGAGTTGATGGAATGCACTCCCAAAACCTTTGGCTGTGTATCCAAATGGCAGTAAGTCATCCTCTGAGGAGCAAAATGGTGGTCTTCAGCTTACAAAAGCAATAAGTTTATAAAGCATGCTTCTGATAACTCATATTTGTCTTTAAAATACTTAATATTCATTTTAAAGGAGCATAAAAGACTGTTTTTCCAATCATAACAATAAAAAGGTAACAGAATCATGATTGGTGAAAAAAAAAATTAAGCTGTTAAACTGTCATATAAGGCATTAAAACAGAGAAGGCAATGGCAATCCACTCCAGCACTCTTGCCTGGAAAATCACATGGGTGGAGGAGCCTAGTAGGCTGCAGTTCATGGGGTTGCGAAGAGTCAGACACGACTGAGAGACTTCACTTTCACTCTTCACTTTCCTGCATTGGAGAAGGAAATGGCAACCCACTCCAGTGTTCTTGCCTGGAGAATCCCAGGGACAGGGGAGCCTGGTGGGCTGCCGTCCATGGGGTCGCACAGAGTCAGACACAACTGAAGTGACTTAGCAGCAGCAGCAAAGCATTAAAAACCATCTCAAACAGACTCTCGTTCCTGAGCTAATCTCTCAGAGCTCTCACACAAGTGGAATTTTTTCAAATATTCATCATCTCCTTTCAAACTGTGTCTCTACCACACTCTGAAAAGAAGCACAGGTTTACCAATCTGATATCATGATCCAGCTTGCTTTCACCTCTGGACCCTAAATACAGGCAAAGTAACAACCCACAAAACCTGTAGATGTTCTCGATGCCTCCTGGATCTTAGAAAATCCATGTGAGGGAAACTGTTTCTTTCTAGACTTCTGCTTTATTTTTATTTATATTAGATGGGTTTTCAGATTTACAAAATGTGGCTACATAAACTCTAGTATTCAATGGAAATTGCCCCATCTAATGTGCTTCTGTGTTCTCTAGCTCTATCATTTTAAAATACACGTTTATGGCCTAATTACCCTTGTTAGATATTTCTCTTTATTTGGCTCATTATTATAAGACTGATACTAAGTATAATATTTTCTCTAGATATTTCACAGAATAATACTTTTGAGGACAAAGGTCTTTGATGGTTAGTGGATTTTTCCCCCCTTCTTAAAGATAATATCTTACCCTTAATTTTATTTGAATTAAACCAATGATTATGAGCTTACAGTGCATACTGTGTACAGGACTATAAATGCCTTAACTTGACAGCAGTCACTGGAAAGAACATTCAGTGATCAGGTAATGTTTTTATTTCCTTTGCCTTTGTTTTAAATGGGGAATAACGGGCAGATATACCCAGAATTCCAAGTTCCATCAAGAAATCATGTTATTACTTAACTTTGTGGATAGGGAGGAATTTACATTTTAATAATGCAAATCTAACTCACAATGATTAAATAAGCAGAGATTTCCACCTGGACTGTATTTCATACTCATAATGAAATATAAATAAAATACTTGTATCTCAGTAGTTTAATGTAGTTTAAACTTGTAGTTTAATGAAAGACTAATTTATTACATTTATCCTCTGCAAGCCATGAGTTTGTCTGAAACGGAAATGTACACTTACTAACTCACAAATTTATACCACCACCATCTAAAAATTATACCCCACCTAAGATATCAACTGTGTTGTGAGCTTAATATGCAATACCACAGTTGATATCTTTAAGACAATTTCCACAGGAAATATACGTATGGTAACAAAAATTATCATACTTTGAGAATTAATAGTAAATGATAAATCATTAATTTTGAATGGTAATCTCTCATTTCTCTACACTTTTACAGAGTTGCTCTGCTCTTTCCTATAGTCACTCCATCCTTTTTATTCCTCCTTTCCCTCACTTTATGGCAGGTGTTATTACATATGGAAAAGAATATACATATATCATCTGATTCTCCAATCTTTGCTACTGAAGAATAGGTAGTAGGTGAGGAGGTAGGAAGGTCTAGCTGTGTTGCTTGTATTCAGACCTGTAGGACTACAAGATAGCAGATATATTTCTTTTTCAGCCCCTGTGTCATTAGTTTAGATGCAGCAATGCGCTCTTCCACAGACAGGCCAGCAAAGTCTTTTGTTAAGATTCTTTTGAGAAGAGGCTGATTTGAATTTCAGGAAACATCTCTGTCAAACTCTTTGTTGCCACCATCCCTCCCTCCCCTAATAGGAAGAGCTGTCAAGAATTTTTAAATGGAAGGAAATAGCCCATTTTTATTTAAAAATAAAAAGCTTATTTTCATGTGTGGAGAGGATTTTTTTTTTTTTTTAAAGAACCATCTCTGTGAATAGCAGTCATGTCTGTGTCAAAATGTATGCTTTGATCTCTCTGATTACAATTGGAATGTCTCTGCACACAATCCCAGACCAGACTCAGTTCTTTGATGTCCATTAGCTTATTTCATTGCTAAGATATGTTTGTTATCTACAGCTTGGTATTAGATTAGGTCAGTATTTGAAAATTTGTGGAGGGGAAGGCAAACACAGAAGTGTATTTTATCTACAGCCTTCCATTCTCGTCCATCCAGGATAATCAGATTATTCTTGGCTTTTCAGTCAACTCCAATAAGGAGAACCACAATCTACCATCATAAAATAATTTTATATGGAAGTTGCTAAAAGAACCACCATCTTTCAGTGCAGATAATGTCTCCCCTGGACAGTAAAACTTACTTCAATAAAGGTAGATGGGAAAGGACTGTAGAGTCACATTCCTTTAACATAAAGAACAATTATTTGATTAATGAAAAACAAAAGACTGGTTATAGATGATTTTACAAAAATAGTTATATATTATAGAGATATACACTAATACCAAGTTATCACTAAAAGAGGCCAAGTTGGACGGAATAGTAAAATAGTGCTTTGTGACTAACACATTAATTATTTGCATGAAAAGTGAGTGTATGAGGGTCTCTTGCCTGACCCATAGTGTTAATTGACCTAATGTAAAGAGTGCAAAAGAAAATTTCTACTCCCTGTGAACTTTTCTCAAATGCAATATTAGTAGAGTCTATAGTATTATTATAACAGAAATGACGTGGTTTTATCTTGCATTCTCTTTGTCTGCCAAAGGATGTAGCTTGAGATAAAGTGACCAGGAGAGTCTCAGTTTCAAATGTGGTGCCCAATTATCAACACATCTAAAGTCATTAGGCTATGTGTTTCTTTTTTTTCCTGATAATTTGGCATCTGTAGTGGTACATTGCATGTTTTAACAGTCTCAGGTTTTTTTTTTTTTCTTTTTCTCTTCTTTTACTAACCTTACAAGTTGTTAGTGTTATAATCTTTGAAGGTTTAAATACATTGAAAATTTGAAAACTAAACTTGCTCCTATCAACTATAAGTGAGTTCTAGTTGTCATATAAATAACTACTTTAAATATGTAGCAGGTGCAAAGAGGATTTTGTGACTTTTGTTTTTGTTAGTGTTGTCTTTCCCTTTTTTATTGTCTTTTCAAGTCAATGACATAATTAGGGAATATCCTTCCTGCCCACAGGAAGGTTTGCAGGCACCTCTGAATTCATATAAGTGTGCATTTTAATAAAACCATGATATTTGATGTTTATTTTACTTGTTTATTTATTTTTGTTTATTTAATCCTTATACATTGGTCTCTTCTGCCCACCTGCTGTTTCTTCCTACCAAGATTTACTCATCTTACTTCTCCATTTCCAATGCTGTTTTCTCTTGTTCTCCTTCTTCTTGTTTTCTTACAAAAATAAAAAGCTCTATGGGGTGAAAAAAGATATCCCAGTAGGCAGAACTTCCAACTATGTTTGGCTTCTTACAAAAAATGATTTATTTAAGACACAGAGATAATAAAATTGGAGATGGTGTTAATGTGGGCAGAGTGTCAAGGGTTGAAGTTCAGCTTCTTTTTTTGGCAGTTAATTGTCTAAGGATTGCAAAGAAAAAAAATCTAAGGCCAAGTACTTAACCTCACTTTTGACTTGGATATAGTGAAGAAATGCCCTGAGTAATATGTTATTGGGAAATGTACTATGATGGATGCCCAGAGTAGATAATAAGATATTTGTATTATGATTTTATTACCAGAATGAAAAGATCAACTGGATATTAGTTATCACCAATTTTTTTTTATGTAGATAAAAATGGAAAGCAATAAAAGAATGCAAAATGTCAACCAGTGGCACTTAAGCCATATTAGATTGCTTTGATCAGGCTGCCACTTGGCAGACTACTTAGAAAGATATGAGGGAATTTCTGGAGGCTGACTCTTGTTAACATGAAACAAATATTCAGTTCAGAGCAGCTGCCTGGTGCCTGAAGAGCAGAGAACTGCAAAAGGAGCCTCTGTCTCGGCCTCCACACAACCAGCCTTGATTTGAAGAGTTCCATCAATCACTGCTTCTCACTGATTGGTGCTGTCCATCCACAGGATAGGAGCTGCTCAAGGAATAAAGGAAGATAAATGAATACATACAGAGAAGGGCAGTTTTTGTTTGTTTGTTTTTCATTGCTGTCATTTTTAAAGCTTAAAGTATATAAGAAGGAAAGGAAAAGAATTTTTATCAATGATTTTCAGCAAAAATATAAGAGAATTTACATATAAAATAAAGAGACCATAGATTTCTGATGAAAAATAAATAACTAAAAGAAGCAAAAGCTGAGTCTTTTTCTTAAGGCCCATTGTGTAGGCAGTGTCTTTAGAAAAATATCAAAATTGGAGTAAAATTTAAGGAAAACCTATTTGAATTATCCACTCTTAATATTATGAGAATCATAAAGAGTGCATATTTAATGACTACATAGATTATGCAAAATCATCATATGAGAGCTTGGTAAGTAGAAGACTTGGGTCTATTTTAGTGAACAGTTAATTTGCTTATTGCTTACATGCAAATATAAAATGCTTCAGTGTTTTAAAAGATTGCTCTTTTGGTGCAGGTTAAGAATTCATCATGAAATCAGTCTCAGTTATTAATTTAGTCAGTTGAACATCTCCTTATTACTATGGCAAATGGCTGTGCTCAAAGAAATGCAGAATTCCAGACTGGTGTTAACCAAATTCATCAAATTCTCTTTCATGGTTTAAAGTTAGCATTGTAACTATGGCCACAGTAGAAATTGTCAGCAGAGAAGGCAATGACACCCCACTCCAGTACTCTTGCCTGGAAAATCCCATGGACGGAGGAGCCTGGTGGGCTGCAGTCCATGGGGTGGCTCAGAGTCGGACACGACTGAGGCGACCTAGGAGCCGCAGCAGCAGCAGAAATTGTCAGAAAAGCCTATAATGTTTCAGAAGAAACATTCTGAACTTGATATTTCCCTTGGCTTCTGGGAAAAGGAAATTTTCTTTTCTACTACAAAATGTCACAAATTGTGAGACCAAATTTGTTGACCAGAGGTTCCTATTGTGCTATTAGAGAGAGTTGATTTCTAAAACATTTGCCATTTCCTTCATAGGTTAGACTTTCGCCTTTATTTTTGTTTGTTTTTTGATAGGGAGGTAGTATTTTAGCAAGCTATCATTGATCCAAAAAATTGAAGATAAAAATATGAATTAGATATTGCTAGCTACTATTAAGATTTTTTTTTTAATCTAGCCAGTCTCATTGTGAGATGTAGGATTAGAAGTTCATTCATTTTAAAGAAAACAATAATTGTTCATTTGTTTGTATTTGGAACATATTTTTTTACTTACGTGCCTCTATGATTCAGGTTCATAGTTAATCCTAAAGGCTCAGAAAGACTAAAAAGTGCTCAAAACTTCTATTTAAAATAGCCTCTAATCTTTAGGACAGCCTTAATGTTCAATGATGATACAGAGTGCCATGACAACTCATTTTACAGGTGTAGACTTGTAAAATATATTAATATTTTACATATGAATATATTGCAATTTAACAAATATATTGTAATTTTTCAAGAAGTTTTGCCTTCCTAATCTTTCTCAAAAGAAAGCCATTAACAGTTTACACTTCATCAATTACTTACCTATCAGAAAATATGGAAACAAATAATATAATCATGGATTTCAATTCCTCATTTAGTTGCTAGATAGAAATTTATGTATCTGCTAACTGGTAAAGTGGATGCATAATTTAAAAGACATTTTGTCCACTTTACCACATATCAGACGTGATTAATAGAAGCCTTCAAGCTGAACTCTGTTTGGTTTCCTCTCTTCTCTACTCTCTTCCTTCTGCTTGGTTATAGCTTCTACTTTTTCGTGTCTTCTGCTTACCATGGTGTATCCTATGGTTATTTGTCCACTGCCTCCTCCTGTGCATGTTTTTTTTTTTTTTGCTGCTCCTTAAACTGTTGATTAAATGTATGCTATGTATACAGACTCCCCTAGAAAGAGAATCTAGTGGATTCATTACTTATCCTTGCTCTGCTGAGCAGAGCTTTCAAGTCATCTCACTTCATAAGCCACTGACCAGACTTTAATTTTGTGGGAGGATGCCCACTGGTGATCAATGAACTGTCCTCAGAGAAGGGGGCCGCAGAGTCAGTATACGCACCTCCAGGGTAATGTAGGAGCAGTGGGCTTTCCCCACAAGCGTCTCTTCTTCAGGCCGTCTGATTAACAGTGTTTTGACTTTACCCATGAAATACCCTTGAGGATTACCATTTCTTCAACACATTACTGGCAAACATATGGTACGTAAGTCAAGTGAGCAAGGCTCTTTAAATCGGGGGGAAATGCATGGGGCCATAAAAAAGTTGGAGATTGAAATGTTCAGTGTTGCTCAGGGGTCTTATCCATTTCTCTTACTTGTGACCAATGGGAACAAAGAGCAAGATGGGTAAGAAGTACATTATGAAAACCATTTCCCAAAGGTAAAGTAAGAAATTCTAAGAATATTTCAATTACTGTTACTTTTATGGTACTTAGTATTGGATTGTTCTTTGTTATTTGTTCTTTGAATGCATCATTCATACAGTTGTGAGTATTCTTCACCCTCCCATCACCCTTTCCAGGAAGTCAGTCTAAATATAAGACTTGAAATATTTTATGCACAGTACTATTGAAATAAATATGTTATATGTGTTTCTTTAAAAATATAGAGTCATGGTGTGCAAATGTTTTGCAACAATTTTTTTTAACTTCAGCAATATACTGAAAAAAATTAATATGTCCAGTTTGTGAATACAGCATGCAGTACTGAAAAATCTGATCCATTGCTTATTTCAGATTTTATACTGAAGTGATATGAAGCAGATCGAGGTCACTGAGTCAGCTGAAGAACAATAAAATAGGGAGAAAACATATATACAAAAATAAATTCTATCATGATTCATCAGAGACCTGAAAGCAATCATATGAACACTGATCAGAAGCATCTGTGTCTGTGAGCAAGATCTTGAGAAACAAACTAGATTGGAATAACTGTAAATGAAAAGATACTTTGCTCTGGTATAAGTTATTATCACTGACACTAACTCACTCAAATGAAAACCTAACTAATCTTAGTGTAGCAAGACCGACTAGCAGCAAGCACACAAATATAACATTTCTTCTAGCGGCTGGCTGACCAGCTCTAGGGAACCTCCAAACACTCTCTCCTGTGATTAACCAAATTAATCTGGTATAAGATTTAATTGCTAACAGCCATTGCTATTGATGGGCAAGCACCATCTTAGAATAACTCCTGTTTAGTAAGGCGTGTCGTTCATTTCAGAAGATTTTGTCCGAACTTCAAACAAAGGAGTAATCCCAATATTTTACCAATTACTAAAATAAATGGTCAAATAGAATCATAGCACTCAAATTAGTGACTAAAAGTTAGCTGGATAAATAAGCTAATTAGTACAATAAAAGAAAAATTAAATTTAATGCTATTTGTTAATGCAATAATAAAATTCAAAATAAATTTGAATCATTATGTCAATACTTTGAAAACAATTTATATTATCATTCTAATTTTTACATGATAGATAAATGAATTATCAGGTATCATTTGTTCATAGCTTTCTTTGGGGCATTCACTGAGGAAAAAAAGAAAAAAGGATCAAAACAAATGAGACAATATAGTTCAAAAATCCTAAAGACAAATTATCCTTTATCATATTCCTGAGGATGCATTTGCTTTTTAAAAAAAAAATAGATATTGTAATGTTTACCACAAAAAAAGTGAAAGCTAGATTTTCAAGCATTGTTATGACTTCCTTAGTGAAACGAAAAGGAAACAAAAACTTAAAGACAGAAGCTTAGCTTTTTATTTTTATTTTTTCCTAATGTGCTTCTTATTCTGGGAGAAGGTTTTTACAAGAATACCCCCAAAATATTGAGTGACAGCAAAAGTTTGTTAAATCAGTCTCACATTTAATGATAGTCAAATACACTTATAGTGTTAATAGTACTATAATATTAGTATTGGTAATAATATTATAGTATTAAATTATTCCTTTAATTTTACAGAAGTGTACATTCTTCTTGATCTTCTCATAAAAATAAATTCTGTAACAGTGCTGTATTTGGATGAGAAATTATTTAATTTTAGCACCTTTGTATTTGTCATTGCAATTCATGGCTTTGTTTATGAGATGTCAAATTGAATATTTGTAAATTTCAAAATGCTCAATATTTGTATGCTTTTTCATTTTTGTTTTCATTCAAATAGTTTGGCATTGTGTAGGAATTGCATAAGACTTGTTTAAGTTTCTGTCAATATAAATCAGTATAATCCTTTTCTTCTCATGTTACACCAAGGCTCAGTATATTTTCAGTTTAAAATGCTTACTTAAAATCATATTAACTGTTTAGTACTTAATTTTATACATGCAGACTATCCTATAATGTGATAAGCTTTTCTTGGAAATGGCCTTTCTTTCTTAAAATAAAGTCACAGTCCAGATTTTTCCTTTCATTATAGTAGGTTTATTTTATTATGCTTCTTCCTAAACCAGTCACTTGAGCTAGATTAGATTTAAAAAGAGCTCTTTTAAAACATTATTTTAGTAATATATAATTTGTGTTTATTTTTTACTGTGTTGTAGTTATATTCTTAAAAGGTAAATTGTATTTCTTAAAATGTATGTTTTTTTACATTGAAAATGGTTTACATCAGAGATATTTATCCTGATCTGTCATAAATGGGTACAATCAATGTCAAAGTTGTGTGTAAAGGCTAAATGTTTCTTATAAACCTTGTCTATTTATTTGCTTAGAGCTATGATATCTAGCCAGATATGAAACAAGAGGGGAGGCAGCTGTATATAGTAAAGTTTATTTTGTAGGTGATAGGATAGGGTTGTTATGAGTTAGGAAAATGGCAGAGGAGTCTCCATGGGGTATTTCCAGCAACTCTCCAAGGTCAGACCTCTTTGCACACAAGATCTATGTTTTCTTATAATTAAATACTCATTAAGCATTGAATCCCCAATTCCTAAGCCAACTACTCTCTTTGCATTTGGAAGTTACTGACTACCGGCCTCAGGTCATTTTGCTCTCCTAGACTCTATACATCATTACATTTATTTTCAAGGGAACTAAGCAAAAACGTCTAAATAATTAGCCAGATAACCTAGTATCCCAGGTTTTCCAGTTCTTAGACTTATCAGATTCCATGCTGCCAAATATGAAAACAAGGGGATGAAATTTTAAATTTTTGACACTTCTTAGTGAAGATTAATGTTAAAAGTTAATGGAGTTACTTTTCATTAACTCTTTGGCTTAATTCAATATCAAGAGGTATTCAGTCTACCGTAAAAAAAGTTCACAAAATCTAAACAGATATACTTATTCAATAAATAATTAAGCATGGCTTTTATATTCAGGGCACTGAACAATAGGGCCTAGGGTATTTGTCCTGAAGTTCTAAGCCCAGGTGGCTCAGCGGTAAAGAATGTTCCTACCAGTGCAGGAGACATGGGTTTGATCCCTAGGTTGGGAAGATGCCCTGGATGAGGAAATGGCAACCCTCTCCAGTATTCTTGCCTGGAAAATCCAATGGACAGAGGAGCCTGGTGGGCTACAGCCCACATGGGGTCACAAAGAGTTAGACATGACTTAGTGACTAAACAACAATGAAGGGAGAATAACAATAGTGACAATATAATATGGATAATATTATTATCATTATTATAAATGAAGATGTACTATGCACTAGGCATTGTTTTAAGTAATTAAAATGCCTTAAAGTTATATTGTAAAATGTTTCTATTGTTAGCTTATTTTAAAGATAAGAATACTGAGACACAGAGAACTTGTATAATTTACCAGGATCACATAGCTAGTAACTCATGGAACTAGGGTAAAAACTCGGAGGATCAGTGAATCTAGAACACATGCACCAGACCAAGATATACACACTGTAGAAAGTTTAAAAAAAAGAAAAGACTTAAATAACAATCTAACCAAGGTAAATACAGTGTAATTGGTTAGTGTGGGACTATTTCATTTCTCCAGTGGTTTTTTAAAGTTTACAAAGTGCCTTTCTTCTGTTGTTACTGTTCATTTTTTAATCAAGTTTAATGTCTAACTTTATTTGCTCAAAGTACTTTTTAGTTGGGCTTCCCCGGTGGCACTTGTGGGAAAGAGCTCACCTGCCAATGCAGGAGACATCAGAGACACCCACCTGTTTAATCCCCGGATCAGGAAGATCCCCTGGAGGAGGGCATGGCAGCTCACCCCAGTATTCTTGCTTGAAGAATCCCATGGAGAGAGGAGCCTGTCGGGCTACACTCCACAGGGTCACCAAGAACCAGACAGGACTGAAGTGTCCTAGCAGAGCACAGCACACACACAGAACACACTTTTTAGTTAGGGAGGAATATTTGTAATATTTTTAGTATAAAGACATTTGTCTGTCCTTAGGAGTCTAGAAATGTCTCTTTTCCTATACAGTAAAGGACAATATAAAAACATTCTCAATAGTTCTCAAGGATCAGCTAAATTGAGGATAACCTGAGGAGGATCAGAGAAGGGGAAGAGTTAGGTGACTGGGCTGGTAGTTCAGCTTTATGGCCCTGTGGGTGATTGGTCTATCCAAGGTCGCGACTGGAGCCAGACCTGGCCAAGACAGCTCTGAGACAGACAGCCTTTCTGATACCGCAGAGGCCTTGTCATTAAGGGCTGACAAACTGGGGAGGGTGATGTAACCATACCTCTTATGTTGATAAGTGGAGTCTTGTCTGCATATTCCTGAATGTAGAGCTAACTAAAAGAAAACTTTAAAAATAAATAAGCACAAAACTTCGACACCTCTCTAGGGGTGGCTCAGACAGCATGCAATTTGTGCAGTTACCCAGGGCTCTCTGTTTAGATGGGCCTGTTTTTGGATAAATAGGTAGCTATCACTGTTCTGAAATGCTACATTTTGAACAAGAGTTGCACATCTTCACTGGGCTCAGAAATTATTTAATTGGTCCTTCCCCCTTGTAAGGCTAGTGAATTACAAAAAGAAAAAATAATCTTAATCTGAAGGTGCCATTTATATGTTTCTAATTTTAATCAGCTTTCCTAGCTGATTCATGTGGAAATAAAAACAAAAAAATCTGCTCCCAGCTCAGTATCTAAAAATTGAGAAAGATAAAACAGAAACATTTAATAAGAATGACTCTTCCTTCATTTTTGTTTGTCCTTCAAGGAGCGATCTGGTTATTTTTTAAAGTAATTATTTTAAAACCAGAAACTAATGGCAAAGTCAAATAGCAGGCTGAAGGTGTCATAATTACAGCCTGAGAAGCACATCCTCCTGTCACTTACAGGTGTAAGCGCTGCTGCCGGGAGCGATGACTCAGACAGTGGTGGCTCTTGCTTCTGTCTCTCCTGGCTTTTCTCTCTTCCTATTATTGTCACAATGACAAGGCTTATTTCCAGCTTCCCACTGGGTCCTGCCTCCCACTGGAGGCTATAGTCCTCAAAGTCAACTGCCAAATAAAAGTTAATACCTGGAAATTTTGATATAGATAGACACCTAATTTTATAACATACACAAATGTCATGCATTTAATGAAAGTTGGTATTCTAAATTTGTAGAACAGGAAAGGTAATTACATTTTAGAAGTAGAAGGACTTTGCAATTGATTTATGCCATTTACAGCCTTTTTAAATTGTTTTTAGTCTTTGTTATTGTCATTGTTTAACTGATAAGAAAACTCAGACCAAGAGCTGTGGTAGCATTAGACAAAGTTAGAATAATTAAGGTTGCTGTTTAGTTGGTAAGTTGTGTCTGACTCTTTTGTGACCGCATGGCCTGTAGCCCAACAGTCTCCTCTGTCTGTGAGATTTTCCAGTTAAGAACACCAGAGTGGGTTGTGATTTCTTTCTCCGATAATTAATGTTGTGTTAGATTTAATGGTCACAGTCAGTCTAAAACTCCAGTCTCTGGACTCAAACTCATGACTATTTTTCCATTGCTTATTTCTTTAATACGCAATGTAAAGATTCAGGAGAAAAGGGAATTTGTTTATTTATGTGTCTCTTACAGAGACCTGAAAACTATAAGCTGGGCTACTGTTTAAACAAATAATTATTGAAACAAAGTCATATCCATTTGTTTACATGTAGTCTATGGCTGCTTTTGCACTACAATAGCAATGTTAAGTAATTGCAATGACAACCAAATTCGGCAAAGCGGAATACATTTACTATTTGGTCCTTTCAGTTCAGTTCAGTCACTCAGTCATGTCCAGCTCTTTGCGACCCCATGGACTGCAGCACGCCAGACTTTCCTGTCCGTCACCAACTCCCAGAGCTTCATTTGGTCCATTGCCAGAAGTATTTTGACCCCTATTAGATCTACTAGACTGTAAGCTATAGAAAGTTCCTTGAAAATCTAACTTGGGACATTCGCAATGCTGAGATCAGTATTTGGCACAAAATAATTTTTAAACTAAATTAGTAGGCTAGCTCAGCTGGTAAAGAATCCACCTGCAATGCAGGAGACCCTGGGTCAGGAAGATCTGCTGAAGAAGGGATAGGCAAAGAGTCAAACACAACTGAGAGACTAAGCACAAGCATGTGGGTACCACATAATCCAGAAGGAATAAGACTAGTTAAATGAGGCTAGATGAACAGCAGATATAATATGGACCATTCGGTTTCAGAATTTCCTAATTCTAAGATGTATGGTACTGTAATAACTTCTAATTCAATTGCTGGCTGCTATAGGCAATTTAATGATCTAAAAAAACCAAAAAACAAAAAACAGTTATGTATAAAGATAGAACCAATTTATATCCCTAAGGCAATGTGAGTTTTTCTGTTATTATTTATAGAAGTACTGTGGGAACTCCACTTTCACGTGATGCCCATCTTTAGCCCACATGGCTGTGGTTGAAAAGGCACAACCTATTCTTAATAAAATGAAGATAGATCATTTCTAGAAGGCAAACTAAATGAATTCCTACCTGCCCATCATCTATGCAGTTTGCTGGGTTGTGGCTTTGCAGATATACTTATTCAAATCCCCATATTTAAATAGCTTAATTGAGCAAATAGATTAGCTTCTCAAATCACTAGGTTGTTACATATAGAAATTACTTACATTTAATGTTTAAATGCAATAAAAAGGAAATCTAGAACCAACTAGTTTGAACTATAGTGAGAAATGGGTACCTCATACTGATGATCCTAGTTAGCATCTTTAAAAAATATCAGTGGAAGGAAATAGGTACCTTAAGGGTATGTAATGAGTCTAAGCTTTGCAGCCCTCAAGTCTAGAACTTTTAAAAATCAAAATATAGTAGATCTGGGTTTGATTTTCTCAAGCTACATCCAACTTTGAACTCTAGGGACAGCTGCCATTACAGTCTACTAGACATCCTTAATCACATTGCTTCCTAGACTTCTTAGCTTTGTTTTAATCTTCACTATTGTCCTTTAATGTTATTTTTCCCCCCTACATTTAAAAAAAAAACCAATGAATATACTTCACAGGACATTTGCACAGAAAGCTTTCTTACAAAAAGGATGCAAAATTGCTATTATATACATCTTGAATATGAAGTAAATTTGAAATATTCATGAAATAATATGAAACAAATATTAAAAAACATTTAAAATACACTTGCAAAAATATCTGAAATGATCAGTGATGTTGTATACATACATGTCAACTAACCTCCCAGGGAGCTATCTGTAAAATGGGAGAGTTGGATTAGTTATTTCTACATCCGTTTGAAGCTATTCTTTTCTTCATTAAATACATTCATTTATTGATTTATGCTGAAATACTTGCAAATAAAATATAAAGTGATTAGCAAAAATAACTTAAATAATTAATTAGGGAGAAAGGTCAATATGCATTTTTTTTAAGAAAAGAAAAGAATCAAGTTGCTGAAAGTAAGCATATATCCTAAATCTTGATTTCATGATGAATAGAAAGAGATAAGGAAAGGCAGTCAGTTCTATAACTCACATGACATGAGGATATAATAGCCTATAAAATCTTCAGGAAACAGTTTATGAATTTGGACTTTGCAACTAAAAAGAGTATTGAAAACCCATGTTAAAGAGCTGATAATGTAGGTAGACTAAAAAGAGTAGCTTTGAATAATTCTGGACCTTGGTAATGTAATAAATGATGTTCTAGAAAAAAATTGTTTTTTTAATTCAGTGAAAAATCTTTTTTCTTAATCTAACTTTGAAAAGAAAAAGCTACTTGCAAATGATTTTTAAAAGCCTTTGCTGGAGTCTTCTAATACAGAAACTCATCATTTTCCTAAAGGAAGAAATGAGTGCCACATACCCCACCCCACCCCTCAACCCCCGCCCCTGCGCCGAAGGGGTCTGCAGAGTCCAGGGCTTCTGGGTGATGCCTTAGGAGACAAGTTAGCGTGCTTCTTTAACAAAATGGCAATTTCCCCTTTATGTGGTTTTTATATTCTTTATGCAAGATTACAGGTGGAAAAAAATAATTCCACCATTTAAAAATAATAATTAACCACTGCCACAGTTTTGTGACTATTCACTCCATAGCATACACATTGATGCTGGGAGAAAGGTTAGAATCAATGAGTCATGTTTTGATATCCCAAAAGGAAAAAGAAATTTCAAAAGGAATTCAGATCATTAATGGTTTGAATGACTATAATTCTGCCATAGGGACAAATGACTCTGAAATTCAAAATTTCAACAGAGGATGAATTATCCTGGGTCAGACCTAGGAGGGAAGACATCTCTATCACATTTTAGCTGTGTGACCTTGGGCCGAGTTGTTTTAGCTTTCTAGGCCTTCGGTTTCACGTCAGCAAAATGATGATAATGTAAAGATGAAATAAGTTAATAAAGTGCCTGATACATAACAAACCAGGTCCCAACTTCCTTCTCAGTAGCAGATTAAGGACCAGCAACCACAGAACTTAATTCCCTGTCCGGTTCACTTTCCATGACACTTCATGTCACATAGATAACATTGTTTAAAACTGAGAATATTAAGTGCATTAAAAAAAAAAAAAGCCTCTTCCAAAATCAATCTCTTCACATTTTTAATAATGCAGGGAAGGAGCTTGAAGTTGGTCCACAGAGATTTTCATGAACCAAAGGGTTATTTTTAATTGGATTTTGTGCCTGTTGTTATGGAAATTATTGTTTCATGGATAAAGCTTTATGATTTCACTGCAAGATCAAGCCCAGAATGGGGTATAATGATGATATCACCCTTATGCTTTTTCTAGACAAAACACTTAAATTAAGAGAATGGGAGTGAGACTGCTTCAAAAGCACACATTTCTAAGAAAAAAAAAGATCCACCCTATAAAAATAGCTTTAAAAATGATATATTCTCTTTTGAAAGATCAAAACTCAGAATGGCCCTTGCTGCCAGTAGGATGCTAAGATTCTGCAGAGTTATTAAACACTTCACTGTTGAAACTAGAAAGAGTTCCTTTGATCCTGGAGCTCACTTTCAACATTTGGTCTCAAAGCATTTTTGCAGTTGTTGAACTGCAGTTGTTGCACAGGCTTCCTCTAGTTATTTTGTGATCAATCTCTCCAAACTCTTCTCTCTAGACTAGTTTTTATTCCTGTGTCCAGATGCGACTTAACTTCTCTAAAGAAACAAAAAGAGATGCTTACTAATCTTAATGATGGTTCTGTTTAAAATTGAAAGTGTTAGTCACTCAGTTGTGTCCAGCTCTTTGCAACCCCATGGACTGTGGCCCACCAGGCTCCTCTGTCCATGGAATTCTCCAGGCCAGAATGCTGGAGTGGGTAGCCAATCCCTTCTCCAGGGGATCTTCCCAACCCAGCGATCGAACCTGGGTCTCCTGCATTACAGGTCAATTCTTTACCATCTGAGCCACCAGGGAAACCCAAGACAGGAGGCAGTTCATCCTGCAAAATTTAACTTATAACACTAGCTCATTTTAAGCCTCAAAGAAACCTCAAACAAGGAAGACAGAACTTGTTTCATAATAACATCCTAAGAGAGAAATCAGGATAGTAGTCTGCAGCATTAAAGCAGTGATTTCTTGTTGGACAGACTACTGAGGTTTCCTCTAGTACTTAGTTCCCTAATTTATTTTTCTTTCTTCTTTTCTCTCTCCTTCTTTTTGGCATTTTCATACACCATCCTACGATCCTTGGACATTGGCTAGGTTGTCTGGTAGATAGAATTTGGTGGAAGAAATTGTGAACCCCACCCTGATCCTGAATCAATTGAAAGTCGTGTAACTAAATGTCACATCTTTAGTCATTTTAGTTTACCAAGAAATGTCAGTACATTAGAAAAAAAGGAGGGGGGAGAATCCATCACCAAAAAATGTATCATTAAAAACTTCATGATTTTTTTAAATGAATCAAAATATCAGATTATTAGCAAGGCTTATTTTTAACAAAACATTTTCAGTTCTATTAGAAGTTCTTTCTTCTCCTTCCTTTGTTTTTATGTGTAAGAGAGATATTTGTCTAATTTGTTATTTCAATAACATCAACAGATACTTTCTGGTATAGTCTCTCTGTCCTGCTGCTGATGCTGCTAAGTCACTTCAGTCATGTCCGACTCTGTGCGACCCCTTAGACGGCAGCCCACCAGGCTCCTCTGTCCCTGGGATTCTCCAGGCAAGAACACTGGAGTGGGTTGCCATTGCCTTCTCCAATGCATGCAAGCTAAGTCACTTCAGTCGTGTCCGACTCTCTGCAACCCTATGGACAGCAGCCCACCAGGCTCCTCTGTCCACGGGATTCTCTAGGCAAGAATACTGGAGTGGGTTGCCATTTCCTTCTCCTAAGCCAACTTAAATTCAACTTGCACAGGTTTACGTAGGTTCACTTGCAATTACTTTTCCAGTTGCTTACACTTCTGGCTCTTTTTCCTTTGGTCCTTAGCTGGAAGTCACTTCCCAGTACCACTGCTTAATCATTTTTTCCCCTCCCACTCAACACTTGGCCCTTTATGGGCAGTGTTTTTCTTGACTTTCTTCACTTCCTAAGAGTCAGTACTTTTACCTATACCCACTCTCTGGGCCTTCACTAGTTCTCAGACACAACGTTGCAGAAATTTAAGAACCTGGTGAATATTGAAGGTACATGATATAAGTGCAAAGAGCCGTCATCACACAATCTAATACCCAGAGCAACCTCCTTGCCAGGGCCTAATCAACCAGGTGCCATTCATTGAAAATTGTTAGCTAATGGCCTAGGGTCAGATCTCTCCCCAAGGTCAGATGTCTTATGACTAATATCTACTTCATTAGCAAAGGAAAGGAAAAAAGAGATAGTGTAAAAGTGTAAAACAAGAAAAAGTGTAAAACAAGAAAATTTCTGAGAGAGGGAAAAGTTTGTGCAAATTTGGGAGCATTGCTGTGTTGAGTGTGCCTATTTATGACAACAGGTGCGTTTGTTTGTCTTTGATTGATGCATAATGTTAAAGAGTCTTCTTAAACTGTTACACCTGAATATCTGTTAACTGGTAATTTTCCTTGCTTGCTGTGACTCTAATGGGCTTGAGAATTGATCCAGCCAGTCTCTCCTCTCTCTGTCTTTTTCTCTCCTCTTTCTTTCATTTCTTTCTCTCTTCTTTCTCCTCCCTCTCCCTTGCTTCTCCCCCTTTCTTTGTCTCTTTCTCTCACTCTCTGTGAGGTTCATTTGCTTGATTGATTCTGAGTGTCCATAATGACTGTTTGGCATATTCTACAGGCAAAGGTCCCGAGACCCTTTTTGCTGGCTATAACCTCAATGATAACGAATGGCACACAGTGCGTGTGGTTCGTCGAGGAAAAAGTTTAAAGTTAACGGTGGATGACCAGCAGGCCATGACAGGTAAAGCCCTATCACCTTTGCCTTTGTTGAAGCTTTAGACTTCCCTCTTTCTTGCAGGTGACCTTGAAAACCAAATGAACAACTTGAAGCTAATAGACACAGTTCATTTCTTATTCAAATTCTTCCAGCAGCAATTAAATTTAATAAGCTGCATGTTGTTTTCTTTTCTCTCAAATGAGCAACAATTTTTTGTCATGTTCCTTTCCATTTAATAATTCAAGAAGTTATAATATATTTTAATTTTATGCCTTAATAAATATCTCAGGGCTTCATAAAATATTGAAGTTATTGTTTGGAGGCCAATTCCTGTTCAGTTTCTTCGTTATATATTTAGGCGATGAACAGCAGCAAGTTACACTTTTTAGCTTCTGGATACATTGATAGATATGCTGGCATTCTGTCAGGGGAACTGCTTTTTATTTTAAGCTATGATAGATCATTTTTGGCCATTTAGCTCTGTTGGTTAAGTTCTAATGTTAAGAATGTCAAGTTCAGTCCCTGATTTGTGGATTTCTGACTGAGGTGAGTAATATAAAGGCCCACGCCAGAGACAGAGGGAAACCAAATGAAAGAGGAATTGGCTCACCTTTATTCTCTCTGCTGAAAATAACTTCAAGCATATGACCCGCTGGGATATTAGCTCCCTTTTTTTTTAGCGAACATCTCCCTGTTAATTATTTTAGTGCAAGATGGTCCTTGTGCGGCACAGAAGCATCTGTTACATTCAGTCTCAAGGGGTTTCCATTCTCAGAGATCAGGTAGTTATATCAATGAAGAAATAATGTGTATGGGATTTTAACTTTTAAGAGAATCATTCTGCAGTTTAAACGAAGCAAACTACCAACCCATAGATCTCTTACTGTCTTGTATTTCGTTAGCCCTTTATGGCTTTCCAAAACTTTTGTCTTCATGTGGGAGCAAACTTACTTCATTTCAGAATCATCTGAAGAGCTTTAAAAGGATCATTTCCTGGCAAGACACCACAGAAAGTGTGAGAGGAGCCCAATATTATTATTTCTTAAAATCTCTCCAAAGAACTCTAATGCAGCTGGCTCATGGATTGGCATTTAAAAACCACTGCTATGTTATGCCATTTTATTCTCCCAGGAAGAAAATCAACCAAGGACTCATGAGCATAAGCCTTTATTCAAAATTGCCAAACATGAGAACTCTCTAAAGAAACTGTGAACTTAGGGGAGGGAGGCAGAATTTTTATAGGGCTTTGGCAGGAGTGTCAGCTGAAGTTCAGCTAGTTTTGGTAAAGGCGGTTCTTGGAAGAGGTGTAAATTGTTTTTGTAGATTAGCATCCATTGTTTGGACAGTCTGGGTTTTATCAAAAGGGGCAGAAATTAGGATCTAAGATCATGTATAAGAGGTTGGGAAGAAATAACTGCCAGAAACAAGGACATGTGAAGGTCACAGTAGAACATTCTTTAGTCCCTTAAGTTTGTCTCAAGTCTCATACAGCCCTATGACATAGATAGGCTTGATGCATTCTCATTTTATAGATGAGAAAGCTGAGCTTCAAAGAGGTAAAATGACATGTTACTTTGAAATGCCATTGTTACCAGAACTGAGAGACAGCCTAGGGTATTTTTTTTTTCCAATTATGTTTGTTAACTTTAAAAAATTTGTTTGCTTTTGACTCATGGTCCATTTATTTATATTTATTAATATCCTAATATACATATATATGACTATGATGAGTACTTTCTCAGATATAGCATGATTTTATGAGGATAATATATATATATAAAAATATATATATATATATATATAAACACATATCAAAATCACACGGTAACTTATCTGGGATAGTATATGATGTGCTAAAAGGTTGAGTAAACAATTCATGTTCTTGAGGTTCAGAAGAGCTTAAAGATTTCAGGACTAGATAAAGCAATCAATAATATTTGAAGGCTGTAAAGAAAGGATAATACAGATAAGATTATGTGGGGAAGGGTAGAATGGCTTGGATAGGCTAGACAGACTAGTGTTCAGGCAGCAGGGAAGGTTTGTTTCATTTCATATAACCACAGGGCAGCTGACATGGTTAGAATGGCCTTGGATGCCAATAGGTCAGTGCTCCAAATGAAGGAGTTCATATTTCACGGGTTTTCAGGCAGTTGGGAAGTCACTGCATTCAAGCTGGAAAATAAGAGAATATGTTTTGAGCAACATGAATTCTGTGAAATGTGCTAAGTGCTTCAGAATGTAAAGCAGTAAAGTCCTAAACTACAATGGCTGAAGAAGGTATAGAAACAAAAGACTGGGGCAACACATTTTTTAAAAGTTTAGTTTAGAAATAATTTCAAATTTATAAAAAATTTCAAAACGACAGTGATATACTTTTACTATTGTGAGCAAGTTATCCCATTTGTTTTGACATTTTCACTTTTTATTTTTCTTAAACAAGTGATAAGTTACATACTTAATAGCCCTTCACTCTAAATATATACTTCAGTGGACATTTTCTAAAGATATAAATATCTCTTTACAGAACAAAGAGCTACTAACTTCAGTAGATTTGGCATTGATGCAATATATTTTATCTGTCCTCTCACCCATTTTCCCCTTTTGTCAGTTAACCCAGTGTTGTCTTTTATAGCATTTTCACCTCTAGCAGAACATACAGTCTAGGGTCAGACACTGCATTTAGTGTTCATGTCTCTTTAGTCTCCTTTAATTGAAAACATTGCCATAGACTTTCTTTGTCTTTGATTACACTGACAAATTAAAAAGATATATAGTCCTCCAATCTTTTATCCATGTAAAGTCATTCCTGGGGCTTATCTGATGTTTCATGATGATTGAATTCAGGTTTTAACATTCTTGGGTGAAATAGCACATTGTTGATTGTGTGATCTTCTTCTAGTATCCTGTCTGAGGACAAATGATATCCATATGCTTGACTCATGATTTTAACACTTGGTCAGTGTGTTTCCCAGTTTCTCCATTGTATGATTAATATGTTTTACTCCCTTAAAACTAATAAACTGTTTGTGGAGAGACATATTAAGACAATGAAAATATCGTAATATCTTCCTCAAATGTTTGCCCCAGATTATCATCTACTGAAGATTTTGCCTGATCCAGTCTTTAACACAGTAGTTATAAATGCTTATTTTCAAACCCCATTACTCTTTCCACATTTAGAGTCAATACTTAGCATTCTACTGTATACAAGAGCTTTCCTTTCTTTCTGTTTTCTTTCCTTTTCTTTTCTTCCTTCTCTCCCCATCTTCCTCCTTCTCTCCTTCCCTCCTTTCTTCCTTTCTTTCCTTCCTTCCTTACTGATATGGACCCACAGGTTTCTATATTTTCAAATAGTTATAATTACTTAATTATTTTGGTGCTTAAAATATCCCTGTTTGGGTCAGTGTGAGTCCCATGAAGTTGGTCTCTGTGATCTTGTAACATGCCTTCACATCAGGTTTTTTTTTCCTCACTTTTTTGGCAAAACAGAATATTTCAGGCACAACTTTTACTACCATGCCCCAGCCCTGGACTGAGACACTTTTTATTTAGTGGAGAATTAGGTGTAGCTGGTTGGTATTGGTATGCTCAGTACTGCTTTGCAACCTTTTCAGGAGGCTAAGCTGGTAAGTACACTCAAGTATATATACATATACCTGAATATATATATAGTTGCTAAGTTTAGTTGCTAAGTCATTCCCAACTCTTTTATGACCCCATGGACTGTAGCCCACCAGGCTCCTCTGTCCATGGAATCTCCGGGCAAGAATACTGGAGTAGGTTGCCATTTCCTTCTCCAGGGGATCTTCCTGATCCAGGGATTCAATCCTCATCTCTTGTATTGGCAGGCGAATTCTTTACTGCTGAGTCACTAAGGAAGCCCATAAGTAAGTCTGTGTGTGTGTGTGTGTGTGTGTGTGTGTGTATTTGCTTTAATATGCCTCTCCACATAAATAAATAAATACACACACACATATAAAAATTACATGTTCACACAAATATACGGATACACATATTTTAGAAAATGAGTTCACACTAGTACGATCATATCTACAGCATTGCTTCTTCCCCCATTTCATGTTTTCATATCTCTTCTTCCAATTTGGAACGTTGGCTCCCAGTGATGTCATTTTCCCATTTGCCCAATCCAGTAACACATCTATGATAGTTTCAGAATTGCTTTACATTGTCCGTCCCATAAGTAGTAATCTGACTAAAAGCAATTGAGGGCCCAGCCCGCGGTGTCGGCGGCGCGTTGGCGTCGGCCGGGCGCTGGCACTGAACTGAGAAGATGTCCCCGTAGGATGCCCTGGGAGTGGAGACCAGCGACTCGAAAACAGAAGGCTGGTCCAGAAACGTCAAACGCCTGCAGTCTCAGCTCCAGGTGAAGAAGGCAGCTCTCACTCAGGCCAAGAGCCAGAGGACAAAACAAAGTACAGTCCTTGCTCCAGTAATCCACCTAAAGCGAGGCGGCTCCTCAGATGAGCGGCAGATCGTGGACACTCCGCCGCACGTGGCCGCAGGCCTCAAGGACCCTGTTCCCAGCGGGTTTTCTGCAGGAGAAGTTTTGATCCCCTTAGCTGATGAATATGATCCCATGTTTCCTGATGATTATGAGAAAGTAGTGAAGCGCCAAAGAGAGGCGCGACAGAGGCAGTGGAAGCTGGAAAGGCAGAAGGAAATAGAAGAGAGAGAAAAGAGGCGTAAAGACAGACATGAAGCTAGTGGGTTTTCCAGGCGACCCGATCCAGATTCTGATGACGATGAAGATTATGAGCGAGAGGGGAGGAAAAGAAGTATGGGCGGAGCTGCCATTGCACCTCCCACGTCTCTTGTGGAGAAGGACAAAGAGTTACCCCGAGACTCCCCTTATGAAGAGGATTCACGACCTCGCCCACAGTCTTCCAAAGCCGCTATCCCTCCCCCAGTGGACGAGGAACAAGACAGACGCCGATCCCCGACCGGCCCTGGCAACTCCTTCCTCGCCAACATGGGGGGCACGGTAGCACATAAAATCATGCAGAAGTACGGCTTCCGGGAAGGCCAGGGTCTCGGGAAGCATGAGCAGGGCCTGAGCACAGCGCTGTCGGTGGAGACGGCCAGCAAGCAGGGCGGCGAGATCGTCGTGGGCGGCGCCACCGAGAAAGACGCAGCCAAGAAGTCGGATTCGAATCCATTAACTGAAATACCGAAGTGTCCTACCAAAGTGGTCCCACTCAGGAACATGGTTGGTGCAGGAGAGGTGGATGAAGACTTGGAAGTAGAGACCAAGGAAGAGTGTGAAAAATATGGCCAAGTTGGAAAATGTGTGATATTTGAAATTCCTGGCGCCCCTGATGATGAAGCAGTATGAATATTTTTAGAATTCGAGAGAATTGAGTCAGCAATTAAAGCTGTTGTTGATCTGAACGGGAGGTATTTTGGTGGACGGGTGGTCAAAGCATGTTTCTACAATTTGGATAAATTCAGGGTCCTGGATTTGGCAGAACAAATTTGATTTTAAAAACTAGAGCCCGAGTCATCTCCAGCGATCCTTCCGCGAGCTGCAGAGTGAGCAGAGGAGAACAAGGCATTAGGGGGCCTTTCCTGGCTGTGGGTGGAGAGACTCTGTAAGGACTTCTAAGATATGTTGACTGATCCCTTTTTTATTTTGTGGTTTTTTAATATAGTATAAAAATCCTTTAAAAACAAACAAACAAAAAAAGCAATTGAGGATTAATTTGTGATTCTTTTTCTTACTGCTTAAGATTTAATATCTATAGTCAAATACTATTTATAAATAACTTTGATTAGTTTCTTCTTTTCTTCCTTTCCTTTTCCTTCCTTTCTTTTCCTTAAGTGTAGTTATATTATTCATTTGAAATACAGTTAATCTTATTGATTTCAGTTGTTTATTCCCTCCTATTCTTATGTATTTAATTACACTTGTGTGTAGAACATTACCCTGCTTTTTAAACCAGTGCAACTATTTTGAATTAGGAAGTGATGAATAGAGTATGAAAATGATATCATAACAGAAAATTCCAGAAATGTTCCCTAAATGAATTGCCAGCTAGTTTTCATTGAAATTTAAGATATATCTCTTCAGTTGCATAGATTCCTACCAAACTCCTAAGTGAATAATTATATTCTACATTAGTGAGTTGACTGCTTCAACTTCCAGTCAATACATCATTTCTGTGTTTACTGCCATGTGTATATATACCACTAGTGAACATAATGTTAGGAAGCAGGGTGAATGGATACTTACATGGGTGTAGTTTGCTTATAGAAATAGGAACAAATAAAGGATGGATTCAAAGGAGTACTCAGAATTGACACTGTTGGGGCATGATTTCTAAGCTAATGTCACATGTTTCCACTCTTCGGCTCCTGGGCATGGCCCGTTTCTTCATGGTAAAATAACCTGTGTCTCCTTGGCTGATTAATTTTGGGAAACTCTGGCACCTACAACTTCATTAAAAATTCATAGGCCATTGGCAAAGTTTCGCTCATAATCTGAAAGAAAAAAAAAACTCCCTTTTGAGATTTCCAATTTTGGACAGCAGACACATTTGTTTCACAGATTTTTTTTTCCCCAGTAGATATTAATAAAATTATATGTCTGAGTCCACCAACTCACGGGTGCAAGAAATGGCACATTTATTAATTGTCTTTAATATCAATTTAAATGAGACCTTAGGCCTTTCTTCTGGGTTTACAGAATATTTAATCATAGTCGTGTGTCCCCTACTCCCACCCACCCAGAATCACACAGAAGCTCCTGTTGGCTTCTGTCTTTACTGATTCTCACCAAAAAGACAGTTCTAGTTTGTCCTTTAAATTATAAGAACCCTATTGCTCCTGTCCTAAGTGGGGCAGAGTCTTTGCTGATTCTTGCAGCCTATGAACTATGGTTCAATCCTCCTATACTGAATTCTCTCTGAACCCCTGAATCTTATCAGATGTCAGGATGTTGGTGTTCAGTACTGCTAAATCCCACTAATGTTGATCTGTCTCCCAGTCAGTGGTAATTGCCTCATCTGGTTCAGACCATAAAGGCATTCTGTTCATTTCTTTTTCCTTTGTTGAACACCTTGCAAACTATGCCTTCACAAAAGATTGGAAAAGGCATTGCTTTCCAGAAAGTTGTCTTCCACATAATGCCAAGAAAAAGCCTTTGAGGCAAAGTGCTAAAAGGGACTAGGCTAGTTTCTTAAAACTGAAGGAAGAACAAAGTACAGACTAGCATTTCAGTATATTACTCTTTCTCAAAACTGCCAAGGCCTCAGAGCAGAAATTATATTCTATCTTCTTTCTGTTCTGTAGGAGTTGAACATTTTTTCAGTTGTGGAAACCAACTTGTTCTCAAAGTTAAAAGATGAACAGGCATATAAGCCAAATAAGCATTGAAAATTTACCAAAATCATGCATTCTCCCCCAGTACCCAACTCCAGCACTTTCCTTCCTCCAACTCCCAGCATCTTGTTGCTCAGAACTCAAGACAATGTTTTATTTTTTGTTTTTCACAGTAATTTACCTTGATGAGTTTTCATCTGGGTGATTCATATTTGGGAAATTATGTTTTGCCAAAGAAAGTTATGACCAACCTAGATAGCATATTAAAAAGCAGAGACATTACTTTGCCAACAAAGGTCCATCTAGTCAAGGCTATGGTTTTTCCAGTGGTCACGTATGGATGTGAGAGTTAGACTGTGAAGAAAGCTAAGTGCCGAAAAATTGATGCTTTTGAACTGTGGTGTTGGAGAAGACTCTTGAGAGTCCCTTGGACTGCAAGGAGATCCAACCAGTCCATCCTAAAGGAGATCAGTCCTGGGTGTTCACTGGAAGGACTGATGTTGAAGCTGAAACTCCAATACTTTGGCCACCTCATACGAAGAGTTGACTCATTGGAAAAGACCCTGATGCTGGGAGGGATCAGGGGCAGGAGGAGAAGGGGATGACAGAGGATGAGATGGTTGGATGGCATCACTGACTTGATGGACATGAGTTTGAGTAAACTCCGGGAGTTGGTGTTGGATAGGGAGGCCTGGCCTGCTGCGATTCATGGGGTCGCAAAGAGTCAGACACGACTGAGGGACTGAACTGAACTGAACTAAAAGATATCATAAGTCAACAATCCATAACAATAAAAAGTCAGTCTTGAGGTATATGGCATAGAAAGGTTTGCAAAGATGCAGTGGAACTTTGCCATTGAGGCTTCAGTTTGGAATGGAATTTTTTTCAAACATTCTAATGGCCACATGAAACTAGCCATGCATCAGAAAAGCAATGGAGATTTCTTACTAAATTTTACAGCAAGTTCAGAAATCATGGAAGAAAAAAATAATTAAATCACTGGAGACTCTTCATGCAAAGTCCTATATTTTGATTACATCTTTAAATCAGAGTTCTATATACTGTTAAGTTGAAAACAATACAGTACATACTCAGGCCATTCTTGGGAATGTCTGACTGCACTGAGGCTCATGAGGATAAGCAGTTGCCAGCAAAGAAACCCCAGAAGAGAGAGATTCCTCAGGATTCAGATGAGAAAGTGTCCTATACTCTATTTGGTATCCCAGTGTAGGGAGTTTTTGGGTTTCAGTTTATCACCTAGACTGTCAAAAAAAAAAAAAATCTGGAATTGTGTGTTTTGTATGTATATATATATATGTTAGTGTGTATGTCCTTCACTGAATGCTATTCACAGTATATCCAGTTACCTAAGCCTGGAAGAAGTCATCATTATCATATCCCTCTTCTCCAGCATTCTATACATTATTAGTAAATCCTGAAATTATAGCAGCAAAATTGTCTAATTTTGTCCATGGTTTTCCATTTCTAACATAAACAATCTACTTCAAATTGTCTCCAGTCTATTATATCCACATCAGAAAGATTAAATACACATACACACATAGTCTCATGGCTTATGTCTTCCTAAAACCCTTCAGTAGCTCCTAATATAATCAGGAAAGTGAAAATGAAGTTGCTCAGTCGTGTCTGACTCTTTGCGACCCCATAGACTGTAGCCTGCCAGGCTTCTCCATCCATGGGATTTTCCAGGCAAGGGTACTGGAGTGGGTTGCCATTTCCTTCTCTAGGGGATCTTCCCGACCCAGGAATCAAACCAGGTCAGGCATTGTGATATCTGACCTTTTACTCTTCCAATCTCATCTGAGCACTAACTTCACTTACTTATGCCTTTTCAGCCACAGTCCCTGGTTCTTTCTCTCCCAAGTGCCTCTGTTGATCTGTTTCTCCTTTCTGGAATCCAACTTTCCATTCCTATCTTACAGTTTTTAATGTGGCTTTTCCTTTTTTAGTCCTTCAATTTTAACTTAAATATCCACTCAAGCACTTGCCCCCATCCCATATTTACCAGTACAATTTGTTATGTATCAAATACCTGGCATTTTTTTCTCAGTTTTATCATTATATAGTTAATTATTTTCTTACCTGGTTTTGTCTGCCTTCCCCCAATAGACCATGAATTTTGTGAAAACAGGAGCCAAGTCTGCTCCTCTCAACATTATTTCTTACTTGCCTAATACAGCACTTGACTCATACATATAGCCCACTGTCAGTAATTTTCAATACCTTTTAGTGAATCAATGAGTTGATCTAAGGCTGGAGGGATGGGGTTGGATCATTTTGTTCTGCAGCAGAAATGTAACCCAACTCAAGAGTAGGACCCAACATAAAATAGTAGATCTTGCTATCTGTTTTGGTAAAAAGATTTGATTTTGAAATTGAGGTTTGTATAAAACACACAAGCCAGAAGTTTGTCTCTTAATGGAGATTATCATCAACCTGGATACTCCAGACATTTTGATCAGAAGCATTTTGCTAATTCCAAATTCTCCTTTCCACTAAATGTCTAGGAAAGATGCTGCATTCTTTAATGAGTAGAGTCTTAACAATATTTCTCCTTATGTGAGCTTTATGTTTTCTTAGTCAATATATGTATACAGCAGTAGAGGTGGCTACGTTGCTGACTGAGGGTTAAACATTAGAATAAATTCTGAAAAATAAAGGATTTTTAAAAGGCTGCCATTAATGTTTTCTTAGTCAGTGGATAATGGCTTTTAGGTGCTAATTCTCTTTCATGAGCAAGCATATCTGCCATTACTGTCAAGGCGATTTATATATGCTTATTAAAGAAAGAATAGGCTCTTGAACATGGGCCATAATGATTTTTCTTGTAACTGGGCCATGGTTGCTCCAATACTGTTTTACTACTTTTTCATTATTTATGGTTTGCATACATATTCGTTTCCTTTGAGAAAAGAAAACAGACATTACATGTTATTTTTATCACTGAACTTCTTTCTCAGTTCTGCTGAACAATGTGCTTTCCTCTTTCAGAGCTGCCAATAACTGGACAATTTAGAGTAATATAAATTTCCAGTATTAGAAATATTTTTTTGGATATTCCCTTACTATCAGTTGGCTCATTCATGTAGCTTTTATGAAGAAACTTGATAGTTTCAGGATCTGGGTGGGTCCACCAGGTTAAGACTCAGATTTTAATATAATGAAAAAGATAAAATAATCAATACAAGAAAATGTAAAAGCCCAAGTCATTTATTTTTTTACCTTTGCAGATTCTTCATTCTATATAGCTTATTAATTCAATGTTACTGGCACCACTAGAGATTTGTATTTGAAAATGATTAAAGGCTAATTTTATTTGATACCAAAGAGGTAGTGCCGCACAGAGTAGTATCAAGGTCATTGAATAAAAGAACTGAAGAAGGGGATGAAAATGGTGTCATGGCATAAATCACAGCAGGATCCTCTATGACCCACCTCTCAGAGCAATGGAAATAAAAGCAAAAATAAACAAACAGGACCTAATTAAACTTAAAAGCTTTTGCACAACGAAGGAAACTATAAGCAAGGTGAAAAGACAGCCTTCAGAATGGGAGAAAATAATAGCAAACGAAACAACTGACAAAGAATTAATCTCAAAAATATACAAGCAGCTCCTGCAGCTCAATTCCAGAAAAATAAACAACCCAATCAAAACATGGGCCAAAGAACTAAACAGACATTTCTCCAAAGAAGACATATAGATGGCTAACAAACACATGAAAATATGCTCAACATCACTCATTATCAGAGAAATGCAAATCAAAACCACAATGAGGTACCATCTCATGCCGGTCAGAATGGCTGCTATTCAAAAGGCTACAAACAATAAATGCTGGAGAGGGTGTGGAGAAAAAGGAACCCTCTCACACTGTTGGTGGGGATGCAAACTAGTACAGCCACTATGGAGAACAGTGTGGAGATTCCTTAAAAAACTGGAAATAGAACTGCCATATGACCCAGCAATTCTACGCCTGGGCATACACACCAAGGAAACCAGAATTGAAAGAGACACGTGTACCCCAATGTTAATCCCAGCACTGTTTACCAATAGCTAGGACATGGAAGCAACATAGATGTCCATCAGCAGATGAATGGATAAGGAAGCTGTAGTACATATACACAATGGAATATTACTCAGCCATTAAAAAGGATGAATTTGAATCAATTCTAATGAGGTGGCTGAAACTGGAGCCTATTATACAGAGTGAAGTACATCAGAAAAACACCAATATAGTATATTAATGCATATATATGGAATTTAGAAAGATGGTAATGATGACCCTATATTCGAGACAGCAAAAGAGACACAGAGATAAAGAACAGACTTTTGGACTCTGTGGGAGAAGGCGAGAGTGGGATGATTTGAGAGAATAGCATTGAAACGTGTATTACTATATGTGAAATAGGTCGCCGGTCTGGGTTCGATGCATGAGACAGGGTGCTCAGGGCTGGTGCACTGGGATGAACCTGAGGGATGGGGTGGGGAGGGAGGTGGGAGGGGATTCAGGATGGGGAACACAGGTACACCCATGGCAGACTCATGTCAATGTATGGCAAAAACCACTACAATATTGTAAAGTAATTAGCCTCCAATTAAAATAAGTTAATTTTAAAAATGAGGTCATAGGAGAAACCAGAATTTCTAAGGATTTAATAGTATTGTTGTTATCGAATTGTAGCTTGATCTTCTCACCACATGATAGGCCAATCATCAGGAGACAAGGTGCTGAGGCAAGGAATAGCAACTTTATTCAGAAAGCCAGACATCAGAGACAATGGCAGATTAGTGTCCTAGAGTCTTGTCGGGTCTGAATGCCAGTTTCCTAGTTTCTTTTACAGAACAGAGAGGGTGAGGAGGACGTACCTAAGTAAAGTAAAAAGGCCAAAATCCTTGCAAAATATCTCCTGGCTTGGCCAGCTTTGGGGAGGGGATGTGTTAATCATCCTCTTTTCTGCAGCCATTCACAGATGGGCAGAGTCCGAATGCCTCCCTGTGAGCCAAGCAAAGGCACTTTAATCTTCAGGTGGAGAGGTAGGGTCCCACCAAGCAGGACATTATGTGTGCTTACAGCTGTAAATAGACAGCATCCTTTTAGTGATTATAGTTACAAAAGCAACAAAATGCAAAGGTTGAAGTAAAAGAAACAGATCCAACAAGGAGTCAGACTTTGCTCCTTCCTGTTGCGTTTTTGCATGGGATAGACGAGAGAGAGGCATCCTGGGGAGGAGAGAGAAGAGAGAGCTATTTATAGTGGTCATTTTTGTCTTAAAAAAAAAACAACACACATTTGCAGAGAAGGAATCAGAACACACTAATAACTGAAAAAAAGAAAAACCCACAGCAAATTAAGGGACGACAGGAACTGTTGTCAGGATCAAGGACTAGCAAAGAGGTACAGGAATGAAGAAGAGCTAAATACCACTCGGGGGAGAGTTTTTAATACCAATGAGTTTTTTAGTATCAAAATCAATTGAGTATGCCAGCAATTTTTATTGCACAACAAAAAGTATGCCTTTTATAATTTAATTACAGAGATTTCTTTTAAAATCTCACCCAGTATTTTATTGTCTTGACGAAAGAAATGGAAATCTGTCAAACTGACTGAAGGAGGCCCAGGACGGGGGATGTTCAATCTTCATTACACGTGGGAAGAAGGTTCAGTGCCTTTTCTCAGGCCTGAGACTGGGATCAGTTCTAATTCATATTTTCATTAATATCAGGGATGATGGGATAGGGTAAGCTCAATAAATTTTCCAATTATGCCAAATTGAGTAGTGAAGCTAACACCTGGAAGAACTTGATTGCAATTTAAATGACATTTTTGAGTTTCTAAAGAATCTGAATGACAGTTTAATTAGACAAGAACAAGATACTGGGGACAAATTACTAGTGATTTACTAGTGATAAGAGTAATTTATGCTGTGCTTTAGAAAACAAGTTCACATCTTTGTTAATTTTGATTTCAACCTTGATGTTAGGTATAGTTATCACTCTGGAGGTAAAGACAGGACTAGGTAAGTTTTTAATGGGGTTGGTACAGAAAGATGGTGGGATGAACAGGGATGGAATTGAGTTGAAGAGTGAATCACTAAATAACTTGGCAACCAAGCTTCACATTATGGTGTTTAAGATTATACCTTCGGGTAATGTGGACTAATTTTACTGGTATTCTAAAAACTGGACATGCCTTGAATCAGTATGTTGTGCTCAATTTTGATATCCAAAACCTAAGCGCAAGGAAAATAGCAGACGTCCAGAAGAGATCAACAGGAATTCTGCTTGACTAAGAGAGTAGGATTTAGGAAAGACTGGAAATTATCCAACACCAAACAGAGAAGGTGCAAAGCACATATTTAGTTTCAAACACATTTTCATGGTTCATATTGGAAGAATAGTCAGCAGGTCTTCAATATTTCTGTTGCTGTTGGAAAATGTACTGTTGCTTTTTTTGTTTGTTTTTCTTGAAGTACATTCTCAATAAAGACAAACATCACATCACCATAGAGCTGGGATGTATCACTTTCTGTTGGGATGATGCAGGACGATCATTGCCCCTAATCCTTCTCCCTCTCTCTTGCCCGCCCTCCCTCTCCCTCTTCCTTCCTTCCTTTTCCTTTCTCTTCTTCTTCACTTCTTTCTTCTACCTGTAAAATATTCTACAACTTCAGTTAATGAGGATCAGTTTTGTTAAGACTAAAATTTGGGGCAGAGATTAAAACTTGAGCTAAGAGAGTTTTATGAATATTATCTGATTCAGTCTCACCCTGTAAGGACATTTCTTTGTTTGTTTGTTTTTTAACATATATAACTGAATATCAAGGAGGTATGTAGATCCTTGCATTTTAAAATGTGATATTGTTACAGAAGTCTAAAGCTGAAAGTGCCCTATAGATGCAGAAAATAGTAATAGACCATCTTTCCTTTTAGGTCAAATGGCAGGGGATCATACAAGGCTGGAGTTCCACAATATAGAGACTGGCATCATCACGGAACGCCGGTATCTGTCTTCTGTTCCCTCCAACTTCATTGGACACCTGCAGAGCCTGACATTTAATGGAATGGCATACATTGACTTATGTAAAAATGGTGACATAGATTATTGTGAGCTCAACGCCAGGTTTGGCTTCAGGAACATCATAGCAGACCCTGTCACCTTTAAGACCAAATCAAGCTATGTTGCCTTAGCTACATTGCAAGCCTACACGTCTATGCATCTTTTTTTCCAGTTCAAGACAACATCCCTAGATGGACTAATTCTGTATAACAGTGGGGATGGAAACGACTTTATTGTGGTTGAGTTAGTTAAAGGGTAAGTATAGGTCTGTTCAATGACAAATAATTAGAGCTTTGGGAAAATGAACCTCATTTTCCGTAACTATACATTAAGCAGAAGAAGGAAGGTGGTTTGCTAATAAAGCATTAGTTTAAATCCCTTTTTAGGTATCTTATAAAGTTAAGAGGGATTCAGTGCAGTTCTTTATACCTACATTTCCATACATAAAGTACAAATGATGTCAAGTTTTAATTTACTGTAGGCATTATGTAGATCTTACTCTTCACGTGTGCATTTCTTTACTATGTGCATGGTAATTCTACAAAAGAATTTCTACACACTTGTTGGCTAATTTGTGCTAAGTTAAATAGCTAATGCATGCAGTCGGATTACTTCAAGTCCACAGTATCCCATTTAACTAAAGCTTAATTCTATGTCAGAGTTTCTTGAAGAATATAAAAAGATTTTCCTGACAATTTCTTGAAACTTCCACTTCAGTGGATCTTCCTGACCCAAGGATCAAATCCAAGTCTCCTACATTGGTAGACAGGTTCTTTACCACTGAGCCACCAGGGAAGTCCATATATATACCCTCACACACCCTTCACATTCCACCAACTGCACGGTGCACGGATGCACACGACCAGCGGGGATACAAGTGAACACAGGAATTTAGCAGAAAACCACCAGGAAGTTTCCTAAGATGGTCTTGTGTAAAGGTTCAGGAGAGTCAGGGAAGGTCGTGCACTCAGGGAAATTAGGAAGATGTATGAATCCAGGTGAAAGAAGCTGAGGATTGCCAGTTCAGTCTTGTTGGCAGAGAATGGAGAAAGTGGTGAGAGCAGAGAGTGTGTAGTGATAGATACTTACTTTCCACAGTGATGAAGTGGAATGTGGACCACAATTTTAGAAGTATGTTCACTATTTCCTGTATTGACAATAAAGAATCCTCCTTCCTGAAACAGAGTAGTGTTTCCTACACGTTTCTGTACAACTCACTCTCATGATTTCTAGCAAAGATGCAACCACCTGAAAAAGAGATCTCGTATTTGTAATAAGTAGTTTGACTCCATCAAAAAATTCAAACAGTGATGGTATTTTCTTACCTCCCCTTTTTTCCCAGGTACTTACATTATGTGTTTGATTTGGGAAATGGTGCTAACCTCATCAAAGGGAGCTCAAATAAACCTCTTAATGACAATCAGTGGCACAACGTGATGATATCAAGGGACACCAGCAACCTCCACACTGTAAAGATCGACACGAAAATCACAACGCAAATCACGGCAGGAGCCAGGAACTTGGACCTGAAGAGTAAGTGTGTGAAGGCAGAGTAGCAGGCAGGAACACACATGGCTGTGTACATGTGGCACGTCCTTGGCTTTGGGGCGTGTTTGTGTGTGTGTGTGTGTGTGTGTGTGTGTGTGTGTGCGCCTTCTGCAGAGACTGACCAGAATTTCGTCTCTAGCATGTAGTTAATAATACAGAACACAAGGGTCTGTTCCTTCTTTTATATGGCAGAAACATATGTATTTTTAATAGCAGCTCAAAAAATACAGCACCTAAGAATGCATGCATGATTAAAATTTAAAGAGTGAGAAAAATGTATTCTTAGTCATGTTGATATAAAGAAAAGTAGGTGTTTGCAACACCTTTTAGTCCGCACAGCTTTTAATCAATCTGGAGTCAAATTAACCAGATACCTAATGAGTTTCTTCTAGAGCTTATTAGTTTTCTTTTCTTGGTGAGATTTCCTAGATACATATGGAGCCTCTGACCAGCAGGGGTCTGAGGGTGGCTTATATCCTGAGTCTCTGATGGTGAATCTGCCCAACCCACATACACCAATGCAAATATTCTTTCACCAGCTGCTAAGAAAGTCTTAACAGACTTTTTTCCTTCCTTATTGACACTTGATTACTCAAGTGAGCAAGACGAAATGCTTAGAAAACTTGTCAGTAATAGGAGAAAATAACAGAAGTTTCTATTTGAATGGGACTTTGTGATTCACTCAGAGCATATGCATAGATTCTATCTCATTTACCATGACAGCAAGCATTAGACAAGAGGTGATTAGCACTTTAATATGATTGCGGGAAATTTGAGCTTTGAATGACTTGCCCAGGGTTAAAATAACTGCTTCAGCAGACCAAAACATAACCTCAGTTCTGACACACGCCCCCTCCATGGCTCCTCTCTTCTGTCCTGATATATTCCAAAGCCCTGTGGGAATCAGCATGGTCACATGTTCGCCTGGCAAGAGCTGTTCATTTATATTGATAAGATCTTTCCCTCTGATTTGAAAGAAAAATACATAGGGGAGTTGGGAATTGCAAAGAGAAAATCTTTCTTTCTAGAGAAAAAATATTCTTTCTAAGCAGGGTGAAAGAAGAAAGAAAAGGATTTCACTTTCTGTAATTGCAGAATATATTTACAATCTCTGTACTTTATTTGTCTAACACATAAAGTATGTGGTGATGGCTGTAACCCTTCTCTCAGAGTCAGCCTCTTGTTAACTTCAAAGAGAGCCTGTTTATGCCCACAGAGCTAATAGCTTAGCTCAAAAAGTAAAATGCAGCTGAAAGGACATGCTATTTTACAGGCCAGCCCTGTTTCTTCTCTCCGACTGAAGTGAAGAGAGGGCATTTTCCGTCCCTATCTCGTGGGGGCCCCGGTTTTCACAGCAGGCCCAGGTGGTAATTGTCAAGGAAAAGGGAGAGGTTGTGACAGTCAGTGTGCTGGCTGTGTCAGACACCAAAGCCAAAGCAAAATAGGGTTCTGTTTGTGTGGGAAGAGACCTCGGTAAGCATAAATGAGCTTCCCTGGAAACTGTGAACGCCAGGTGGGAGGCTAAGATGGCTGGGAAGAAGCAGCTCACGGGTGAAGTCCGTGACGTGCGCCGAACTGCTCAGACCGAACAGAGAAGCATGCCAGGCAGTGGGTGTTTTATAGGACAAGTAGGACGCTGTCTCCTGAGGAATAAATATTTGCTTATTGTTCCTTAAAAAATCAGAGTGAGTGTAATTGGATGACATCGTATGGGATTCTTTCTAGTGGTGGAAGGGACTTTTACAAACCTAAGCAACCCTCAGAGCTGATTTTTATTAAAGCGTGGAGTGTTTCTGATTCTGAATATAAGAAAGGCTTTATCTGTAATAAAAACTATGAATTGAAAATAATATTTTATATAATATGAAGGTGCTAGCTGTTGACTTCTGACTGAGTGCCTTTGTGTTTAAAAAAATAACACTCTTTACCTTTGAGATAAATTTCTCAGGTGGACGAAGAAATTCTATCCTAATGATTATGCCCCCCTTTACCTTGTGAAATTCCTCTGTGTTTAGACTTACCAGAGCGTGCCAGAAAGTGAAAGCAAGTTTCTAAAATTAAAACCTAGACACCGAAAGGCAAAGCTGTGGACTTGCAGTTGGCTGTGTGATCCAATGGCAACAATAAAGCCCCCTTGCCTTCTGTGTCCCCAGCAAGGGGGAACGGGAGGAGAACCTGTGGTCCTGGGGTGGACATCTCCCAGCAAGCACAGCCTTTTTGTGTGTGCAGCCAGGGGCCCTGGTCAGATGAGGGGTATTAACTAAGTCTTTATTTTGTGCTCCATGTGGAGAGCATGGCAGAGAAAAGGGCAATAGGGTTCCAGTCACAAAGAGCTTTCTGTTCCAAGAAGGCTGACACTAAGCGGACATTTACAGGACAGAGAACAGGATTCCCTGGAGCCACATTAGGACTCCGAACGTAATCAGGCATCGCCAAGTGGAGTATGAGAGGAGGGAAGTTCTCGGAGAGACCCTGAAGGATGGGCAAGGAGGCCTTGGATGCCCTTCCCACCTGGATGCCCCCTGGAATTTGGAGGCCTCAATGAGAAAGAACATCCACAGGCACTCTTCACTCTGATTTTTTTCTTTTTTGGGGGGTGGTGGTGGATCTAGCTGCTCTACAATGTCGTGTTTGTGCTATACAACGAAGTGAATCAGCTATATTATACATATATTCCCTCCCTCTTTGACCTCCCTCACCCCACCCCGCATGCCATTCCTCTGGGTCAAAACAGAACACCAAGCTGAGCTCTCTGCTACACCAGGGGTTCCCACCATCCATCTGTTTTACCCATGGCCATGCACATTCGTCAATCCCAGTCTCCCAGTTCACTCCCCCTCCATCCACACATCGGTTCTCTATATCCGAGTCTCTATTCCTGCCCTGCAAATAGGTTCATCTGTACTATTTTTCTAGATTCCACATAGAGGCATTAGTATACTATATTTGTTTTTCTTTTTCTGACTTATTTCACTCTGAATGACAGACTCTAGGTACATCCGTGTCAGTACAGATGACCCAATTTCATTCCTTTTTAACAGCACTGTTTCCTTTGCACGCTAGCTAGTCACGTAGGATTCAGCCACTTTAAATGCAAGAACAATGAAAGGTGACTGACTTTAGATAATGATTTTATTTTTTACTTTTTTTGCCCTTTTAGAATTAAAAGAAAATGATCAGGCTTAGTCTACACTCTGTGCACAGTCATTGCCACAATCCTTAGTTCCTCTCAGAGTGAGGTCTCCCTGATTAAAAACATCAGTTATGTGGTGGGGTCCATGGGGTTCATATTTCTGCACCTTTCTCAGACACACTGAAGCAATGATCTTTTGAGAATGATGTACAGGGAAGGCCAGGTGTCTGCACTTTTAAAGTGAAAGTATTAGTAGTTCAGACCTGTCTGACTCTTTGCGACCCCATGGACTGGGGCCCACCAGGCTCCTCTGTCCATGAACTGCTTCAGACAAGAATACTGAATGAGTATCCATTGCGTTCTCTAGCGGATCTTCCAGACCAAGGGATCCAGTGCAGGTCTCCTACACTCACTAATCCAGATGCTGTAGTTCAAAGCCCTGAAGGAATGCAGTGTCTATGCTGAGGCCAAATTTAACTCACTTTCGAATTTTAGTGCGAAGCCTGCTTTTGCTTTCATGTTAGGATTTTACTTTTGTTTTCCTAGTTCTCAGCCAAAGTGATCTTTGGTTGCTTCAGGAGCCTTGGGAATATTTTTATTTCTTATGTAACCATAACCAGAAAGAGACACTAGAGGGCAGCATAAGGCTGCAAAACCTGCCGTCTGGGAGGCTGGTGGGGCGGGGAAAGCGTCTCTCTAGTCTCCGCTGGCGCTGGGAAGCCGACTTTGTTTTTTTGTCCAGCCAGAATTCCGCGGTTAGTCTTCAGAGTAACACATGCTTCTGTTTGTGGCTCTGTTTCATTATATAGACAGTGGTTTAGTGTGGAAATGTGCAAGCTAGGGGCTGATTATTCCATTCCCTAGGTTGACTGAGAAGAAGGTGGTCAGGGATGGGCGAGAGTCTAATGAACTCTAAGAATTCCCGCCTGTGACCTTGTTCAGATTGTCTTTCATGACACTGCCACGTTCTCAGGGGGTTGCGTGTCTCTCCCCGCTGACACGGTTTTGCTTTCATCTTTATTTCCCAGCTGTTTGTGTCCCATTCTCTCTGGCTTTTATATACAAGCTCTTGCTATGGAAAGAGCAACAGAAACTTGCTCTGTGCAGTGATTGCCTAACACAGCTGTACCTACTTGCATTGTGGAACTTCTGAGCCCTGCCACCTTTAGAAAGAGAAAGGGTTGGCTTAACTCCTCCTGCTGTCCCTTCCCTTGTTCCTGTATTTGGCACATCTATTTGCTTGCCTGTGTATGTACATGGGAAGGAGCTCCTATATATTTGACTCCCTACTAAACACTAAATGGATTTTTATTATTATTATTATTATTTTTTTCTATTTTACACAGTCTCTGACATTATAAAATACTGTTTAGGGAACTACTTATTATTTAAACTTAATTTTTTACATTAAAAAAATGGATTTAATGAGGTTATTTTACTTACTCCTTGCAATTGATTATCCAGGGATTTGAATTGAGGTCAGTCTTGCTCGTTCATTAATCTAGTTCAAGAATAAAGATGGAGGGAAGGGTCATCTTTGCCTCCTCCCCAAGCCCCAATGTTCGTTGGGTCCATGGGCCCCCTTCCTTAAGGCATTACTTAGTTTATCCTTCAGCAAATTGAGGAAAATTTCCTTCATGAGGAGAAATTAAATGATTCCTAGGTGCAGAGGATAGAGTGCCCTCAGGTGGCCACTTAGCAAAATTACTTAAAAGGGAATAATTCACCTACAGGGCAATTGTAGGTCAGCTCAGGCAGAGCTTGACTCTCATACCCCACGTTCCTTGCCCCCACGGGCCCTGCGCGAGCGTTCCCTCTGTCCTCCCATCTTGTCTCCTCCCTTGTCACCACCATGAGCCGTGTCTGCTTGTTAACCTCCCTCGTAGTCCTCCTCACACCTACCTTGAAAAGCAAACACCTGCTATTGTTTATCCAGCTTCTAAGCCACCAAGAGCTCCCCTAGGCAGAGACAACCCGACCAGGGCTTTCCTTACAAATAGGTTCAGTCTCTAAGCAGAGATTTGAAGATGAATAGCATTCTTGCTCTTTTCATCTTGATCTCATATCAGTCTCTATTGCTCAGCTACCTACCCGTATAGACCACATAGCCCCCCTCTCTCTCTTGACAAATCATTACTGTACAACATCAGTGACCCAGATTCTATTCCAAAGCTCTGATCATGTTTAAATATACCCTGGCTTTGTCTACTCAGCCAAGTGACATCTGATAGCCTGCTTGCCTTGCCCAGATAGTTTACACAAATACAAAACTTTCGGAGTCTGACTTTGAACTTAGCCTTAAAGCAGGAGATGGCATTAAACATGTTGTCTGTCCTGTTGGTTAGGCTGTCTTTATTGCATTTCTTTTTCTTTTTTTTCAGTTTGTAAGGGAAAGAGATTTACTCACATTACTTCAGCTAATGGGAGATTATTTTAAGGACCCATTAGGAAGTAAGAGAGACAAGACATCCTTTCAGCTACCGAACAGTGCAGCCACGCAGAGAACAAGAACTTTGTTCTGATTGTCATACTGGGGTCTCAAGAGCAACCCTCATAAGTGTTTCCTTGGATACGAGTGCGCGTGTGTGCATGCATGATGAGTTGCTTCAGTCGTGTCTGACTCTTTGAGACCCTTTGGACTGTGGCCCTCCAGGCTCTTCTGCCCATAGGATTCTCCAGGCAAGAATACTGGAGTCTGTTGCCGTGCCCTTCTCCAGGGGATCTTCCCAACCCAGGGACTGAACTTGCGTCTCCTGAGGCGACTGCATTGCAGGTGGATTCTTTATCGCTGAGCCATCGGGAGTACCCGCTGCCCCCTAATCCAGGGCTACACCCCCAACCGTCTCTCTGCTGTGTCTGCTCCCACGTAGATCCTTCTGCTTCTGCCTCATGGCTTCTACCTCTTACTTTCTCTCCCGTTTGTATTTCCACTTGCGTCTACTCTCCCCTTCTTCTCACTTTCAGGTTTCCCCAAAGACAAGTGCTCTAATATGGTGAGTGGACCTCTCTAGAACACAGCTTCATGTGCTTTTGCCCTGCTGCTTGTGGTCAGGCTTATTTTCTCAGACTGAGTAGCTATAAACACAGAGGTAGATTTGCATGGGATTAAACTGGAGCTTAAAAGATGGTCCCTGGGGAGGAGGCTGTGTGTTGGAAGGCTCTCAGCTTCTCAGAAGGGAGCAGGGTGATTTGCTTATTCAGAAGGTGCTAAGCACGAAGGCAGAAGGTGAAGAGGAGGGAATGAAGGGGTTTTAGGTGGGAGAGTGGAGTATTATGGTACACTTGAGAATCATTTCTTTGACTTTGATACAGAGGATGGGCTAAGGAGAGAGGCCACTCTGGAAGCAATTGTCACAGTGCAGAACACACACAGTTGGGCTCTGAGTACATAAAAGTGAGACTTGACATTTTTGTTAAGCTGTTTCCCATATAACAACTGAAAGACAATTGGAGAAATGAAACTATTGTTTCTCTCCTGACTTCTCCACTGAAATCTCAGGCTTTGCAGAAATCAGTCTCATTCTCCTCTTTGTACTATAATGTGTTTGTCAGTTTGTTTTAATCCCACTCTCACTCCCCACTGACACGCCCCACCCCCCCAAGACATCCTTTCTCCCTTCTGACCAGTTGCCTCAGACCTGCTGCCTAACATGTTGCTTGGAAGCTCTTCCTTCTGCTTCCTTAAAACCCTTGGACCAGGTTCCATGACTGCCACAGAGTTTAAGTTCTTTATTCTCTACCAGCAACTCTGACTCTGTTTTCTTTTTTATTTCTTTTTAATTGGAGGATCATTGCTTTACAATGTTGTGTTGGTCTCTGTCATACATCAACATGAATCAGCCATAAGTATACATATGTTCCCTACCTCTTAAACCTCCCTCCCACATCCCATCCCATCCCAACCCCTCTAGGTTCTTCTTCTTCTTCTTTTTTTTTTTTTTTTTTCAATTCCTTCACTCATGTATTGACACTTGTTTTGGAATCTCTTCTACTTTGGGCATTGTTTTACTATGCTTAGTTTTCGTGGGTTTTTTTTTTTTTCAACTCCCATCAACTCTATTATCTAAAATTTCTTTTCCCACTGTTAGAATCCTGGGAACTTTTTATTTGAAGGGGTCTGGGAGACACTTTGATCTGAGCCTTTCCTTTGCAGATGAGAGAAACATGCTCAGGAGAGGCTGTACACAGCCAGTCAGATGGTGTTCTAGATCGGGCTGGTCTTCAAATCCCCAGTTTAACACTTTTCACAATAGACCAGGGGAAACAAGTTGAATTAGTGTTTCTTGGATTCACCTCCATTGACTGATATTGACGGCCTGCAGCACATGCAGCAAATAAAGGTGAGGGCTTCTGTGGACTCACCAGAGAAACCAGTTCTTATGGTTGGCCACAGGCTCAAGATGAAACCTGGTAGCATGTGGGCCACCCATTAGCTTTTTTTTTTTTCTGGTGCAACTTTAAGGACCTGTGTCCTTCCCCTGACTTATTGGAAAAGACCCTGATGCTGGGAAAGATTGAAGGCAGGAGGAGAAGGGGACGACAGAGGATGAGCTCTTAACGCTGGTGCCGTGGATGCTGCGAAGAACGAAACGCCTGCCTGTGCTCAGAGCTGAGTCCTTAAGGGCCAGGTGACGGCTCACAGGGCCTCAGCCTCCCCACAGCTGGGGCTTCCATGTGTGTCTCTCTTCAGGGAGCGTCAGGAGTGTGGCCGAGCTGTCTTCTTAGAGGCTGAGCTGCTCAGCCAAAAGCTCCCGACATTAGGACCATCTGGGAAGGCAAGCTTGACGTCCTCTCTCTCACTGAAGAAGGACTTAAGTCTTAGTTTTCATTGTTCTCAGACCTCCCTCTTCTTTTTTTTTTTTTTTTTCCCTGAGGGGAGAGAAAGACAAAGATTTTGGGGGGTACAAGAAGCATAAACCCATTCAGACGAACTTAGAGTTGGAAATGGGGCAGGGTGTAGCATTCCAGGAGGCCAAGGTCAAGGAAGAGAAAGTTTACAGCTGGAGCTCTTGAGAACAAATCTGGAAAGCTGTCAGAAACAACCCAGCCTCTCTTCCTCTCCCGATCTCCACCAGGGCCGCGAGCTGCCTTTTCCCGGCTTTGCAGGGAGGCCACATGGTCTCCTTATCTGCACACTGGCTTTCTCTGCTTTCACCAGCATTGGCAAAATTTTGTCTTCCCCAGACCTGTACTTCCACCCCTGACCAACTGAAATACCCAAGAGCAACTCACTTGAGTTTAGGAGTCCCAGACCTTCTTCGGGGAGTAAATTTGATTGGAACGCACGTCCTGTCTGTGATCAGGAGGCAGGGTCACACTGTAGAAACGTGGCACCCTGGATTTGTTTGAGGAAATATTTGGACAGTCTACTTGGGGTGTAAGCAGAGCTATCAAGGGCTCCAAAAGGTGACCTTGAAGCTGCTGTGCAAAAATCGAGAGGATGAGGTTGCCTTGCTATAGAGCAGGGGTTGGGGAAGGAGGCTACAGTCATCTAGATAGTGGGAAGCCAGGCATGGTGTGCACCAACTTGTTCAGATGACTGAGATCATAAATGCTTGGGCTGGACAAAAGAACTTTGTGGTGGAGACAGAGACTGTGTTCATTGGGAGTGAGGCAGCACAGGGGATATGGAAGCCAAAGCAGAAGTCAAAGTCTCCCTGGAATTCACAGGAACACAGGAGGAAGGAAGCTAGATTCTCATCCTCTGTGGATTGGAAAGATTCAAACAAGGCTTCTCTAGAACTGTAAGGAAAGAGGGGCCCCAGCTGGCATCTGGGTAATGTTTCAATTGCTCGTTATACATCTCAGAAGTAAATACTACTAATATTTTCAGGCAGTTGTTCATTGAGTTAAGGTTTCTTGATAATGCATCCCCAGTCCTCTTTCGCTGTGACTCACAGACAACTAGCTTCTGCCCTTGACCTTGAACAGTTTGTCCAGAGCCATAGGTCAAAATTGGAATAGACTGGAAAATTAGGCGGGCACAGTACAAAGTCACCCCTACTACTGTAGAGACGCTGCTAAGCTGGTTCTGCTGTCTTTACTCACTAGGAAAGCACATTGTTAATGCCACTGTGCTGCTGCTGGCCCATCATTTTCATAAAATGGAGGGAACCTCCAGTGCTACTTCGGAACCGAATTAGGTCAATCAGTCTTCCTGTTAATGCCACATTAATATGGTTTTCTGTGTCCATTCTTAAAAGGGGCCCTTCCTTGGCCTTTGCAATTAATTATTGTGGTTTTTCTTAAGGGTAATGCAAGAAGCAATAAAGCTTTGTAATTAAGGTTCAGGCATGGGGTCAGACAGACTTGGTGAAATAGAATCGCTACCATTTATTTCTGTGTATCCTTAGGCAAGGTCCCCCATACCATCTTCATCATCATCTGCTTTTCACTAAGTATGAGCTACAAGATTTACATATATTATTCCCTTATTTTTTTGTGGCTAGTTGGTAAGGCTGCTATACTTATTCACATTGTAGATGATGAAACTGAGGTTTAGGAAAGTTAAACATCTCACCTAAACAGTAATGATAGTAAAATCAAATAACAGTAATAATTATTTTAGCCATTTCTGAGGGCTGATCATATCCCATGAACTCTTATGAGTATTTTACTCATAAGATCTCATTTAATTCTCACAACTGTGCAGAAGCTCATCCAGTGTGTTCTTTAAAGCCCAAATGTTTATAAGGCAAGGGGTTTGTAAGGCCTACCTGGATATGACAAGCATTGGTAACATTCTTATAGGCTACTCTCTCATAACTGCCCTGGTGCAGGACAGCCCAGCTGGTATTCCCAGGTTTCTTAGAGGCTGGGTATTAGCATTCCTAGCCAGACTGTGCTGGGTTCTGTCTGAACTCCACCATTACCCTTCCACACATTCACTGTTTAGATTCCACCCCTGGTTTCTCTGTGGAGATCAGAGACTGTATAAAGACTTCTTCAAGCTCTTTGAAGTCCTGTACTAATGTATTATATCTATAACACAACAATTCTGTATCCCTCAACTGCAGGAAATGCAAAGCAAGCTATCTATGACAAGGGTCCCCAACCCCTGGGGCCATGTACTAGTACCAGTTCTCGGCCTGTTAGGAAGCAGGCCGCACAACAGGAGGTGAATGGCAGGTGAGCGGAATGAAGTTTCAACTGTTTTTACAGCCACTTGCCATCGCTCGCATTCCTGCCCGTGCCTCCTGTCACATCAGAGACAGCATTAGATTCTCCTAGGAGCACAAACTCTTCTTTGAACTGTGCATGCCAGAGGTCCAGGTTGCGTACTCCTAATGAGAATCTAGGGTAACGCCTGATGATCTGATTCTTCATTATGGTTTGAGTTGTATAACTATTATATTTATAACACAGTGTAACAATAATGGAAATAAAGTGCACAATAAATATAATGCACTTGAATCATCCCCAGACCATCCTTCTACTCTGGTTCATGGAAAAATCTTAGAGAAAAATGTCATGTAATAAAAGAAAATATTTCTTCCCTTGTGTAAAATGTAGTTCTTCAGAACATTTGACCTTGCTGTAATATCTGTGTCATGTAGTCTCACTGAAAATGTCACTTCTGGTAATTGCAAAATAATTGGATATTTTCCCTTTTGCTTTCCACATTCTCTTCCCATCTCTAGGCCTTGTATAGAGCCTATATATTGGGTCTGTTTCCTTAGCCCCTGAAGTCTTCCTCAAACACCACAGCCAACAATTTTAATTGCTCTGTGTCCTTAATATGTATTCCATAGAACATTTGCATTTATAGATGCCTAAAGCAGGCCCAGGCAAGTATAGGGTTTGATTGGATGATTGGAGATTAGCCTGTTCTTCCATCATCAGCTTGTTCCAGCTGGCTGTTGGCTAGTGCATTCAACTGTTAAAGCCCTCCATTCTCCAAGCTTTAAGGGAAAGTTCCCTGCACATCCAGCCCCACTCTTTGATCATTGCTGTTAACTCTCTGCATTTCTCCTTAAGGGTAATTTAAATATTGGAAGAACAAAGAGTTTGGGGACCTGCCCTAAGGAATTTTATACTGGTCCAGTGGAATTTGATGACCTGATTGAGAATATTCCATCCTTTAAGCACAGAAGCAATTCATTCTTTGAAAAAAAAATACAGAAAAGTTCAGGTACCTAAGTAAAAAATAAGAGTTTTATTTGACCCTGAAGCTCATAATATTTTGGAAGCTTTTTGACAATGTCTGTAAAGCTTTTCTGTGTGCTTTGTATCACTTTGTCCTTTCAAGCTCTCCAGAAAACCTTGGTGACTTACCCCATATCTAAGTTGAGAGCAGGTGCCATTTTTGACCTGCATTAAACAGGCCATTATGATGGGGAAGAACCTTCCTTTTATACTTACTCTGTACCCTGCTAGATCTTCCCCACCCCAAAAAAGTGTGCATTCATTTTTAAATAGGAAAAGAAAATTTCTTTGAAATAATAAAAGTTATTTTGAAAAAGAAAGTAAGCTCACATTTATCCAGAGCTCCTCAACATCTCAGGAAAGATACACATTTGGGCAGGTCCTCTTACGGGTCCCCTAGTTATAAGTCTCTGTCAGTCTCTAGTTCAGTCATTTCTAAACTCCTCTTCTACCCATTCTCTTCCTGTCGCTGAGAAGGTTTTTAGTAAAACTAGGAGGCAGTGTGTTGCAGTGGGGAGAGAGGTGACCTGGGACCTAGAGGCTGGGGTGCCAGTGTTACTCTCCTGGGAGTGGTTGCATTGCCTTGGGGAAGTCACTTACCTTTTTAGAAGGGTTGTTTCCTCACCTGTCAGGTGGGGATAGTAACCCCTTTCTGCTTACTGTGAAGATTTGGTATGAGGATCAATTGAAACAAGAGATGGCAAAGCACCATTCACATGGAGGTCTGTGCACGTCAGGTGTGACAGTATGTGTGAGACAAGGAATTTCTGCAAGGCAGCAGGCAGTCCCAGAGAGCAACAGCCAGGGAGTGGGAAACGAAACCTGAAACTGAGACAGGGTTGTTTGCTGCTAAAGGATATCTGCGGTTTCTAAACTGGTTGTCACTCGGATGGGAAAATGGAAAAACAATGAAAATACCTGAACCCTGTTTTTAACCAAAAGGTAAATTCACTGAGCACGAGACAAAGTTAGCTTGACAAGAACTGATATGCCTGAACTCGCACCCCATCTGCCACCTCACCTCTGACATAGTGTGGTTTAATAATGGATTACTGCATGCTCCTCCGTAGCAATTTCACTTTATTATTTCCCGTTTAACATGCCCACCAGCTTTTCCTGAGAGTCTGTTGGCCAAACACACAAAAAAATTAAGTTTTACAATCATACTTTTCAAAAACTTTCCTTTTTTGGGGCAATTTTGTATCAAAAATATCAGCTAGAAACAGAAATTTCAGAGTGTCGAAAGCATTGTCTGTCTTGTCCGTAACTATGTCAATGTCTTAAAGCCTTACTGTCCGTAACTATAATGTCAATGTCTTAAAGCCTTACTACAAGGAAACACTAAAGTCTGAACTCCAATTTTCTTGGAGCCCCACACCCCCCAACCTATTCATACACAAGTATTACACTGGGTCACAGATGAATGCAGGCGTTCTACTTATTTCTTTGTGAGAGGCAAGTGAAAAGTAGCTGTCACATCTAAAAATCAAATTTGGAAGTCATAAGAATTCTATCCACTTGTTGGAATTTAGATACCTAACATTTATGATTATAGAAGCAAATTGACTTTGTGTTTGTGAGATCAGTCAATGAGCATGCAGGTGGGTGCCACCAGATGTTAGGTTATTGCATGAAAGGTGTACATGGTGAAAGGGAGATTAGAACTGGAAAAGGAAAGGGAAATGGAGGCACATACAGAAGTATTGGCAAAGTCAAGCCATCAACACCAAAGTACTTGGCAGTAATTTGAATGGAAGGTGTGAGAAACAGAATGGAATTGAAATGGTTTTGAAAATAACTTCGATTAAGATCACAGTTGTGCAGTTGTTCAGTTGTGTCTGACTTTGTGATTCCATGGCTTGCAGCACACCAATCTTCCCTGTCCTTCACTATCTCCTGGAGTTTGCTCAGATTCTTGTTCATTGAGTTGGTGATGCTGTCTAACCATCTTATCCTCTGCTGCCCCCTTCTTTTGTGTTCAGTCTTTCCCGGTGTCAAGGTCTTTTCCAATGAAATGGCTCTTCCCATCAGATACCAAAGTATTGTAGCTTCAGTTTCAGCCTCAGTCCTTCCAATGAATATTCAGGGTTGGTTTCCTTCAGGACTGGGAGACTAGAAATGTGACTGCTATAAAACATGGTAGTCTAGAAGTCATTTCCCAGTAGGGGGCAATAGAAAAGATGATTGTTTATTTTTCTTTTTATTTTTTTCTTTTTATTTTTTCATTTATTTTTATTAGTTGGAGGCTAATTGCTTTACAATATTGTAGTGGTTTTTGTCATACATTGACATGAATCAGCCATGGATTTACATGTGTTCCCCATCCTGATCCCCCCTCCCACCTCCCTCTCCACCCAATTCCTCTGGGTCTTCCCAGTGCACCAGGCCCGAGCACCTGTCTCATGCATCCAACCTGGGCTGGTGATTTGTTTCACCCTTGATAATATACATGTTTCTATGCTGTTCTCTTGAAACATCCCACCCTCGCCTTCTCCCACAGAGTCCAAAATTCTGTTCTGTACATCTGTGTCTCTTTTTCTGTTTTGCATATAGGGTTATCGTTACCATCTTTCTAAATTCCATATACATGCATTAGTATACTGTATTTGTCTTTATCTTTCTGGTTTAATTCACTCTGTATAATGGGCTCCAGTTTCATCCATCTCATTAGAACTGATTCAAATGAATTCTTTTTAATGGCTGAGTAATATTCCATGGTGTCTGTGTACCACAGCTTCCTTATCCATTCATCTGCTGATGGGCATCTAGGTTGCTTCCATGTCCTGGCTATTATAAACAGTGCTGCGATGAACATTGGGCTGAACGTGTGGTGGTTTATTTTTAGGCTGAACTTAGAAAGCCGGGATGAGCCTAAAGATTAGGATTAACAGCTATTTCCTACAGAAGTAAAAACAAGTTATTCTAGGATTAAACCTTTTATGCAACAAGGAAGGCTAAGGTATATAAATGTTAAAGGATAACTAAGAAGGCAAGCTGGTGACCACTGAGCATCTCTTCAACAAGGAATTTCTAAAAGCAACCTGATTTCCCATAGAGATGTATAAAAGACACAGATCTAGTGTCTCAGAGCAGAAAACCCACTTGGATTATCAGTTTTGACTTCATAATGATAATTTGTTGTGCCCTCAACTCAGATGTGATTTTGAGTAGTGTTTATTGTTCAATCCAATGTGTGCTTTGTTATTAAAGCTTCCATTTGTCTCCTCTTAAGCTCAAATGTGTTAGAGAAATATTAACAACTTCCCATGCTTTTGCTTTCCGTAATTTAACATCATTTATTTAAACAATCACAGGAAATAGTAACATCGGCTTTCTCCCCAGAAAAAGCATGAAGTGAGTGTTTTTTCTTCAGAGACTAGAGATGATTTTTTTCTTCTATCTAACAGGGTACACCTGTTATAAAAATAGTTTTGTGTTTATTTTTTCTCCCCAAGAAAGCCTGTGTTAATTTACATGGTCTAGATATAACCTGCAGATGTTCACAGATGGATATGCAACAAAAGATGAAAATTGAAGAGAGAGATACAAATCAGTGGAGATGGGGGGTGGAAGAAGGTGGAGTTTAATTGTTCCCAAAGGTAAGGAAGGACATCTTTCCTGCAGAATAACTCCAAGAAACTAGCCCAGCCTGGTTGTACTTTTTCTGTTAGCCAATTAGAGCAGGAATTGAGAGGAAAGTTTGCACAGTCTTCAGTTTTGCTGAACAAGGTCAAATCCTCTCAGCAAAGCCTCTAGAAACTCCTCCAGTCTGGCCAGTTGGAAAGTAAGACAGTGTGTGTTTTACCTTTTTCCACCCCATATGCCACTTACAAGAGATTGCGGGAGCCTCCTTAAGTTTCCCTAGAGTTTTAGCTATTCAGATATACAAAGCAGTTGTCCTTTTTATATATGCTCTTTTTAATTAAAATGAAACTGAGATGTTTGAGGCACTAAAAAAATGCGTATGAATAAACAGGAAAGCTGAGTCAAAGAACTAATTATACCTTGATGCTTACATTCTGCTTTTGGAAGATGCACTCCAAGTCCTTGCTCTAACTGCCTTATGCTCCCTGTTTTAAGAAAAGAGAAAACTTCTAACACCACTTCATTTATCTGCTTCTGGTTGATGGTTCCCAAGCCAGGTCTTCCAGGCCCAGCATCCCTGAGCCCCCAGTTCATATCATCTGATTCCTAAAGGACACCCCTACTCAAAGTACACATGTTAAATATTAAATACAATTTCTTCTCTTCTCTCCATATTATTGCTATTTCACATTCTCTCATCTCCTAGCCCACATGTCTTATATTTTTGGACTTCTCATCGCCTTTGGAAAAAAAAATAGTCACAAATTCTATCACGTTACTCAAGGCTTTCCTTTGACTTTTCTTATCCAACATTATTTACTATGGTCCGTTTGAAAATTCTTTTCTAGTCCATTCTTGCCTTTTGTGTTCTTTCTTGAATGCTGTTTTAATTTTGTCTTCCTGGTATATTTGTGCTGTTCCTCATGTTTGGTGCATGCATTTATATCATCCCAAAGAAAAATTGATGCTTTTGAACTATGATGTTGGAGAAGACTCTTGAGAGTCCCTTGGACTGCAAGGAGATCCAATCAGTCCATCCTAAAGGAGATCAGTCCTGGGTGTTCATTGGAAGGACTGATGCTGAAGCTGAAACTTCAATACTTTGGCCACCTCATGCAAAGAGTTGACTCATTGGAAAAGACCCTGATGCTGGGAAGGATTGGGGGCAGGAGGAGAAGGGGACGACAGAGAATGAGATGGCTGGATGGCATCACCGACTCGATGGGCATGGGTTTGGGTAGACTCCGGGAGTTGGTGATGGACAGGGAGGCCTGGTGTGCTGCGATTCACGGGGTCGCAAAGAGTTGGACACGACTGAGTGACTGAACTGAACTGAACTGAAAGTTAGGTATCCTATATTTTCTTTTGATCTAAACTCTTTCATAATACCCCAGCTTACAATCAATGTCCATAAAATCCTTCTATTTCTGATTTTATAAGGCACATTTAGCCTGAACCTTACAACCTGGCCCTTGGTCTTCACAGAATTCTTCTGTTTCAGTCTGTTTACGTCAGATTAAAAGAGATGCATTTAGCAACTGTCCTGTTTATGCTACCAGGTTTAATGCTGCTGGGATTCAAATGGAGTATATCAAAGAATCCTCTCAAGCTGCTTCTTGGATAGTGCAAGGCACACTTCAAGTACACAAATGCCTCTAAACTAAGTCAAGGAAAATAAGACTTGTGTGTTGATATCTTACCACTCTAATTATACTAGAAACAAGGGGAGAACTTAGACTTCGTATTCTTCTGTATTTTTCAGTGCAAGTCAGCATGGAATGAGGTGCACTGTCAATGGATAATTCTTACCACACACACCAACACTGCCATACCAGTAGCAGTCATCTGCTGAGTCCACTCTGTGCCCAATGCTTGCATGCATTCTCTGTGACCCTCACAGCCTCACAGGGTAGGCATTATTAACCCATTTCACAGATGAAAAATATGACTTTTGAAAAAGTTGTGTAACTTAATGTTCCTATAGTGAGGCAATCAGTAAATGGCAGAACCAGGGTCTGTAGCCAGATATAACTAAAAAGCTTGTGCACTATTTCCTGCTCATAACTGCCCAGCTACTGGGAAACAGATACTTGTGATATCATTTCAGGTCATTCTACAGGTAATATTTTTGAGAGGGGACTGTTACACACACCCCCTACACACATGCATTCCACACTAGTGCCAAAGATAAGGGTTTCTTGATATATATCTGGCTTTGTACATGTTCTTTGTATCTTCTTTTGCCCCAGCTCCATCATTTCCTTGTCAGTTCTGTATATGGCCTTCTTAAAGAACACTAATGAAAATCAACCAGTCACTCAGAGCTTGAAGAAAGAGTGAGAGCATAGCTTCAAGTCCACAGGAAACTGACTCTTACTAGATGTCCATCCTGGGTATCAGTCACACACTGGATCTTTAAAAAAAACCCAGCTTCCTTTCCATGCACAGGATTTTGCCTTCAAGATCCCATTAGCGCTAATGGGTCGTTTTCCTTCCATCACCTTAAGAATTAAAAGGAGAAGCTGCATCTTTGATGAAGTGCTAATGCTACACAGGGCTCAAGCCACTTAGTTTCCTTTGTTCTCTTCCTATGGAAACCCACCGGGGGACATAAGACCACTGTCTGCTATATGAAGAGTTTATAAAGACTTGTATTAAGTGGCAGTGCTAAGTGCAGCTTCAGTAATGAAAATGAGAATGAATCCCCTGCTTATAAAGCCAAACTCATCCACCTTGCTTTGTCCGAGGCTTGTATCCTGCATGGCTTGAATCAATATTTTCTGCTCTTTAACAGCACAAGAGAAAGATTACTACTTCTCTTCAATAAGCTTTTAAAAGTTATCTGGGAAAGTAAGTGTGCTAATAGGGAAAAAGTAGGACATAGTAGGAAGTGGGGAATGGAAGTAAGTGCGTTTTAGAACTAGCTCTCTCCCCGTGTGCTGCCTTGCCATTCATTCTTTTCTGATTGCTTTCTACGTGACTTCAGTCCATCAGCTGACTGACAGTATTTAGTGCCCACTGTGCTTATAACCCAGTACTAGGCACTGAGGGAGAATTCAAAACAAAGACACAGTCTCTATCCTCAAGGAGGTTATAGTAAGAAAGAGGAGGGACTCCCCTGGCGGTCCAATGGTTAAGACTCCAAGCTTCCAATATAGGGGACGTGGGTTTGATCCTTGGTCGAGGAACCAAGATCCCACATGCCATGTGGTATAGTCAAAAAATAAAATAAATAAATTAAAAAGAAATTGAAAAGAAAGAAGAAGATTGGTTATCATTTATACAGCATCCCATACATAACTTTGAGTGCTAAGTTCTACAGCCTGAAGCAGTGCCAAGAATTCTTCATTCAGCTACCACTGTTCTCTAATACCACATTCAGTAGGGCTAGAGTAAAACTGAAATTTCCTAACAAATTTATTTCAACACATGAATATAGGAAGTAGGTCCTTGCATTTGACATCTAACAGTATAAATCAGTCCACTATCTCAGATGAGCAACAAAGGGCACTTGCCTCTGTTTGTCTATAGCTCACCTTGGTTTCTGTTTGGAGCTCTGAGTCTTTGATTTAGTGAAAATCTAACCTCAGGAACTTTGCATTCCTTCATTTCCCTGGATTATATCTAGATTATTTGAAGGTGAAAGACTTCCACTGAACCAATATTCTGGGAATAGAGAGAGACTGCACGGGAGCTAGTCTCAGATAATCTATACTCACAGCGTAGGTGCCCACTGACTTGCTACTCACCATCTTTGTTCTTTGTGTGCGTAACCTCCTCGGTGTTAGTCTCGCAGTTCAGTCTGACTCTTTGTGACCTCTTAGGACTGAAGCCCACCAGGCTCCTCTGCCGCTGGGATCCTCCAGGTAAGAATACCGGAGTGAGTTGACATGCCCTCCTCCAGGGCATCTTCCTGACCCAGGGATCAAACCTGGGTCTCCTGCATTGCAAGAGGATTCTTTACTGTCTGCGCCAGTAGGGAAGCCCTCCTCAGACCAGCCCTTTTCTGCTCGTCTTTGTGCTACTCTGGGAATTGTTCTGTTGCTTCCATGCCATGTGGGATATGGAAAGCTCTGTGAGGCTCACTAAGCTCTCAGCATGTCTGAATCTACCCTGCAGCTCTTTCTTCTCAAAGATTCCACTGCTGCTTCTGAGTTATCTTGAGGAAATGCACACTGATCATTATTACTTTCCTCAGCCTACTTGAGGTTTTGACATCCACCAGACCTCACATCAGAACACTATATCCTCTTTTTGGGAATGACTATGTTCACGCTTCTTCTCCAACTTTCTCTCCTGCTTGCCCACACGAGGGACAGGAAAGCTTTACTCATCTCATGTAATTGCCATTATATTCTATTTCACTCCTTTAAAAGTCTTGAATTTTAAAGATCAAATACATAAGGACAACTTTGTGTCTTTGATTTCTGATCCATGTCCCTTCTCTGAGACAAGTGAAACACAATCACTTGAAATGTGGGAGAAAAGACTAAGAGAAAGGAAATATGGAAGAAAAAATCATGTATTTCAAAGGTAGTATCCTATTTTAGACCAAAAGCATGGCATCCTTTGATATTTGGAATCTTGGTTAATAATCAATAGGTGTTTTCTTCTGTTAAGAAGTAGCAGAAGTAAACATACGCAGTACCTTCAGTACAAATTATGGAGGACCTACGGCATCCTAGTTTAGTATTTAGAGCTCCAGTTAGTGGGTCAGGGACCTAAGTTCTCAGTTTTTATGACTCAGTGACTTTAAACAAGCTCAGTTTACTCATCAATACAGCCCAGGAATATTCTATGTGTTGCTTTTTACCCTACTTACCAAGATAGCTTATTACTGTTTTGTGGATGGTGACAGGAGACACAGTTTCTGGGTCAGACACCAAGGCTTTTATTACTCGACTCAACAATCAGAGTGAGCATCAGCCTATAGTTCTCCTCAACCCCAGGTCTCATGAAACAATACAAAGGGACAGGGAAAACATTAAGAATGTAGGAGTTTTGTGTTACAGTGGGAGAAGGTATCAGGTGTCATGAGAGTTAAATAAAATGGTTAATGTGAGACAGAAAATTCGAACGACAATGTAAACTCTGAGAAGTAAGTAGCTAAATAGAATATGTTACCAGGACTTAAAAACATGAGTAATCAAGGAAATTTGTGGTTACCCTCCTTATGTTTTGCATTGATTAAGTGTCTACCAGAGTCAGTTACATCTACTCAGTGCTATCCAGATATGGTGATAGAAAGGAAATAGAATCAAACTTGGATTACAATCTCACTTTTTAAGTAGTGGTTCATTAAGTTCAGAAGCCTCAAACCTAGAGACATGAAGATGAGAAAGCAAAGCAAAATGTCCCACTAGACACTGTAATAAAATTGGGGAAAAGTTATTGATGCCTTGTTAAATGATCCCAGAACAGCTTAACGAATTCAAAGTGGTATACCTTTGCCTAAAAATAAATAAATAAATAAATACTTGAAAAGGGGTGGAATATTCCGGTATATACAGTCTACTATGGGATTGAGTTGGTGAATAAGATAGGTACAAGCAAGGATAATAGATTTAAGCATAATAGGAAAGGCAATTTTAGACATTAGACATTTAGAATTTGTTGAGCTTCTAGTTAACAGAAAAGTCTAGAATTCTCTAAGATTTGATAATAATAGCACCTTCTAACATTTACTACATATTTTTATTCTGATACCCTCCATTATTTTATCTCATTTAATCCTCACACACTTTATAGGATGCACTTTATTGTTCCCATTTAAGAAATGAGCTTATTAACTATCAGAAATTTTTTAGAAAGTGCTCAATGCCATGGAGTTGGTAAATAATGACTTGGATTTTGATTCAGGGGCCTCTTCGTGGCCCATGTTCATTCCATTTGGCCACACTGTATTGAACGCACTTAGTTTTCTGTGGAACTAGCTTCTAGAAATTTCTTCTACTGCTGATGTATCAAACACTTCTACTGTTTTGTGCCTTTAATAAAATATCTAGTTATAAATGTTATTAATTTTGAAAATTAAGTTAATGAAAACTAAACCTTGCTATTTATTTCTCCTGTCCTACTGTTGGTTAAAGTCAATGACAAGTTACTTTTGTGACCCAAATTTTGTCTTCCCACAGGTGACTTGTATATAGGAGGAGTGGCCAAAGAAACATACAAATCGTTGCCAAAGCTCGTCCATGCCAAGGAGGGCTTTCAAGGCTGCCTGGCATCAGTTGATCTAAATGGGCGGCTTCCAGACCTCATCTCAGATGCTCTTTTCTGCAATGGACAGATTGAGAGAGGATGTGAAGGTATTAGATCTTCATTATCACACTCAAAATAATTCTAATTCCACCTATAAATGAGAACAGATCTCTCTGGCCAGCAAAATTTTCATTTCTGACATTTGGCCAAATCCCTACTTAAGGCTTAAAAAATCCTTTTTCATCCCATACATCTTCAATTTTCTGGACAGTTTGCAAACCTATACTAATGCTCAATAAATTTAAAACAGGAACTATATCTATGGATCTTGATTTTTTTCTACTTCTTTGCATTCCATAGTTCATCTCATTAGCGTACTAATCAGCTCTGCAGTGCTTGCTTTATAGCATTCAATAGATACTCCATTTGAACCAGAAAAACATTTATTCCAGCAAATGTTAATCAACTTGAGACTGTTTTTTTTTAATCTACATTCAATAAGACCCAACAAGAAAATAACATTCAGACATTCATTCTCAAATCACTATATGATTTGTGTTTACATGACAGCACAAGTGTCTCCCATATATTATGAGTTTGTTTTAGCAATAATTGGTTTCTTCTATTCCCCAAGGCTAATATTCCACACTTCAGAAATGTGCTCAAGTATCTTTCTGTTCTTTTGTGTTCTCTATCAGACTAAGATCTGTAGGAGTACTTTTTGATTGCCGCTTTCATGTTAGATAATTTTCACTTCAACACCTCAGATTGTTTGAGCCATTTATCCTTCCATAAATGCAATTTAATCACATTATCCTGAATTTTGTAGCTCTGAATGTGTTGCTGCTTCTCCTTTAATATTGAATATAGTTTGGGCCATTTTGAAAATTTTAGATTCATAATGAAATTTCACATGGGAGAAATGAAGACATGTGAATTCCTGTCCCCCAGGAGCTTACGAATCATTTCTTCTCAGCCAAAATAATGCTATTAGGTTTAGCAACTACCTAAGTACATATAAATTTTTTATTTGAAAATACATTTTTTCCCTCTCTGCAGCATATATTTTCCTGAAAAGTCAGGTGAAATTCAAACTGTGTTTTAATCATGCCAGAAAATAGGTTATTTAATTGAAATCTTTGATGAATTATTTTTTAATGTTCTGCCATATTTCTTTATTTCATATTTTGGTATAACACACTTTTGTAAAACAAAAAGAAACTATGTGTTTTGTTCTTTCATTAATTTAACAAAGGAAGTAAAATTGTTAAGTGAATAAATTCTCTCTAGTGGATGAATACAGAAATGTGAGACATAACTTTGATCCTTGGAGGTGATCTAATAAGTGAGGATATATGTATTTTTTTAAAGTTACTTACAAACTCTTCTGAAAATATTTTTCAAAAATAGGCCTTTCTACAAGTTGCTTGATGATTTCTCACCTATAAAGAGATGGTGGGAGCAGACACACAGAGACACATTCGCAGCTAAACACTCACAAGATAGAAAAACAGATACACACACATGACCTCCCACCACTGGCACATAATGCGAGTGGGTGAGTGGGAGGGAAAACTAATGAGAAACGTACTGAGAAAGTGTATTTACAGAATAAAATTTGGTGTTATTTTCCATCATAATCCAATGAGCAAATTGGTTAATATGATTGATTGGAATCCTCTTGAGTAATTGTAAACTATGGTTTGAATATCTGAAATCATTCAGTAGATTATAGCAGTTTCCTTCCTTACTTTATCTAGTTTGCTTTAATATCTGAACTTTAATAATCCTCACCCTCTCTTACCCCCTTTTCCTTTATTTTAAAAATGTTGACATGTTCCTGCCTTCCTGCCTTAATACTTCCCTATTTTTTCCGCTCCAACATCAAGATTAACAGTTTTTAATTTATGGTTATTTCCGTTCTCTGTGGTCCCTAGGAATAATCTCAGATGTGCCTGTCATAGGTGTAATTGATGAAGTACACATATTTTTCATGATCAATTTCTAGATATTTCATGAATTATTTCTCTAAAGATGATTGTCTTATAGGGTTTTGAGTTCAAATTGCATCAGAATCACTAAACCCCCGTTTTAATATTAACAGAAATAGTATAAATTTGACATCACTTAGTAATATCTTCCCATGATTTTGTACCATGTCCACCCAACAAGACCCACACATCTCTAAGCTTCTTTCATGTGAGAAGCCATTGGTTTTCTCACAATAATCACTTGCTGCCTTTCTCTCTAACTTATTTCAGTGAGTAATAGTTGATTTTATTTACATGACACAATGTTAGCTTGCAGATGGAGCTTACATGGTGCTTTTCGCTTTACATTAATGTTTCTCAACCTGAGCAAGTGTTAAAATCACCTGGAGAATTGTTAAAACCCATGTCACTTGACAATACCCTCAAAGTTTTTGGTTTGGTAGATCTAGGATGAGACACTAGAATTTATGTTTCTAGCAAGTTCCTAACTTATGCTGATGCTTTTGGCCTTAAAACAAACTCTGAAAATTACTGCCTGGAAAGGCATTGACCTGCTTAGATAAGAGAAAATAGAGACTGGCAATGCACCAATAATCAGACTCAATTAAGCTCAATACTAAGTCAAGATAACTTCTGTACATGAAGTCAGTGAAACAGCTCTTAGACACTTGCATTGGCTCATAACACTCAACTCTTTAACTGCATTTATAAGCTCCAGAAATGCTTCATTATTAAAGCTACCATTGATCAAGCACTGATAACAATAAGTTTATATGTTTATGCAGTTTCATTTAATTCTCAAGACTCTAACAGCTAGGTATTATTGGATTATTTTAGAGGAGTAAATTGAACCTTGAGGCAGGTTCCATCCCTGGGTCAGGAAGAGCCCCTGGAGAAGAAAATGGCAATCCACTCCAGTATTCTTGCCTGGGAAAACCCACAGACAGAGGAGCCTGGCAAGCTACGGGCCATGAAGTTGCAAAAGAGTGAAATATGACTTAGCGACTGAAGTAAAAAGCAATTTGAGCCTTACAGATGTGACGTGATCTTCCTAATGTCACATAGCAAGTGGATGGTGGAAGCTTTGAACCCAAGTTTGCCTTATTTGAAAGCCCAGACACCTAAGCACCTTTTTCTATTGTTTCTTTGGTTTCCAGACATTGTAGTTTACCTTCACTTTCCTTTCCTTTTCAAAAATATCCTTATTTTCAAACACTTAGTACAAAAGTCTTTGTGGCTTGCTCCCATTTTTATTCAGTGATCAAATAAAAAGAACATTATAAAACTAAAAAGAAAAATTCAGGGCTTTGTCTCGTGCAAATGCCTTGTCAGTGTTTAAATATTGTTCTAGAAGGTGAGTTCTTTGAAAAATGTGACTTGTCAGGCATAGGCCTGAATTCTCTTGTAATACCTGAAAATATAAAAAAACTGTTGTGATAATAAAAAAAAAATAATAAAGCATATCTTTATGCTCACATAAAGACTTGGCAGGCACTCTGAGTAGCTGTTGTACAATATGGAGAGGTAGGTTACTTTTCAAAATTGCAACTTTACCATTTTTAGAGTTTAGCATTATTTTACAATTCTATTTCTGGTAATTTTTACAAAAACAAAAGATAAAAGCAAAAGCATGGCTCTTCATCAGGTCTTGTTTCTGCTCTTTCCTTCTGCTGAGCAAGTCAGGGGAACAGTATTGTCAGTAACACAGCCCCTGACCCAAGCTGGGCTTGTGCTTAGAAAGGACTGCACTAAGGAAGACTGCTTTAAGGTTTTTTTTTTTAAACAACCATTAATTATTTCAGTCTTTAGTACCATGGAATAAAGATCTTACCTCTCACAGATTGAAAAAAACAACAAAAACTGAGCAATTTAGTGATCCTTGGTTCTTTGATATAATAAGTGAGAAAAACTAGCTATTATTATTATTAAAAGCAGCTATTATTTTTGTTGTTATTACTGTATTGATTATGATTATGATGATACAATTAGTAGTTAATACTGATTTCTAAATTTTTGAATATTCATATAGTTTAGGCTACATTCAATACTTTTTTATGAAGAATACCATGCCTCAGAAATTTCTAATAAAAATATATTTGCAAGGAGGATGTTTAAAATTGGCATTTGTAAAAACATCAGTTTGTACAAAATCTAATTACAGATAGCTCTCATGTATTCACTAGAGCAGTTACCTCAAAGGCTCTCAGTGTTAATAGCATCTAATTAGTCTGGTATCTATTTTTGTGTTTTCATAAAACCTAAAATTGTGTTTGCTAGAAAATATCTTCAGTTTATACTCTAAATGTATTGAGATAGATGTTGTTCCCTTTCCACCCGTCTCTAAGATAACCCTTATTAATGAGGTTCTACTGTAATAAATATTCACAGGGCAGTTTGTAAGAGTTGAAGACAGTTATAAAGGTAGGGAAAATATAGATGTAACTCTGAGACCTGTAAGCAATAAAAACCTAGTGTGGTAAAAGCAAAGATAAATACTCCACCTTGCAATCTTGTAAAGGAATTTTCTTGATGAGGAATTATATTGCAATTTGCTTCTTCCATTCTTTACTTCTTTCATCTACTCCAAATGATGTTGTATACATTTGGGTAGTTTGGTGTCACTGTAAGTTCCAAGTGTCCGCAGAGAATGGGTGTCATTACAGTTTTAAACCTTAACTGCAATAGCAAGAGAAAAGACCCAGAGGGGAAAAAAAATAGAAAGGATCTGCTAATGACTATCATATACATTGTATCTACACATGATAAGTGGGGCTGCATGCTTCAGCTAAGCAGTGCAATCATTTTGGCAATGCATTCATATCTATCCAAGAGAGGAAACCATGAAAAAGCCCTCTTAATTTTCCTTCATTACATGTCATTGGCTCAATTAACCATTTTATGAATACATATGTAGTGAAATTCTAATCAATTATCGCTTTCTCATTTTTGGCTTAAGATTTATGGCTGTTAATTATTAATTTGTTTGCTCTACATAGCATTTCTCTCCCCCTTTACAACAGCATGCTTTTTTGAATCTTCTGTGTTTGCCCATTTCAGTATTGCTTACTAACATTTAATATATTTTGCTTTTTTTTTTTTTATTTTGCTGACAAAGTTGCATTGATGAAAGCTGACTTGCAAGGTAGATAGCCCTGTGTGTATAAAACAAGACTGAAACCCCGTAATACACAGTGGAAACCTCAAAATAACATATTTTATATTTTTGCAGTAACCATTATTTGGGTATAGATTTAATTTTTTCCCTTCTTGAATGCTGTGTAAGAAATTTTATTTTGTAGCATAGTTTGCATAAAGGCTTTCAGTCTTGAATATGTTTGTAGAGTGATTACATTTAGTGCTTTGATCATTCTTTTTAGTTCTTTGTTTTTCAGTGTTCTAGTTATGATTCTTTAGAAATAGACTAGCATTCTTTTTACTTGTATGTTAAATGGGGGCATGTCATTTATACAGTTTTTAATTTTATGTTTGATTGCATGAAATTGTTAAAGCATGTGAATTGATACTTGCCAACATACCTATCCAAAACACCAACAGTCATAATTTTATTCATAGTTTCTGCAGGAAAACTTCTAGAAACTTGCAGGACATTTTCGCACAACTCTCTTCAGTTTTTTTTTTTTGCCAATCTTTATCTCAGTTTCATGAAAGTTGTAATCTCCATCTCTCATGGTGTCTCTCCCCATTGGTCAGAAGTTAAGGAGCTCCATGCATTTTTCTAAAATCTAAACAGTGAGAGAGAGTTATTGAAGATGGAATGAAATTACCTGCTACCATGATCGTACTGGAAGCTATGTGCTTGCTTTTACTATTTGTTGGTTTAGTTCACTATTATAACGTATTTTGTCCTATATTTGAAATTCCAGAAAACCTTCATATGGCAACTTCTCTGTTCCTAATTCAGGTGTGTGAACTAGAACTTTCCAAACTAGTTTGGTCATGTAATTTGAGGTGTTGGCAACTACTGTATGTGACTTTGCTCATGTGTAAAACATTTCTGGATTTTTTTAAAGAACCCAAGTTTCTCTTGGATTGTTTTTCAGGGCCTAGCACAACCTGCCAGGAGGACTCGTGTTCCAACCAAGGTGTGTGCTTGCAGCAGTGGGATGGCTTCAGCTGTGACTGTAGCATGACTTCCTTCAGCGGACCGCTCTGCAACGACCGTAAGTTCCTGCGTGTGGACCGATGCTTGTCTTTGCTTCCAGATACTATTTGATACCTCAGTCTAAAGCTACGAGTCTTTATATTATTCATGAATAAGTTAAATGGTTGTAACCAGAAGAAGCATTGGGTCCTACAGAAAGGACAGGTTTGAAATACTAAAGTATCGATCAAAGATGCCATTTGCCAAAATCTGTGATAATGGTTGATTCTTTGGTCTTCGACTCTTTGTTGGAATTTTTTGAACTGCTAGTGGATACCTTGTTGAAAATAATTTTTTCCTTTGTTTTATATGACACTTCTTCCCTAATTTTTGAAAGAGCCTCATGTTGCTTTCTATTAAGTAATATTTAAGTTCATAAGATTATATCTTGAGAGCTGGAATTTTAGTGAATTAACAGATCTCGTTATTTTTCTCTCTCTCTACATCTTTTCAAGCCCACGCTATCTTTTAAGTTAACAGACAGTATGTTTAAACTTTGTCCTTCAACTATTCTCCCTTATATTTTAGCCCCTTGTGTTTGTGTTTTTTTCCCCTTCAGTCTCACAATATAAGCATGGTAAAGAAACACAGCATTCACAATGTATTATGGAATATCTGTGAATGCCTAATTTATGTGATAGCAGTCTGAATTTTGAGACCAAACTAACTGCCATATGGGATGAAGTTCTGCTTCTTAACTTTCCAATAGGTACTGCTTTACAATACTTCATCTATATGATAAAAGGGTTTCCTACAACTCATGGCATTCTGCTCTATTGAGAAAATATATCTGACAAAGCCTTCTGTTGTAAAATAGAATTCCATACTAAAGTTGTAAATGCTACTACATTTAAGAAAAGCTCTAGGATGGGATGGTGGGAGAGCAGGTGAGATGATTGAAGGTTTGGACTTCCAGGTGAAAGCTGAGCTTGAGTTTGGATTTAAAGAAAGACTAGAGTTTGTTCATTTTGACCTTTATCTATTTGAGACTGTTCATGTCAGTAGATATGTGTATGTGTTGAAGATAGGGTCAAACTAAAATACGTTATCGAATCGAGTTGTTGTAGCCTCGCAGTGTAGCACAATTTCCTAGCCATTTTTACGTCTCCTATCTGACAGTGAATGTAGGAAGAACAAGTGACTAATTCAAAGTAAACAATACTTGGAGGAGGCATGTAAAGATCACATCATAACAGAAAGAGAACTATTTAGTCTTCATCCTACCAGTGACCCTTTCTATTACAAGAATTAGAAGAAACTTGAAGCCACAAGCATATGTACTAACCATCACACATTTGCAAACACTGTATTTCTAAAAATCAAATCACTCCTACAACATTAAGCCACACTTGGAATTATATAAATAACCTTATGTAAAGACTCAATAATTACTTATATGTACCTAGAGCAAAGCAAATCAGAGAACCTATATATCCTTTTAATAAACACATGTTTGGATATAAATAGAACAGTAACTTCTTGCAGTTGCTCCTGCCCTAGAGAAAATAAAACCAGCTTACTTTCAAGGACAAACAGAAGACTGATAATTTGCTATGATTTCATTATGACAGTTTTAAAACCCTGAATATGATCCTGACGTGTGTAGCTGAGTGCTTTTTTTTTTTTTTTGCATGGAACCATTTTGCATTTTGCAAAGAGTTTCTGCCAAATTTTGTGCTTAAGTTTCCATGCTTTACACAATGGTTGTCTCTTGGTTGTGTCAGATTGTGTATCCTCTTCTATGAGTTAAGTATAAAGAATTTAATTTTCTCTGTTTATCTGCTAGTTGTTGCTGTTGTTAGTCGCTCAGGCGCGTCTGATTCTTTGCAACACCATGAACTGTAGTCTGCCAGGCTTCTCTGTCCATGGAATTTCCCAGGCAAGAATACTGAAGTGGGTTGCCATTTCTGTCTCCAGTGTTATTTGCTAGACATTTCCTAAAGGAATATCGAGATCCTTCCTTAAGTATCAGGCTGTCTTCAGATCATTTTTTACAGAAAATTATTTGAATGCTGCTCTTGGGTGATAGTAGTGGTGATGACAATGATCCGGCTATTTGTTATTTTCTTGTAAATAAGGTAACTGTCATTCAATAAGTAGGTCTCCTGATATGCCTCTTGCACAAATCAGCATTAAAATGACTTTGGAGGGCTCTCAGAATACATGCATTTTGATTAAATCATTACCTCTTTGTGGGTTTTCTGGGAATGTGAAGTAGTTTTCCTGGTTTATACATTGGTGTTTTGGTGGTGAGGCTATGTAGGTACAGATCAATATTTAAAAGCAAATCTTATTTTCATATCAATTTGTAGAAGTTGTCACTATTGTACAATAGTGACAGTTACCTTGAAGACATGCAATTAGCAAGCAATAAATGTGGTATGCTGCAGTTTCTTCACTCTTTAAACTGATCAAAATAAACCTTATCTCTGCCTCTCACTGCTTTTCTTTAAGTTGTACACATAAGCCAAGTGTGATTTCATTTTAACAAGCTCCTTTTCTGTATAGAGGATGACTTTTAATTTTTAAATAAAGCAAAATATGACATTTTGTTTCTTAATGAAATTTTCTTCTCCAGTTTAGATATTTATCCTTAATTTCTGTGACTGTAGCTGTCAACTGCATGGAAAACAAACAAACAAAAAAAAGAATGGAAAATAGAAACAAAACTGTTTTATAAGGAAAGAGAAAGAACAGAGCACATTGCAAATGAGATTCCCCTACTCCAATCCCCCATAGACCTTCTAAATGTCATCTCTGATAAGTTTCATAGAGTTAGAGTAACTAGAAAAATTTATTTATGTTAGCCTGGAGACATAATTAACGATGGGATGATGGGAATACGTTTTTCCCTTGTAAGTGTAATCTTGGATAAATCATACTAATTAATGAAGTTAAAGGAATCTTTCCAAAAAAGTGGTACTTAGGCTAAGTGATGCCAAAGGCTATTTTTAAAGAAAAGTGTTTGTGAAACCCTATCTTTCCTGGAAAGTTGCCATCTAAATAACCTACTCATTGACAAAAATAATTGCTCTGAGGGTGTATGTGTTTGTGCGTGTGTGTAGGGTGCTACATGTAACTCCTTAATTCTTCCATATCTATACCATATTTTAGGTCCCCAATATAATTTTTCTGGCTCATTGTAGCAATATCCTGGTTGAGTTTCCCCCTTCTAATCCCTCTCTCATCCAGTCCATCCTATGCCTCCTTACCAGTTTTGTTCTTTCTTCCTGTTCTCCCTAGTTTAAATATCGGCAGCTCTTCCTGACTCTCCTAACAGAGAAAATGCTTTCCCCGCTTTGACCTCTATAGATCTTTGTTTATGCTATTTTATCAGCCATCACTTTCTACCTTATAGTTACTTATATTTGGTCTTATCTCCCAGGAACAGTAATTCTTTTTTTGGGCGGGAGGTGTGATCAGCCCAGTGTTTTGCACCTATGTCATGTTACATGTTACATGTACTGGTGATAGTAGTCACTCACTAAATCAATATTGACTAGATGCATGCATTTTTCATAAGGATTTCTAGTATGTCCTCAGTGGCTGACAGTTCTCTCTCCAAATTCATCAGTTTGGAGTTCATGAACCTCCACGATCTGACCCTAGGTTTCACTTTTTATTATCTATTGAAAAAAACCTTGTCCATATGGCATGTTACTGGCAGTTAACCCACAGTGTTTTGGGCAACATTACACTTTTCCCATTTCTTCACCATTGCTTATGCTAATTTCTCCTCCTGGGGAATGTACCCATTCCACCTAGAATGCATTCCTTTCACTATATCTGCTTGAAGAAATGTAATTTCATTTTTTAATCTTTACCTAAACTGTTTCATCTCATGAAAACTTCCAGGTCCTCTGAGCTGGGTCTGCTTCCCTAAAATCTTAGAGCAACTGCTTTTTGCACTTATCACTTAAGTTTGTGAACTTTCTCTTGGATGTAACTGCTTTCTGAGGGCATGCTGCATGCCAGGTATGTGTTAAGAGTTTGCATTCACTGCATTAAATCTGCATATCACCTATTCATGCTTGCGTGCACACCTACACCATCATCAGACCACTGTGCTACAATAATCCTTTTCTGTATCTTCCCTGTGGTTCAGAATAGAAAGTAACCACACTAGCTAATTTAATGTCAGATTGGGGAAGATGAATATGGCTACGATCACATGGAAAATAGCGAACATAATAACACTGTCACATTACATTAGTGTAGAAATGTTGTGTGCCAAATTACAGTTCAGCTTCAATGGTGCCTGTTACCATGAGGGATTAATACATCATAGTGCTGTTATTTTGGTGTTAGGAGGATGTGGGCACTGCCATTAAGAGACTATTTTCAGAATTCTAAACTTTGCCAAAAGAAAATCTTTCTGATAGGAATTTGTCGTATCTATTGTATGAGAATTAGAATTGTTCACTGAAAGATAAGAATGGAAAACCTTTGACTGTGACTTGTTACCATGGCATTTTAAAATGTCTTCAGATTTGTTTCTCACCTTCTTTTGTTCTTTGAAAAGAGAATCTAATACCCAGCATCTGAGCATCAATATCAGAACTACTGTAAATGAATTATAACATACATAAAAATAACTTGAATCAAAGTGATGTTATTTCTTTCCCATGTAAGGCTGCCAGTAGTATTCAGCTGTGAGCTCATTTGCTACTGATGCCATTTATGGCTGAATAAAATTTAGCAATTAGCTGTGTCCGCAACTAGATCCTCATTGTGAGTATGGTGAATCTTATTAACCTTGAATCATTCAAGCATTTCTATAATAAATGGCAGCCCTGAACTTGTTGAAAGCTATTCACAAGTAATATTTACTGATAATGTTTTATAAAAACTATCTAGGGCTAGACCTGTATTAGGTTAAATCATAAAGGATTAAAATATTGTTCATACTGAGACAGAAAATGCAATAAAAGACAGAACAGGAAGTGTAATGTATGATAGAGAAATGTATTATAGAGTAGAAGTGCTATCTTCTGCTATTTTATATAAATTTATCTTTGTTCTTCTGGTTGGTAATAGACATCATAAAAGTAAATGCATAAAAAGAAGCATTAGTCTCTCTTCATATTGCAATTGGGTGATCAAATGACAGTTTTAAGTTATATCTATATAAGAAAATTTAAGTGGGAGGAAAAGCCCCAAACAGTAGAGTGTAGAAAGTGTAGAATATTTCTGTATTTGAATTACTCAGATTAATTCTCTGTATTTTCAGCAGCTGAATGATCCATGATTCTAAGTAGCCTTTTTGCTCGGTGTAACTGGTGCCAATTTGGCCCTAGAAGTCAAAAAAGAAGGTCTAATTGTTGTTGTTGGGTTTGTTTTTTTTTTTTTTTTGGTTGGTTGGTTTGTTTTTGACCTCCACTGAAAGTGAAATGAAAGTAAAAGTCGCTCAGTTGTGTCTGACTGTTTGCGACCCCATGAGTCCATGGAATTCTCCAGGCCAGAATACTAGAGTGGGTAGCCTTTCCCTTCTCCAGGGGATCTTCCTAAGGCAGGGATTGAAGCCAGGTCTCCCTCATTGCAGACGGATTATTTACCAACTGAACTACCAGCGGGGCCCGTTACCTCTGCTAGTACTCTCTAAATTTTCTGGCTTGCTTAAAAATCTGACTTTGTGGACCTTGATCCGGCTCTTAGATGGATGCGCTCCACCACAGGCCTTATATAAATGCGAAGGTGGCCTTTGATGTGGTAATACTGTCATGTCCCACCAGAACCCACTGGATCTCTGCTCCATGGAGAGGAGTTTTCACCAGTCACCTTTGTTAACGATCCTTAAGGGTTTATGTGGTTTGGGTTCTCGCTCGCTGCTATTTCAGAGAATTCTGTGACCCCAGTCTTTGAATAATTTTCTTTTTGTGTGAGTGCATTCTGCTCAGGCTTCTGACTTTGCTGTTCAGTAGAGCAACACAGTGGGTGCAGAATCTAGGCTGGGGTGGGAGACTGCTTGAATCTGAGGTGCTCATTTCAAACTTAATTTCTTTGGGTTTTACTTTGGATTTTGGTTCCTCAGAATTGATGCACTGAAAACCCTGGTGAACAAACCAAAAATGTATCATGGCAAATTCTCATAAACCTGTAGATGCCAAACAATTATAAACAATGAATAGTTTAATACTTATTTACTAACCAAGAAGCCTGTGAAGAAAGTAAAATGTTAGATAATTTTCCAACTTTATGGAATCTGATTATTGGAGGTAACTTTTAAAAGGAGTATAAGCCTAAAAAGAATAAGTTGAGTCATTGGAAAAGACCCTGATGCTGGGAAAGATTGAAGGCGGAAGAAGAAGGGGATGACAGAGGATGAGATGGTTGGATGGCATCACTGACTCAATGGACATGAGTTTGAGTAAACTCTGGGAGTTAGTGATAGACAGGGAGGTCTGGCATGCTACAGTCCATAGGTTCACAAAGAGTCGGACACAACTGAGTGACTGAAGTGAACTGAACTTGTGAAGCAGATATTTGATTAAAAAAAAAATAAAATTGTCATTGAATTTGGAAGGAAGTGGTTGGATCAGGCATAAGTTGTTTATGTAGTTTGTTCTTATGAATATATCTAAGTGCATAAGAAGAACTAACAAAATATATATTTTATGTGGATCACACCAACATATTTTAATATGGATCACATAATAAGTAGCATATGTATATTATTTATATATTATAAACCTTGTCTTTTCAGTATTCACAAGATATTGTTTTCACTTTATAAGTGAGGCTATCGAGGCTTTGGTAGTTTAAATATCTTCTTTATGCTAAAGTGGCTAGTAATTTTCACAGAGAAAATTTGAATGTAAGTTTGTCTAACTTCAAGCTCATATTCTTACTTGCACCCACAATTCTCCCCAGAAAGGGATAGATTCTGAAATTCCCTGGATGCAAAATTCCCCAGAGAAATTGGTAATGACTGATATTTAACATTGTAATTGTTTTTTTCCAACCTCATCTGACTCTTGTTTCTTACGTATAATGTTAAATTGTGTTGCATGAAACATGCTCTTCTCCTTAACTTCTCACTGCTGCTTCCAAAGATGAGTTAAAAATTCATAGCTGTTTAAAGCCTACTGTCATTAACTTTCAGTTCTGTTATAAAAAGATACTCATTATGAAATAGAGATGGGAATTTTCTGTGATGTTTCTATGACAGCCTGGGTTTCTCAAAAATAATAATTTAATACTTGATAATGAAGTCAGGCAAAATACTTCCCAAGACTCTTTTCTTTGAATCAGAGTCAAAACATATATTATGGGAAAAGAGGAGCAAAAATTCATAATTGTGCTGATCACTGCATAGGTACCAAGTGTTTGATGATGTTGATTACATCTCAGGTTTCTCTTTATGTGGTGTTAAGGTGGAAAGGAGAGAAAAAGAATGAAGTCAGAGGTTAGCAGTGTGGTCTTTTAAAGTCTTTGAATGATTCACAGGGATGACATGAGAGAATGTATGAAGCCCAAATCATGGAAAGTGCTTAAAGGATTAGTAGTCAAGACCAAAGCCTGCTTGTATTTGTAGGGAAGAGAAAGAAAGATTCCAAGGAAGTGTGCAGAGTCCAGAAGAAAGGTTATGATAAAAATAATGTTGTGCTTGCTTTAACAAATAATTTTAGTTGTAGGGAAAAAAATATTACCATGAAGAAAATGAACCTAGTCCAGCAATCCTTTTTCCCTTCCGGAACAAAGTATTCTGTTTCTTTAATGAGATTTACTGTGGCAATTAAAATGTAGGGACCTTTTATGGGGAGGAATTATGGTCTGCTCTGTAGCTCGGTGCTGTTATACATTGTTACTTCTCTGGTAGCATTCTCCAGCAGCATAAAGTACAAAGGTAGTTTCTAGCTCTAGGTATTATGGAGTATATGATTTTAATGACCCTAATGATCTAGATTCACATCTCTCAGAAAATGGTCTGTAGAGCCTGAGTCTTAATCTCCCCAGGATTTGGTAGATAGGAAGGTACAAAGGCGTTTCTTAACTTGAAATGATTTCAGAATGAAACAAGTTTCATAAAAGGATGAGTGGATGGATGTAGAAGGATGTTTAAAAAAATTAGGTCGTGAACAAGGAGGAGGCTGTGTTTGACAGAGACAGTGGAAACTGTGTTTACGTAGGTGTGAATGCTTCTTATAAATATATAACATATGACCCTTTAGGGAGAGAAACAGATGGAGTATGTAGCGGAAAATAAAGAATGCATTTTGCTGGGTTTTGTCACTCAAACGGTACAGAGGGTATTTTAATATTTGGCATCTCCTGTTGGGAACCTTTCAAGGTCTTATCTGGATTCCAGCAGCTCAGGACAACACTGACATTGGGAATAGTGCTGGCTAAAAACAAGCCTCTGAATATGATTGCAAAACTTACCCGGGTCATGACTTGATGCATAAATATCCCAGCTGTGTTTCTGTGTCAAATCCCTGATGATCCCTTGAATGCCCATGAAGGAGTCCAGAACGAAGGATCTGGATTCATGCAGTCATCACACCCTCAGAGTAGAGCTGTGTTCTGAAACTGTGGGGTCCATCTTCCATGGCACCCATCACAAATCTGTTCTCCAAGGTCCTATTCAGGGCAAATGCTCCATCTTACTAAATTAAAAACAGAACAGTGTCAGAGAAATATCATTTCCTCTCAGCCGCAGGAGACATCACAGAAGTAATTAAACTGGATTTTGGTGTGTCAGGCACATTCCTTTTATTGACAGTGACAATAATTCTGTAAATCAGAACTTGGAAGCATTTTTTCAAGTTGTTGAAGTGCGAAAGATGAAAACTTAAGGTTCTTAAAGTTAAATCTCATGAAACTAAAATTGATCTATGGAGTACAGTATGAGAGGCTCTGTCTCAGTTGTGAAAGCAGTCTCTCTTCTGGAATCCAATGCCTACAAGGTATGTGATTATGATGATGAGATATGTATATATTTTAATGCTGAAAAGCTGTGTTGATGTAAAACCAAGTGGAGTAGGACTTCAGTGCAAGGTATTGTTTATGGTTTTAAGGTCACTGGGAAAATGCTGTCTCCATAACTCCAACATCTCCTTTTCTAATGTTGTCAGTAGGTTTTGTTGACATTCACTTCCCTAGCATTCTTGTCGTCTTTCACTCAACATGTAAGGTTCTCCATAGTTTTGCTCAACAAACACAACTGTACACGGTGCCTCATATGCTCAGAAGCCTACTCTTTGATACCAACATGTACAGACATGCAGTGTAGTCACTGAATGTTCTCACGGTGTTCACCTTTGCTCAACGAGTCCTCCTCGGATTGCCCACCTCCCCCCACAACTTCCACTCTGCCTAAGAAAATTCAGCCCATCAAGGTGCACCAGCACAGATCAAGTTCATCCTGAGTAGGACAGTCTTCACTTAGCAGGTGATTTATCAGCTTTTGAGTCTCCAGTTACTGTCTACCAGGTATCTTTTTATGTGTCTATGCCTTTGTTTCCCAGCTCTATTTCTCATTCCATTCTTCTCTTTCTGGTATTATTTTTCACAGTAAATGTTCTGAAATACATGAAGCTTGGTTTCTTGAAGCCTCCATTAGTTACCTGAATTTTAAAAGGCTATTTTCTTAGAGACATTTTAGGTTCACAGCAAATTAAGAGGAAAGTACAGAGATTTCCTGTGTGCCCCCATCCCCACACAGGTATCACTTACCCCATTACCAACAGCCCTCACCAGAGTGGTACACTGATTACGATTAATGGACCTAGACACACCATAATCACCCAAAGTCAGTAATTTACAAGTTAACTGATGTGTGTGCCCATCCCTAAAGTTCTTTAAAAATACATTTGTACACATGTCATACAATATCTGGCAGGGGTAAATACATTTTTCATTATCTTTATTCCTAATGAGCTTCCCCTGGTGGCTCAGATGGTAAAGCATCTGCCTACAATGTGGGAGACCCAGGTTCAATCCCTGGGTCAGGAAGATCTCCTGGAGAAGGAACTGGCAACCCACTTCAGTATTCTTGCTGGGAAAATCCCATGGATGGAGGAACCTGGTAGGCTACAATCCATGGGGTCGCAAAGAGTTGGACACGACTGAGTGACTTCACTCTCTCTCACTTATTCCTAATAGTAGAGACCATGTGGAATTAGAGTGTTACATAGCCAGAAAGAAAGTGCTTTGAGTAAAGATGTGTCTGTCTGTCTGTCTAGGGGGATGTGGGTAAGTGTGTGAGTGTGTGTGTGTGTGTACACATACTATGGAAGATGGATTTAAAAGCATCACTTTCTATCTTCTTCAAATTCTGCTGATGTCCTGATTGGTATATTATCACATTAAATCTAACAAATTTTGAGACCTTTAGTTGTTTCAAGAATTTTTTGTTCAATTTTCTTTTTTCTCACTAATTAGCTGATACCTGCAGGAATAATCACATCATTATGAAATGCTACATTGCTTATTTGATCTTTTCCAGCTCAACTTGACGATTTTGCAATATTGGAGTGTCTTTCCAGCAATAACATAAGCTCTCTGTGAGGAAAATGATACTATTTTTCCTATAATAACATTTCACTCATGTGCCCTGATTTAGTGAGTCCACCAGTGTCCTTGAAGAATTCTCTAAATGTTGCTTTTGCAACAGTTCTGGAAGAGTCCAGTCCCCCTGTGATGTTATATAGATGGGGTTCAAAATGTTATTGCTTTTTTCTTTTCATAGTAAATATGATGAAGATAGCATTTGTGTGATACAAGTATACCAGGCACAAGAGAGTAAGTTGGCCTTCTTGCTCTGGTTCAGTATTTTAGGAGAATTTACCTAATATCAGCTTAATAGAATGATCAACATTTTCTACCTCCCAGTCTTTGTAAACCACACAAGTCCATAGTGACAGCCTCAGAAACTGAACTTGCTTGGTTGTTGGAGAGGTGGAGAAAGGGTATATAAAAAAAAATAAATTCCAAGAATACTAGAATGTGTCTACCTAAATAAAAAAGAAGGTTGTAAAATGAGCAAGCTGGACTAAATCAGTGGTTCCCAAAATGTGTTTCTTGGACCAACATTGTCAACACAACCTGTGAATTTGTTAGAAATAAATATTCCTACATTCCAGACCTCCTGAATTAGAAACTGTGGGATGGAGCTATATGAAATCTGTACCATAAGAGCCTCCAGGTAATTCTGATACACCCACAATCTGAGAACTGCTAGACCAGATGATCTCTAAACTCATCTTGTTGGTTCTATGCTTTCCATATAACAAAAATTTTATTTAATGGAATGAAGGAAGTTTGCCTGAAGAATTTTCATAAGTAAAGCGTCATGACTAGATTTAAGAGGTGATTTCAATACCATCTTAGATATTTCTGTCATGGTGATTTGAAATAAAATAACAAATTTTCATTTTTATTATTAACATCTTCAGTGGGCCGGCAATCTTAAAAAATGTTTGAAAAGTTCCCATCCACACTATCATGCTATGAAAAATCAAGTTCAAGTCAAAATTTTCCTTTCAATATGAGAAAAATGACTAACTCCAAGTGCATATCCTTCTATTAACAGTCTTTGTGGTTTTTCGGAGTAATACTCTGATAATTTATTTGGACTGGAACCTGTAAAATTATTCTTATCTGCCTACATATTTTAGCCTAAAAGAAAGTTGAGTCAAGAAAACCACTGTCAAATATGCCATTCATATGAGATAGTATGTTCTTCACATGGCATCCTTTTTCATTGCCTGAAATATTCCACATCTTTACCTATCTTTTCTACTTGCTTGTAAATGTGATCCCAATTCAGTACCCCAGTTATGATTTCCCTTCTCATTAACAAAGATCTCATATCTAGTAAGATCTTCGTTTTTCTTTTTTACCTTTACTCACAAAGAATGATTTATATGTGGGCCATTCCATCAAGATTCCAGTATGTGACCTTAAACAAGTCCCTTGAGTTTGTGGGCCTCAATTTCCCCATTATAAAATAAGAGATCAGGTTTGCCTGGTCTTTAAGGTCCCTAGAGCTCCAAGAGTTTGTGATTCATTATCACTATATTCTTTCTCTTCTTTTCCCAACCCTCAAACCTATTTTTACTCATGTTTAAGGCTCTTCTAGGACGCAGCCTACAGCTCGGTCACACAACACTAATCTTAAGCTATATTTTAGCCAAAGACCTTTCCTGCCAAGTCCTATAAAAAAGAAGAACTTGGGGAAAGAAATCTGATTAATGGGATGTCTTCCTCTTTGAAAAAGGAAACTTTGAATTAATCCTGAAACACAAGGCAAAGGCACCTGCTATTTCTTTCATGTCTGTATAGCTATTTATTTATAAATTCATTTAGATATTCATTTATGTCAACTTTGTTTTAAATTGAAAAATTTTACTGACTCAGGGTCATGCCTGTGTACTTGCTTAGCCAAACACTAAATGTAATTACTTATAGTATTTCAATTGTTTTTAATGGTTAAAAAAACTCAAGTGATTAGGGATATATAATTGTTAATATGATCAGAATACAACAACTTATTGAACATTTACTATGTACTGGGTTTTGATATTAAATTTTTTGTTCTCCTACCATTCTCTCATAATAAGAATTATGACAACTATTTTACAAAAGTTTTATCTAAGGTAAAGATATATTCTCCTTATTAACATTCACATATTAATAAGATCAAGAATTTTGTCTCACTTAAATTTCCATGGTCTGCCATCCATAGATGGCATCATGTAGTCTCTTAATATTGAATAAAGTAGTCCAATTGAGATTCACATGCTTTCTTTATTTTCATTTTAAATATTTTAGAACACATGCAAAATGAATTCATATATACAAATTTTCTCAATATAGGTAGTTGTAAATATGAGGAAGAATTGATAAAGAGCAAGTTTAGTCTTATTTTCTTATTTAAGTCACTCATCTTCAGGCCAAAACCCTATACTGATATATATTAATACATGTGACCAGCACGCCTAATGAGATTTTATCAAGTCCACAGCTTTAAAGAGAAAAGCTTGGAGAAGGAAATGGCAGCCCACTCCAGTGTTCTTGCCTGGAGAATCCCAGGGACGGGGGAGCCTGGTGGGCTGCCGTCTGTGGGGTCGCACAGAAAAAAAAAGAGAAAAAAAGAAAAAAAAAAAGAGAAAAGCTTTGTATACTTTCAGTGAATGAGCAGACTTTAAAAAATGATGCTTATGAAATATTGTAGAATACAAAACATTCTGAATAATCCAGGAAGTTACCTTTTCTCTATTTAAGCTAGCACAGATTTGGTTAAAAACATTTATGAAATGATAAGCATGTGATTTTTCCTATTTATTAATAGTAGGTTCCTGGTCTTGAGTTTTAGTGTGTAAGGAGGAAAGGGATCATCTTCAACAGTGGAGATGACCTTTCATGGAGTTGCCTTTTCTGCCTGCAATTTCTATATTTCTGAAAAAATAATTTCTTTTTACTGAAAACTGCTATGATTTAATTTTAGTGAATTCTGTTTCTCCAGCTGATACATGTACTGGGTAGGAGACTTTAATACTTCCGCTTCTGGCCTGAAACACTGCCAGTGGGAAATAAGAAACATTGTGAAAGCATTGTTCCACCTTCCAAGGGTCATTTGTACAAAAACAGAGGGCCTTGGGCTTAAAACTCTCCTATAGATTAGGAACATATTTGCCTAGTAAGTTATCTGAATCTTAGACTATTACTAATTGTGCACTTGCTATGTACAAAACACTGAGATATATGGAAAGTGAAATGATTGAATCCCTGTCCTCAAATGAGTTTTCATCTTGGAAGAATGATTCCCAAGACCTAGGGCAGTAGGGAATATTGTCTGTTTTGTTTCGTGACCTGTCACGAGTGCTTACAACAGTGCTCGGTGGTTAATACCTATTCAAAAACTATTTACACAATGAATAAAACACATTGTTGATAAGATAGCTAGTAATTTAAGTACTCACTGTATGGTGTAAACAGTTGGCATTTGTGAACTCAGAGGAGAGGGCAAGCACAGTAATGCTTGCAGTAGGCCAAGAGGAAGTGAGGTGGATCTCAGTTAGAAGCGGGGAGGGCATTCCATACAAGGGACATGATATGAGCAAAAGAGAATCTACAAGTAAAATATTCACAGAACCAAACACATCTTTGGAGCATTTTCTATAGCATCAAGTACACTATTAAACTGTGTGTATACAGAAATGAACAAAAGGGGGCTGTGGGAACAGTGGAAAGATCACAGACTTTGGAGACAAGCAGACCCAGAATTGCATTCTGTCTGCCAGCATCAGGTTGATTAATATATCTGAGACTTGGCTTCTTCATCTGTAAAATGAGACCATGATAACAGACATTGCAGGGTTATTTTGAGAACTGCAGGTAATGTATAGTAAGAAACTTACTGTACTCCAAACTGGTCAACGTTGGTATCTATTGCAGTGCTTCCCTTACCTTTGTTTTCATGGAGCTCATGGACAAGAGGAAATGATTGGTATGTGTACAGATTATTACAGTTTAAGCAGTGCTTTAATAGTTTGTTCCTTCTGGACCCCTATAGTGCAAATGTTGGTGTGTTTAATGTTGTCCCAGAGTTTCTCTTAAACTGTCTTCATTGTTTTTTATTCTTTTTTATTCATTTTGTTCCATGGCACTGATTTCTACCAATCTGTCTTCCAGCATACTTACTCATTCTTCTGAATCATTTATTCTGATACTGATTCCTTCTAGTGTATTTTCATTTCAGTTATTGTATTATCTTTGTTCTTTAAATCTTCTAACTCTTTGTTAAACATGTCTTTTATCTTCTCAGTCGTTGCCTCAATTCTTTTTCAAAGATCTTGGATTATCTTTAGTGTCATTATTCTGATTTATTTTTCAGGTAGATTGCCTGTCTCCATTTCACTTAGTTCTTCTGAGGTTTTATCTTGTTCCTTCTGAAACAAGAAGGACTATATCTGGAATATATTTGTCTGCTGTCTCATTTTGCCTAACTTTCTGTGTTTGTGGGCTCCATTCTGCAGGCTGCAGGATTGTGGTTCTTCTTGCTTCTGGTGTCTAACCCCTGGTTGTAAGGTTGGTTTGGTGTCTGTAAGGCTGTTTGGTGCGAAGGGCTAGTGACTGCCTGCCCACTGGTGGCTGGAACTGGGGTGGGCAGGGCCATGTCAAAGGGCATGTCCAGAGGTAGCTTTCAGCTCAAGACAACTTTAGGCAGCCTATCTGTTGATGGGTGGGGCTGTGTTCCCACCCTATTGGTTGTTTGGCCTAAGGTGCCCCAGAACTTTGGCCTGTAGGCTGTTGAATGGGGCCAGATCTCAGGGCCAAAATGGTGACCTCTAGGAGGGGTCACACTGAGGAATATTCCTTGGGGACTCTACCACCAGTGTCCTTGCCCCAGCAATGGGCCACAGGCAACCCTGCCTCCCCGGGAGACTCTAAGACCCTTAGGTAGGTCTGGCCCAGGCTTCTGTGGAGTTACGGCTTTGCCTTGGGTGCACCTTCCAACAATGGAATCTTTGTTTCCCGTGGTCCTAGGCGCTCCTACACTCAGGCCACGCTGGCCATCAAAACCAAATGCTCTGGGAACTCCTTCTCCTGATACCAGACTCCCAAGCAGGGGAGCCTGACATGGTGCTTAGCACTCTCACTTCCACAGGAAAACCTCTGCAATATAATTATTTTCCAGTTTGTGGGTCACCCACCCAGTCAGTATGGGTTTTGATTATATAATGAAAACACCCCTTCTGCCATCTCGTTATGGCATCTTCTTTGTCTTTGGATGTAGATTTTTTTTTTAATACATTCCAGTCTTGTTGGTGGTTGTTCAGCAGTTAGTTATGTTTTTGATGTTTTTGTGAGAGGAGGTGAGCTCAAGTTCTTCTGCTTTTCCATCTTGTCTCCCTTCAATATTTTCCTGTTCAAAATGTGGTCTGAAGACCAGAAGCACCTACAAGCTCATTAGAGATGCAGACTCGCAGACCTCCCCTCCCCTGACACACCTATTGAACCAGAATCTGCATTTAACAAGAGCCCAGGTGATTCGTGTGAACATTAAAGTGTGAGATGCACTGCTCTAATAGAGGTACGTAACTGGGGCAGAGCAAGGAGTGACTAAGTACACTTAAGGAACTGAGAAAATTCTCATAGAAAATGAAATCTAGAGAAATTCAGACAGAAATATTACATATGTGTGGAGTAACTTGTTTAGTAAATCAGAATTCCTAATTTGAAAAATTTGGTATAGATTCACCTTCTTTGGTAATCACCAGTAGTTTAGCAGGTGAAATACATGCCAAGGCAACAGTTTGATCCAAGTGAGGCTAATCCTTGCTTCCTGCTTCAATGCATTAGAAGGAATAAGCTCTAAAACCTAGGATTTACTGTGAACCTGCCTATAAGAGGTCTGAATCCACAAGCCTCTCCCAAGAAACTCAGAATGCAGACGTTTCATTGGATGGTCTAGTTTAATCACAAAGGTCTTGGCAGACACTACTTCTTTCTGGGCCAGTAAATAGAATAATATAAGAGTTAGTCATTTGGTACTTAGGAACAAATAAATACCCAGCTTTCCCTAGGCTGTCCCTGAAGGCCCCTCTGGTTTAACACTCAGTTTGTTTTTTAATGTTAGAATTGCTTCTATTTTATGTGGAACCACGTGGTTCTGTTCATTGAGTTGGCAGGTGGCTCCAAACCTGTAATTATGATTTTGATTGTCAGCTGCCAAAGCACAAAAGAAAACTGTAGTAATCCACCCTTGTGGTCTTTAGTGAATTGCTGCATATGCTCTTTGGTATATCACTGCATATAAATCTCACAGTAGCAATAAAACTATTAGGGTAGTAAAAGATATGCATTTTAATTTTCATAAAAAATGTCATGAAATTCAATTAACTACACTTTCCCAAATTGCAGTTCACTCTGGGAAGCCCTGGGTTTCCTAATCTGAAATTGCATATTCCTTTCACTTTTCCTAGTGACCTCCATTAATGCTTTAATCGTGACACCTACTCGACATCTTACAACATTATCATCTCTGGGGTCCCTTTGTCTCCTTATATATCTGTAAAATTTCTCCTGCTTTTCTACTTAACAGTTTTGTAGAGGCACTTCCAATACAGTTTTTTTTTTTTTTCCTACTGCCTTAATTGGAGGGAGAATGGGAGAATGAAGTAAGTAATCCATACAAATTTAGACCTTATAATTGCACAGAATGGAGGAGGATGTTCTTTGGTGCTATATCCACAAGTAATGAGGAAAAAACAATGAGCTTTTATTTATTAGACTACAAAAGACTCTGGCCAACTGCTGCTTTGCTAATCTGTAAAAGTGAACATTCCTCCAGTATTTTTAGATAGTTCACCTTTTTCTCAAAAGTAGTTTAATAGCACAGACTTGAGAAAGGTCTCCTGGTGTTCAGATTTTATTACTTTCACCGGCTAAAGTGCAGTAGATTTCCTAGTATAATTGCACCCTAGTTGTCACAATAAATGAATGCAGTATATTTTACGATACACTTTACTTGCTTATTATCATGTTTGTTCACACATCTCTCAGATTTAATAACCCATGGGGGGCTTCTACCAACATTGGTGAATGGAAATTAGTGAAGTTCTGTTTCATTCGTGTTTGTGGTGGGATGCTTATTTCAGTTGTACAAAGCCATACACATGATAGAGAATAGATTTTAAAAAATTTCTTTAAGTATCTGTAACTTTGTAATATTCTCTGCTCACTGTCTCTTTTCTAAGTTTGACTATTAATCTCCCAGCACCCACAAAAGTGAATATTAGGTAAATGCATTTTTAATGGAGACCAACTAATGTTCCTGATTATTTTACAAAACAAAATCAAAGAAAATCCTGAATGTCAATACAACTCTTTTTTGAGATTTATATTCATATTTGAGTTCCGGTTGACCTTTTGCAAGACAGAGTTTCATTCTGCATTTGTGCTAGGAATAGGAAAAATACCAAAATGTCCATTTGGTTTAAATAAATTGAAGTCAGAATATAAGAATTCAACCCTGTTAGCATGGATATTTGAAAGATTGTCTATACTGCTTGTTGCAGAACAATTACAGATCTTATCATGGAAATTTAAAATGTAGCCTAAGAGTAATGAGATCTTTTTTCCTTGAGGAGAGGATGAAGACATTGTATGCCCTGAATCATGTAGTGTTGTATTAACTGTTATAAATGTGCAGGGCATTTTTCCTCAAATTAGACAAGGCACAGTCATGTAGGCTTGGCCATAAAATAGGTAATTAGGTTCCAGCTTTTGGGTAAGTTTAAAACATTTTTGTCTAATTTTAAGACAGCACATTCTTATAGAACCATTGAAAATATAGAGTCCCTTTGCTAGTCACCTGAAACTATCACAATGCTGTTAACCAACTATACCCCAGCATATAATAAAAAGTTTTAAAAAAATAGAACAAATAAAAGGCAAAGAAAAATCACCTGTATTTCTACAATTAGGCTTCTCTTTTAAAGGAAGCTTTCAATTCAGCAGTCAGGAGGTATTTATTCAATGTTTTCTATGGGCTTAACATTGTGCTAACCATCAAAAGAAAAAAAATAAATAAATAAAAGGAAAGAAAGAAGTTGACTTTCCTCTGTAGATGTAAGACAAAAGTGTGACATAGCAATGACCAAATAGCATTGGGACAGCAGCCACACGTGGTACTGCACAGTCTCTGTATTATAGATCCTAGGAGGGAGGCACCGCTCACCTCAGAGTCGTTGATCACTTAATATTTGAACCATCATTTTGATAGATATTTTAGCAGCTATATGTATTGATAAAGTTGCACCTTTTTTTTTTCAATTCACACGAAGTTACCATACGTGCTGCTGTAAGGAATGCAAGATGGTGTATAATCAAGACCAACATGATCTGATACAATATAAACCCCAGAGGTCTTACAAATGAGGAAAAACTTAAACTAGACCTTGAAATGTATCTAAGATTTCCTTACGTCAATTTGAAAGAAATAGGAAGTTGAGGTTGTCAGTGCTGGCTTCCTGGATCTGTCTTCTGGGGAACCAGTTAGGAGGAGCAGTGGGCAAAGAGTAAAAGCTTTTCCTACTTCTGTGTGGCCTTCTCTTGAAGAAATCTCCTCTTGCCAGTCTCATGGTAGAAGGATTGCCACAGTTATCTTCACCCTGTTTAAGCCTGTTTTCCCTCCCACACCTTTGGCTTCTTTGGTATGAAAGTCCTTTCATATGTCATTGCTTGGAGTTGACAGTTATCCCCATCCACCTACACTGAAATGACTCTCTCCATTTTTTTATAAAGATAAGTGAATAGGTATCATGGTTCTTCCCCTCAGGAAGCTTAAATCTAGTTATAGTATCACACACTGATCTCCCCACCCCCCAATTGTGAAAATTGAACTTGAAAAAATGCTGGAAAAGAGAATGGTTTGTACAGTGAGAAAATAACAGAGGTAGGTCTCAGATATCTCAGGGTTTAGAATTTTGCTTACTTGCCCTTTGAGGGTGGATACAGCCTCCTTATAATTGTTTTCCTCTGACTGTGCTCATTCATCCCTTCTGTGCTCCAAGAGGGAAAAGGCCAGAAGCTCTCAGTACAATTTTAGGTATATGCACAGAGACATTCGCTGGCTTTCTCAAGTTGAAAAATGTTATACCTTTGCAGCTACCCTCTTGTAACTATTGCCTGATTTCGAGCCAAAAATAGGAGATTTATTTTTCTTGGAAATACTCTTTATCTCCCCTGATATAGTAGGTTGTTTTGGTTATTTGAAGCATTGAGAGTCACCCACAAGGATTTTTTTTTCTAGTGTACTATATGAATAAATCCCTCTACAGAAACTAAAAGGAAAAGAACTTGGTGGGATAATTAGTAGTTCATATCCACAAAGAACTGTGTTTCTTAGTGGCAGCAGAAACAAGTTATGGGTACAGTGTATCCTGCTATGCCAACTGTTTTGGTGGTAAATTTAATAGGGTCCAGGCTGAGGCAAGTGAACCATTCACTTGGGTGTAAAACTTAAGGGGACACTAAACACTCAGTAATTAGTACAATATTTGACAAAAAAATAATGCTAAAATATGTGATGAACAATATCAAAATTTTGAATCAAGAAAATATCAGCAGTATTGAGTTTTCCTTTTGTCTCAGGCTGTAGTTTTGCTGAACACACCACTATTACAGATCCTGTCTTTTAAAAAAATGTTGACGTTACTCATCATTAACAAATTTTGATGTTTAGTTTTGATTTTTAAATATTGCTTTGTCATTGAGGTTGTGGTTCCCCCTTAAATGTTGCTCTCCTGAGGCAAGTGCTTCACTCCAATCCTGGCAAACATCTACTTTAACACAAAGGCCGATGGGCAGGCACATAATTAGAGCAGAGACCGAGCTGCAACTTGAACTCGACTCTGTTTGTTATTAATTCGTAAGTCCCAGGACTTCTGCAGAGCTGTAAATCAAAAACAAATAAATAATACTGAGTATACAACATCATTATGGGTGCTGTGGGTGCTATAATTTGCTGAAGAGACCCAGCTTCTAACAGGCTAATAACAACTGAGGAGTTAATTGCATCCCCTTGCATTTTGGAAAATTAAAGTCAGACAACTCTGTCCCACTGTTTTCTATGAGAGCTCATTACTTTTATGTGTATTTATGTTTCATGTGACAGAAAATGGCTACCCCAAGGCGAAAATTAAATGCCATTTACTACACTCTTAAGTTGACTAAGACCAAAGATTTTGGTCAGAGAAGAAAGGAAAGATTCATTGCCCATTTTTTATTGGGTTGTCATTGAATAGAAATTTATAAACACACTTAAAATCACAGAAGCAGTGGAGGAGGAGGAGATGGAACATTCTTGATGAACATGTTGTGGGTCATGGTGTAGTTTTCTCCTCAAATGTAACCCCTCCATAATACTAAACATTCAAACTGATCTTTGTGTTTAATTCTACACTTTATGTACTGGGCAGATTTTGTAATTGAGCACTCAAATAATAAAATTATTTTAAAATTTCTACATGACAAACTTAAGAAATTGAAAACATCCCATAGATAACTGAAGACAAATTTTAGAAAGAGTATATTGCAAACCTGGAGGATTTTACAAATTTAATCTATGAACACAAAATAAGCCTATAATGTAGCTATTTTTTTTTTAATGTAGCTATTTTGACAGTCAAGTAGTTGCAGTTTTGAAGATTATATTTCAATTCTATAATAAAACAATGAATAGCATCAATAAAATGTTGATCTTTCTAAATGATCTAGATCAGTCTCCTTCTACAGGAAAAGAAAAGTTGAGGTTCAGAGATTTTTAATGTGTTTAACCCAAGATCACATATTAATTTAGAGGCATATCTCAAATTAGGGCTCCCAGAATCCTAATTCTTAGACCAGTTACCTTTCCACTCTGTAATGCAAGGTCATGTAGTCACCAAACAATGTTCCACCACTTGAGGTAACAAACAAGCTATAAAACAATGACTACAAATTGTCCTCAAACAAATCCACAGATTACACAGTCCTTGCCCCACACTTTCTATACCACTGAAGAAAACAACGCTGGAAGCCAGTAGAAGAGCACTCTCATATTTCCACCATCTTCACTTTCTTCTCATATTATAGTTGGTGATTACTTTTTTGCTGTGTTACCTTGCTTATCTACCCAGTGACTCAGCCTTTCATTTTATTCCTCTTTCTTGCCTTGAGTCTTCAACATTGGATCACACTAATCCTCAAAACAAACAAACCCAAAAACCTTCCTCTTGACCTAACAATATCTATCGCTTTGCCCTTTTTTTTTAAACTCTCCTTCATGGCCAAGCTCTGTGAAAGTTTTTAATGATCAATGCAAAACAACATTAACAATTCAACCCACTCCATACCAGCTTCCCCAACAGAATTCAGCCAAAACTGTTTATTCTAGGAATACCATTAGCCTTCCCATCATCAAATTCAGTAGACACTTTTTTTCAGTTATCATCTTGCTCAATCTCTCTTTGATATTTTATGACTCCTTCATCCCAGAAGCATTGTGTATCCATGATATTACACACATCTGGTTGTCCTTCTTCCCCTGTGACTTATCCTATCCAAGTATCTGCCAGTTCTTTTGTTCTACTTACCTTCTAATAGTTGAAGTTACTCAGTTCTTTATTTCAGGGTTCTTCTCATATAATACCCTCCTATCTATGGACATGGGTTTGAGTAAACTCTGGGAGTCAGTAATGAACAGGGAAGCCTGGCGTGCTGTGATTCATGGGGTCGCAAAGAGTCAGACACAGCTAAGCGACTGAACTGAACTGAACTGATCTAAGTAATCTCATCCATTTGCATATCCTTAAATACTGTCTTTATACCTATGACTCTCACTTTTCTACCTTTAGTGCAAACTCTTCAGATTCAGATGTTGGCATACAAAATTGTATTTAACATTACTACTTGAATATATCATGTGTGTCTCGAGTTTCACATGTCTTAAATGTTAACTCTCGGCACATCCCTCCTTCTTCTTCCCTTTCTCCCATATCTCTCTATATATTCCCCGTTTTAGTAAATAATGCCTCAATTTATCTGGTGAGATAATCTAAATAACTTGAAACTTAAATCCTAAGTGTACATTTGAGAAAAACGTTTCAAACAATGAAAAAATAAGTATATGTATGGCATCACATTTATCTTTTATTGCAAATGTTTAATCCATGGGGTTCATAATGTTTCCACTTCAGAGACCTTAGAAATAATAGAAATGAAAGGCAACACATAGGTCCTACTTTGTGCTAGGCACTGTACTGATATTTGATAGCAGTTCTAATATTTGATATTAGGTAGCAGTCTTATTCTCTCTTTACAGATAATAAAACTGAGGCGTAGAGAAATCAAGTAACTTTCCCAGGGTCATAGAGTCATTAAATGACAGAACTGAGGTTTGAACTCATGCAGTCTGATTCTAGGATCCTTGCTCATAAAACCTATGCTGTGCCACCTTGGAATGGTGACAGTGATGGGTACATGTAACTTTGAGTGAGCGTGTTGAAGACTGAAAAGAGAGACTCAACTCAAAGAAATTAGCAGTGGATTTTTATCTAATTTTTTAAACATATAAAACAATGGTTAGAAAGTGCTGGTGTTTATTGTATCCTCTCGTGATTTTTTCCACTTTTTTTGACAACACAGACTTGAGGATTAGGTGTATCTGCCTTAGGGCAGGGAACCTCCAAATCAGATGCTGATGATGTTTTTTTCTGTGTAAGTTTTCAGAAATTTACGGTAAAATTTCCGTTATTTTGACATTCTAAGACCAAAATTATGTGGACCTGTTTTGCCTTATACGAGGTCTTTCCTATTTCTTTCATATTACGACTACATTTACAGTAATTGATTTTGAAATACAAAAGCCCAGAACAGGTTGTACAGACAGTGTGTTGTTTCCATGGAGTGGGAGTCTTGGACAAAATGCACAACCCCATTCTTTTCCCATTAGACTCTTGGGAAACACATAATGTTTTTCTATCTTTCCCACTGGCTGCTGGTAAGAACAAATGCCCGTTATCTCATTTAAACTGAGATTGGTGAATTTCATGTTACAATAAAATAAATTACACTGAATGTTTCATATAATTGGAAAGCTTATAAATTATTCATTTTTAAAACACATAAATATATCTCTGTCCATTTATTCTAAATCTTTTTGAAATAAGTTAGTAAAAGGAAAGAGGGAAAAAATAAATGGAAACAGAAATGAAGAGAGGGCTATTGTTCCATTTACCATAAAGTACATAATAAGTAGCTAATTTACAAATTAAAGACCATTGAGACTGTTAGCAACATTTTTATGAAACTATCTACATTGTCTGAATTATAAGGATTGTCAGGGTTTAACTTTCTTGAATTCTCTAAGTGATGTATAATCTTCCATGATGTTCTGATGAAAAACCAAATTCAATAATTATGTAGAAGAAAAGATACAAATCTAAGAATCAGAAGATCTAGAAATTAAATTATCTGTTTAGATTGTGTAGAAACTAAGTGAACATGCCTTTAAAAATAACTCAATAAATGATAGTACACCTTTGATGAAGAGTAGGGCTGAAATGGAATTATATTATTTATATCTACTGTAGATTCATTCCCCCCCTCTACCATAATGAATGGACTTTAAATTTCTTACCTCAGTCAAAAGCAAATGAAAATTGTGTTTGAATAGTTATATAAGCACTATACAAGCTTTTATATAAATGCCATGATAGGTTGAAAGTTATGTACATGTTCTTTCTTAAATCAAAACACCATTCCAAAGTGAAAAATAACTTTTAAAAGAAATATGAGATTTTTGTGTGTGATAATCCCAAACCCCATTGGAGGGAGGAGACATTAATGCAATGGGAAAGCTGAAGAGTGAACCAGTCTTTATGTTCAAATGTCACTTTCTCAATAAAGCCTCCTTCCTAGCTATTGTAAATCAAATGGCACATCATTTACCAGATACTCCTTAACTGTGTTTCTAGCCTTATTTTCCCCTTTAAACTTACTCAACATCTATCAAACTACCTATTTTAATATTTATCTTATTTATTGACTCTCTTTACCCCCTGGGAGCAATAATATAATCAGTCATTTGTGCTTGTATTTTCTAAAAAACAAAAAAGCAAGCTATAGTCAGATGTTCATCAGGTTTGGAACCTTCAGTGGTTACGTAAGCCCTCAGCATCCCGTCTCCAATCTCAAGTGCATCTCTGAGAATCTTTTGGATATTCTGGCCCTGTGTCATCTGGAGCCTTGACTCTGTTTTTATCCCTCTCACCTCCCCCTTTCTCCTCACCTTTATCCTCATGCTCACCATGCGTGCATGCTAAGTGGCTTCAGTCCTGTCTGACTCTGTGACCCCATGGACTGTAGCCCTCCAGGCTCCTCTGTCCATGGGATTCCCCAGGTGAAAATACTAGACTCGGTTGCCATGCCCTCCTCCAGAGGATCTTCCCAACCCAGGGATCGAACCCATGTCTCTTATGCCTCCTGCATTGGCAGGCAAGTTCTGTTCCCCTAGCGTCACCTGGGAAGCCGCATGCTCATCATATGTATCCTCATCTCTGCTTCATTGCAATTGCTTATTACATGAGCATCCTTGCCTGAAATTCTCTATTTCCCTTCCAACCCAGAAACTCCTGATCCCTCTTGAAGATGAATTGAAATTTTGCTTCCTCCATAGATCTTTCCTCAACTTCTGTAGTTATACAGTCCAAAGTGAGCTCTGAAATCTTTGGATGCAGATTCAAATCCAACCTCTGCTAACTTGCTAGCTATGAGAGCTTTTGTGCTGTGCTATACTTAGTCACTTAGTGATGTCCGATTCTTTGCCACCCCATGGACTTCTCTGAACATAGGGATTCTCCAGGCAAGAATACTGGAGTGCGTTGCCATGCCCTCCTCCTGGGGATCTTCCCAACCCAGGGATCGAACCCAGGTCTCCTGCGTTGCAGGCAGATTATTTAACAGCTGAGCCACCAGAGAAGCCCTATGAGATCTTTTGTAAGGTGCCTAATCTAAGGTTTTAATCTTAAAATTTATGGTAATTATTTTCTTTTTTTTTTATGGTAATTATTTTCATCCGTAATATTATAGTGATCTACTATCGGAAAGACCTAGCACATGATGAGCTTTCAATAATTATATTAGTATATTTATGTTATATGATACATAAATATGTACTGCACAATAATATAAAGATGATGATGATGATTATAAGCATAGTTATGTAAAATTTACTGAGTCAGGCTTTTCCAGCTGCTTTACATATCAGGCTCTATGCCTCTGTAAGAGCTGCTATGGCACTTATAAACCATAGTTATCATGCACTCTTGTGTTCATATATTCTTTCATTTTGTTGACTATGGTTTTTCTCAAGTGGTTCTTGGAACGCCTTGAAGCAATGGTCATGTCATATACTCCATATACTTCTTTGTTCTCTAGCACTTAGCACATTACTGGCTACCCCAAGCTTACTGTAACATCCTCTAAAGCGTGTATGGCTCTGTATTCCTTTCAGATTTAGGTTGTATAATTTAATACAGAGACAGACAGAAAAATTCAAAGACACACATCTATCAATCATACTATGCAGCAGACTACCTAGAACTGTACTCTGTTGCTTATTTCTAAGTTGCAACTCCTGACACCGGAGTTATTTTCTTCAATGTAGGGCAAGAGAGCCACTGATCTTACCAGCATAATTATGTTTTTTAAAGCTAGCTATCAGAACCCAGAGTGACCCCTGAAGACTGTAAGGTACTATTTTGCATTTAGGTACCCTTCAGTAACACCCTACTTTGAGTTCCTCTGGCAATTTTCCATGATGACAAGGGAAGTCAAGGTCTATAACCAAATAGGGTGATATGCAAATAACAATAAATGCATCATGGCCATAGAAGAGGCCACTGGGTTAAGTATTTTAGAAAGTATTTTCTGTGTTTGTCCATAAAGCTGTTTTCCTTCTGGATTTAGTGGAGGTTTAGAGCATGTGTAGGATTGAAGGCAGGAGGAGAAGGGGACGATAGAGGATGAGATGGTTGGATGGCATCACCATCTCGATGGACATGAGTTTGAGCAAGCTCCAGGAGTTGGTGATGGACAAGGAAGCCTGGCATGCTGCAGTCCATGGGGTCACAAAGAGTCAGACATGACTGAGTGACTAAACTCAACTGAGAGCATGTGTAGCAAGAGTGACCCCAGTGGTAGGATTTACCCATGTTCTAATAATTAAGTGTTTAATAACAATTTCCATCCCTTACTAAATCTGAGCACCAGTCTTTTTATTTTGAATATGCATTTGAGAATCTTTTTCCTCCTATGGTATGAGTAAAAAAAAACACTGCGTATTAAAACAATGTATGACCTCAGTGAAGAATAGCACCTGCCCAAATACACTCATGATGTGAATAAAATTGCACCTGTCAGATCGTGCTGATCATTTCCAAGTTGACACAATGAAGTGATATCTGTGCTTAAGCAGTATCCTGCCATTTGCTGTCGGCATTTTTGAGTTAACTCAGAAGAAGTCCACTCTCCCCAGTTCTAATGGAGTCAGAAGGTCTTCCCAGGACCTATTCCTGGATAAGCTAGAAACAGAGATTCATTTTTTGACATTTTGCTGTGGCTGGCCCTAGCAAATTATGTAAAATAAATCTGACTCCTGGTTTTCTTCATTCAGGACTATATCCACAAGCAAATCCAGCAACGTGAGATGCAAAATGTCAGGGCTCTTCTCCACTCAGTTAACTTCTAGCTGTGCCCTGGGAAGCAGGAAAGAGAATCCGTATTCTTGTATTGTTGGAAATTAGAGACCTAGGTGGAAGGGCGCGAAAGTTATTTTCCGTGTTTCCGGTTTAGATCTTAGAAGATGCCACTGTTCATCTGATTTGCTCTGATGACTGGCATCTGGGATCCTCCTACTTGTCTGCACTGTTGATGTCCAGAAAGACTATTCTTCTCTTTAATTGTAGTAATTTTTAAATTGATGTTTGCTATGGAGCAAGCATCCCCAAGGGAATTTTGATGGCTTTTGGCAACTTCCATTCCAGAGATTGCAAAGCATTTCACTTACACGTTATCAATGGCTTTTTGGTGACCAGTTTTATTAGTAGCCAGGATATCAGTGAATTAGAAAACAAATTACTTCTCATTTTTCCAGAATGAAAATATGCATCTAGGCTGCCTTTACCTAGCATATTTTCAAGGTCAAAGATAAGATTTTGTCTTTGCTTTTTCTTTTTTCTCTCTTCTCAGTTCCACCCCACCAAACCCATAGTCTAGATCCATAGACATTGCATGCAGAACCACATGTTACTGCTACTGTATGTTTACTGACATAGAAACCATTTTCACAGAGGGCAAGGCCATTTTATTAAATGTAAGAGATAAGACTCAAATAAGAATAACTCTGGGACTTGCATTAGAAGCATCCTCATGAAAGAAAGATAGTTCTAGTTTGCTGGTGATAGAGGCAGATAGAGGGTAAACAGGCTTGGTGCAAAGAGGACCATTGTACACAAAAAGTGCTTGGGACCTGTTAGATACAATGACTACTTCAAAATGCTGATTTAAGCGGGTCTAGTGCTGGCACTGGTGGTAAAGAACCTGCCCGACAATGGAAGAGATGTAAGAGATTCAGGTTTGATCCCTGGATCAGGAAGATCCCTGAGAGGAGGGCAGACAATCCACTCCAGTATTCTTGCCTGGAGACTCCCCACGGATAGAGGAGCCTGGAGGCCTAAGTCCATGGGGTTGCCAAGAGTCAGACACAAGTGAAGTGACTTAGCACAGTAGGTATTTCTATGTGTTTTCCATGTCTTTAACAAAGAATAGTTCACTTAACTAGGCTTCTCTGTAATAAAATAACTAGTTTTCTGAAAGTGAAACAAGGCTTAGATATTCATAGATGAACTTGGGAATTGGCACCCTGTGTGGTTTGCACAAAACGAATAGGGAAAATGAAAGTCTGTTTCCAGCCATACAGTATTGAGACTTTTTTTTTTTTTTTTACCGTGGAGATCCTAACTTCAGTGAACAGTTTGTCTGTTAGGAAGGGTAAGGACTGGATACTGTAGAAAGTAATTATGATTGTTATTAAGAGACAAATTACTTTGGGAGATAGAATAATCTAGTGTAGGTATTCTTCATCCTAGTTTCAAGATACTCTTGGGTGTCTCCAGACATCACAAAGGATATCACAAGACTCCCCCAGAAAAATTAATTTTACTCTGTCCTACTTTTAAAAATATATAGTATGCAGCACTATTAAAAGAATCAGAATCCCTTGTAATAAAAATATGATGGAGATAGCTGAAAAATGGAAAGAACACTGGGCTTAGTTGAAAACATTGATTCCATGCTTGTCTCTGCTATCTATCTCTGTTCTGAAAATTTTCACTTTCAGATGAAATAATTATCTGTCTTGAAACCCAACTGGGATATAATAAATATAAAATGAGATTTTATTTTGAAAATATGTCTTAGATCTGAAGAATTTCACGTCACTGTAAAATTATTTTTAAATCAGTAAATCCTGGTAAATACTTCTACATGTAACAGAGTGGAGTTTTTTCAGTAGGCAATAACAATGAACTAAGAGTTAGGAAAATATATATTCTAATCTAGACTTGTTTCTCAAATATTTATTTCTTTTTTTTTTTAACCTTGGATAAATCATTAGTATTTCTTGGATTTAAGTTATGTATTTGTAAAATGAGGACCCTTGACCCTTCTGAGTTTTAAGTTTCTTTATATTTCTAGAATACTGTGATGCTAGCTATGAAGACTGATTCCTAGAGAAGTTAAAAGTCCTTGGTGAATTGAAAAATGCCAGTTTTTGAAGTTTCTTCCATTTATTTATATATCTTCGTAGAGTTTAGGTAATGTTTTCACATATATACATGCTTTCATTTGTTCATCATAAATGAGGCAGACAGAGCAGGAACTACCCTTATTTTATAGGCGACTTGTTAAGTGGGTGATATTAAGAATGCACAGCTGGTTAGTGACTGATGTGGGACATGAACCCACTTCTATATCTAATATGTGAAGCTCTCTCTCAAACTCCACAACTTTGGTCTTTGCTGTCTGTGAAGTGCCCAGTATTTTAGACTATTTCCATTTTGTACAGAATAAACCTGTAAACAGAAGAATCTTACTATGTGATTTGCATTATGAAATAGATGCTTCCATCTCTAAAGTGTGGTTTGGCACACCATGATTTTCATTGAATTTTGACAGCAGATAATTTAATCTTGGTAAATATAATACTGTATCCTGACAGTGATATAAATATGTGGGCAAGCTGGGTTAGCAAATTCCTCAGCACTTTCAATGCTGCTTCCATTTCTGGAAAAGCAAGTCTGAACTGCAGGAAGGAAAAAATATAGTCTTATGAAAATGGCTATGAGAAAGTTCTATTTGCAACTATTTAGCACAGCCTAAGACAGTACCAACTACTGTTGCTAACATTAATTCTATTCCACAGTTTTGAGATTCAAACTGAACAAAGAAACTAAAAACTTCTCTGATTGACTCTAAAGATATCTCATTTTATAGTTAAGAATAGATTCTTAAAGATGACCTGCCCATTTCATTTTGTTCCTCTCAAGGCTGGCATCCATCCAGCTTGTAGGAGAATGCCATTTCTGATCTAAGATGTGTCATTTTTACTCAATTACTTCACTGTCATTCTCACTGGACACCTTATTCAATCTTGGGAGATGGTCTGAGACATGGTGGTCATTTATTCATTTGTTACCCTTCATGAAGAAGTCTTGTGAAGATTGAAGCAGGACTGAGGGAAGGCAGGGAATGGCTTAGATGCCAGAAACAAGGAGTAAGCAGGAGGTGTAGTGATGTTTTATATGAAATGCAGAACCAAAGTGAAACATAAATATTGCTGGCAAAATGAAAGAGCAGCTTGTTCAGTTGCTACTTCAATTAGCAGGGATTTTGTGGCCAAGAGGAAAAAGCAAAAGCTTTACCGTCTGCTTTTATTTCTGAAGCTGCCTCAGTATTGTGTGATTGACCTCTGCAACCTGTTCATCATTTGTATACAAAATGTTCTTTATATGTACCAACCTCCCGCCCTGCTTTCTGTCTCTTTATTTCTCTTTCCTTCCTTCCTCCCTCCCTTTCTTCCTTCTTTCTCCTGCTGATCTGGGTGATTGGAGTGATGGCTTTCGATATATTTTTGCTACACATGACACCTTTGAAAGAAATCAGAACAGAATTCATCTTCCCCTTCTGCTAGACACCTATCTTTACCACTCTTCCAACATGTATTAATGTATTCAGTCAACAAGCAGATATTAGGTATCTGTAATGGCTTTAATGCTGAGAAAATGTATAGAATAAATATTTCTTCCACCAATCCTTCAAGGACATGTTATGTCTTTGTTAAGTAATAATGTTAATGAAATGCTAAGTAATATTACAAATTATTTCAAATTAATAAAACACATGAAAGAGCTGAATGCAGAATATATGTGTAATATAAATATGTATACATATATATATATATTAAATGCACACTTATGCATTTAAATTGCAGTAAATATTTGTTGGAAATTGACTCAGACTCTGCAAGTAATAGAAGATGCAAATATTAATAAAAGTAGCCTAGGCCATAATAATAATTTTATCCTTTAATAAAAATCTAGAAATAAGACTACAGTAGGATTGGTTAATTCAAGAGTTAAAATAGGTCATCAAAGACCAAAAGGCTTTTAGACCTTCTCTCTAATAGCTTGTGTGTGGTAACTGTGTCTGCTTTCATTGTTGTGAGATAGTTAAAGCTATTTTAAGCAAAGAGGGGTGTTTCTTCCCATGTATCAATTTTTTATTACAAAGGAAAACCTTTCTCTGAAGGCCCCCTTTATCTTTCACTTGACCAGTGTTTTAGACTGAACATTTGCCCCCCCCCCCAACCCCGCTCCAAATTCATATGTTGAAGCCCTTACCTCTCCATGTAGTGGTATTTGGAGATGAGGCCCCTTGGAGGTAATTGGGGTTAAATGAGGTATGTGGATAGGGACTTCAGGATATTATTAGTGTCTTTATGAAAAGAGGAAGAGATTAGAACCCTCTCTTTCTTTGTCATGTGAGGACATATCAAGAAGACAGCCAATGGCAAGCCAGGAAGAAGGCCCTGGTGTTAACCTGATCTTGGACTTCCAAACCTTCAGGACTGTGAGAAATCAGTGTCCATTTTTTAAGCCACTCAGTGTATTTTGATAAAGCAGCCTGAGCAGGGGCTTCCCTGGTGGCTCAGTAGTAAAAATCCTGTGCAGTGCAGGAGACGCAGGAGATGCGGATGTGATCCCTGGGTTGGGAAGATCCCCTGGAAGAGAGCGTAGCAGCTCACTCTAGTATTCCTGCCTAGAGAATCCTCACGGACAGAGGGGTGTTGCAGGCTGCAGTCCATAGCATCACAGCAAATCAGACACGACTGAAGTGACTGAGCACCAGCCTGAGCAGACTAAGCCACCTATCTTGACTGATTTAGCCCAATCACGACTAAGCTGTTGGCAGAGGTGGGTATATCTCACCTCAGTACACAGTTAAAATGGAGGTTCTGCTGGCCAAAGACAAAGGCAGAGTATAGCTGTTGGCTAGACAGCCAAAACAAAACCAAAAACACTTCAACACTTGTGTCCTGTAAGCTGTAAGGAACCCCATACAAAGAGAGTAAGATGAGGCCATGCCTTCAAGGAGGTATAGTGGAATTGTGAGGATTAGACATGCATACTGATAAGCATCACGGAAGACAGGTTGAATAAAAAATAGCATGAATGAAAGAGTAACTCAGGGAAGGGAGAATAAAAACTGTCCTTACAACTAAACTAACTGAAGTGATGGACAAGGAGTTCCAGGAGGAAGGAAGAAGAGGAACAATGAGCAGCTTCAAAGGGCTTTTGCCCCAAGAAGTGACAAGAGTAGCACTTGGTAAGCACTTTACTAGATTCTTACAGAGATTTGAGGATGTGAGTGAGATGGGTGAGAAAATACTCCTTTAGAGAGCTTAAGTGATGTGAGCATGCAGGAGAGATGGGAGATAGAAGAACATAAGCCTCATACAACAGAAAATGCACACTACTTCAGGTAAGAGGTTGTTATTTGCCAAGCTACACAAATGGCAAAGGAATTGGGAAGGAATAGAGAGTTTTATGGGGAAAAGAGTCAAGGCTTGAGTATATGGAGTCAGGTATAGTCAAGGGGACTAGGGAAGTGAGTGTGGGTGCCACACATATGTACTGACTCCCTGTAGGGGGCTAGAAAATCTGTTCCACAAATTACTAGCTAATGTCAGTGAATAGTCTTGACGGGTTATTTAAGCTGAGCATCAGATTTCACATTTTACAGTGGCATTACCTGCCTCATTTAATGTCAAGGATTACATACAATGATGCCTATGAGTTGCTGTCATATTGCCTGGAATATACTAGGAATTCAACAATTGCTAATTCTTGCCTCGCTTCATAGGAGTGATGAGAAGCAGATGTAATGATTGAAGGAAAAGCTTTAAAAGAAAGTTAAGAGCTGCCTTATGCAGAGGTCAACAAACTTGCCTCAAGGATTAGATAGTAAATATTTTCAGCTTTGCAGGTCGTGTAACCTCTGTTGCAAGTATTCAACTTTGTAGCATGAAAGCAGTCATACATAATATGTAAATGACTGTAGCTATGTTTCAATAACACTTTATTATGGACCATGAAATTTGTTCATAATATTTCCACCTCCCATGAAATATTAACCTTATTTTGATTTTAATATAAAATATTCTAACATGTGATAAACACTCTCAGCTCTTATGTCACATAAAAAGTCAGCAGGCTAAACATGACCAGCAGGTTGTAGGCTGATGATCCCTCATCTTAACTAATGCTCAGTTTCAGGGAATGGAATGGTGGAGAACATTCAATAAGAATGATCAATTAAAGAGTTACAAAAAGAACCAAGTGAGTGCACAGAAGAAGGTTGAATTGAGTGATTATCCAGTCACTGATCAGAGAAGTGATTGAGGTAGAACCTAGGATTTCGGGGCAAATGAGGAAGCAAGGCACAGTAATTATAATAGCTTTAAGTGTGATTAATAGAAGGGATCCGAAAGAATCACTTGTTTATTATGTGGGTAGACAAAGATTGAAGATACAAAAAGGTGAAGGGAATAATTAAAAAGAGACCAGAGGAGACGAAAGTGAATATTATTTATGTTAATGGGTATGATCCTTGGAAGAATGCAGATATCTTTGTTGCCAGGAGAAATGGAGGATAGAAAAATAAAAATTGATGTGTGGTGGTAGAGATGTGTGTATTGGGAGAATTAATATCACCTGTGCTTGAGTTCCTTTGTGAATGAGGCATAGACCCTATTTTCTGAGCATGAAAGGGGACCAGTAGGAGTGAGAGCCTAGACTATGGAGATAATTTAAAATGGAGGCTGTGGTCAATGCAAAAGTTTTAAATGAGAATAATCAAAGGGTGTCTGAATGACAGTGAGGGTCCTATGAGAATGTAGACATCCTGACTTGTAGTAGTTGAGACGCCTCTGAGATTCTGAGTTCTTAGCAATGTTAAGAAAACAAACCCAGAAACAGAGAAAGTGAAAGTAAATGTTCACATACCTGATATGGAGAAATAGGTTCTTTCTTCTCTAGCCTTTTCCCTTTCATGTCACCTATTAATAGAGATGATCTGAGCACAGCATATGTTCTTACATGCTTAGTTGCTCAGTCGTGTCTGACTCTGCAGTCCCACGGACTGGTAACCTGCCGAGTTCCTCTGTTCATGGGATTCTCCAGGTAAGAATACTGGGGTGGGTAGCTATTCCCTTCTCCAGTGGATCTTCCTGACCCAGGAATCAAACCCGGGTCTCCTGTAATGCAGGCAGATACTTTACCATCTGAGCCACCAGGGAAGCTGAGCATTGTATATACAGCTGTGCTATTTAATACTGTAGCTACTAATCACCTGTAGCTATTTATTTATTTAAATTTATTAAAATTAAATTAAAATTTTAAAAAAGCAGTAGTTGCATTAGCTACATTCCAAGTGCCTAGTAGTCATCTGTGGCTACAGACTATTGTGTTAGACTGCTCAGATAAAGAACATTTCCATCATTTTCCGGAGAAAATTCAATTGGACAGTGCTGGTATTGGGAATGGCTTCCTGCCTCTTATTGTTGTTGTTTTTTTAACCTGTCCAGAAATCACTGAGATTAAAGTGAAACTACAAGCAGATAATCAAAATTTGCACATATGTCCCCAGTCCAAGAACTTGAGAACATTAGAACAAATGGTTCAAAGACAAACTATGGTTCACCCTAGGTTAAGTTCTCCATCTTGACTGATAGGCGCGCAGACAAAAATAGAGTTCAACTGAGTGACAGTTAAGAATTTAAAATCCAAGGCAGTGAGAGAACAATGGGGATGTCTGTATTCATTCTGCTGCTTTTTTCTCCCACTCTCAAATTTTCACTTAATGGCTGAGCCACATAGGTTAAATGTGTGTGACAAGAGTGTATTCTGTTGTGTGTGAACATGAAGGGCACATGCTGAAATGTAGAACATTAATATGTTAATCAATGCATTTTTTCATAATAAGTGTATTAATGGAAGTGCTTAAGAGATAGGAAATGCAAGAGGTATTTGGATCAGTTGTTAGTTTTATAGCCCTTTACCTGATCATTGTGCCCTTTTTGTCAAAGTCCGTTATAAGCACAAGGGAAGTTACATGGATGTGGCATGTATGAGCCTATCATCTCAAAAACTGGGGTGGTTGGTTAAGGCAGGATGGTTGTTAGTTGCCTCAGTTATTCATTAAGTAGTGCTTACATACAAAATTTCGGATACTGCATTAACTACTCTTCAGTAGAGAAATATTTTAAAAATTATGACTATTTTTAGAAAGGTATAATGAGTTACTCTTGATCTATTTCTTCTGGATCTATTTTTATTTTCTTAAAAAAAAATGGAGTATTAAAAAAAATGGAGTATTATCATTTTCCCTGAATAAAAATGATTTCTGTGGTCTGCAGAAATTGAGCGGGCACACCTCACTTTGTTGCACTTCACTTTATTACACCTCACAGATATTGCGTTTTAACAAACCTAGGGTGGTGGCAACCCCATGTTGAGCAAGTCTGTTGGCACCATTGTTCCAAAAGCACTTGCTTACTTGGTGTCTCTGTGTCAGAGTTTGGTAATTCTCACAATACTTCAAACTTTTTGTTGCTATTGTATTTGTTGTGGTGACTGTGGTCCGTGGTCTCTGATGTCACCATTGTAATCGGTTGGGGAAACCACAAACCACACCCATATAAAAGGGTACACTTAATCCATGAATGTTGTGCTTTAACTCCACCAGTTGCTCTTCCATCTTTCTCCCTCTCCTTGGGCCTGTCTATTCCTTGAGACACAACAATATTGAAATTGGGCCAGTTAGTAATCCTACAGTGACCTCAAAATGTTTCAGGGAATGGAAGAACCATACATCTGGTCTGGATAGAAGATCAAATCAGCCATCTGATCACCCAAGCATTCTGATGGAGATATACAATAAAATTCAGATTGATTTCATGCCCCCTAACATAGCATTCATTCTGTAGACCATGGATTAAGGAATAATTTTGACTTTCAAGTCTCATTGCTTAAGAAAAACATTTCATAAAGCTATAGCTGCCATAGATAGTGATTCCTCTGATGGATCTGGGCAAAGTTAATTGAAAAGCTTCTGGAGACTTCCTTGGCAATCCAGTAGCTAAGACTCTGTGCTTCCAATGCAGAGGGCATGGGTTCAGTCGCTGGTCGGGGAACTGAGATCCCACATGCCTCACCTTGTGCCCACTCTGCTGCCCCACAAAAAAGAAAACCTTCTAGAAAGGATTCACCATTGTAGACTCCATTAAGAATATTTGTGATTCATCAGAAGAGGCCAAATATCAACATTAACAGGAATTTGGAAGAAGTTGATACCAGTCCTCATAGATGACTTTGAGAGGGGTTCAGGACTTCAGTGGAAGAAGTAACTGCAGATGTGGTTGAAATAGCAAGAGAGCTAGAAGCGGAGCCTGAGGTGTGACTGATGCTGCAATCCCACGATAAAACTCTAATGGATGAGAAGTTTCTTCTTATGGATGAGCAAAGGGAGTAGTTTCTTGAGAGGGAGTCTACCCTGGAAGATGTTGAAATGGTGACAAAGGGTTTAGACTATAACATAGACTTAGATGATAAAGCAGAGGCAAGGTTTGAGAGGATTGACTCCAATTTTGAAAAAAAGTTCTACTGTGGGTGAAAAGCTATCAAACAACATTGCCTGCTGCAGAGAAATCATTCATGAAAGAGAGCCAGTCGATGCAGACTTTACTGTGGTCTTATTTTAAGAAATTGTCACAGCCACCCAAACCATCACCCTGATCAGTCAGCAACCACAAACATTGAACAAGACCCTTCACCAGCAAAAAGATTAGGACTCACTGAAGGCTGAGCTGATGATTGGTGAAGTGAACGTGAAAGTCATTCAGTTGTGTCTGACTCTTTGCAGCCCTGTGGACTATATAGTCGTCCATGGAATTCTCCAGGCCAGAATACTGGAGTAGTAGCTGTTTCATTCTCCAGGGGATCTTCCCAACCCAGGGATCGAACCCAGGTCTGCTGCAATGCAAGCAGATTCTTTACCAGCTGAGCTACCAGGAAGCCCAAGAATACTAGAGTGGGTAGCCTATCCCTTCTCCAGGGGATCTTCCCAACCCAGGAATTGAACTGGGGTCTCCTGCATTGCAGACAGATGCTTTACCAGCTGAGCCACCAGGGAAGCCCCTTTAGCAATAAAGTATGTTTTAATTAAGTTGTGTACATTTTTGAGACATAATGCTAATGCACACTTGATAGACTTCGGTATAGTAAATTTGTATACACTGGGAAACAAACAAACAAAAAAATTGTATGACTTGCTTTGTTGTGATATATATTTCATTTTGTTGATCTAATACCAAATCCCCAATGTCTCCAAGATGTGCCTGTATACTCTGGCAAGCTCCCAGGTGACTAATAGTCAAAAAAATTGTGAAAAAGTTCCTATTATTACTTTTATTTCTAAATGTAACATTAAATAGGGAACTTTAAAGTTATTTCTGAAAAAAGGTGCATAGCACAAATATTGTTCCTCCATGAAAAATTACATAAAATAAGTAAGGACAAAGATCTTAAAATGTAGAAATAAATTTTATTTAATATGTACACATTTATTTATTTACACAGAGATGCATATTGTTCAGATAACCAATATACTCTGTTTATAAAGATAAATATATAAATTAGGTACTTAAAAGCTCTATGAAGTTGGACAAATTGTTAAATTTCCCTAAACTTTTTTTTTCTCTTCTGTTACAATGGATTTAATAACAGTATCTTTCTCACTGAATTTCCCTTCATATTAAATGAGGCCATGACTATCAGCCTTTTAACTTAGGAATAAATGTGCTAAAGGAATGTTTGCTACTATTTTCTTATTGTTTTTTAAAGCCCCAGAGCTAATAAATGTTCAGAGCTTCAAATCCATATCAGACTGTCAGCAAAGCCAATCTTCTTTCCTGACTCCATGGTTAGAAAACTGCACTTCTAATCTTGTGCCAAGACACTACTCAACTCAGGGATCTGGGGTTTATATGCAGCTGTCTTACATGAGCATTCTCTAGGAAAAGTAAAATTAAATGAATATCTAACTGTGTAGGAAAGCCACTCACAAAATAGACCTGTTTAAATGTGTTTACAAAAATTCCTAAAACCCTTTTCATCTTACTAGAGCTTCTCTTGAAACACAAGGATCTAAAGAATTTGGGGACTGGGTTCTTATAGAGAGAGGAAGCAGCAAAACTTTGCCCATAAGGCAGAGGAAAGTGAAGCAGTGAATCAGACCTTAGGGTACCCATTTCGGAGTCTTTTGTCCTCCTGCAAAGAGATTACTTGTCCTTCTATCCATTTTTCAAACTTAATGTTCTAAATTTCAAATTCTAAATCTCAGACCTCTCTCTGAAGACAGGTATTTTTTCTCATGGCAAAAAAATAGCAAGAAAATGGGAATGATAGGGCATGAGGTTTTTCATTTTGCAGATGCTACTCCTCGCCCTTGGGGGTATGTCAACAGAACAAAAGAAAATACAGTTAGTGACTGAAGCAAGGTTCGGGAGCAGCTGGGCTTCTGCCAGATTGATCTGGATTAGAGATTTATCATTCTGAACTTGCTACTGAACTTTATGACCTACTCATTGGTTTTCAGCACAACTTGTTAAGGAAAAAGGAAGGTAGCGATTAAACCGCTAATGTCAAACCTCTGTTGACATCTCCCTAAAAGATAACCTGCAGTTATAGAAATCTACAATGAAAATTAGCCTAATGGTTCATACATACTCTGACTATATGATCAGAATAACAAAATCACATCATCTCTGCTATTTCCAGATATGACAAGAGAGGTAAGAAGTATTAATCAGTTATCAATTTTTTCCCTAGAATAAGTAATGCATGGCTTTTCTCCCCATATTAGACTGTTACATAATTGTATATCAATAATTTGTCCTAAAGAAACATTCACAAACTTCATTTTAGTTATTATTGTACAGCTTCATTTATTTATAAATGAATAGCTTCTAATTTGGACATTGACCTATAATTTTCTGAGAGCACTATTTTATTATTAAAGTTATTTTACTATTACCATAAAATGGATTTAGATGATGTGATTAGTTTATTAGGCAAGACAGCTTGTAATCTGGATTCATCCTCTTAATTTGTGAGATTTCTCTGTAAAACGATTATCTCTCTAATAGTAAAAAAATGGAGGAACCAAGACATAGCAAGTTTGGCATGAAATATATTGTCTTGATACGTTAAAATAAAATGTTCAAATGTCTCTTTCTTTTCTTACATGTACATTAAATGCTGTCAATGTCCAATGAAATTTTAAACTTCCAGATCTTGAAGGGAGGGCTGTGAATTTAGAGAAAGACTGCATGAGGCAAAGAGAATGTATATTTTTTCAATTATGGGGTGGTATGTGAAATAGAGTCCATCTGAAATGTTATTATATCATAAAAACATCTTGAGGTTTGGGTGCATGTATTCTGTTCTTCGGCATGGGTCAGAGACTGAATTTGCAGTGGAATTTTTCAGAGCTGAATGCAACAAAAATAACTGCTTCCCTCAGGGAAAATGAGAGAAGATTTTCCAAGACTGACCTCTAAAAAATTGGTACATTAGATGTGGAAATTGTCATGGTGGAACTCAGTTATGCTTCTGAAATTTCTCTCCATTCTCAAATAAATATCATTGTGTACTGGGATGTGTGAATGTGAAAAACAAGATGCAACCCATTGTGTTCTGCAGAATTGTGCGAAGTATGTGTGCTTTTTGAAATTTGTTTAGAAGGATTTTTGTTACATTAAGTGAATTACAAAATGTTTGTCTTCCTCTGAAAATGGATAGTAGGATGATAATTTTTTTAATTAATAAAAGTCGTTTATGCTGGATGGCTTTATTAGTAGAATTAGATCATTCACCTAAATAGTCTCTTGTAGTTGCAGTAACTGAAAAACACAATTGGTGGCATGTCACAGCCCTTTAAGCGTGATCACTTGGAGTTCTATCTCAGAAAGTTAGCTTCATAAGCTTCTCTACTGAGAAAAGTAAAACTTGGAATTTCCACAAAGTAGTTTAGAAAATCAAAAGAAACAGGATGGGTTTACCAGGATGTGCATGACTCATATCCTTCCAATAATATCATTTTATTTCAGGCACCACAAAAGCTCTGAGTACAAACAGTTACCTACTGAAAAGATTTTAAAATGTCTCTGCAGCCAGGATCATCGAGAGTTGCAGAGGGTGGGATGAGATAAGGATGTCCACGATTTGGTCTGCCCAGTGGGCCTCCTTTATTGTAGCCTACATTTTCTGCTTTTGAAGAATAGAACTAAAGTGATGTTCAAGGGACTCTAGGAAAGAATAGTTCTTCTTGGAAAGGTGAGCGGTCTGTCAGCAGTGCCCCTGTCGGGGGTGACCTGTGTCAAGCACGCCTCTTCATCTCAGAGGCATCATGCGTCTTTGGAAATCTTTAGATCAAACTCACAAGAAAAAGAGGTGTTAAATGTTATCACAGGGAGCCAGCCAAATAACTTGAACAAAGAAAAACAAAACCTTGAACAGAAAGTGTTTAGGATTCAACATTACGCCCTTAATTTATAAAGATTAAGCAATACCATACCATGGCCTCATTCTGCCTTTATTATACTGTACATATTTTCTCCCATCTGTATCTCTACCTGCCTCCAAACCCTTCCCAAGAAACTGGGATGAGCATTAAGACAAACAGTAACTTGCAGATTGTAAAGCCCGCAGCTAGACAGAAGCTGTAAGACAGGAAGTTTGCCTAGTGGAATGGATGTTAATAATTTAAACAAGCCATAAGGGAAACTTCTCAGGTATCCAGATATGTAGGTTAAATGAAGGCTTGTACTCTCAGGCAAGACATTGATCAGAATGTAACAAAGAGTTTGTTCCAGTGTAAAGCCTTTGCTCCCCAGTTGTTACTAGCAACTACTAGCATATGAGAGAAGCATTCTGTTTCTGTGTTATATCTTAGGATCTTGACAGGGTTGTTTAAAGCTAATTATTTCTATCACAAAGAGCACAGGAGGCAGTGGCATGCTCATTGAAGTTTGACATTTTTTATTTTTCTAGCAGAATGCATGCTATGGCCTGAAGTGGTGCTACAAATTACAGCCTGTTTCTCAGCAAGACTTTTTTTTTTTTTTAAACTGAGACCCAGTATCTTGTTTCTAAATCATTAGGAAACTTTAAATCAAAGTGAGAAGAGTCCCCATTTCTTACTAAAAAGACTGAAGAGCATTAGTGAATGAATTTGAGATGCCTCATTTTTAAACAGTATTACACTACACAATAAGAAATAACTTTTCTTGACTGATATTAATCTGTCAGCAACCAGTTAATACAATGGCAGAAAATTAGAATCAGAGCAAAGACGCCGTCTCTGATGTAAGCCAATCAGGCAGATTTTTAGTGCAGATGTGAATCCAGGTCTTAAATTCATTAGAGATGGATACAGTATTCTTGAATTTCCCACAAAGCTTAGCCTCGAATTGGGCATTATATAAAGTGCTAGTAGAAGTCATCTGATTAATTAAATCAAGTAGGACTTAAAATGCTGTCATGTATAAAGAGACCATTCTTCAGTACCACAAATGATGACCGCCGACCTTGCCTGGGGCTTTGTCATCAATTGTTGGGGGCGCTGTTTTTGGACACAGCCTCACCCTCGCTTGTGCTCTTTCTCTAAAGCCCACAGTCAGCCAGCCTGACTCCTCCACTGGAAGGGGGCAAACTGGACCTTACCTCAGGGCCTTTGCACCTGCCTTTCCCTACGCCAGACTCCACAGTGATCACCCAGCTGCCTGAATGACTGGCTTGCTCTCATCTCCCGATCCCTGCTTAGATGTCATCTCTTCAGAGAGTGCTTTTCTGACTCTTGTCTATCTTTATTATTATTATTATTATTATGCTTTCTTTTCTTTAATAACATTGACTGTCTTCACTATTTGATGCACTAGTGTTTGTCTCTCTGTTACCTCTAACCACCTCCAACACAAGAATGCAAGCTCACACGGGCAGGGACTCTGGCTTGTTCATTACTATAGCTTCTGCTCCTCATAGACAAAACAGGTGCTCATTAAAGATTTTTGACTAATAAATTAATGATGAGAACATTTTCCATATTCCATTTCTGATTTCCTTTCCAGAACAATGGAGTAAGTGCCATGTTCTCTTCTGTTTCCTTTCTAGTAGTTTACCTTGTTAAGGGGAATTGTCTTGCAGTCGCTGAAGGGAGATAGTCCATCGGGGGCACAGAGGGAGATGGCCCTGACAGGTAATCTGACAGAGAAACACCAGCACTTATTGCTGAGGGAAAGTCATTGAGGCGGGGCATGGACAACCAAAGGAAATGAGAGTTGATAGGAGGGGATTTGATCAGCCTCAATCATTTGAGAACTCCCAATATGTTCACTGGAGAAGGAAATGGCAACCCACTCCAGTATTCTTACCTGGAGAATCCCCATGGACAGAGGAGCCTGGTGGGCTACAGTCCACGGGGTCGCAAAGAGTCGGACACGACTGAGCGACTAAACAAATCGCAGCACAATATGTTCACAAATACAGTTTTCAAGCTGAGAGATGCAGCCACATCTCTGCTTTCAAGGGCTTACTTCTGGATATAGGAATAAGATAAGTCAGATGAAAAACCACAGATTCAATGATATGAAAGTGAAGACAGAATTCCAGGAAAAAGAGAGAGCTTGAGCAAATATAGAAGGGCAGTGGAGGAATATGTTTCACCGAGGAATGGAGAAATACTTCAGAGTTGTCAGGGACTCAAAGCAGAAAACTGGGATAATGGAATGGAAATATTAGTTTATGCCAGCCTGTGGTGAGATTTGAATTCAAGGCTTTGGTTTTTGTAGTTTGATTGCTGTGGTACTTGTTTTCTGTAGAAATATGCTAGGCTTAAAGTGACTTTAAAGGACAATCAGTATAACATCAGCGCTCAGGCTAAGGCAACTTGCGTATAGAACTGAGAGTGGTCAGGAAGTCTGGGGAAATTTTTGCACATATTTTGTGTCTAAAGATAGTTCTGTGTGACTGCCTGGTGTATGTCTTCTATTAGCTGATCTGCCTCTCAGCTTCAGCTCTGTGTTACTTATTGTATTTATGGTTCTGGTTCGCTGTGGTCAAACCAGCAATTCTCTGAGAGACAAGCACATCATGTTTCAAACCTTCATGTGCACTTAGGTAAGTAATTTAGTTAGATTGATTAGAGGTTGTGAAATTTCCTGCAGTGCTTGTGTGTTTTGAATACAAAATCTAGACTAGAGCAACATATAGCCAATGCTACAAACAAAATTAGATTAGCCAGACTAAAATGACAGCTTCAATTGAAAAGTGGGTCATCTTGAAATTTCTTGAATGAGCTTGGTGTCTCAAAGTCCAGGCCCTCACTTCCATAGGTACTAAAATGTTTCTGATAATGCCAGTTCTAGAGAAGAACAATTTTTTTTTTAAATTTTCATAGTTTGTCTTTCTCTGGAAAAATATTCAGCTCAGTGGTAATACATGTTCCATATTAAATGATTTATTGTTGTTTTAACTCTAGGCTATAGTTAGAATTCATGAGTTCACAAACTGGTGTTTTGGGAAGAAATTATGTCAGTTATCATGTTACACTTTGAACAATTAACATCTGTAACATTTCAGAACCACACACTTGAATTGTACAAATTTTTAAAAGTTGGATATCACTAAATAATACATTATCTTATAAATTATACATTTTATTTTATAGCCGACAAGTTAAATGTGGTATCTCTCATTATCATTCATTTAAAGTCAAACATCTCAGTCCAAATACACTCCTTGAGAATGTAGGTCAGAAATAATACATTATGTGAGAAATTTGCAACTAAAGAGTGTATATGAAAGAAAGAGGGAAGAGCAGCTCAAATTGGAGAAGCACAAAGAATATAGCCATATAGTGACTCTAAAGAATTTGATTACTTACTTTTAAAATTGATGATAACAAACTAATAAACTGGCCACACAAATTATTTGTGGTTTTCTTGAATTGCCCCTTTCATTAAAGGAAAAATTTGGGAAAAAATCTTCATGAGAATTGTGCATCTTGCATGACTGACTAGTTTGTCGCTTTTTAACTTGCAGTACTCATTTGTTGAGCCACAAAAATCCACCAAATTATTCTGTTTAGGGGTTCAAATATGCTAGTGCCCATGGGATTTCATCCTGGAAATAATCAACAGAGTTCAGTGGTTTTGAAGATAAATTGAAACTTGCTAATTATATTCATTTTGTGAAAACTCAGATTAAAAAAAGAGACAGCCCTATGCAAATTAGATACATGCAGCCCAACTGAATTATATTGTTTCTTGTCTTTCTAAATAATAGACAAGGTAACTATTCAGAATGATTCTTTTGAATCTTCTGACAAGCATGATTTATGGTGTTCCTGAGATGTATTCTTTGCTTAACAGGCAAAAGAAAGGCTTTACTTTCTCACTGATCTAATATTGCATGAATTTATATTATAATGTAGCTCCACTTAGAAAGTGAAGAGGGAGGGGAAAATGAATGAAAATTATATCTTACCAAAATGTACAACAGGTTTGAAATTGAAAATTACTATTTTAGCATGCAAAGTGGAAAACCACAATTAATTGCTTTTCTTATAACAGACACCATAATGAACTTCGTAGAAGTGTGACATCTTACAACCTCACTATAAAAGCCCTTTGACATTATGAAACCTTAGTGACAGGGGGAGAGGGGCAGACTTTTCTGCATTTGACATAAATCAGACAGTCTCTTTCCCCATCTAGCAACAAGAGGTCAGTTGTAAGATACTTGAATTAGAATGTATTAGGCTAGAGGGCTAGAATAGTGCTTAAAAAAAACCCCACCTCATCTGTTCTGGCTAGGGTGACCAGTCACAGCTGTTTGCTTGGAGTAATCCAAATGTATTCCTGTTGTACTGGTGCTAACTATGAATTCTACTACCTTTTACCATCATAAGAGTTCCTTTTTGGATGATAAAATATGATCACACTGATAATGATTCACCATAGCGAAACAGGGACCAACGTTTCATGGCTGAGCTCCCTTAGTATTCCCTTGCTGTGATTCACTAGAGCATGCACAAGGGAATTATGGGTGGCCAGAGAGGTATGTGAGTTGCACGGGGTTTTCTTTATCCCATGATGTTAAATCACCAGATCCTTAGAGTACTCTTTAGTGAGATACTTTAAATGGTCAGCTTAATACTGAAAACAAATGAAGTGAGGTATCATGGGGATGGGTGGCTCATCTACATCAGTTTTCTCATCCAGCAAGAGCCTACAAAATCAGAAATAACTTTTGCTTGCAACAGAAACACATGATTTCTTATTTTGTCTTTGGTTTACTTTTCATGGATGCCTTCTATACTTCTACTTCTTTCAGTGTTTTCTTTATCTGTCTGTCCCCTCCTCTAGTTCTGTTATTTTTGTAGAAGGATGAGAATTCTCTGTGTTGTCTGATCATTTTTATTCCTTCCCCAAATCCCCTTTATCTCTGCTCTCTTACTTTCTTTAATATAAATTCCCATTACACATGTTAAGTCTGGCCTGGTCACTTGTTTTGTTTCACTAGTGTGTTCAGATTTATTTGGTGCGATGTAAGAGTGTTATCTGGGATATAAGGAAGAGCTATTTCTATGTTATTTGTCCCAAATAAACTTGAGGCTTCAAAAAGTGCATTATCTTAACTACGAAATTTACAGAGCGTTCTCATAAGAGCATATATTAAGAAGAGATACACATAGATGCTTTCTGTCGGCTTTGTGACTGAGCATTATTTTCTTAGCTTTAGTATTTTATAAGGAATAAAATTTAAATATTTCCCAACTTATACAAACTATTGCATCCATGCAAAGTTCTTTTTAATGTATCCTTCCTCCCTCCCTCCCTCTTTTCCTTTCTCCCCTCCTTCTTTCCTTATTTTCACTGAAAGCACATGGAAAAATAAAGAAAATTGGACAAAAATGTGATTGAATACCCAAAATACCAGCAGGATATTACAAGTCAATAAAAGTTAGTTGGATAGCAGTGGCACTTCTACTGTTAGCTTTGTTCTTGATAGTAGGATGATTTTACACTTCTGGTATCAAGATTGGAAGTAATTTCTTGATCAAGTGGGACATCAAATCTCTAGGCCTGACTCAGAGATCATTGGTTTCATTAATTTGATGACAGTCTTGCAAATCATGATCCCTTGTTAATTGTATATTTTATTTTTACTTATATGTATACTTGACTTGGAAATTTTCAAAGGAGAATCAAAAGATGTTTGCAACCAAAATGATAAAAATCTGATTATAATTACAAAAATTAAAATCCTAAAATATTTGTCATTTGATTATGACAAAAATATGATAAACTATTCATGTCTTTATACATGTTCATAGATGTATTCACAGTAGGTTAACGGATTTGATGCATATATTGTAACTCCTTTGTGATGATAACATCCCAGATATTAATATATATAGTATATAATATGTAATAATATATAATATATATATTATATATATATGTCTTTGCATTTGAGAATAATTTCTCTATCACATTGTAAAAGTTGATGATGGAATGAAAATATTATTGATTGTCCTTAACCAATCAGATGAGTTTTTTCTATAGGGTGAATGAATTATAAAGGGAGTTTGCCCATACAAAGACAACTTCCTTAAAATTCACTTTTTAGAAACAGTTATAAAGTCAAAGAAAAAAGAAATAGATGATGATCAACCTAATCAAAATGCACTGGGGTTTCTAGGAAGGCCCTAATCAAAGCATTAGCTGTTTACCAACTACCTCCAAATGCAAAGAACACTCCCTCTCTCAGGCATCTTATTCATGTCAATCAATGACTGTCTTAGTTTGTAAGGTCAGTGATGGATCGATATGTGATACCATCATGTGAGTGTATATGCTCAGTCACTCTGTTGTGTCCAACTCTTTGAAACCCTGTGGACTGTATCCTGCCAAGCTTCTCTGTCCATGGCATTTTCCAGGCAAGAATACTTGGGTGGGTTACCATTTCCTCCTCCAGGGGATACCATAAGATAAAAACATCAGCATATTAAGAAAGGCAGCAGCGGGGAAGACAATGTGTTGAGGAATGAGTCTGAGCCAGATTCATTCTGGGTAATGCTTCATGGGCAGGTATAGTTTAAAATTGCCCATTCAAGACTCAGTGGTGATTACTGTTAGCTATAACAAGTAGTTTGCGTTCAGTGGTCCAAAACAGAGACCCTCTCCTTCCTTCACATTTCATCAACCACTGGTTTCATCTCCTAAATAACAAGAATACAAGAAGAAAAATCCACTTTTCCCCTTCTCCAGACTTTATGGTGCTTCAGGTCATCATCAAGGTGACCTCTCAAGTAGACTCCTGGAACCAGTAATCTTTGGGAAATGTCACTCACTTCATTTTCCTGCTCACTACTGCCCAGTACCCAGCCCCGACCTGGCCTTCAGGATGGTCATCCTCTGCTTGACCCACAAGGCCATCATCCAGCCTTTTTACCTCAGCAGCCCACCTGTGCCTCATCCCCTTTTCATACTTCACACTCCTCTTTACACCTCTGAGCTTCTGGTAGTTTCTTGGTTAAGCACTCTTGGGACTTTGCACATGTTATTTCCTCAATATGATTCTTCATTTCTTTAATCTTTACTCACTTTCCAGGCCTCTATTCAGATCCTGTGGTCTCAAGAAAGCCTTGCCTGCCTACTCTCCGCTATGCAAGTTATCTGCCCCTCCCATATGTTTCCAAAGTATTTTTACACTTATATAGATTATGATTACTAGGTTGCATTCTGTGTCATCAGCCTCTGTGTAAGCATGTAGTTTATCTTCTGAATTAAGTATGATTCGACTACCAAGCAGAATGCCAGTTCTTAAAGCAGAGTGGTAGTCCTTAGGAGCAAGCGGAATATGAAGGTTTTAGACATTGCCAAAAATCACAGGGACTTCTCTGGCAGTCCAGTGGTTAAGTCTTCACCTTCCAATGCAGGGAATGCAGGTTCAATCCCTGGTTGCAGATCTAAGATCCCACATGCCTTGTGGCCAAAAAAACAAAACATCAAACAGAAGCAGTATTATAAGGAATTCAATATAAATACAAAAAAAAAAAAAAAAATCATGGGTGGCTACTTTCTCTAGACTGGGGTAATTTTGCCATCTGTCAATATTAACAAAGAAGCAGAAGTTTTAGTTCAGCGATAAAACAGGGATGAGTCAAAAAGGTTTTCTAATCTGCCCTTTATGTCCTCTACTCAATAGAATATTTTACACTAGTCAGATATTTTCACATCTAATTCACCACTCTGTTTCTTAAATCTCTGTTGTTTCAAATGTCCAAACAGATTTGGAGCACATGGCCTTTATTTGTTTATGTACGTTCTTCTTTTTGGAGGTGAGGAGGCAGGCAAATGCAGAGGAAATAACCCACAGCTGGGCCTCGACTTCTAAGGAGAAATGGTTCTGGCTCTTGCTGTAACACTACTAGAGGCAGAGTTGAAATTCAATCATAATATCTTTCCTTATTTAAGGTGAGTTCAATGGGAAGATCCCTCTGTGAACTCTAGAGGTAACAGTAAAAAGCAAGCTGTCGCATTTCTTTTTTGGATTAAGAGTACGAAATGAAACTGCTACACATCATAGATTCATTTCATTATAAAAGTGCCAAATATAGCTTTCTGAGAATGGTGCACACATATCTTACTAATGAAAAGTTATAATGTTTATTTCCATCTTTCTCCTAAAAGAGGAGGGAAATAAAAATCATTCACTCTAAAATGAATGAAAGAGGACATGAAGCTAAAAAGGTATATTTGGGGAGGTCACCTAGGAGAAATAGAACTCAATTTATCTAAAGAGATGTGGAGGCCAAGCTTCTCATCGGTGCTCCCCAGCCTTCTTCTTCAACCTGTTTTTCCCACCCTTTCCCTCCACTGTCTTCCCTCTGTCTCCTTCCCTGTTAAAGTGCATTTTCTCAATGAGGTCTGCTCCAGTGACTGTTAAAACTTAGTCACTTCCACAACTTTCAAATCTCCCTGTCTCTTTGCTGCTTTATTTTGTCCCATGAAACAGAAGGCCATCTGTTTTACTACAAAGCTTCTTTATCCTCTTTCTTGCTTATTTCCCTGCCTTAGAGTGTGAGCTTATTGAGGACAGGCAGTGTTGCCCATATTGCTTACTGTGGGATCCCTAGTGCCTGCCCATGGCTGCCATGGGGTAGTCACTGAACAGATTCCTGTTGAATGAATAAATCAACCTTACTCATGGCTAGCCTACAACTTTCTGATATATACGTGTCCCATCTGAAGCCTTTCAATTCTCTATTCTGTTTTTCTTTTATTCTTATCTCAGAAACAAATATTTCAGCCCATCTTTCTGTATAACTTCTTCCATTGTTTTTCAGTTTCTCAGTCTTCCAATTTCCCTAATATGTACAAGAAATAAAAGAAGACAAAGATATACACAGATAGTTACAGAGATAGAGATGAATAAATAAAGATAACTTCAATCTTCGAGTTAAAAATCTTACATTAACTACATCTCTGAATGTAGTTTTCATGCCATTTTTGGATTTTGAAGTCCTTATAGTAATTTAATGAGTACACTTGTACATGCTTGTACATACTCTACAGACGCACAGACACACATACACAGGGTCACACAATAGACTCGGCTTTCCCCAAAATCCTGAGCTCAGAGAAATCAGAAGCAATTTTCGGTATTAAATAATCTGATGATAAATTACCTAAGGAAAATTATTTGACATGTCTATATTCTTTGTATTGAATAGATTTGGCTATTTCTAATCAATAGCGTTTGTTTCTAATCAATAGCATTCACATTGAATAGATTTGATTATTTCTAATCAATTAGCATTCATTCTAAAATTTATTTTTCATACTATTGGATAACTACTAATAATCACTCACAAAAGTAGGGATAGAGAATTTGAAAGTCATTCACAGTGATCAAACTAATAAGCTCCTACAAATTTTGTCTATTTTTCTTTATGTTTTTATGTAATTGGACATTTCACAGTGTGGGGAACTATGTCATGAGATCCTCTTGAATTAATGCAAAATGTACAGTCTAACTATAAGTGATAAAATATTGGCCTGAAGTCAATATTTATTATGATTTATGATGTTATTTAGTGAATTACAGTTAGACCTTTATGTTTTTTACACAGTAGCTTATTTCATGTTCAAATTTTTTAAATCTGGTGATTCAAACAGATGTAAATAGCAGATGAGACATGTTCCTCTGTCATGGCCACATGCCTCTAGTGAGGCTCTAGCTTAATATGCTGTGGATCTGAGGATTCAATTCACATCGTAATCCAAGCTTCATCAGAACATCCACAGAACCTCTGCAGTGTGCACTAGACAAGTTGGAGCAAATGGTGTCTTCATCACAGCTTCCAGTAGAGACAGCTTGTTTCAACCAGTCAACAGTGTACTTTGTCAAACAAGTGAGGTGAAAATACAGTGATTAAATTCCACGTAAGCCTTGGAAAGAGGTACCTTCTACTGTAACCTCTGGCTTCTGATTGCTAAAGTTCAAAGAACAAAGAAATGAGTACTGTGAATGGGAAAATGGATTAATCTGTAAAGTTAAAAATAATTCTAACTCTAATTGATTTAACGTGAACCTTCTTGGTATTCTGATGTTATACAAAGACCTCCAGTTAATATAATTGTCTTCTTTTTCATTTTGAAGAAGTAAGAAAATTCATTGCATACTCTGTTTCTAGGAAGCTGTCGCTTTCTGTCATTCTGTGTTTTGCGTCATTGTCTTTTACTTGGAAAACCATATTTAATGCGTTTGCGCTACTTCTAGTTATAGAGTGCCTTGGGAGTGATGGGAAAGGTTAATGGTATCTGTGAGATTTAATAGCATTTTTTGGTAAATCATTTCTGGTATATTTAAGAACGGCTTCCAAATTTAATAGTTTTGAACTTTGCTGAAGTCCAGCACCAGCTATCTTCACAATTTTTATAGTATATTGATATACTTGGTGTTATTACATTCACATTATATGTGAATTTTATGTATATTGTATATGCACTTTAAAAATAATATTTATGTAAATTAAAAACACAATTATTCATTTATTCATTCATTTTGCTGAGTACATACTACGCTGGCTTTTCTGAGAGAGAATGAGTGTGTGAATAGTCTCTGCCTCCAGACATTAACCTGGGAATATACAATGTAGAACAAGCATTTGTTGATATATGGTGTTGGCCAATAAGTTTGTTTGAGTTTTTCTGTAAGATATTATTGGAAAAACCAGGATGAATATTTTGGCCAACACTATCTATATACGTGCATCACACATGTGCAGTTGACATCCTTCAGAGTTCTGAGAAGCCAATAGTTACGAAATGGGCTCAGAATAGATGGAAGGTACCCCAAGTATCACATGCATGTTTTAGAAAGTAAGAACAATAGGAATTCAGAAGTGGAGGGAAGTACACAGGCCAGACAGCAGGGAAAGCTTTAGGGAGGGGGTGAATTTCAGCCAGACCTTCAAGTCCTATTGACTGTTGTTACGAAAGAAAGTAATCTAGAGAGATCCCCTAGTTATTTATTTATTTATTTATTTTGCCTTTGTTCTATCCTCAGCGTCCAGCAGAGGTCTTAATAATTACTTGCTAAATCAGAGAATGGGATTGTGGAGTTTCTGTATCCTTATGTGAATGCAGGGGGTCAGGGAAGGATGGAGAAGAGAAGTATCAGGTCAGGGACTGAAGGGAAGGGCATAGAACAGAGAACAGCATGGCAGGAGCAAAAGGGCCCTGTAGGAATGTCAAGATGAGGTTGAGTGGGCATTTCAAGTCAGAATGGAGGGAGACTTGCAGTCTCTGTCCTGTTGCTAATGAAGAGCAATGCATTTTTTTTAATTAACTGAAGAGTAGCATGATAAAACTTCAAAAAAAAAGATCTGTCCACTTATAAATAATTGCCTAATCATAATCTGTCAGATAACATATAATTTCATCTCATAGGAAATTTAATCATTTGCATATGTTGACAAAGCACTCTACATTCTCTCGCTTGAGACTATTAGAATGAACTTAAATTGTGTCATCTGGGAAGGTAAAATCCGGAAAACCAAATAAATTGGAGATAGTGGAGGTGAAATCAAAAAGGATGTTTCTTATTCCAAGTCTTTAACACCTATGTAATTGTCTATTATTTAGAAGGTTTAAACTGGTCCAGATGATGCTGTCCCAATGAAAGAAGAGAATGCTTAAGTATATTTCTTTAGTTTTATAATTTTGGGAATGGAAAACCTAGTTATGGGCTTCCCCAGTGGCTTGGCAGTAATGAATCAGCCTGCCAATGCAGGAGTTGCTGCAGGAGCTATGGGTTCAATCCCTGGGTCGGGAAGATCCCCTGCAGAAGGAAATGGCTACCCGCTCCAGTATTCTTACCTGGAAATGCCATGGACAGAGGAGCCTGGCGGGCTGCAGTCCATGGGGTCCCAAACAGTCGGACAGGACTGAGCAAGTAAATAGCAGCAGCAACCCTAGTTATAACCAAGGGATGCAAATGGCCAGTTCCTCCTACACTGAAACACTGCCTCAGAGCAGTGCTGGGTCAGCAGGCTTTGTTTGCAGGCGGATCTTAACCCAAGACCATCAGCAGCCGAAAAGAAGCAAAGGGGCTTTTTACTACTGGCTTAGGAAGTCATATGCGTAAAGAAGGGTGAGCAGGTTTGGTCAGAACATCTTTGAGGCCTTGAAACACTAAGAATGGCGAGAATGGTGATTGGTGAGTTGCTTTTCTCCCAAGGTGGATGAGCTTCATAAAATAATAAGTGTTTTCCATCTGTGAGATCAAAAGACAGATTTTTACAACATTTGGCGGGGAGGGTTAAGCATTTGGAGTCCACATGGAGATTATATAGGAGAAAAATCAGGGGAAAGCTGCTTTTTTGGCTTTGGTATGCACCAGACTCAAGCAGGTCCATAAACAACACCCTCCAAAAGATAAAGCAGAATGCCACTTCAAAAATTCCACTTGTCAAAATTGTCTTTTCCCTTCTCAATTTTTGTATCAGCAGTTTCCGTTTTGTCTCCTCATTCTATTTATATTGTTTTGAGAAGATACAATCAGATTAAGAATATATACACATAGAGAGAAATAGAGAGAAGTGGGGGAGGGGGTGAGACAGTTGACTTGAAATGGCACAAAGCATTCCCATCCATTACCTCTAGCTATTGAAAAGAAAGGAGCAAAGAAAGTACAATATGAACAGTAGATTATTTTCCAACACACATGTATGTCTACATGCACATACACACAAAATCTATGTTAGTCCAAAATTTTGGGGGGCCTTGGACGTGGGGTCTGTTGAAGAATACTTTTCTCGTGGCTATCGCGTACTCTCTAATCTCATTCATTCAACAGACACTTAAAGAGCATCAACTAAGCAAGAGGAGATAGCGCAGTGATTGAAGCTGGCTCGGAGCCAGTTTGTTCCAAGGAGCCCTGGCTGCCTTGTGGAGGCTATGCAGCCTTGTGCAAACATTTGCCTCTTCAGCTGCCTTTCCATCATTGGTAAAATGAAGGTGGAAACACTGCCTAAAGTTGTAGTGAGGACTAAATGAAATAATACATTTTGTACACATGGAAAATGCCCCATAAATATTCTTTATTACTGTGATTATGTGCCAAACACAGCCTCAACCGGATTCTCATTACCGCCTGGAAATTCTTGTGTTCATCTGTTGTGGACTTTAATTCGTATTCCTTACAGTGGCCCTTAGAACTGCTTCCCGTTATTCTGGCCAGATTTTCTCACTCTAGATAGTGTGATCTTGGAGGGCTGGGATTATAACTAATTTATTCTTATATTTGCCAGATGGACAAATAGATGGTACGCACGGAAAACACTTACTGAATGAATATGTGAAGGACAGCAAGTGTTTACTGAGTCTACTGACTTTAGTTAGCATATAATCTAATTGGATGGGAAAGACGACTATAAAAATAATGAGAAGACAATGCAAATAAGAATACGATGAAGCACAAGCCTTGTACAGAGAATAAAGGCATGATATTTAAGAGGGGAATGATAGTAGTGAGGCTGAACAAAGTGAGTTGAGACAGAATTTTATCTGCATCTTAAAGTTTGGATAGTTTACATATGCAGAAGGGATAATGGTGTCATTTCTTGTGAGAAGTCATTGTACATTTCTGAGCAGAAAAGTGGAAGGTTGATGACAGAAATGTTCAGAGGAGACTAGTTTATCAAACCTTTAAGATATCTTGAAGCAAAGAAAGAAAATGTTACCCATGTTTTTAAAAGTAAATCTTTTTATAGAGATGAGGAAGATTATAGAAACAATATAGGTTTTCCCATCATTTTTTTTTTCAGGTTAGAAGATTGAGATCATAGGAATTTCATAATTAAAAATTTTAATACTTTAAAAAATAGTAATTTTTAAAAGATGTATAAAGAATAACATCCATAGGCTTATCCTAGGGTCTATAGGAAATAGCCTTCCTTTCCATCTCTGTGGTCCAGAGGTGATGGATAAAGCTGTAAATACTGCAGTCAGTGTTCCAAGTTCTCAAGATCATGTGTTGAGGTCTTCCTGCTTCTCAGATTGATCCATCAATGCACAAATTGAACTTCATAAATTCATTGTGAAAAAGGAATACTACATAAGTTAAAAGTGCATTTGAGGATTGGACTTATAACCTGGTTTGTAGACTATCTCCCAAACAGATTATTCCTTTTAGCTGATGGTTTCAGAGGTACATGGAGCAGAATTAGTCATCAGATAAAAACCAGAGAAAAAATATTGTGCACTCACTGTCTCTGTAAATGGAAATGCTGAACTCAACAGTTATTAATTATGCACATAGACATCCCTAATACCTGGTATGTCATGAGTTTATAATGAACATAATTTTCCTTTCCTGCCTTTTCACTCAGATCCTACTGACATCTGGCTAGACATGGCCATGAGGGGTCCTCTTGACTGCAGAGTCAAACAGTAAAATTTATACTAAGATAGGATTTCTTATTGAAAAGTGGAGGTCATTAAAGCAAAGTGGAATTTGGGTGCTGCCAACAAAATACTCAAGAGATAAAGAACCTCATTTTGGATAAGACAATTAAAACCATTTTATTTAACTTTTCCTTTGCGTTTTCACAAAAGATCCATATAGACTTTAAAAAGTATATTTCTTTTCCTAAAGGGTTAACCTTTTCTTATTTGTTTCTTCCGTTACTTAGTAGATCAAATTTATGACTGTCTTCTCCCAAAAATTCCATCATGTTTTATGGTGGTTTTCCCATCATCTCTTCCCCAGTAGATGTGAAACCATAATTTAAAGACTTACTGCCAGAGGTATCAAGAGTTTACAGAAAGCAGAAAACATGGAGAAAACATGATGTGAAATCAAAATTAGGGATTGAAAAGGTATCAGAGGAGGACAACTAGTTTGAAAAATTATAGGCTCTGGAGCAAGACTCCAGAACTCACATTCTGATTACACTGCATACCAGCTGCATAGTCATTTGCAAGTGATTTACCAGTCTGTGCCTCAGTTTCCTTGTCTGTGAAATGGGGGTAATTATGTTACCTGCCGTGAAGGATTTCAGGAGGATTAAATCAATATAAACATTTAGAGCACCTTGAACAATGACTGACAATTAGGAAGTATTTATTGTTAGCTATTATCATTGTTCCTATAATCACTATTTATCGTTAGAGTACAGTATTTCTGTCATACAAATGTGATTGATTCCTTGGGGAATTTAACCACTGGGTTCGAGTCATGTGAGGCAGGCGTCAACAGGAGTGAACGCTAGGTCTTCTGGTTCCCAGTTCTATTTGCTTCCTGCTGTACCGTGGGATAGAAGAAAAAGTACGAGAGGTTTGGAAGAAAGCAAGCAGATAGGGAATAGAAAATATGCTCTGGTGAAAACTAGGTTTGTTTAAATGCCCAAGTTGGGTTCTGAACAACATGTGGATTACTTTTACATCATGGAAAAGAATTTTTATTTATTTTCTTTGCAGTCTTTTCTGTATGCCAAGCAAATCTCAGTGTCCCTAGAAGTTTGTGTTGTCTTTAAGGCATTTTCGTTTCCTTTCCAATTGTTAAGAGTTTGTCAGTGTATAAGTCAAATCCAGCCTTTGAGCTGAAGGGACACCATTGTTTGCCATGGCACTGTCTTTTCTCTGCTGTCCCCAGTTCCCCTTTCTAAAAAGTCTTCGCTTCCTGTGTTCAGCAGGCATGTGCATTGAGCCTATATCTCCATTGAACATTGACAAAGAAACTTTTCTGTGTCAATAAACATCTATCTGTAAATGTACAAGTGGAATGTACAAGATCTTACTTTAAATGGAAGCTACAAGAAGTTGTGTATCTCATGTAGTTCAGCCCTGTATAGTGTCTACATAAAAGATTTGTGATGGGCAGAATGATAGAAAATATCACACACATTCTGTCCTCTCTTAAAAGTCCACCTTCTTAGCATAGTAACCTGGGGAAGGGGTAGTTTTTCTGGACCACAACATCTGTCTAGAGCATCTGGAAACAAAGCTTTAGCTAAGAGAAAAGAGAGCCACTATGAAGAGCCTAAGAGATATGTCCCCCGTGCCTGTGGGCCTGGTGTTGGGTTCTGATTAGTAAAGGGAACAGATCGGAAGCCCTGGTACTCTCCCAGGTGAAGTTCCTTGTCCTCTCCTAAAAAGCCTCCCTCCAGTTAAGCAGACAGTCAAAATTCCTATACTTCTAAGAGCATCTCCTCAAAACATTTCCTGATCTTCAGTATCCAACTTTAGTGCAGGGAGCATATTTTTTTTAATGTTCCCAATGACAAGTTCAGAGAAAGAAATTCCACAAATTCTGAAATCCATCATTTCAGGGATTTCTGCTGTTACTCAAGGAGATAACCCACAGACATCACTTCTGTAGCCAGAGACTATATTAAATCCCTTCCCCATCAAATCTGAAACTCTTCATTCCTTAAAGAACATGAAGTTCCACTCATGAGCTTTTCGCTTCAGTATATGAATTATCCTGAAAATTTTGTAGATCCCCATAAGGAGGTTACAGAAAACGATTAGCATCCACATTCCTTAGTGTGTGCTGGTTTAATCAGGTGGCTTCACCCACCTGCAGCCAAGGTACTAAAGAAAAGGAGAAGAATGAATAACTTTATAGCAAGAGCTGGGTATACAGGGCCTATTCTGGCTGAACCACTGGCATTAAAGTATTTTAACCTATTATTCAACACATAGCTATGGGAAAAAACACCTAAAGGAAGAAGACAGAGCAAATGTGTGTGTGGCAGGGTGTGGGGGGAAGGTGGATATAAAGAGGGAATGGATTCCATTCTCACACCTGCCCACACGTCTTCCAAGTTTGGATCACTTTAAAATTGTGCCTGGATAATTTTGGCCCTATTTGTTGCAAGTACAATGATTTAGTTCCAGCAACTCAGAACATCTTATAGATTAGGTAGATTATATCTTTAGTGAAAGCTAAAACTTACTAGGTTTTTTCAAAAATCTGATTAGACTTGAGTTGACCTTCTAAATTCTCTTCTACTTATGTAATTTGCACTTTAAAGTTCTATCAGCACAGGTAATACAAGCAAATATAAAGTATGCATGTCATTGCCAATTTAAGAATTATCTTAAAGTTTGTACTAAAAAGCTATAAAATTATTTGAAGTAATCTTATACTATGTTTATAAAAATCATTTTATTATATTCTCTGTTAAGATTCATGAAAATGAATTATCCTTTACCACAGTTTTCTTTCCAGCCTTGTTTTTACAAATAGCTGTCAATATACTGTTAAAATAAAGCCAAACCAAAAATACTATTCTGTAATTGCTTACTAGATATCAACTGATGTGTATATATATATACATATGTGTGTGTGTGTATATATATATCCAGAGAGAATTTATAGCCTAAATAGTCCAGAGTGAGAGTTTCTTTCTTTCTTTTTTTCCAGAGTGGAGTTTCTTAAACTTGAATGTATATAACAATTTTCCGGGGAAATTGTTAAAATGCAGATTCTGAGTCAGTAGCCTGGGTTGAAATCTGAAGTCTGTGTTTCTAACAGCCTCCCAGGTGATGTTGTTGGTCTGAAAGCATAGAACCAAAAGCTAGACAGCAATGATTACAGAGTGTAAGAAACTATCTTCATCTCCTTTACCCGTCTCCATCTCCCTGTTCATCAACCAGTAGTGACCCCTTTAATTGTATACTATATTCTTCGAAATAAGATTTTGAGCAGTGATTATGGAAATCAAAGATAATGCTGAGTTCTTGGAAATCAGGTGATGTTATAGGAATTTGAATGTCTGTTTGCATGATGACAATGCCTGGTGTGTCCAGCCTGGAACACTTTCTTATGACTCTAGGAGAAGTTGGTTTAATTGTGAATGGAAGTGTCCCTCCTCCCCCATCCTTACTAAATTCATAGTCATTTTGCTTAGTGCTAGAACATTTAAAGTGTTTTTTTTTCCCCTGTGTAATCTCATTTTTGCAAGAGCCCTCTGCATTAAATGGATGAATTATTATTGTTACATGCATTTTACAGATGAGGATCTGAGGGTTAAAGAGCTTTGAGCAATATCACTAAGAATATAGAGGAGCCGGCAACAAGGCCTAGTTCTCCTAATGGGCTCTGGGATTATTTATACATAACCCAATCCTACCGGTCCCCATCCCCATTCTCACTCCCAATCTTGGTTGTGTAAAAAGACATAGATAACAATACACACATATTTCTTTTACTAAAGTGACTCCTTAAAAAAACATAAAGTTCCCTTTCTGTGACCGGTCAGAGACCGATTTGCTGTCTGCAAGACGCCACTTCTAAGATCGCCCAGCAGGGGGCACTGTGGCATTGGACTTCAGCTTTGCTTGCTGTTTACAGTTCCAAGGTGGTGGGGTTTTTTCCTCATTCTATTCAGGTTTTTGGTTTGTTTTTCTTTCTTTTTTCCCCTCCCTACCTTGTGCTTTCTCGAGATCTTTCTTTGCGTTTATCAGAACAGCAGCTGATATTCATCACTGAAAAGTGCTCATCATACTTTATCATTTGAGCACGTTCAGAATGTATGTGTTGAGGGGGTATCTATACGAAAGCTATGGAAGAAATTATAACTGATACAGCAAATATCAACTCTCCCATAAAAATAGCTTCTCTTATATCTTTCTTTTTTTAAATTTAATGGGAGTAGTGAACTTGTGAAAAAAATAAAAGACATGAAGGCTCTGTAACTTTGATCCCTTGATACTTGTAGCAGATGCCTGTTGTGCTTGCTTTTTGTCTGCTGCAGATTAATTTTATTTTCCAAACAGGCCAATAGATAAAAGAAGATAAGCAATGCTTGCCTGAGACCCTCAGAGTTATTATTTTCTGCAGATCCAATCAGAATAGAAAGGCTGCTGCTCTAGGAAGGTCCAAAGATGAGCACTTTGTCGTGTCAAACCTTCAGTTCACTCCATGGGGATGCTTTCGCCTGCCTCACCCCAGGTCAGCAGGGGAAGAAGAGTCACCTTCAGAAGCACATAATCTGAGCCAAGGTCTCCCTGAAGTGAAAAGGCTGTGGATTGGTTTGCATAGTTTTCCCCAGCTTTCAATATAGCAAAAAGATGTTGAAATACGAAGGATTTGGGAAAAATCACCCTGGTTGTGTTCTGAGGCACCTTTAAATGAGATATTTGTTTATTTGCTTGTTTGTAAGGAAATGAAATGCCAACTGTAAACTCTCCTGGGAGCTTCCCCACCCCAGGATGGTATCACTGTGGAGTTTTCCCGTCATCCTCTATGGCGTTGCCCTTTTTTCTGCCGTTGCTGCTGCTGCTGCTAAGTCGCTTCAGTCGTGTCTGACTCTATGCGACTGCATAGACGGCAGCCCACCAGGCTCCCCCGTCTCTGGGATTCTCCAGGCAGGAACACTGGAGTGGGTTGCCATTTCCTTCTCCAGTGCATGAAAGGGAGAAGTGAAAGTGAAGTCGCTCAGTCGTGTCCGACTCTTCGCGACCCCATGGACTGCAGCCTACCAGGCTCCTCCGTCCACGGGATTTTCCAGGCAAGAGTCCTGGAGTGGGGTGCCATTGCCTTCTCCGTTTTTCTGCCACTAGAGACAACCAGCTGAAGATTTATCATGTAGGGGCTTAGCTGCCTTCAGTCTGGTCCAGTATCTAGCATCTCATCGGTATACCACAGATCAAGCTATGGAAAGAGTGAAATAATCAAATTTTGTGAACTGGAAAAAATCTTAGAGATTTTTGCTTTCTAAACCAGTCACTCATCCTTCCTCCCACCCCTTCTTGGGAAGGGGAAGTCAGTACCTAGTTTTCATATACCAAAGGGCACATGTCTCCTTTCCAGGCAGAGGACAGAATCTCATTTCCTGATTCTCCTGCAGTTGTTTTTGGAGAAGGCAATGGCACCCCTCTCCAGTACTCTTGCCTGGAAACTCCCATGGATGGAGTAGTCTGGTATTGGAGAAGGAAATGGCAACCCACTCCAGTGTTCTTGCCTGAGGAATCCCAGGGACAGGGGAGCCTGGTGGGCTGCCGTCTATGGGGTCGCACAGAGTCGGACACAACTGACGCGACTTAGCAGCAGCAGCAGCAATTGTTTTTACTCTTCAGCAGTGATTTTTCAAACCACTATCAATATAAATATTTCATTCAAACATATAGCTTAAGAATAATTTTACCAGCAGGACTTTGCATCTGAAAGATCGATTTTAAAAATGATTCCCCTTTGAACCGCATAAAACTCATCAGGGGGCTTCCCTGGAGTCTCAGTGGTAAAGAATTCACCTGCCAATGCAGGAAACACAGGTTCAATTCCTGATCCAGGAAGATCGCACATGCTGTGGAGCAACCAAGCTCCTATGCCACAACTGTTGAGCCTGTGCTCCGGAGCCCAGGAGCCCACATGCTGCAAGTGTTGACGCCCACGTGCCTGGAGACTCCCGCGGTGACAGGCCTGAGCACCGCAAGAGAGAGGCGCTCCCAGTAGCCGCAACTGGAGAAAAACCCTCGCAGCCATGAAGACCCAGCACAGCCAAAAATAAATCAGTACAATTCTTAAAAATGCTTTTTTTTTTTTAAAAAAAAAAAAAAAAAACCTTGTCAATATAAAGCATCTTACCAAATTGAAAGTGAAAAGTGAACCTCAAAGGCTGAACACAATGCTTGGTATCACATGTGAGGACAGTCTAGAAACAAGGCCAAAGATACTCAAATTTGGGAGAAAACTCAAGTTTGAGATATGACATTCCCTAATTCACTTTTCTCGAAAATAGGAAAGGACTGCAGTATTTCAGTCTTAGAGGAAGTGTCTCTCAGCACTACTCATAAAACTCACCGCCCTGAAATTTCATTTTGAAATGATTACCCAGCACTACAACTGAATAATCAATTGAAGACCTATCTTGTACACAATACTGAACTATATTCGTATCTTCAGTTTCTACGCACTTTTTTTTTTTTTGGCTGGGCTGGGTCTTCATGTGCCAGTGGATTCTCTTGCGGTAGAACACTGGCTATAGGGCACCCAGGCTTCAGTAGTTGCGGCTCCAGGGCTCTGGAGCACAGGCTCGGCAGTGGTGACGTGTGGGATCTTCGTGGACCAGGAAGCGAACCTGTATCTCCTGCATTGACAGGTAGATTCTTTATCCCTTGAACCACTAGGGGAACCCCTCTCCTCAATCTTATACACTGTACCCTTCCGTTTGCAAAGCACTCCTGTTTGTCCAAAGCACACTTTTTTAAGTTTCAGCATTCAGAATTCTAGCTTTCTAAGAAACTTTCTTGATTCTAATTTGCAGATTTCAAGTGTAAGCTTATTTGTCCACCCTAATGTATGGGAGGAAAATATATTTTTCCTCTACCCTTTTAAGTTCTCAACTGGGACCCCTATAACTAGAGTGATTAACAAGTGAAAAATATACAAATGTATTGAATTAAGTTTTATATGATGTGTGAGCCTTTTTAAGGAATGAAGACCTAAAGAAAAGGTTAAACCTTAGTGTTTTCATGCTGTTTGATGAAAAGTGGAGAGTCGTGGGAAAATGCAATAGGATAAAGAGTATGAGCTAGGAGTAGGAAACTAGGAAACTTAGCAAGCTCTTTTCCTTCAGATTCCTCTGTATCCCTTGTCTTTGGAAAATGTGATGCCCCTTTCCTCTGGGTTTAGGGAGAGCGCCTCTCACAGGAGGGTTTTACTTCCTACTTCCGAGGAAGGTCAGAAAGTTCTTCCCACACGTGCCACTTCTCATATTCAGGTGTCCTATTTTGGGGTTATTGTGTTTTGAACACCATCATCTACAGGGTTGTTAATTTATTCCAATAAAGTCCAGTGGAAACTGCTTAATGCCACTTTACCTAGAAACTCCCTGGTTTAGGATATCCTTGTGGTTTTGCTAATGAGAATCTTATCTTGTTCTCCAGGCTTTGATGCCTTTTGGTCTCAGTTATTTAAGTTTTATCAGTGTTTTGCTTTTCGTATGTCCATTATAACAACAAATCTAAGTATCATAAGAAATACTTTATTATGTTTATTATGTATTACAAATTATTATTAATTGTGTTATTATTATTTATTATGTCCCTCCTTCATTATATCTATATAAGTAATTGGGTTTCTGTGCAGTGTCCAACATATAGCATCCTTGAGCTTTAGGGAAAAGTGGATGAAAAAACAGATATCCTCTTCAGTTTAATCTGTTCTGCTGTGTGTCTCATTTCTATAACATGGAAAACTCATCCATGCTGGGGATATAGGAAATACATCACTATAAAGGGGAGTCAATCTGCGGCCTTCATTTGTGAGTTTTCTGACTTGTTAATGTTCTATACCAGCAAGTAACAGTAGTCGCATGCTAAGTGTTCAGACAGGTCAAGACATCAAGGAGCCAAGTGCAGTTGCCTATTCAACTTACATTCTTTCCTGGGATGCAGTTAGGCCACAAGCTCTGGTTTACAAGTGTGGATAATACTGTTCTCTTGACGTTTGTGTACTCTGCTCATGTCTCCATGACCTGGCATCCTCAATTCTTTTTCAGACTCTTGTCCTTCAGGCAACATTTACCTTTTAATTTCAACTGACCAGTTCTTTACTGTATTTATTAAAAATTAAATGACTTTCAATGAAAATATTTTATTAGGATGATTATTAGTTTTGCAAGTGTTCTGGTTTCACAGTTGTGTAGATTTGGAGTACTGTACATTTTTGCAGAGTAAAAGGTTTTTCAAGAATACATCTAATAGGCAGTTCACTGGTGGTTCAGTGAATAGCAATGGATAAGACTCCATGCTCTTACTGCCTAGGGCCTGGGTTCAATCCTTGGTTGGGGAAATAAAATATCACAAGCTTCAAAGCATGGCCAAAAATCTTTCTTTTTTAATTAAAAAAAAAATACTCGTACTGATCAAGACCAATCTGAACAACATGACTAAGTTGTGAGAGTGACCTGAGCCTGCTAACTGAGCCCTGGTTAGGCAAGCCCAGCTCCCAGGCACACAGGTGGGGACCCTGGGCAGATGCATCCGTGGAGCAGAGCCCTTGAAGGGATAGAGAGATTGAGGGTGCCTACTTGAAGTTCTCTTAAGAGGAGGAAGCATGGGGCTGAGTGGAGCCTGCCTAATTATTTTTGCCAAATTTCCCAGTCAAAGGCAGAGAGGGAAAGTGAGAAGAAAAAGTAAAATCCTCCAGCAAGGAAAGAGAAGATGCACTCCCCTCTAACATGGTAGAAAACATCACTAGGAAATTTTTAAAATATTGAGCAAGTCATAGAAATATAAAATAAAATGCAAATAACCCATTCTTCCTTGGGAGGCAGTTATGTTCAATAATTTAAAATATTTCCTTCCAGATCTTTCCTTGTGTCAACTCAGTTTTATGCAAGCCATAGGAGCAGCCTTTCTGTCTCTCCTTGAGTTCACATATACTAGGCATTAAAAAAAAAAAAAAAAAAAAGACGCAGGTCCTCTAAGAACATGACCCTTTAAAATCTAGGTGAAAAACATAAAAACCCAGAGAGAGAGTAGAATAATCAAGTTTATTCTCTGTTTGAGTTGTGCTTTTTAAAATCCATTATGACCTCAAATCAGTTCTGAAAATAGTTATGCACATATTTGCCCAGACAGGTTATAATTTATTCCAGCTGAGTAGAAAAGAAAGTTTATTTCGTGTATGTGCTTGTACACCTACTCTCCACCCCCTATCATCAATAAGAGAAATGGCCAGCTGAAATGCAGGGCATCTCTCAGCTCCACCATTAGGCTGATAATGGAATACTGTATCACCTTTTATACTTTCAAGCCGGATATAGTGGAACTCTAGAAATGAGAGTAGAAAACCACCTATTTAGGAAACAATTACATTTCCAAACCAACTGAATATAAGTAAATCCTGCCTAAAGGCAGTTCCCATTATTCCCAGTGACCACACTCTTGCAAAGGAAAATATCTATTGGACTTCTCTATACAGGGAGATGCTATACACATGGTAATTTTCTTTCTCAGTTTAATCCACTATAATAAATTGTTTACATTTTCACTAACTTACACATGTGTGAGTCTTATGTGCTTTCTACATGAGATGCATGCATGTATCTTCTCCATAGTTTATTTTTTTCTCACTGACTAACATAATAAGTTCCTTGGCTGTATTTTCATTTTTAAAAATTTAAATAGAATTCCAATGCTTGAATAACATTGCATTCAAATTGTACATACTCTTTAGTTACCTGACTTTACCAGTTGTACTTTCTCAAGAGACAGTAATAAGAATGCTACGATAATGAGAACAATAGCCAGTAAGCTTTAGCACAGACAGAAATTTAAAAATTCTGTGGTGTTCGAATCTATGACAACACTGACCTTAGTGGAGACTTAATGCAGATTTGCTAACCAGCTCTATGTATGCTGAGTGAGAGTTATTGGGGAAATAGCCAAGAAATCAATCCCATTTAATAGGAGAAAAACACCCAAAGAGTCTATAGACCTGAGAAATTCCAGAGCCTCTTAATTCATAGTCACCAGATTTTGCTTGTGTGTAAAACAGTGTTGAAACTAAAATGATGATCATGATTTTGTTCAATATTCTTCTCTTTCTATGTTAAACAGTTCAGAATATCCTCCCCTTACTTGCAGAGTTGTGATCTCTTGTTTTGAGTATGTGAAAACTATTTGAAGAACGTTGCAGAGTTTTGTTTTGTTTTTTGCAGTTTTACTCTATTTGTTGATTGATCGATTGCAATTAGAATGAGTTTTTTTTTTTTTTTACCTTTTTATACATAAACATTTTTATTACTGTAGAGGAATATGGAACTGGGTCAGTGAAACCAAGGGGTTTTAAAAGCTAAAAAATAAATTTCTTCTACTTTCACCACTCTAAACACAACTGGTTTCCTACCCTTTTTAATGACAATAGCCAGAAAACGACTGTGAAAGAAGGGTTCTCTAGATCAATTGTTAAATCAAAAATAGTTTAAAAGTTGATTAGGAACATTAGGAGCTTGTTTCCTGGTGGGGAAATGGCCAGTGAACCTCTCTAGGCTTTGGTGTCCTCATTTGTCCCAGGGATGCAATAACAGGACCTACTGCTCAGGGTTGCTGCCGGTATTAAGTATGCAAGCCATGTGTCAGAGTCCATGACCCACCGGAGAAACTCAATCAATACTCGCCGATAAATACTCATTGTCTTTGTTGTTCTTTGCCTACATTGCATCACAGCAACCAGAGAGCCTTAGAAGACAGTCCTCTGCACTGTAGCAAAGGTTGATAGGCATTGCGTGTTTCTGTCCTGAAGCACATAAAACAGATGACAGAGTAGCAGTGTCACTGATTGTCACTCTAATAGTTTATCCCCTCTGGCTCATTTCCTCATGTCACTAGAGGTGTTGGCTACGAAATGCAACAACCAAACTTCTGCATGGTTGCTGTCACAGGGCCAGAGTAAGAGAAAACAGAGTTTGGCTCTTAGGGTCCGACCTCAGAGAGCCAGGCCCGGCGTCAGGGTTTGGGGTGGAGCCTGGCACAACACCTCTTCAGGTCCTGTGGCTGCTTTCAGAAGTGGGTTAGGATTGGAACTTGCTGCTTCTCAACGAGAACCAAGGCACTGAGTTCAGTGTCCTTCCCTTTTCCCCTTTAGATCATGCCTGAAACTCAAAAGGAGCTGCCATGCCCAACAACTTTGACCTGAAGGTCAAAGCTTTCATGACCTAAAATACACATTTTCCAAAAAATAGGCTCGTTAGTGTTTTGCTTGATAGAATGCTGTAGAGTTTTTGAATTTTAACACTCACAGCTCTGGAATGTTCAAGTCCATGGACGGTATGTGGACACTTCACCCAGGAGCTGTGTGACCCTCTCTGGTTGCACGTATCTCTCTCCCTGCCCTGGCTTATGATCATGCCTCTCTTGCACACTACGTGAGGAAGCACTAGAACAACACAAGCAAAGTTGTTAACCTCAAGCAAACGTTCTCAGTCGTTTTTTGACCACAGTCCTCATGACCCATTCCATTCCCAAACAAACATACAAAAACTTTGGCAACAAATACCACCATATGGAAAATTCAAACATAAGGAGGTATGTATATCTAATGGGAATGTAGATGATTCATGTTTGTCTGCTATGTGTAGATGTTCCAAAGTCTAGCCTTAAGGCAATTATGGGTCACCAATAGTTTTGCTTCACATATACATCATTACATAGAGTTGGGTTAGGCAAAGAATTGTTAATGAGTTAAGTCAACAATAATGGAGTTTAAATAAAAAAGTTTAAATAATGGAGTTTAATAAATGGAGTTTAAATTTAAAGCAAGAATAACAATACTTGAAAAGTCTTCTCACAATGCCCACAGTGCTTTGATAAAAGAGTATCTCCCTCCTAAATCTTGGCAGTTTTGGCTATCTGTGTGTGTTCATGTCCCAGGTGCTATTTGCATTATTCCCAGGTGTTGGGCGGCAGCCAGATTTCTCATTAGGATATTGAATTAGAATTCTCAGTAAACTCTATTAACTACTAATTTTAGTTTATGAAAACTAAATTTTAGTAATTCAATAACTATTTAATAGGTTACTAGTGAGGATACCATAGACACAGGAAAATGGCCATCTGCCTTCTTAATCCCTCAGTTCCTCACGTGTTTGGATTAATTGAGTCTTTAGGGTCAGCAGGGGTGTCCTTGAGGCTTGCTAGTGGCAGTCAGCTCTACACTGAAAACTGCCAAGGTAGACTAGACCTAACCATCAGAAATGCAAGGGTTCAAGGTCCTCTTTAATAGCTTTCTGGTGTAGGACAAGTTACCAAATTACTGTTTCTCATCTCTAAAGTAGGAATTCTTAGACCTCATCAAACTGTCAGAAGGGATTTAAATAGTATAATACCTCTCCAGCTTTTAGTACATTGCCTGGTATGAATTGCTCTATAAATATTAGCTATTCTGATTCACTTTGTTGTCTTCCACAGGTTTCAATGGAGTAGGTGTACCTTGAAAATGATAGTTACATATTCAATTGAAGAGAATGAAATCAGACTGTATTTGAAGACAAGTGTATAAAGGCCCTGTTTTGTTTTTATCTAGAGCTGATACCTATGGTAGGGGCCATTTCCATATAAGGGGTGGCCAGATGCCTTGGCATGTCTTTCAGGTTATTGAAAAGGACTTGAATTTTGTCTTAAGCCATCGATCATTTGTTGAGAATGGCTTTTTTGGGGAGAATGGCTTTTATTTAAAAAACAAAACAAAACAAAACTCTAGCTTCATTGTAGACAATAGGTTTTAGAGAAGCATGGGAGAAAGGAAATCTGTTAGGATGCCCTGCTGGGTGTCCATACAGAGAGAGTGGTTGTGAGGGTTGTTTGAACACAAACAGTGGTCAAATTCCAGATTCATTTTGGCAGCCAAATGGACAGCATTTGCTGACAGATTAGATGTGAGGAGAGAAAGCAGAAATAAATATATTCTTAAATTTTGACCCACTAAACTGTTGAAAATGGTGGTGTCACTAAAGGAAGTCCAGGTTGAAAATAAAAATTGGAAAATCAAAAAAAAAGAAAAAAATCAAGAGCTGTCTCTTTGGAGGTGGGGAGAGAGGGGCGGGGTAAAGAAGGGGTTTTCATTGCTGTGTGTTGTTATTGCTATTGTTTAGTGATTTTTAAAGTCCTTGGTTTTGAGGCATAAAATCAAAAATTTGGTTTTGACATGTGTAGTAGACATCCTAGTAGAGAAGCCAAGTTACAGATGGACAAACGAATCAGGATTTCCAGGGAGAGTTGGGGCTGGAGACTCAAACCTAAGCACCTCCACACACGCAGTGATTAAAGTCATGAGATCAGAAGAAATTACTCTGAAAAGAAGTTGAGTGGAGAAGTATGAAAGTTGAAGTATTACATCTTCCAATAATCAGATATAATAAAAGACCAGAGACTGTCAAAGGAGACAGAATAAGTGGCCAGCAAGGTGAGAAAAATAGAACTACTGTGTGACATCCAGGAAGCCAAGAAAATAAAGCGTTTCAAGGGAGAACATAATCTACTACGTCAATACTTTATAAAGGTAGAGACACAGTCCTCAAAGTACAAATCCTCGGAAATGGCAACATGGATAACAAACCAGTTTCTCTCTTGAGATTGACACCTGTTGATCTGAAGATGTCTTAGGGCTGTTTGCTGTCTGTACTTTGTGTAGCATAATTCTCTTTCCTGTTTTCTTCTTGCCCTGGGAATTGTATGTGTCACTTGCAAGTGAGCAGTGATTTTGTCAGTTTCTCACGTATAGAGAAAATAGAAGAAATAGTGAAGTGAAGTGAAAGTCGCTCAGTCGTGTCCGACTCTTTGTCACCCCATGAATTGTAGCCCACCAGGCTGCTTTGTCCATGGACTTCTCCAGGCAAGAATACTGGAGTGGGTAGCTGTTCCCTTCTCCAGGGGATCTTCCCAACCCAGGGATCAAACCCAGGTCTCCCACATTGCAGGCAGATTCTTTATCATCTGAGCCACCAGGGAACCCCAAGAATACTGGAGTGGGTAGCCTATCTCTTCTCCAGGGGATCTTCCTGACCCAGGAATCAAATCAGGGTCTCCTGCATAGCAGGTGGACTCTTTACCAGCTGAGCTACCAGGGAAACCCTAAAGAAATAGTATATTAAGCCTATTTAAGTAGATCGAATCCTCTTATTCTAATTCAAAAATCCTTTTTTATAGCAAACCACAGAGAATAAAACACTAGGAAAAATGAAGGTTCTTTGAAAAAAAATTGAGGAATAATGTGCTTTTTATCCCAAATTTTCACAAAATCCAAAAGGAGAAATGATCTACTTTGGAATAGCTTAGTTTTCCTCATTTTCTTATAAATCCATTCTACACATTTTCAAAGCCAAGATATTTTTACTCCCTGAAGTAAATAGGCAAATTTCTGTTTTGCCTATTTTGAAAATTATACACTATGCTTTCATCCATCTTCCTGGAATATTTCATGGAACTACTACTTGAAATGTCACAAAGCTCAAATTCTAACAAAAAAGATGTTAATACATTCAATGACTGACAGGCTAGGTGTCATTAGGAATGAAACTTTGTCTAAAGAGTTGCTCAGTTCTGAGAGTAAATGGCAGTAAGGAGGAACAAAGGAATTAATATGTAAAGTCTTGAAAACTAAGGATTTAAAAGATTTTGAAGGAGAAAATTATCTAGTATGCAGATAGTTTATCTTGTTGGAGAAACAGCCTATAAATTATAAAACCTAGAAAATAATAACATCCAGACAACAAAATGGCTTCTCCCTTGAGATGATATCTGTTGATTTGAAAATATCTTGGGTTTATGTGTACATTGTAATTTGTCTATCATAGTTCTCTCCTGATTTCTTCTTTCCCAGTATTGTTGTCATGTCTTTCAGCTTTTAAAAAAATGAGATTTTAAGTAACATCTGTGTGTGTGTGTGTGAATAGCTCAGTTGTGTCCAACTCTTAGCGACCCCATGGACTGTAGCCTGCCAGGCTTCTCCATCTACAGCATTTTCCAGGCAAGAGTATAGAGTGAGTAGCCATTTCCTTCTCCATAAGTAACATCTGCTGATTTTAAAATATTGATCACTTTGCTTTTAATATATTGCTTGAGCTGAACCATTCAATTTGTAGTCCTGATCTAGCTATAGGGGCTACATATTTGAAATCTCTTTCCTACTATCTGTTTGTTTTCACATGTTCATTCATTTACAGAAGACATATTTATCAAGTACCAACTAGACCAATGTAAAGAATATCTGTTATTATTAACTTTCTCCTTATCCTCCATTACTTTATCACATTCTCACTTTTCCCCTAATGATCACATTACTCTAGTCTAAGAATATATCTCAAAAAGTAGTACTGATTTATAATAGCTAATAACTAGGGTTCTTTAAAAAAATATATCTTTTTTTTTTTTTTTTACCTTGTTACAATATAACTGAACCTTTTTTTTTTTTATGATTTAGATGAACTGGTATTTTCATTTCTCCTCCATGAGCCTATCATCTAGCAATCTTTTAGAGGTAGTGCTGGCAAAACACTGCTAGAGTGAAAAGCATCCTGTGATGGAATTCTGCAAACACTCTAACCTCAGTCCACCCTCTTTAGAGGGTAATGATGATGGGGGTGGCTGTGACTTGGATAGAGAGCAAAGTAGTCTTATAAAAAGCGTATCTAGGAAGGTATTTGCCCTGAAATCTCCCCGATAGGGTACTTTTGTTGGTTCCAGTATTATTAAATAGGTTTGGTTTGATAATTTATCTTTAGTAATTGTATAAATAATATGTGTGATCAAGTCATTTTAGAAATGCATGATTGACTCTGTCAATGATAAATAGATAATAATTCAAGAAAGAGACACCTCAATGATTAGCATAGATGGCAAGTGTTTGATAAATTGATAACCAAGTTTCATAATCTGCCTCATTAAGTATCAGCAAAAAGTAATCTGCAGAGATGTTTACAAGTGAAAAGAAGTCAATTGCTTATAAGATTTTTTTAAATTATCAGAAATATATGTTATAAAATGAGACAGCACCCTTGCATATCCCTGTCTGGATTGTACAGAAACATGTAAATGAAAAGAAAAGGCAGATTTGAGGAAATTACTTTCAATTGTTTCTCATTCCTCCCTAAGCCATTTGTTGCTGCCTGGTCATCTTAATTCTCATTCTTCTGTGTAAATTAGAAGCTTAGTAACCAGCAGAGAGTTTCAGATCTGGGATTAAGACTCATTGATCCATTTGGTAAAAACCAGCCTGTCTTATCAGTACACTGGAACTTAAACTAGAATAGGAGCCCTTGCCAGAAAGTTCCATTCTAACAAAGACCAATGTTGTCCCTATATTTCTAAATCATTAAGGCCACGTACTGGATTTTTAAAAATAAATGATGAGATTGCTAATAAGCAGATTTAAAGAATGTTACTGCTATTATTATATTTTAAATGAAATATAAATTTGAAACAGGAGGCTTCTCTTCTTAAGTAAAGTGAATTGTTTTTAAAATATACAGTTAGATTTAGTCATAACTAAATTAACACATACCTATCCCCAAAATAATTTGTTCTATAAGCTTCAAGTCTTCCTTCCCACTCTGTGTTAATACTTAGTCAATCCAGGGACCTTCTCCTGTGTTCCAACTTTTATCTGTCTCATAAATTACTTTTATCTTTCTCTTAACTCTTCCTACTCTTTTCTGTCTGCACTCTTGTGAGGCTTTCTAAATACATGTAAGTCAATTTTCCTAGTATTGACTCACTTTGCCACTCCTCCAAAGCCTTTTAATTCTGCTTATGTAGCTCTCTGAGCTCTACTTAGGCGGCTCAAATTTCACCGAGTTATTCTGGAAGCTAAAGGTGACACATTTCCAAAGTTTGGGAAAATAAGCCCAGAGTCTGTTAGAGTAAATGACATCAACTCTGTGCTTTATCAGCTTATTTTTAAAACTCCTGGTCCACTGGGTAGTTAAATACTAATATGGCTTATCAAGGACACTTGTCACCAACCTTTGTAGTTCTAATGTAGTAAGCACAGCATTGCATATTTTATTAAATCAGTGTGTGAGCTGAACCAGCCTGTGTAAACCAGTCACTCTCAAGAGTAAGGAAAAATGTTTCTAAATTCACAAAGAGGTCTTCTCTCAAATCTGTTGAATAGATTTAAAAAGTTAAAAGAAGAATGAACAAAGGGACCTGACTTTTTATTAATGAAATTAAACAAAGTGTAAGAAGAAAGTCTGGGAGGACTTCATTATCCTTAGAGGATTTCCCATATTTCCTGTGTACCCCATTTTCCTCTGGATGAAATCCTTCTAAATGGCCAAACCCATGACTTATTAACTTACAAAGGATTTTTATAATAAATACAGGAAAATCCATGTTTCTAATCTCTGCCTTGGTTTGTCCATATTAAGGAAAGATGCATACTCACAGCATAATTTGTTAGTCTATAAATCCGACACTACCATTTAAGGACCAAAAAGGTTAGAGATATCAACTAGTTAGTTGTAAGAGGTAGATATTTAATTGAGTAACATGGTATATAAATGATTCTAAAGATGAGTTTGACATTGCAATCTAGAATTTTAACTTCCTTTAACCTGTTAAAGAAAATAAATCAGATACCATAATATCACCAACTATAATCAGCAACTCAGTAAAGTTCCATTTGAATCTGAGGTCCTGCCTTGGGATTTGGGTTATTTCAGCACTTTTTCAATAATATTCATGAAGCATCTACTGAGTGCCAGTTATTCTCGTAAGCACAGGAATATGTTGCCAAAGGAGGCAGACAAGTCACCTACTTAATAAAATTAAGCTTAAAGGAGGAAGATGGATGTTGACAACAAATCAGTGATATATTAGTTTGAAATTGTGAAAGATGCTTTGAAAGAAAGTGAAGGGAATTATAGGGGAAACTGACCTAGTTAGTGAAGTTAAGGCATAAATTTCTGAGAAGGCTATATTCAATCTGAAATTTGAACAGTAATTGAAAATAGCTAGGAGAAGGGGGAAGAGAAAGGGACAGTTTTATGAATTTGTACCCTTGGGTACAATGAAGGAGTTAATATAATAGATCAGTGATGTGTTCAGATACTATTGATACCAGGAAATCCAACTTTATTGGTTATGTTGAAAAGCACTTTGGTGGACTTTGTCTCAGAACTTGTTTTCCAGCTCTCTCTAACTGTAACCAAGTAAACATTATCATTGGACTGAATGGTATTCATATTTTATTCCTATTATAGGACTACAAATAACAAAGAGTGCTGGCATGTAGACATTTATGTGCATACGCCTAAATCTATATGTGTATCACCAGGGTATCTGGTCACTTAATTCAAAGCTTTGATTGTCTTTTTTAAAATTATTTTTTATTGGAATGTAGTTATAGACATAACTTGTGTTAGTTTCTGCAGTACAGCAAAGTGAATCAGTTATCCATATACACATAGCCATTCTTTTTAAGATTGTTTTTCATGTGGGTCATTACAGAGTACTGGGTGGAGTTCCTTGCATTTATACAGTAGGTCCTTATTAGTTATCTGTTTTATATATAGTCATGTGGATAGTCCTTATTTTGCCTTATGATGCAGAATAACTGATGTGAAGCGTGTCCCCCTTACTAAGTTGGTTAGACACTGTGCTGCTTGTAGACATACTCTTAAAGTCACCATGATGTGTGTCCTTTGTTTAATGTGGTCACTACATAAGTAACCAGAGTATCTATAAACTTCTTAAAAGTAGCAAACATGCTTCTTCTTCTTCTTCTTTTTTTTTTTTTTCTTTTTTGCTATTGTAACCAGGGAGTCTAGTACAAACTCTTTAATGAATGGGAAACATTCCATAAAAGGGTGTCAGATAAAAGCATGTATCAGAGGGATTGAAAGGCATCTCTGAAAGATGATAAGGGAGGAATGTTCTGCCAGTTCCATACTATCAAGGTTGGTTTTCAACAAATATCCTGAATTTCAGTATAATTGAATGGAATTGAAGGAGCATAAATTATAATTCTAAAGCAACAGCACTCATCAGAAAATGCCCTTCTGTCAGAAGCCAGATTTCAGAGTTGCTGCCAACTCCCTGGTGGGGAGCATTTCTGGAAGATGTTTTCACTGTCAGGACACAAGAAAACCAAACCCCGGTTTGTATGGTATATAGGGCAATAGAGATGAAGTACAGCATTTGGATGCACCCCAAGTGGCTATGACAGAACCAATATATGCACACACCAGGTTCTGAGTGTTGACAGAGCCAAGCAGGTTCTCCACAGAATGACCACCTCTAGAAGGTCATCAAAGAGACTGAGGATAACGCGATGCTGGACAATGACTGTAAGCAAACCAAAATATAGATGCATTATATATAGCATATGGTTAGGTTGATACCAGTCCTGTGCAGCTGAAATGACAGTTCTAGTACATTTGTTATTCGTAATCAGTCTATTTTACTTCTCTGTGCTATGAATGGTCTAATTGAAAATCATGTCCAAAAAAAAAAAAAGTCTTTCCACCTGTCATGGCTGGTTCTTCTCCAAAATGGTTTACTCAGCGTGAACCTTTAATCTGCAGTGGGTTAAAGCAAAAGCCTGCAAGAGGAAGACAAAACTACAGACTGCTCTCATGTTTAGCTTCTTTAAGACCAATTGACATTTTTAATTGTGATTAATCATATAATCACCATTAGGTTTCACTTTTTCAGGACTTGTGCTGCATTACCCACGCCCCTAGTGGATTAGATATTTATTGTCCACAGCAAGTGTTTTGTAAAATGTTATGAAATAAAGGTATTCATTTCTTAATTCAGAGCCTCCTGGGAGTTCGTAATGGTGCTGATTGTTTTAAAAGTAATCGAGTGTTTAAAAATATCTGAAGAATTAACAGGACCTGTTTTTGTTTTTTTTTCTTTTAAATGCCATTAAGAGCAATCACAGATTCCCTGAAGAGAGGCTTCATAGGACCATGCACTTCAGCTGTCAATTATTTCTTCATGCTGTTCCTGTAATTTTAGCCTTTAGCACAAGTAACTGAATTGAGCTGAACTTGGCATTCATTTCTCCTACCTTAGCAGAAGTTTGTTATTTAGGTATGAGTAAATAGAAAATGCAAAAGTTAAAAAAATTATATATTTTTAAAGGGCAACATGTTCCTATGTTGTGACGAAGACAAAATAAAACCAACTCCTATTAGGTCTAATTCACCCTCCTTCTAAATGGTTGAAGCCTGAAGATGCTGGGAATACTGTCCCATTGAGAGAAAAATATTTAATTGATACCACAATAGATACCAATTAATTAGAAATGGATTTTCTTTGTTCATGTAAAATTGTTTTGTTATCTCTTATAAAGTTAATTTTTTCCCTTCCTGAAATCCATTCTAATTGGTACAAATGTAATATATTTTAAAATATATAAGGAATGTCAAGTAGAATGCTTTAGCTCTGAATAAAGGAATCTTTCCCCCATTCCTGTAGTGTGTCATTTTAATTCCTTACATGAAGTCCATTGTTTTATTAACAATACTGAGAAAGCTATTCATGGATAAAGGGAGTAATACCTAGTAAATGTGAAGAATCCTTTGATGAATCAGACCCCATCTGAGGCGTGGGCAACTTAAGGCACAGTTTGAGGCTCCTTAACAAGACATTGGGAGAAGACAATGGCAACCCGCTCCAGTCCTCTTGCCTGGAAAATCCCATGGATGGAGCAGCCTGGTAGGCTGCGGTCCATGGGGTCGCTGAGAGTTGGACATGACTGAGTGACTTCACTTTCACTTTTCGCTTTCATGCATTGGAGAAGGAAATGGCAAGCCACTCCAGTGTTCTTGCCTGGAGAATCCCAGGGACGGGGGAGCCTGGTGGGCTGCCGTCTATGGGGTCGCACAGAGTCGGACACGACTGAAGTGACTTAGCAGCAGCAGCAACAAGACATCAAGGAATCTTAACTCTAGAGAGGACTTTAGGCATATTCTGCCAGATCGTTGAGGCTCAATTTTGTCAACTCTAAAGACCACAATACCTCTCATGTGAGGAATAGACGTAATTGTGTATGTAAAGCATTCAGTTCATGCACAGTCCCTGGGAGGCATAACACCAAGTGGAAGCAATGGAGAAACTAGAGTTCAGCGGGTAGGCATGTCTTCAAGGACACCGCTAGATCTTCTCCTGCCTTCTGCCTCACTCAGGATTCTTTCTACTGCATGAGCCAATCCCTGCTGTCTTGAAATACATGCCTGACTCAGTGGGAAATAGTAATTGTCTTCCCTTTCCATTGCAACTTGGAATCATAAATACCTGAAGTTGCAAGGCTGTGATAAGAGCGCCCTAAAGGAGCCATCTGGAGCAGATATGTATGTGTGTGCTTAGTCGCTCAGTTGTGTCTGACTCTTGGTGACCCCATGCACTGTAGCCTGCCAGGCTCCTCTGTCCATGGGATTCTCCAGGCAAGAATAATGGAATGGGTTGCCATTCCCTTCTCCCGGGGATCTTCCCAACACAGGTATTAAACCCAGGTCTTCTGAATTGCAGGCAGACTCTTTACCATCTGGGCCCCCAGGGAATCCCAGGCAGGGGTAGCTCCCTGACAGTTGGTCACTACCTGCTGCGTGAATGCCTTAGTTTCGGGGCTTCTTAACTGTTTGGTATACTTGTTATCTTGGCCTTCCCTGGTGGCTCAGTGGTAAAGAATCCACCTGCCAATGCAGGAGATTGGAGTTCAATCCCTGAGTCAGGAAGATCCCCTGGAAAAGGAAAATTTCCAGTATTCTTCCATGGACAGGGAGGAGCCTGGCTGGCTATAGTTCATGGAGTTGCAAAAGAGTTCAACATGACTTAGAAATTAAACAGCAATATACTAGTTATACTAATCTTATTCATCTGTACTTTTACCATGACTTTTGCCCTTTCATCCTGGGTATGCTGAAAAGAAAGAGAGTAATTCACTCTCTAGTCTATAAATCTCATTAATTGAAAAAATAAATATGTGTATGTGTCTAGTATAATCCATCAGCTTTCTTGGCAGTCAGATTTTATGACTGGCTTTCATTGGGATCACCATTAGTTAACATTTCTAAGATCTTTTGCAACTTTTTACCATTAACTCAAATCTCCAATATTTTGCACTTATATATTTTATGTTTATTATCTTTAGTGCAGAAGTTTCTAAATTTATCTCTGTCAGGTGATATTTTGTTTATAATGATCAGTCTGGTCAGTATCTTTATTTTTTGTGAATTTTGATTATGAGGGATTTTTAAAAATATTTTCATTAAAGGAGTCATGACTAAATAAAAATTTGAAAGTATTGACAGGTTTTATGTAGTGCTCTATCTTTATTGATATGTACACTTATATATCTACAAAGATATATATGTGTATGTATGTGTGCTCGGTCACTCAGTGGTGTCCGATTCTTTGCAACCCCATGAACTGTAGCCTACCAGGCTCCTCTGTCCATGAAATTTTCCAGGCAAGAGTACTGGAATGAATGGACATTTCCTACTCCAGGGGATCTTCCAGACCTAGGGGTGGAACCTGCATCTCTTTCACCTCCTGCAATAGCAAGCAGATTCTTTACCTCTGCACCACCTGGAAGTCAAGTGATGAAATATAGTTTCAATTTGTATTTGTATTTGATATATTTTATGCCACCTTTCTTAATGTTTGTTTTGAGAAAATTTTATTATATAAGTATTGTTATATAATTTTAGTAATAAATAATTTCACTTTTTTCCTGGGGAACTTTCAGAAATTTAATTATCTGAAGATTACTTTACAATTGAGGGGTCATTTTGTAAATTTACAAGGCATCCCTTCTGTTGTTTTTATCAAAGTCATTGACCAAATTGTTGAATAGTATGGGAGATATATGATAACATTGATTATCGGTATTTTGAGTGCAGCGGGGGAGAAAAGGCAAATCTTATGCAGTGTGAGAGAGAGCTTGGAAAGCTTCCTAGAAAGGGAATAAGCTGTGGTAGAAATCAAAGTAGTAATGTACAGCTCAGAAAAATATGAAAATGGCATCGTGCCATTGCTGGTTTACCCACTGACAGTGCTGGTTTGAGGTGTAAGCCACACGCCACCAACATTCCTGGGGAGCGTGAATGCCTGAGTTTCATTAGCTTAATGTAGAAATCACTGAGACTTCAGAAATCTGCTGCTTTCAAATTCTTTCTGGCAGTGCTGATTTAAGGAAGCCATCTGAGTGAGTTAACTCTGTTGTGGTCAACAGAATATTTGATTTATTAGTCTCTGACATGAGAAGATTTAATACTGTAGAGGAGAAGTAAATTGTTAATTTTGTGTACAAGGAGAGGGTGCAGACTCTCAACTGCCCAAAGCAATGCAGATGTTGCTTTCCTCATGCATGCAGTGAGGTACAGACTGCCATGGAAGAGTCATTGCCTGATGTTCGGCATAAAAACAAACCCATTTTTCAAATGGGAAAGTTGGGGAAGAATTGGAGATTTTCATCCTCAGTGTTCCTTGGGGGTGTGTAGATTAAACACGGAACTGTTTGCTGATTCGTGTGCATAGTAAACAAGCAAACAATAGCAACATTTATATTTTAAAATGTTAGTTGAGTTCCTGCAATATTGGAGCAACTGATCATTGAAACTAGATAATTTCTCTAAACAGATGGAGTTGGAGGATTATTATTTCTTTTTGAAGTATAGGGGGTGGTTCAAAACTCCCTGATTGGAATGCTGTTCCAAGAGTAAGGGACAGCTATTTAAAGTTGCCAAGAGCTGAGTGGGTGAACAGTTCTAAGGAGCAGCTGGGAAGGACCTGGGAGAATCAAAGGAAACAGGCCCACTCATGTGTATAGGTGGAGAAAAAGACAGACACAGGATGGGGTTGTGTGTGACTCTAAAAGTAATAATTTTTGAAAGCTATGAGACTGAAAAGGATGATACTGTGAAGGTAACTCATCTCACACGCTAGTAAAGTAATGCTCAAAATTCTCCAAGCCAAGCTTCAATAATAAGTGAACCATGAACTTCCAGATGTTCAAGCTGGTTTTAGAAAAAGGCAGAGGAACAAGGGATCAAATTGCCAATATCCATTGGATCATCAAAAAAGCAAGAGAGTTCCAGAAAAACATCTATTTTTGTTTTACTGACTATGCCAAAGCCTTTGACTGTGGGATCACCACAAACTGTGAGAAATTCTTCAAGAGATGGGAATACCAGACCACCTGACCTGCCTCTTGAGAAACCTGTATGTAGGTCAGGAAGCAACAGTTAGAATTGGACATGGGACAACAGGCTGGTTCCAAATAGGAAAAGGACTACATCAAGGCTACATATTGTCACCCTGCTCATTTAACTTATATGCAGAGTACATCATGAGAAACGCTGGGCTGGATGTAGCACAAGCTGGAATCAAGATTGTGGGGGAGAAATATCAATAACCTCAGATATGCAGATGACACTACCCTTATGGCAGAAAATGAAGAAGAACTAAAAAGCTGCTTGATGAAAGTGAAAGAGGAGCGTGAAAAAGTTGGCTTAAAGCTCAACATTCAGAAAACTAAGATCATGGCATCTGGTCCCATCACTTCATGGCAAATAGATGGGGAAACAGTGGAAACAGTGGCAGACTTTATTTTTGGGGGCTCCAAAATCACTGCAGATGGTGATTGCAGCCATGAAATTAAAAGACATTTACTCCTAGGAAAAAAAGTTACGACCAACCTAGACAGCATATTAAAAAGCAGAGGCATTACTTTGCCAACAAAGGTCCATCTAAGTCAAGGCTATGGTTTTTCCAGTGGTCATGTCTGGATATAAGAGTTGGACTATAAAGGAAGCTGAGCATTGAAAAATTGATGCTTTTGAACTGTGATATTGGAGAAGACTCTTGAGAGTCCCTTGGACTGCAAGGAGATCCAACCAGTCCATCCTAAAGGAAATCAGTCCTGAATATTCATTGGAAGAACTGATGTTGAAGCTGAAACTCCAATACTTTGGCCAGATGCAAAGAACTGACTCATTTGAAAAGACCCTGATGCTGAGAAAGATTGAGGGCAGGAGGAGAAGGGGATGGCAGAGGATAAGATGGTTGGATGGTATCACTGACTCAATGAATATGAGTTTGAATAAACTCTTGTCTACAGCCATACCACCCTGAATGCGCCCGATCTCGTCTGAATAAACTCTGGGAGTTGGTGATGGACAGGGAGGCTTGGCGTGCTGCAGTCCATGGGGTTGCAAAGTTGGACATGACTGAATGACTGAACTGAACAGAATTAAAGAAAATGTTATATGATAAGCAAGCAAAAATGGAGTTTCCTGGTTTGGGGTGGAGTTGGGGTTTTCTGTGAAAGATGAGTGATCGAGAGACCAGAATTCAGTAAGAAAGGAGACAACCATACACTTAAACGGGACTCTGAATAATGCATTTTTGGAAAGGCTGCATTTTTCTAATCCACCATCATTTTACTGTAGGTCAATAGGAAGAAAACATCCACTAGCTAATTTCCTTTTTCAGGCTTTGTCTCACTCAGGAAAATCTATATTCTGAGGCTAAAGGCAGAACTCCCCAAGAGGTCATTACATGCTGACCTGTCACTTTAGGTGCAGTAAAACAAAGTTGGATGTACAAAGGTTTTTCTTCCCTCTCTTTCATTTTATCTTCAGATTCTGACAAAGGTCAGTTGTCTAGGCAAGTACAACATGCAGAAGTAGGCTCAAGTTGAATTGGTTTTTACAACATAACTCTTCAGAAGCATGGACTAACTGCAGTTTCTCAGTCTTTTTGTGGTACTTTTCCCCATGGTAGAAACTATGTCAGAAGATTTGATCAACTAGAACCAGAGCAACATGAACTATTTAAAGGTGAAATAATCCATAAGAGATCATTCTGTCCAAGATCTTTAATTCTGTGGTTAAGGAAAGAAGCACTGTAAGAGATTTACCTGATGTATAAAATAAGTTATTTTCAAGGAGTACCGGAACCTGTTTTCTCCACTCTCTTAACCCAGTTTTCTTTTTCAGGATTATTCCTTTTGAGAGGGGAACAAAACATTGTTGTGGAAGGTGTGGCCAGTGCTTAAAATCTCATTTGTTTTGGGTCTAGGAAATTTCAGAACATTTGGATGATAATGGATTCTTCTTTCAGTGTTAGAAGCTGTTCTCTTTTTTGCTTCTTCTGCTGTTGTTGTTATTATTATTATTACTCAACTTGTGCTAGTTGGTGGTATGAACATTAATGGGAAACAGGCAGATGATGCCTGGGTTCCAAGTGCCTTCCTAAGTATTTCCTAGTGCAGTTCAATACCGAATGATCAGATCATGCCACATTCCATCCGGGTTATTTCTTCCCTACTGAAATTCTTGTGATATTAAGGAGATTTAACTTGGGCTTCAAAGTTTTAGGCAAATCCAAATTCATATTGTTAAAGGATAAATTGAGGCATAGTAAACATTTTAAGAGTAGTCTTGAGCAAAAATCTATTTGAATTTTGCAGTACCAAACCAGAAGTGGTTAGGAGCCAAGCGGGGTGGCAGGGTGGGGTGAAATGTACAGAAGATGCAGAAGCACAAAAAGGAAATAATTTGATTAACTGTAGCTTAAAACCTAGTTGACTGTGATTGGCTGTGGTTAGGTTTCAACTTCTTAACCTTGACGTATGTACAGATGTAGGGTTGGGTTTGCTTAATTAGGCTACTGTATCATTAGAGCCACTGCAGTTTAAAAATAAGCCCCTTGTTTAATCAATTTAACAATACCCATTCATTCCACAACTTGATCGACCCTCAATAAATCACATAAAAAGGAAAATGAATAGTACCGACCCTCAGGTTGCTTGTGACCAAGAACCTATAAGACAATGAGAATAATTCTAAGAAAAACTAAGTAAATGCCAATATAAGTAAGTTAAACACTGTGAGATTAAATCTGGAAAGATCCCAAATATGAGAAAAAGTATACTGAGTCTAAGGCAACATCAGAAGTCTTCCTAAAGGAAGCTTAACTTTAAGCCTTTGGGGCATTACCATGGAAAACCATGACTTTCCATTAGAATAAAGATCCAGAGTCAGCTGACTTCCACATCAAGTTTGCCCTCCTGCTGCCTAGTCCCTTCCCCTCCAGAGGTGGATCAGAGTGTCTGCCTGTGGGGAGTTGCAGATGGATGCCTATGTAGCTGATCTTTTCCTTCCATGCTAGACTTTGATGATAAATCACTACTTTGGGAGAAACGATGCCCAACATCCAGGAGGAAAAGCTGCCTGGCCATAGGCTATTTTAGATCTGGCAGGTTGCATGCACTTAATAAACATCAAAGAAAAATAAGTGATGAAGCCCAGGAGAAAAGTTTCCTTCTTGTTTCCCTGTCCTTTTGGAGAAAGACAGTCTAGTTTTGACCTTGTCATTTTTCCAGTATCTACTGGTGTACGTTCTCCCTCTCATGTCCCAGGGTAATTCACAACTAAATGGAATTTTAGAACTCTTGATAGATTTTCAAAGGCTATTGATACTTAACTGCTACTTGCTATTTTTCGCCTGATAACCCAGTATCATAAGAAAATGAATCTCCTTTCAAAATTAAAATCACGATAAGTTCTTAAAGACAAATCAACACATGGAGAAGTAACAGAGTATTGGGAAATTAACAGTAAGATATTGAGTGCCTGCTCTGTACCAGGCTTTGTATACTAGTGATGAAGGCTTCCTTAAAACCCCCATCTTAACTAATTTTCTTAGTTCTAGTCAGAAATTGAACCACTCTACTCTGTACTGAAATGCAAGCCATCTTCCAGACCTTTTGTTGTTCAGTTGCCCAGTCGTGTCTGACTCTTTATGACCCCATGGACTGCAGCATGCCAGGTCTCCCTGTCTCTCACCATCTCCCAAAGTTTGCCCAAATTCATGTCCATTGCCTCAGGGATGCCATCCAGACATCTCATCCTCTGATGCCTTCTTCTTCTGCCCTCAATCTTTCCCAGCATCAGGGACTTTTCTAGTGAGTTGGCTGTTCACATCAGATGACCAAAATACTGTAGCTTCAGATTCAGCATCCTTAGCCTCAAGTAAATCCCAACTGCCCTCTTTTATAGGTGTGAGAGTCAGCTCCCTATGTTGCCTTCCCAGACTCTAAGCTTTACCATATAGAAATAGATAGCTATTCTGGGCCCTGTGGAATCTGCTTTTCAGAATCTACCTCAGATCCACTGATCTGAAGGCTAAATAACCTCTCTATCTTGCCTGTAATAGTTCTCACTGTGATACATAGGATCTTGTGTGTGTGTGTGTGTGTGTGAGTGATAAGTCTCTTCAGTCATGTCTGACTCTTTGCAACCCTATGGACCACAGCCAAGGCTTCTCTGTCCATGGGATTCTCCAGTCATGAAAACTGGAGTGGGTTGCCATGCCCTCCTCCAGGGGATCTTCCCAACCCAGGGATCGAACCCATGTCTCTTACCTCTCCTGCATTGGCAGGGTTTTTTTTTGTTTTGTTTTTTAACCACCACTAACACCACCTTGGAAACCCACTTAGGATCTTACACTAGCTCAAAGGCCCATCTAAAGTCATTCCTACAGAACACATCCAGGCTCCAGACCTGGGAATCTGTGAACCTCCTCCTGGCAAAGGTCCCTCTGATCAATTGGCTGACACTGAAGCATATTTGCTAGTTGATAGATAAGGCCAAAGAGATTGGATTTACCATTAGGTTGAGCTTGGCTCCTTCACCTTACATTTAAAATTAATATCTCCAGCTAATTTCTCTAGATGGGCATTACTATATAGGGTGCCATTCTATATTATATGAGCTCCTTTCCACAGCCAAAAGCAAGTTTTCCTCCTGTTTGGAAGCTCGAGTCCCCTTTAGACCTCTCTCTAAATTCCAATTTCTGCTTGTCAGTTTCCTCACAAAACTAACAAGACTGGCATGCCCTCAGCCCTGTGAATAATCCCATTCTTCCCCCAGGTATTCTTTGGTAATTCATTCTTCAAGACTTCCCTCCTCCCTCTTCTCTTGGAACCCATTCCTTCATACACAGCATAGAAGGTAATCACCCAGAATATCATCATGATAATAGAACACTGTGCTCATAAATTACCACCGGTACAGAGAGGACAGATTTCTTCTCTTGGAAATATGCAAAACCTTCTCTTATTCTGTAGGATTTTTTAAAATATTCATATTGTTTATCCTCAACTTGAAGTTTTTGAAATTAGAAATGCTTCATTAATTCTTTCAACTTTAGATGGACATGTCTAATGTTCCAGACATTATACTATCTGCTGGCATACAGAGTAAAACCTATCCTTGAAGAGTTCTCTATCCAGTAGTTTAAATAAGATATGAATAAATATCAAAACATAGAATATTACTGCGATGGTAGAGGAAGTACGAGATCTGATAGTGGCCTGCGTGAGAGAATGATTGATTCTGGCTGTATTCTTTAGAGAGCCTAATGTAATACCTTATGCTTATTAGGCTTACAGTAAATAGTTATTCATGATAATAATATGGCATAAGTAGAAATTCACAGAAGAGAGGAGGTGGAAAATCATCTTTCTTAGAACTGAGATAGATGCCAAGGATTGTGATGATAAGAATGCTTCTCGGTAATGGGTGGCTTTTATTATTAATACTAGCAATCACTTATTATAGTTATAAATTTCTGCCATTTATTGGGTGCACATTGTGTATCAGGTACCATGCTGTATTAATATATTTTTCTCATGGCACATTATTCAATCGTAACACAGTTCCTGGTGATTGGGTATTTTTCCTACTTTATGGATGAGAAAACAGAGGCTCAGTCAGACAGTGAATTCCTGAGCCAGAGTTATAATACTCTCTGTCTTTCACATTTCTCCGCTTAACCACTCTATATTATTATCAATATGAAGATTGGAGCCAAATATGTCGATACGTTTCAAAACAACTAATTATTTGAAACAGTTGTACCAATGCCCTAGGACTCTTTAGACAATTGGAATTGTCATGATGTGTTGTTCAGTTATTAGCAAAATTGAAATAGAATCTCTTAGAGGGAAGATGTATATATATATATATATATATAGTTTTAGAATCATTTCCCAGCAGTGTGGACTATTGAATACATGAGTGAATTTGCATCCAGTATTCAAACTTCTCCTGGCCTTACAAATGGTATAATAGTAAAGTGACAAACTATAAAACCAGCATTTAAATTTAAAACAGTACTTTAGTCCTTCATGAAGAGTTTATAAAACATTTCTTAGAAGTATTTTCACAGGCATTTCCTCAGTCAAGATTTGCACTTCATTTTAAATAAAGATTTCTTCCTATTGGATATTATCCTAGTCATTTACATTTATGTTTTTTTCATTTATTGCTTTTTTGTAAATTTGTGATCAAGGCTGTTATAATAAAACTTGTAACTACTTATAAGTATTCACTGGGAACATAATCTTATTCTCAAAGGATTAGGGTATAAACAAGGATTAGTGTCACTAAACACAATATGGGAGAATTGAGTGTTTAAAATGAGTAACAAATGTTTTAGAGATTTAAAATAAAGCATTTATTTAATAAAGAATTAAGCAAGTCTTGTATCCTGTTGTTGTTTAGTTACACTGCTTGTGAAGATCCCTTCGTTTTCTATACCCACCTCATTTTTTTTTCCAAATTGCACATTAATATTAGATTGCTTTGCTATGTATTGCCTTAATCAGAAAAGCATATGAACTTAAGCCAGCTGTGGGACTGCAGAGCATCTCAAAGATGCTATAAAGGGGACATAAACAAGACATTAGACCTCTCATTCTCTTTCTCTCTCTCTTTTTTATTGCCTAGCTCAGTGGTCTGTTTTATAGCCATGATGCTCTGTCTAGCAGTCAATACTCCACCTGCAAGCTAGTCTGATTCTCAGGGAGGTAGAAAATCTTTGACCGTGGGGTTGTACACAATAGAGTCTGTCTGTTTCTTTGTTATTTCCCCCGTCAGTCTCTCTGATATTAATTTTCCATCTTATTTTGTCTAGCCCTTCTCTGCAAACATTCCTAAGGAAGTATATATGTGTCAGAGTTAAAAAATAAAATAAAATGAAATGTATATGGGTCAGGGAAAGAAAGTGAGTACATTGACGTGGCAGAGATTTGCCCTGGTTCCCTCAATGTGTGAAACAAAGGGTCAGTTTTGAAGTCATCCTGACAATCTGGTGCCTGTCCATCTCCCTTCTCAACTTCCTCTAAACTGTGCCTTTCTCTCTCTTCTCCATAGTCCTTTTTCTTATTTTCATTTCTCTCTGTTCAAAGACATTACAGTATGGACATTTCTTCTTTTAACGAACACCTTTTAAATGTCTGTTGTATGACAGACACTCTGCTGGAATTACATCAATGAATAAGGCAGAGTCATCTTTGGGCCATATGGGAAAATATACATTGAGCAAATGACCCTACAGATTTTTATAAAGTTTCATGAGAGGGAAGTGCTGGAAGCAATACGTGTGTGAAGTCAGGTAGCCTTAGCGGAACATTGTAGTCAAACTGGGTCAGGACAGGTTTTCCTCCTAAAGTTACATGATCTGATCCTGAATTCCCTTCACAAACTTCAAGTTCACAATCACTTTTCAGAATTAACAGCTTTATTTTGTTGACAAAATTAGGAATCAACCATCTGCTTTTATTGTTATATCTTTCTCCCTTTCTGTCCCAATATTATAAATAGCCCTAAATCATTATATTCAATTACCAGCATCTACCTAGCAGATTCTCATAGGATTACTAGGTGACCATATGTGAAAATCACCCCAAAAGAAGAAAAACCAGTTATTAGGCCAAGCTTCTGTTGTTTGGGTAGCAGCCTATTGACAAGTGAATATTTACATGGCCAATCTCGCTTACTATATACTGAATACCTGTATTGCATGCTTCTCATTTCCTGTGTGCCTATGTCTAGGCACAGGCCTGTGGTCTAGCCTGTTTTAATTGACTCTTGAAACTAAGATTCCATGATTCTTGGCAGCTGTCTAGTCATAGAGTTACATGATAATGTCATTGAACTTGAACAATCAAAAAGAAAAACCCCGATTACTGCCGACTCTTCCTTTGTGTCTGTGCCTTACAGAGCTGCAATCTCCTTCTTTCCCACTTTCCATCACCTTTGTTGGGATAACACAAATGTCCAGACTTAACTGCTTTACTCATTCTTCATAAATCGGCCTTTCTAAAATGTGTATGACTTCTGTTGGATGTTTTTCAAACCATTTCTTCACTTACACATCTCGTAAATGTGTAATGAGAGTCAAATATGTGAGCAAGTGGCAGAATGCAGACTGGCCTGGTGAGACCAGGGGGACTGTGAGGGGTGGATATTGAGATAGTAATTGAATGTCTGCCCTTAACTCAGTCTTCCGTCTTTTGATAGATTAAGAAATTGTCTGTGTTTCACATGGTGGTTCTCTGGAGATGAACTGGCCCTAGGTTTTCATTTTAAGGATGTGAAAGCCAGAGAGGTTGTGTAATTTGTTAAGAGTTACATAGAGAATCAGTCATCAACCATGTAGAATTATTTCTGTCTACTATTGTTCTTTATGAATATTTCCTTTGCAAAGGGATGCATTGTTTTTATTAATTGAATTAATTGAATTTTTGTGAGCTAAATCTCTTAACTCATCCTTTCCTGAAAAATGAAGAACAGAAAAACTTCCTTTTCTCTGAAATCAAGTTGTTCTGAAACTTGTAGCATCAAAACTCAGTAAACCCACACTTCACCAGTGTTTGTGTAAATCTACCAACAGACCCTGAGTAGCTTAAGTATGTTATAAAATGTTATAAAGTTGAAGGGATCTTTGCTGGAAGGTTTTCTATAATTTCCCTATTTTTTTCTCCAATCCTGCTTCAGATTTTGGTGGAGCAAGTCTTAGAACTGCTGCCAGTAGAGCATGGAGGAGACAAATAATTTCGCCTTCATTCTAGATCATTAAAGTCTCAAATTTGCATCACAACTGATTCCCCCTTTTTCAGATATAAACAGTAGGAAATATTCTTATACTCTTTATATATCCTCAAATGTAATTTGTTAATGTGTTTTCTTCAGCTATTAATGAGATATTGGGTTAGCCAAAAAGTTCATTTGAGTTTTTTCTTTAAGATGGTCTGGCAAAACCTAAACAAATATTTTGGCCAACCAAATAATAGAAATGATGATCTTCTTTGGCCAACCAAATAATAAAAATGACGATCTTCTTCACCATTTACTTTATATCTCCCCCCTCACCAATACAGAGGGGTTATATATGTATCCAAATATTTAATTAATATTAAATTGGAGAATAGTTTTTTCCTAATATAACACCATCTCTAAAAATTTGATCTTTTTTTTTTGCTTTTTGCATATTATTTTGTTAACCTTAGATAATGTCTGGGGTTATTGTACTTAGATTATCTTTTAAGCTAAACTTTTCTTTGATCATTTGCTTTTTGCCACAGGACTTTGAAGGTAAAGCCTTGCTATAGCCAGCATCCTCTGGTCTGTACATAACAGAAGCATCTCTGAATCAGTTGGGGGGCTACCTGGAGGAATTTTTGTTCTCTGGAACTAAGACTATATAATTCTACTTCAAAAGGCAGTTGGTTAGTTTGTTTATTATTATATGTAAAGGGATTGTATTCATTGTTTTTTAATTCACAGCCTGCAATGGTTTCCTTTTTAAAAACTATTTAAATTTTTTTCGCTGTACTCCTAGATCAACCATCCCTCTTGTATCCTATAGTAGTTTTTCTGTTTTATTTTTTATTCTGACCTTTTACTGTGATGAAGACTTTTATTGTGTCACATTATTATTTACTTATCTTGGCACTTTCTTATACTTGAACTCTAGCTTTCCGCACCCATTGTTTATTGCTATAGTTGTCCAGTTTACCAAATTTTCAGTAAATAAGCCTACTTTCACATTCAATGAGATTTTAAAAGATACAGCTATTTCTTAACATTTTCTCTTGTACTTTAGAACCAGTTGAAATGGTATCTAATCTAAAAAGGTAGCATATAATTTAGTGATTAAGAGCTTTGGTATTAGACCAGCATTCAAATTCCAACTCAGAGACACACTAGCTTTATAATCTTTGGCAAGTTACCCTTTAAACTCTCTCAAAGAGTCAGCTTATTCATCTATAAACTGGTAGTAATAATAGCTAGTTATTAAAATCAATTTAATTCAAAGATACAATAAAATAATATTGCAAAGGATTTGGCCAGTATTTGGCACAGAATAAGAGTTGGATAAATTATTTTAGTTGTTTTTATTATTGACCAATAAGTTAGTCTAGTAGGAATAATTGTCATTAACTATGTCAGTTGTTCATGAACTAGCATGCAATTTGCCTTTAATGGCAGTGATGTTAAACTGATGTGTATTAAAATATGTTCAGAGTGGATCCAATATATCTTGAGTGTGAGCATATATATGGAAACTGTATCTATAGTTACTTACACTGGAGTATAAACAAGTTTTTGTACCCACAAAATTGCACTTATTTTTAGGGCACTGGTGTCAACAACCACCTCTTCAAAGAAATTATTTCTTTTGATCCATTTAGTAGCTTGATCCCAGCTGCATAAAAATAGACTTGCAGTATTTCATTTTTTTACAGACTGCTGATGGCTGCATTCCATAACTCAAAAATCTGTCAAAAGGAAGCTTCTGAAACTCAAAAGCTTTTACAGAAACTTGTTGCATTCACTAACATTCAAGCTGGAATGATTTGCAACTCATAAAATACATACTTTAAAAATATTTTCTCAAAATATTGAATGTGATACTTGATTCTACATTAGATACTAATTGTTATAATTCTCATAACATTATGGTTACCATTCAATCAGTAATAACATAGTTTTATGATGATGTGGCCACCTGATGCAAAGAACCAACTCGTTGAAAAAGACCCTGATGCTGGGAAAGACTGAGGCAGGAGGAGAAGAGGGCAACAGAGGATGAGATGGTTGGATGGCATTATTGACTCAATGGACATGAGTTTGAGCAAACTCAGGAAGATAGTGAAGGACAGGGAATCCTGGCATGCTGCAGTCCATGGGGTTGCAAAGAGTCAGACACAGCTATATTGACTGAACAACAGCATGATGATTTTTAATATTTTCTCTTTGGCCAAATGGGATCAGTCACTCCAATAAGGGGAATATGCCCAGGAATACTATGTGTATGTGGGTGCTACAGTTGATAATAGTAGCCTCAGCAAAACTGTTAGTTATAATAGTGAGTGCTTTGATGACTTGGAGAAAACTTTCCAACTCTCACACTCATGTCTATGAATTTATTTATAAGGTTGAAAGTTCTGTGTCAGATTGTGGTACTTATTACTATTAAACTTTAGACAAAGAACATATCAATCGCAAAGTAAACAGGCAGATAATGAGAATCCAAATGTATCTATCACCCAGTTCTGACAGTTATCTAAAAGATTGACATGGTTTTATCTATAAGTTAAACTCCCTCAATTTCTACCCTCTGACTTGATTGTTTTCAAGCAAATCCAGGACTGCCTCATTCACCTGCAGATACTTCAATATGAATTTATATATATGGATGGATGGATGTATAGACAAAAAAAAAAAGACAGAAAACTATGACCACAGTAACTTTGGTGCTATTTTGCTGATGATATCACAGCTATGACCTAAAAATGTCTTGAGTACTATTCTTCCAGGATTCCTATCCCCCCAGGATTCTCGAGAATAACACAAAGTGCATGCCTAAATTATTTCCATGCAGAACTCTCTAGAAAAAATAGTTAAAACACCCAACATGGACTTGAGGCCAAAGTGAAATCTCTCTCACAAAGCTGAATCTCTTATCACTATCATTCATAGATCTTTCTGCAAGTGAGAATATGGGGACTGGAAAGGAATGAGTTTACTTAGCCATCAATTGCCAGGAGTAGAAGAGAAATATCAAGAATTTCCAACCTAAACTTAGAGCTTTCATTTACTTAGGAAAGGAAAAAAAAAAACTTTGACCAAACCTAACTCCTCCAGCAAATTTGGAAAACTCAGCAGTGGTCACAGGACTGGAAAAGGTCAGTTTTCATTCCAATCCCAAAGAAGGGCAAAGCCAAAGAATGTTCAAACTACCACACAATTGCACTCATTTCACACACTAGCAAGGTAATGCTAAAAATTCTCCAAGCCAGGCTTCAACAGTATGTGAACAATGAACTTCCAGATGTTCAAAGTGGATTTAGAAAAGGCAGAGGAACCAGAGATCAAATTGCCAACGTTCGTTGGATCATAGAAAAAGCAAGAGAGTTTCAGAAAAACATCTATTTCTGCTTTATTAACTACATCAAAGCCTTTGACTTTGTGGATCACAACAAACTGTGGCAAATTCTTCAAGACATGGGAATACCAGACCACCTTACCTGCCTCCTGAGAAATCTGTATGCAGGTCAGAAGCAACAGTTAGAAATGGACATGGAACAACAGACTGGTTCCAAATTGGGAAAGGAGTACATCAAGGCTGTATATTGTCACCTTGCTTACTTATATGCAGAATACATCATGTGAAATGCTGGGCTGGATGAAGCACAGACTTTAATCAAGTTTTGCCAGAGAAATATCAATAACCTCAGATATTCAGATATCACCACCCTAATGGCAGACAGTGAAGAAGAACTAAGGAGCCTCTTGATGAAAGTGAAAGAGGAGAGTGAAAAAGTTGACTTAAATCTCAACATTCAGAAAACTAAGATCATGGCATGAAGTCCCATAACTTAATTTGGGCAAACAGATGGGGAAACAATGGAAACAGTGACAGACTTTATTTTTCGGGGCTCCAAAATCACTGCAGATGGTCACTGCAGCCATGAACTTAAAAGACGCTTGCTCCTTGGAAGAAAAGCTATGACAAACCTATACAGCATATTAAAAAGCAGAGACATTACTTTGCCAACAAAGGTCCATCTAGTCAAGGCTATGGTTTTTCCAGTAGTCATGTATGGGTGTGAGAGTTGGACTATATGAAGAAAGCTGAGCATTGAAGAATTGATGCTTTTGAACTGTGGTGTTGGAGAAGACACTTGAGAGTCCCTTGGACTGCAAGGAGATCCAACCAGTCTATCAAGGAAATCAGTCCTGAATATTCATTGGAAGGGCTGATGCTGAAGCTGAAGCTCCAGTCCTTTGGCCACCTGATGCCAAGAACTGACTCACTAAAAAAGACCCTGATGCTGGGAAAGATTGAAGGTGGGAGGAGAAGGGGACGACAGAGGATGAGATGGTTGGATGGCATCACCGACTCAATGGACATGAGTTTGAGCAAGCTTCAGGAAATTGGTGATGGACAGGGAGGCCTGGCATGCTGCAGGCCATGGGGTTGCGAAGAGTCGGACACGACTGAGAGACCGAACTGAACTGAACTGACCTCTTCCATGGGCTTCCCTGGTAGCTGAGCTGATAAAGAATCCCCCTGCAGTGCAGGAGAGCCCAGTTCAATTCCTGCATCAGGAAGATCTGCTGGAGAAGGGTTTGGCTACCCACTCCAGTATGCTGGCCTGGAGAATTCCATAGACAGAGGAGCCTGGCAGGCTACAGTCCATGGGGTCACAAGAGTTGAACACAATTGAGGGACTTTCACTTCACTTCAGCTCTTCCATAAGGTATGCCGTGGCTCATCAGGTCCCAGGTCCAGGAGTTTCCATCATAAAGGAGAATGTGTACTCACAATTCTTACTTACCACCCAAGAGTACGCACTCACTTAAAACGTAGTGTGGAGAATCGATAGAAATGTGGTCAATTGGATCAGTGTGGTACAGTCAGAAATTCTCAAAGTGTATTTTGGGCAACCTTGGTGCTGTGGGATGTTAATAGGTGTCTGTAAAAGGGGAGAGGGTCTTGAAACCTGAAATGTGTAACTTGCAGTGGGGATCACCAAGAACAGATGTGGTAGGGGATGTTTTTGAAATGTATTTAGCTGTCAGTCTTTTTATCTTCGCTGAACACTTGCTAGGTTTAATGTTCATCTTAACAGTCTTAGGCGAATGTTGATGTAGAAAATCAAGACTGGAATAGGGAAAGAGACTGACTTTTTCATTTTGTCCATTTTCTAGGTTTAAATTATTTGCATGATTGTTGCTATATTATTGAAGTTTGGGCTGTGAGTATATATTGCAAGGAAGTGGTTTGCGGAACTTGTATTCTATTTATTTATTTATTTATTTATTTATTTTTGCCCTCATCTTAGACTGTTTTTACCTCTGGCTTAGAAAATCTCAGACAAAAACAGGTAATAGAGAAGAATAAGCAAAGTCAGTGAATTAATCAAGGGAAAATTACATAGTTATAGGAAAATTAAAGAGATTTTTATATCTTGATTCTTTAATATATTTATTTATTCATTGGCCATGCCACACAGCTTGTGGGATCTTAGTTCCCCCACCAGGGACCAAAAACATGCCCTCTTGTGTTAGAATCATGGAGTCCTAACCACTGGACCTCCAGGGAAGTCCTGGAACTTTTATATCAAGTTAACCTGACAATACTTGTTCTGACATTTGAAATAGAAAAACTATATTCTAAGTCATCCTTGCTCATCCTTGCTCAGATTTTATAAATCTGAGGTGTTCCATTCTTTGTTTCTGACTCAACCTGTGGAAAAATGCCAGATTTTTCACATAAAAAAGAATATATACTGTGTCTCTTTTGTTAATTTCAAATATTTTATTTATGTGAACCTCATTACTGTTAAATATGGAACTACAACTGCCTAGAGTTGGGTGTGAATGGCCCAACATCATGCCTCTGGCTCTATTGCCTTTCAGGTGGGAAACTTCTGAAAAAGTCATTAACCCCAATCCTCCCAGTTAGATAGTAAAATATTATGATCCTCCCCCCCAAAAAGAAAGACGGTGTGCAAAATACCCACCAGGGACTGTTTAATCATGGACTAATCAGGTCACAAGTGGGGCATCGTTTTCAGAATTTGATTGTATGTTTGTTAAAGAATATTGATAAACGGAAATACACTCTTTCCAGCTCTAAATGTACGTGAGTCTAGAATGGCAACTTTGGGGCTGTTTTGATCAGAGAAGCATGGATTCTTGGGAATATAACTATCATCTTCAAATATTCCTGAGTAAGCAAAATCGCTTTATTTTTGTGGCTTGAAAGGCTGTACTTGGCCCTTTGTGAGAAAATATAAAATATACAGAGATATTAATCCCTTTCTAATTATTGGAGCTTTGAACCCTGGTAGCATGAATGGTCATAAGCTATTAGTTATCTGAATATTCTAGACAGAGGTTGTTGCATGCTCTCTACCAGAAATATTACCCAAGGATAATATTAACTGGAAGTTTGGGATTCATGACCTTCAACTCTATTCTTCTTTAGTTATAAAAATATTTTATAAATTACAGGTCTAGCAATAACTCTCCCAACTACATTGAGGAACATTTTGAGAGTCTGATAAAATTATGGATCCTGTCTCCACAAAAATGCACAGATGCACACAAGCAATTTGCATACAAGTTTGAAGATTCTTGGTCCCCTTGATGCTTATTCATATATCCCAGGAAAAGAATCTGATCTGTAATTTAATTAACTTTGCAATTCTGAGTGAATTGCTTAACCCATCTAGGCCACAGAATCTTCGTAATTAGGGTGTAGTGAATAGAGATCTTTAACGTAGACAGATCTTTACATTCTTACATACACACACATATTTGATGTTCTGTTCAAAAGCAATTCTTGAGTATAAGACTCATCCTCAGTAGGAAAAAATGGAAATGGAAAGCAGGGGTCTTCCCACACTTGAAAAATTGAATCCTAGAGATTAGAAGCGGTAAAGCCTCATGTCCCTATTGGTTTGGACATAAACTTGTTCTCAAGTCTTGATTTCCAATTTTATCTTTTGTCTATTTGTGATAATAAGACAAGAGCACAGAAGGTGTGTGTGGGAGTTAGACCTGAGTGAAAGATGAGGAGTGTCTTTTGCAATAAAAGACAACTGGAAATCATGGGTGACTGGGTGAGTCCATCTTATAGCTCATTAATACTGCTCATAATTGGCAGAGATCATTGCTGAGTTTATCCTTATGAAGTAATTATACATGCATACATATGCAAACCTATATGTACATATAGAAGTGGAAATGATTTCCATTAAATCAACTTTAGGAGGAGAAATAGAGACCAGCATTTCCTTACTATTACAGTACAGGTTTGTTCTATGCTAGCCCTTCATAGTTGGAGAAGGAAATGGCAACCCACTCCAGTGTTCTTGCCTGGAGAATTCCAGGGATGGAGGAGCCTGGTGGGCTGCCGTCTATGGGGTCACACAGAGTCAGACACGACTGAAGCGACTTAGCAGCATCTGCAGCAGCAGTCCTTCATAGTATGGTCTATCTTCAATCCAAAAAAAGACTGTCTTTTTTTTTTTAATTTTTTTATTGAAGTATAGTTAAATTACAATGTTAATTACTGCTGTAAAAGTGACTCAGTTATACATGTATATACATTATTTTTCATATTATTTTCCATTATGTTTTATCACAGGAAGAATGTCTTTAGTAATCTCAAAAATACCATAGGGGATAATTCTCAGTGTTAGTAAGTTAAGTGTTGAACAAAGGAATTAAGTAGAAAAAAATTAAGTAGAAAATTCATTAGCACTTTTGAATTCCAGTTCATCCAAGTAAAGGAGTTTTTGGAATAACCCTCCTTCTTTCCCTCCTAACTCTTTTTTCATGCTCCTCTTCCTTCACTGTTGTCTTTTTCCTTCTTATCATAAACAAATTATTTATGGTGCACTCTAGGAAGTGCCTAGTTTTAATAGAAAAAAAAATTTAAAGAAGATACAAAGTACCATCTGGGCAAGACATCAACCCTCAAGGCATTTACTGTCTAGTGGCTGACAGAGGACACGCTGAGCAAATCATTGTTTCTTTGTTTCTCATAAACACATATGGATGGACATGCCAAGAAGCAATATCTTAACAGCAGTGCCAGACATCTACAAGCACCTGCTCTATTCAAGGCTTTGGGCTGGCAAATATTTGTGACCCTAGTGTCCAGTCATTTATTATGAACGCAGATTCCTGAGCACAACCTCAGAAATTCAGTAAGTCCTGGGTGAAGTACAACTTTAAATCATGGTTTCACAGGAAAGTTCTGTGAGTAGTTGGCTGACTGTATTTTGAACAGAGACCTGTTTATGAAATGGAGAACCAGAAAAACATAAGACATAGACCCTACCCTGATGAAGCTAGAGTCTAGCTGAAGAGATAATCTGTGTACATGGAGAAGAAGAGCTCCATGGCGGCTAAGGTTGTGATAAATCATGGCTGAAATAGTGGAGGAAGTAGAAACTGAGGAGAGTCTTCAATAAATAGAATAAATACCTTTTATCAAGAGTATGTTTATCTTTGCCTGTTAGCCATGGCCATCATTCTTTTAATACCTTTCTTTTGGCCTTTTATCTGCATTCTCTAATTTGTTTAGTTCTTACATCAGAGCTCACCGAAATGAGTAGGAAGAAATACTGGCCAACACTTCTAGTAGCAACCTGTGGGAGTTGTGGGTCAGTGGTTATTTCAGTATCACCTCCAATAGAAATGCCAGTCTGCCTAAGATATGTGAGTGTTTGAAGCCACAGGAAATGTAGAGGGGAGTCATAATCAGAAATCACAAAGAACATCAAACACTGGCTACTTTTTTCAGATTAAGCATACATATAAGGTAGCTGTGTATCAATTCTACCAGAATATGGAAGACAAGTAAATCATGCTATTAAATTTATTTGAGCCTATGTATTTGGGATTATAGAATTTGTTTATCCTCCTGTAACATCTACCCAGGTCATCTGATGAAAAGATAAGAATTTGAGTCTAATTGAGCACTGATAAAGCTCTTGATGCTTATGATCAAGTAGAGTGTGCATTGTTATTACACTTAGTCAGAAGTTGATAATTTGGGTGGTACAGTCTACTTGCAACAGAGTCCAACGGAAATTTCAGAGAAGATACATAATATAGTAAGGTAATAGGTGTTTGTTTGGTTTATTTCACATGTGCCCTTTTACTTGTGTCTGCAGTTGCCATGATTACTTCACCATCCACCTTTTTCTCAGATCATTTTGACCTTGCCCTTCTATATTCTCCAATGAGGTCTCCTCTCTTCTCCTATTTTAGACTATTTATTTTTAGGCTTCCAAACTATGCATTCTCAGTTTCTTAGCGTGGCTATGCATTCTCAGTTTCTTAGCGTTAGAATTATTTTGTCTTACATGTATTATGGTACTTCCCTCCTGCACCCCTTCCTAAAGAACATGGAGTACATTTCCTGGAACTAAGGACATACGACTGAAGATATATAAAATAACAATTATGTCTACTTTTTTCTGGATCACTACCTAGCTCCCCAAGAAGGTACTTGGAGATGAGGTACTTGCCTAATGAAGTATTAGGCAAGTATACAGCAGGCAAGTATACATCAACAGTATACATCAGAGGGTAGCCTTTGTGCTTCTTCTTGATAACTCTTGCTTAAGATCCTACTTCAGTTTCCTTGGTTAACGATTAGACCTAAAGCTCACTTTATTATTTCTCTCAAGTTCCATTATTTCTTTAAGGACATGCCCACAGGTAAGATCCCAGGACAGGGGAACACATCAGAAATTACCTTGTGGAAATGCAGATTATTCCCAAATTCCCACTTTCTGAAATGTTCTTTCTGAACTCTTCATTTATCTTAGTGCTATAATCTGCTTCTTTATTAATCTGTTTCCATCTATTGTCTCTTTCTCTAGCCGCAAAGCCAATGAAGCATACCTATCAGATGGTAAAGAACCTGCCTGCAATGCAGGAAACCCAGGTTCAATCCCTGGGTCAGGAAGACCCCTGGAGAAGGGAATGGCTACCCACTCCAGTATTCCTGCCTGGAAAGTCCCATGGACAGAGGAACCTGGCTACTGTCCATGGGGTTGCAAAGAGTTGGACATGACTGAGTGACTAACACTTTCACTTCATTTTCATGGCTTTTCTGAGCATCTGGTCATTCCTTTTGTCAATGTATCTTTTAAAATAGGAACTCAGCATGTCAAACCATATTCCATATGTGTTTTATGTAAAGTGTGGAAAAAAAGAACTACATCCTTCAATTAAATTCATGCTGTTTTTTATAACAGTTGCATCAAACTGTTGTCTATGATTACTTTTTTGTTCAGTGAAAATCTCATGGTACTTTTTTAAACTAAGAACTACAGAATCAGGTTTCCCTCATCCTGTGCTTGTTCTACTGATTTTTCTCAAAGCCGCATGCAAAATTTTACATTTATACATGCTAATTTTCCCTACTCTGAAGCATATGGTAGTCTGTTGAAGAGGGTGCCCTGCCAGTTGAAATGTATTTTATGAGCTCTACAATAATTAAAACAATCTTCACTCTTCTATGGACCATCTAGACTCTTCCTAGATAAATTCAATTTTTATTTGCTTAAATAATATCTACATAGAAGAAGAACAAAACCCAGCTGTAAATTCTTATCTAGGGCTTCGAGGACTGTAGAAAGCAATGACAAAGACATTCTTTAGTAGGTGATATAACTATTGATCTTGTGCCACAGTGGTTTTCTGGCTGCCCAAGTCAACAACGTGTTGCTTCTATGCATTTAATCATGGTGTGGTGCCCAAGAGTTAGGGCAATTGAAACTCTTTAGTCAGACAGGTAATTGCATGTGTACATCAAAGTTAATAGTGGCCTTCTAGAATGATAGAATATTAAATGCAAGGGAATTGTTTGGATCAATATTTGTTTCTTGAAAACTTTATAAACAGCATTTGCCAAATAGGTGGTAAGCACCTGGTCAATAAGCATGTCTGAACTGCTTTGAAACCCTTTGAGTATGAAACTATATTAACTGAAGTAAGACTCATTCAGTTCCAATTCAATCCTATCTACAGGGTAGTTTCTATAAGTCAAGGTGTATATTAGCCTTTTATGGACTTCAAGAGAGGCCTGGGATGAGTCCAGTTCAAGATAAGGAGGCAGTAAGCTCAAAGACTCCTTTCCTCAACTAGAACCAAACCCCCAAATGTTTCTTTCTGTATGAGATCATGGCCTGATACACATCCTGCTATAGAGCAGGTACTCAGTAAATATTTGTTCAATTAATAAATTATTTGATACTTTAAGGAATAAATGGAAAAATAAATGTATATCAGCTGCACCTACTCACATTTGGTATACTGACTGGGAAGATGAGTTTATTACTAATAATCCCACTTCAGAGACTTCCTGATTGAGAATATGTCTTGGCAGGTTCTAGTTCCTTATTTCTAGAAAATAGAATGTTCTCTTCCTTTTCCCTGGCATGCTTGGGAAGGACAAAGAGAGAACACTTCCCTTCAGGCCCAAAACATTCTTTACTCAAAGTCATTTTCTTCTTGTTCAAGGGCCTTAGATAGCCTTATTTCTCAATTATTATCTCTAATAGGCCCCTGTATTAAAGCAACTACCTTTCTAAAATGCATGTGCTTCTGGAGAAACCCAAAGCATAGCCTGACCCATTAAAAGCATAGTTCTGGACAGTATGTTATTGACTTTCCTTAAGAATAAATGTCACCCTGAGTCCAACATGGCTAACCAACTCACCTAAATAATCATCCTTACCAGAAATTAGTTATATATTAGACATGTATTTACTTCCCCAAACTGATAACCTGATTTACACTGATTTAAACAGAAGATCATTTAGTTTTCATATTTAATAAGAAGCTTAGAAGTAGGTGAGGTAGGGCTAGTATAACTCCAGTAGAATTATGTCAAGTATTTAGACCTCTTCTTACTTCTCCATCCTTAGAATATGATTTTGACCTCATGGTCTCAGAATGGGTATCTTCCATAAGCAGTGATTCTGCATTTTGGACAAAAGGAGTAAGATTTTGTGGCACAAAGAATGAAAGGACATGCTGTCCAAGTCTGTCTTTGTAGAAAACCTTTCCCAAGAACCTCCATTTATATTCCCTCAAGATTAACGGGGTCCCAAGGACACTCTGACTATCGGGAAGTTTGGGAAAGCAAGTTTCTTAATGGGACGTTTTGGCTTTCTATGTACTTTATTCCTTCCTACTCCCAAAAAACAGGTCTTTCAATTTGCCAGGAAGATGGCAGAGTAGATAATGAGTACAAATTAGAAGTATCTGCTACAACTGCCTTTCTAAGCTTGATCTATAATCCAAGGACTGGGCTGCCCCTAAAAACCATAGGGACTAAAGTCACTGAATTTTAACGTGAATCTTGGTATTCCCATGTAGATACTACCCAGTAAGTCATAAGAAACTATTGGGTTCTTTAGAACCAGATCTGAGTCTTATTATAGTATTTTTGTGCTATTTTTTTTAATCTGGAAAATTATAACCTATTTTCCATTCCTTGACCTGTTAGTAATACAACTCTTGATTTTTTTTTTTTAAATTCCCAGTTTTGGAAACCCAGTGGATTCAAACTTCATTTGTCCAACTAATCTGTTTTTAATCTATTACTGGATTGAGGGGTTTTTACTGGGTAAAAATAATATCATTTATTGCTACAAATTCTGCTTATATCAACCACACTGGACAACTTCAAACTTCTTCTAAGACTGTATGAATGTAACAGTCAAATTTTATCCTACTGGATTGTACTCTTCTGTACTCTAATTTGATTTCTCTGTATAGTTCCTTATTCTCTTTAATTTTCACAAATAATTCCCAAGTTTATACAGATTATTCCACCAAGTTAGAAAATATCACTCCATTTATATATAAAACAAGAAACATCTATGTTAATATACTTGTTCTTTTGCTTTTAATGTCTCTATAGGCTATTGAGTTCAAAACTACCTTAGCATCACTATTTTGACAAAGTGGAAAAAGGATGATTAAAATAAAAGTTAGAGCTTTGTTTACTAATCATCCACCATACCCCAGGTGTCTGTTAATAGTACGAAATGTAGGATTCTAGGCAAACTGGGTAACTGAGGAATATGTTGAGATAAGTAAGATTTTGTCACAACCTTACTATTTAGCTACAGGAAATTTCTGTTTTTAATTATCTGATATAACAGTCCTTAGTATAGAAAAAGTGCAGCTTCCTTAAACATGACTCATGAGCAATAAACCTTTAAAAAAATGAGCTGTGAAAACAACCTCATGATTTTACTTCCCATTTTATACATATAACTGTTGTTTGCCTCTATTAAGACTATGCCCTACTCCTCCTTGAATGTAAAAGCATTTTAAAGTGATTAAGATTTTCACATGATATTCAAGAGCACAGTTTTATGCTTCAAATTTTCTCAAATCTGAATGCAATACTGACTGATGGCAGTAGTTATTGTTGTGAATCCAAAAAGGAAACCAAACATTTGCTGAAACTTACATAGTTTTCAATTTTGTAATGCTAGCAAATGTGAGCTGCTTCAAAATAAAAATCACCTATATTTTCCCTAAAGAATAAAAGAAAAAAGCCTCACATATCAGTTCAAAGTCTTCTTTGTTAAACTTATTATCTTTAGTTTGTGTTGTGGTTTAGTTTATTATTATTATTATTATTATTTTATATGCTGTGTGAAGGTTTGCTCAAGGCTGTAAATATAAATGAGGGCTTTTTAAAATCTGTTTTAAAAAGATTTAAAATTGGCTGATTGGCTGAGAGGGTTTGTGTTTGGGGAGCTCTTGCAATTTCTCTAGAGACTATGTAAATTGAAAAAAAAAAAACCAGAATCACTTGAAAAAATAGCCAAAACTGTGATTTAACAGTACAAAAGAGGGTACTGTCTAATCCCTCAAGTAGGAAATTGCTTTTCTTCATGACCCGTTGGTTTCATACTGTTTCTGGCTCCTACTGTTGAAGGAGAAAAGACCCATCTTTACTCTTTTACTATGTCTGTTTTCTAGCCTCTGAAAGGCCTGGCAGTAAATAATCATTGAAATGAGTAAATTTTAATAATAGTAGTAAAATGCATGACTGATAAGATCTACAAGTCTCATTTGGACAACCATGATTACTCTTCCAAGATAGGAGATAATATTATATGGGAACCTGAAATGAGAAATTAAGAATTTGGCTTAGTGCAGCAATGAGGATGTGACTTCTCTGTGGCTTGTCTACATGCTACTATAAATGTTAGATGGAATGAGATAGCACATGATCCCAAACTGATGAATTTCTGAAGTAGGCAGGTATTTCTGCATTATACTTTGATTTTTTTTCTTGCCAATAATAAAGGATACAGATTATGTTTGCAGCTGATCTTCCATTGACCATTGAAGTGTTCAATCAGAATTTAATCTGCTTTTTGCTATGCTAGGAAGTAGCATTATTTTAAAGCAAACCACTGTGAATTGGACTAACACTGTCCCATTCTCAATATCTGGCTCCTAAATTTCATTAATGAGTGGTATTTTACATTGCACAGAAAATTGCACACTATTATATAGCTTCATTCTTAAAAATTAGAACAGCAAATCTGGTTTTAATTATTTAAGGGTGATGGTAGATAAAACATTTCTTCTTTCCATTTGGATGTGAAACATTCACTCAAGTCTAGAAGTGTTTCTTGTATCTCTTTGATTAGGTGCCTAAAGCAATCTGAGGGTAAACCAGTTCATTTGAAAATAATATACAAGGCAGTCATCGTGTGTGCATTTAAAAAATTACCAGATATGCTTTGTTTTAATACCTATCATGTGTTAAATATTGAAGACGACACCATATGCCTAATGAAAGCTTCATTAGGAAGACATTAGTAGATTAATTCCACTCACTGGGTGGTTTATTTTATTTAGAATGCAATAAGGTAAGTTCATTAGTTTGCAGACGTAGTGTTTTCTACTGTACCTTCACACAACTAGGAACAATTCCACAGAGGTCCACAGATCTACTAACACCTGTCAAGATAAACACACAAGTCTCTGGGGGAATCATCTCAGCAACAGAACAGAGAAAAGCTGAGGAAAGTAATTCTTTCGTGAGAGAAAAAGAAGACAGTTGAAAAAAAGAAAAAACTGATTAATGATTTTTGGAAATGCCTCTCAGAGGTCATATATTTTTATACAAGTACCAAAAAATATATTCTATATTTTCAGAATAAACATTTTGGAAAATATACTACACATTTGGAAATAAATATAAATATCCTAAGAGATTTGAATGGAATGATCATTTAATCTGAATTGAGCCACTGGAAGTTTTCCCAAAACCTATAGCTAAGTCTCTCATCCATCCCAGAACAGGTATATTGGATTATAAGTTTTGCTATAGTGATATTATTTGAATGGTTATAGTTAAAATGCTGCCAGTATTTCCATTATAAAACCCTATTTTCAAGGATTTATAAGTTGGCTATAAATGTTTGCTTCGCAATTCAACTTGGCAGCAAGCAACTTTGCTTGGTGGTATTTTATTTTCCTTTTACATAGAAGAGGAAAGACAGACATCTGTATACAACATCAGCAGGAAAATGACAATGAGTTCCATTATTCTTCATAACCAATTTATCATTCAAACTGAAGTTTAACCTAAATTTCTTACATATTTTAGGCAATGAACGAGCTCATCAAAAGCCTGCAAGGATAAATTGAAGAGGGTTTGTTTCATTTCTTTTGTTTTTTGGTTTGTAAGGCATTTTTTAAAACTCCTACATATGGAGATACATTTAATCTGTTATTTTGATATTCCATTCATTCAGCACAATGATAGTATAAATATACTATTACATACCTCAGGCATTTTTTTTTTTTAGGTATTCATGATAGTCTATACTTGAGAGAGTTTAGCAAATAACTGACAGAGTTCAGAAAATTTTCCAACAATTTTGTAGAAGAATAAATGAGCTATTAAAGAGACATAGGAAGGAGAAAAGATAATCTTTTTACTAAGAGAATTGCTTGAGCAGTGGCAAAAGAAGTGAAAAAATATAGTGTGTTTAGGGAAGAGAAGTTCATGTGGCTGGAGCCTAGGATGTTTGTGGGGGAACGTGGCAGAAGTTGAGATAAAAATAAGACAGAGGCAGGATGGAGGCAAATTTTGAAGGGCTTAATATGCCGTGGTAAAGAACTTTGAATTACCTGGAACACCAATCTTTGTAGTGGGTTAATCACACTAACTTAACTGTAGTGCTAACTTCAAAATATCACTCTTACAAAGTGCGTAATCTATTTGTCCCAAATTGGACGGTGATTAGATTATAGATCCCAGACAAACCTATTTAGAGATTCAGTTCAGATTGCATGATTAAATTCTTTTCAGTGAATTCAAATGGCAACATATGCTCCAGAACATATATCCATAAAGATAGATCAGATTAGTTTATGCTCCAAGTACTCCAGCGTTCAGGAAATTGAACTCATGGTATGGGTATGATGTCTGGTTCTCGATTTGAATATCTCTATTTACTAAGAAATTTGCAAATTACATCTCAGTTTTTATATCACCCTAACTTGCCTTATAGTTGTCCTTCAACTCTAGTTCCAGTCTCAACAACCCCATGCTGCTTTCTTCTGCAGCGATGCATGTATATGACAGACTGCCACCGCTGATGCAGGTGACAGCTCCTAGGATGTCAGTTTTTGACACTGATCTTTCCTGTAGCTGATGCTGGTCAGATTGAAAACTTGAAATGCCAGGACCTGAAAGGGACTACTTTTTTTCTTTTCTTTCTTTAAATGGTACCTGACTATTTGGATGATTAAGTTTTATAGGGAAACAAGCATTCTCACCTGCATAAGGCCACATGGCTAATAAGTTAGTAAAGTCAGATTCAGAGTGTCATGGCATGCAGTCAGTCCTCTAAGAACTCAGTCCTGCCTCTAGCCACTGGCTAGGCTAACTGAAGAAGAGCTCAAATTCAAAAGACGAGAGAGAAAAGAATAGTTTTTTCTAAGTAGAATGAAAGGAATTTATAGTTACATGTTGTGAAATGAGAACATCTAGGTTTATAAGGCAGACATCTTGACGTCTTTAGAGAATGCTTTAAAGAAGAGATCTGGGAACAGCACTGCTGTCTATGTTTAGAGTACACAGCCAGAGAGGCGAAGTTACTGGTAAGGAGTTTAATTAGAAGGCCCTCCCGGTGTTGGTTAATAAAACCCATGTTAAAGACTTTGACATTCAGACAGAGCAGTGGTTCTGAAAATCTAGTTCCCCTGGGCCAGCAGTATGAGCATTACCTGGGAACTTGTTAAAAATGCAAATTATCAGGCCACTGTACAGATCAAGGGAATCAAAAGCAAAGCAATCTATGATTTAATAAGCTGTTCTAGTGGTTCTCAGACACACTAAAGTTTGAGCATCACAGTTTTAGAGAAACAGAATCATGGAGGTGGCTGAACTTGACTGAGTGGGCAGAGTCTGAAATTGGGCTAAATTAAAAATCCTGTTACAGCTCATTATTGGTATGTCTTTAGTAACTATCTAAAATACGTACATGTGAGTAAGTGGCAGTAACTTATATTTAGTGCTTAATATATTTTAGAGGCTGTTCTATTTCATTACACAGTGTCATAATCATTTTACAGACAAGGAAATGGGGGTAAGGGTACATTAAACCCAGTGTCAAATGGATAATAATCACAGACTCAGATTCAAACCCACAGTCTGGGCACTCAAGCCACATATTCTTCCTCTACACTATGAATGCAGTCACATCAAATGGCATGAACCTAGGGAAGAATTTGTCAGCAACACAACTTCATTTAAATAACTATACAAGCAATATAAGATGCTAGTGATTGAAAGTATATGATTGGTTGTTGCCAAAGTAATGCCCACAACACTTAAAGAGGCAGTTGATAATGAAATGTCTATGACCCAGCCTTGGTGCTTAGGCAATGAATTTTATGTCAGACATCAAAATTAAGTTTTAATTTAAAAGGGCAAGAGAAAAGATAGGGAGCATAAAATATTTCAGGCCTAAACACCGCTAACTGTGGTTGAATAAATTGATTCATAATTCACAAATCAAACCGCAGGCTTTAATTTATTTTGAGTAAACTGGGTATCATGCTGTCTTATGTCGGGTTCCCACTACTCTCCCTCATTTGGTATATCAATGTGGAGGTTCTAGGGAATAGGAACATGGACTGAATTCACCACTCTACATCTATGGGTAGTGGGAGATGAAAGTGCACTTCGAGAGATGTAAACACATCATAAGTATATCTGAACTTTGGGTATCATTATTACTTTTGTGGACCTCAACTTTATCATCTGAAGAGATTGAACTACAAGATTTCCAGGGATGCTTTTAGTCCTGGCATATTTCCTTCCTTCTTCCCTCCCTCCCTTCCTCCTGCCACCCCCTTTAATTCATTCTCTTTCTTCCTCCCTCCCTCCTTCTTGCCTTCCTTTCCTTTTTTTTCCTTTGTCTCTTTTCTCTTTCCCCGATCTTTTATCAGAACACCTTTAGGGACCTGCATTAACCCACAAAGGTAACAGGATCAGAGGTTTGTCTTTACAACTTCACGGATAGCATCCTCTCCTGGGTCTCCCCCTCCTTACTGTCTCTCAGTCCCCACCCAGAAATGCAGGTAGATGGATACATGGGTTCTCTTTGCCTTTCTTGTGCTGACATCAGTAGAAATGCAAAATGCATGACTGACACTCTCCTCATTTTTAATTTTTAAAAGATTGGCGCTGCCTGTAGGTTTTAATATACTTCCTCTCTGCTGTTTCAGTGTCTACTTTTCTATTTTAAAAGCTTAATACTGAGCTGTAACCATTTCCAATTAAGTTTTAAGAAAAATACAAAAATGTTGAAAGTGTCTGCCTGACAACCATCCTGCTTCTTGAGGAGGAAGGATTGATTATAGGAATAGGAAAAAATAGTTTGAAGTGACCTGTCTTTTTCCATTTCTGTGCATACTCCCTCTCTACACACTCTTCTCCTCTTTCTCCATCTATTGTCTTTCTTTTCTCCCCTCAGCTTTCAATCCCATCTCCCATTTCTTCACACTAAATCACCTGCCTTCTTGTCCACTGTGAATCATTGGCTGTGAATGAATCTAGAATAGCCTCCCATTTATAGATATTAGATTCTCTTGGTACACAAGGTGGTCAGAGGCAGGGGAGGTTGAACCAGTCTTCCAAGCATTCCCACAGGTCCTAGTGGATTTAAGACGCAGACCAACTTTTGCTACAGAAGCAGACATTTATTACTAAGTAGGTACAAAATCTTATAGCCTATGACGGAAGCTTGATGAAGTTCCACCTCCTGGTCCGTTTAAGCACCACCCCCCACAAATGTCTTGCAAATAGAATTTCTTGAAGCAAATATGGCAGTATTTCAGCGGTAGCATTCGGATTCTCATCTGTTAGAATTAAGCGATTAAGGTTTGTTAGGGATCAGTGAGCACTGGTTTCATATTGTTTTGTGATGACTAAATGAACTCACTCTTTTACATCTCTCAGAGTTGTGACAGTTACAAATGTGTTAGTTCTTATTATTACTAATATTATAGCACTATTTCTTACAGTAAAGGGTGAAAGGTGTCTTAGATTCACATACTCTCTTCAAATAGAAGCAAAGCACGTTCATAAAAATTTTGGCCAGTCCACATATCTTGAATGTTAATGGTTTCACCAAAGACAACCCATTCTTAACCTCCATTAACAAACTGACAAGCCATTTATGTCATTAATGATAACCTGTTTCCAACATATATATTCCAACTAATGAGCAAAGCCATATCATGATTTGAGATGATGATAACTCAAGCCTTCTAGAAGCCCCCTCTGAATTATGTGGTTCTCGCTGAAACATTAGAGCACACATTCCTATTGAAAGCAACCAATTCTCCTGAGACACAGAACAGTACTAACACACATTTATATCACATTGTCCATGCTGAAATATTTAAGGGTAAATTACAGGCAGCCAAGCACTGTGTCTCCTCCAACAGTTGTTTACTCATGTGAGAACATATGTCAGCGCTGCCTCAGTTTCCTTTAAATAATACACTTCCAGCCTTAGGAATGGACCAGGTGAAGAGACATCAAGAGTAAGCAGAAGCTTTATTTGCTTCATCCACATTAGGCATAAGTTTGCTCACAAGACTTTTCTCCACTGTCTAGATAGAATTGCTCCTTGTTCCACCAAATTACAGTCATTTATAACAAATATTGCAGCATCTGTTTCACAGAAGCTATCCCAGAACCTCCTAAGTATTGCAAAGGTGCCCCAGACAGCTACAATTTCTTCTTTCAAGGCAGTCATAAATATTTCCTCTTAAACCCTTGAGACTCCAGTAAAACTGAGATTCCTGGCCTATGCCTTCCCTAACCCTGCCTTCATCTCCCGAGGCCTGAGACAATGTAGGACAGTAAGGGGAGTCTTTCGTTCATCGAATGCTCTTGGAAAGGTTCATCAAAATCTTCTACACTTACTCTATTCCTATTTCTTTCATTTATACAAATCATTTCCCAAATTTCACCCCCTCCTTCTTGTTAATTCAAGCAAGTCAATTGCTGTTTTTCACGGGTGTGACCTCACCTCTGCAATAAAATTTATAACCCCAAATCAGTACTCATGGCACCAAGGTGATCCTTAACAGACGTGCACAAAGTGGTAAAACATGAGTCCTCAACACCCGCCTTCCCAGTTGAGGTCAAACAAGGCAACATTCTGCCTTCAGGTTTCAGCTTGTATTGTAAACAAATGTCCTTTGTGTGGTCTATTTAGTACCATATTTTTCACATTTCTGTTCTTTTTGTTGGTGATTTTGCTGTTTAAAACAGTCCTTAAACATAATGCTGGAGTGCTGTTTAATGTTCCTGAGCACAAGAAAGCCATGATATGTCTTATGGAGAAAATAAGTATGTTTGAGAAGCTTCATTCAGGCTTAAGTTATAGTGATCTTGGCTGTGAATTCAGTGTTAATGAATTGAAAATATATATATATATATATATATATATATTCAGTAAAGATGTCTTTAAACAGAAAACACATAAAATAAGGTTATATATCAACCTGTTGATGAAAATACGGTGGCCAGAGACTTGTCAGAACCTAACCCATAGGAGCAATGGTTTGGTATTCCCTAAGTCAGTGTTCATAGTCACTTTTTGGACCATAATGTCTGTAAATAATGACAATTGACTATATGCATTAAGAGATAAATTTTCATTTCACAAATGTCGGGCACTAGAGGGAGTACAAATGAAGATTTGTCTCCTCTCTCCTTTAGGAATCTACCATCTACCAGTCAGGAAGGGAAGGACAGATCATCACCCTTAACCAGGCTATCAGAGAATAATGTAGTGCTCTACATATCCATAGATGGAAATGAACCAGATGAAGGGTGTAGTTCCATCAGCTCCAATGTGTTAGATCTCTATAGAAGGAGAGACATACTGCCTGTACCCTGTGGAGTGTTTGATATATTTTAAAGCCCTCTCTCATTAAATATTACATTATACGCTTCCTGCCCTGTGGGATTTTTAGGAAAGACAGGGACATGACTGTTTTATAAAGGAAGCCACAGAGCCTTGGAGATGCTAGGTTACTAATGGGACATAACCAGTATTTAAAATGGTAGCACCAAGAAGGAGCCCAGGTTTCCCGTCTCCTAAATTAATGCTCCTCATTTTTCCTTTCGAAGCTTACTGGATGTTTTAAAAAGGGATATTTACAATCTAGTGAATTAAAACCCACATGCTAAAAAGTAACAAAATGAGGAGAAAATGGCTTGGGGATAAGGATGGAAACAGGACACAGTGGAAAGTGCTGGATTTGGGTTCTCTTGATCTTTGAGCAGTTGTGGTAAGTTGGGAGACATGGTGTACATAAAAGCACCTTCAATAGCCGGGCTAAGCTATTTCAATTGGTGAACTACTGAAGAATTACATTTTCAGTAAAATAAGGTAAACTTTTGCCAAGGATGTGAGATGTTGGAATGCTACACACTTGATTAGGCAGTTCCTGGACACTGGTAACATAGTGACCGTCCGAGTCCCAGGATTGACTCTGAATGAACTAGGAAGCAGTGTATGCATCTAAATGGCCAATTGGGTGAGTGGCTGATTTGTATCAAATCCTCCTAGAACTCCTTTTTCAATACATAATTTTGTTGGCGTAAGGGATTATATAGACAGTAAGTAGACTGTGAGAGGCAGTGCTTATTCAGAGTTGTTTTCCTTTGTCTTTAAATAGGAATAAAAACAAAAAAATGGCCAGCCACTAGTCACGCCATAGTTTTTCTCTTCTTTTAGAAACCAGGAGACCGTTTTAATCATACTTCCATATCCTGTCTGCTAGCCTCCAGTGACTGTGGTCGTCCTGGGGCTAAGTCTACTTGCCATGCTAAGATTTTTACTCTCAGGCATGTGTTGTCTTTTCCAGGACACGTGGCTTCAGGTTAAAGATTCTTCATTTCACCAATAGAATATAATGTCCTCTCTTCGTTAGGGGCACTAGATTAGGAATTTTTATTTCCTGATTTATTGGTGTTATTTTCCTTATGAAACATGATAATAGAAAAGCAGAACTCCACCCATATAAAGATCATCATAACTGTGCTTCTACAGAAACCTGGGGGGTTTTTAAAGAAACTCTAAATTGTTGGACCAAAACACAAGCAGTCTCATTCATACTGTTTCTGTCGTCCTTTCTCAGCTGTCTCCTTCTTTCTCTCTTGTATTCTCTCTTTTTCTGTCTCTTCCTCAACGGCCAGATTTACTCATTGTGTAGTTTGGCTCCCTGCACTACTGCCTTATATGAGATATGATATTGTAGTAAGACCCAGGGCTCTTTGTTATGTGTAATATGTGTAATTAACAGATCATCAAAACTGATGCTTGAGTAGATGGTGTCAAGCCATATTTAGCAAATTTGGTTTGAACACCTGGCAGAACAAGTTTGGTCCAATAAAAAGAGCCGAATTCTTTCTCTTTTAAGAGCTCTCAAGACACTGGTTACATCTAAACCATAGGGGTAGGGGAAGGGTGCCGTTTGCCGTTGTAATTCAGACGGCAGGATCACCTGGCAGAGGAGGGAGAGTTGCCTTTTAGGTGTTCCCCGCATCGCGGTACACGTGTCCCTTTGATGTGTGGAGAATGCTTGAGAGAGGCAAAGCAGGCAGATTTTTGTGGGAAGCCAGACCAGCCTCCCTCGTTACATAGGCTCGTCCTCTGCATTGCATCCGAGCTTCAGTGATTTGCTGTTTGGAGACTGCAGATTTGCATAGAGCCCCTCGCTTCGCCAGCTTGTGTGGTTTTTCTTTTCTTTTTTTTTTTTTTTTCCTTTTTCTTTTGCTCTTCCCCCCCCCCCCCCCCCCACTCCTTTGTCTGCTTCTGCTTTTCCCCAGCTCTCTTTCCCCCGTTCGATCCCTGCTTCTTTCGTAAGGGTGCACTCTTCCCTCTGAACCCCTTGCCGGGCGTAAGTGTCAGGAGGCGGCGGACGCGGAGATTGCCTCGGGAGCAGGCGATGCGCGCCGCTGCTCCGCGCGCTGCCCGGGGGAGGCTGGCGCGAGCGGGCGAGCCGGCCCGGGCTGAATGGAGCGAAGGGGCGCCTGGAGTCCATGGGGTCTGCTTCTCCCTTGAAAGGAGGTTGGGCCGGCGAAGTGGCCTCCTTGGTTCCCACACACAATGCTAAATGGATTTACCTAGTGGATTCGCGGTGGATGGCTGTCATGTAGAAGTGAGGACCCTCCGGGAGGAGCTTTAAACCATTTCCCCGCTCCCCACCCCGCGGCACGCACTCGCCCGAAACTCTTTGGGAGTATCTCTCGAGAACCTGGAGCCCTGGAAATCTGGGAGCAGCCGCCCGCTCCGCACTTGCTGTTCGCCGGGACTGCCTTTTCCGGACAAGCCCCTATCAGCTGCATTCGCCTCGGCTATGTTTCGGAATCTTTGGGGTGCAAGGCACGGCGGACTCCAGGACCCCGAGAAGACTGTCCGAAGGAGGGAGAGGATGGGTGCCCTGGCGCGGTGAGGCGGCCGGCCCTGCAGCCCACCCTGAGCTGCCCGCTCCCCAGCGCCCTCTCCCCTCCCCGCGCCCCAAACTTTGCCTCCCGCGGCGGCGGCCCCTCGGCGGGCGCCCCGCCATGTACCAGAGGATGCTCCGGTGCGGCGCCGAGCTGGGTTCGCCTGGGGGCGGCGGCGGCGGCGCGGGGGGGCGCCTGGCCCTGCTCTGGATAGTCCCGCTCACCCTCAGCGGCCTCCTAGGAGTGGCTTGGGGGGCGTCCAGTTTGGGAGCGCACCACATCCACCATTTCCATGGCAGCAGCAAGCATCATTCATTGCCTATTGCAATCTACAGGTCACCGGCATCCTTGCGAGGCGGACACGGTGGGTCTGCGATGCCAAGTTCTCGCGGGCTACTCCCTCGCTTCCCCCTTCCAACCCCGCACTCGCTTCTCGGCCCTTAAGGCTCGGAGAAACGGGAGCGCGAGAGAGGGAGGTGCATTTGGGTGTGTTTGGGGGGAGCCACTTATCTCTTTGAAGACAATAGAAAGGGGTTGGAGGAAGGCGTCGCGGGTGCTTGTGGTGAGGGGTGGGAGGGGCGTTCCTTGTCGGGGGGTGTTGGGAGAGAGATGTGGGCCCCTATTAAAGGACCATCCCTCGTCGGCCGCCTGGGCCCCGCGGGAAGGGGGCGTTACTAGCGAGAAGGTCACTCGGTGTGGCCGAATAGGGACAGAGCTCTGCCCGGGGGCCTGAGCTCCCGAGAGCGGAGCGCTCTGCCGAACCTTTTGTCTGTGCTGTGTGCGGCCCCACCTCCTGCCCATTCTCCCTGGTCTGGGGGAGGGAGAGGTTCCAGCCCGCACATTCCTCCAAAGAGTACCCAGACTGCAGTGATGCTGGAGGTCCCGGGACTCACTCAACAGGAGGCTATTTCCACTTGTCCCCACCTCTTCTCTTAATTGGAGAAGGTAGGAGGGTGATGGAGGCAGCCTCTCTTAATGATTGCCAGCCCCTACCCAGTTTAGAGGGGACCTCTGAACCCCATCCGCTTTCCCCCATCCCTCACACTCACACGCTTCTTTTTGGATCATGTCTGAAGGCTGTTGGGATAAGGGAGGTTCCCTTGTCCTCCTTCCTCAGAGTATAGTGCTCCCCAAAGAGGGCAGGTGGGTCAGTGCTGACTGGTATAATTAAGCTAGGAGGTCTGCCTGGAGGAGGAGACGTTAGAACAGAGAGAATTGTTCTCCTCACCGGGAATTCCTTTGTAAAGAGCAGAGTATGGAGGAAAGCTTTGGTTGGCAGGTTTCTTCTCCAGAATGGTCAGCAGTGTAAAGCCAGGTTCCTGGCATCTTCAGATAAATGCCTATTTCAGATTTTCTGAGTTGCCAATAAATAAAACATCAGCTCTGTGTGTGTGTGTGTGTGTGTGTGTGTGTGTGTGTCTTTTCCCCCAGTCCCAATTTTTCTTTTCCCCTGGTGTAAAGTCTGTTACTTTAAGAAGCAAGGTGAAAGTTACGGACACTCTTTTTACATCTTTTTCTCCCTCTTCTGCTTGCAGGGCCCCTTTCCCTTTCTGACTTGGTTCCTCACTGAACCCTTTACCTCTCCCTAGGGAATTCCTCTCCCCCAGCAGCTGCTAGTTATAGCAGAATAGCCCCTTCCCCAGGGAAGGCTTCCCACCTGGAGCCAGTTCTGGTTAGATGTGAGAGGCTACAGCCTAACCCAACTGAGGAGAACAAATCCCCTGGGCATCTCCTTTAGGAGTGGCTGAGACACTCTCACAATGGGCCCAGGAATCCCTTCCCTTCCTTCTCCCAGTTCCCTCTCTAGGACTCTCTCCTGTTCGGCGTGCCTAGGATGGAGACCTGAGGGATGCCTCCAAAGGGTTTTTTTTTTTTTTTTTTGGCATAAAGGAAGGAAAGATCCCTCTGAAACATCAAGGAGTTGCCTAGCTCCCTTGCCCACAGTATCCTGGGAGCTTGCGGCTCCCTTTCCCGGGTGCAGCCCTTACCCACTGCCCGGCCTTTGTGCAAAATTGTGTGAGCCCCCAGGAAAGGAGGCGAGCACTGAGGCGAGCCCGGGCGCGGGCGGGGCAGACAGAGCGTGGGTGGGTGCGGTGAGCCAGATGGGGTATGCGAGGGGGTGGGGCGCCCAACTGGACCGGTGGGGAGCGCTTGGCTAATAATCTTATATGCATATTAACTTCTCCTTTGCTGTGGCTCTGCCTGTCTCCCAAGGGATGTGACTGAAATGGGAGGGCACCCGGGGGTTGTGGGAAGAGGAGAAGACCAAGGGGGCCCCGCCGCGGAGAGGCGCCCTGGTCCTCCTACCATTGCAGCTTTTGCCCCAGTCGGGCGCCCTCTGCTGGTCTCTGCAAACACTTCCTTCCCACCAGAATGTAGTGATTCTCTCTGTGCGTGAATGAAAAACCAGGCGATCTATCGCTGGGAAAGGGAAAGGATGGATGGATGGCGGAGGGAATTGTGTGTGAGCAGCAGTTTGCATTATTATTTTGAGTCAGAAAACTTTCTCTTTCCTTCGAAGGTTCTGTTGTATGGTCATATTTGTTTCTTTTTGAAACTCTCACACCCTTCTCACACATACTTTCGGGAGAAGCTTTCTGATTTTTTTTTTTTTTTTAAATCAGGGTAGCAAACTTACCAGTCAGTAGCCAACCTCCTCCAAATAAAAGCAGCTGTGGATTTTTCATACTTACTCTCTTCCCTCCCTTGAGAGAGGGGATAAACTCGGTCTAGAGAACAACTGAGGCATGTTAAGGATGAAATAAGCCTCTGAGGGTGGAGGATGGAGAGGCAGGAGTGAGGTGGAGATGTGAGTGAGGTGGGGATGCAGAGAGGCTGAGAGCAGAGCAGGCAGGGTGATGGCTTAAAAGAAACCTAATAAGAAAGAGGTGATGTTGAATTTGTTGGGTCAATAAACTCTCTGAATATTCAGCTAATTAGAGAGAGAGCCCACAAGGAAATAATCTCTGAGCCTCATAGATGAGGGTGAAGGAAAAGCACAAAGGTGAATGACAATATGATAAACTCCTGGCTGAAAATCAAGGCAGGTGTAAATGAGGTTTGGCTCAAAAATTGAGACTATGGCAAATATACGTATATAGATGAACACACGAGCTACCCTGTTTGCTTATAATAGAATTTGTGGAATCATGAAACATTTTTCTCATAATAGGGAAAGCATGCATATGCTCAAATATGTAACAGAAAAATCATGTGTGGTGTGTTTAAGGGAACAAAATTGAGTCTCCCCTCTGTGTTTTGAAAACTGCTCGGTTGACTATCCAGGTCCATTCTTCTTCATTTTCTCATCATGCCATGCTTCATTTGCACTATTAGGAGGTGTCACTTACAAGGATTGCGGGGTGCTGAAAGCACTCATTGCTACCCTGAGCATCTTTGTGCAAGCTGACCCAGTTGCAGAGCTTATGATGAGGATTTTTTTTTTTAATGAATATGAGAAGCAGGTTTTGAGATCACTGCAAGATCCCATTTTATTTTGCATGTACTTAAAAATATATAGGTTGAAAACACCTCCACAGAAAAATTGAATTTTCCTAGTCAAATAAATGGAGAACTGTGTGACTGTAAATGATAAAAAGCAAGCCTGCTTGTAATTAAGACTGCTACTGAAAGCCAGCAAGAGTTCAGAATAAGCCAGTGTGTTCAGTTGGTATTGCTTTAGTGAGGTGCCATATGTGCTGAGCTAGAATGATGTCAGTGCAATGCTCAGGTTTTTATCTCTGCTCCTGGATTTCCTAAGTACCTCTGCATACTTTCAAAAATTAGCTTAGAGTGTCTCAATAATTTCAGGAGATAAAGGAAAGAGAAAACCATCATAGGAATGAGCATAGCAGCGCCAGCCGTTCTCTTCCCACTAGTATGAGCTCCGGAAATTTTACCGCCATGATTAGCTTACACTATTAAAGGGCTTTCCCAGAAGGGAATGTTAACAGATTTTAAAAAGTGTGGTTTATAATTGAGGTAGCCCATAATTGTATCTTAAGTTCATAACATTTCTCTTTCAGAGGCACTTTCATACAGACACTAAACTTCTAAAAAGTATGGGGGCTTTTGGAGGCAGTTTGAATAGCCTTTTCCTTGTAGGGATACTGAGGCACACCACAGGGGCACCAAAATACACAGCCAAGTCTCTGGTTGGAGTCAAAGAGGAATTAAAATCAACTCTGCACCGCCCGTAGCCCAGAGCAATTGGAGGAGCTCAGAGCTTTCGAAATTTGAACTCCATGTGCTTTCATGGTTAATCTCTTGGAGTAGAAATCATTACAAGGACCCGGACTTCACATCTTGCTGCCAGCATGTATTAATGATAGTGGATACTGTGAGAGAAGCTCATGGCATCTCCCAGGTGTCTCATGGATCACTTCATTGATTCTGAGGAGGCTTTTGTTTTTCTCCCAGTTGGGAGGGTGCTGTGTGATAGAGTGGTCCCTTTGCTCTTTTGTCTAGCAACCAAGAGAGTTAACAACGCCTTTCAAAATATACTTGACTTTACTGTGTTGAAGAACAATTTTGCTTTCCTGGTGATTGATTCGTATGTGTAACTCAGAACATTTTTAGCTATGAATATTCTGCGAAAGTAGGTATCCCTACCCTACACCTTTTCCTTACTTTGGCTTCTTGGACAAAAGTGTGCATCTCTGCCATGATATTTTAGACAAGCTTGTCAGCTAATACTCCTGGAAGAACCCTTGAATTAATTATGGCCCAAGTAGTCCAAGACTCTAGTGTCTTAGTTGCCCTTAACTTTAATATATTGATTTCTTAGATGGTTCATTCATTCCTTTGGTAATATGTGCATGTTTTTGTGTTTGTGCACCAGACATCATGACAGGTCAGATAACAAGGGGCTCATTGGTAGTGGAGGGGAGAGTGGAGGAACTAATATACCCAACCATGACCATCAAAAATTTTTGCAATCTAGTTCCAAAAATAAGGAAAGCTATTGTTAGAAAGGGTTCATCTTTAAACAAACAAAACTTGCCCTTTAAAAACAAATAGCCTCTGAGCATAAATACAGAAGCTATAAACTTTATGTATATGTAGAAATCATCCAGGGCTCAACATGAAATGATCTGATGAAAACATCAACATAGTGAATGTTAGGTACATCACTTTGCATTATCCTTTAATGTTAATGTTCCAGAAAGAGCTCCTTACACAATTGCTTTCCACCAAGTAGCTGCATATATTTCCTCTAACAAAAACATAGAGCTTTTTATTTTTCAAATAGAAATAAGGCTTATTTTGCAAATGTATTTAAGGCAGGGGATTCACTGATTTAAATTCACACTAATGTATTAACAAAAGTAGTTGAGGCAGCTTGGTCTGGTGAAGATAATTCTCAAAATCATTATCTATGTGAAAATTTGGCCACTGCCACTTTGTCACAATACATAAATTCACTAACTTCCTTATCCTCCCTAAGACTGTTTTTTCAACCTCACTTCAGTTCAGTTGCTCAGTCGAGTCCGACTCTTTGCAACCCCATGGACTGCCTGAAGCCAGGCCTCCCTGCCCATCACCAACTCCCAGAGTTTACTCAAATTCATGTTCATTGAGTTGGTGATGCCATCCAGCCATCTCATCCTCTGTCATCCCCTTCTCCTCCTGCCCTCAGTCTTTCCCAGCATCAGGGTCTTTTGCAGTGAGTCAACTCTTCGCATGAGGTGGCCAAAGTATTGGAGTTTCAGCTTCAACATCAGTCCTTCCAGTGAATATTCAGGACTGATTTCCTTTAGGATGAACTAGTTGGATCTCCTTGCAGTCCAAGGGACTCTCAATAGTCTTCTCCAACACCACAGTTCAAAAGCCTCAATTCTTCAAAGCTCAGCTTTCTTTATAGTCCAACTCTCACATCCATACATGACTACTGGAAAAACCATAGTTTTGAGTAGATGGACCTTTGTTGGCAAAATAATGTCTATGATTTTTAATATTCTGTCTAGGTTGGTCATAACTTTTCTTCCAAGGAGTAAGCATCTTTTAATTTCATTGCTGTAGTCACCATCTGCAGTGATTTTGAAGCTCAAAAAAATAAAGTCAGCCTCTGTTTCCCCATCTATTTGCCATGAAGTGATGGGACCGGAGCCATGATCTTAGTTTTCTGAATGTTGAGCTTTAAGCCAACTTGTTCACTCTCCTCTTTCACATTCATTAAGAGGCTTTTTAGTTCTTCTTCACTTTCTGCCATAAGGGTAGTGTCATCTGCGTGTCTGAGGTTATTGATATTTCTCCCGGCAATCTTGATTCCAGCTTACGCTTCTTCCAGCCCAGTGTTTCTCATGATGTACTCTACATATAAGTTAAGTAAGCAGGTTGGCAATAAACAGCCTTGACGTACTCATTTTCCTATTTGGAACCAGTCTGTTGTTCCATGTCCAGTTCTAACTGTTGCTTCCTGACCTGCATAGAGGTTTCTCAAGAGGCAGGTCAGTTGGTCTGGTATTCCCATCTCTTTCAGAATTTTCCAGAGTTTGTTCTGGAAACAGTCAAAGGTTTTGGCATAGTTAATAAAGCAAAAATAGATGTTTTTCTGGAACTCTCTTACTTTTTTGATGATCCAGCAGATGTTGGCAATTTGATCTCTGGTTCCTCTGCCTTTTCTAAATCCAGCTTGAACATCTGGAAGTTCATAGTTCAAGTACTGTTGAAGCCTGGCTTGGAGAATTTTGAGCATTACTTTGCTAGCATGTGAAATCAGTGCAATTGTGTGGTAGTTTGAGCATTCTTTGGCATTGCCTTTCTTTGGGATTGGAATAAAAACTGACCTTTTCCAGTCCTGTGGCCACTGCAGAGTTTCCCAAATTTGCTGGCATATTGAGTGCAGTTTTTCAACCTATAAAATGAAAATACAATGAATTATACCTCAGTGCAGAATAAATAGGACCATGGATTTGATAAGTGCTCAGATGACAATAGGCCCCCCAAAAATGTTAAAAAAAATTTGTTTCTACATTTTGGTATTGTGAAGGGTGTTACAGTAAACATGGGAGTGATGACATATCTGCAAAATCCTAATTTCAGTTCTTTTTGATAAATAGAAATGGGGTTGCTGGATCAAATGGTGGTTGTATTTATAATTTTTTGATTAACACCCATACTATTTTTCACAGTAGCAGTAGCTGTAGCATTTTGCATTCCTACTCATAGTGTATATGGGTTCTAGTTTCACTTCTTTGTCAAAATTTGTCTTTTTGATAACAGCCATCTTAACAGATGTTAGGTGATATCTTATTGTGATTTGGGTTGAATATATAAAGAAAACATGGAATATTCATTCAGCCTTACAAAAGAAGGATATTATTTAGTATGTTGCAACATGGATAAACTTTGAGGGTTATGCTGAATGAAATAAGCCAGTCTTAGAAAGACAAATGCTGCATGATTCCACTTACATGAAACATCTAAAATGATCCAATTCATAGAATTAGAGGACAGAATGGTGGTTGCTAGGGCTGGAGAAAAGAGGAAATGAGGTAGTTTCTAATCAACAGGCATAAAGTATCAGTTACACAAGATGAGTAAGTTCTACAGAGCTTCTGTTTAACATTGTGACTACAATTAACAATACCGTATTGTATACTTAAAATTTTCCTAAGAGGGTAAACCTCATGTTAAGTGTTCTTACCATGATAAAATGCACTTTTAAAAAATTATAAGAGATTTCTGAGCGAAGACATATGCAGTGGGAAAAACCAGATCTTGAAATCAGGAATTCTGGTTCTCATTCAACCAATGAATAAATGTGTGACTTCTGGAATTCAGTCACAGCTTTGGCCCTCACTTCTCTCCCAGCTCTAAATTTTGAGGAATATATTCTTCTCATTTTATAGATGTGACAACAGAACTGTAAATAATGTAAATGAACTGAACTCATAGAATCAAAGCAAGTTGGTAACAGAGTTGGAAGTAGAACCCTCGTCTTCTAACTCATCTTCCTCCTTGTTTAGAAAACTTCCCAGAAGCCTGTGCTCCGGCAGTGAGGAGGGGCTGTACTAGTTGATCCAGGTTTTCCTGAACACTGGATAACCTAAGGCAATTTGAACCCTGGTCCTTGAGAACAGAATATAGCAACTGAACTTAATTCCTATAGAGAAAACCATCTTTATACAGTCAGCCATCAGCCTCATTTACACTTATGATGTGCCTTCTTTTAAGGAAAGACATAATTGTTTCTAGAGGTGTTAAGGATCAGAGTAGTAATGTTGAGAGTGGCATTTTATATTGTTTTGTCATTCATATGCTTTTTTTCTTTAATTGGACAAGATCCTTTTCAACTTTGAGTCCTAAGATTCTTTTGGCAATAAGGATCTCTTAAAATCCTCATACTCTAGCCTTTCCCCAGAACTTTATTGATTGTAAACATACTGTAACTGGAGACATTTTTGCAAAGACTGTATATAGACTCCTTAAGCCTCCAGTTGTCCTCATTAGGTAGAGCTGGCTTTATTAGCTCCTCAGGAACCCGGTGTGGGGGTCAGGCTCAGGGCAACTTGCTGAGTACTTACTTGCCTGTCAACTAAGGTCCTAAAGAATATCTCTTAGAAAAGCACCTGCTTCCTTTAACGTGGTCTTTTAGCCGATTTCTTTCTTGGGCTGTGTAGGGTGAAGCGACTTAGCAGCAGGAGCAGCAGCAGGGTGAAGAGTATTTCTCCACACCGAAATCGGTAATAGCTTTTTAAAACATTACATTCCCTCACAAAATGCAAGAGTTTTATCGGTGTTGATCAAATAACAATGAATTCCATCAAGCTTTTGACAGAACTTAGTAAAAATAGCTGGATTTTATGTATATATTTCCACAGAGCCCTCATGTAAAGTGTCTCATTTAATCATCATCATAACCCTAGCAGGACTTATGATCACCATTTTGCTGACAAGGAAACAGATTTAGAGAGGTGATGATTCTTCCAGGGTCACTTCATTAAGTAGCCCCAGTACTTTTTGCTTTCTCACTCCTGAAGGAGTCTTTTGGGCCTAGAAAAGAAAACAACAGTCTCAAAGGCCCTTGCTGAATCATCTAACTTTGGAAAACACAAAGCAGAACTTTAGTTCCACCCTGATGCTCCAGGCTGGTTGCATCTTTCTGGGACTTATCACCCCCTGTCCAGAAACCTTCCACCCCTACACCTGCCCAGAAGACTTATCTCCCCCTGTCCGGAAACCTTCCACCACCTACACCTGCCCAGAGGGCTTATCGCCCCCTGCCCAACTACAAATGTCATCTCAGCAAAAGAATACTCAAAATATCCCGCCTGATTAACATTTCCCTTATAGCTCCCACAAACCTCCCTATAAATATGAAGCCTCCCTGACCCCTCTTGGCGCTCAGCCTGGTCATTAGGCCGACTGTCGCCCCTCCTTGCCTGAATAAAGGTAACCTACTTCCATTGAGGTCGTCTTTCCTTTTCTGCCTCTCCTGAACTATACCTTACAACTCCAATATGTTAAGAGGCAGGGTTTTGAAAAGAATATGGCATGTGAATTTAGAAAACCTGAGTTTTGTCGCGCTTTCATCATTTTCCAAGTCACTACTCCAAAAAAGCAACAAAATATTATTTCTTCATTAAAAATAAACTTAACCAAAAAAGGTAATTAACTCATATAGTTGTTAAGAATTTCAGGTGAGTATAGATATGAAATTTATGTCTCCATTCAGGTGGAAGAACTTTTAGTTAATATTGCATTTTGATATTTATCTGAAAAGTAATAGTAAAGGGGGATGGATTAAAAAATAAGGATCATTATCAAGTTCAACATAAAGCACTATACTCAGGCAGTGGTAAATAATGTAATTAGCCATGTAATAATGATAAAACGCTTTATGACTAAAATGATGATTCCTGGAAAAACTTCCTTTTAATCACTAGCTATACAGGCAGCCAAGAAGAACCTACTGTGTCTATTGTATGAGCTTAATATCTGTGGATTTGTGAATTGGAACTGAGGTAGAAAGGTTTTTCTCCAGTGTGCAGTCAAGATACTTGGTTGTACATACTAAGTTTTACATGAAGCTTATATGAATCTTGTAGACATTTTCATTGCAAAACTCAGTATGTTAGATCCTTTTTGGCTATGGGATCTCCAGTATAAATGTATTATATAATGTGACCCACAGTTTTTAAAAGCAAGGTTATGGACTTTGTGTTCATGTACATATTTTGGTGGCTTGTTTTCCCATGCAACTGAATTGATGAACAAACATTATGCTATATCTCTGAAAATGATCATTGAGAAACAAATAGACCTTTTTAGTAAATGACAAGGCAGTGATTTTTCATGTGTGGTAGAATACAGGCAGTGACATCACTAACTTGGACACCGCTTCTGACAGTTACTTTGATTGTCTGAGTTGCCTTTGGACTAACGTTGGTGCCTGTAATTATTTATGTGGTTCAGTCTGTCTTGGCTATTAGTTACCATCTGGTCATTATGACTACAAGATTCAGAGCTGCTGGAAAAGAGGAGTGGTATTTCTGATGCTTCTTAAAGCTGAAATGATTTTGAATTCATTTTAATTTTACATTAATTCATCTTAATTTTACATTAAGATTGCATTATCCATGTAGTTCCACAGCATGAAGCACATTGTTATGAGTGATTGTGATGATGTTCTAAAAAATGCATTTAGGGCAGATTTGGAAACTCACTGTCCTGGTACTCACATACTATTCAATTAGCACTTTTATTTGGTTAAGCAGCAGGACCTTTTAAAGAAATCTGTCATTTACCTGAGGAACTTCTCTTTTGGATATTTCAAGAAAAATGCTCTAGTTCCAATCTATGTCATTTTATATGTAGTTATACTTTCAATTATAAGTTATATTACAAGCTAGTATAGAGAAATAATACCAACGCAAGACTAGTTTAAACGCCTCTGGGGATTTTTATCTGGAAGGTACACTATAGAAATTAAACTTCCGTTGCTTTGCAGAACATTATTTAGTAGTCTACATATTTTATATTTCATATTGATTTCTGAAAATCTTGCCATTTTAGACTCTTTGAGCCTAGATACTCACTGTAAATTAATGATTCTCTACATTACATCTTTCCAAAATTGAAATAACAAAATATTTCTCAACACTCTAAGCTATGCACTTCCTTGAAGTCCTTACTTAACAGTTCCAAAATTCAATGTGCTGTATCAGTCCTTTTTTCATGTCTACTGTCAAAGTATTAACATATGCTGGAATAAGATGAATAATAAATGAATCTCTGTCAGCAAAGTGGTTAATTGGACATGCTGTTGTATATGCAAATAATGTATTTGGCTTCCCCACTCATTCTTTTCCTTGGGACTTGTCCTAAATGAGATAATAGAATTTTTGATGCTTCTCTGGACCATTTATCATACAGTAATCAAAAGTAGAACACTGCTGATGGGTTTCTGATAAGTGTGTTTATACAAAAGCTTCGTATTTTAGTAGATACACAAGGTATTGATCATCTGGGTGCCTTTGTAAGGACAGTATTTATATAACAACAGTCTATTTGTACTTGCCAGTAACAAAATGCTTGCCTCAGTAATATTCGTTTTAAACATAACATTATGATTTTTTATTTTTAATATGATAAACAAAAATTTTAATTTCTACCCAAGAAATTAATTCAACTCTTTGTTAATAGCAAGAAAATGACTTAAATATTGCAGGGGTATTTTACTCTCCCAGTTTTCCCCAGGAAAGCGGTTGTACAGAGAAAGAACTAGGGCTATGTAAAGTGATAGCAAGTAACCAGTGACATCAATTATTTATTTAATAATCCCTCAGTGCTTATTATATGTTGGATGCTATTCTAAGCCCTTAACAAAATATCAACTTATTTAATTCTCTCAACTTGGTGAGGCAGATAATGTTAACTTCACTTCTACACTTAAAGATATTAAAGCAGAGGAAAGTTAAGAGACGACAAAGTGACAAAGCAGACGTCATGGGGCCTGCATTGAAACTGGAGCAGGCTCACTCTGAAGTCCATGTTCTTAACTTCCACAGTGTGCTGCCAACAGATATAATTTATCCTGACTGAGCATTCTGTTTTCTCCCCCAGCCTTTATCACCAGTGGTACATAAGGGACCAACATGGATGACTATCTAGATTTACTTTGTTTAATTTACAAGTCATTTCACTGAAGGTTTAGTGCCTCATCCTTATCTTCCAATTTGTTTTTAAGCATCTTTCTTCTTAACTACACGTGGCATCAAGCAGCCTCTCTGTGCCTCCCTTCCTCATCACTTGATTCGTCTGAACTGATTTATTAATCTTGATATCCACCACCACATCAAGAGTAAAGGAAGGATTGACTTAAGATGCTTATTAATGTTTATTAACTTTTTTTCATTCTAGTTGGCAAATACATTGCCCATCAAATTGATAGATCTCCTGTGATAATAGACCAATTTGCAAGTGTAGCCATGATTTACAATTAAAAGGAAACAGTTGCAATGTATGAGATTATGTGATTATATTCTCATGAGATGAAAGAAATACCTCTGTAAATAGTTAAATAAAATTGTATAGTTCTGAAGGCAAGATACAGAGAAAAGACTGGCAATTAATAAACTAAGTATTTATCCTAATTTTAATTATGGTTTCTTAAAATAAAACCTTTAAAATTAAAAAAAAATTGTGTAGATTATATATGCATGGTGTTATATGAGTACATAATGAATTTAAGCATTTTTTCCCACTCATTTCTATTCAGACTGTAAGCTAAAGCAACATGCAGAAAGGGTGGTAAATGCTTCGAAGTTTGAGTCTCTTAGCTACGTTTTTCTTAAAGACTCATTTGTTCCTCCGACTTTATAACAGCATTTTCATTCCAGTTTATTTGCTGACATTGCACTCATCACACTTAACTAACACCACGTGTGTGCACGTGTGCTAAGTTACCGCAGTCGTGTCCGACTCTCCGCAACAGCCTGCCGGACTCCTCTGTCCATGGGGTTCTCCAGGCAAGGATGCTGGAGTGGGTCGCCTTGCCCTCCTCCAGGGGATCTCCCCGATGCAGGGTTTAAATCCACCTCTGTTACGTCTAACCTGCCTTGGCAGGTGGGTTCTCTAGGAATTCCCAAGCAAGACTACTATGAAGGATTTATTTTTTGATATCTTTGTATTCACTAACCAACTAATTGACTTTGGACAAGTTTCAAAACCTGAGTCTCAGTTTCTTCAAGAGTAAAACAGGACCTGTGATATCTACTCCATCAGGATTTGGGGAGGTCTAGACTCTTTATGTAATCATCTATCACAAGACTTGCTAAATGGCTGCTGCTGTTCAAGTGATAGATGAACCTCTCTCCACGTGGGTCCTCTGTTCTGTACTCAGTTAAGGAGAAAAAATAAGAAAGACAGAGGTTAGTTTTGAAAACAATTCTCCTCAAAGTCTTTAAAACAGATTGTCCTCTTATCCTGCTAGATTGATTTGGTGGATTCCTTAAGTGAAGGCAATGGGTTGAAGGTGATCTCCTTTCCTGGTGTCTGATTAACCCAAAAAAGGATTAACCGAATATCACAGATATTAACAAGAGGATATAATGCAGAAAACCAATAATTTTTATGCCCTTTGTCTACATAGGAATTAAACTAGGAAACCTGCATCAGTGTTTAACTGCCAAGGCTATTGGTGCATCTTACTGTTGGACCTTGTATTGTTCTTTTCCGAAATTCTTTTACAATTTAAATTAGGACTCATTAAGACATGGTAGGTAGGGGGGGATCGGGATTGGGAATACATGTAAATCCATGGCTGATTCATATCAATGTATGACAAAACCCACTGGGAAAAAAAAAAAAAAAAAAAGACATGGTAGGGGAAAAAAAAAAGACACAGTAGACTGAGAGGGCTTTAATAAGGGGGAGAGATTTAGGGAAAAAAAATTCCACTTTTTTTTTTTCCCCACTAGTCCCTGAAAATGTCAGCAAACACAATGCCATGTGTACCTGCCTATACTATAGCTGAAAAAGGTTTAGGCAAGAGAAACAATATTTCCTGGACCAGAATCTCTATGTGATTTTATTGTGGCCACTCTGATGCTTATGCCATAGCCAAACGCATTTAAACAGAACATAAGCATTTTAGAATACTACATCAAATAAAAATGCTCAGCAACTGTAATTTCATCACCTGTTTTTAAAGTATAGCTAGTCTGTTTCTTAAAATAAATGTTTAATAGGAGTTTATATCTATACTTGATCCCCACCCCGCTTTCTAAAAAGCAGAGAGGAAGGCATTCTTAACATGGCAGATAACCTGAGCAGAAAACACCATTTTCATTCCACTTGTGCTTTTTTTTTAAACAAACAAATGGTTGCAAATGTAGTTTTTCTTAGTTATCCCGGCCAGTTGTGTCTGACCGCCAAATGAATGACTGTGTGTGTGTGTGTGTGTGTGTGTGTGTGTTCTTAGACATGCAGCTGTCAAACAACAAACATATATTTTTTTTCCAGTCTTGGGGAAAAGCAGTATAGAAGAGATCTGATTTTTAGTTTAGCTGTAAATCACTGTGCTGTGCTTACTAGGCACGGGCTTGGAGCTGCCAGAGAGGAGCACATACTTGAGTGATGGACAACATACATAGGGACCAAAAGCCCCCAGGAGCAGGGCAGAGCTCCATCCTTCATTCGCCTCAAGATGCCCGGATATACCACTGTTAAAAGTCCTGCTCCTGCCAAGAGAAAATGATAAAGGAGAGAGATGTAGGGAGCTGACTTTCTGTTTTCACATAATTTTTTCAGTCACAATATGCAGATATTTAGGTTATTACCAAAATGTGGGTGTTTTTACACTCTCTGCTGGCTAATCACTGTTCCAGTGAGTGCCAAGAATGCAGAGACCAATCAATCAACAAGTGCTTATTGAATGTCTGCTGCTTGGGAGAGAATGTTGTCTTATTGTCTGCAAAGAACACAGTGTCTGAAAGAGGCATCAGATCCATTGTGCTGCCTCAGGCTTTAAAATTCAACCTGCCTACCTTTTGTTCTTACCAACACTTGAGGGAGGGCTCCCAAATGTCCTGGGAGTAGCCAGTAGGAGAGGTGACCACCATCTCTTTTTCATTCTGCTGCGACTTTACAGCATACCAGAAGCTCCATCTACCCATCAGATGGACTAGACCAGTACAGATCTCCCTTTATTACACATGTCTGTAGGAAACCCACCAATGTTCTGTTGGTACTTGGGGAAGTGTTCAATTGCATTTCCATTTTCACGTTTGTGGAGCTCTTAATATTAAAAAATGGTTTCTCATGTTTTAATCTTACCTGATAGTTACAACAAGCCTACAAATTATGCATGGTAGATTTTGCCCCATTTTACAGGTAGGGAAACCATGTGGCTTGCTCACGTTATGTGGCCTGACTTAGTCACATGTTTATGAAAGGCAGAAGTGGGACTTAAACACAACACGCTGGTCCTCAGAGTCCAGTGCTGTCTCTTTCATGGCAGTAAGGGACCACAGGTAAGGAGATGAGTAGGCTTAAGAATTCTTCAGGGATTCTGGGAAAAACCACCAAAAGGACCCAATCTCTATAGACCCTTGGGATCATAGAAAAAGATAAAACGGACGGAGGTCCTACGAGATAAAATGAAATAAAAGGAGAGGTAGTTTGGTGACATAGTCGTGGTTAGAGATCGACTCTTAATACATTTTGTTAGTGTGATCATTTCATTTTCTTCTTGCTTATTTGACTGTCTTTTAGAAAAGAAATGAGGATTCCAGCTCAAAGGACAAACTCATTGGCTTTGATCATTGTTGAAATAACTCAGAAAAATACTCAGGTTTAATGCATCTTTATTTAACATAACGCTGTAATATTTTTTAGTTGAACAGTGACAAGAAGCTATATATAATTAAAGCACCCAATTACTTATAGGAAATTATTTAAGGGTACTTGGAAAATTGAGATATTCTGTCAAGACTTAATAATTAAACCATTTGATTCTTCACAAGGATGGCAGAGAAACTTACAAAGAAATCTCACTTTGGAAATGTACTTTGCTTATAATAGAATGAAAAATGATGCCCAGCTGCTAAGATAGTCCACATTCCCCGCAAAGCAGAGACCGACGAGGTGCAAGGAAACTCTTCCAGGTTGTTATCAATGAATTTAGAGGTTATGATGAGGTGCATTCAAAGTATGTATTTGTACAAACGCTGTCTGCATGTTCACTGCAGCCTCCTAACTTTTCTGGACTAAATTCTCTGAGAACAGGGAGTGTGGTTTTTGTTTTCTCTATAGCACCTAATGTGCTGCCCAACAGTAAATACTCACAGATACAGAAATGTTTCCAGAACGATGGATGCATAGACTGCCTCCTTACATAGAAGCCATGATATATTCATCCTGTTAGTTGGAACTGACGTTAGAGCTACAGTCAGCAGGGTATGATTTTTGAGCTGTTTAAATAGCCTTAAATATCTAAATGCTTCTCCCATTGCCTTGGATTCCACTATTGGAGATGGCATTCTTCAGTGTCTTGATAACTTTTATTAACATTTGTTGTACGTTGTAAGAACATGAAGTTTAGAGTTATGGTCCATCAGTTGCTGGCTGAGTGATTCCTCTAAAATGGGACACAAGTGACAATCCCTGTCCTTATTGAACCATGTTATGTGAGAAATAAATGATATGATGTTTGTAAAGTGCTTTATAAGTTATATTTAGGAAGAATAAAAACATTTTAATAATAAAGGTAACCCAGTTACTTAGGAAATAGTCATAACACAAAACTGACGCAAGCTGATGATTCTTAAAATTTAAACCGATCGGAATCGCCTAGGGAGCTTGTTAAGACTGCAGATGCCTGTCCTGTACCCCTAATGGTTCTGTTCTGTAAATTGGAGGTAAGATTCAAGATTTGCATTTCTCAATACTCACTTTGAGATTCTAGTGTAAATAGTTCTTAGCCAGCTCTTTTGGAATAAGACTTTATAGCATCATCTTCAACTGCTGGCATTTATGTACCTCTTTCTAAGCCCACAATACGTATTGTCTGATGAACCAGTAGAATATGATTGCTTTACATAAAAAGAATTCAGGAAATTACTAGAATGCAGGGATAAAAATGTGGAAGTGTACCTCAAAACTGACATCTTAATGTTAATTTTCAATTGCTCTTTGTAAAATATTAGCAATGATACCTGCAAGTTATTAAGTCTATTATCTTTCTTCTAAGAAGGACTGTTACATCTAAAAATACTCTTATAGGAAGAAAACTGCAAGCAGACTCCCATTAAAGGCTCACAGCTATTGTTTTGATTGGAATAGGGCATATCTACACTCAGCCAACTCTGGTTTTGCAGTGGAGTTATACTTTTGAGGGTTATCTGCATATAGATATAAGTAGAAACGTGCACATGCGCGCGCGCACACACACACACACACACACACACACACACACAATTTACAAATCTGTCTGTGACATCCTTTTGTCCTTCCATTTACACTATTCTTTTGTTTTTCATCCCCAGTATCCTTAGAAAGGATTATTTTGTCTATAATGCAGACCAAGGTATCATTTCTTTCTCTTTTTTCTTTTCTTCAAGTAAAAAATGTCTTTTAATGGTTAACACTTTTTTTTCCTTTGACCAAGAAAACTTTGATGCAGGTGTTATTTCAGCACACATTTCATCATATCCTATGATAATGTTTTAGATTTGTAATGTCTTTTCCAAATTTTATCTCCTTTAAGGACTGTAATGTTTTAATGATAAATCTTTTATGAACTTCCTCTTTCTTTGTCTTCTTCCTAAATCACCTATATCTTTCTGGAAAATGACATTATTATTGGGTTATAATTCTTCATTCTTTTTGACTTTATGTGGATACAAGTGTATCTTTGGAACCAGACACTTGGAGTACAAAAAGGATTTTTAGGATTAACTAATTCCTATCCCTAATTTTATGGAGGTAGACTCTCAGACCCAGGGCAATTAAATACTCAGCTGTACATTTCTTCTCCCATTCTGTACTGCTTTTCTCTCAGCTATATTCATGAGTTACCCAAATTCAGAGTAATCTAGTCATATACAAGTCATTCTTTGTGAAGAATTTTAAATCGAGTGAGTCCCCTGGCAGTAAACAAGCTCTGAGCAACTGAACAGGTTTTCCATTTATAGTTTGAGAATTTTTTTTAATATATTTTTGAGCTACTTTATTCATTAAAATTTACTTGAACTGAGAGCAACTGTAACTCCTGTGTGCACCATTAAGCTGACAGTTTAAAATACTTCCTTGCTCAATTTATTTTACTATGGAGATTTTTCAAATGGGGAAAAGATAGTGTCAGCTTGGTGGTTGGGTGCAGTAGGGAAGGAGGTGTCGGGAGGAAGGTTTTTCTACTGTGAATATCCTTGGACATGCAGGGTTAAAGCAGGAGGAAATGGCCTTGTTTTAGTATCCCATCGTTGTTAATAAGAGAAGGAAAAAAAGAGGCTCCTTCTGACTTTAAATTCTCTTTATCAAATTCTTAAGACATTTAGAGATAATTCATATTGTAATTCATGTTATTACTGAGTGACTTCCCATGTTCCCATGTAGCTCTAGTGGTAAAGAACCTGCCTGCCAATGCAGGAGACTTAAGAGATGTGAGTTCAGTCCCTAGATTGGGAAGATCCCCTGGAGGAGGGCATGGCAGCCCACTCCAGTGTTCTTGCCTGGAGAATCCCTTGGACAGAAGAGCCTGTGGGCTACAGTCCATAGGGTTGCAAAGAGTCGGACACGACTAAGTGACTTAGACACGAGTATCACTATTACTGTACTAGATTAAGAAAATGCAGAAAATGCAACATCAGCTTTCATGATCATAACATACGGTGTGCTGCGTGCTAAGTCACTCAGTTATGTCTGACTCTGCGACCCCATGGACTCAGCCCACCAGGCTCCTCCGTCCATGGAATCCTCCAGGCAAGAATACTGGAATGGGTTGCCATTTCCTCCTCTGGAGGATCTTCCCAACCCAGGGATTGAAACTGTGGCCCCTGAGGCGCCTGCATTGCAGGCGAATTCCTTACTGCTGAGCTACAGGGAAGTCCATTTTGATATCCAGAGATCACCACTATTAAAACCTTCAGCATTTTTTTAGTTGTCATCTTTACATATTTAAACACTAAGGGAAAAAAAAGAATTCTGCTGTACATACTGTTTTGTGACCTTTTTAAAATTAAAAATGTATGGAGAACATCTTTTTTTTGAAAATAATTTTCTTCTAGATATAATTTTTTAGTCATTACATGGTGTTTTAACTGGACCATACTATTTCACCAATCGTTTTTGAATGTTTTGTTGAACGTTCAGATTGCTTTCGTTTAAAAACTGTATAAGTGCTGGTGTTATAAATGATACTTGAATATCAATATCTGTGTGCAAAGTGGGGAAATTCTAAGTTAGAAGGTATAGTTATCTAGGGTTTTTTGGTACTCTTGGTTTTTTGGTACAGTTTTGCTAAACTGAATTCTATACCCCATCTCTCTTTGCATCCCTGTACATAACCTCCTGGTCTGTCCCATTCCCTATCACACCGGCCAGTCCAAGCTATAATTGCCACTTTTAATTTTGATTATTTTATAGGCAAAAAAAAATTACTTCATTGTTTTAACTGTTATATACTTTTTAAAATTTCTGCTGTGTTTGAACATCTTCACATGTGAATTTGCCAGTTATGCTTCACCCAATTGCCTGTTCATTACATCCTCTAGTCTATCTAGTAAGGTGTTCCTTTTGTTATCATTGATTTGTAAGATTTCTTTATAAATGTTGTTAATTCTCTGTTCATTGTACACGTGTCTAACATTTTTTTCTCAAGTTAATTACTTGCCTTTTGGTTATGGTGCTGTTAATGTATAGGGGCTTTAGTATTTTCCTGTAGTCAGATAAATTGGCATTTTTCTCTATTGTTAATTTCATTTGTAGTGTCCTTTTAACTCTCCACCCACTTGGAGATGATTCTGCATGACATTTTTGATATGTCCACAGGCAGGAGATATTGAGCCAGCATCTGTTCAGGTAACTGTGAAAGAAATGACAAGAGACAAGGTATGTTAGTAGATTGACCTAGCAAGCAGTTAGGGGTCAGAGTGAAGCTGCTAACAGCATAGGGAAGTCTTGGGGTTTAGGTGTAAGGTGGGGATACCAGAGTTAGTAGAAACTGATTAGAATATTTCCAATTCTTAAGAACACTGCAGCTGAGAGAACTGAATATGATAACATCTTTCATCTCCTCTGCTGCTAGCCATGATGTTGAACTCTTTGTGAATATGTGCTATACTATCCTTCAAGATATTCTCTGTTGTATGATCTTGTTGACTGCTTCATTTTTATAAGCAAGGACCCTAAGAGGAAAATCAGAACATGCATATACTAGTTCTGCTTTGTAAGATTAAGAAGCAAGCTGAAGTTCTTTTTTTCTTTCTTTTTATAACACATTTTTTCCTCTTAAAAAATGAGGTATAATTTAAATACAAGGAAATGTACTCATTTTCAGTACACAACTAGATGGAGGAATGTTTTACCTAATTATTTTCCTTGTCCTGGTCAGTATGGAACATTTCTATCATTGTAGGATGTGGTTCTCAGTAGAATACTTACCTACCCTACCCCACCCAAAACCACTTCTGACTATTGTAATAGAGGATTTTGCCTGTCCTGAACTTTATGTCAATGGAATCATAAAGAAGGTTCTCTTCTGTGTCTGGTTTCTTTGTGTCAGCATACATAGTGTTTTTGAAATTTAACCGTGTTGTTTTCTGTATCTTAGTTAGTTCTCTTTACTTCTGAATAGTATTCTATTGTATAGATATATTGCAGTTTGTTTATTGATTATCACATAGATGGGCTTTATGGTTTGTTTCCAGTTTGGGATTCCTTTGACTATGATTATTCTTGTATCAAGGTGGACACAATCATTTATTTCTGTTTGGTATATTCTGAAACTGGGAAGCCTGAGACATAGAGTAGGCATCTGCTTGTTAAATACTGTGCCAGTTTTCCAAGGTGGTTGTATGATTTTATAGTCCCAGTAACACTATAGGGAAATTCCAGTTGTTTCCACACCCTTATGTACACCTAGTATTTTTAACCTTTTAATTTTATCCATACTGTTTGGTGTGGTTAAAATTTATTATGAATATTGTGATTGACCCTAACAAAATGATAATCAGTACAAATGATTACAAGGTGATGTTTCTTAGCAAAGAGAAGTCTAAAAACTATAGAGTATATGATTTTAAAGCATTTTTAAAGTGAGTATCAATTTTATATAATTAAAGAAGGTAACTAAAGAGTTAATGTACATAAAAACAGCAAGTTAAGTAATAGAATTTGAAGATAAAGTTCCATGTTAAAACTTTAGTCATAGTGAAGGCTTAGGTCCTCTCTCATATTCCTGGCCTCCTTTGGTTTTTCTCTCTCTCTTCCATTTTATGTCTGAGCCTGCAGCTGCTAGCCTGAAATTTCAGTTAATAGTGAAGTGTTATTTTAAGAAATTAAAATACTTGTAAAAATTTGCTTTCTAATTTTATTTGACTAAGTCTCTTGCTGTCTTTAGATACAACAAGTACAATATAATAATCTCAATAAACATCTGAGGAAGAAAGTTATTTTTAAAGTTGAGGAAAAATGTATCATTTAAGGTAATTGCTGCTAAATTTATTTCATAGATTTAATTTAAAGTGCTTGTTAATAATTGCTGGCATTTGTTCAGTACGTCTTTTAGCACAGTGTACATAATAAATTAATGTGTTAAATAGTACAATTGGACTGTGAACATAAGTAAAATATTTCTAAAACATGAAGAATCAGCCCATCAAATTAAAAAATAATATTTAAATATAGCTTTGTTTTGATGAAAACTGATAAACATTATACAAATGTAATGAAAGGAGTAAAATGCTTACAGTGCATTACTTTTTGAATCCTCTGGTAAGTATATACCTTCCATTTTTTTGAAATTATATTTTGAAATTATTTTGTTTATTGGAATCTATTGATTGGGAAACTATAAATAAGGAAAACTAATACATTGAAATCATAGTCTTTTAACATGTTCACAAATTTTATCAGAATATTTTTAAAATAAAGATAAACACATAAAATATAAATGTAGTAACAGTGCATATTTTATAATGTTCATTTGTATGTGATTTTTATCTCTGCATTGAAGAGGAATCTCAAAAATATTCTTAAAATCAGAACCAAGCTTCTTCTAATTCTAAATTTCAGATAATAATTTGAATAATACTGTTAATAATAGTGCAGATAGATTGATACTTGCTATTAAGATATGCTTGTAAGCATAAGGCCGAGAACATGGAATCAGGCAAAATCAGAATTGAATTCCAGCTCTGCTTGGTGGTGTGACTTCCGATGTTTCCTAATCCATTAAATGGGAGTCATATTAACTCATCTTCTTGAGATATTTGAATGCTTCTGTAAAGTTCTTATCATGGGAACAAAAGCATATTTTACTTCCATTTACTTCCAGAAAACTGCCTTTCTTTATTCTTCCATGGGACCCAGTGAAGGACATTGTACACTTCTTCCCTATCTAGTCATATTCTAGATCACTTCCCTATCTAGATCACTTCCCAGTGATCACCAGTACATGGGCCCTGTCCTCTAAATTTGCTAGCTCCATGTTAGCACCATCCTTTGTCTTTTCAGCACAGGATACTGCCTCCATTCTTACTTTATTATGATTCTTTCTGCCCTTGACATCTGTTTCACTGAACTATATGATTTTCTTTCCATTCTAATAGCTTCATCCTCTCCTTCTCTCCCAATTTCTTCCTTTCTCTGCCTCCAAGGTGCAGAAGTTCTATTTTAAGTCCTCTCCCCTCTGTCTACCTTCTCTTTTTTGGTGATCTCATCAAGTATTCTCATTTATTTTCCTCAACCCAACTGTTCTGTTGGATATTTAAACCCATGCTGGACTTTTTCCACCTGAATTTCTGGGCATCACATCAAAGTCCAAGAATAAAACTGAACATACCTTCCCCACCACTAGAAACTTTTCCTGCAGAGTCAGATGGAGGTTTTTCAGGGTCTAATGCTAATAAAATTCAAGGAGTGCCAGTTAAGAAAAAGAATGCCAAATGTTAAATAAAAATGACCACAGTCCCTCTGTTGCCACCTGGTGTGAGGGGGAGTATGGCAAAGGAAAAACTAGAGCAGAAAGATTTAGAAGCTTAAGCGATCAAGATAGAAATGACTTTTTGCAAGTTTTACAAAAAGATATGGCTATCTGAACACACTGCTGGGGTTCCCCCACTCAGGGTTCTAAAAGAAGTCCTATAGATAAGTGACCCTGAAGCTTGATTCATTAGCTTCAAGTAAATTAATTCTATCCTTTTGGTCTTTCTAAATCTTAAATGGCACCCTGATTTTTTTTTATCACTAAAGTACAAAACCTTTAAATTAATTTCCCCTTCGCTTTGGCTCTGTATCTCAACAGTTGCCTATTTGCTGTTTTTGTTTTCATGATATTCTCTGACTGCCAAAGATCTCAAAACCTCTAGTGGAGACCGTTTCAATAGCTTTCTCATTAGTCTTCTAGTCTTCTCAGTCATATACCTACCTACTTAAAGTTTAGTCTCATTGCTAAATGAAAATATTACTTTCACCCCACTCTTACCAAAGTAAGTTCAAATAGTTCAGATTCCTAAGTCTTATATTTTAAACCCTACCTCCCTTGGCCCCAGCCTCCTATTTTTCCAGTTTTTCAAATCTTTTCATAACTAACCCACCATAGAAGCTACACTGAACTACTTTGAGTTTCTAGAATATCTCTTTTATTTCTGAAAGTATATACTGACCATGCTTGGAGTTAGATACTACTTGTTAGCACCCCTTTTATTAAGAGGAAGGAATGTTTTCTACAACGTGTTATTTTCTAGCTCATACTAATGAATAAGTACAGACAAGCATATTTTAGAAAAGGACTTAGAAGGAGCTTGATTGCATATTGATTTTAAAAGTTGCATTAAAAATGATGCTCTTTTTTTTCAAAAATCAAACCACTTATAAGGTCAGAATATTGAATACTGACAGTGGTATAAATAAAATTTGAGGCTGTGAAGGAAGTTTTCCATTCATTTTCTGAAATCCTCATTATTCAGCCCCCCACCTTCCATTTGGTTCTCCATCAAACATTGCAAAGGCCTGTTTGCCTCCTTTTATTCAGAAATATGTATTGGGTGCCTGATAGGTGTCAAGCACAGTCTCTGTTCTTTATGGCTCTAGTCTCATAGTGGAGGGCAGACTTTGAAACACTATAAAAGTTCTCAAAGTGTGGTCCCCAGATCAGCAGCAACAGCATCACCTGGAGACTTGTTTGATGCAAATTCTTGTGTCCTACCCACACCTAATAAATCAGGAACTCTAGTGTTGGGGCCCAGCAAACCTGTAGTTTAACAAGCTCTGCAAGAGATTCTGCTGCTTGATAAAGTTTGTTACAATCTATTTCTTGAGCAATAGCAGACATTGGACAACTGTAGAGAGTACAGTGACCCTGCCGGCAATTGTTAATTGGGGGGAAGAAGACTTCTGATGAAGTTTTATGGAGGATAAAACCTATGAGCTGAATCTTGGAAAAATATTAATAGTTATTTTTATGCTTGCATTTTAGTAAATTCTAATATAGCCTATCATATAGCTAATCATTTTGACTTTTCAAAATTACAGTTAATAATGAAAAATAATGCTAAAGTTATTTTATAGTTGGAAGAGAAATCATTTTAGAATATGCTTTAAAATGATGGTGGACTGGTTAATACAGAATGACTTACAGATTAAACGCTGATAAGAAGGAATGCACTGTCCTCAGGGCTAATAGTATTCTTTAACTCCACGAGGTTAGTTTCTAAATTATAGCTTTAGAATTTCATTTTTCAAGAATTAGTTTTTTTTAAAAATAATTTGCAGTGAATGACTTGAGATAGAAATAGCAGTGAGAAAAATAAAATAGCATTGGCTTATAAGTAAATCTTTGGCAAAGGCAAGGAATGAATTTATATCTAAATTCATATCCTGCCTCTACTCAACCTTATTGGTTGTCAAATCTAGTGATGGATTAGAGAGCTTTGCATACTTACAGGGTAGCGTAATTCTAAAAGAATCATCACGTGAAACATTCCTTGTCTAAGAAATCACTGTTGTCAATTCCTTATTCAGGATGTGTGTGCATACTGAAGAGGGTATCTCTTAGAGATCAAATACATTAAAATCACAGAATCATTCTTGATGGACCAAGTTATTAAATCTGACTCCCCTGTTCATTCTTTGTCCCAGAATACCACCACCACCACGTAAGGTGTGTTTGGAGTGTTTTGTTTGTTTGTTTTTTCCTTTTAAATGATTGTTTTGAGGCTCTTCTCTGTCGAGCTGAGGTGATAAAGGGCAGTGGCCCTGAGTGTTCCTTGGAGTAACCTTCTCATTAGCCCTTGTCTCCAGGTAACCCTTCTTGATATAATATCTGGGCTAGCAGTCGGTGCTCAGCCTCTAGAATGAACCCAATTCTGCCTTGACGAGCACATCAATTAATCAACAAGTATGTAGAGGAATAAAGTAACTTATAAAATAACATAACTGAATACATGTCTTAGAACTGGATGTTTTTTGACTTTCCCATTTTTTAGCTCTGTGGTCAAGAGTGGGTCAGGGCTTCCCGGGTGGCTCAGTAGTAAAGAATTCGTTTGCCAAGCAGGAGATGCAGATTCTGTCTCTGGGTCAGGAAGGTCCCCTGGAGAAGGAAATGGCAACCCACTCCAGTATTCTTGCCTGGGAAATCCCATGGACAGAGGAGCCTGGTGGGCTGCAGTCCTTGGGGTCACAAAGAGTTCGATGTGACTTCATGACTAAATTGCCACCACCACCATGGTGCATCACTTTACCAAGCCAAGCATCTGTTGTAATTTGACTAATTTTCATCTGTAAAATGGGGAAAGGAAATTCATGTAAGATAACATTTTAAAATAATTTAATGTAATATTTGGCATATTATCTACTTTTAGCTAGTTTATTGTTATATATTGTTGTTTAATTGTGAAATTGAATATTATACTATTCTTATTGTGGAATGGAAGGCAGTATTAGAGTTACTGAAAAGTGAGGTTAATTACTGCTAATCTTTGTGATTTTTCTCAATTTAGAGCAAAATCAGAAGCACTATGCCTCTTCCATTTGCTATCTTATAAAAGATAGCCAAAGTCCAATACCTCCCATTTCTTGAAAAGTACCGTGTGCATGCTTAGCTGCTTCAGTCGTGTCTGACTCTTTGTGACCCTGTGGTCTGTAGCCCGCCAGGTTCCTCTGTCTATGGGGCTCTTCAGGCAAGAATACTGGAGTGGGTTGTCCTTTCCTTCTCCAGGAGATCTTCCCATCTCAGGGATCAAACCCATGTCTCCTGCATTATTAGCAGGTAGATTCTTTACCACTGGGCTACCTGGGAAGCCCTGAGAGGTACTAGTACTTGAAAAACAAAATTGTTTTCATTTTGTAACTTTTTACTTCCCTTTTCCTCACCCTTAATTTATAAATCTATGCACTGTTCAAACTATTTTAAAGTTCAAGTTTACAAACTGTGTCACTGGTCCACAGGATGGAAAAGATGAATCTTCTGTATACTGGAATATGAACTTCAGTTTCTCTCAGTGAACAAATCTCAGTTCACTCCTTGTCTAAATGGGAAACACTGAATCCAGTAACTTAAGCCCTGTTAGCTTTGAGTTTTCTTAGGTTTAGGAATACAGACAGGAAATCACTAAGTGTTGAACTAGTGATAGCATAATCTTGGGTATCACTAAAGACTTTGTGTGTCTCTTTGATGTAGAGACATGCATTTCAGCTGCATGTTTTCTTTTGTGTTCTGGCTTGCCTACACGCTAAGTACTCTCTCTGAATTGTGAATGGCTGGAGGCCAAAGAATGCCCTTGTTCCAGTAAGACTGGCTAAAATTAATGTTTATATGGTTACTGACTTTGGGACTTTTGCTTTAGAGGGTGATGATTTTCTCCTTGTTTTTTCAGCTTTCCAGTTGTTAATAATCAATCCCAAATGCCCAAATTCTTTCAGGATGACAAGGACATGATTTGCTACCACAGATTTTCCTCCACAACTCAGGGCTGCAATAATTTGGCATGACAGAAGGTGTGTGCTGCCAGCAAATATCAGAAGATGGAGGAGTACAAACCATTAGATGGCATCTGATGCACATTCCATGAGTTCAGTGAATAGAACAGGCAGACTTCTGGGTGTCTGTGGTCTTCTCTTCATATCCTCATCAGACCAGTTACTGGGATCAGCCATTAAACTCTGTTTCATGTTGCAGCATCATAGCCCTTGTTTCCCTTGACTTGGAGTGGGTGTTCAGTTGCTCAGTCGTGTCTGAGTCTTTGCAACCTTATGGACTGTAGCCCACTAGATTTTTCTGTCCGTGGGATTTCCCAAGCAAGAATACTAGAGTTGGTTGCTGTTCCCTCCTTTAGGGGATCTTCTAGATCCCGGGACTGAACCCACCTGTACTGCAGATGAATTCTTTACCGCTGAGTCACTGCGGAAATCCTTAATATGTGTTTGAGCCTCATCGCATATTCTGTATCTACAGCCAGAAATACTCTCCTTCCTCCTTTCTGACTTTTTAGTCCCCATCCATTCATCCATTTCCTAAACCCTAGCTCTATTCTCAGAAGCCTTCCCTTAATACTCCTGATCATGCTGATTTGTCTCCCATTTGAATTTCTGTGTCACTTAATGTCACTGCTAAGTCATTTGGCACTTTATTTTACTGTTTTCCATATTTTTTCTAATTCTCTACAAGTGCAGATCTTCTCAAGGATAATGTCCTTATTGTAATGTACTGTGTTTCTTTTCTATTCCTCTACCAAACAAATCTATCCCTACCTCCAGACTAACCTAATTCTAATCACATACTAGACATTGTTCTCCAGTGTGACTCAATGAATACTTTAAAAAATTGCTGATTTTTTTCATCTGACCAAATAAGATTAAATTGTTTTAAATGTGATCATGCAAGACCTTCTGATTAGAAATGTCAGTCACTTGTTCTTAAGCTTTTAAAATACTGTGGAAGTCTTTTGCTTATAAATCTTTAAGTCATCTATAAGTTTGGGATGATCTTGGTTACAGAAGAATCAAGGGTAGGGGTGGGGGGTGTGGTGGAGATGATTAGAAAGCTCAGTCTTCCCAGGAAAGTGTCAGATTTTGATTATACTATCTGTATACCTCCTGTTTCTATAAGTGCTTTGCTCTCCGGATTGGAGAAGACAGGGTCTTACCAAAGTGACTGTTGTGTTTCTAACAGGAAAGAATGCAACTTGTGTTAAAACTGGAAGAGGCAAGGATGGAGAAGTTACTGGGTAATGAATTTAGTGCTTGGGGGACAGAGGAAGTAAGTATGAGGGGGGATAGTGGTTGACCCAGGAGACATCAATAGGTTGTGACTGCATCTAAGTTTCTAGGCCTGGGAGGTGGGTGTAGGGGAGCTCTTCTTTGCATTTCTAAGGTGCTGTTCCTATCTCCTGGGCTTCAGATGGCACAGTGGTAGAGAATTTACCTGCCAATGCAGGAGATGCAGGAGACACAGGTCCGATCCCTGGATCAGGAAGATTCCCTGGAGTAGAAAATGGCAGCCCACTCCGGTATTCTTGCCTGGAAAATTCCATGGACAGAGGAGGCTGGCGGGCTATAGGCCATGGGGTCACAAAGAGTTGGACACAATTGAACACACACTCATTCCCTTCTCCCACTCAGCCCTGATACTGTTTTTTCCTGCAGGTCAGCCTTCCTTAGAATAAATGTTTTTGCTGCTGGTTGAGTCTTTCAAGGGACTCCTCTCTTTAAGGCAACAGAATTCAGATATTTTAGAGATAAAGGAGTCTGAGATCAATACGGGTTTCCCTGGTGGCTCAGATGGTAAAGAATCTGCTTGCATTGCAGGAAATCCATGTTTGATCCCTGGGTTGAGAAGATCCCCTGGAGTAGGAAATGGCTACCCACTCCAGTATTCTGGCTTGGAGAATTCTATGGACAGAGGAGCCTGGTGGGCTAAATCTCAGTGCAGTCATGAAACAATGCTGGACACTCAAAAATGACTGTCATTTGAGCCACTGTAACTTTATGCTACACTTTATGAAGCATAATATTTCTAATTTTGTTTTCATTTTTCATAATGCAGATGCAATATATAATTAATGATGGGGAAATGCTATAAAACTAAACCAGAAACTAAAATAATTAAACAAACAGGCATTTGCAACTTTCAGTCAGGGGAGCTAGAGTTATTATTATTATCCCACTGACATTGTGAATGTGTGTGACAGACAGCATCCTCAATTTAACCTAAAGTTTTGCTGTTTTGTTAAAACATGGTTTTTGAGGAAAAAACCCAAATGTGAAACATTTTCTAATGTTTATACTAACATTCATATGCTAATTTTTTCAGTGAAATTGCTTACCATTCACAATCCCCACATTGGGGCCCAGGGACCCACATTGCTACATGTGCTTATAAAAACTTATTAATTTTTGCTAATCTGGTGTATGAGCAATGTTTCTCATTGTGATTTAATTTGAATTTTCCTCCTTAGTAATGAAGATGTTCACTCATGTTTTCTTGTTTCTTGGCTATTTATGATTCCTCTTCCATGAAGTATCTGTTCATATTTTCCATCCATTTGTTTTCTCTTAGATTGTCTTATCCTCATTGATTGTTAAGAATTCAGTGTATTTTCTAGGTATATTCTTCCAGTTTGTGGTTTGAATTTTCACTTTTAAAGTTGTGTTTTCTGTCTTGTTTATTTTCCTTTTCTTGTGAAAAGGGATTCTTTGTTTTAATGTAGTCAAAATAATCACTATTTTCATATAGTTTGCATCTTAATGTCTCATTTAGGAAATACTTTTCTACCCTGAAGTCATTAAATGTAAAACATGCATTCTTAAGGTTACAATATCTAGAATTAATGAATATCCTCCTCTGAAAATATAAAAGACCTCTAAATGCTTTGATTTCCGTTGTGTGTGTGTGCTCCGTACTAAGCTGCTTCAGTGGTGTCCGACTCTTTGCGGCCCTGTGGACTGTAGCCGGCCAGGCTCTTCTGTCCGTGGGATTCTCCAGGCAAGAATACTGGAATGGGTTGCCATTTCCTCCTGCAGAGGATCTTCCCGACCCAGGGATCAAACCTTAGTTTCTGAAGTGTCCTGCATTGGCAGGTGGGTTCTTCACCACTAGGGCCATCTGTTGCTGCTTCTGCTAAGTCACTTCAGTGGTGTCAGACTCTGGGCGACCCCATAGACGGCAGCCCACCAGGCCCCTCTGTCCCTGGGATTCTCCAGGCCATCTGGGAAGCCCATTAATGATCTCCTTAATCATGGTAACTTTGATTTTTGTTTTGTTAGCCCTATAAATTCGATACAGTAGTTTATATTTTTATAGAGTATTTGTTTAGATTTGCCCAGGTGTTTACCATTTGCTTTCCTTTTCCATTTCTATTTTAGACCTCTCTTCTGGGATCATTTTCCTTTTTTTTTTTTTTCCCCTGATGCACATTCTTTACAATTTTATTTAGTGAGGATTTTTTGGAAATTGCTTTCTTATTTTTATTCCTTTGAAAATGTCTTTATTTTCACTTCATTCTGGAAGATTATTTCACTGGGTATAGCAATTGTGGTAGAACAGCTGTTGTCTCATACTTTGAAGATGTTATCCCATTGGATAACTCCATGGCTTTGGCTTCCATTGTACATTTTGAGAAATCATTTGTAAATCTATCATTTAACACTTTCATCTCTCTTGACTGCTTTAAAGACCTTTGCTTTTGTTTGTTTGTTTGTTCTGTTCTTTTACTAGCATACATCTCTCTAGGTGAGTGTTATTTTTTTTGTTTTTAACTTTGAATTCACTACACTTCCTGGTATAAGGATTTGTGGATGAGATGGTTGGATGGCATCACCGACTCGATGGACTTGGGTTTGAGCAAGCTCCGGGAGTTGGTGAAGGACAGGTAAGCCTGGAGTGCTGCAGTCCATGGGGTCACAAAGAGTCAGACATGACTGAGTGGCTGAACTAAACTGATCATTCATGAATTATGTAGAATAATCATCCTCTTTCTCAACCTCCTTTCCTTCTCTTTCTGGAATGCTGATTACATGTGTGTATGTTAGACTTTTTCATTGTCTTCTCCATATTTCTTAACTGGTCTTTAACAGTTTATCCATGAGTTTCAAATAAATAACTGGGAGGGTTTCTATGAAAATTTAGTTCATGATATTGGCAGGAATTCCAACATATTATTTTTAAATGCTCTCATCTCCTGAAAATAGTTATTTTTCTTTTTTATGTCTTTTTCTGATTGAATTTTGGGGAAAATGGATTAATTGAGAGTTAATGATATTTCAGGACTAAAAATTACTTGGAATAACTCCTATGGTACATGTAGAATTCCACAGACTCCTTTCAGTTCAACTAAGCCTTTCTAATTGATATTTTGGCATTTGCTCTGTTTTATAATAATAAGTCTATATCAGAATATGTATTTGTTACATATTAATCTTACTTACTACTTCATTTATCTCCAGAATATTTGTTCTTACCTACATCTTTGGAATGATAACTTTTAGGAATAGGTTTCCTATTTTATCATGTGACATCAATTATAAAATTTACTGTCTTTATTCCTTAGATTACAAAAATGGTTATACTAAGGAGAACCTTACAGACTGATCAGTCCAATTTAATGTGTTATTTTTTGGCTGTACCAGTTAAATTTGACAAGATCTTCCCTTGTCTGTCTTCATTTTCGTTGTTGTTTGATATTTGAGCTACCCTATTAAGCCCTTGAGATCCTCACTTTCAATCCCACTGCATTTTCTTGGCTTCCTCCCTATTCCCAAAGCTCAAGTCACTGGGTAGGATTTATAGTGGAGCAGAAGGTGATACATATAAGATTTCAGGAGTAGTAGAAATGTCTTACTACTTCACCAGATTTCCACTGCATTTTCTCTCTTCATTTAACCTCACCAAATTCTCTCTAGGTATAAAAAACTAGCTTCATTCCTGACTCTATAACCCTCAAGCCTCTAACTAAAATAAAAGTTCAGTATCATGATATTCAGAAGGAAATCCTTGAAAAATGCCCTGTTCTTCCATTCTAATAAGTATCTCTTCTTGTATGCTTTCCTAATTATAACCAGTTCCTCCATCTTGTATCATTTCCTACTTTCACATTTGCAATGTCAATCCCTTTCCTGTATGTCTGGCCTCTACTCCTCCTGATTGAATTTCTGAAATTCTTTAAAGTTTGTCCTTTTACTCTACTATCAGTTTCCAGGGATGGGAACTACCACTGTAATTTACAGAATAGGGGATCTATCTATTCCTGTGTTTCCAAGATTGAACTCTGAGTACAAGTTTCAAAGAAGCATTGCTTTGGTGATTAGTCTCCATAGTACTCTTGATATTATCTTTTAAAAATGCATCCTTTAATAAACTGGCCTTTGTTGGGCTAGCCTAGGAACCTAAACACCATTTTCAACATTAATTCTATGGGAAACTTAATACAGAGGTTGGTACAACTGGGTTGTAAATGGACTCTTGGTATATAACCCATTTGTAAGCTGGGCCCTGCATGTACAGGAGAGAATTTGTGGGCTAGGAGGGAAATGCCTTCTGTTAACCAGCAATGCCACAGATTTGAACATTGCACATTTGTTTTGTGTAATCTTCCATCTAACTGTGAGCAAAGAGCATGATTGAAGTGCTGCTGATTATGTCTAATGTTTATAGATTCCATTTTAGCAGAGCAGACTGCTGTGTTCCATCATTCTATCTTAATTCTAAATATGATTTCCATTGTCTCCCCTCTTTAGTCACCCAGCAGCAGAGCAGCGAAGTAATTTTACCTTGCAGTTCAGTAACTTTTAATTGCCTGTTCAGTTTCACTTGATTCTGAGAAAAATGGAGTTGCTGCCTATGCAGTTTTAGTTGCCAGAACCTCAATTGTTAAGCACTTAAATGCTAAAATGGGAAAGGAGATCACATAGTCTTTTGAGAGATAGAGCAGAAAGGAGACCCCACTGTGTTTTATTATGATTGTTATGGCTCTGTGGTTTTGTATGTGTGTGAGTGTGTTTTAAGGAATCAGAGCTTTATCTATAAAATATACACCAATATATAATATATATATAACATTACTTATGTCTTATTTTTCCCAAGCATATTCTAAGCATAAAACTTACTTTATAATCAGAATTTTTAAGTGTTTCTGAAGTAGAATAAAATAGTGGCATTTTAGATTGGGAAAGGACTTTGAGATCACCTAATCCATCACCCTCATTTTAAATGTAAGAGAATTGTAATTCTCAGAGGAATTCCAGAATTGCTTCAGCTCAGGACTCCAGCTAGGACCCATGTGAGCATTCATGTAAATATTGGTTTATTTTCTCTCATTCTTGGCATTTGTCTTCATGATCCTGGTGGAGAATATATAGTTTTGGAACATTTTATTCTAACTCTTTTATAATTACAGAGAAACTATCCTATGTTTTTCATTGGTACTTCAACACTCCTAAACCACTCTTTATCTGAACATGATGGCATTTTGAAACAATAGATTTAGGACATTATTGATTTCAATGCACATATAACCATGTAGAATGATTTTTTTTTTTTCTGTAAGGACTAGAACTATTCTGACCTTATGAGTGTTGAAAAAAAAGAAGAAGGAACCTGTCCTTTGTAGTTGTGGTGAGTTGCTTTTGATTTGAGCTGAGGAAGAAAGGAAACAGAGGGATTAAGTATTTTCTGGAAGCTTTTCAGAGAGTTGTTTTTTTCATTTTTAAAGTGACCAGACCCACTCCTTTTATTTATTTATTTTCTTTGTAACAAAACTGTCTGAGCCCATATGGGAAATAGATGAAAGTGAAGTTTATATTTTTGAAATAGGAAGAATGTCTGCAGAAACTAGCATTTATTTAACACTCCTTAGTATTCAAGTGAATGCTAGTTTCTTCTAGCAAAGATTGAGGTCTCTAGATAAGGACTCTCTTTTCTATTCAGAATCTACCTGTTTTGAAACTTTCATCTTGAACATGCAACATGCATTGTTTTTCCATCTTCAGAATTTCCAGATATTCAAATTATCCATGTAAACAATTGTGTAAAAACTATTTTTGTCAACTAGCTTATATTGATTAAACTTCATTATATACTGTTGGACTGACAAAGCCCCTGTTCTGTGCTTATGTGCTTGTGCATAAAACATTTTGAATAGAGCTCCACAGGACAGCTGCCAGGCAGTCTCTTTGCTGTGTTTCTAGCTGCCAAGTGGAAGGTGAAAATCACTGAAGTGTGAGACATGTCTCTTCAGTGTCCTTAGCTACCTTTTCTTCATCCTTTCTCTTCCCTGAAGACATTAAACATCCCCGCAGACATGATGTCTTCCACAAAAGAGGGGAACTGATACCAATCATTTATACTTCTGTTTAATTGGCCTGGCTACTCTTGGACCAAGATGCTCTTGATGATTTCAGCTAAGTAGTGTCATCCATCTCTGAGTTTTGTACCTGCTTAAGTATATAATTTCTGCTGTGCATTGTGATGTCTGCTTAGATTTCTTCTGCTCACACCTAACCCATCACCACATGAAGGGACTACAGCTTGCTGGCACCCACAGGGCAGATGATCAAGCAAATACCCTCAGGGCCCACAGCTCCCAGGAAGGGAGGACCGCCTGAAGAGCTCTTTGACCTGGCCTTCCTCCTTTTTTTTCCCCAGACTTTAAACTTTTTGTATTTCGGTACAGCCAATTTCACGGATCCTGGTTGCCAAAAACTCATGAGCATCCTCACGGAACAAATACTCATCCACCCCAGGAGGATTAGTGGCATTGGGGAACCAAGTCGTAACACTGTAATTGTGAGAGCTTAGGGTGGGAACAGGGCTTCCCAGGTGGCGCTAGTGGTAAAGAACCCGCCTGCCAATGCAGGAGACTTAAGACACGTGTTCGATCCTTGGTCTGAAAGATCCTCTGTAAGAGGAAGGAACAATTCACTCCAGCATTCTCGCCTGGAGAAGCCCTGACAGAGGAGCCTGGTGGGCTATAGTCCACAGGATTGCAGAGACACATGATCAAAGTGACTTAGCATGCTCACAGGGTGGAAACTAGGGAAGTGGGAGTGAGCAGAATGAAAGGCATAAAGAACAGAAGATGGTTATTCTTCATCTTGGCCTTGATTAAAGACATTGATGCAATGTCTTGATATATTGCAATTTGTACTACGTTTTCATAAATTAGCACAAGCACTCTTTATCAGAAAAAAAATTACCATTCAGTAGAAATCTCACTTTTTTCTGAACTAATTTTGTAACATTTATTACCTTATATAATGCTATCTTGGGCTTCCCTTGTGTCTCAGCTGGTAAAGAATCCGCCTGCAATGTGGGAGACCTGGGTTCTATCCCTGGGTTGGGAAGATCCCCTTGAGAAGGGAAAGGCTACCACTTCAGTATTCTGGCCTAGAGAATTCCATGAACTGTATAGTCCATGGGTTCAGAAAAAGTCGGACACAGCTGAGCAACTTTCACTTCTAATGTTACCTTATACTTTTATTTATCTCTTAATAAATATGACCAGTGTGCTTAGCTATCAGTGTTTCAATCTTTTCTGCCTAGGCATCATCTTGATCAGTTGTTGTTGTTCAGTCACCAAGTTGTGTCAGAATCCTTGCAATTCTGTAGACTCCAGCACACCAAGCTTCTCTGTCCTTCACTATCTCCCAGAGTTTGCTCAAATTCATGTTGCTTGAGTTGATGAGAAATCTGTATGCAGGTCAGGAAGCAACAATTAGAACTGGACATGGAAAAACAGATTGGTTCCAAATAGGAAAAGGACTACATCAAGGCTGTATATTGTCACCTTGCTTATTTAACTTATATGCAGAGTACATCATGAGAAACACTGGGCTGGAAGAAGCACAAGCTGGAATCAAGATTGAGGGAGAAATATCAATAACCTCAGATATGCAGATGACATCACCCTTATGGCAGAAAGTGAAGAAGAACTAAAGAGCCTCTTGATGAAAGTGAAAGAGGAGAGTGACAAAGTTGGCTTAAAGCTGAACATTCAGAAAACTAAGATCATGGCATGAAGTCCCATCACTTCATTGCAAACAGATTGGGAAACAGTGGCTGACTTTATTTTTTTGGGTTCCAAAATCACTGCAGATGGTGATTGTAGCCATGAAATTAAAAGACACTTACTCCTTGGAAGGAAAGTTATGACCAACCTAGACAGCATATTAAAAAGCAGAGACATTACTTTGTCAACAAAGGTCCATCTAGTCAAGGCTATGGTTTTTCCAGTAGTCATGTATGGATGTGAGAGTTGGACTATAAAGAAAGCTGAGTGCTGAAGAATTGATGCTTTTGAATTGTGGTGTTGGAGAAGACTCTTGAGAGTTCATTGGATTTCAAGGAGATCCAACCAGTCCATCCTAAAGGAAATCAGTCCTGGGTGTTCATTGGAAGGACTGATGTTGAAGCTGAAACTACAATACTTTGGCCACCTCACGTGAGGAGCTGACTCATTGGAAAAGTCCCTGACACTGGGAAAGATTGAGGGCAGGAGGAGAAGGGGATGACAGAGGAAGAGATGGTTGGGTGGCATCACTGGCTCAATGGACATGAGTTTGGGTAAACTCTGGGAGTTGGCGATGGACAAGGAGGCCCTGTGTGCTGCAGTTCATGGGATCACAAAGAGTCAGACACAACTGAGTGACTGAACTGAACTGAACTGAGTCAATGGTCCTATCTGACGATCTCATCCCCTATCACCCTCTTCTCCTTTGGCCTTCAGTCTTTCCTAGCATCAGGGTCTTTTCCAGTGAGTCTGCTCTTTGCATCAGGTGGCCCAAGTCCTGGAGCTTCAACTTCAGCATCAGTCCTTCCAATAAATATTCAGAGTTGATTTCTTTTAGGATTGACTGGTTTCATCTCCTTGCTGTCCAAGGGACTCTTCAAGAGTTTCCTTCAGTACCATAGCTTGAAAACATCAGTTCTTTGATACTCAGCCTTCTTTGTAGTCCAACTCTCACATCCGTACATAACTACTGGAAAAATCATAGCTTTGACTATATGGACCTTTGTTGACAAAGAGATCTCTCTGCTTTTTAATACACTGTCTAGGTTTGTCATAATTTTTCTTCCAAGGAGCAAGCATCTTTTAATTTAGTGGCTGCTGTCACCGTTGCAGTGAATTTGGAGCCTAAGAAAATAAAATCTGTCACTGCTTCCACTTTTTCCCCTTCTATTTGCCATAAAGTGATGGGACCAGATGTCATGATTTGCACATTTTGAGTGTTGTGTTTTAAGCTATCTTTTTCACTCTCCTCTTTAACCTTCATCAAGAAGGCTCTTTAGTTCCTCTTTGCTTTCTTCATTAGAGTGGTATCATCTGCATACCTGAGGTTGTTGATATATCTCCCGGCAGTCTTGATTCCAGCTTGTGATTCATCCAGGTTGGCATTTCACATTTTGTAACCCTATGGACTGTAGCCTACCAGGCTTCTCTTTCCATGAGATTCTCCAGACAAGACTAGTAGAATGAGTTGCCATGCCCTCTTCCAGGGATCTTCCCAACCAGGGATCAAACCTGCATCTCTTATGTCTCCTTGGCAGGCAGGCAGGTTCTTTACCATTAGTGGCACCTGGGAAGCCTATATAAATTAAATAAACAGAGTGACAGTATACAGCCTTGTCATACTCCTTTCCCAATTTTGAACCAATCAATTGTTCCATGTAAGGTTCTAACTGTTGCTTTTTGACCTGCATACCAGTTTCTCAGGAGTCAGGTAAGTGGTCTGGTATTCCCATCTCTTGAAGAATTTTCCACAGTTTGTTGTGATCTACCCAGTCAAATGCTTTCATGCAGTCAGTGAAGCAGAAGTAGATATTTTTCTGTAATCTCCTTGCTTAGTCAGTTAGGGGTACTATGATAAAAAAATTCTGTAGACCTAGTAGCTTAAATCACAAATGTTTGTTTCTCATAGTTTTGGAGGCTGGAAATTCCATGATCAAGGTGCCAGCAAATTTGTTGTCTGGTGAGAACCTTCTTCTGGGTTGTAGGGTGCTGACCTAATTTTGCTCTCCCATGGTTTAGAGAAGAGAGAGCTCTCTGGAGTCCCTTTCCCAAAGGACTAATATCATTCACAGAAGCTCCACTCTCACAACCTGATTATCTCCAAAAGGCACAGCCTCCTAGTACCATCACTTTGGGGGTTAGAATTTCAAGCTGTGAGTTTAGGGGAGACAGCAATATTCAGACCATTGCAGGCAGCAGCTCTCATGGGAGCCTAGAGAACTCCATCAGCGTTTCCTGGCACACCTTCACAAATCACCCGTATAGTACTTATACACAGTAAAGTTTGAGAATCACCGTTTCTGTCAAAAACCTAAAATTCTTAAACCAAGTAGTGGACAGTAGTTTACTTTTTCATCATTTTGTTGGTTATATTTTTGTTGTTGTTGTTCATGATGAACAAGGGAGCTTAAACTGTAATAGAATTATTTGGCTCACCTTAGGGGTAAATATGGTATAGTCATTTTCTAGTGACTATATGAGAAGTGAAAAGATTCAGAAGGGTGGTGTTCTAAATTCTCTTCTGAGGAAATTCAGAAGGGATCTCCTGCCCGTGAAACATATCTCAGTTTCTGCATGTGTGCAGGGTGGGAGCCAGTTGTGAAACTTTTGGGTATATACACAAGAATATACAGAGGGGGAAAGTTAAAGAAGAATGGCCAGAGGGAGAAATATCAAATGAATTGAAAATGTAAAAACACTGTCAAAATTACTGTCAAAGACACCTAAATTAAGAATTTAGATCATGATTCTGTGACCATGTATAAAAACTGTAAAATTTTCCAAGACTAAAACAAAACGAAGAACAAACAGCCATCTCATAGACATACCACTATTTTTCTCATGTCAGCTCTGCCTGCACCATCCTTTTTTCCTTTTTTCCCCCTCTATACTGTGACTGCCCTCCCACCCTGTATATCTGTGTTCAATTTCTCATAGCACAACTCTTCACTCAAGGTAAAATCCCGGATCCTGATTCTGTGAGTACCCATGTTCCTCCTGTGAACTAAGAATAAATGTGAAATCTCAGAATTTGGTTGGACTGGTAAAGGGTAAACTTATTAGGAGCCTTGCCCAGAGAAAAATTGCCAAGCAAATTAAATTGAATTAGTGCATGAATTGGGTCAAACTCAGATAAAAGTGAATTTATTTAGTGATTAATACTACTAATAAAGAATTAATGCATCAACATTTATTTATCAAGGCTAGGATGATGACGTCTAGCCTCTCACAATTAAATCATTGTGACTTGATTTTCCAGTGCAGTTTGCCTTCTCCAAATGCCCAGATATTTATTATTATTTATATTTGTGTTTATTTATGCTTATGTATATTTATTTATACATTTAGCATGCTCTGAGCTTTTTGGCAATAAAGAGCCACAGATGTAGGTGGAAGTCCAAGCCAACTTCACCAAGCAGTTTCTCTGCCCTGGAAGTCAAATAACAGTTAAAGAAATTTTAATTTTTTAAAAGAACTCAGCTGTCCTTTTCTTTTTATATAACATAATTGATAATTACCCATAAAAAGTTCAAGACACTAAAGAGCAGTGGTTGCACGTTACTTAAAGACCATCATGACATAGCAATAAGATAACTCTAGGGTCCTCTTGAGTTGATGGTTTCCACAGCACGATGTGAGTTGTTTTTTGCAAAAGTACACTTGTGGTTAATGGATAACAGTCCCATGTGATGCATATTTGCCACCAAATGCTGTTTAGGTATAAATCTGCTTATATAGGCAATCATTTTACATATTCTGCTTTCTATTTGGCTTCTTTATTATGTGGAATATAACCAAACATACAGAAAAATGAACTGAACTTAAATGTATGAAGTAACTCATCACAAAATAAACAGCTGTGTGAACACCACATGTGTGGTTCAAATCAATACCCCAGAACCTGTCATTTTAAGCTCCTCATCCCAAAGTTAACTATTCTTTCTGCTTCTCTCCTTAAAGTTTAGTTTTTCATATAATTCAAATTTACACAAATGAATCATACAGTATAAATTCTTTTGGCTTCTACTCTTTTATGCAATTTTGCATTCTTGATTCATACATATTCTTATATATAACAATAGTTCATTTAAAAATTACTGTAATTACTATATTATATTGTTTTCTAAATATGTCAAAATATATTTATCTAATTTCTTATGGATGGACATTTGTGTTTTCTCCAGTTTGGTCTCTGAACATCCATGCTCATTTCTCTTGATACACATTGGCACACATTTCTATTTGGTATAACGCAGGAGTGGAATGTGGAATGGTGAACCATAGAGTATGTATTTCTGCAACTTTAGTGGATGATGTCAAACTGTTTCCCACAGTGGCTGTACAGATTAACATTCCCACAATATTTTGTCTACAGTCAGCATTGTTGGTCTTTTCAATGTGAGTTCGTTTGATGGTTGTTTACACATTTTCTGCATTTCCTTTTGACTTTTGTAGCATGACTCTCTTTTTCCAAAAGAGTTTGTATCTTGGGCACAGATATAAACACACATATTCACTACTTTTGGGTCTGGGAATAAATAACATTGGAGATGTATATGTTTTTAATATATTTCAAGCTACAGAGGCAAATGTTCCTCTGGCAATTACTCTATATTTCTATAGATTTGAAGACATGACACTGTGTCATCCATATCATAGAAGCATTTGGATGTTTTGCATTCCAAATTTCTAATTATAATTTGTTTCACACTTCTTTTTTATAATGAAAAATATTTATGAAAATTCATAAGTAAATTTTGTGCACTGAGAAGAAATTTGCTCTTATTTCATTTTTTTCACCATCCTGTCTTTTTCTCCCAACTTGCTAATTCCTCATAAGCAGCACTGTGAATGATATCATCAGCTCTGACCACCTCCAGTGTGGCTGTGAGGGAAGGACACACTTGGTCAGCTGGTATGATCCATCCAGACTCAAACTGTCAGTGGAGGACATCTTCACTCTTCATCTCATGGGGGTTAAAGAGCCCTCTGGGAACTAAAACTTAAACTCTGTAAATAGAGCATATACTCCGTAAATAGATTCCTGTTTGCTACAGTGCATATCTCTAAATACTCAAATCAACATTTTTAGCTTGTAAATAGAAACTCTGAAAAATTTCCTTTGGTAATTTATTATCAGGAAACATTTGATCTTTCATGATACATGTGTTTTTTTTTCTTTTTTAGATTATTTGTTAAATTAAATTATATGAATTCCATTGTGATTTGATTAAGCAATCTTTGAAATCAGTTTTGTTTTAAAGAATAGATGAGATAAACCTTGACAATCATGATTCTTTTGTAAGCATGTGCTATATAATATCCTGTTTCATAGAGAAGTAGAAAACATTACTTTCATAGCTTATTTTTCCTATGTTGAAATTTTAAAAAGACTATGTTTATTTTTGGTACACAGATTTATCTAAAAGGTTTTAATAGTCCTGCAGTCTTTGCCATTATCCAGGAAAAAATGGAACTTATGTTGTGCAAATGATAGGGTACCACATTTATTTTCTTCAAAGTTTTTAATTTGAAAAATATTAAGAGACACAGTAGTGGAAAAAAATTGCCCACACCTCACCACATGATAATTGTAAATACAACCTTATAAAGTAAGATATGACAATCTCTTTGTGTGCTCTTAGTCTCTTTTTTCCTCTAAGTATATATCAATTATATAAACATGTAATTATGCATAAATATTCACATAGGTATATGCATATTTAAATAGGCACCACGACATCCAAATATAGCTTATAGATTGAATTTGGATATGTCATCTAGTAATTCTAAAAGTATTACATTGATTGATTTTTGTTGAAGGTTTAATTTTGGAAGAAGTAGCATGTAATATTCAAATTGATGGATCATTCTGTAAGGAGAGTCATTTAAGGACAATATGCTGTATTCTTGTACATTCGCCTGAGGAGGACTCTATTTTAGTGGCCTGGAATCCAAATAGAAACAAAATATCATTTCAGAGAGTAACAGGATGCAGTGCTCAAATTGAGCAGCCTTGGGCACAAAGGATCATTCCTTTTTTCAAAGCCTCCTTCTGAGTGAAATATATTGAGTGGCAGTGGGTTATTTTTTTCTCCCTTTCCAGTGTTGCAATTTCAGTTTTTCTCTGAATATGTGGTGGGAGTTAAAGGACCTAGAAATTCATTCTCCCCATTGTAAGGCAAACCGTTCCAAGTGGGCAGTTAGGTTATTCAAGAACTGAAAGCAGGGGACAATAAACAATCTTGGTCAAAATAATCCATTAGCATAGCCCAGCACTAACAGGAGCAAGACACTACCTCCTTCCTCCAACACTGCATTTCCTCCCTGCTCCTCAGACCCCTGGATGGAGCCAGAGACATCCAAACTATATTTTAGCTATGCTTAGCATTGAATAAATACTTGTGTGGGCTGACCTTGAAATCTAATATATCATTTTGATTTAATTGTTCTTTAGTTGTGTCCAACTCTTTTGTGAACCCATGGACTGTAGCCTGCCAGGCTCTCCTGCCCTTGAGATTTCCCAGGCAAGAACACTGGAGTGGGTTGCCATTTCCTTCTCCAGTGTATCTTCCTGACCCCAGGATCAAATCCATGTCTCTTGCATTGCAAGTGAATTCTTTACCACTGAGCCACCAGAGAAGCCCTTAAAATAATAAATATTGTTCTGCTTAAGGCTAAAAGTACTAGGCAGTTTTTTGCACACAAGGGGTTTTCATGGTACTTATGGAGATATGACAGTTTTGGAAAGAACTATAATAGATGACATGAAAAATGCCATGAAAAGAGGCTTGATGAGCCATGACTCAGAGGGCATGAAAGGTGGAGGTGGACAGCACCTTATCGATCATTCATTACCACAGTCAAAACTTCACAACCAGTTGAAGAAACTCAATCAGTTAATTTCTTGTTTGAGTTAGCTAGACTGTGGTTGAGGAGGGGGAGAAAATAACCCTCACTGTTGAGACTGGCTGATTAGATGTCAAAGCACATTGGATCTTCAGCACATTCTGTTAAAGTGCAGAACCTCACTGTTCATCTGGAGTGGGGCTAGAGACTGCATTTTTCCAAGCTCCCAGGTGATGCTGAAGATATCAGTCCTGGGACCACACTATGAGTAGCAAAGAACTAGATCAGGTGAGAAGTAAAGCAATAACAATGACAAAAAGAGAAGAACACCATCCTCAAATAACAAAATAACTAGCAACCAAAAAAAAAAAAAAAACTCAGCTTTCCTGGCAAAATTTGACAAAAAAGGTTGAGTTCTGGTCCTGTATCGTTATAAATCAATCAGCTGTTATTTCACCTGAGTGATTTTATTTCTAGCTTTTATTAATTGAAGGCAACGGAGAAAGGCTTAGTTCCCTGCTTTGCTAAAACAGGGCACCAATCTGAGGGCTGTCTTTTCACCTTACTTATAGTTTCCTTTGTTGTGCAAAAGCTTTTAAGTTTCATTAGGTCCCACTTGTTTATTTGTGCTTTTATTTCCAATATTCTGGGAGGTGGGTCATAGAGGATCCTGCTGTGATTTATGTCAGAGAGTGTTTTGCCTATGTTCTCCTCTAGGAGTTTTATAGTTTCTGGTCTTACATGTAGATCTTTAATCCATTTTGAGTTTATTTTTGTGTATGGTGTTAGAAAGTGTTCTAGTTTCATTCTTTTACAAGTGGTTGACCAGTTTTCCCACCACCACTTGTTGAAGAGGTTGTCTTTTTTCCATTGTATATCCTTGCCTCCTTTGTCAAAGATAAGGTGTCCATAGGTTCATGGATTTATCTCTGGGCTTTCTATTCTGTTCCATTGGTCTATATTTCTGTCTTTGTGCCAGTACCATACTGTCTTGATGACTGTGGCTTTGTAGTAGAGTCTGAAGTCAGGCAGGTTGATTCCTCCAGTTGCATTCTTCTTTCTCAAGATTACTTTGGCTATTCGAGGTTTTTTGCATTTCCATACAAATTGTGAAATTCTTTGGTCTAGTTCTGTGAAAAATACCGTTGGTAGCTTGATAGGGATTGCATTGAATCTATAGATTGCTTTGGGTAGAATAGCCATTTTGACAATATTGATTCTTCCAATCCATGAACACGGTATGTTTCTCCATCGGTTTGTGTCCTCTTTGATTTCTTTCATCAGTGTTTTATAGTTTTCTATGTATAGGTCTTTTGTTTCTTTAGGTAGATGTACTCCTAAGTATTTTATTATTTTTGTTGAAATGGTGAATGGTATTATTTCCTTAATTTCTCTTTCTGTTTTTTCATTGTTAGTGTATAGGAATGCAAGGGATTTCTGTGTGTTAAGTTTATATCCTGCAACTTTACTATATTCATCAATTAGCTCTAGTAATTTTCTGGAAGAGTCTTTAGGGTTTTCTATGTAGAGGATCATGTCATCTGCAAACAGCAAGAGTTTCACTTCTTCTTTTCCTATCTGGATTCCTTTTATTTCTTTTTCTGCTCTGATTGCTGTGGCCAAAACTTCCAACACTATGTTGAATAGTAGTGGTGAGAGTGGGCACCCTTGTCTTGCTCCTAATTTCAGGGGAAATGCTTTCAATTTTTTACCATTGAGGGTAATGCTTGCTGTGGGTTTGTCATATATAGCTTTTATTATGTTGAGGTATGTTCCTTCTATTCCTGCTTTCTGGAGAGTTTTAATCATAAATGAGTGTTGAATTTTGTCAAAGGCTTTCTCTCCATCTATTGAGATAATCATATGGTTTTTATCTTTTGATTTGTTAATGTGGTGTATTACATTGATTGATTTGCGGATATTAAAGAATCCTTGCATTCCTGGGATAAAGCCCACTTGGTCATGGTGTATGATTTTTTTAATATGTTGTTGGATTCTGTTTGCTAGAATTGTTAAGGATTTTTGCATCTATGTTCATCAGTGATATTGGTCTGTAGATTGGGAGAAAATAATAGCAAATGAAGCAACAGACAAAAGATTAATCTCAAAAATATACAAGCAACACCTGCAGCTCAATTCCAGAAAAATAAATGACCCAATCAAAAAATGGGCCAAAGAACTAAACAGACATTTCTCCAAAGAAGACATACAGATGGCTAACAAACACATGAAAAGATGCTCAACATCACTCATTATCAGAGAAATGCAAATCAAAACCACAATGAGGTACCATTACACGCCAGTCAGGATGGCTGCTATCCAAAAGTCTACAAGCAATAAATGCTGGAGAGGGTGTGGAGAAAAGGGAACCCTCTTACACTGTTGGTGGGAATGCAAACTAGTACAGCCACTATGGAAAACAGTGTGGAGATTTCTTAAAAAACTGGAAATAGAACTGCCATATGACTCAGCAATACCACTCCTGGGCATACACACTGAGGAAACCAGATCTGAAAGAGACACATGCACCCCAATGTTCATCGCAGCACTGTTTATAATAGCCAGGACATGGAAGCAACCTAGATGCCCATCAGCAGATGAATGGATAAGGAAGCTGTGGTACATATACACCATGGAATATTACTCAGCTGTTAAAAAGAATTCATTTGAATCAGTTCTAATGAGATGGATGAAACTGGAGCCCATTATACAGAGTGAAGTAAGCCAGAAAGATAAAGATCATTACAGCATACTAACACATATATATGGAATTTAGAAAGATGGTAATGATAACCCTATATGCAAAACAGAAAAAGAGACACAGATGTACAGAACAGACTTTTGGACTCTGTGGGAGAAGGCGAGGGTGGGATGTTTCGAGAGAACAGCATGTATATTATCTATAGTGAAACAGATCACCAGCCCAGATGGGATGCATGAGACAAGTGCTCCGGCCTGGTGCACTAGGAAGACCCAGAGGAATCGGGTGGAGAGGGAGGTGGGAGGGGGGATCGGGATGGGGAATACATGTAACTCCATGGCTGATTCATGTCAATGTATGACAAAACCCACTGCAATGTTGTGAAGTAATTAGCCTCCAACTAATAAAAATAATTGAAAAAAAAAAAAAAAAGCCAAAAAACAGGGCACCAGAAGAAAAGGTAGAATTCCTGTCCAGAGCCAATGGTTAAGGGTAAACTTTAAGCTATTTTCAGAACATTCAGTTGTGATAATCTAAAGACAAATCAGGATTTCTCTTCAGGTTTGAATCAGGAGGCTTCAGTGAGAGTAAAAAATTTATTTCTCTGTCAAATTTAATAGCATGGTGGCTACATGTGGAATTTCCATCTATTTCCTAAATACATCTGAGGACATATTATGCAGTTTACAGGCTTGAGGAAAAAAAAGTGCCACTCTCATTACAGTTAAATTTGATAAATATTTATAAATAAAACTAAGGGAAAGATTCTTTTTCTCTCTTTTACCTTCCATGTTTCTACCTCCATTAATTCTTACGGCATACAACACAAGGCTGTGGACATGAGAACTGTAATATATAAAAGCAGTTTATTTAATAACTCTCCTTTATCACACATCACAAAGTGCACTGGATAAGAGATGATCCCTGCTGCTCTGTCAATATAATTATTTAAAATATGATCTGAGAACATATCAACAGGAACTGCAGCCAGAGAGGTTACGGTATTTGGGAGCTGACATTTGTAGAACAATGTTATTTCTGTGAGGGTGAAGGTCTGTGTTTCACACCAACTTGCAAACAACAGAAGACTTGATTTTAATAGGAAGCTTTCTTCAACACAATAATAACAATAATAATTGTAATACCTGCAAAATTCATCGAATACTCTCTACCTTCTTGCTATGATGCTCAGTATGTTACATTTTATTTCATTTCAACCTCGTGATAGCTCTATGAGTTTAACCTGCATTTCATTTAAGTCGCATAACTCTATGGGGAGATACTGACATTTCCTCTATTTTATAGATGAAGAAACTGGGGCCTCAAGAGGTTAACTAACATGTCTTAGTACATAGCTGACCAGATTTATACTTCTTGATCCTTAATCCTGCTCAACCAAGGATTGAAGTCTGCTCACAGGACTCAGTCATGAACACCATTCCTTCCTCCAGGGGATCTTCCATCTTTCATCCCCTGCATTGGCAGGCAGGTTCTTTACCACCAGCACCACCTGGAAAGCCTGAATTTATCCACAGCTGTAGCCAATACATCTTGAAAATTAGGAAATTTGCATGTAAAGGGCTAAAGAGAACACTTACATGTCCATGAGGGCTTCAGAGTCCTAATCTATTGTTTTCTTGGGGAAGCACAAAATACAGATTATATCCTACTGGGCAGAACCACCCATATGTTAATGACACATGGATCAAACTTGAAAGAAAAGGGGACTATAGTGTGGGATAGATGTGAATTTAAGTAAAAATCCTTTTAAAAAGGTAAAACTTTTGCCAAATTGTTATTCAGCAAGCATGACAGTTAAGTTCTTGCTCTATGCCTAGTGTTGTGCTAAAACTCACAAAATGCTGTCTTGCAAAGGCAAATGGTTTGAGGATTATTTTCCTCTATTAGTGCACATATATCATCCAGCACTGACAACATGACAAACTTTATTTAGATGCAGCCCTTAGGCTCTTAACCCTGAAACGAGGCCTATTCCAAGAATCAGACATATCGTGAGGCCCGTTTACCCATGAGTCTATTTGCAGGAACTTGTTTGGAAGGGGGAAGTTAGGGAAGGTTTTGAGTTACTCTCCCCAGAATCTCAGGACAGCACTGTCGTGTGATCTTGGGAGGGGACTTTTGAGGAGGGACTCATTTGAGCAAGTGCAATTCATAATTGTTTTTAGAGAGGCAGCTGGCAGGGCTCCCGAAGTGGCATCAAAGGGAACAAGAAAATGAGTCTAGACGATGCAGTCTGGGAGTGCGTTGCCTCTCTGCCTTTCCTGGGTGACAGTTTGGCCTAGTTTTGTGCATAACTAAAAAAGTGTCACTATGGGGTCTGCCAGAGGAAATGAGGCCAGAATTTCATGTATGCGAAGATAAATTTGTTACAGATGGAGATTTATCACATGCAAAAGGAAAGATTTTTTTTCCCCTTACAGATTGCAGTGGGGTTACAGCTCCCAGATACACTGAATACACAGATACACTGGTACACTGAATTCACAGATATACTGAAGGGGCCTGTGGTCCAAACACTGATGTTGCAAATGAGGGAGACTGAGGCCTTTTTGTTAGTTGGCACTTGGAGCCAGAACTCCTGATTTCCCACCAATTTAGAGACAAAAGTCTGTGGCTCAGTAAAAAAGCTGTATGTGCTATGCTTAGTCTCTCAGTCGTGTCCAACTCTTTGTGACCCCACGGACTATAGCCCACCAGGCTTCTCTGTCCATGAGGATTCTCCAGGCAAGAATACTGGAGTGGGTTGCCATGTCTTCCTCCAGAGGATCTTTCCTACCCAGGGATTGAACCCAGGTCTCCTGCATTGCAGGAGGATTCTTTACTGTCTGAACCACCAGGGGAGCCCAAGAATACTCTTGGATAGCCTATCCCTTCTCCAGGGGATCTTCCTGACCCAGCAGTCGAACCAGGATCTCCCTCATTGCAGGTGGATTCTTTACCAGCTGAGCTTCTAGGGAAGCCCCAAATAGTACAGTTTCAAAAAGATTGATGTTTGAGTATTTTCCAAATGGGACTCCTAAGAATATCTTATTTTACATGCTGTATTTTTATTGAGTTCCTAATTGTAGCTAAGTGTAACTAGTGTAAGCAAATTGTAGTCAACCATCTTCATTGTTTTAAAAAGAGCAGCAAATAATAAATCTGTAGATGCAGAAAATCCTTGGATCATCTGATCAAACTAATGATTTTTTTTAAATCAGAGAAATACCTTTATATATTCAGAGAAAGGATGTAAGGAAGCATTGGAAGTCAGTCATTTCAGTGGATCATGGTTTCAAGCAGCGTTCCCTAACCTTTTTGACACCAGAGACCAGTTTCATGGAAAACAATTCTTCCATGGACTGAGGTGGGGATGATGGTTTTGGGATTATTTAAGCATGTTACATTTATTGTGCACTTGATTTCTATTATTATTACATCAGCTCCACTTCAGATCATCCATCAAGCATTAGATCTCAGAGACTGGGGACCTTTGTTTTAAAATCATGGAAGCACTTGCAAGTAAAACAGGAATCATGAAACTGGTTGTTTGATGGTGTCTTTACATAAATACATTTTTAGTATATTGAACCTGATCTCCAATTATAATGGAAAATGAAATTGTTTAGAGTCTAAACTGGGTCTGAGACAAGTCTGAGACCTAAGAATATTCAAAGTGAGCAATTAAATCTATTGCCAGTTCACTTGCAACCTTTCTATGTTCTACTCAGATGACCAGAAGTAGTGTCAATTAGGCCTGTTGTTAAATAGACTTTCCCCACTTACTGACTAATTAAGTTGCCTTACAGGCTTTAGAGATGTTCACAATTAGAGGACTCCCCCAGTCAAAAAGTTAAGCTGCGTCTTGATCTTTGTTTAATCTGACATATCCTTAAGTTTTCAAAACATATAACAGTGATAAACCAGAAACCAAATAAAAGAAAATAAACGCACAAATTAGAGTAGACAGTATCTCAATTGTTTTAATGCATGTTTTGTCTACTATGTGACATCAGTATCGTTATGTATTTTTCAGGAAGCTAAAGAACTGTTTATTACAAAGACATATAATAACACATATAACAACAAAAAGCCACTTCAGACCTTAATTCTTTCTTCAGTTTAGTACTCCAGCTAAGCCAGTGCTTCTGCATTTTGATTATACTCAAAAATGTCAGTACTAATAGTTAGAAACCAAGTCTGTTTCCATTTTAACTGAAGTGTAGGAGGAGGGGCACGGAGAGTGCATCAGTTCTGAACTTGAGCTGATATAATCAGTGACTTGATTTGTATTAAAAAATGTAAATGTTTCTTTGAAATCTGACTTGGCCTTTGAGAGAGAAAAGTACTTACTGAGAAATCTACATTGACAGAATAAATCTTTCTTGCAAAGTAGAAACCAATGTTGTTGGCTTGAGTAGATCTCAAGTCAACTGTGAAATTCATAATTTTTTATCCATAAAAAAGCTTCTCTTCTGAATGATAAAATTATATTTGAGCTGGATGTTTGCCAAGTCTAAAGACAAAAGGTTCAATGTGCACACCTGAGCACCAGCTTCAGGCTGGCTTTAAAAAGATGCTTGTTTTCTTAGGGGTCACAGGTGCTACCATTCTGAAATAATCAGTGTGAATATTGCTTTAATCAGTCAGATGTCATCTATTTTATTAGCAAAAGTCCAATACCCTAGTGATTTAAAGAACAGCCTCAGACTACTCAATGAATTCAATCATGTTTGGCTCCTAATTTGTACCAAGGAACTTTTTTTTCTTTTTAAGGGTGTCCCGTTTGCAGGCCTTTATATTCTCAATAGATGAATCTAATTATTCAATGATTAATTTAATTTTCCTGTAAAACAGAAGTCTGCTGCTGCTGCTGCTCTCGCTTCAGTCGTGTCTGACTCTGTGAGACCCCATAGACGGCAGCCCACCAGGCTCCCCCGTCCCTGGGATTCTCCAGGCAAGAACACTGGAGTGGGGTGCCATTTCCTCCTCCAAAGCAGAAGTCTAGAGGCTTCTTATTCTTTAGTATTCAATTTTATATTTAAAGTACCAATTATTCTTGACTAACCAACAAATCTTAAGTTGTCAGTGCTTTTCTCCTGTCTCATTTTAAATAAACAACCATGAGGCAATGGGTGGGGGCCAATTCATCCAAGAAAAATAAAGGAAGGGTCAATTTCACTATGAAAGAAGGAAAACGTATTTCAAAAAGCCCATTCTTGCATAGGGGGACAGGAAACTGGAGTCTCTGCCTTTGCAACTTCCAAGGACCAGATCGCAGGGGATTCCAGTTTGGGGGAATCTCTTTGCCTTGTGTTTCTTGCAACAAAGCAATTCAGATCTTCAAAAGCATGGACTTTGGTTATAGTATCGAGAAAAGCCAGAAGTAGAATTTTTCATAAATGTGTGACCCGTGCTTATTTGTTCCATGGTCAGGCTACTCAAGATGGCTATTCTCTTGCTCTCTATGCATTCCCTGCCAGTGTCTGAGGCACGTCACCCTGTGCACATTACCAGCCTCCCTACGTGCTTGCCTCAGGCCCCAGCTGGTAATTATTCTTACCAAAGAGGCGGTGAGGGGCATGCCCCTCTGTTGGTTTCCTGGTAATTAATGCGCCCACCTGACATCAATTCCGTACCCCCCCCCCCAACCCGCTCCCAGAGGTGAAGACTACCGCCATGTCTTCCCCTGTCCGCTGCTCTAGGACCTTGCTTCAGACATGTAAGTACCCCTTTTCTTTAAACCAGGGGTCCCCAACCTCCAGCATCTAAAGCTTGATGATCTGAGGTGGAGCTGATGTAATAGTAATAGAAATGAAGTGCACAGTAAATATAATGCACTTGAATCATCCTGAAAATTAGCTCACCCACCCCCCATCTGCGGAAAAATTGTCTTCCGTGAAACTGGTCCCAGGGGCCAAAAAGGTCGGGAACCGTTGCTTTAAACCACTGATGTCTTTGTTGCTGCTGATTGCAGACTGTTTCTTCAGTTGTAAAGCTGGGCAACTACAGGCTCATGTTCATGTGAAGTGCAGCCCAATATGGGCATATCAACTTGTTGTTTGACACAAATTTATCTGCTAGCAAAATAAATTTTCGGCATTCGTTATTTGATATTAAGATTTGATATTGTGATTCAGCCCAATTGTGAACCAGTTGGCCTGAAATTGTGACTTGAATCTTAGATTTAACAAATAACAGTTTTCTCATCTCTGGTGTGTGTTTATTATGGTGTTGAATTTTAAATCTAGCTATTGGATTTTCACTGGAATTATAGAAGCAGACTAAAATTAAGATTACAAAGTTTGCTTGCTATTTGATTTTGGAGACCTGGGATATTTAATAGACATCTATACATTGATCTTAAAGGTTTGCCTATCATATCTGTTTTAACCTTCCTTCTAGGTTAAAACTTATAGGAAGAATATTATTTAAATAAAAGTTGATATCTCTGTGATTCAGTTTGCTAAAAAGAATCAGTCCTTTGAGGCTCTAAAATCATGTTTTAAGCAATCTTTCTTTGTCTGGTGGTAATGTGGACACGATTTAATTGTCTGAGTTATAACCCTAAATACCATTGTATCAGTAAGTACCTTTTTATTAATGGGGGGTGAATATGTATTTAGCATGCACTGAACACTCATAAGTATTTCACATTTCATAAAGCTCACTTATACTCTATTCTTCAGAACACAAAACATTGATAATAAAGGGAGGGAAATTTAGAGAGTTACAGAAAACAGACTTTAATTAATAAGATCTGCTTCTATGGCTCTGTAAAATTGCTTTTCTCTGGGGTTCTAGTAGAAAGGAGGGGCATTTTTGTTTATGTCTTACCCAGCTGCAAAGAGTGAAGAAATCCCTGAACACCAGTGCTGAAAATGGCTTTAGCTGGCTCCTGGGGACTTTTGGCTCTTTGCATAGGGGAGCATCTACTACATAGATCTATAGTTTATTGCTACTACTACCTGTGTTTTTCTTGATCTTCAAAATATTTTCAGCTCCAGTGTAGTCAAAGCTAGTTCAGATCCTCAGAGGGCCTAGAAATTTTTTTTTTTATCCCTTTCAGCCTTTGTAGTTTATTTAATAAATGACATTGTCCTTAAACCCTATTGTATTCTGTTGAAAATGTACTTAATATGTAGAGTTCTATGGTACATTTTGGGTTTCTCTCTCCAGGGTTCAGTTGACAATTTCAATACAATTTCAGTGTATTAGGTCAGAAAAAGGATTCTGTCCAAAATAGACAACAGGAAAACACATTTGTTTTTTTCAGTTTCCATAAGCATGATAAATGTAACCAGCCTTCTCAGTATGCTATACCTTTCCTGCTACATCCTAAGACATCTATAGCTGTAATCTTGCATGCCAGGACTTTCAGCTTTGGGCTACCCACTCCAGTATTCTTGCCTGGAGAGCCCCATGGACAGAGGAGCCTGGTGAGCTACAGTCCATGGGGTTGCATAGAGTTGGACACGACTGAGTGACTAACACACTAATCTTGCATGTCAGGACTTTCAGCTAATTGGGATATGTTATGTATGTTTACATTACAGTTATGATCTATAAAATGCTATTTTGTATGTCTCTATATAGGAAAAGACTTCCTATTATTATAATCCCTAATGAATTTGTTTGAAACACAAGACTTCTGAGGTTTGCTTGGGAATATCGTGTTTTGCAAATAGAAGTTTGAAAGCTTCCAATGAGTAATTATTCTAGAAATACTTAAATAGTATATTTCATAGGATGTATTACAATGTAAGTGGAATTGTTTTTATCTAAATATATTAAAAAGAATCTAAGGGCAAGTAGATCTTGGTTTTGACTTAGTCACAAAAATGCCAATTTTTGTGGCATATTCTGCTTATCAAAAGCTTTTTCTTTTTTAAAATTAATTTTTATTGGAACATAGTTGCTTTTCAATGTTGTGTTAGTTTCTACTGTATAGCACAGTGAATCAGCTATATATATAGAATATATTGTAATTTACATATTGTAATTTATATATATATATATATATATAACATCTCCACTCTGCTAGATTCTTTTCCCATATAGACCATTACAGAGTATTGAGTAGAGTTCCCTGTGCTATACAGTAGGTTCTCATCAGTGACCCATTTTATGCAGAGTAGTGTGTATATGTCAATCCTAATCTTCCAATTCATCCCTCTCCCCTCTTGGTATCCATACATTTATTCTCTACATCTGTGTTTCTATTTCTGCTTTGCAAATAAGTTTATCTGTACCATTTGGCTAGGTTTCATTATTCATACTTAAATACACATGAAAAATATAAAGAGAACAGTTAAAAGAAGGAGTATTTGGGGCTAAATTTCAAAGTGCTGTTGAGAGAGAGAACCAATTGTGAAAGTACATAGGTGTGACAGACACATCATGATTAATGCATGATAGTGACTTAAGAATATAGGAATTATAAAGAATTGAAAGCTGAAAGAGAGAAATGTGGCCACCTGAAATGTGACTAGTAAGACTTTCATGAGTTTCAATTAATGTGTCAATTCAATACCAGCCAAACTCTCTTGGTATTGAGAAAATTAATAAGCATAGTTTTGCTAGAAACTCATTATTGTAAGTAACAATCTTCCTTCCAAAAATTATATACTGTTATGTACATGTGCAGTTCATGGGTGGGTTTGTGAAAATTTAAGTGTGGAATGAACATAAAGACTGCTGATTCATGATGCAGGTGGTTGTGAATAAATTGGACATGCTCTGGGTGATATATGCTTAGAGGAAAATATGTGGACTGATTATTACTCTTCTCTTTACTCCAGTGAGATCCAAAGCAGATCAGTTTACAGCAATGCACTTCCAGGCTTTTTGACCCATAGGCAGTGTTCTAGACAGGCTGAGTACAGAGGTTGAACTACTGGTTGAGCAACTACTATAGAATAGAATAGAGCAACTACTTGCTCAGTGGTGTCTGACTTTATGTGGCCCCATGGACTGTAACCCGCCAGGATCCTCTGTCCATGGAATTTTCCAGCAAGAATAGTGAAGTGGGTTGTCATTTCCTGCTCCAGCAGATCTTCTCGACACAAGCATCGAACCCATGTGTTCTGTGTCTCCTGCGTTGACGGGCAGATCCATTACCACTGTGCCACCTGGGAAGTCCCTTCCTTTTGAACTCTAGTTCAAAAAATTTTATTTTCCAACTGTTTAAAGTGAACATATATGTAACATGTGCATTTTTGTATAGATGGGTAGATGATAGATAGATGGATGATCTGGCAGACTGTAATAAGTAAGCAAATGCAAATTTATTTCTCAAATTGGCAACAAGAGTTCTGAACTATAGGGCCTTTCCAGGTGGTGCAGTGAAAAGAATCCACCTGCCAATGCAGGAGATGCAGGAGACATGAGTTCGATCCTTGGGTCATGAAGATCCCTTGGAGTAGGAAATGGGAACCCACTCCAGTATTCTTGCTTGTAAAATTCCATGGACAGAGGAGCCTGCTGGGCTACAGTCCATGGGGTCGCCAAGAGTGGGATAAGACTGAGCAACTGAGCACGCACATTCATGCATTTTGAACTATTACATCTCCCTCTCCTCCCTTTAAAATGAAATTAAAACAATGTAGGGATTCTTCTAAACATCCTAAGGAGTATAAGCTTCAGTAAAACAGAATATTCTGTTTGAAACTGGCATAATGAAAGACACATTCAGCCATGTTCTGGGTGCTTATGTTCAGAAACAGAGTTCCATTAATTTGGAAGAGTTATTTGCTAAAACATACCACATTTATGTAAGAGGTTAAAGTTGAAGTTAGCACAACTTCCAGGTTTACAAATCACAACTGCAATGCATTTTCCAAATTGTAAAATGGAGAAAATAAGTCACCTGAACAGAATTGGTCTTAGTAATTAATTGTCAATCAAGACATTTTGACTTTTGGCCTAGTGGATTCTGTAATCTATAACTGTCAATAAAGATGACAGAACTGTGTGTTGATTCTGTAGTTATCATCTGCTCTCTTTATGTATTAATGGGTTAAATCCTTTATTATTTTAAGAGTACAGAAAGTCCTACAGTTTTTGTTTCATTTCCAAAACGCTAATTAAATTTATCTATAGCAAAGCAGCTATTCATTATTGAAACACTGAAAATTTGAGTCTCTGCAATAAGAATCCTTATGGATTCAATTCTTGATACTTGAGAGAGGGAAAGAATCTCAAAGAGTTGGGCTCTATTCCTTGTCACGTAAATGTCAGATACCATTTTAGGGGGCAAAAGAAAATTAAAGAGAAAAATCTCATTATGTTTGGTAGTGTTTCCTTTTCTCCTTTCCACTGAAAACAGTTTTCTGAGAGTCATCATACTCACTGAAAAGGTTTATTATATTAAGGGGGAAATGCAAAGAGATCTTTGGAAAAGTCTTGTACTTGAAGGGGGCTGGATTTTGAATTCCTTGAAGGGGAGAAGTTCTCTGTCATGTTTAAACTCTTTGAACTATCACCAGTCACTTTGTCTTTGGTACTTGAAAATCACAATGCTAAAAGAACACAGAACAAACAGGTAATGGACGTGCCTCACCTGGATTCTCTTCGCTGTACATCTGTGCCCCTTTTCAAGTCTCCAGTGCTCCTGTATCGATTGTCATTCAGTCGCTAAGTTGTGTCTGACTCTGCGATCCCATGGATTGCAGCACATCAGGCTTCCTTTTCTTTCACTATCTCTTGCAGTTTGCTCAAACTCATGTCCATTGAGTAGGTGATGACATCAACCATCTCATCCTGTGTCGTTCCTTTCTCCTCTTGCCCTCAATCTTTCTTCTCATCAGGGCCTTTTCCAGTGAGTTGGTTCTGTGCATCAGGTGGTCAAAGTTTTGGAGTTTCAGCATCTGTATCACTGGATCAGGTCTTTACTCAGCAGCAGCTGATATGTCATGGGCATTGAAGAGGTACTAGAGACTGACTACAGGGTGCAGAGTGTTCTAATGCAATCTGTGATTGCATTATCAAATCCATCCACGTTGAAATTTCTAAATACAGTTAAAGAGTTTTCAACAAATTGATCACTTCTTAATATATTAAACAGATATTTATTCAATGTTTGGTAAATGTATTGTGCTAAATGGAGTGACCAAGCATATGAAATCCAAACTGCCTGGAATTAGACCCTGAATCTACCACTTCTTTGACTTCTCTGTGATTGAATTCGGCACGTATAAATACAGATAGTGATAGGTTACTTTTTAGGTCATTGCATTATGTAATGTGTTACTGTGTTATAATCACCTGTGATACTGCCTGGCACGTGGTTAGTACTATAGTGTGCTCACTATTTCTGTATATGTCTACTGCAGGAGAAACAGACCTAAATTAAAAATTGGCTTTAACAAAGTCAAAGTTAATTTATCTCTCATATAAGAGTGAACAAATAAATCTGATTGAGATGGCTCTTCTCTGCAGAATTTTCAGGATTTTGATGAGGCTATCCTCCTCTGCTTAGTCTAAGGTGGATATTCTCATAGGAAGGGAGGGAGAAGGCCAGATTCCCCTGTACAGGTAGAGCTTGGCAATTGCCCTCATCACTTCTCACTTGTTTTTGGCCAGAACTCAGACCACATGGCCACACCTAGCTTCAGGGAAGGCTGGAAATGCCCTTCTTTATATCGTATGGCCATGGGCCCAGCTCTGATTTCTATTACCTGTACCAGGGAAGCCAAGGAGAAAGTTTATTAGAAAGACAGCTTCCAGTCTCTGCCAGGATGAACTCACATAGAGTCAGCACAGAAGTGGCTTTCCTGTCCAGAGCTGGTAGATTGTAGTACAGTTTTCCATAGTACATTGAAATACATGGGAAAAAAACACTTCTGCTTTTTTTCAGATGTGTATGAACTAAGTACAGCACATTGCTCATTATTAAGTTATTTCTGGCATCACTACAATCAGAAGGCTCTTAACCCTTTTTATTTAACCCTGCTTTCAATCTTAATATGACACATTTAAAACTTTACAACCAGCAGTTTCTTGGTTAATATTGTTGACTTCCTTGATTTCTCTTTAGCTTAAAATATCCATTAAAGCTCTTCATTCTTTAAAGAATAACTACTCTGATTTTCTTTTTTTTTTCTATTACTCTATCCCAAATGTTTTCTGAATTGATTTTGTTTCTTGCCTTCCTCCCTGGCATCTTCTTTCATATTCTGGTTTAGATAATATACAACCTTCCCAAATGGCCACTTGGAAGGCTCTGTTCTAACAGTCATTATGGTGATGGGAGTTTGATCCTGAATCTTGTCTAATCACCTTTGCATTTCCTTGAAATCCATTACTTGACTCTTCCCTATGCACGATTTCTGAAGCCTTAGATTTGTTCATAAAGGTTTAATGGATTATAGATTGTTTATTAGCCTAAGGAAATAGGTTTGATTTAAAACATAGCCATTTCAAAAGGATTGGAGCAAGATCAGCAAGTTGGTTGGACTACTTTTTGTTGCTTTATATAAGGCACAGGTTAATCTCCTTTCTTCCTTCAACTTTTTGAAAACAGAACAAGTCAAATAATAACTCATTCTTTAAAATGGAGCTTGTTATTCATACTATGCACTTAAGATGATTTATTTATTAAAATTGTAATAGAATAGTGATTGGCTACTAAGTGGAGACTGAGTAGTGGAAAAAACACATGCAGACTTACTTATCATCTGAGAAGATGAACTATTCTGATTCCTCAGGAAAAACAAGTATTTCTCAAATGATAAATATAGAAGTCAGATTTTTTTAAAACACTGGTCAATGACCAGGGTATGAAACCATCTTTAGTGTTACTTTATTCAGTAAATGAGGACTGTAAAAATCTGCTGCAAAGAACTGGATGCAGATATGGAATAAATGTACTCTTAATACATCATCATTAGAGCCAGTATTTAGCAGATGACAGATTTCTAGCTGATGTAGAAATTCAATCCTCCCTCCATATATAGCTTTCCTACTTCAGAAATATATTGGAAAGGAAGAGTGGATGTAATTGTATAAAGCCAGAAGTGTGAAATCTTTCATATATGAAAAGAAATCCATAATAAACCATTTCCTGAAAGTGGGCTACATAATCATGTAGCCCAATTCCCTAAAGTGCCAGCTTGGGGTCAGATCAATTTGAACACAATACAAGGATGGCGTTTTTTCTCCTACATTATGCCAATATCTTTTGAAAATTTTATATCTACAGAAGACAGGATCGTTGCATTTGGAAAGTGGACACACTACCCATAGCGAGCATATATTATCTGAAATAAATGTTCATTTTAAAAAGAAAGTTTGTGTGTCCTGGGGTTAGTAGCAGAGGCATCTCTTAATCATAAAACTCAGCTTTAAGAATCTTTCAAGAGGCAAGGGATATACCAACAACCAAGCTACATCCTCTTCCCAAACATTATGTGTAGCATGCTGCTGCTGCTAAGTCGCTTCAGTCGTGTCCGACTCTGTGCGACCCCATGGACAGAAGCCCATCAGGCTCCCCTGTCCCTCGGATTCTCCAGGCAAGAACACTGGAGTGGGTTGCCATTTCCTTCTCCAATTCGTGAAAGTGAAAAGTGAAAGTGAAGTCGCTCAGTCGTGTCTGACTCTTAGCGACCCCATGGACTGCAGCCCACCAGGCTCCTCTGTCCATGGGATTTTCCAGGCAAGAATACTGGAGTTGGGTGCCATTGCCTTCTCTATGTGTAGCATAAAACACTGTAAATAAATTATGTAAAAAAATGTTAAGATGTTATACTTGGAAGAAATTCCATAAGCCCAGGTCTGAGGAATCATTTAGTAGAAAGGTGAATGCTTGTTGAGAGTGGAACCTCTGTCTAGGGGAGAAAAGAAGTGGTGATGAAATATCTTTTTCTAGTTCTGTGGACATTTTACATAGGTGGTTTAGTTTGGTCTCAAAAGAGCTTCATAAATTTAGAAAGGTACTACTAAGGTCTAGCAGAAATACTGACTCCTAACCTGGTTTTCCATGTAATTTTTAGGCTTTCTTACTGGTGATTTCCCTGGGATTCCCCAACAAATATTCAAGAAAATGGTAGGACATTATACTGAGTCATATAAGTAGTAGGGTAGTGTTAGCCTATAGAGACTGTTGCTTAGAATAAGAAAATCAAGAACAGGGTATGATAAGTGTCTAAATATTCATCTATATTCACATTCCATTCTATTCCATTATTCTTTGCTCCTTGAAAAAATCTGTGCCTTAAAATTAATTTTCAGTGGTAAAGACATTGGGCTCCAGAAGAAAAAAGATCAAAGAAGAGACTTGTCACAGTCTTCATTTTAGTTTTTTTGGTACTTTAGCACTTATGGCAACTTCATTGAATTAGCTGTCATTTCAAAATCACCTCTTTCTATTAATTCTAATATTAGTATGAAATTAGGCTTATTAGCAAAGGCTAAAGAACTGAGATATGCTAGTCAAGAAGAGGGGAGAGTACGGAGCAAACTACCTTTTAGTCACGTTGAGCTCTTCAATCCCCTGAGCATGCCGAGTGCCTAGGTTTGGTTTCCCCTAACCTTTTGCCCAGGCCACCCATTTTGCATTGAATTCCTAGTTATCCTTTAAGACCATCTGAAATTATTATTATTATTATTATTTGATGTGTGTGTAGGAGATGTTCCTCAAAGCAGCAAGGAAAAATTAACCTTCCTCTTCCATGCCTATGTCAATAGTTTATATCACCATTACAATCATTCCCCTTTAGAGTTTAGAGTTCTATTATAATATGCCTAGCTATCCCAGGGGTTAATCATTTCTTAGTTAAATTACCACCAGGTGTTTCTCTCCATTTTTTGACATTTGAGGCACTTGTTGTGCAGTGTCATGGTAGAGTGAAAGGAGAATGTGAACTTTGAAATAAGACACACCTAGGTTTAAACTTGGATCCTTCACATATTTACTTTGTGCAAATTACCTATAATTTTGGTGAGCTTTAGTTCTCATGCCTGTAAAATAGAGACAATGAAATATATTGTACAGAGTAGTTCCATGAGTTAAATGATAAAATTGTAGGTAACCGAATGAACATTAGTTCTTCTTTGTGCTTGCCTGCTAAGACGCTTCAGTTATGTCCAACTCTTTGGGACCCTATGGACCATAGCCCACCAGGCTTCCCTCTGGGGATTGAACCTGCATCTCTTACACCTCCTGCATTTGCAGGCTGGTTCTTTACCACTAGTGCCACCTGGGAAGCCCAGGTCTTATTTGTATTCATAGCCAAACTGACAACTCAGTTCTTTTCCATGGTCCTGCACCATCAAAGACCTTAAACACAACCCTTGTGGCAATTGCATGAAGTCAGTAACTTTTAAAGCACTTTATTTCCTCAGTTATTCTCCCAGGCTTCTTTTGTGTAGAAAGCAGTATGGATGAATGACAAAGGCCTGTAATACTTTATGAATATGGCAGTTCTGTAATTAAATGTAATCAACCTATAATTTTTCTAAAGTGATTGCATATCAAGTAGGTATGAGGCATAAGCATCCCATTCATCTTTATAGAGACAGTGAAGTCTTTCCTACACAATCTGCCTAGAAAGGGTGTGCCCACTGAGGACATTCGCCTAGTTGCAGCATGTAGACTAATGGCTTTTGTAAAGCAATCATTCTGTGTTTTGCATGTGCTGGTAACTAAGATAGATTTAAAGGTGCTGCTCTATTCAAGTGACTCCCAGGGAAATTATTGTGATAAACTAGTGAAGCGTTTTACACATCATTGGTGGTTTGTCCTCTCTTCCAATAGTCTTTCAGTGCAATAAAAATCTAGAATTTTCTCAGTAAGTGAAGCGGTCTGCATTGTAGTTTTGTGAGAAATTCACTTATACCTACTGACTTTCTCATTCTTTACACAGTGATTCTTCATCCTCATTGAAATTTCAAGTTATTTTTGTCAGTTTGCCTTTTTATGTAAGTCAGTTTCCAAACATCCAGAAAGATTGTTTGGAGTTTGGTAAATTAAGCATTGACAAAATAAAGCAAATTCAGAACCTGTATTTGTGAAATGTTGGATAAGATTGAATTTAACAAGGTTGGAGTGCAAGTTCAAATTTATTTTATTGCTCATATTTTTTTCTGTTCAATGCAATTGCATTAGTAAACAGACTTTTTCCCCCAAAATGGTAACATTAAACAACCATTTACTATTCCTCATTATTTTGTAATTTTTTTCCACTTAATATTAGGTACAGAAAGTATATAAAATATAAGAAATATTGATTAGTATTCTCTATTATGAAAACACTTGCCTCGAGTCACTTTTGTAGGATTAATGATAGATTTGTATTGGCCTATCCAAACTCTGTTGCTCCTTAGAATAAAAACATAAATTTAAAGGATGGCCGTCTGAGTTAGTGATGTGGTTTGTAGAGTTGATCCAAAGCTTTGCAGAAATTATGGCATTCAAACTTAGTATTAACTGACACCATTGCCATTGTACCCAGTTAAGGGTCAGATGAAGTTTAGGGAATGGCAAACAGGACCAGAAACACAGACAGAATGTGGAATATGAGAAATACGCATGATTCACCTTTTCTAGTCATGTGCACAAATTTTACTAGTTAATGTATTTTTTTCCAATATAAATTCTTACAAGCCCAAGTTCCAGGCTGGGCCAAGCAGTACTCCTAAAAAACCTCTTCCCTCATTCTTTGGATTTTCTTTATCCTCTCCTCCATCAGTTGCTAGGGAAAAGGTTTTACCTGCAAAGACTTGAGGCCTAAGGCCTGCCAGGAGAACTTATATACATATTAATAAAGGGACTCTTTGAAAATGAAACAAATTCACTATCCCCGTGTCTTCTTTTCACTGATCAGTGGATGCTCCTTTGGTTAAGAGGTTCTAATATATGTTACTCATCAAACCACAGGGACCAGCCTGCTCTCACATGGCAGAAAATGCCTCATCCTTCTGGCTTACCTCAAGGACTGTTTCTTTAGGAGGTTTTCCCTGAACTCTGCCCCCTTCTCACCCCAGGCTAGAGCTTGTGTACCCCTCAGACGCGTTGTTTTGGTTTCCATTTAGGTATCTTTCTCCTCCACCATGAGCTTCATGAGGACAAGGACCATATCTTATCCAACTTGTCTTCAGTTCTTAGTATATAGTGAATCTTCCTTAATGAGTACATGAATGAATGACTACTTGCTATCTCTTAGTTTCTTTTTTTTTTTAATAACAGAATATGAAGCTTTACAAGAGAAATCTATAAAATGCTGTTATTGTTACTCTTTTTGGATATTATAAATAAATACATGTTACTGTTGTTTAAACATAGTGGAAACAAATTGAACATTTCCTAGAAAATAAGGATTAGAGTGAATTCACATTTGTTGTATAGGTAACTAGCTGATACCTTAGACTGTCTTGTCACTGTCTAAGGTGTTGTAAGTTAATTCTGCTTTTATGTTACCTCATGAGATGAGACATTCAATGGAAGAAGCTAGAAGGTCATGAAACTCATTTTGGAAAATCTTTTCAGAGGGTCCATATGAATGTTATCTTTTACTAATATGAAGTTATTTGGGAAAATATACACTTATTACAAAGATAATGCAGGAGACATAAGAGACTTGGGTTCAATCCCTGGGTTGGGAGGATGCCCCAGAGAAGACAATGGCAACCCACTCCAGTATCCTTGCCTAGAGAATCCCATGGACCAAGAAACCAGACAGGCTCTAGTCCATAGGGTCGCAAAGAGTCGGACACGACTGAAACAACTTAGCACGTGCATGCACAAAGGTACTGATGCTACTCAAAGCAGTTTTAGAATTTTCTGCTCATGACATTAGAGCCAAGATATTAGATGCATATGAAGTGTCACATTTCTATGAACATGGATTTTTTTTCAGGTTACAAAGATGAGACCCACTTTGGTTACTGTGAGACATGGGAATGTCAGAAAATATAGGAAACCTTCGTAGTAGCTACATAGCCAGACATTATAAAAACTAGAGTGTGGTCGTACCTATGGATCAGCCTGAAATATTTGAGACCTAATGAGCACAGAGGTTAAAGCGTCTGCCTGCAATGCGGGAGACCTGGGTTCGATCCCTGGGTCGGAAAGATCCCCTGGAAAAGGAAATGGCAACCCATTTCAGTATTCTTGCCTGGAGAATCCCATGGTTGGAGGAGCCTGGTGGGCTACAGTTCACAGGGTCGCAGAGTCGGACACGACTGAGCGACTTCACTTTCAATGAGCACAGAAGCAGAAAGGTGCAATGCAAATAGTTTTGAGCACTGGCAACATTCATAATGATCTGTAAATTCTCATATGTTTAATGCAGAAAAGATCTTGTATATTACTTTTAAGCTTCACATTGCGTGTCAGTCCTGAACTTTTAAAGGTACCATTTTGAGACCTCGATTCTTGGTTTGCTCAACCAGAACACTTAGATGCTCTTCTCAAGTGTGGGCAGCAGGCCCGTCTGTAAGGCAGTGATCAGTTGTGACCTTGGGTAAAGAGGTTGACATGGAGCCCGCCTCTAAATTGATAGTAATACATTTCAGTACCTGTTAAAGGATGAAAATGACTAGTAATGCTCCAAATTAGGGGTTGGCAAACTTTTTCTCTAAAGGGCACAGGTAGTTTTGAGTTGTGCGCCATAGATCTGTCACAGCTATTAGGCAGCTATAGTGCAAAAGCAGCCTTAGCCAATATATAAGTGAATGGATGTTGTTCTGGTCCAATACAGCTTTTTTTATGGACACTGAAGTTTCACTTTATATAGCTTTCATTTCTCACAAAATATTCTTTTTCTTTGGCTTCTTTTCAATCATTTTTAAATGCAAAAAAAAAAAAATTCCTTATTCACTGATAATACAAAACAAGAAGTGGGGATTGTGTGGAATTTGAGCCATGACCTTAGTTAGAGGACCCTTGATTTTCATGAGGTACCAATCAGTATTTAGGAGTGTTAGGTCAAGGGTGGCTACCTACAGGGTGGATACAGAGTTGAGGTGGCTTCCAGGAGCCATGCTCTGAGCGAGTTGCCTGCAGCCCTAGTATAAAGCATTTAAAGAATACCACTAAGGTTTAATAAGCTGGCATAATGCTCTGCATTAGAACCTTCCACGACTGCTAGGAAAATGCTTACTGAAGGCTCCACAGTCCTTGTAAATACCAGCTGTCCTTCCGAGGCCCCTTTGTTTGGATGAAACGGGGTGCTAGAATTTATTGCTTCTGTGACTTAAAGTTCCTGGACACACCAACTACACTTGCTCTTTTCAAATAAAAGTCAGTTTGGATATTTTTAGAGACTCTGCCCTTATGGAAGAAATACCAGAACAATATGTCTGAGAGAGCAGGATACTCATCTCTTGGAAATCCAGCAGGCCTCTGGCATGGTAAAATTACTTCTAGCTGGTAATGGGGACATTCCTGTGTAACTCATAGGATGGCCTTTCAGGGGCTCTTGACTCTCAGGGATGAATGCTACTCTGGAAGTGGGGGGTGTGGGTTGCAAAGGCAGCCTTGAACATCTATCCACCTTGGTTTCTCTCTTTGGCAAAGTATAGCCTATTTAATAAATTCCTCCATATCTGACCAAATGCCTTCTGATGCCTGGCATAGAATAGGTACCTGAACAAGCCACTGGGGATACAATTTTAAGCTAAAATCCTCCATCATTTTGAAATAGTTCCCCATATTTCCTTTTTGTACTTGAAGGAAGAGGCATGCATTAATGGATGCATGTGTCTGGGAAAACACAGGCAAATAAAACAGGATTATTTGTTGAAACTGTTTAGTTCCAGGGAGTGGGAAAGCATATGAGTCAGTGTTTCCTAACATCAGATTGCCCCCCTTAATTCAGAGCCTTACTTTTTTCCTTTTTAACTTTGGTGGTTCAGCTCCAGGAGCCAAATGAAAAACCCCCTTCCCACCTCTGGTAAGTATGCACAGACATGATTACACTGGCTGGCTTCTCTCTGCTATCTTTCTAGAAATAGAAATATGCTGGTATCACGTGGCCACATTACCTCCACAGTCGACTGGCTGTGCCTCAACTTCAGGCAAATGGGCCCTGAGATAAAATACAGTCGTGGAAAGGATGCTTGTGCCAGCCTCATTTGAAGAAAGCACCCATTATTCAGTTAGACTGTCAACTGCATACAACAGAGTGCCTTCTAAACACCTACGCTCATTTCTTGGCCCCCACTTTTTGTCCAGAGGATATCTGATTCTGCCAGTGTTATTTCTTGGAAACCTCATTCCATTCCCTGTTGATCTAAACCAGCACTCCTAACTCCAAAGCAATAGATTATTAGGTACCCACATACAGCCTCCTTCATTCCTCACTGCTGCACAAAGGGAGTGGGAACCAGTGTCTGTCTCCCTTCACCAACTTCCCTTTGCCCAACTGGCTAGAGAACCCAGGAAACTAGCACTGTCTTCTTATCTGCCTGCAGACATCGTTTACTCAGTTTATTAATCAGAAAGGAGGCTCACATAGGACAGTTTTAACTACTACTTTAAACACAGACCTGGTGTTATGCCTGTTTCTTATATCAAGGAACCTGTCTCTGATATCTTTTATAGAGAATATTAGAGGGAAGTGTGACACTTAAAATCCTTATTTTTTTTTGCTCTCTTCATACACACAGAACAAATCCTGCAAAGCAAACCCAACTGAGTCAACTGCTTTTACTTAGCAGTTGGTAGAAAGAGCTTCTTCAAATTGGAATAAATTTCAGGGAGGGCAAATGAAATCATAAATACCATATAAACTTTTCCTTTTGGGAGGAAGAAGTGCTACTGATTTGTCATTAATCACCTTGCATAAGTAAATTTCACCTGTTGACTTTTCCATTGTTTCTAAATGTGAACTTTGAGAGACTGCTTTTCAAAATATGTGTATAGTAGAGAAAAATGCCTGGTACTGTTTGTTCAGAACATATCTAAAAGCCATTTTCTCACTACTGTATTTCTTATCTTCCTTAATTTTCTTCTAAAGCTATCTTCCAATTTCATTTAAAAAATTACTTTCTAATTGTTTCTTAACATTTAAGTGCTAAGAATAACTGAGTTGGCTCATGAAGCATCATTACCATTTGAGGTTTAGAATTCTGAATATTGTCTTCTTGTAAAAAATTAACGAATTTACCAAAAGTTAGCTGATTATGGAATGTACAGCTATCATATTTCCTTCCTGTGCCCTGAATTCAAGTGTCTTGATCCTACTTGAAATCAATAGTCGTGAGATGCTGTATGTTTTATAGATAAGTAATTTATATACCCAGCTATTTATAAATTATATAAATGTGTTTGTAATGCATATATTTGCAATATGTATTTCAATTTAATTTGAGGCCTTGATTAATTAAGCCTACCCTGAAAATTCATAGCTAATATTAAATTGCATTTAGAATTATAGTGAAATGACACTTACTTTAAGTAGCAGGAAAGAAGCCAAGTTGTATAGAGTTTTGGCAAATATATCAACCAGTTCCTGGTTTCTAATGAGATGTCTTTTCTCTCAGTCTTGATTTATATCACACATTCATATAAAAGGACCGTGAATAAGTATGGAGAATAATACTGGAGAGGGAGAGGGACGTATCACTACCACAAAATGCACATTTGTCCTAGAGGAGAACTTCACCATTCTGGGGGAAATTAAAATCCCAGCCTCAGACATCACGGTTGGATTGTGAAAAGGCCTTTTTAACAGTCATCTCTTTTAATAAATAACAATGTCTAATGTGTAAAACTTCAATTTATTTGATGATTAATCCTTGGCTTTTGAATCTCAGCCTTAGGGCTCTGCTGAGTTAAACATTCATCTCTATAATTACTACTTAGCAATTGTTTCCATTTAAGTGTTACTTGGTGGCTCAGACAGTAAAGGATCTGACTGCAATGCAGGAGACCTGGGTTCTAATCCCAGGGTTAGGAAGATCCCCTGGAGAAGGGAATGGCTGCCCACTCCAGTATTCTTGCCTGGAGAATTCCACAGACAGAGGAGCCTGGCAGGCTACAATCCATGGGATCTCAGAGTCGGACACAACTGAGCGACTGACACTTCCACAAGTGTTACCCCATATCCTCCAATTCAGCATTTCCAAAACCAAACTTACTTTCTGTCCAGACCTGTTTTAGCTTCTACATTCTCTATTCCAACGTATTGACAGTCACCACTGGATTACCAAAGTCAGAAATCTGGGAGTCTTCCTAGATGTCTCATCTTTCTTATCTCTTTCATAACTCTCAATTTGCTGTGTCTTGTCTGAAATCTTTCCTAGTATCTCGTTGTCTGACTCATCCTCTCCATTCCAACCCTAACTGTTTTAATTCACAAATCTATCTCTTCTCTCTAGGGTTAATACAATCACTTTCCTAAAAGGTGTTCTTTCTCCAGTTTTGTGCCCCTGTAGATCAGCCTTATGTGTTTATTCCAGATTTCTTCCCTTGGCATTATTGGTCTTTGGGGCTGGGTAGTTCTTTGTTGTAGAGTGCTGCTGTGAACATTCGATGATGTTTAGCAGCATCCCTGGCCTCTACCCTCCAGATGCCCGTAGCACTCCCCTCTCCCAATTGAGACAACCAGGTGTTTCCAGATATTGTCAGATGTTCCCTGAAAGCAAAATGGCCCCCCACACTTGGCAACCACTGCTTTAGCCTCATTTTTAAATACAACTCCTAGTAGAGTAGATATTTAGTAAATGATAAAAAGCCATTTATATGATATAACACAGTTACATATTTAAACATCTAGGAGAAAGATTTCTTTGAGTTTTGTTTTGTTTGGATATTAAGTAATACATCAAAACATGTATTTTAACTTGTGCACCAATAATACCATTAATATCATTTCGGTTCCCTCCATCTTTGATGTATCTGCACCTGCTCTCTACCAGTTTAAGGTCCTTTTCCTTAGGAGTAGAGTACCTTATCTCCCAAGTTCAAATTATAAAATTCTTTATGATTTGATATATCAGGAAATGATAGTCTAGAAATCTTCCTGAGTTATCAAAGGAAAAATTTAATACATTTCAAAAATATTTGTGGATGCTGCTTCTTAAATGAAGAAAGCAAACTGCAACATATGGGAACTCAAATCTTTTTATCAGCAGCTAACACTTGTTTTCATTTGTTTAAAATGTTGTTTTATCTAACATGTGGTAGACTGTGAGAATGATAAAATATGGAAACAGAAACCAGACCATTCCATTATAATCCATTTGTATCCTAATAAAGACTGCATCCTAGAATCAGATGGTAGAAAGCAAACTTATCTTGAGAAACATGCTATGATGAGTCATCTTCCCTCTGTTGAAAGTTCCTATTGTAGGAAAATAAAATTTGCTGAATTTTAAAAATTTAGCAAAATCTTCAGACAATATAAGCTCTGGGCACTGTCAAGAAGAAAACATTCCTTCAATACTGGTTAATGTCTTTTAAAAAGTTATATAAACACCCTTTTGGAAGATAATACGTCTATATCCATTTGTAGTTACCTTCCCCTGTAGATCCCACTCCAGTATTCTCGGGCTTCCCTTGTGGCTCAGTAGTTAAAGAATCTGCCTGCATTGCAGGAGACCTGGGTCCGATCTCTGCATTGGGAAAATCCCCTGGAGAAGGGAACAGCTATCCACTCCAGTATTCTGGCCTGGAGAATTCCGTGGACTGTATAGTCCATGGGGTCTCAAAGAGTTGGACAAGACTGAGCCACTTTCACTTTTTCCCTTTTCCCCCATAGATATTTTCATGATTTCTAATGCTAAGGGCATATTAGAAATCATAATGAAAGATTAAACATTTTTGTCCTATCATTTGAGGATAAAGGATGTAGAAAGACGTCGATTAATTTTCAAATCAGGAAATTATAGAGAGATATTCATTGTGAGCCAAGTGCACAAAAGGTGTGGGCACTGAATTTGAACGGTTTAGCACAGTCACCCAGATTAGTTTTATTTGTTTTTATTACTTGTTTTTTAAGAAGTACTGAGTCTCATGCTCAGTGAAATTACATAGTTCAGTAATTTACAAGTCTGTTTCTATTGCTTCCACGATGTTTAGACTATTACAACCTGAGAAGTACTTTCAATAAAACAGGGAGTTCTATTTATCAGCCCTTTGTACTTAACTGCCAAAATCAACATGTCTATATTGGATGATGAGGAGGAGGTAGTCAAAGGTAAGGATGAAGATGAAAGATGAAGAAGTAGAAACAGAAATAGCAAAAGAAACGGTATTATCACAAAATATGCTGTTTCTTAGAGGCTAAAAATAATTTCCCGATTATCAGGAAAATATAGAACTTCAGACTCTAATTTTTATATCAACACTTTTTCAGAGATAGTATGAATTCATATATATTTGTAGGAGTCCTTTGAAGTATTTTGCAATCATGCAGCAATCACTGTTCCTCACAATTTTTAATGTACTTACCCAGATAACATGAAAGGTAGGAGATTTATGTAGTTTTTTTTGGTTTAGTTGTTTGATGTTATCAGTCTGTCTCTTACTCCAGTGAGTAACATTCATGGCATGTTCATTTACTAGGTTTCTCAACTGACTCACTGGTTAAATGTGAGCACCTACGTGCTCTTCCTGAGGTATATCTTTTCTTAGGAATCTTTTGGTTAAATTTTTCTATATTGCTTTCCATAATAGTTGCAAGTTGAGAATATTTCATTCTCTCATGCTTTTTTTCAACTTTTGTTCTCAAATATGCAATTTTATAGAATGTCAAATTGACTATGTGTTGACAAGAGAGCCGTATGGGTAATTTGAAACTCTTTATATGGGTCTTAGTGTAAGTGAAGGTCTTAAACATATATAATGCTCTAACAAGTGGCATGCAAGTAAAACAAATTCCAGACTTATAGAAACATTTCATAAAGTAGAATTTCATGAAATTATTAGTGAAATCATATTTCAAGATGTCAGAAAAATTATTTCTGAATGTTTTGTTGCCTACTGAAACATTTAAATTACTACCTGCTTTCTCTTTAAACAAAACGTGTGTGTGTGTGTATTTCATTTGGTTCGAAAATATCAAATAGTACCGAATAATCTCGTGCCTCACCTCCCATAGTTTCCTATTAGAAGTATAGATAAGGGCAGCTGGAGGCTAGAATTGGGTTGGTAAGTTAAAATAAAATGAAGAGAAAGTGTTTACTAACTACCATGTATTCTCCTAGGTACTAGGGATATATATGATAGATGAAAAATAAAATAGTATTTGCCTTTACTGAATTTACAGCCATTGTGGGAGACACCCATTATTAAAAGAACCCAAAATATGTAGTAATTTTTAAACCATTGTAAGTGTCACAGAAGAAGAATGTAGAAGCAACTTCTATAAAATCACATAATAGGAGACTCTGATCTAGTGTGGGAGGTTAGTAAAGGCTTCCTTAGAGGAACATCATTTGAACTGTGATCTGCTGGGTTCATCAGCTGAAAAGGGAAGAAGTGCCAGGTAAGAGATTTCCAGCTGATGGTGCAGCATAGGCAAAGGCCTTGAGGCACGAGGAGAAATGACGCTTTTAAAGAACTGAAATGTTATCGTTACCCTTTGTCAATGACTGTTGACTGAGAAACCTCAAAGGAAACACTCTTGATTTTGTATATGCAATGAAAACTAGGTACCATAGCAACCCATAGCATTTTTTGCTCGTCCTTTATACTTCTATTGGTCTGGAGAGGAAGAAACTCTTCCCTCAAAGGACTTTACCTTGGTTAGGAAAAGTAGAACAAAGAGATAGAAATATAGATAGAGACACAGAGAGAGAGTTTCAGGCATTTGCCTAGAGTTCTTCAAATCCGTCCTTGAGAATAATAAGCCTGGAGTTTCTGATGAAAATGGCTCTGTTAATAGTGACCACTGGTGATGCCTGTTGAGATGCAGAAGGTACTTAGACAGAAAACATAGGTATTTCCAGGGACAGCATATATAAAATTAGATACTCTAGTTCCAAAATTCAAATATGGGGCAGTGATGTGTAGTAGAAAAGGCAAAGCTTAGATAAGCTAAGAAAAAGAATCACAGATATATATAGGACAGCCGATATCCTTCCATTTAAAGAGTAATTCTAACAAATCATTAAGTAAAGAGTATGTCAATGCATTCTTCAATCTTTGTAAAAGACATCCGATGTTAAGCTTCTTTGTTCAAATGGGAGCTTTAAAATTCTGCACCAGAAAAGGAAGTTATTGATTCTTTTTGGCCATGTGCATTTTGTGTTTTAAACAAGACCAATATTTAAGATTACCAGCAGTGTAATCTCAAGGACTTTTTTTCATTTCTTAAAGCATTTCCATAAAAATAATTTACTTAAATGCTTCTTGAGGGATAGTAGCATTTTATTTTGTTGAGGGAAAAGTATTTTCCTTTAAAGCATCCTCTAAATAACTCTAAATAACTAGGTCTTAAAAGGAAGCTAGAGACTGCTTATAGAATAGACAAAACAAAAACAACAGTAATAAGTAACATTGCAGTCTGTGGAGCAATTTCTTATCAATGGTACCACCTAATTAAGATTGTATCTCATTTTTTGAGCCTTCTTTATCTGAATTCCTGGTTTGTTTCGAAAAAGTTTGTCTTCAAGCTCTTGATGTGTGAAAGGGGACTTCTTTACTGTCTTCCTTAGGGCAGGGACCAGGAGCACATTTTTGCCATTAACAGTAATAGTATCTAGTATTTACATTATAGTTATCAATTCAATAGATATTATTACTTTCCTATTAATGTTTTCAACAGCCTACAAAAAAAAAAGTAAATGACATGACCACGGTAATAAAAATATAGGGCTTAGATCTAAACAGAGGGTCATTTTCACTCACCAAGCTCTCAGCACATTCATGTTTCCACAAGGGATAGGACAAGGTTTAATGTTGTTGTTTTACACTTAAGGATGTTTAGTACAAAATAATAAAAATTCAATTTACTTTGGCCCCCACTCAACATGGCCCCCAAAATGTACATTTTTAACCGTTATGCTCGTTCAAAATGGGTTCCAAACCTCTAGTACTTTAAAACAGACAGAAATAAGCAATCGAAATAAAAAATACTCTCTTGCATCAATCATTTTCTTCCCTGAGGAAAAGCTCTATAAAAGCATCCTATGTCCTCTTTGGACTTGGGAGAATATTGAGTTGGTTGGTTACTCGCTCAGTTGTGTCCAACTCCTTGCAATCCCATGAATTGTAGCCCACCAGCTTCTTCTGTCCATGGGATTTCCCAGGCAAGAATACTGGAGTGGGTTGCCATTTTCTTCTTCAGGGGATCCTCCTGACCCAGGAATTGAACCTGTGTCTCCTGCATTGGCAGGCAGATTCTTTACCACTAAGCCACCAGGGAAACAAAATCCCAAACTACTAATTAATGGGCCTCAGAAAGTTTGAAATATGATACAGTTGGTGATTTAATATTAATGAATTGTGCTTAGTTGCTCAGTTGTATCCCACTTTTTGCGACCCCATGGACTATAGCCCACCAGGCTCTTTGTCCATGGGATTATTCAGACAAGAATACTGGAATGGGTTGCCATGCCCTCCTCCAGGGGAGCTTCCCAACCCAGGGATCGAACTTAGGTCTCCCGCATTGCAAATGGATTCTTTACCATCTGAACCACTGTATTTGTCTCAGATTATCCAGAGAGTGTTCTTCTGAGGAGGTATTTGTCAGGGGCTTCCAGGTGGTGCTGGTGGTAAAGAATCTGCTTGCCAATACAGGAGACATAAGAGACTCAGGTTTGATTCCTGGGTTGGTAAGATCCCCTGGAGGAGGGTAGAGCAACCCGCTCCAGTTTTCTTGCCTACAAAATCCCGTGGACAGAGGAGTCTGGCAGGCTATAGTCCATAGGGTCTCAAAGAATCAGACATGACTGAAGCAATGTAGCATGCACGCACATTTTGTAGATGAGGAAACTGAGGTTCCGACAGGATAAACGCAGTTTGAAATCACATGGCTCATAAATGGCAGAGCTGGAATTTCAGTTTGAGCCTGCTGTACTCCAAAAGTTGAGGTTTGTCATGATCCACACCACATGTCCATGTGGTCAGTATGCTCCTGACAAATGGTAGCCTCAGAAAATCTCAGGAGATTTACACATTGAAATCTATTGATTTAAACCAACCTTATTAATAGTTTTGCAAAGTTATAATGCATTTTGTAATGTGGATAATTGACTTCTAACATATCTGTTTTATAAGTTTTTCATAGAGGGCTTTTTCTTTATAGGAAGGAAACCTGAATAAAAATTCCAAGGTAAATTAACATTTCAAGTTAAAATTAAGTGACTTAAGGTTATTGCCATTTTAAGTTATTTTAAAATTAGTCTCTGTTGAGACAATATTTTCAAACTATGTTCACTCTAACTTTTCTCTGTTTTATATTGTGACTTATGAATCACTTAATATTGTGTTATCTTTGCTAATTTGAAAATGATTCTTGGCACTTTGTCAACAATGATCACTACAGAGCAAATATTTTATCTTTCAAAGCAGTTTATAAACAAGTACTGTTTAGAGCTTTGTGGCAGTCTTTAATAAAATGGCAGAACCCATTTTCAGTTTGATTTACTTAAAAAGCTTCATCAGGGTTGTTTCATATGTCATTCATGTAAATATTTTAAATAATGAATCATTATCTTGTTAACAACTTACCCAACCAAGGATAATTCTTCATGACCATCATAATCCTGGAGCAGAGAATAAGAACAGTTAACTTTGAGTGGAAAAGATACAGATGCAATATTTTAGTTACTTCATCTTAAGTTTTGAATATTCCTTTCTTTACTCCTATCAAGCACAAGCTGGAATCAAGATTGCCGGAAGAAATATCAATAACCTCAGATATGCAGATGACATCACCCTTATGGCAGAAAGCAAAGAAGAACTAAAGAGCCTCTTGATGAAAGTGAAAGAGGAGAGTGAAAAAGTTGGCTTAAAAAGTAACATTCAGAAAACTAAGATCATGGCATCTGGTCCTATCACTTCATGGCAAATAAATGGAGAAACAATGGAAACACTGAGACTTTATTTTTGGGGGCTCCAAATCACTGCAGATGGTGACTGCAGCCATGAAATTAAAAGGCGTTTGCTCCTTGGAAGAAAAGTTATGACCAACCTAGACAGCATATTAAAAAGCAGGGACATTACTTTGCCAGCAAAGGTCCATCTAGTCAAAGCTATGGTTTTTCCAGTAGTCATATATGGATGTGAGTATTGGACTATAAAGAAAAGCAGAGTGCCAAAGAATTGATGCTTTTGAACTGTGGTGTTGGAGAAGGCTCTTGAGAGTCCCTTGGACTGCAAGGAAATCCAACCAGTCCATCCTAAAGGAAGTCAATCCTGAATATTCATTGGAAGGACTGATGCTGAAGCTGAAACTCTGATATTTGGCTACCTGATGTGAAGAACTGACTCATTTGAAAAGGCCCTGATGCTAGGAAAGTTTGAAGGCAGGGGGAAAAGGGGACAACAGAGGGTGAAATGGCTGGATGGCATCACCGACTCAATGGACATGAGTTTGAGTAAGCTCCGGGAGTTAGTGATGGACAGGGAAGTCTGGCGTGCTGCAGTCTGTGGGGTCACATAGAATCGGACACGACTGAGTGACTGAACTGACTGACTGACCGACTCCTATCAAAAGTATCTTGCTAACTTGTCTTGCTGAGGGCTCATGCAATATCAATGCATCCTCTAACTTTTAAACTATTAATATTTATATTGGATCTGTTTCCTCTTAAATGTGAAATGTTGATACCCATATTACTGTAAATTTGATGATGACCATTTTGTTAGTGTAGTTTGATGGATGGTTGCCTCATTTGACAAGCGACTGATGGATCATTTGGTGGATGAGGTAAAGGCAGTCACACCAGCACCATTATTCCTATTTTAGACAGGCCAGTGATTTCAAGGGTGGTTCCCAGGGAATGACAGCATGTTAGCTGAAAGCCTCTGACAAATGATGCTGCAGATATCAGGCTGTTTCATTGAACATATGTTCTTTTAAATCTTGCAGTGCAAAAGTGCAAAATTAAGGGCAGAGAAACTTGAACTTGGTAAGAAGGATGAATGAATGGTTTGTGGCATAATCAGACATGCAGGACATTTTTAATCTCAGGAATGATTTTTTCCCGTGTGTCCCTTGTTTGTAGCCAAGCCACTACTTCTGGTTTGAATGGTTTGTCAGGTGAGCCATCATTAAATTCTTCTGTATTTTAAATAATTTCTTACTAGTATTACCCCAGAAAGTCTTGGTGCTATTGGCTTCTCTCACTATTTCCAGTATTTCACTGCACTCTTGTTGGCTGCCACCTTACATTGTGCTCTTTTGAGCACAAAATGGTCTTTTGGTCAATAAGACCACATTTTCATCTTTTAGTTTTAGTGCTTTTGTAGAATTTTTTCTGATGTGGTAAAATAAATGCATCATATGTCAGTAAACTGCTTGCTATTCAATGTAAATACAAACCCATGTAAAGAGCTTTTATTCAGAAAATGTAATGGTCCTCCTGACCCTTTGTGCCAAATTTAGGTGGTTTCTCTCATATTATAAGTGGTATATTGAGATATATATAATATAGGAAGCACAGTGCATAGTCTGTGTGTATGATATTTATATTATTTGATGTTTTGAGGACATGGCAGATTCCTTAGAATAACCTGTGCCTTAAGAGTGCTGGTAATTTAATTACCACCCAGAACATTGTTTCTCTTTTTTCCTTAACACTGTGCTGAGCACATATTTCTGGTAATATGGAAGGATGTGATATAAGTTGAATATTGCATTAAAACATAAAGAAAAATAAGGATGGTGGTCGTTCTTGTATCTCACGGCTCAACATCCGTATTTGGAAGTTTTGTAGGCAGACACAACACTGTGTGTGATTTTAAAGACACTCGGTGCTTCACTGGGTGTGCTGCAGAATCAGTCCAGCTCTGACCTGTCCTGAAGTCATCCGTCTAAAGTATACTTATTACATTCTCTTTTGCATTTAATGCTTAAAACAAAATGATCTAGACACTACGTTTTTATCAGCTCCTGGTTTAAAAAATAAAGATCAGACCCTTTGGAGGCTACTGTTGGCTGAACAATATGGGCTTCCCTCATTCTTAAGAAAGCCAGCAAGCAACAGAGGACTAGTCTTCCACTCTAGATTTTTTTTTTTTTTCCCCAGTCAAGGAGAAGTAAATATTCTTACTAGCAGGCTCTATTCTCATGTCACTCCTTGGCTATATGTATCTCCTGAATACAAGGTTAGTTTATTTATCTTTGCTTTTAACAGTTGTGTGATCTTTCATAAGGTGAAGAGCTGTCTGTGAGCATATGAAAACTAAGTTGCAAATACATACCACCTTCTTAGAATCAAAGGAGACATCAAGGAGCCTTTTATTTCCTGCTTCCTTTGAGTGTCTCTCCTTTCTGATGTTGCAGAAGCACATAGGGCATTTTCCTTTAATTATTTCCATTTTTTCAGTTTAGCCTCCCTATTTTAAACCGCTGAATTTAAGTCACAGAATTGTGTTTTTTTGCAAGTTAGCAATGGCTATAATCCATCCTGCAGTCCATGGGGTCGCAGAGTCGAACATGTCTGAGCAACTGAACTGAAGGGCTATAATATGATTATTACTGTCATTATGAAACAGTGATTGAAGATTTTAACTCATTTTGCAATACATAGGACACATTAAACAAGCACGGCCTTTGACATTACTGTATATAGCAAATTCATTGCTAATATTTAATACCTTCCTTTGTTAAACTAGGCACCCAAAATCCAAGAGGGTAGGCTTAGCCAGTTTTCTTTTCAGTTTGAAGGAAGTATATTTGGAGCAAACAAATGTTTCATAATTTACCTGAACTTTGAGAGTGAATTTCACCAATATGGGGAAGTGATAAACTTGTAAATCAATTAGAAGGTACTCAGTGAATAGATAATTAATTGGCATAATAAAGACTTCATATGTTATAGAAAGACAAAGTTTGGGTGAGGAACCTGACCTTTGAATAAAGGTCAAGGTGAAGGATAGTAATATTCTCCATGATCTTATAAGGGGACCACTAGCCATAATGCATAGATTTTATTTTCTACATAAAACTTTGGATACTGAAAAATATGTTTTGTTTTTTTAATACTGTATTTGGATTTCAGTGTGAATATTTGCCTTTAATATTTTTAGGAATCTAATGTATGCACTGAATAAGGCAAGTTAGGCTAATATTTGATAAATCAAATCTTTGTAGAAGTTACAGTCTGCAAATCTTTATTGATTTTCCTAGAATTTTTATAAGCAATAGTTCTTGCTGCAGTAATCATCCTTCTATTTAATAACACAAAGCTTAGGAAATAGACTGGGCTTGCTTTGTGGCTATTCATTTATTTTCCACTCAAGCATTTTTCTTCAACTGTCACTCTGACATCTAAATTTGGTAGTTTATCCTTAAAAGATAACATTGTTGTCCGCAACTCCACTTCCAATTACTTGGGACCACTGAAGAAATAGAACAAATGGAGTGATGATATTCTTGGTGTTTAAAGAATCTGTCTTTATTTTATTCAGTCTGTTTTGTGGAAACCATGGTCAGTACCTTGTCACTCAAAATGTATGGAGGCTTCTAAGTTATTTGGCATCAATTTTTGTAACACAGGTCACACTTTTATCCTGAGTTAAGCACACAAAGAGAAAATCTGTTGGACAGAAGCCTGTTTTTAAATTTGACTTCATTCACTTCTACAGAGTTAGATTTTTCTTCATCCATCACTCTGATATCCAAACGTGGCTGTTCATTGTAAAGATAGCATTATTCTCTGGTAGTTTCACTTAAGGTGGGTAGGACCACTGGAGGAACAGAACAGTTGAGTTGATGTTCTTGGTGTTTAAGGAATCAGTGTTTATTTTCTTCAGTCTCTTTTTCAAAAACTGTGATCAGTCCCTTTATTGGGGAAGTATCACCTTTAGGCTGTGTCTATTGATTCCTCATTCTGAGAGAGGAAGAATAACTCTTAAAGAGCATTTATTTGATGTCTATCTTGGTTTCATTTGACTCCCCCCACCCCCCCTGCAACCCCCTCCACCCCTGCTCTCTTCTAGCCTATTATTATTCTCTTTGTCTCTTCTAGCTCTTGTTTTAGAGAATCTGAATATTTTCTTTTTGATTTCACGGAGACTTGAGTGTCCATCATTTTTGTCTAAATTGTGCAGAAAATTTTTCTGGTGTACTTTTCTTAATTTACTTTTTTTTTTTGGTCACACCAATTTGCATTTCTTAACTCCAGTTTTCCAAAGAGAGTTGTTGTTTTCAAGTTCAAGTTTTGTTGAATGATAGCATGGGGGAAACATAGAGGTGGTAATCTCGGGGAGCAGTTAGCTTCATTTTCATGCGCTCTTTATCCTTAGTCTTCACCCCCAGTGGCGGGTGTTTAACAGTGAACTGCTGATGTCATGTGCCTTACCTGTGGTCCATAGCATGTTCTTCTTTGCAGCCCACCAAAGTGAACAGCTAGAAAATATGATCCTGATAAGGATAAATAATTAGAAATTATAAGTTAATTTAGATAGATTGAGAAAGAAAGATGACAGTGAGGAGAACAGAGGAAGTGTAGTGTGATTGTTCAGTGACTCCCTGCTCCAGAGAAGAAAATTCAAAATACTAAGTCAAGAACTAGAGGGAGAGGTGGTGTAGAATTTCCTTCACAGCATTTTAGAAGTAACTAAAACTAACAAAAGACTTTATGTAGAGTATGTGTGGTAAATAGCAGATTCAAACTACTCATTACAGTAAGTTATCCAGAGCAGGCCCCATGACCCAGCACATGTTTTCCTTTTTGTTCAGAAAAATACAAATATTTTGCTGGATATCTGACAGAAATAGGACAGCAAACGGAAAACAAAGAAATTGCCTTTTCAACCAGGATTGAAAACAACCTTTTCAATCATGTCACCCACATCTGGTTGCCTTTCATTCATTGAAGTAAATTGCCTACTATATGCTGTCTACAACAAATGTTGTTTACTTTCCTTATTGCCCAACATCATTTGTGATCTTACCCTCTCTCTCAGCATGGTTCCTTATGTATAAAATGAAGAGTCCAGACTAGATGGTCTTTACTAACTTTTCCAAATCTAGAATGCACAGTACCAAATTAAGCAAATTTTATTTGCTAATCAGAAACTGTAAGAAATCGCATAGCCTGCTTAGTGTTATTCAGCTCTTCCAGCGTCACAGTTTAAAATCCAGACAGCAAGCATTATTTCTTTAACATGAATATGCAACAACATTTACAACTTGAAGGCATGAAACAAGCATTGATTGTACACCTATTCTATGTCAGGTATTTTGCTAGAAGCTCTGTGGCCTAGATAAAGAATCCCAATGACACAGTTCTTATTTGCAAGGCTCTTTGGGGCTTAACTGGGAGGTAGAACAAAGATAATGAGAGCCAATGGGAAGACGAAGAGTGCAAAGACAACATTTCATTTGAAGTGCTAAAGTTACAGGACAGACATTGTCTGGGTGATGTGGGCTATGGGGATTCGGAGTAGGAAGGAATCACCTCCTGGGATCCTTGGAACTCAGGCTAATGAACCTTAAGTGAAGGGACTGTCTCCCTGAGTCTGGGAGCTCAATTATATTCTATAGCCATGAGCTATACCCTGAAATCCCCAGCTATTTTGTAAAGCATCGAGTTAATGATGAAGACAGATACAGAAGGACCAATCCTCCCCTTTGGTTAATTCAACAAATGTTCTGCGGGTTGCTGTTAGGTGGATGACTAAACCTAAGGAAGATAATAAGAAAGCTTATATTTGTGTCCTTAAGGAATTAGTGAGGTTTTTGCTTATGAAAATTAAGGCCAATGTAGTTTTCAGTTGTAATTGTGCTATTCTTTTTTTCCTATTCAAACTCAACTCATCTTTTAAATGCCAGTTCCAGAGGTAGTTTTCTATCACTTCAACCTCTGGATCACTTCTCTTTTTAGAATTCACTTTATTCGTTGTCTATTAAATGAAGAGACCAATGCAAGACAGATTTTGAGAATCATAAAGTGCTTTTAAAATGTAAGTATTGTGTAAATGACTGTTACTCCTAATTTGGCTCACCCTGGATATAGCTCTTATATGTCCAGTGTGTAAGCTTTTCTTGTATTCCCTATAATGTGTCATGTACTTTGTGTATTAGATAAACATTTCTTGGTTAGTTGTCATTAACTAAACAACATATTGCTATAGCAGTTCAGATAGGAAAAGAGACTAATAGGTGTTCCCTCCAAAAGCATAACGACCTTCTTGCTTTGGAAGACATTAAAGGATAGATATTTTCATTGCTTTTTACTTTCATATTTGGTATTATTCAGCATGTTTATAGTTCAATTGAAAATTGAGACATTATTGTAATGAATGCTTCCTTTTTACTTTGAGGAAATATGTACACTATAAATCCTCTTCTTTTTCTTCTGAGTACTATTGTTTCTCTCTCCAGGACACATACTAATATATTTAACACTTACCTTAGAGTATTTCTGAAAAATAATATGAATGAAACTCACTTGCTTCAAAATTCAGAAACAGAGAAAAGGAAATTGGTTTGTGATGGTCCTAAGTCAGATACAGAGTCAGGGACAGGACTAACTTGTACTTAAACTTCTTTTCCCTACACTTTTCTGGTCTGTTCATTTGCTTCTCTATGTAAACAAAGAAACAATATTTTTTCTTTTTTTTCTGGCAGCCTCATAGAGTACATTAGCCTCTGAAAACAGAATAGCCGTGGACCTTACAAAGGACTGCTTTGGGAGTTCTTATAAGAAAGTGATCATAACGTGTGCACAAAGCAAATAATTAATTCCCTAGGTAACTATGCTGTCTGTATGCAAGATTAAGCTGAGTGTTCCATCAGTGTTCTAAAATAAGGAAGAATAAATAATGTTTTCTATGGTCATTTATCCAAGTAATTTTGACATTGGCAAGTGGAACTATGAGCCCGTTATTATTCTTTTTTCTTAAATTCCAAGCATAGCTTTTCGGTTCTATCAACTGGAAACCATCCATCCTCTATCACAATGGATCCACAAATGACAGGGAAGAGTCTATTACATAAAGCAGTAATAAGCAAAGACAAAAAGTTGGGAAAGTAGACAGGGTCAGAGGTCACCTTCGTCAGTATTATTTGCAACTAACTTGCTTCCTCCCCCTTTATTGTCACCCTACTCTTACTGCTTCTCCCAAACCAAATAACACCTTAGGTCTTTAATTTTTTTTTTTTCTCTTTTACTCTGGGTGATCTCAGCCTCAGACCTCAACTTTAATTCTGTTTCTTTTCGACCTAACTTTGCAGTGATTGTAGGGGTTATTTGTATTTCACTTAGTTATATTGAACTAACAGTCCATTCCAGGAGAGTTTTTTGAAAGCATATAGAGTCAGTGAGTTCAAAAGTGGCCCTCGAAACTCTTCTGTGACCATTTGCATAGCTTTAACTTGCCTGTCCTGTACATTTGACTATAAGAAGTTATTTCTAAACGTGGAAAGAATATTAGCTACCATGACCCCTGGGGGAAAAATGTTTAACTTTTGAGTGTGAATGACTGTGGTGAGGAGAAGGTATCTGATGGAAACATGACCTTTTCTAGTCTTGGGTCCCTGGCCTCCTCTGTTTTTATAAGCTGAAAATTTGAAGCTTTTATGGAAAAGTAGTATTATTCCACATTTTATTAAAAAATTTCAATAGCACCTTGATATTTGGATGCACTGCTGTGAAATTACCTTTGAATTCTTTCTATCTATTTTAACTCTGGCAGGAGTCCTTTCTTTTAGATTAACGGCTGCCTGTAGAATTGGAATGTTTTCTGTTTTGGGTTTCTCTGTTTTTTTCTTCTTTGTTTATTGCTGTTGAAAGGAGTTTTCCACAATGAATAACAAACAAGGAATTTTGTGCATTCTGTCTAGTAACTATTATAATAACTTGTGTTGTAGTGTATAGGATGATCCACAACTTTCCAGCGTTATGATTTAATCATAGTAGTGCTTTTCATTGAGGAGATTGGTGAGTAAAGTCACTGAATCTCCCCTTCACGGTGATCCTTTGAAATAGTTTCTTCCAACATTGTTTCTATAACATATCAGTTCAGTTCAGTCACTCAGTCATGTCCAACTCTTCGCGAACCCATGAATCGCAGCACGCCAGGCCTCCCTATCCATCACCAACTCCTGGAGTTTACTCAAACTCATGTCCATCGAGTCAGTGATGCCATCCAGCCATCTCATCCTCTGTCATCCCCTTCTCCTCCTGCCCCCAATCCCTCCCAGCATCAGGGTCTTTTCCAATGAGTCAACTCTTCGCATCAGGTGGCCAAAGTACTGGAGTTTCAGCTTCAGCATCAGTCCTTCTAATGAACACTGAGGACTTTAGGATGGACTGGCTGGATCTCCTTGCAGTCCAAGGGACTCTCAAGAGTCTTATCCAACACCACAGTTCAAAAGCATCAATTCGTCTGCACTGAGCCTTCTGCACAGGCCAACTCTCACATCCACACATGACCACTGGAAAAACCATAGCCTTGACTAGACGGACCTTTGTTGGCAAAGTAATGTCTCTGCTTTTTAATATGCTGTCTAGATTGTTCATAACTTTCCTTCCAAGGAGTAAGCATCTTTTAATTTCATGGCTACAGTCACCATCTGCAGTGATTTTGGAGCCCCCCAAAATAAAGTCTGACACTGTCTCCCCATCTAGTTCCCATGAAGTGATGGGACCAGATGCCATGATCTTAGTTTTCTGAACGTTGAGCTTTAAGCCAACTTTTTCACTCTCCTCTTTCACCTTCATCAAGAGGCTCTTTAGTTTTTCTTCAGTTTCTGCCATAAGAGTGGTGTCATCTGCATATCTGAGGTTATTGATATCTCTCCCGGCAATCTTAATTCCAGCTTGTGCTTCTTCCAGCCCAGCATTTCTCATGATGTACTCTGCATATACGTTAAATAAGCAGGGTGACAATATACAGCCTTGATGTACTCTTCTTCCTATTTGGAACCAGTCTGTTGTTCCATGTCCAGTTCTAACTGTTGCTTCCTGACCTGCATATAGGTGTCTCAAGAGGCAGGTCAGGTGGTCTGGTATTCCCATCTCTTTCAGAATTTTCCACAGTTTATTGTGATCCACGCAGTCAAAAGCTTCGGTATAGTCAATAACGCAGAAATAGATGTTTTTATGGAACTCTCTTGCTTTTTTGATGATCTAGCAGATGTTGGCAATTTGATCTCTGGTTCCTCTGCCTTTTCTAAAACCAGCTTGAACATCTGGAAGTTCACAGTTCATGTATTGCTGAAGCCTGGCTTGGAGAATTTTGAGCATTACTTTGCTAGCATGTAAGATGAGTGCAGTTGTGCGGTAGTTTGAGCATTCTTTGGGGTTGCCTTTCTTGGGATTGGAATGAAAACTGACCTTTTCCAGTCCTGTGGCCGCTGCTGAGTTTTCCAGATTTGTTGGCATACTGTATGCAATACTTTCACTGCATCATGTTTTAGGATTTGAAATAGCTCAACTGGAATTCCATCACCTCCACTAGCTTTGTTCGTAGTGATGTTTTCTAAGGCCCACTTGACTTCGCATTCCAGGATGTCTGGCTCTAGGTGAGTGATCACACCATTATGATTATCTGGGTCGTGAAGATCCTTTTTGTATAGTTCTTCTGTGTATTCTTGCCACCTCTTCTTAATATCTTATGCTTCTGTGAGGTCCACACTATTTCTGTCATTTATTGAACCCATCTTTGCATGAAATATTCCCTTGGTATCTCTAATTTTCTTGAAGAGATCTCTAGTCTTTCTCATTCTGTTGCTTTCCTCTATTTCTTTGCATTGATCACTGAGGAAGGCTTTCTTATCTCTCCTGGCTATTCTTTGGAACTCTGCATTCAAACGGGAATATCTTTCCTTTTCTCCTTTGCTATTCACTGTAATATATAGAGAGAGCTTTAACCTCACGAAGAAATGTCTGTTTTCTGATTTTCTGTACTTACTAGGATGAGTTAGTAGCAAGGTGCTTGTCTCTAATAATTTAAAGTCGTATCAGAGAGTGCTTTTCCAAGTATTTTCTACATAGAGCAAATATACTCCCAATACAGGAGGACTAAGAATTGGTGAGTTGGTCTTAGTTTTCTTGGGGTTCCCTGGTGGCTCACCTGGTAAAGAATTCACCTACAGTGAGGGAGACCTGGGTTCAATCCCTGGGTTGGGAAGATCCCCTGTAGGATTGGGACAGCTACCCACTCCAGTATTCTGGCCTGGAGAATTCCATGGACTGTATAGTCCATGTAGTCACAAAGAGTCAGACATGACATTAAAAAAACTGTCACTTTTTTGTTTAAAAAGTTTAAAAACTATCATTTTTTTGGTTAATATATCACATCACCTGCCATATTTCTCCTTTTTCTTTGTGTTTTCTTGAGAAGGCCTGGCACCCTGACTTAACTTCACAAATAGTCAGACAAATTTTGCTGGTCTGGGTGATGATATTATTGCAAAGAAAATAGATACATGTTCTTACATGAGAGTGGTCCATGGTTTTGCTCCCACTTCTTGTCTCCAAAAGACAAAAACCAAAAGCCTAAGAGGAGGCTGATGCTGCTGCTAAGTTACTTCAGCCGTGCCTGACTCTGCAACCCCATAGATGGCAGCCCACCAGGCTCCTCTGTTCCTGGGATTCTCCAGGCAAGAATACTGGAGTGGGTTGCCATTTCCTTCTCCAATGCATGCATGCAGCCTAAGTCTCTTCAGCTGTGTCTGACTCTGTGCGACCCTATGGACAGCAGCCCACCAGGCTCCTCTGTCCACAGGATTCTCCAGGCAAGAATACTCAAGTGGGTTGCAATTTCCTTCTTCCCCCTAAGAGGATAACTGTGTTGAAATGCATCTATAATGCTAGTCCAATTAGGTTCACAGATCATTCAAAATCAGTTAAGAAAATGGAAAAAAAAATCTATTTTAATATTCTGGGTGAGTTTCTCCATTTCACCATTCAGGGAAATCATCCTTTTGCTGGAGTACATGGCGTTCTCCTTGTCATTGACCTGCTTGCATTGATTTCTCATTATTAATGCTTTTTTCTTTTCTATCTCTCGGTCACTTCTTACTGCTATTGGGAATACCTGATATTTCTTGTTTTCCCACCCATCTGACCGTAATTTACCTCTTTACAAAATGATTGCCTTGTCATTTACCTTTGTGGGCATCTGCTTTGAAAATGCTTTGTTTTTTAGGAATGAGTGGCTAGCTTCCTTGGCTATGAAATGTTAATGGCTCTCTAGAGACCTAGTGACTGTCGTACAATGTTACCTGTCCTATTTGTCTGTGTGTATGTCTGTGTGTATTCCATTTTTGATTTTCTTTTCTTTTTATTTATCACTAGGGATTTTTTCATCCCTTTTCTTTAAATACACACAGAGATACATATAAACTTAAATGTTGTTGATGAACGGCTGCTTTAAATGTATAACTTACTCTGCCATATTGTCCTTATGTCATAAATTTGTTAGTTGCTACGGTTGTCCCACTACATAATGTTGTAGTACTTATTTCCCATACAAGCCATTTTAGTGCATTAGAAGAAATTTAGCAGATTGAAAGCTTCACTCAATGGACTAGGTTCATTAAATCTTAAGGACTCATAATATTGAAGTTGAGAAAGATGAAAGCAGCAACAGTCCATTGATTTCACACGATGTCACTTGCTAAATGGTCTTCAAACCAAGAGAGCAACCTTTATACCAATCCAGGTCTGCACTGGTCCTGAGCCAAATATCCAATCAATAGAGTGATGCAAAGTTAAGTTGATGTCTGAGGATGCAGTCCTCATCCTAAACATGCCGTGGTGATGAACTTGGTGTGAAGACTGGTGATAGGGACAACTTGGAGGACTCTGGAAGAATGTGTGTTCTAACTTCTTAGCTCAGTGTTACTGCTCTTGTTTTACTCTTCATTTCTTTTTCTGTTTTGTGTGTGTGTGTGTGTGTGTTAAGATTTTTTTTTATGTGGACCATTTTTAAAGGCTTTATTGAATTTGTTACAATATTGCTTCTGTTTTATGTTTTGGTGGTTTGGGCCTGAGGCATGTGGGGTCTTAGCTCTCTGACCAGGGATTGAACTTGCTCCCCCTGCATTGGAAGGCAAAGTCTTAACCACGGAATTGCCAGAGAAGTCCCTCCTATTTTCTCAATAGTCAAATCATTTAAAATTTCCCTAACCTATTTTAAGTCCCCTTTGTCTTCATTTCTGTACTTTTCATAATTTCTGCAGTATATAAATATTATTTAATCACAACCTATAATTAAACCTCTTACAAATAACTATATTATGGATAACAATTGCCTAATGTATTTGAATAACTTATCTATATATAATGATTTGTTTCATTTGGAGTCCTTAAATAGATGAATAGTAGAGATTGCCCTAGATTCACTCATTCAACATTAGTTGAGTGTATCCACAGTGCCACATTATAGTAAGTGTAATATTATTGCCATTTTAATGTGGAACAGTTGCGTGAAGGTCAGATTTTTCAAATCTGAGAAATAAATTAGTAAAGGTATCCCTGTGTGTTCTTCCTGCTCACTAATTTTATGACTGAGGTCAGGTTACTTGTTTTTCTTTCCTCTTGGGAAAATGAGACTCACCTTGCCAGTTACCCTCCAACAGGTGCTTGGGGAGAAAAAGGCAACATGATAGATGAAATTCAGCTTTTGTCTATGGCACTTTCATGTAGCTCAGGAGAAAACATGGTTTTCTACCCTCTGGTGTAAAAGGTTTAATGGCATTTCAGATAGTACTATTAATCTACCAGGGAATGAACACTGTGATGATTTAACTGGATATCTATAAAGGACTTTCCCTGGGGCCTCAGATGGTAAAGCTTCTGCCCTCAGTGCAGGAGACCTAGGTTCAATCCCTGGGTCAGGAAGATCCCCTGAAGAAGGAAAGGGCAACCCACTCCAGTACTCTTGCCTAGAAAATTCCATGGATGGAGGAGCCTGGTGGGCTACAGTCCATGGGGTCGCAAAGAGTCGGACACGACTGAGCGACTTCACTATCACTTTCTATAGAGGACTTTAAATTCTTTGCCAAGATGCGTGTAGCACAAACAACTGGCCATAGTCTTGGTGAACATGGGCAGAATTATCTTAAAGAAGAATGAACGTTTTGGCTAGTGAATTAATGCCTGGTCTTTCTCAACTAGAAATATGGGAGAAAAATAATAACAATGAAGTTACATTTGTAGAGAATGTGCTTTCACTTTTCCTTGTATTTTCACAACTTAAATTGACTGTTGGAACAGGATAATGAATCCCTTTCTGGATCTGAGTCATATTTATGACAATAGAACCCACCAAGGCTCATAATCATTCCTCCTTGGAATGATTATGTCTTTGTAAGTAGGAATTATCTTTACATGTGTTCACAAAACACATCAGCCAGGGTGGTTTTTACTTAATAACATTTAACCCAACCTGTTTAGTAGTAACCACAGTAATTATAGGTTTTAGACCCAGAAGACCTCAGTCATTATGTAACTAGGTTTTAATAAATCTGAAGCTCATTTTAGACTGTCATTTCTGTAGATTTTATATTGTATCGATTCTGGATGAAATTGCTAGACCAGTCATGTGGGTATATGATTTCAGGAAATAAAAACATTAACTGCCAACAGTGCTTAGCCAATATTCTTTTTTTCTTTATTTTGACTTGTGTTTATGTCTTAATTTTCTATAATCATAGAAAGAATTACTGCATGACATAAAATATCCTCTACTATATCATTTCACAGTTGTAAAATATAGCAAACATTCTGTACAATCATTGTTTAAAGTCAAAAAAGGAGTGAAGTATCCTCCCTAAGAAATCTTTGCATGTTATCTGTTATGGTGCCTAGCTGGTAACATGCCTTTCTACCTCATGCTCATGTTAGCTGGACAGTTAAGTGTATGCTGGGATCAAGTTCAAGGTTTGTGCCAGCTTTACTGAAGTGATATTTTAAACCCAGAGAGTAGAGTTGGAAATGACTATAGAGATTACCTGAAACAACCCCTCATTGAGGAAAATGACAATTATTGAGTAGTTTCAGTAACTTTGGCAAAATCACAGAGCTGCGACTTAGTCACTTTCCTGATTCAAGACACAATGCTTCCACATTACATGCTGGCTTTTTAGCTGTGTTCATATATAATCTTATTTTCATTCATTTTGATATAGAACAGCTAGAATTTACTAATAAATTCATAGTGCAAACATTGTTCAGTTGAGAGAAGTAAATATAGAGATATATTTTCCCATGTATTTATATTGTTAACATATCTTTTCAAATTAATGAAATCTGTTTGAAACTGAATTTGTCACATTGCTTTGTGTTTCTTTTAAAACTGGATACATGCATCCCTTTCAGACAACAATGTAAGGGTCATTACTGTTTTGTGAGTTTGTGTATGTCTTTCAGCTTGAGTTCATTGGGAGCTTCTGGGCTTAGGAATGTTTCTTCCATTTTCAGCTGCACTTACTGTGTGTCAGTTTCATATTCCACTGGCTAGAAAGTAAGCTTGTTGCTTTCAACAGCATCATAGAGAAGATTTTATTTTTGCCACCTTTCAATTTAACTCCAGGAAAAACTAACCTCTTTGAGCATACCTTGGAGGCTTTCCTTGGTACATAAATTCATTTAAGCAAAACCTGGTAAATTCATTAAATATTTTGAGTTTGTGCATATGACTTAATTTGCATGATCAAATTTAGTCTATAGTAACATATATGTGTATATGTATATATATGTAACTTCTCTGGGTACCTGTGAAAGTCTGAGTCCTTCAGGGCCTCAGAAGGGGGGTGAGTTCTAGAATATAAATGGTTATAGTTTTGTAGATTAGAAGAAAGAGTTAATATTATAGTTTAATTAGCTGTCAGATTTTCTCCACCTTTGTCTCTATTTTGAAATCAGTCTCGGGGGAGGAAGTTGGCAAAACTCAGTAATCATCAAATCTATTTTGAGGCTTTTTCTTTCTTTCATTCCTTTTCTTTTTTTAATTGGAAAGAAGGAAGATTGTACAAAATTCATTAACCACATATTCCCACTTGGACCCCCAATTTAACCTGCCTCAATATTGAATATGTACCTTGGAGCAGCCATAGAGGAAAATGTGAGGAGACTGGTCTCCTGAGGATCCTCAGTGTCTGGTTTTGACAAGTGACAGTTTTGTCTTGCTGAAATCTGTGCTTCCAGCATGAGGAATTTGCTGTGGTTTAGTTCTTTGTGCATGTTGGACTAACACTACTCTGATATTGTCTTTCTTTTCAGGAATTTCATTTCCATAAGTTAGGTCTGTGACTGATCTTATTTCAGCTGTGCAAAATTACTTCTTTCCAAGAAAAAGCTGAACTTCTTTTGCCACTGGTGTTTGCTCTGCATGAAAAAAATTAGTTAACTGGGATCTATGGTTTTCTCTGTCTCTTGCATTCCTCTCTCCTAAGCAGCATGGTTGTACTCCACTGAACAATAGAATCCAAGATGAGCTGAATCTCCCTCTTGAACCAAACCCTAGTGTTTCCTCTATCAGTCCCTAAAGGGATGCTGTGTACACTTGTTTAAAATGTAGAAATGTGGAGGTGTTCTCATTTATGTTGTTACCTCCACAGAGTTGCATATTTAATATGATAAATTTCTAGGAAAGAGTAAGCAAATGGCTTGTTCTGACAAGATCAGTATACTGTAACAATTTCCCAGCAGTTAGAAGTAAAGGGTTTTGAGGAAGATTTGCTTTTTTTCTGATTTGCCTAAGGGTATCCTAGGGACTGGAAGTAACCATGGCCTTTATGTTCTAGGAGGCAGAGGGTCTATACTAGATCAAAGTTATGGTTACAATACAGAATGTCTAACTAAACTTGTTCTTTAGGGAAAGGCTTCAACATTTTTTGTACTGAGGGTCAACAGACTTAATGGTACAGAACGCACTTTCTGATAGTAATGGATTCCATCACCATTCCTGTTTCACTATTTTAAGGTGAAAAAAAATGCAGAAAACTCAAGCTCCTCTATAGATGCAGGGATTTGAGCCTAAGCATAGCCAATATCATATATTATTGCTTACTAAGGGACATAACTGCATAACCAACACATCCTAACTTACTAAAGTAGTCTGTGTACAGGAAACAGTTAATAAAATTTTGATGAGCAGAGGAAGTCAATCAACTGAGCATAAGAAAATAACCAAGCAATTATATGCAGAGAACCAAGTGGCAATCAAGCAAAAGACATGCTGGAACAATATAGTATGGTTAAACCTTTTCCATAATTCTTTTTCTTAAAATTATTAAAAGAAAGGGAACCCTGCAAATGTTCAGATGACAAATATAGCCAATTCAGGTGGGTTCCATGGAATGGTCTTGTTGAAAGCTAAACTTTGCTACATCTAGACACTATTTTAAAGATGATAAAGAGATACACGTTAGCTTTGTCTGGTAAAACTTGTTTTAAGAAAAAACATAACACAGTGATTTTCATTAGAACATACTCTTTAATTGACATATTTGAACCAGTAACAGGATACTGAAAAATGTCTTGTGTGCAAAGTGTTATAGGACTGTAAGAGTGATAAAATATTCCCCTATGGAAGAAGATAACTAAATTCAAACATATAAAGCTAATTATATTCTCCACTTTTCATATTCCTCTTGATGCTTTCTGTCTCAGTGAATAAATGGCAGAGTATCTACCCCCTTTGCAGGTCAGAAACTTAGGGAGAGACCTTTGATTTCTTCCCTGTGGACAGCCCTTTCAACATCCAGTCAATCATCAAAAGTCCTTATAACATAACCCCCTTTATGCTTCTCAGATCTGCCTATTTCTTTCAAGGTCTTTATATTTTTTTCTTCTTTTTGTGAGATAACCTTCTTCTAGGCCTCCTTATCTCACCTCCCCCGCATCCATCCCATTTTCCACATAGAAGCCCCAATAATCTCACTAAAATTCAAACTCAATCATGTCATCTCTCCAGTGAAATCTTCCATACAACTTCCCTTTTGCTTCAGTGTAAGCCCCATCCTCTTTGGCATGAGTCTCTTTGACATGGTGAAGATTATCTTGGAAGAATATGGGCAGAAGATAGTGAAGAAATGATAGCTGATTCCTCTAGGGTGATTAGCCAGGCTATTTGTGGAAGGGACATTCTTTTTTGTGCATTTTCCTACACACTTATTCCGGTAGACTCTCACCTCTTTGTGGGCACAGAAACATTTGATCAGCTTATTGGTGAATGTCTTAGGAAGTTACAGTGGAAATTGTCATTTCCAATTTTGAATCCATTTCAAACACAGGTGAGACACTGTGGGTTTTATGCTTTCATGTCATTAGTGGGATTGAAAGGGAAATTGGCTATTTTGTTTGGAAATCTACTCTTCAGAATGTGTTATATAATACACGGAAGAGAAATGGTATTTGCCAGACAGATGAGAACACAGTAAATGAATGTGGAAATGTGTTGGTTACAAGTATTAAAATGTCAGAAAAATAAAAGATGATTGACCCTTTATTGATATAAGAATTTCCACACTGCTTGAAAAACCAGTAATATCTTGTAGGGGGGTGGGGGCAGGGAGAAACTTTTCTATCCTTTAAAATACACCTTTATTATATTCTAGGTGTTTTATTTTCATTAAAAAAAAATAAATGAAATCCTAGCTTGAGAAAGTTTCTCTTATTTAGAGCCTGCTTATTTTAGTTTTGAGAGTATAAATTTGAGAAGCACCAAAAACCACTTCAAAAGAGGTTTATTTTAGGCCCTTCTTAAAGGGAAGGGTTGTTATTATTATTATTTTATTTTTCATTTGTTCTGCTTTGTTATTTTAATAAATCTGTGCCCGGTGTGATATTGGTTATCTAAAAGTTCACTTTCTCTGATCAGCGAACTTGGCGTTTTATGTGTATGTGTGTATAAACTACACAGAGTCTTTGTTTTATGTCAGTTTTAAGGATATGCTCATTAGAGTTGATAAAAGAAGAGTATGTAAATGTAGATGATTATGTGAAATATACAAATGTATATTCAAAAATAGCTTGTGATAAATGTGTATCAACAGAAAGCCAAGACTTTTTCTTTTATTCCAAAGTTAACATTTGAAAAGAAAATAAATCAACTAGATTATTTTTGAATAATCTTTTTCTCAGTACCCCCAATTTATAGCCTTTTGAAGATATTTTCTAAATTACAGTTTTTTTCAAGGCACTGAGAAAATTTGCTGACATATAGATTTTGACACATTATACTTCTCTTTGTTTCCAGCTTACCATTAATAAATCCTTTGTTATACATGTAGTGCAAAGGTATTTGATTCTAAAACATCAAATGGAAATAAAGATTTATTTCTTTTACCACATCACATGTAGTTATATATCTGCAAAGTTATCTAGTGGTATTCTAGGCTCTGAGGTAAATACAAGGAACCATGAGAACTAGTTCTTATCCTCGAGATAAACTATTAGAGACAAACAATATAAAACTAATACAAAATAAAATAAGTAAAATTTGCTCTATATTGATAATTATATACTTTTTGCTGTGACTGTTCTCAAGAAATGGAGATAGAATGATCACAGCTTTGTTATAAAAAGAATTGAAAGTGTTAGTCGTTCAGTCGTGTCTGACTCTTTATGACTCCATGGACTATAGCTTGCCAAGCTCCTCTGTCCAAGGAGTTCTTCAGGCAAGAATACTGGAGTGGGTCGCCATTCTCTTCTCCAGGGATTTTCCTGATCTAGGGATCGAACCCAGGTCTCCCATGTTGCAGGCAGATTCTTTACTGTACCAGGGAAGCCCATTTTGTTGGGATTACATGTAAATCCATGTCTGATTCATGTCAATGTATGACAAAAATCACTACAATATTGTAAAGTAATTAGCCTCCAACTAATACAAATAAATGGAAAAAAAAAAAAAAGTCTCTTACAATGCAGTCTCCATAGATGTTCCTCAGATTATCTAGCATTTTGAATTAGTGTATAAAAATACCTCTAAAGAACGTTTCTCCAAATTTCTTATTACTAACCTTACTTGATAATACTTTATTTAATTTCTGTGGAGAAGTAAATATTTTTCTCTGTGAATGAGGAAGTGAAATTCAGATGAAGAAATAACTTTCTATTTTTATTTTGACCGAGTTGCTATTTCTTTTTCTGAGGCTGACTAGCTTAGATGGCAGAATAACTGATATGATAAATGTGAATAATTTATCTGGAGTCATGGATATCAAAGAAGAATGGCACCAGAAAAGTTGAAAAAGGGGGAGAGATTGAAGGCAACTCTTCTGAAACAAAAGCACTTTTTAAGTGCTGGACTGAGCAGTGGTAAAAAGCTGGAGGACACTGGTGGTGGGGGAGGAAGGTTGCTCAAGGTGATTAAATCCTGATGTTCGCTAATTGGTGCTTATCCAAGCTTGGCCTCTACCTTTCCACGGAGACTGGGGCAGAGGGGACACTGTCTTTCCTATTGATTACATTTCAAAGAGATAGCTCCTAGGTTCTTAAGAAAGACATTCCTAAATTATAAAAATATCAAGGAGCTGGAAGAAGTTTTACATCTCAAAGAGGCAGAGGAAGAATAAACAATTACAAGTTTCCTAAAGTAAATGCTCTATAGTCAAACAAATGGGGTCAGTGCTGGTCAGTTTTTTCACTTTGCTTCAGGGTCACAGACCACATTCTTTAATATGGTTTATAATAGATGTCATTCTGATTTTGTAAGGGAGAAAATAATTTGGGAATGGGGTAGATTCAGGAAAACATATGGTCCCCCCCATCCCCACCCCCACTGAATCTGCCTGGGTGAGTAACCTTGGCTAATTATAAAAAGGGTAATAGTTGGTTAATAGCCTTGCAGAAGGTTTTGATAAGAACAGTTTCACATTACTGTGTGACCATGGACAAATCACTTTACATCATGAACACCAATTTCTTTTAAATTTTAAAAATATAGATAATTACAGTTTCCCTATCGTTTATTTGACTGTCGTGAAGACAAAAAAGTACTTGGAAATGTTTTGTCATTTTGTCTTAAAGTCTGTTGTAAATACCCTTTGCTGTAAAAATGTTCATGCCTCCATAATACATAGGTATGAACAAAATGTAAGATTTTTTTTTCTCCTTTCTTTTTTCCCGCTCATCACATAGGATCTTCTGTCGCTAGTTCTAAGGCAGCTGGCTCAGTTATTGGTTAATTGTTAGTCACTCAGTCGTGTCTGACTCTTTGTGACCCCATGGACTGTAGCCCAACAGGCTCCTCAGTTCATGGGCTTCTCCAGGCAAAAATAATGCAGTGAGTAGCCAGTCCCTTCTCCATGGGATCTTCCTGACCCAGAGATTAAACCCAGGTCTCCTGCATTGCAGGCAGATTCTTTACCATCTGAGCCACTAGGGAAGTTCCAGTTTTTGGTTATCACACAGCATAAAGAGAGCGGGACCTACCAGTAAAGTGCAGGTACCTTTCAGGCCCGTAACTGGAAGAGTCACACATCATTTTTGCTCCAGTATCATTGGCCAGAATTTAGTCACGTAGCCCCATCAAGCTACAAAGATGAGTGGGAAATGGAGGCTCTAGCTGGACAGCTGTATGCCCAGTTTACACATTTTAACTGTATGCCCAGCTTTGAGTTCTGTTATTAAAGACTTGAAATGAATAGTGGTGAATAGCAGCAGTCTTCACCACAGATATAATTGGAGAGAAAGATCAAGATGACAGAAGCTTCTTAAAGGGGAAGATTAAGTAGTCCCAAATAACTCAAGACAATGTAATGGGTTATTAAAATACCAAAATTTAGTCAAATTGACAGCTAGCTCCTTCTCAGAAAACAAAAGCTTCCCACTTTCTCTACAGTCTTTTTTTTTTTTTTTAATGTCTTCTAGGCTCTGATATGCATAATTGCATTGATAGCATTCCAAACAATAGTTACAAAATTATCTTGCATTACAAAGCCCATGTAGTCAACTAACTATTATTTTAATGTTAAATATGTTTAATCGGTAACCTTGTTGGGTACATGGTCTGTGAACCTAGTAGCATCATTTGTCTCAGTATATTGTTGAATTTTCAGAAAGCTCTCTATGTTATGTTTTAATTCTTGCAAATTGCTTGCCAATTTAATACGAGCTGCATCTAAACAGTAAGTAATTGCTTATGATAATGAGTGCAAACTAATTTGCTGGAATATGTTAATATTCACAAAGCACTTTTATACTGCCTGCTGTTCCAAAAATACTGCTCTCTTGGTTAAATGCAGCTTTTAGATGGTATTATTGTTACAAATCTGACTAGAATCTTCACTTCAGTAACATCTACCCAAAAGTCATAGAACTATCACTTCAATAAACCAAAGAAGAAACAGAAAGTCATGTCATTTTTTGATTGATGATTTGGACTATTCAAGGAAAAATTATCACATTGTTAATAATTAATTTTAATTAGTGATTAATAGTAAGCAGACGACTACACTGAATTAGAAATGGCCTCTTTTCCCCACAAGAATCATTAAATTTAATTTGAAAGACTTTAAAGGCAGATGGCATGGCAAACTTCATTTCAGTACAATAACCAATTGAAAACAAGTTAAAATTTTAAGGACAGACCTATGTATGGTTGTTCTTAAGCTTGAAGCCTATTTTATCCTTTAATAGTGCCCTACCCTCTTTGTCTTATAGCTCTTTTTCAATCATTTTCAGACATGCTATTCGAAGACTAGAGCTCAAAGACTTATATTTCAAACCTGAATGTCTTTTGAGTTTGGGGACCTGAGTATTCAAGGATCTGAGGTTCAGATTGGAACCACCTTGTAATTTTAGTCTAGGAAGACTAACATAAAAGAAGAAAAATTTGACACTTCCCTGCCCTGGGGCTGATTTGGCACTTTAATCCACTCTCTAATGTTTCAGTCATTTCAACTTCAAAAATGACTCTCAGGCATAGTTATATATCTTCACATGAATGGTGAAATAGATCTCGGTAGAGAACCATTTTTTTTTTGCTTTTCCATCACTTTCAAAATTCATTTCCCGTGTTAAATTCCATTGGACAAATATCGTCATAGGTTAAAAAAAAAATCCATCTTTGGATTTTAAATCTTTCAAATACCAAAAATTGCTGGTCAGTATAAGTGGTCTAATTTCCCAATTTTTTGCTTCTTGTAATTTTTACTATGAAAATAGGTGGATTGATAACCTCTAGAACTGGCTGATATTTATTATTATCAACATCTTTACTAAGGTGTTTCAAAGAGTCTGAGATGAAGAATGAATAAACAAACGAACAAAAAAATTATATTTTAATTTAGGTTGCTGGAATTGTTGCTTTTTCTACTAAGCATAGACAGACTAACAGTTAAGAAAATGAGAAGTGGTTTCATTTTTGATAAAGATGAAATGAGAAGATTCAGGATAAATAGTAGATATCACCAAGACACTTCTTATTAAATACAATTTATCTCAATGGCAGTAATATCCCATTTTTCTAAATTTGTGAAGCTATGTGGCTCTTTGTTAAAGGAAATTTGCATTTCATAAAATTATGAATATTCTGAACTGCTAGAACTGATCTAATCTCTTTTAGCACTGACCTTGAACAGTCCTAAATTCCACTATCTGATTTGTACTCTGTATTTATCTAGAGATTTAATTCAGGAGACAAAGAGATAGGAAATAATAGTGCCTAAAAATATATCTTCTGAAAAAAGGTGATGTCATTAATGTAAGTGGATCTACTCCATCTCTCTGGAACCTGTTTTGTGCCTTTGTGACTTTTCTCATGAAAACCTTGCCCACAAAAATACATTTGCTTTTATTTTTTCAGAACTATATTAAATTTTATCTTTTCTGAAAGAATTTGGGGGTATTTCAGGAGACTGAGTGAATTCCCCAGTTTGACTGATGTAGAGGATTGCTTTGTGTGGAGGTTGTTCACAGTTATAAGGGTTTTTCATTTAAATTGATAGACAGTGGTTTAATCCTTGGAGGTCTTTGAATAGAGGAGTGATTTCAGACACCATTTCAAAACAAAATGAATCTAATGTTAGTTTGTATAGTAAATTTAAATTAGGGAAAGGCAGGAAAATATTGAATCAGTAAGGATGAGTATTATTACATTTTAGATTGAGGTGATGCAATCTAAACAATAGCTAAAAGAATGGAAATACCAAAGAAAAACAGGAAATTACAAATGCCTGAAAGGGGAGTTTTTGAAAAACTGGATCCTACAGCTTTAACATATACCTTTCTGTCATTTCCAGTATCTAGCATGGTGCTTTATACATAGCAAATACTTAAATTTTTATTGAATATATGGATGTTTCTATTTTTGGATTATACTGTTGTATTGCTTTTGTGTTCTCTTTCTCCACCAGCATCCTTCTGCTGCTGTTTCATCACTGTGTTATGTTTTTGTCAAAAATCCCAACTCCTTGTTTTGAGTTAATAGTCTTTCATGACCACCTCACTAAGTCATCTGGCTTTCAATTTTCCAGGCAACTTCTAAAATAATCTCACCTAGGTATTTTTTTCTTGTTATGTTAAAGGAGATACAAACTTTTCTCCCATGTTGCCCACTATTCCCCATCTTTGATTCATCATATTCATCACAACTACAGTATATATTAATACTAATTGCTACACATGAAAATATCACAGTGCATCTAGCTGTCATGTCTCCTTAGTTCCCTCCAATATGAGACTATTCCTCAGCCTTTTTTTCCCTAACCTTGACTTTTGAAAAGAATGCTGCCAGTTATTTTGGAGAATGTCCCTCAGTTTGAGTTTCTTGGATGTTTTCTTATGAATAGGTTGAGGCTATGCATTTTTGACAAAAAGCAGTATAGAAATGATGCTGTGCCCTTCTCAGCACTCATATTTGGGGGACCCAAATTATATGTCTCCTTGCTGGTGATATTAATTTTGATCACTGTGGTTATGGTGCTGTCTCCTTGGTTTCTCTGATGATTAATACATTTTTAAGGACTAGAAGATTATTTCCATCTCTTCATTATAAAATATGGAGAACTTTGGACTGGGTTATTCAAGAAAATTGTGGGACTTGGCTCTGACTTAAAAGGGTCATTATTACCTGGTTAAAGAGTCTCATGACTATTCATGATTTATTTCTTCCACAGACAGAATGAAATGGAGAATGGTGTTCATTATCAGGGTAATCTAGGAAAGTTATCTCTTCATCTGAGTTTCTGTATTTGACAGAAAAAATTACTCAGATTACTTAGAAGTGGATATAAGCATGGAATTTGTTATACTTATCTGAGGATCAGGAACCTTAAGTTGCTTATAATCCTATCACCAGTCCTTACTTGGTTCAAGCTTTATTTCAGATTCTTATTAGTGATTAATAAATGAATAAAAGACATAAATCTGATGAGGATAACAAGAATTAAAGCAAGACCCTTTTCATTAGGATACATACTTTTTAAGATGGAAATTTCAAAAAAAGGCAACTCTGACTTATATAATGGTTTGCAAGTTCAAGACAAGTTCTGTAGATGGTAAAGAGAGGGAATTCACCTTGGCTGGAATGAGAATGGGAAGCAGGACTGAAAAGAAGACCAGGTACAGCAGAGAAGCATAAATCAGCAAAAGTAAAAGTCACTTTGGGAGAAGAATGTATATTCTACCACTTGTGCACGCCTAAGTGATAGAACTTAGTTTGGAGTGACTTCTGAATCAGCAAGTAGTACTCTATCCAGTTTTAGTTTAAAATTACAAATAAATAATTTAATTGGTCTTATTGGACTGCAAGGAGATCAAACCAGTCAGTCCTAAAGGAAATCAGCCCTGAATATTCACTGATAGGACTGATGCTGAAGCTGAAGCTCCAATACTTTGGTCACCTGATGCAAAGAGCCAACTCATTGGAAAAGACCCTGATACTGGGAAAGATTGGAGGCAGGAGGAGATTGGGGTATTATGAATTTATTATTGATATGGGGGCCTCAAAGTAGTTCAGTATAACCACATGCAGTTTTGTGTTCAAGATTGAATTCTGCTTTTAAGGGCAGGAAATGGTGTCACTGACAAAAGCTGCCGGGCCTATCTGGTGTGGAAAAAAAGTAATTATGGTATTAATGATAAAGATTTGGCTTCTGCATCTCTGTTCAGCATTTTGGAAGCGTCTGAACAAGCCAAAGCTGAGATGACTTCTGAGGCAGGATGCTGGCAATAAAGATTTGCAAAGGCTTCACACCTTTTAAAGATTCAGGCTAGACACTGAAAATGTCAGAATATGAACGAATCATTTCTGCTAAGTGCCATTTCAGAAACTTTGAGTCTACCAAAACCAGACCAAGGGAATATCATTAGAAAAGCCTCTAGAGATGACTGAAGTGAGACCTTGACTTGTGAATTTTAGCTTCTTTATCTAAACAAGAAGCAGTCATTTAGTCTTAACTCTTAATTGTGCACTAGGAATAGAGTAGGCTACAGTCCCCAAGCATCTGTATGAAATTAAGAAGCCACTTGATTCCTCTGGGCCTCTATTTTGTCATTTGTAAAAGGAAAGTTGCCCCTTGTCTTCTCCGAGAGCACTTCAGCATTAAGTCTGTGTTCATGTCAGTTGTTTTTACCCTGTGATGTTTTTCACACCATGATGCTAGTAAATTCTTAACTCTGAAAACCATTTTGACAATTAATTTATGAAAAAGTAAATTGAAGGCCATCACTAGGCATTTGTAACCTTTACTTACTGGCTAATGATTTAAAGAATTTATTAGGAGCATTCACAGCTTATTATATGTTTTTTAAAATGAGAATTTTCTTAAGGGAGCAGAAGGTATGATTTTTTTCTCCCTCCTTCCTTGCTGCCTGTAGCCCTAATGCAAATTGATTACTGAATTACTTGTCAGAGACTTTTTAATAAAGTTCACTTACTGCTTGAGGGAGTCTAGTTTCAGAAGGAAAGACATAAACCTTTGATGTTCTTAGGGTTATTGGTTGTGAGATTGCTTTGCTTAGTTTTATTTTTAACTCTAGATCACTTTGCTATCTTTATGATTTTTTTTTTTTTTCTACTTTGATTGGCAGAAGGTCTACCATTTACTTGTTTTTCTTCTCAGCCAGATAACTTAGATTCCAGGAGCCTTTTAAAAGGTTCCAAGACTTTGAATTTGATTTCGGAACAAACTCATCTCCCTGGGCAGTTAAAACTATTCAACTCGATTCTTTCTAGAGGGAGTATTTTCTACATGACATGTTTAGAGAGGGAAATAATGAGTAGTTTTTAAGGAAAGTATATTGCAAAAAAACCACAAAGTGACGTGTTAGTTGTATAAATTTAGTAAGATAATATTCACTGAACATTATTTCAAGTGAATATTTGAAATAATTATATGACTTTGAAAAGAAAATATAGATATAATAGTTTTTGTTAATAATTTTTCTGCTCTTTTTATCGTTACCATTAATCAGTGCCTTTAACATTGTCTTCTTTTCTAAGATTGTTAAAAAATCCAGCATAGATAGTGATGTGGCTGAATACCATTTTCCTGATATCCCTCATAAATTCTTGTCCTGATATTTATCTCTAATTCACAGATCCTACCTGTTTGGGAAAAGGGCTATGTGTTTTCAGCTTTATATTCTTTGCTCCTTTCACATATTAGACAACCAAGAGATAGGTCAGCTTGGGAATGTTTCTTATTTTGATTAATTTCCTTATAAGATAGAGAAAGAGAATGACTTATTCAAATGACTACATTTGACATCAGTGGCTATTTACGTAGTCTCAACTTTGCACACCATTCATGTTGCATTTATGTGAACACTGCCTTTTTGATCATGCAGTGCCCAGTCTATGCAGCTATTTGTGCTATCCCTGAACAAATATTTAGGATATGAACAAGGTAGATCAGCCCTGAATCCACTTGATAATTATTTCATTCATTAAGAAGAGTGCACTTGTTTTTCCAAAGAGTGAATACTTTTTTCCATGTAGCATATTCTTTCCATAAATGTCAAAATATGGAAATGTCAAATACCAAAATGAAAACTATATATGATACACTAATACATATATTATCCTTGCCAAGATCACAGGAATATAGGATTTTTATTACAGAAAAATACAGTATATTTATTTAAAAAGGCTTTTATTAGAGAAAAGTTTTGGACCAGATAGGCAAAGGGGAAACTTCCCTACTTTGTCATTGAAGTGCACACTTGCTATTGAAATTATCTTTAAGAGAAGTGATTCCTGAGCTTATAGAAATCATGATAGTTTTTTGCTATTCCATTTTCTTCAGTTTTAACTTGTTTAAAATTTCTTATAGAATAAAATTCCCTGGTGGCTCAGACAATAAAGAATCTGCTTGCAATGCAGGAGACCCAGGTTCAATCCCTGGGTCAGGATGATCCCGTGGAGAAGGGAATGGCAACCCACTCCAGTATTCTTGCCTGGGAAATTCCAAGGACAGCAGAACCTGGCAAGCTACAGTCCATGGGGTGGCAATGAGTTGGGCACAACTGAGCAACTAACAAGCTCATGCCATTTTTCTTTTTAAAAATGGTACCTTGACTGGACCCAAGCTAAAACTCATATGGTCTGACTTAGTGGCATTGATTCTTTTCTTTCATGACTCGTAGGTCTGCTGTGGAGTTTGTTCAGGCTTGTTTGATCACGTTGAAACTTTGGGAGACATTAGTTTTTAATGCCTAGTGAGTCCTCATGGACCCTGAGAGTCTAACTCTTGATTTCATGGGGCTCAAGAATCTTTGTGAAAAAGTTTGAACCAAGTTCATGATTCCTTTATAATGAAGCTGTGTGTGTGTGTGTGTGTGTGTGTGTGTGTGGTGAGTCAATACAGTGACACTCAAACAAAATTTTTGAAACAGGGTACTCACAGTTTAGTCAGCTTACATTCAATTTAATAGATGTTCAACAAACTTTTTTTTTAATTCAATAAATTTCCTTAATTCCCAAGTCTAGGGTTCTGATGGACCTTGCAAAGTGCCATATAAGAAAAACCTCCCAATGTTCCTTCTTTCTGGAATGTCATCATGAGTTCCTTTCTTAAGGCTTTGGTTCTTTGGGAATTATCTAAACTTTTGTTGACTTTCTTTTCATTGCTCTGATTCAGGCTACGAGGCCAGTATCTAAGCCATTTCAGTGACATGGCTTGTTTCTTGCCCTGTTTTTCATTGAAGACCTACCTGCTCTCTTTCTCAAAGATGTATGGGTGAAAACCTTGTCTTATTTTCTAGTCTCTTTAGCTAGTTGTAATTGTATTTGTTATTTCTACCAAGTCTGCACCTTCCATCAAGAGTCTCATATTGTGATATATATAGTCTTTATTTTCCTTTCTTTCCTAACATTTTTTCACCCTTAGATCTGTGGCGTTGAGGGCTGTCTCTTATTCTCAATATTGGTAATTGGTGTTATTACTTTTTAGATTTAGAGTTGATTACATATTTTAGGTAGCAACTCCTGTTACTATGATTCCAGTCATCTCTCCTAATATAGTGCCCACCTTTCCTGATTTATAAGGCTCTTATATGAAATTTTAGGAATTAGGAATTTATAGCGTTCACAACTTAATTCTTTGTGATCTTGCAAAGAATTTACATTAATGTAGACAGAATTTCTTGCTTTAGAATACAAGTAAGATTGTTCAGATTTATTAATCTATTTGTTTTACTAGTTTTAGACCTATTTTTTAATACAAGGTGGTCTTCTTATTGTTTTTGTTTTCTGTGAACTTTATTCAGAATAATGGCTCCGTATAGGTAGAAATTGTTTAAGAAATTGAGATTAAGCAACAGTCTTGACAAGGTTGTGGGAGAAATAAAAGCTCCCCTTATTTATAACTGTTTTACTCTAAATTTCAATCTGACTGCCTGGCAGAGTTTCACTGGAAAAAAGTGTTATGTCCCTGTTACATTTAATAGAAGCATAATGGCCTGAATATTTCATGTTGGTTACATGATGACATTGAAAGAATTATAGACTTTCAGAAAAGGACATTTTATTCATATACTTATGTTATGAGTTAGAAGCTAATCTATTCTGAAGTTAATTATATTATTGTTCATGTTCCAAGGATCCAAGGCAATCAATAATCAAGCAGAACTGTACATGCTGATTGGTTTTCTTCTTCAGAAAGGTTCAACCTGTTGGAGGGAGTGTATTACCACTTGCAGGAATAAGGCTAACGTAGAGATGGTTGGAGGAGGAGGCAATGGCAACCCACTCCAGTATTCTAGCCTGGAAAATCCCATGGACGGAGGAGCCTGGTAGGCTGCAGTCCATGGGGTCGAGAAGAGTTGGACACGACTGAGCGACTTTATTTTCACTTTTCACTTTCGTGCATTGGAGAAGGAAATGGCAACCCACTCCAGTGTTCTTGCCTGGAGAATCCCAGGGATGGCGGAGCCCGGTGGGCTGCTGTCCAAGGGGTCGCACAGAGTCAGACACGACTGAAGTGACTTAGCAGCAGCAGCAGAGATGGTTGGAAAGCAAAAGGAGGGGAGAGACCCCTTTATGTAAATATATGTTAAGTAAAAACCTAAAAATACATTTATTATAACATCACAGGCAGTTCAAACATTAGAAGTAAGAGCCCATGTATAATTTTTACAAACGCTTGTTGCAGTGTGAAGTATGTTGACACTGCTAAATTTGTATCTGGTGAAACCAGCTTTGTTAATGAATTTGGAGTGAGTAGTATAGACTTACTGTATAGCTTAAATGTGAAGATTGCTGAAAACCACTTTGAGTCACCTATACATTTAGTGATGTGATGGATGTCAGGATTAATTTTCAATGAATCCATTATTAGTCATGGCACTGATGTGCTAGTGCTTGCCATATAGAAACATGCATAAATAAGAGAGGTGCCACATTCCTCCAAGTTCTTCCCTGTGTTTATAAAACTCTTGGAACTGTGATTAAGATGTACTGTTGCTGTGCATTGAATTTACTTATATAATAAAGTAAAACATGTTCCTATAAAATAAAATTTTTAAAAATGTAGCTAAATGGCAGTTCATCTTGCATAGCTTCCCCCTTTATTTAACAAAGTGAATTTTTGTGTCGTGCTATAAATATTACCATGCTAGATATTTTATGGCAATGAACTAATACTCTTTTTCTCATGAAAGTGATGCAATTTAATATCCTTCTCTTTGTCAGCTATTAGTGAATGTAAATAATGATGGAATGGGTTTATGTGACAAAGGTGCTAATCTAAGGAATAAAATACTGAAAACAGTAATAAAACCCAGGATGTAGGAAAGCCATTTCTTAAAAGGCATTTGGTTTGACACAATTTTGAAATGAATCAAACATTTCTAAAGACTCTTAAAACAACAGTGTTAGAGTGTTGGTTATATTAAATAGTCAACGTACATATGGGGCTTCCCTAGTGGCTCAGATGGTATAGAATCTGCCTGCAATGTGGAGACCTGGGTTCAGTCCCTACGATGGGAAGATCCCCTGGAGAAGGGTACAGCTACCCATTCCAGTATTCTAACCTGGAGAATTCAGCAGCCCAAGGAGGGACTTTGGCGAATGGTGTGCACATCCCTGACCTGTCTGAAGATGTATCTGCTGCCTTGGAGGATATGCAAAATCAAGTGAAAGCCATGTCTAATGAACTGTTGTTATAGTAATCTTGATCATACTGCTTTGTGGGCCCTGCTTCCTACAATGCCTCGTGAATTTTGTAACCCAGAGGTTGATAGCATTCTCTCATGTGGGTGGCAGGAGGGCTAAGGTACAATATATCTCAATAAATGATGCTCGTTATGGAAACTAAGAGCATCAAGAGGGGGGAATGAAGAAGGAATTCATAGGGCCTGGACTCCATCTCAGGCCTGTCTGTGCTGATCATGTGTGGCCACCTCTCCAGTGGACTCTGAACTCTGTGCTTAGCGCCTGTGGGAATGACAATGGAAGGATAAGACCCCGCTCTGGGCAGGGGAATCTTGAAGAAGAGAAAACAGACACTAATCACCCCTGCCTCCGGACACTATCTATCAGACTGTAAGCACAGGCTTATCGGTTATTAACTATTTGGAATGTAACTGCGGGCTTATTGATTATTGACTGTTTGAACACATAACACATGAATGATGGGGTTATTGTAGTTGTATTTACCCTTCCTTTGTTTATGTAAGTCTTAAGGGAATTGGGGTAGTGGGTTTGGACACATGGGGTATAAAAGATTTTCACAAATGCTGGTCGGGGTCCTTGGCTAAGAGGAGACTCTGCCTTGGGCCCGCCGGTGTAATAAACTGCACTCCACTAAAAAAAAAAAATAAAATAAAGTGTATTGAGTACTTAGCATATGTCAGGAATTGGACTGAGGCTTTACTGTGCAATTTTTCATTTATTCCTGACAGAATCTCTATGAGGCAGTGTTAATATTTCCAAGGATAGGAAACCCAAGAATTAAAGAGAATTAAAACATACTCAATGGCATGTAACTGGTAAATGATACAGTTGGAATTTGCAGCCAGGTCTGTCTGAGTCCAAAACTTGCATTCTTAATTTCTGATCTCTTCTGCTACAGTATATATCATATCCTTGGTTCAGAAAGATGCATGTTAAATGAAGTAGATTTTGACACGTTAGTCATCTATATTTTATTGTGGGAGTATTCTCATATTTTTAAAGTCACCAAAATAGAGTATATTGTTATTTTCTATCTTGATGGAAGGAGGACTTTAAGAATGTAGATTTTTGAGAACACAGAGTTTGATGCAAAGTGGTTTTTTTTTTGTTTGTTTGTTTAAAAACCAAGATGCTTATAGAGGGAAATGTAGAGAGTTGTGTTGGGAGCTGGGCATCTGAGTCTCTCGCTTATTATAGAATTGTGCTGATGAGTACATTACAATGCCCTATTCTGCATATAGAAGAAAAAAAGGAGAGAGATTGATTTTCAGATATATCTGAAGAAAAAGGGCACTAGAAATAACTGCATTGTTTGGCACATGGTAGTACACTTGTTTCTCCTTGGTTTTGGCAAAACTTGAAAAATTAGAAAGTCACTATAAGGAAGACAGAGTAGCTACTGGCATGCTAGTTGCCAAGGCTTAACACTTATTGGAAAAGTTTGAAGTATGAGATGAAATCAAATCTTGAGTAATGATATTTGTATTATGACATTTATCTTACTGAAAATATAAAGTGAAAGTGAAGTCACTCAATCGTGTCTGACTCTTTGCAACCCTGTGGACGGTAACCCACCAGGCTCCTCCGTCCATGGGATTCTCCAGGCAAGAATACTGGAGTGGATTGCCATTTCCTTCTCCAGGGATCTTCTAGACCCAGGGATTGAACCCAGGTCTCCCGCATTGCAGGCAGATGCTTTAACCTCTGATCCACCAGGGAAGCCCACTGAAAATATAAACCTTTAAATTATTATCCTCAAGTTCTGCAGCTGAGCAACTGGAAACTTTCATAATTCCACAAGTTTGGGAAGTGTACCCTAAACTAAATGTTAATCTACATACATTAAATGTTCTGTCATTTCACATTTACATGTTATTTTTTTTTCTTTCTTTAAAAGCATTGTGAGGTGAAAGGACAGTATATGATCATGAGGTACAAATGTCACTTTATGGATATGAGACATTCGAATATGATAGCGGTTGGCCTTGATAAATTCAGTCTGACATATCCAATTAACTTTTTCTTGACAGTCTTGTTATGGTAACAGAAACATTTCTGTTAAAAAAAAAAATACAGGAGTAGAATCTGGATACTAGATTTCTACTAGCTCTTCCAAGTTTGCAACTTTAGTTAACAAGTTAATCCTTATGACTGAATTTTCTCAGATGTGTTATGGGAGTAATGCTTGCCCTACTTTCCATACAGAAGTAAAGAGAAAATGAAAAAAATTGTTATGAAAGTGGCTTTTAATGTTAAAAATGATCATATAATGTATGATATTGTTGCTTTGCCAGACTCCCTTACTCTGATGATTCTGGAAAACATATGAGTCCTTAGATTTGTTTTATATTGTTAAGTAACATCTCTACTTGAATATTTTTAATTTGTATGCAATATATAGTTATTAGAGGACAAAGTTAATTGAAAAGAGAAAAATAAAATCAATCAAGTACCACCACAGAGGTCACCAACACATTCTCTTTTTAAAGAAACCTTTACTTTTATATGTTCTTGTCCTGTTTTTATCAATGTAGGATTTTCAGAAACATTTTAATACTTAATCATTTGCAATAGTTACCAAGCAGAAGACTATTTATCAAATTGTGCTTGCTTGTTAATATTGTGGTGAACAATCCTCTGATGATGTAGAGCATAAATGGGCCTAGAAGGCTCTGGAATTTCTGATATACAAATATGTATATCCTTCCTGAATCTTCTTTATTTGCACACTGATTAGTACATTTCAGATGTAACTTACATATTCTCACATGAGAGAGACAGAGAAACTGCTTTCATACATTAGTACTCAAGAAAATGAATAGTCCCTCTACCACTACAGTTTAACAAGATTTTGTTTTATTTCTTTTATACAATATTATCCTGATATGTTTCTTGGGTCAGGTCTACACACTAAGGCCTATTTAATCAATCAGTCACATAAGACATATTGTAAGGTTCGTTGGAGTTTCTCAAGGACCTATGGAAAAGTTTCAGACAGAATGCCAAGAGTAATTGACCCCAAAATATAAAAAGAGAAAAAAAAAATTGTATCATCCCCTATTTAATTAAAAGTATATAAATGTGACACTAAGGCAACTTCATTAAATTGGTAAATTTGGTTCATAGAAATTTATTTATTTATTTTTGGTTCATAGAAATTTAATGTGGGCTTCCTGGGTGGTGCAGTGGTAAAGAATCTGCCTGCCAGTGCAGGAGACCAGGGTTCAATCCCTGGTTGGGAAGATCCCTGGGAATAGGAAATGGCAACCCACTCTAGTATTCTTGCCTGGAGAATTCCCTGGACAGAGGAGCCTGGCAGGCAACAGTCCATGGGCTCATAAATGATGGTCATGCATGACGCATGCATGCATGCACACAGAAAATAAGACTTAATATCCCATCAGCCCTTTGGGGCTTCCCTGGTGGCTCAGATGGTAAAGAGTCTACCTGCAAACCCTGGGTTGGGAATATCCTCTGGAGAAGGGCATGCTTACCCACTCCAGTATTCTTGCCTGAATACTGAATCTCATGGTCAGGGGAGCCTGGCGGGTTGCAAAGAGACAGATATGACTGAGCGACTTACACTCACTCATAGGTTATCTGTTATAGTTGTTTTCCCAGAGCCCACAGCTTAAACTCACAGTTGAGGGTATGTTCTGTGTGTCCCGTTTTGGAGAAGGAAATGGCAACTGACTAGTATTCTTGCCTGGAAAATTCCATGGACAGAGGAGCCTGGCAGGCTGCAGTCATTGGGATTGTAGGGTCGTCCACCAGTGAGCAACTGAGCAGTATTTAGATACCTTGAAAATATACAGCTATAGACTCAACTTTTACATACAACCCTTATTCTTGGTAGAAGCTATGTTTCCATACACTCAAGATACTTTGAGGCCAAATTTTGACATTTAATCTTGTTGCTTCCCTTACCATATTGGCACATAGTAGGTCCACAATAAATATACACTAACATCCTTTGTTATTGGAAGGCTACACTCCCTTCTATAAATTGTACCTTAAAGTCTATTCTTGGGATAATAAAAGAATTATTTCTCTGGTCCCATTTAGTATGGAGGAAGGTTCATTCTCCTTTATGTATATCTTTGCATGTCTCTTTCAAAATTCCTGACTCAAATAATTAATTTTATTGCATTAAATGAGGTGGATGTCAGTGCTACAATGAAACAGGACTTTAACACATTGGGTGTTTAGGAGACTCGTTTGAACAAAGCTCTTTTTAAAGCCAAATGGATACTTACTGATATCACCATCATAAAGTAAAATTTGAACACTTAGCAAATGAGGCTATGCCATTATTCTCATTGTTGTAAGACCATCATTTGCTTTGGGAAAAAATGGATCTTTTTATGGAGCTGGATAGTTTGACAGCTAGCAAATATTGTGTGTTATATATGACCCGACTTCTATGGATGGGATCTATTATCTGTATTTTCTTGACATGACTATTGGTCTTATGGCTGTTCATCCATTAGTTATCATCTGTCATATGTGAACTGGCCCTCTCTCCATAAAAGTTGATTTGTAGCATGCTTGCAATTGTGCTGAATGACCCTGTCACACCTACATGCAGCTCTTGTTTCAGACACAAGTTGATACATGTTTCTGCTCCTTTTTGAAGCATCCAAAGTCAGTGTTTTCTACTATATTATTATTTTTTTTAATGGCAGAAAAAAAGAAAACCCCATTACATTGCATGCTTGTCCAACTCTGTGGAAAAGCAGTAATCTCTCATTTGTTCTGAAACACCTGCTGGTAGATTTAATGAGTATATTAAAAATGAAGCTGCCTTGATATAAAAAAAAAAAAACTTCTTTTTCTTGAACATGTATGATTAAAATCTGTTATTTGCTTATTCACCTTGCCATAGGTTTTTTGTTTCTGTTCTTATTATTTTATTTATTTATGATTGCCATGCTGTAAATTTAATACTTTACTAATATGTCAACATAATAATACATAGGAAAGTGTGCCCTGATATATTTGGACTAATTGGTTTTGGTTTTTGTTTTCCAGCTGGGACAACGTATATCTTTAGCAAAGGTGGTGGACAAATCACGTATAAGTGGCCTCCTAATGACCGGCCAAGTACACGAGCAGACAGACTGGCCATAGGGTTTAGTACTGTTCAGAAAGAAGCTGTATTGGTGCGAGTGGACAGTTCTTCTGGCCTGGGTGACTACCTAGAGCTGCATATAGTAAGTACTTCTAAAATAAAGATTCTGCTTTTAGCTTTTACTGCTAGCTTTTTGTAAATAACATATAACTCTGCTTTTTGGACATTTCCCTCCCCCTGCCCCACCACAGCAACTAGTACTTTATTACAGAAAGCATAAATATACTCTAGGGGTAATAAGACCTTATAGCTATTACTGTTTTTAAAAACGTTTTTGACTATTTTTTTTTCATGTGTGAATTCCACTTAATTTTCTGTCCACAAAGAATTACTCTTGGTGTGTTTTTAGTGACTTTAGGCAGTTTTGCTATATTCGTAAAAATATTATAGTCCAGTAGATATTATTCCATCTGAAAGCATGAGGTTGTAATTCTGGTAACATCAACAGATTTGGATCCGGTATCCTTATTTCTTTTCTCACTTGAGAAAAGAATTGTCTAAAGTTACATGCAATGGACAGGGGGAAATGAATCGGCAAAGTTATTTGGAGATAGAAAAAGGCAGAAAGATTACTTCTATGCCATCTTATACTCATTTTGATATGTACACATCAAAAAAATACAATGGACTCTTGCCATTTATACCCTGGGACCAGACATTTTCTCTAAGTCCTAAACCTCACACAAGAATTTAATTAGCTCTTAGTGATTGTCAAATAATAGTTCATAAATAAAAAGCTTTTCTATTCAAGTTTTAAAGTTGTCATAACTGATTATAGTTTGGGGACTCTTCCTTGTATCTCTGCATTCAGAGTTACTAATTTGTTTGGTTTCAATTCTTTATCTTCTCACGTCCTCATAATATTTTCAAATAATCATGCGGTCTTTTATCAATAAAAGATAGTCATATTTTATTGATGTATCAAAATAACACCCATAGTAAATTATCATATATTCAAAAACCCTAGAGGGTTCTTATCATCATAGTTCTAAATAAACTATCTTCTGGAAGATGCAGAAGCATATAAACCTCTTCATCCCCCTTTCTGTTCTTGAAGTATGATTTATCTCTTCTTCCTTATGTGATCACGTAAGTTTATTTTGTTTTGCTTTATTTATCCTGCAAGTTCTTCTGTTACCTGCACCAGTGTCTCAGAAGATCTTTGATTAGGTCAACATTTTCTTTCAGTCTTGGCTTCAGGCTCTCATCCTAAAATGATTAGGAAAACCACCAAACGCCAAAGTACATTATCACAGATTTGAAGGGTCTTAAAATTTTCAAAGTTCTATATATTTATTAATCTTAGTTTTCTGCTATACTTCTAGAATTTCCAATAAGCTGAATAGGGTTTACAACTGACCACAAAATCTGAATTCATTGCTAATATTGGGGAAAAAAAGAAAACAAAGTAAAAGAAAAACCCCCCTTCAACAGAACAATTATTGAATCATCGTAGATTTTCAATTCAAAATGCATTTGTCAAAATGAGAATCCTTGAAAAGTAATTTTAGCTGCCTTTCAGCAAATATCCAACAATCAGTATCGAAGGCATCTGGATTTTTATGGCATCATAAATAAGTGATCAGCTGAGATAACTAATTCAGTAAGGAATCTTGCTATTTACAGTAATCTCAGCTTTCCAAATGCAATTGCTCCATTCTGATTTAAGAGCCTTGCTACTTCGAAAATAAATAAATAAAAAAGAAAACAAGAGGTTTTCCTCCTGAAATAAATTACATATTGATCCATAACCAATTACACATTTACCCTGAGAAAAGGTTCTACACTGATCACTCTCACATCATAAGGGGTCTTGTTACTGAATTACTCAAGTAATTTGTTTGTTTTATGGTCAGAGGGTTTTAGTCTACAATTTTCCGATTTTGATCAACTGTGGCCTTAGAGTCCCTTTATATGTAAAAGGTTGACTTTTAGGTGTCCATGCCAGCTCAGAATCTTCCTAAACTTCTTTATTGGCCATAGATTTCTGATAGATGTCCTGTGAGGCCCTCCTTCATTCTGAATCTCTTCTCTTGGTCTTACCTGACTGTTCTCTTTGGATTCAGGTCTTTGTTTCTAACACCCTTCTTCTTGGATTTGCTATCTTCAAACCCTTTCTTAATCCTAGCCTGTCTTTGACTAGGAAATTGAAAGTGGATGTTAGTTCCCTGGGATTAGCAAACACCATTGGTAATCAGCCCTACTCACTCCTTTATCAACTACTAGGACCCAGCCTGAGTCCAGATCTGGCCAACTAAAACTTTCTATTTCCCCCTCCTTTTTTCTTGTTCCCTACAAACAATGATCAGCCATTAGTGACTCAGCAAGATGCTTACCTGGAAATAAGTTACTTTTTTTCCATGTATCCAACATACAAATAAGATTAAGCCAGTGGTTTTCTTTTCACTTCTGAAGTTTATGTTTAACTCTTTCCCATAATTTTGGGTACGTGGGAAAGGAAGAGAAAGAGGAGTTAGATATATTTTTTCTTTAAGAAGGAAAAAGAGAGAGAGTAAAAGAGAGGGAGGGAAGACAGGAACAGGAGGGAAAATTAAGTGGGAAGGAATCAAAGTTGATGCCCGTGGCTGATAGAAGCAGAAGTATTCTTTTTTTTTTTTTTTTTTTAGCAGAAGTATTCTTAATGATGGTACTTAGATTTGAGAATATTCAAGGAATATTTTATCAAATGGTTTACATGCCTTTGAATTTATGCCAATTTTTACAAAGTCATTTCTTCTGCTTCTTTCAGAATTGAAGTATAAAAGGAAAACAATAATTACAGAAAGATTATTACCATTGTTTGATTTTAGTTTATAAATATGACTGACTTAAAAATTAACCTGATGATATCACGTATACGTTTAGTCTATAAAAGTTAGAAATGTTGATTATCCATTAACTTCTAAGAAAGTGTCTATAAACCTTCAAGGTCAGCCATGTATAAACTATGAACTTATTTTATTTAAAAATCATTATTTATACCCTTAATTAATGGAATTAACCAAGAAGCAGGAAAGTTAACTTCACATATTAAAAGGTGCTCCAGTCTTGCTGAATTGCATAATGTCACTTCAGATAGATAACTTTTAAAATCTGATTGACATATAATTTCAATGAAGATGTGAATATTTGACATTATTATCCTATTCTTTTCAAATGATCATGTTTCATCTTACTTAAAAATATCACCATATTTAAATTTTGATTAACTGTACTCTTAAAAATATAATAATTTAGAATAAAATAATTTTTGACCCAGGTGACCTAGTTATTACAGATGGATTTTTTGCCATATTAGTCTAAATTCTACCACTGTTAACCTCAAAGCCATATGATATTGCTATTGAAATGTATAAGGTTTTAGGAGGGGATGAGAGGAAGAGAAAGACAAGAAGTAAGGGGCTATTAATTAACATAGTGCCAAGAATACAAATGTTTTCTTGTATTCAGAAATGTTTTCTGAAATAATAAAAGAATTAATGGATTATATGTTGAAAATAGCGTGGCTTAGGTTAAATATAGACTCAATATTCAGTCATCAAAATTTAATAGCCAGGACATGGAAGCAACCTAGATGCCCATCAGCAGATGAATGGATAAGGAAGCTGTGGTACATATACACCATGGAATATTATTCAGCCATTAAAAAGAATTCATTTGAACCAGTCCTAATGAGATGGATGAAGCTGGAGCCCATTATACAGAGTGAAGTAAGCCAGAAAGATAAAGAACATTACAGCATACTAACACATATATATGGAATTTAGAAAGATGGTAACGATAACCCTATATGCAAAACAGAAAAAGAGACACAGAAATACAGAACAGACTTTTGAACTCTGTGGGAGAATGTGAGGGTGGGATATTTCAAAAGAACAGCATGTATACTATCTATGGTGAAACAGATCACCAGCCCAGGTGGGATGCATGAGACAAGTGCTCCGGCCTGGTGCACTGGGAAGACCCAGAGGGATCGGGTGGAGAGGGAGGTGGGAGCGGGGATTGGGATGGGGAAGACGTGTAAATCCATGGCTGATTCATATCAATGTATGACAAAACCCACTGAAATGTTGTGAAGTGATTGGCCTCCAACTAATAAAAAAAAATAAATAAATAAAAATAAAATAAACACATTTCTTAAAAGCTTAAAAAAAATTTTTTTTCAGTGAAGTCATAGATGCAGTTCAGTTTCTACATAACTGAATAAATTTATCTAATTTCTTGTTTACAATGCATAAAAAGTATAGCATCTGATACATATCAGCTGTTTTATTGAAAAGTTACACTTTTTTTTTTATGTTGTTTTCTGAATATTCCAGCTAATAATTGACCATGGTAGTTGAATTAAGTCTGTGGTGAGAGTTTTTGTTGGATGAGTGATACTCTCTCCTAAATAGTTACCTCAATTTTTGTAATTCACTTTTATCATGAATTGTTCTCCAGTCATTTTGTATCTGTCCATTATCTTCAAATAAAGATAAGCTTTCTGATGGCATAGAACAAAATTTATAATAATGATGACTAATAAGAAAAAATAATGTAATGTAGAAATGTGACTTTTTGTCATTCATGTAAGTACATATTAGAAGTCTGTGCAGAAATATTTTCTGAGCAACTTATAGGGTCCAGCCTATGTTGAAGACTCTGTGGATTCAAAAATAAGTGAGGTCACCACTTAGTACTTATCTCAATAAACATTAGTTAGATAGATGAATGAAAAGCCCACTGGGACCCTGGTTACTAGGTAGCTTGTATTCATAATAGTAAACACACTTTGTCCGAGAGTGACTAGTTTTTCTTGGTTATTTCTCCATCTTGGTAGAGCTCCATTTCTTTCCTTTATCTGCAATAGTATTTATAAAAATGTGGGTAAATGATAGATTTTTAAGGTAAAGAATATGAAACAAGAAACTTATGAACTGTAAAGTGTTTCTGTTTTACACATTTAAATTAATGTTGATTATTTAATCAATATTGAATATGATAATTTCTTAGAGGCAATAAGCAAAAAATTAAATTCATTTTTTTCATTATTTATGAGATACACCTACAAATTTTACCAATGTTGTCACTCTAGAGGAAGTATCTCTCATCTATCAGTCTGGCAATGTTAATTGGAGATCACTTAACCCTTCTAACTTAGAAGAATGCACTGCAAATGTGTGTTCCCTCACTCACATGAATATTAACATGTTTATTAGTTCTGATCAGAGGAAATTGTGGAGGGTGGAGGAGAGGATGAGTGGAGAGTGTTCTTTGAAATTCTTTCATCTTAGGAGCATGAAAGAGCATTGCAAATTTGATTAGTGAATTGTATATATTTGCCTTAAGTGTTTCTTCTTTGTACCTTCCTGAACCGGAAGCCTTATGTTTGAAACCAAACTCTTAATTGATTTTGATATAGAAATACACCTTTTGATCAGTGATTTTAGTGTTAACTAGAAGCATAGTGTATTTAGAGTAAATATCACCTCCTAAAATAACTTATCAATATCATTGACATAACCAATCTTTCTCATAATTCTCTGCTGCTCTACATTTTACTCTAGTTACCTTATTTTACAAAGAGTTTCTGAATTTAATCTTTGTAAAATCAGTTCATATACATGGGTACATACCTATATCAACAAGATAAAACCTAATTATTTCCTCACAGGCTTTTCTAGAATTTAAAGTGTTTCATCTGAAATATTCTTTTTAACCAACCAATTCCCCTATTTTAAGAGTTTCACTTTCTCATGTAATATTTAAATTAAAACCTGTAAATCATACACAGTAGATATTATATTTTGTTTTGGCTATCTTGGCTCTTAGCTTCCCTTGTAGCTTAGTTGGTAAAGAATCTGCCTGCAGTACAGGAGACCCGGCTTCGATTTCTGAGTCAGGAAGATCCCCTGGAGAAGGAAATGGCAGCCCACTGCAATGTTCTTGCTGGGGAATATCCCATGGGCAGAGGAGCCTGGTTGGCTACAGTCCGTGGGGTCACAAGAGTCAGACACAACCTGGCGACTAAACCACCACTGCAGATGTTAATTCAGAAATCACTCCTGAGTGGACTTCCTGTGGCAAACCTCCATCTCAAGTCTGCTTCCTGGGAAACTAACTTGTACATTTTGTCAAGAAGTCCTTGTTCTGGGGGGCTTCCCAGGTGGTGCTAGTGGTAAAGAACCTGCCTGCCAATGCAGGAGACATAAGAGACACGGGTTTGAACCCTGGGTCGGGAAGATCCCCTGGAGGAGGGCATGGCAGTCCATTCCAGTATTCTTACCTGAGGAATCCCATGGACAGAGGAGCATGGTGGGCTATAGTCCATAGGGTCGCACAGAGTTGGACACACTGAAGCGACTTAGCACATCCTGGTTCTTACAGGAATTATAGAACATGTGGCCTATTTGACTGTTGTAAAAGTCTTGCCCAAGCTTCTAATATAGAAAGGATGAATATTATCTTTGAAGAAAGTGAGAGAAATCATGGTCACATTTTTATTGACTTAAGTGATATACAGATATCTTGAAACAATCTCTATCTTGGGAATGGATGGTGTCATGTGAATTAATACCAACTCCTTCCTTCATCCTTTCGCCATGGAAGTTAGTTCAGTATCTCATTTTCTAATTTATTGGTTGAAACATTTCAGCATCAGTAAATCTCTCTGAATTTGGTTTCTCAATTTCTAGAATTACCTCCTTCTCTGAAATTCTGTTGCTGTGAAATGTAATAAAGAGAACCAAGACATTTCTAGCTGTACCTCCTTATTTCATATACTTATCACTTAGGTGCTTAAGCAACTGCCACACCTTCTCAGCTATCTTCCTGTCTCTATTCTGAATACTTTCCAATCAGTTTATATACTTATGTCAGGTTAATTTGCTAAAATGCCTTTTTTGATTATTCCTCTGTTCTTCCTCTTGGGAAACACATTGATGCTTCCCAATTACATACAGGTAAAGGCACGCTCTGTGACTCACATTTAGTGTCCTGAAAATTCTGATCTTAGTTTCCCTTTGCGTGTCCATATTTCCAAAATTCTTTTCTTTCCACTTCAGGGAAATTTATTAATCCACTCTTTAGAAAATGAATGTCCTATTGTCATTTCTGAATCGACCCAGAACTTTCTTCTCATTCTCTGTCTAGCTTCCCCTCAGTCATCATCTTCTCTCTTCAAATGTTGTGTGTTTTCAGGGTTGGGTCTGGGAGCTTGTAGTCCCTTGAGTTAACAGAAAGAAGTCCAGAGCTCAGGAATCTCTTTGGAAGAGCTGCTGAAACAATGGTCAGGGCATTACCTAGGTAAAGAAAATCCTGGACATAGATTTTCCTCCAATGTCTGATCACTACGCTTCTTGACTTATTGATTTGTGTTGGACCCCGAGCTATTTTACAGAATGGCTTCAAATCCATTCTAGGTTAGCCAGTGATGAGTTGCCTTAGCAACCTCTTTTCTTATGGCTAGATGCCAAAATAAGAAACTTTTTGAATTTTTTTCTCGCTATTGATCACCCTTCACTTTTTTTTCAAAAGCCTGCATTCAAGAAACTTTCTTCTGGGGAGACTTCCCTGGCATTCCAGGAGTTAAGGCTCCAAGCTTCCACTTCAGGGTGTGTAGTTTCACAGGACATAGTTCAATGTCTGGTAAGGGAAGTAAGATTCCATATACTTCTGCATGGTAACGTCAAAAAAAAGAGAAAAAGAAATACTTTCTCTGCCTTACTTCACTTGGTATGACAATCTGAGGTCCATCCATGTTGCTGCAAATGGCATTATTTTGTTCTTTTTGTGGCTGAGTATTATTCCACTGTATATATGTACCACATCTTCTTTATCCATTCCTCTATTGATGGCTATTTAGGTTCCTTTCATGTCTTGGCTATTGTAAACAGTGCTGCAGTGAACATTGGGCTGCATGTATCTTTTTGAATTATGGTTTTCTCCAGGTGTTTGCCCAGGAGTACAATTGCTGGACTGTATGGTAACTCTATTTTTAATTTTTTGAGGAACTGTTCTTCATAGTGGCTGTACCAGTTTGCATTCCCACCAACAGTGTGATATCACATATGTGGAATCTTAAAAAATGGTTACAGATGAGCTTACCTATAAAACAGATAGTTACAGGTGTAGAAAATAAACCTGTGGAAGATGAGGGGAGGGATAAATTGGAAGATTAGGATTGGCATATACACTCTACAATATATAAAATAGACAACTAATAAGGACCTACCATATAGCACAGGGAACTCTACTCAATACTCTATAATGGCCTATATGAGAAAAGAACCTAAAGAAATGAGTGAATATATATGTGTATAATAGATTCACTTTGCTATACACCTGAAACTAACATGACATTGTAAATACTCCCCCAGTTTTGTTAAAAACTTAATTAGGAATTTCTTTAAAAAAAAAAAAACATTCCTTTGGCTCATTCAACACATCATTACTGATCACCTATAATGCAGTTCATAATGTATTAGCTACCTATTTCTATGTAAAAAATTCCCCTACAATTTAGCAGCTTAAAACAGCAAATGTCTGTAATCTTATACAGGCTCAGAAATCTAGGAGCAGCTGAGCTAGGTTATTAAGAGATTCCCAGGAACATACATGGTTAATATCTCCCATGCATATCTGATATGTTCATTCTTAGGATCAAGTTAGAGTCTACATGGTTTAGAAAGAAATGGTGAGCAACAATGAAAGCATCCACTAGCTTTAAGTTTAAGGATTCTGGCTTTTGCAGAAGTCTAAACACGGTATAGGTTGATGGAAGAAGAGTAATGAAGACATTGCTTGAGGGTTGAGAACTAGTTTGGGGAATGCATACCAAATAAGGAATCATTTGTACACTCTTTTTATTGCACCAAAAAAAGAAAAAAGAAAAGAAAACACTGAAAGGCATAAATAAAATGCATGAGAATAGTAGTTAAAAAATGAAAACAGCATAGCGAATATGTCAGCCAAAGAACAGGAAATGAGATGAAAGTGACACTATGGCATTGGAGTTTGTCTAAAGGTGATGATGGACCACTTCAGACATAGGCAGTTTGTTTCAACAAAGGAAGGAAATGACCTAGGTAAATATAATCAGGGACCCTCAAGTTAATAGTAGGCATAAATAATCCACATTTTAAATCAGGAGCAAAGAACTAGAGATAATGTTTACTGGGCCTGAGAAAATCCTTTTGATGAAAACCTAACCATAAAGGTGTTACATTTAAGCACTTAGTTTAAGGAGATAGTATGTGAGATTTGGGGATCCTTAGGTTACAAGATGGGGCTTCCCTGGTAGCTCAGCCAGAAAAGAATCCGCCTGCAATGCGGGAGAACCCGGTTTGATTCCTGTGTCAAGAAGACCCCCTGGAGAAGGGATAGACTACCCATTCCAGTGTTCTTTGGCTTCCTGGTCGCTCAGACAGTAAACAATTTGCCTGCAATGCAGGAGACGTGGGTTCAGTCGCTGGGTTGGGAAGATCCCCTGGAGGAGGGCATGGCAACCCACTCCAGTATTCTTGCCTAGAGAATCCTCATGGACAGAGGAGCCTGGCAGGCCCCAGTCCATGGGGTCACAAAGAGTCAGACACAACTGAATGACTAAGCATGGCACAGGTTACAAGACAGAGGAGGCTTTTAAACCTCTCTGTTTACAAAGCACTGCCCTGGGAGAACATATTTCTCAGACTTCTGAGGGGATGTTTTCATGGCTGGGCTCTCCCATCAAGAGAAATACTTTGTCCTGAACCTACTTCTGAGGGCCTTCCTGCCCCCAAAAGAGTGGATATACAAGAATGACAGACCAAAAAATTCTGGTGAAAGATCAAAATTTAATTGATCACGAAGGGCTTTTTAGTTCCGGAAACAAAAAAAAGTTAATGTTCCTGAAACTCTGCTCTGCATTTTAGCTAGCAAATGCAGACTGCTTATTCTCAGATTTACATCCCCCATCTGGAGTTGCCCTGTCATCACCAAACTAGCATTTCCAAAGACTAACTCAGCATCTCCACCTGGATGTCTCAAAGGCAGACACCTCATTAAAAACTGAATTCATCTTCCAACTACATGCCCATCAACACAATTACAGATGAAAACTTTGACATCTTTCCTATGCTTGCTTTTATGATGTAATCTGTTTCTCAGTAAATTCCAGAAATGTCTATCAGTACTGTCCAATAGAAATATAAAGTGAGTCAGATATGTAATTTTAAGTTTGTAAGTAGTCACAAAAAGAGAGGGAAAAAAAAAAACTCAGATGAAATTAAGTTTGAATGTATTTTATTTAACTAAGCATGTCAAAAGTATTATCATTTCAACATATGATCAAATAAATTTTACTTTATTTTACATTACTATTTCATACTTAGTTTTTGATATCTAATATATATTTTGTAATTAGTTCCTCTCAATTCAGAATCTAAATTTGCATCACAGATATTGTATATTTCATAAAATATCCAGTTGTAAATATAGATTTGCATTGTCTGAATTACTGTAGACATACCTAAAAATTTTCCATGATTGAATAAGCTCTCAATTTTAAATTTATATCTAACTTAATTAGAATTAAGTACATTTTCAAATTCAGTTTCTCAGTTCCATTAGCCACATTTTAAATGCTTAACAGAGCTTTAGAATTTATCTGCTTTTCTTTGACACCCATTATTATTGCCTTAAGTGAATGTCCTCTTTTTCAACTGTTGCAACAGATTTCTAACTCATCTCACTGCTCACAAAGATTCCCTTTCTCATGCATCTCTACACTGCCACCAGAACAATTGTGTAAAACAAAAACTTGGTTATTTCAACCTCTTGGTTATTTCAATATTCTAAATGTTTGATGGCAGTAGGTCTCTCAACCTCTTTTAGTTTAAAACAATCTGACTGATAATATTCAGTCACCTCTATCAGTAATGGTTTCACTTAGAAGCATAAAAGCTCCTGAGTGAACAGAAGCAGGGAGAGTGTGATACGGGGTCTCTCAACCCATCCTCCCCTTCTCTCTCTGCTTTGCAAGGCTGTGTCTCAACCCCTTACCTGCCAGCAATGCTGGTCAGGGATGGTCATGGACTGGTTACCAATTTGAAAGTGTTGGTCACTCAGCTGTATCCAACTCTTTGCAACCCCATGGACTGTAGCCCACCAGGCTTTTCTGTTCACGGGATTTCCCAAGCAGTTGTACTGGAGTGGGTTGCCATTCCCTTCTCCAGGTGATCTTCCCAACCCAGGGATCGAACTCAGGTCTCCTGCATTGCAGGCAGATGCTTTACCATCTGAGCCACCATGGAAGCCCAATACCAATTTGAAGTCCCTCCATAATATTCATTAAGTATTTTTTTCCTAGTGTTTATTTAGGGTTTGAGGGGAAACTGATTTTCAAGTTGTCTACAAAGATGCTTAGTAATTTACTTCTCCTGGACAAAGCAAAATCAATCGTCTGGAAAAGAATCGGCCCCCAAACCCTTTATCAGTTTTTCTAGTCCTTGTACTTTCTTGTTTCTGGTGGCAGTTTTGTGAACCAGGCAAAATTTGGCATTTAGATTAAAGTGTTTAAATCCTGATGGCAGATCCTTCATTTATGATGAATAATGTGATGCTGAGCAACAGTGAATGTCAAGAGGGTGGGGACATCCATCTATTTTGTGCACCTTTGTATTCCCAGAGTCCAGCTGCAGCCTGGAATTTAGCAAATGAGCAATAAATATTTGTTGAAATATTTTTTTTTGTTCTAGAAGTTCTGCAAATTTAAGCTGCCTGTGTGCATTATAAAAATGTTCAAGGGCAAAAAATAGGTCAGTGCTGCTCTGGTCAAGGGCATAGTCTCCTTCAGGAGATCGGATTATAGTTAACTTGTTAAGGCTGAGTTAGAGATGCAGATCTGAACTAACTGCTCGGTTCAGTTCATTTCAGTTGCTCAGTTGTGTTTAACTCTGTGACCCCACGGACTCCAGCACACCAGTCTTCCCTGTCCATCAACAACTCCCAGAGCTTGCTCAAACTCATGTCCATCGAGTCAGTGATGCCATCCAACCATCCCATCATCTGTCATCCCCTTCTTCTCCCACCTCCAGTCTTTCCCAGCATCAGGGTCTTTTCCAATGAGTCAGTTCTTCATATCAGGTGGCCAAAGAATTGGAGCTTCAGCTTCAACATAAGTCCTTCCAATAAATATTCAGGACTGATTTCCTTTAGGATTGACTGGTTTGATCTCCTTGCAGCCCAAGTAACACCACAGTTCAAAAGCATTAATTCTTCAGCGCTCAGCTTTCTTTATGGTTCAATTCTCACATCCATACATGACTGCTGGAAAAACCATGGCTTTGACTATATGGACCTTTGTCAGTAAAGTAACTGCTAGCATGTTACAAATTCATGATGTTGCTTCCTTATAGATTGGTATCTTGAGACATGATTCTGGTGAACCATGTCTTCACCTGTTCTATTGAAGAACCAATGGCCTATACTACAGATAGTTCAAAAGCCAAACTCCTTAGATGGACCTGCAATGAATGCAAAACATGGGCTTATTTTCCAGCTCTATGTCCAGTTACTCCTCAGTGCAACTTGAACATATTCTATTCTCTCTTTATTTGCATTTAACATACCTTGTTTTTAAAAAAAAGAAAAAACACCTTGTAAGGCATTTGGAATACAGTCGCGTGAGGCCTGGCTTTTGCCCTCAAGTATCTTAGAATTTAATGGATAAATTTTATTTGTATGGCACCTTAGTCACACAATGTAGGCGTAGGCTGATATTCTAACCATTCATGCTTTAGAAACACAATTAAAAGTTTTTAAACTCTATGAAGAGATCTTTAAGTGTGACATTTATGAAAGTAACCAATAATCACATAGCTGTTCTAACTTTACATTTGTTATCTATTTAATCATAAAATCCCTACAAATAAGAAACATTCTCCTCATCTAGTTAATGAGGAAAGGAGGCACAGGTCACACAGTGAGTGAGCAAACGCAGGCTTTGAACTCAGACAGTCTGATTCCTAAGTCCATGTGCTTAATCTCTGGGCCTTCTGTGTGTGTTACAGGTCAGGGGATGGGGGGAACACCTCATTAGGTTACACTCCACAGCTCTGCCCACAGTCTGTTTAATGCAGTTTTATAAAGTCAAACAGCTTTAGCCGGAGTGTGTAGCCATTCCCTTCTCCAGGATCTTCCCTGGATTGGGATCTTCCCAACCCAGGGATTGAACCCAGGTCTCTCACATTGCAGGCAGATTCTTTACCAGCTGAGCCACCAGGGAAGCCCTTAGTATACCACACATCATATAAATTACTGAACATTCCGCATATCAGCTACATAGACTATTTTTTCTAGTTGAGTAAACAACTGAATTGAAACACATAGAAAGTTATCTGGTTGACTAGTTGTCTCAAACATTTTGTAGTTAGCTGGCTAGCTTTTGTCATCAGTGGGGTGTACATGACTTTAAGGCAGAGAAACACAATTTAAAAAAAAAATTGCATCAGTAACAAAATGTCGGCAAAGATAGACCTTTGTTCACATTCATTTCTTTCTTTGAAATATTCCTACTTCCTCTCACTCCTGCTTGCTTTCCTTTCTTTTCTAATCTGGTGAGTTTTTATTCACCTTTAAGGCCTAGATCATATATTTCATATATTTGTGAAGACTTCCTTGATCCACTAGGGAAAAACTAATCAGGTCCATCTTGGTACTAACACAGCACTTTGTTCTTAATTCTGCTATATTACTTACCATAGTCATAGTTATTTCCATATGGATCCTTTCAGTCCGTTAAATTGTGAACTCATCAAGGTCTGTTACTATATGCTATGTATCTTTTTATCTTGGCATTTTCTGACAGTTGCACAGTGCTTAAGAATACACAGTAATATTTATTGATAAAAGTATAGAAGTGTGCATGAACGGAGCTTTCCTTTTTGGCTTGTGGCCTTCCTTCCCTACTTGCTGGTAAATTTCCACTGTGGTGCAAGAACTCACATGAGGAGCACTCTCCTTGGATCCCAGCATGAGGTAGACTCCCAAAGGGTGATGGTGAAAGCATGTGACACTCTCTTGGGCTCCCTTTGTACAACCTACAGAGGCTTGCACACTCAAGCCAGAGGCTGGGACCTATCATGAAATGGACTCATTATCCACATGGTGTTTTTCTCAGGGAAGGAAGACTTCTCCCATGTTAGATCATTGACCAGTCCCACTTCCAGATTCAGATATTCCAAACAAGTTGTCGGTTCTCTGAAATTTAGTATCCTTCTTATCTGCTGTCTGTATAATCTGGGGAACTTATGTAAAACATCTGTGATATATTTCTGTGCAATCTGACTTGATGACAGAAGATTATCCAACCAGAGAGTGAAGGGGAAACAAACAAACCAACCTGTGATAATCAGTCCTGATTGATTAGGGTTGTGGAAGGTAATTAACCTCTCTACTCCCTGGCAATTTGACCATCTTCTTTTTTTTTTTTTCCTCCTACTGTGACGCTTGGTAAATGATGGAGGTAAAATTAATTCTCCAGTTATTAAAATGTTTTTAATAATTTTAATTATATATATTAAATGTTTGAAGTTCTAACAGTCAATTGTCTTTAGCAGGGTTAAACTCTCACTTTGAAATCAGGTTTCCTCTGTCCATTGGTTTAGTAAGAATAATAGCTAAACAATTCTATTTAGCATGTATTGAATATTTACTATGTACCAAGCACCAAAGACTTTACATAAATGTTATATTTCATTTAATATTCACAACAACCCATTGAGGTATGAATTATTATCTCAGTTTTACAGATGAGCAAACTACATTTTTAAGCAATTGACCCAAATCACATAGCTAGTAAGTAACTGTTCTGACTGCAAAGCCCCATTTTGCTTTTTTGTAAAGGAAAATTTCAGGCTAGCTCAGCTACTTTCTCAAAAGATCATACAATCCAAATTATCACTCCTAATTTAGTGAGTCTTCACTGCATATTGCATCATGATATTCCTTAAGCATGGGCACAAGCTAGAGTTTCTGTGTCTCTCAGTACAGTGCACTAAGGAACAGTAGATTTCCATGACATAGCACATGATATTTGTTTTAAAATTCTTTTCATGGATGGAGTTATGGGTATTCTTATTATTTTTTGAGCTGTGCCCAAATGTGGGACTAAACTAATACTGTCACAGGAATATCACCCGTATGTGTAGATGAATTTAAAAATAAACTGAAATGTTCTGGAAACCGGCTGGAGCAAAAGCTTTCATCCTTTGCACAGATTCTAAAGCTAGTGCATAAAACCTAGACAGCTTGACCTACTTTTTTTTTTTTTAAACCAAAAGGCAGAGTAGAGTCTCTGTGTATCTCAGCATGTAAATGAGTGGGGGGAGAAAGGGAATTTGTCTATGGCTTGTATCTTGCTGATTGGACATCTTCTTGACAGAAGTGTTCAAAGGAAAAGTGTGTCATCCTGTTCATGATTGTTAATTAGCAGTAGAAAGCAAGGCTTTGGGGGCTCCATATCCCACAAGGCATCGGCAGAGAAATGGGGTTGAAATGTTAGCACTTATATGTGAGGTGAGGTCAGACTGCCTGCCACGTGGGCTTCAGAACTGATTTCACTTGATCTTTAAAAGAGAGGCATTGCAGAGAAATTTTACATGTAGAAAGACAAACACTGTAAATTCTAGCTTCCCTCGAATGTCTAATTCATGACCAGCGGTTAGTTGGTTATCTGTAATTGGCCACTGTGAAGCACCACTACTTTGGCCACCTGGTGCAAAGAGCCAACTCATTGGAAAAGACCCTGATACTGGGGAAGATGGGAGCAAAAAGAGAAAGAGGCGGCAGAGGATGAGGTGGTTAGATAGCATCACCAACTCAATGGCCGTGAATCTGAGCAAACTCAGGGAGATAGTGAAGGACAGGGAAGCCTGGTGTGCTGCAGTCCGTGGGCTCGCTAAGAGTTGGACAAGGCTTAGCAACTGATCAACAAGAAACAACTGTGAAACGTGTTGGATAAATGAAGAGTCTGGGGGTGCTTTTTGGTGTTTGAAATTGCAACAGAGATATTGTTCATTATTATGTAAGGTATATACTGCAGCCATCAGCTGCATGATTAACTAGCTTTTCAGTAAAGTCTATGTCTGTTATTCAACTGCTCTTTTTTTATTTACTAGCTTTTTTTTTTTATTCTTGTAACTATCTAGACATAAACTAGGTTCAATAGATTAGTGATGCATAGAATTGAGTCTGTGTGTCCAATTATATTTTATGACAGGCTGTTCAGAGAGAGTTGAATTTTATCTGTTGTCCTATGTCTCTATTTACTTTCCAGAAAAAAAAAACACATTTTACTAAATTTTATTTTTTTCTATCATAAAGTACTTACTGAAAATTTTAAATGCAATGATGAGAATAAAAAGTATAAACTGCCTATAATATGACCAACCTTTTTACTCTGTTGTCTAAAGTCTAATATTTAATTTTATGCATATATATATTTCTTTTCTTTTATGTGTATCTGTTAATAGTTATATATGCAGACACACTTAAACATTCTTTAAAAAGACAAAATGTTTGAAAGTTTTTATATGAAATGTACTTCATACATTCTACAGCTTGATTATTTTATTTAATTTGTTTTGGAAATCTTTCCACTTTGCTGCTGCTGCTGCTGCTAAGTCGCTTCAGTCATGTCCGACTCTGTGCGACCCCATAGACGGCAGCCCACCAGGCTCCCCCGTCCCTGGGATTCTCCAGGCAAGAATACTGGAGTGGGTTGCCATTTCCTCCTCCAATGCATGAAAGTGAAAAGCGAAAGTGAAGTCACTCAGTCGTGTCCAACTCGTAGCGACCCCATGGACTGCAGCCTACCAGGCTCCTCCGTCCATGGGATTTTCCAGGCAAGAGTACTGGAGTGGGGTGCCATTGCCTTCTCCGATCTTTCCACCTTAGAGCATGTAATCTCATATTTACCTCATAGGCTCCTACTGCACGCATATATTAAATTTAGCTAAACTATTCCTTAATGATGGATATTTTGTTTGTTTCAGAATTTTTAGATTACAAACCAATAAAAATTTTTAATCTTAAATAAAAACAATATTTCATATATATGAATATATATATTTAGGAAGATAAATCCCTAGGAGGGAGCCATTACATTTATTGCAGAGTTGTCCTTCAAGAAAATTGTACCGTTGAACACTTCTACTACCAAGTATATAAGGATGTCAGAAACTGGAGTATTTTCATGTGAAGACAAACTGGCCTCATTATTTCATAAGACACTGAGCTCCATATAATGATTTTCCTTTTATGGCCTCTTTGGTTTGAGTGTGTTTACATTTTAATAAAAACACTGGTTTAAAGGTGGTACCAAGCCTCCATTAGCTTTGGTCAGTTTTTTCCTTCTATTCTTACAGCATTCACAGAATAACAATAGGTTAAGGAAGTGGGATAAGGCGTTCATGAATCATGTGACTCATTTTATGAAAAGCAACTGCTGCACAGTTTTCTGGGATGAGCCAGGCAGGCATGAGGTTAATGTCCCAGTGGGATGCAGCACTCATTTCAGAGTCTGCCTGTGTTCTTCACCTTCTACACATTCCATAATTCTTAATTTTGCCTCTAGTTGCTTCCTATTTTGATCATACAGTCTCCGGGAATTGTGCAACAGCATTGGAACATGACAGGCTTTTAAATGTATTAATATTGTCAACATTATTGTGGTTAATTTTAATATAACAAACAGAGTAACAACAGATGTGTTCTGCTATTAACCATGTAGTAAGGCATAGATGTCTTAGCTCTTGATCGCCCATCTCAGCAACAAAGTTGTTGAGCTCAGAGAGTGGATTCCATCAAGGGACTAGCTCATATGTTGTGGGGCATTTGATAATGGCTAAGATTAAATTGAAAGTAAGTAAGATATTCAGAAGGGAAAAAAGGATGTAGCTATTAAAGTTGTTCACATTCTACACATGACTTTTTTTTTTAACTTTAGTCTTAACACATCTACTGTGAACTAAATCACAGCTGATAGAATCACATGTAAAATTTGAGAACATTTTGATTAGCTTGCCAAAATTTTTATTACTAATGCATGGATATAATTTAAACATGTGAAATATAACCAAACTGATAGTTTTTCTTTGAACTTTTAAAATTATTTCCAATGTGCTACCGCCTTGAGTTTTACTAATGAATGGTAAAATTAAAATATGTAAGTATGGAGTATAACAGGCAATAAGAATATTTGATAATGCCATGGCTGTCTATACCACATTCACTAACATATTTAATAGTGGAACAGATGCATCTTGCTATGGTAACACATGATACCAACCAGCAGGGAGTCCCATTTGCCAAGTCAGTTTTTATTTTATTTCTTTATCCCAAAACCTCCTCTAATAATTTTAGGCTTCAGTGTGTTTTGATCTGTGAGGCAGCAAGCAGATAGGAGGGATTCTGTCCTCTGTTGTTTGTTTCCAGCAGGTTGTTGGCTTCAAGATGCAAAACCCATGAGATTCTAAGATAAAATAACTGGGCAAAATTGGATAGGACATTCAGCACACATAATTACATAAGCTATGTAATAAAATACATGCACCCAATACAAAATGGGTAGAGAAGTACCATGTTCAAGGAAGGTCTGAAATGTGTCATGTGGTAGCTTCAAATTAATAAGAAAATTCTAGCTACCAGCCCCTCAGTAAGTATTAGTTATGTGGTGAGCAGGTTATTTAAGTGTGATGGTTTGTGTGTATGTCTTCTAGTTGCCCTTCCCTAACTAGCAATAACTCTTGTTGCCCAAGAGATGCCCACCCAAGGGAAATTGGAGTTGTTTGGTGTTGCAAGATTTGCTCTCTGAGGAGCAATTCTTTGGAGCTTTCCATGAGCTATTTTACAATCCTTTAATTGCTGTGTCTGGGAAAAAAACCATCTCATATACATTCTAAAGCTAAAATAAGATGACTGTCTAGCTAATGTATGCTGATATCCATAGAAAGATGTGGAATTGATAATGGTCCTTTTAAAATGGGTTTTTACCAAAGATTCTGGTCTAGCTATATTGAAAATTGAAAAATTGTTGAAATTGGATGCATCTTATTGAACTAAAAGAACTTCTGTTGTGTTTTCTGTGGTGAGGGAATTATACTAACCTGGACTCTAAAATGTGAAAAAGCTTGGTTCAAATTATAAGGAATGTCATAATGCAATTGTCAGTTATCTGGACAAGACAAAGCAATTGTAGTTTGAGATGTTCTGCATCTTTTCTGACCATCTCCTTTAACAGAGTTTGCAAAATTGTCACCCAGGGCCTGTTAAAGCATTCAGAGTATTAGTTTTTTTCTTTGCTCGATGGCTATTATGCACAATCTACCTTTGCCTCCACAGTCCACACTGATTTGTGAATTCAGGGAAGTCCTTTAGGCTTACTCAACTGGAGTATTAATTTCTTTCCATTGCATGAGTGAAGTGTTTCCCCCACTTCAAATTTCATTATATTGTAATGGTGAACCTCAGGGAGCTGCGGTTAGGGAGCTGGGAAAGCTGAGTATGCTTTTTGTTACTGTGACTTGTAATTCACTGTAATGCTGTCTGTAAGAAAATATTCCTAAATAGGTAATCACTTCAGCATCTATTTTCTGACCAATAGGACTGAGGAGCTATATCCTTAAAGTAGGCTAGTATAGGATAAGAGGTTTGAAAACTCTTAATATAGATATCTCAATAATCATTTATCTTACAGCTTGATTTGGTTGTTGATATTAGGAGTTTTAATTTACACCTAAACTCATAGGGCTTTTTTATCAGCTAGTCTGATAACAAATTATTTTTGATAAAATTCTCATATTCTGGCTAAAATTTCTTATTTCCAAACCCAGAAAAACAGTCTTATGTGCTCATCAAAATGTTACTCTCTCCTAAATTGGTGCATAGGAAGATGATTTATGAAATAGTGAAAACTGTGTGGATACCTAACACATATAGCATAGTTATAAGACAATTTATCATCTTCAAGAAATTCCAGAGTTATTTAGATGGTAGGAGAACTAGATGTAGCTATTTGTTTTCTTCTATGTCTGATGGAGAAATGGATCTAAATCTGTTTGAAGATAATGAAAACAGGTCACCCTAATGTAAAATCCAAATGAATCTTTGAAATCTAACTATTCACTCAGAGAAATAAAACCTGTAGCCTCTGGAGTTTGGTGTGTTTGGAACATCACAGTGAAGCTTATACCTAAGTTTATTGGCAATGGAGAAGGAAAAACTTTAAGACTATTGATATGTCCTTTTTTTTAAATTAAAGTATAGTTAATCTGCAATGGTACATTTCAAGTGTAAAGCAAAGTTATTAATACATGTGATATATATATGTATTCTTTTTCAGATTCTTTTCCATTATAGGTTATTATAAGATGTTGAGTATAGTTATTTGTGCTATGCAGTAGGTCCTTGTTGTTTACCTATTTTATATATAGTGGTGTGTGTATGTTAATCCCCAAATCCTAATTTATCTCCCTTCACACCCCCATTTGGTAACTGTAAGTTTTATTTTGTATGTCTTGGTATATTTTCCTTAAAACTATTTCAAAAACATAAAATAAAATTAAATATTTTTGAAAAAGGTACCTTCGCCTACTTTATTTTTCATATAGAAAACAGGAATATCTAAACTCTTAAATCAAGATCATCTAAAATGTTACTGGGTACACAACTGATATTTTCATATCCTGATAAGTTTCAGGATCTGGAAGTATAGTTCACTCACAAGTTCACTTTATTCTAACCCTTAATTAGAAACTAAAGATAGCTTAAGTTTTAGAAAATAAATGGATCATACTGCTTGTAAGCTATGGCTTGCTGAGGGCTTAGATTCTATGTCAGTCTTCAACATAAACTAATACCTTTCTATCCAAAAATTTGGAAGTGGAAAAAGCTATAATTGTTGTAGTTGGGTATGAATTATGCTGAAGGACTTTGGGATCTGGGAGAAAAAGAGAACCAAAGGAGAATTCAATCAAGTCTCTAGAGTAATATGATGGATATTATTTTTATTCTGAGAGAATCATTATGTTTTCTAGAGATGATGGGGTTCATACCAGGAACAGTTAGATCTCTCCAGAAAGATGTTTAGAACTAATACCCATTCAATCCCCACTGGAGGTAGGAGGTCTTTCATGAGTCTTTCATTCATGAGTCATGTATTGAGAACCTTAAGGTGCACAGAACTGTTAGTTTCATGGAATATAGTGTGACTAAAATATTGCATGCACTTCTGTAAAACTGAAGAATAGTAAAGACAGACTTTTAAAAAAGAATTTTAAAATACTGTAATAAAGACCATAATAGAAGCACATGAACTTACAGTAGTGGTGTTAAGGGAAAACTTATGAATTTTGCTTTGGCACCTTAGGGACACCTTTGCAGAGAAGGTAGCATAAGGCATGTGTGAGTGAGGAGTTTGCCAAACAAAAGTAAACAAAGGGGACCATCAGAAATAACATAAGCTAAGGTTAAATATGGCATGGGATATCTTATTAATCATGTGCCCTAGAATATAGCCCTGAGTAGGTATCACAACATGTTTTCTGAATAAGTGGTTAAATGGGAGGCATCTTACCAGGTTTTTCACAGTGACTTAAAAGGAGCAAAAGATTTTAACTAGTATGCAAGCGATGGTATATTGCAAAGATGTATGGTGATGTTGGTTTAGTCACTAAAGTCATGTCCGACTCTTGCGACCCCATGGACTGTACCCTGCCAGGTTCTTCTGTCCATGGGATTCTCCAGGCAAGAACACTGGAATGGTTTGCCATTTCCTTCTCCAGGGATCTTCCCGACTCAGGAATTGAGTCCAGGTCTCTTGCATTGCAGGTGGAGTTTTTTTACCTACTGAGCTAAGAGGGAAGTCTTACAAAGATGGTATATTGTATCCTAAAGCTTTACTGTAAGTGGCTTTCAGGACAGCACCTGGATTGTAAAGGTTGTAAGGATGCCCTTCGACCAGGCATTCTGGTGAAAAAAGTACTGCACAGACCCAGACAGTATGCAGTGTTCCATGCTATCCCAGAACACATGCTTTGGGTCCATGTTATTATTAGTTCTGTCTGTCTTTTTCAGCCTTTCTGAAAGATGATTCAAATTGAGAGTTGAACAATTTATAGAAGGTTTTTGTGTAATTACATATTTATATAAAAAGTTTTAAAGTAATTATAGATCCAGCCAGATAAATGAAGGTCCTATGATTTTACACATTTTCAGGCTTTTTTTTTTTTCCCAGTCACATGAGTGCTCACCTAATTCAGTGGTCACTGATACAATAACAATGGTATGGGATCATGATATTTTCCCAATGTGATATGCATGATGAACATACTATTCAAAAGTGATGTTAGAGATGTGACTGAAAATAAATTGACTACTTTTTGACTACTTTGCCATTCTTACCATTACCAAAAATTATCCTGGAATGTATATTTATTGTGATGCTCGTAACCAGGGATTGGGAGAAAAATTATGGAGAATATCAATAGTATTAGGTGGCCTTGCTTACTATGCTGTATCTCTTTTTCTGTAATAACACTTCTGATACCTTTCTAATTACCATATTAATCTTCACTAGTATCTGACCCAGGTGTTTTATCAGGATTGTTGGGAACATGACAAGGTCATTGCTTTTGACCCTTCAAGGCATTACTAAGAAACTGTTTTTAGCTCACATATTTTGGAGGCTGCCACACATAAACTAGATTCTGTCATAGATATTTCTTTACTTTTTAAAAAAAATAATGATATTTCACAATACACTCTGTGTAATTTAGACCTTGTAGTTATTCTGGACCTGAATTCTCAGATTTGAGGACAGCAGCTGCATATTTGGCATCCCCCAAATCTGAAATCCACTTTTTGAAATGATGTCAGCATGATACCATTGATTATTAAAATCTGACTTGAACTTTCCACTGTACAACATATATAGAAAATTAGTGTGGTAGTTAGTTCTATTGTTCCCAGAGGCTGTGGCTTCCTGAGTTCAATAAAACACTCTGATTTTTTTTTTTAATGGCTTGAAAACAGAAAGCTTAAAACATGTCTTTTGGTTTGTCTTAGCCTGTCTGTATTTACATTTTAAAAAATGTGAATCTTTTTCTCCGTTTGGTATTGTGAAGATAAAAAGTGACTCAAAGAAATGAATTCTGTCTTCTAATCTAGTTTGTAAATAGTTAAGATTTATGGCATGAAACCTCCTAATGCAACCTCAAAATCAAATTTTTAAAATTGGACCCATCTTCCCATACCATGTTGTGATTTCTAAGTGGGGCATCCTGTTTGGCTACATATATTATAGTGTTTATAAGCATCAAAATGGTAAAAATCTAGGCACAATTTGTGAACTCATTTGGTTGTAAGATATTTTTTAAAAGCTTTTCTGATGTCTCTCTGATTCTACTCTCGATATTTTTTGTGCTTAGAAGCATATTTAGTTTCTTTAAATATTTAACAAATTTAATATGAGGTTTAGCCACACTCATTTGTGCAATTAACATATATTTTTGATAATTTATTGATAGATGCTTTATTCTCTAAAGAGTTATCTAATATGATTAAAATGTTCAAATTACAAATTTGGACCAATTTCCTGTTTAATGTACCTGATATTGTATCTTCTTTTAACTGTTCTACTTCTAAAAAACTCGCTTCCAAAAAATTGTTTCACTTGCTTTTAGCACCTAAAACATATGAATATTTACTGGGGAACCAGAATGATTATGCTAATTATGTGCTTGCTAAAAGTTTTATTGGAGAATTTACTTTGCATGAGGCCTGTGGTTGACCAAACTATAGGACACATGTGGTTGAACTGAAGAATAGGCAAAAATGATTACCTGTTAAATTATTAATAATAATCCCTTAATTCACATTGTCTTGATTTTCTACTATTATTATTAATATGGTAATCTCATATTTTATATCATAATTCAAAGCATTTCAGCATAAGCTTTAAACAACTCCAAAAGATATAGAAAGCAGTAGTTTTTATTGTATACATTTCTTGAATAGTGAAGGGGCCTAGAGAGTATAAATGACATGATTAGTTAGAGGATGAACAATGATGATAATTCAGGTCTTCTGATTTCAGTTCCATTACTCTTCTACTATAATTTAATTTGTAAATGTTTCTCCCCAATACTCTTTGATTGAGATCATCTTAGGTACAGGGAACTGTAATATCCACGCTTGATAGGGGTCATGTTAATATGAATGGAATTCATTTGTTGAACTTGAAGACGTGCATTGACCCATAACATATGATCTTTATTTATAACTAGTCTCTATTTTAAAATGTACTTAAAGGGTATAATAAAGGCATACAGTTCTTTGCTTTCAGAAATCCTTATAGTAACCTTTTCCTTTTAAGACAAGACTAGAAAGAGGCTGGCATATTCAATCAGATAGGAAAATGGGAGTAGAGTTGGGTTGGAAGTAGAATGTAAAGGAACAATAATGCCATTGTAAGAAAAAGTAAAGGAAATACTCATCAGAAAAAATTATTTCAACACTTGGGAGAATATAGAAAGGTAATTACATAAATGAAGTATTATCTGAAATGAATTTTGTGAGGGTTACAGCCACCTATCTCATTTCTGTGATGTGTAGAATTCAGGTAATGCTTTGGCTGCAAATCAATGACCTGGGTATATTAAAATGAGCCGAGTCCTAGCTCTGCAGCATATTTCATTTCACCTTTCATCAGTTTATAAAATCAGGTTAATAATACTTCCCTATCTACCTCGTAGAATTATTCTGAAGATCAAATGAAATAGAGGGTGCGAATGTACTTTCGGACATTAAAAGCATCACAGTGCAACAGAGAGCTGTATGGCTCCTCCAGATCATGCCAGAAAGCCGTTTCATTATCTTTTAGTCAGACTTTGTGAAAATATAATGTAGGATATGTTGTGACTTTTGCAAGAAATCTGAGAGATATGCTTAAGAAAATCTTAAGAACAATCGTAAGAGTTAAGCATCGTAGTTAAAAGCTGGAAGTGCCTAGAATAAACACTGAATTCAGATTTCCTGAAAATGATGAGTTCGTTAAGTAAGTAAGAGAATTTTTTCTATATCTGCTAAATCCTTACTGATATTGTTGCTGCTGCTTGTATTAGCAATGTTAATGATGACATCAGTCTTTTCCTAGGCAAAATGGTCCAAATCATTGGATAATCTACCCATTGAATACTGAAAGGATGGAAAATAAAGTTTTAGATTGGATTAGAAAGAGCTGAAAAGATTTAGTGACTTGCTGATATATCTGCTATGGTGTGTGTGTACGTGTGTGCTCAGTCATGTCCGATTCTTTGCAACCCTATGGACTAGAGCCTGCCAGGCTCCTCTGTCCTTGAGATTTTCCAGGCAGGAATACTGGAGTGGGTTGCCATTTCCTTCTCCAGGGGATCTTCCCAACCCAGGGATTGAATCTACATCTCTTGCGTCTCCTGCCTTGAGAGGCAGGTCCTCCACTGCTTTGCCAACTGGGAAGCCCATCTCTTATGAAGTGCCTTGAAAAAGATAGGCATGCGTGCACAAGAATGTCCCATTTAAGAGCGATAATACTGTGTTCAAAAACGGTCATACTCATAATGAGAAATCACCCAGTACTTCCTAAGAGGCCTTGTCATTACACTGGCCTGATGAAAATTATCCAGCACCCTTAATGAAAATATAGAATAAATTGTCGTTCAACTTGTAAATGAAATGTGTACTGGAGCCATGGCAAATGTGTGAGTATCATATGCAAGCTGGGATGAAGTGTCAAATCCAAAACGTCACACTGATAACTGTAAAAAAAGAAGGCCTGTGTTTGAGTTTAACACAGAATAAACAGCAAACAAATAAACTTTATACCTTCAGTTCAGTTCAGTCGCTCAGTCATGTCTGACGCTTTGCGACCCCATGGACTGCAGCATGCCAGGCTTCACTGTCCATCACCAACTCCCAGAGCCTACTCAAACTCATGTCCATCGAGGCTGTGATGCCATCCAACCATCTCATTCTCTGTCTCTGTCTCATTCCTTCAGTCTCTCCCAGCATCAGAGTCTTTTCCAGTGAGTCAGTTCTTCACATCAGGTGTCCAAAGTATTGGAGCTTCAGCTTCATGATCAGTCCTTCCAATGAATATTTAGGACTGATTTCTTTTAAGATTGATTAGTTTGATCTCCTTGTAGTCCAGGGGATTCCCAAGAGTCTTATCCAACACCACAGTTCAAAAGCATAAATTCTTCAGTGATCACCTTTCTTTATAGGCCAACTTTCACATCCATACATGATTACTGGAAAAACTGTAGCTTTGAATAGATGAAACTTTGTTTGCAAAGTAATATCTCTGCTTTTTACTATGCTGTCTAGGTTGGTCATAGCTTTTCTTTCAAGGAGCAAGCGTCTTTTAATTTCATGGCTACAGTCACCATCTGCAGTGATTTTGAAGCCCAAGAAAATAAAGTGTGTCACTGTTTTCACATCTATTTTCCATGAAGTGATGGGACCAGATGCCATGATCTTAGTTTTCTGAATGTTGAGCTTTAAGTCAACTTTTTCACTCTCCTCTTTCACTTTCATCAAGAGGCTCTTTAGTTCTTCACTTTCTGCCATAAGGGTGGTATCATCTGCGCATCTGAGGTTATTGATATATCTCCTGGCAATCTTGATTCCAGCTTATGCTTCATCCAGCCTAGCATTTTGCATGATGTACTTTGCATGTAAGTTAAATAAGCAGGGTGACAATATACAGCCTTGACATACTCCTTCCCCAATTTGGAACCAGTCCATTGTTCCATGTCCAGTTCTAACTGTTGCTTCTTGGCCTATAATCAGCATAAAGTTAATATAGGTCAGTAGTGTTATGAGGCTATCAAGTAACACTAATCAATTTTAGGATAAATTAAATTTTAAAAGATGAATATGATGATTCCCTTTATGTATACTTTATTTTGGGGGCTCCAAAATCAGATGGTGAGTGCAGCCATGAAATTAAAAGACGCTTGCTACTTGGAAGAAAAGTTATGACCAACCTAGACAGCATATTAAAAAGCAGAGACATTACTTTGCCAAAAAAGGTCCGTCTAGTCAAAGCTATGATTTTTCCAATAGTCATGTATGGATGTGAGAGTTGGCCTATAAAGAAAGCTGAGTGCTGAAGAATGGATGCTTTTGAACTGTGGTGTTGGAGAAGACTCTTGAGAGTTCCTTGGAAAGCAAGGAGTTTCAACCAGTCCATCCTAAAGGAAAGCAGTTCTGAATATTCATTGGAAGGACTGATGCTGAAGCTGAAACTCCAATCCTTTGGCCACCTGATGTGAAGAACTGACTCATTTGAAAAGACCCTAATGGTGGGAAAGATTGAAGGCAGGAGAAAAAGGGGACGACAGAGGATGAGATTGTTGGATGGCATCACCGACTCAATGGACATGAGTTTGAGTAAATTCTGGGAGTTGGTGATGGACAGGGAGGCCTGGCGTGCTGCAGTCCATGGAATTGCAGAGTCAGACATGACTGAGCAAATGAACTGAACTGATACTGATGACTCTGCTGGAGTTTCACTTATTGTCCTATTTGTCAGATTTTCCAAACGGATTATCTCCAGAGGAGAAAATGAGAAAAGAAAAAAAAAAAAAAAAAAAAAACCATGAAGCTAGGTTAAATTGTAGAATCATCAAAGAAATTAGAAGGAATGAGGATCTCTGGTTAGAAGCCACAAAGGAGAGAACTGGAACAAGTAGGTAACAGCTCAAGGAGACTATAATTAATTTACTTGGAGAAATGTCTTAACTGTCACAGCTGTTTAGGGATGCAATTGAGTGCCTCAAGAAGTAGTGAGTACTACAAATCCCCTTGATGGGGAGTTGGACAGAATTAAAGCATTAGCTAGCTACTGGACAAAAGGACTCTAAATTCTATTGTATTTTCTCATTATTCTATTGTACTGTATCAATTATTGCAGAAATTAACAAGCTAAATGCAACGTACAAACTTAAAACTATGGAGGATGAGATGTGCCACTGTTGTTCTACAAACTATACATTCACCATAGGTTTTCTTTCCTGTCCTTTCTTATATTCTTGAACTCATGTATCCTTTACTCATTCATTCGAGACATTCATTTAACAAGATGTGAATATTGCTGTATGCTTCTCAGGTGGCTCAGTGGTAAAGAATCTGCCTGCCAAGCAGGAGATGCGGGTTCAATCCCTGGGTCGGGAAAATTCCCTGGAGTAGGAAATGGCAACCCTCTTCAGTATTCTTGCCTGGAAAATACCAAGAACAGAGGAGCTTGGCAGACTATAGTCCAGTCTGTCGCAAAGAGTGAAACATGACTTAGCAACTGAACAGAAACAACAACAAAAACAAATTGTTGCTCAACAAAGTGCTGAGTGAATGCAATGTATTAATGCATTAATTAATGTATTAATATATTAATATTCATCATATGCAAGCTCCACAAAGGATAGACTTTGGTCTGTCTTGTTAATTTCTGTATCCTCAGCATCTAAAACTGCCTGGCTTATTGTTAGTGTTTAATAGTGTATGTGTGTCTATACACACAAACACATATAGAGATGGGGTCTTCCCCGGTGGCTCAGACAGTAAAGAACCCACCTGTAATGTGGGAGACCTGGGGTTGATCCCTAGGTTGGGAAGATTCCCTAGAGGAGGGCATGGCAGCCCACTCCAGTATTCTTGCCTGGAGAATCCCCATGGACAGAGGAGCCTGGCGGGCTACAGTCCATGGGGTCCCAAAGAGTTGGATACAACTGAGCGACTAAGCAAACACACAGCATATATATAGAGAGGGGGAAATGAAAGAAAGATATAATCTGACAGTGTTACTGTTACAGTTAATTTAACAGTTAATTTACTTTTTTACTTATTTTTATTTATTTATTAATATTGATATTTTTGGTTACACTGGGTCTTATTGCTATGCATAGGCTTTCTCTAGTTGCAGTGACAGGGGCTACTCTTCATTTTGGTGGGTGGGCTTCTCACTGCACTGGTTTCTCTTGTGGAGCACTACCTCTAGGAGGGCAGGCTTCAGCAGCTGCGGCACAGGCTTAGTGACTGTGGTTTGAGGGCCCTCGAGCAGGCGAGCTTCAGTGGTTGTAGCACAGGCTTAGTTGTTCTGAGGCGTGTGTAATCTTCCGAGACCAGAGATTGTACCTGTGTCCCCTGCATTGACAGGCAGATTCCTGTCCTCTGTACCACCAGGGAAGTCCTGCAGTTCCTTTTACAGTTAAACATTTTTCCCCACCACAGGATTAGAGAGCGTCCTGTTACAGACCAGATGCAAAGACAGGCACCTTTCCTAGTGTACCTGGCCACTCACGCAAGCTAGAGTCCTTGGTCTCTCAGGGGTGTGACACTGTCCTAATGTCAAATGGCAACGAGCAACTCCTGTTGGTCATTACATTAATGTTGATTTCCATTAACCATTATAAAGAAAAAGCATCTCATGGGGGAATTAGCAACTGGGAAATTATTTCAAAGGCAATATCTTTGTTATGACTTTAATCCATGGTTCTCAAACTGGAGTCAGCGGGAACATACTTAGCGTTTGGAGATTCTCACTACTGAGGGCTTCTTTATTATCATAAAGCTGGTCCCTACCTGACCCTTGCAGAGATATCAGTTCACATTTCGCTTCCATTTGCCCTTGGAAATTTATATCATGCCGGCAAACTGAAAGGTTAAAGGGACAGGGTGGTGTTGACAAAGACATTTCATTGTGCCCCATATTTTCTCCAGTGTATCTGTGTAACTGTCTTCGTTTCCTAAGATTACTCCTCTTCCTTTGCTCATTCCATTTAAATAAGAGAATTATAGACACCAGCACCACCCAAAACTCCTTTTCCAATTTTGATACTAGAAACATATAGTAGCCATTTATTCAGGCAATAGTTATTTTTTGAGAACCATTAAGTACTGGCATCATCTTAGGGGATATAAAACAGAGAACACAATAGTTGAAAACCATACCTTCACAAGAATTATGTTGTCAAGTCACACATAGGCCTTCAAAATAAGCCATTTAGATAAAGGGGAAGAGTAATGTAATGAGTGAAATAATCTTTGGGATAAAACTTCTGATATGATCTTTTCTAGGCAAACTCATTTATTTCTTTGCAAATTCAAAGTATTATTTTGATTGCTAGTTTGAAACTGCTGTTCCTGTTGATTTTCTACTTTCCTCCTGAGAGTTTCTGTAATATTTATGATGAAGTTAGTAGTACAAATTAAAACTTTGAAAGCATAGATCACTCACAAGCTTTTTTTATTAATTACATTTTTTTGTTTCTCGGAAAATATGCTCAGTGAATCCCAAGCTTATAAATTAGATCCTAAACAGGCAGTTTAAGGGACAGGAATATAGAGTATATTCAGTTTGCCAGTAAGCAAAAATTTTAGTGTAGTTCTTAAGGCCTTCATATTGATTTGCTTCCATGAATGAGCAAAAAGGATATGTAAGATTTACAAACAATGCAATACCAGCATGTGTCTGAAATTGTCATGCATCATATTTTATTAAATCTATGGAAAACAAGTTACCTGTCCTTCTTTTCTCTTTCTTTCTTCTTAATGAGGTAAAATTATTATGCATCAAAGTAAGTCTAATTGACTGACTATACTTGATATTTTAGATATTTGCCAGTAGATAAATACACTGTACTGATGTTTTGAATCATTTCTATACTTCAATATTTTGCTGTCATTTTATTGTATATACCTCTTAGTAGACTTAAGTAGCGCTTACAAATATAAGCTTTATAGATTCCAATATGTATGACAATAGATGTTCATGATTATGCATTTGCCATATTCTTTTTCTATTACACTAGAAATCACAAGCATATTATTTTATTATCTTCTAATATTGCATATTGTGATTCTAATTGCATAATTCAGATTGCTAGTCTGTTGATAAGGAGATTTCACCATCTTTTTAGTGTTATGAATATTTTCATTTTAACTACAAATAGCTAGCCCTCAAATGTTATTTTATGTTCTGATTCCCACATGTACGATCAAGTTTAGGAGACGAATACTCTATATAACATGTAATATACAAATATGCATGTGGGTGTCTGTGGGTGTCTGTGTGTTCACTGAGCTCATCTACCAACCTAGGGAAAAATCTTTAAGTGTTTCTTATGGTTAATTGAAATTTTGGCCTTTCTTATGTAAGATTTAAGGACTTTCCTCAACCAGTTTTCTCCCACTATAAAGTTTTGCTTGAATCTAGTGGCCACTCTTAAATTATTTTCAAATCCGTTTAATAGGTCCAGATTTTATCACAAGCCATTTAGAACAATAGATTATGATAATTATTAAAAATTTGTATTTTAAATAACATTTAACTTAGTTATTGGTGCGTTGTTATTGAGGAATTTCTGATGCTAATAACTGTCCATCACTTAGATTTTGTTAAACTACTTGAATAGTGTATGTTTTTGTGAAGAGCCTTACTGTTTTATGAGGTATGGCTATGAGTTTCTCATATCTGAAAGTAATAGCTAAAAATTTTATTTTTTAAAAGTTACAATTTTTATTTAAATGGCATCTTAATAATACATAAATGGAAATAAATACATAATAAATAAATGGAAATAAATACATAATAAATAAATACATAAATGGCACTTAATAATACATAAATGGTAATAAAGTTGTGGTTTTGGTTGTACTTTATACAATTTTTTAGCTAGTCAATAATTTATTTCTTGCTACTGCCTTAAGTAAATATATATTCAGCAAAGAAGGATTTTATTCATAGTCAGACACCTATGAAATACATGTTCCTACTTTACTGCAAAGAAATGTTATTTTTAATTGTCTGAAAGTATCATTATAATGAATGTATGCAGTTTACATATAATTTGGTACTTGGATTAATAAGTTTATTGCTTTCACAAGGGCCACTCAGTGATCACTATCAGTGATATTTTTGAAATTGCAGTGCATCTTCTGCTAATTACAAAACTATTCCTGGTGTCCCAGTAGTAGTTATGACTCATAGAAAACACTAGTTAATATATATGAATATGGATATAATTAAATATTAATTAGATTTAACTTTTAGAACAATGCACTACCAATCCTCTCAGCTCCAAAAATATGAATAAATTAAAACTGGATTGTTCTGATTTTGAAGTTGAAATTCATGACTCTGAGTTCTTAGACTAAATCAAGTAGGGTGATGGTGATGTGTGTTACTTATGTGATAAATTCTCAAGTCCTAATTAAAACATTTTAAAAGTTGAATGAAATGATAAAACAACACAAGAACTTTTGGCAAAAAGTTATACATGAAACTGTAATTGGATCTCATTGCCCAGGATGAAATGGATCGATTTTTATGTCATTTTATTCAAATTCCTGTTATTTACTTGTAAGTGATAATATTTCTTTTTTTTTTTTTTTGTAAGTGATAATATTTACTCAAGCAATTATAACAAATAACAAATTTTCTGTTTGGCTAGAAGAAAGATTTTAGAGAATTGAAAGATAAACAACATTAACAGCATCATTAATGTTGCATTATAATTATTAGTAAATAGAGCATTAATAAAGCTATAATACAGTCATATAATTATGCATGAATATATGATTAATAAATGCATACATTGGTTGCACAGTTAATTGTTGCAGACTTTAAGTACAACTAACATTTAAATCTATGATATTTCTCATTTTACTCTCGTCTTACTCATTTTTATTGGAACAGATAAATGATTTGAAACACTACATCACATCTATTTGGTTAGTAATAAATCAAGTCTCTGTTACTTTCCATGTTTTTACTGAGTGATGTACACACTTCAGTTACCTGGTGACTCAGACAGTAAAGAATCTGCCTGCAATGCCAGGCGACCTGGCTTCAATTCCTGAGTTGGAAAGATCCCCTGGAAGAGGGCATAACAACCCACTCCAGTGTTCTTACCCGGAGAACCCCATGGACAGAGGAGCCTGGTGGGCTACAGTCCATAGTGTTGCACAGAGTTGGATATGGCTGAAGTGACAGCACACACGTAGATACTTAAGTGGTTAAGAATGTAGGCATCAGGTTCTGACAGAACTGAAAAGAAATCCCCAAAGACAATGACTTTGCTTGAAGTACCTAAGTTGCTCCAGGCAGACAGATGCTGGCTGAGGCAGACTCAGCCCTGGTACCTCGTATGTTTTCTGTCTCCCGGTGGCTACTGCAGCTTCTTCACTGGGGCTCCTCTCTGCTCTCAGAATTGGGCTGACAGACCACTCTGGTTTTCTCAGAAAATCTCAGCAGAGAGGCCCTGTTCTGAAGATGAGAGATGAAATGAGTGTCTTGCTATTCTGCCAGACTTAACAGGGAAAGGCAGGGTCTGAAAGTCGGGACTCTTGGTTTTGTCTGTTAGGCATCACAGACCTATAGGGCACTCTGACACACTCTTAGTTTTTCAGCCCCCAGAATGGGTCATGGGGATCTTGGAGTATAGACTGTCTCTGGTTGGTCTTTGGGAATAAACAAGACCTAGAGGAGAACCTCAGTATTTCTCTGTATCAGATTCTTCCACCACCCCTTTTTCTGAGAGTTGAATTGGGAACGAGCAAGTACCAGGCACAGAAATATATCATTTCTGTCCTCCTTTCTCAGTGGGGTTTAATCTCACTGGTTATTCTTTCTAGACTGGCCCTGGCAGCTGGTCATGGTGTCAGTCGGCACTGGGTGGAACTTAGAGATCCCAGTATATTAGATGGCCAAAACTATTATGAATATCTTTATATAATGTTAAAGAGTAAATTTGAGTAGTTTCTTTGTTTTTAATCTTGGGTTACTTAATTTCTAAACCTCAGTCTTCTCATTTGTAAAACAAGGATTCTAATAATGGGTCCACCTCATTGGGTCAGATGGAAATGAAATGAAAAAAGGCCTCTCAAGGGCCTAGCATAATGTTTGAAGCACCATAAGTACTCTATAATTGGTAGCTATTATCCTTTCACATTCATGACTCTTGAATTAGACTCTGACATTTGTTTGTATATCAGATTCTCGGGGCTCATAGAAACCACTAATGTCCAGGTCAGCTCCCTTCCTCAACCTGAAATAAGTGAAACACTAACTTTGTTAGATGTTTTGCTGAAATCATAGCTTTATCAGAGAGCTGGAGCACTCCAGTGGTGAACCTTACAAAGATACTTAGATTGACTGTTCTTTTAGTACTTTACAATCTTGTAATCTTGTTTCTATTTAGATTGTGGGCATGGATTCTCATTCTTTTTTGACTTAAAGCTTGGGCCAGAATAATTTAGGATGAAGAAAAGTGGTGTGCAATAAAGTAAAATGTTTGTTACAAATTTGAAATGGAATGTATACATAGTTAGTCTTTATATTAAACGGGCTTGGTGTGAGAAACTTAATCCTTTTTGTAACTTATTAAAATAGATAAAAAGGCCCCAGATGTTTTAACATCAAACATGTTGACATAGGGGATGTTAGCACATTTTGAGAGATAGCTTGAGATATATATATATACACACACACACTTTTTTTTAATTATGGGTTAAAACTAGAAAAAAATTGTGTTGTTGTCAAGTGCAGTTGAACGTGTGATGAGCTTATTCTTGTCATCCTTTGGCATATCTCAGGCTGAAGCTGAGGACAGTGGGTGTTGAGGACATCCACATGCGAAGTTAGAGGGTTTCTGGGAGGAGAAGTAGATGATAAGCCCTCCGGGCCTTTGAGAGAAGCCACAATCTTTCACCACCACCTCCCTGCCAAATTGAAATAAGAGAAAAACGGACAGATGACATTTTTGTGAGTGTAATGTGCGTGAAGAAAAGCTATTTTTCTTTTTTCTTCTCAAATCCAGAATGGGATGCCCTATGAGAAGGATTCAAAAGGATTGGAGATGGCTCTCGGGTGAGGAGATTAGAGCTATATTTTTTGGTTTTGTTTTCTTCTTCATCAGTAAATGGGCTGACAGAAGGGTGGCAGCCGTGGAGCCCCCCGCACACTCACTGTGTGGTGAGGTGAGGAGTTATAGCTCTCACTCACTCATCGTGCACCTCTGAAAGTCTTGGAGTGAGCCAGTTGTGCTGGCAGACAAATCGCGCATGCCGCATGAGGTCACCCCCATTAGCATGAGTTACAGGCTTAGAAGGTATGGAATAGTTGGATGGGAATTCAGTCTTCCACCTGAGGGAACTACACAGGGTAATTCAGGAGAATGCCAGCATTTGAGTACCAGACCGTAGGTTCTTCTGCCGGCCTTCAGTCAATCAGTTCAGTCGCTCAGTTGTGTCCGACTCTTTGCGAACCCATGAACCGCAGCACGCCAGGTCTCCCTGTCCATCACCAACTCCCAGAGTCCACCCAAACCCATGTCCATTGAGTCGGTGATGCCATCCAACCATCTCATCCTGTCATCCCCTTCTCCTCCTGCCGCCAATCCCTCCCAGCATCAGGGTCTTTTCCAATGAGTGAGCTCTTCGCATCAGGTGGCCAAAGTACTGGAGTTTCTGCTTCAACATCAGTCCTTCCTTTAGGACTGATCTCCTTTAGGATGGACTGATTGGATCTCCTTGCAGTCCAAGGGACTCTCAAGAGTCTTCTCCAACACCACAGTTCAAAAGCATCAATTCTTCAGCCATAGCAGGCCAGAAATCAGCTCCCACTACCTGAAGGAGCAGGACAGCTTTCCAAGTCCAAGAAGGAAATCTTTGCTTTTTATCTCTCCCACTTCATCACCCAGTGTCTAAGAAGCAGCTGACCTCAAGAAAGGGGGAGAAGGAGGTCTGTACAGATTCCCAACCCAGATTTGGGTCCACTCCTCTCTCCTCCCTCCCACGTAGCCACAACCAAGAGCCTTACTTATGCTGGGTGAGTGTCCGAGAGGAGCTTTGGAGGGGCTGAAAGCTTTGAACTTGGGCCAAGATATTATTAAGAGAGATTTACTAAATGAGAAGCTGATTCAGTGTAGTATAGACTGGAACAGTTATTGGAAGGAATTAAACCAGTAACATGTATCTTGAGTTTAGATTTTTAATAGTCAGAATGTTCTTATGGAGACAACTGGTATGCTTGAAAGAATGTAGATAGCCTTTGAAGTGATGCTTTATTCAAATTCAAGTTATATCATGTGCCATAGCACCTTAAGCGAGTCATCTGGTATCTGCAACCCTCTGTTTCCTTTGGTAAAATTGCAACAATAATGCCAAACTCCTTTAAGAATATTAGGGAAATAGTATAAATTATACTTAGTCGCCTAGTCATGTCCAACTCTTTGCAACCCCATGGACTGTAGCCAGCCAGGCTCCTCTGTCTATAGGGATTCTCCAGGCAAGAATACTGGAGTGGGTTGCCATGCCTTGCTCCAGGGGATCTTCCCAATTCAGGGATCGAACCCAGGTCTCCCACCTTGTAGGCAGATTCTTTACCATCTGAGCCTCCAGGGAAGCCCAAGAATATTGAAGTAACCTATCCCTTCTCAAGGGGATCTTCTCAAACCTAGAGATTGAACTGGGGTCTCCTGCATTGCAGGCAGATTCTTTACCAGCGGAGCTACTAGGGAAGCCCTAATATAAATTAAGCTATTGTAAATTAAGCTACTGTAATTAAGTATAATATATAATTTCAAATAGCAGGGTTCCCCCCCGCCCCCCGCGCAATGTCCAAAAGGGATTATTCAAAAAGTGAGCTGGAGAGAGATTGTTTATAAAGTTCTTCTGGTGATGAAGTAGGAAAATATGAAAAGTATTTGAACAGCAATTTAATGGTACTTTTCTACTTAGACTCTTAATAGATTCATATATCTGTTCTAACCTGAGATTTTTTATTTTTTATGTCAGGAGGATAAAATGTGGAGATCGCTTTTAGTGAACACAATCTTAGTGCTCCTGAAATTTAGCACTCTACATTGATGAATCTTGTTTACTTTCTATCATTAAATTCATGGTGAATTTCATCATCTAAAATACCTTTCTGAATTTATTCTGACTATGTATTTACTCTGGGAAAAGGATGCGAGGAGAGAAGCTATTTTTAACCTAATGTATTCTTAGGATATAGATCTCAGTGTTGCCAAATGACTATAAAATGGGCAGTACCCAGGTTCACAGATATGTATATAAAGTTCATTTTTATAATCTACAAAACATTATATATTAAACACACATATACTTTATATGTTACAGATATTATACATTATTTCATGTTGTTAGTATTAAAGTGACAAGTCTTTAAACATGGTGTGAAAATTAGATCAAGGCTAAACAAATAAAACCTTGCAGACATTATTTCATATGCTTAGCCTGGGAGAACATAATGTCTAGGCTTATTGGGAGACCCAGGTAATTTTACACCTGCTGTTTGAGGTGTGATTATTGCAGAGACTGCTGTGTACTGGTACTCAGATTTAAGTAGAGGATATGGTCACCAAGGAGGGAAAAGAATTAGACTGTCGAATTGAATGTAATAAGGAGAAATAGATTGAAATTAAGTCAGGATGATTTCAACTGACTAGGAAGAAAAAATGTCCTCTGAGATCTTATTATCTTCTGACATACTCTCACATGGGAAATAGTGAAAATGCCAACAGTGGATGAGTTTAGATTGGCCTGACCACCTAATGAAGACTTTTAACTGCAAGGGCTTGCCCTAAAACTGGTTTTCAAAGTCCTAGCTAGGAAAAAAAAAATCAATGTGTATGTGTCTCTGTGAATATTTGTAAATATATTACATTGTATATATACTTACATGAATTCATAGCTATAATTTTTTTACTGAGGAAAATTTTGCAAATAAGGAAATTTTCTAGGAATTCCTTTGGGTGATGGTGGTGAACATTTTGTTTGCTTTTAAAAAGCTTTATTGAGTTGTAATTCACATATCATAGAGCTCACTCGTTCAAAGTATACAGTTCAGTGTTTTTCAGTATACTCACAGAGTTGTACAACTATCACCAACATTGAATTTAAAACACTTTTCTTCTCCCAAAAGAAAGGCCCCTTCCTCCTCTCCCAAGCCCTAAGCTACCACTACTTTCTGACCCTATTCCTTTGCTTATTCTGGACATTGCCTAAAAATGGAATCATGTAATAAGTGGTCTTTTGTGAATGACTTCTTTCATTTAGTGTAATGTTTACAAAGTTCATCCATGTAGATATGTAGCCTGAATCACTGCTGCATTCCTTTTCTGCTCTAAGTAATATTCCATTATATGGATGTACCACATTTTGTTATCAATTAAATGGACATTTGGATTGATTTACTTTTTGGCTATTATGAATAAGGCTTCTATGAACATTTATGTTCAAGTTTTTCGTATGGATAGTGATTAGTTCATGTGTGTATGTGTGATTTTAAAATATATATTCTGAAAAAAATTTTTTTTAAATAAATAAAATATATATGTGTACATTGTGTTTTGGGAATCTCTGAAAGAATTAAAATGAACGATAGTGTATTTTTAAACTTAAAAAATACTTGGTATTAAAGCCAATATTTTTGTGTAGTCTGTTGTTCATTAGTGTTACTCTTACAGTTGCCGTAAGAGTAAATTATCTATTGGGAATACAAGAAAGGGGAAGATAGTTTAATATCAGTCCTTTATGCATTGCATCACTTTTCATTTTTGTTGTACTTATACTCACATTCTAGGGCACATTTGATCATCTTCATTTTACAGATAATGAAAGTAATATGCAAAACTAATCATGAATACCAAAGTCACATGATAGATATCAATGGCAGAATTTTTATGAAATTCAATGTTTGATGTTTAGTTCAGTACATCTGGATTTTATCTCCTACTTGTGCAGCTTGGCTGAAATACTAAATCTCTTGAAGTATCATTTTACTTAACTTTCTATGGTATTGATAATACTCACCTCACATATAAGATTATTATTGGGTGAAAATGGAACAATTCATGTCCAATTCTGTAAATGTTACATGCATGATAAGTGTACAATAGAGCTTTGTAGCTGTAGTAACAGTAGTACCAGAAGTCATAGTAGTAATAATAATAACTGAGATTAAAATTCTGATTTTATGGTAACTCATGCAGAATTTTTTTTTGGAACTCAAAACTACATTTATGTAATTGGTTTGCCATTTGGCTGTTTGGCCACCTTGTGTGTATAATCTCACACCTACTCTTTGCCCAAATATAGCCCAAATGCCAAGATTTACTCACATCATGAAATTACACACATCCGTATACAAACTGAGTGACCCAAAATAAGTACCCGACCAAATGGCAAGTCATATCCAGAAAGGTTTATATACACGCACACAGCTAAAATATCAATTCATGCAACACTTCTCATTTTTAAGGCACCTCTTAAAGATTGATGTTTTTCACTGCACCCGGGGAGCAGCACATTAGTCAGTGGTCTAATTTCTCTGAGTTCATGGCAGTAAACAATTTGAAAAGCTTGAAGGACCAACAGAGTCAAAGTCTATACTTGAATTAGAAGGTTGTCTTTTGTATCTCTTAGTGCTTTTCTTATATTTCTTACACATACACAGATATACAGGTATATACATATACTGGTATTTTTTAAATTTTAAGTGAATGCTTTCTTTGTTAGAGGAAATCTGAAAAAAAAGAAGATATCCATAGACAACAATATCTCTCAAAACCAGGCTTTAGTTGCAGATAATTGGCTTATACCATCTCTACAATTTTGAATGCTGCTTTTTAAAATTAACTCGATAATGTCAGCATTTTATGTTTTTGTGATTTTTACAACCAAGGTTGGTTATTGGGAGTGCTTCTTCCCTGGCGGATTTCCCATAGGGGGGTTTAAATTCACTTGAGTGATCTTTAGGTTGAAAGTTCATAACCCATAATTAGAAATTCCAAAATTTGTGAAAAGCGTATATTGTAAAACATTTCACATAGTACTATGTTGAAATCTCTTTTCTCACATTCAGATAGTATTATTTCCTAAGCACCGTGGAGTTAAGAATGATTTTTCTTCAAGAAAACTGACCCAGTCACTGCTGCTAAAGTAAGAAAGCCTAATTTCTTGTGCTTAAACTGGTGAACAACTTTCAGCTTTAAGGAAAAAAGAAAAAATAAAGAAAGAAAGAAAAGCACTATTGATTTTTGTAGGTATTTTTTTGAAATGCCATTTTGAAAGTGTAATGTATATTGTGTAACACAAATAACAGAGCATATATCAGATCTTGTCTTCCATCCACAAAACCTAGATATGTGATCTTTTCATCCTAAGAATACAGGCTTCCACCTCATTTTGATATCTCTTGTGAATTAAAAACAGAATCTCCCTGATGTCTAGGGTAGAATTATATGCATGATTAAACCTATATGCCAGTAGACAGTTTCCAAAGAGCAAAAATTAACTTACTGTTCAAAATAACTCTTGAAAAAATCCATACGTAGAAATTCAAAAGGAAAGAAGGTCAAAGGAGAAAAGGAAAAAGTAAATGGCAAAGCTAAGTTTTGAACTCACTACTCTCTTACTCAAACACTGTGCTCTTAATCATCATAGCAGACTAAACCTATTACCCATTCCTCAAAAATATGCATGCCATAAATGACATGTGTGGTCAATAGGAACTACATACAATCCAATTTACAAATCTATGTTACCTTTCTCATAAAGGAGAATGAAAAGTAATTTATGATAGTAGTTATAAAATTATATATATTAGTATCTTGATACTCAGGCATAATACAAGATAAAACTCAATTAATTAGTCATTTGCTTGCACTGTGAATGTAACAGTTACAGTCTAATAAGATATGTAAATCATCAACTCAATTACTATGTGTGGTTTTGCAATCTGATCTGATCTTCTGATGTAGCAAATAAGTCTCGTTAAATTCAGAAACCATAAAGCAACCAAAGTTTAAGTTTTTCTTGATTAATACCATAGGTGGAATTCCTGGAAAATTCAGTATGTATAAAACTCAAGTAATAACCTGTGTTTACATGTGAAACAGATGTAAGTTCTAGACTTGGATCATTATAAATGGATTTTTTTTTTTTTAAACCGACATGAATATCCAGAGGAACAGTCAAAATTTGCATAGAATGTGGGACAATATTTTGTAGAGCAGGACCTTGACAGATCCTGGAGTAGGCCTGGGGGGCCCTGCTTCTACATACTGAATTTGAATATAACCATCTGGTAACGTAACTTTACAATTGCAGTCTAACATTTTCAACAGTGCTTGTAGGGATTGATACCACCTTCAGTGAAGTCCATTTATATGTATTGTAGCATAAAGTTTTTGCTCACTATTGTAACCTAGCACTTGGCACTGTGTCTGGCACGTAGAGGAGTTTAATAAATAGTTCTTTAGCGGATGACCATAAGGACATTTGTGTTACTTACACAGCATTTTTCATCTTCTTTTGGATAATGACCCACAAATTTGCATTTCTGCCCCTGACCTCTCTTCTGAGCTCCCAAGGGAAAAAAAAAGTTAAAAATACAATTTCAACATTAGACTTATTCTATAAAGTGGAAATATTTATTTATATAGAAGTACCCGAACCCTTCAAACATAGAAGGGTTTGTATCTTCAAACCCTTGGTACAAAAGTAAAGTTGAGTAATAACAGAAGACATGTTCAAGAATGTGAAGATGACCTGTGTCAAAAACGGTAGAGCCGGTTTGATTGTTGGTTTTTCAAAGTTGGTGTTTCCTAGACTAAATTCTTAAGAAAAGTTAGGCCAATTTAACTTGCTGTTGTTACCTTTGTAAAACTCACGGAAAGTAGTTATTCCTCTTTGGCTTGAGTCTAAGGATACCAAGTTTTCAATCTTTGACCCTAAGAACTCAATTATTACTTTAATTCAGTTATCAGAAGCCCTAACAATAGGTTTGTTAGCTCTTCACCTGCACCGTGACCTTGGTTCTTCAGGCTCTTCCTGGTTTTGCTGTCCACTCTACCCTCTCAGACTGCCTGAGAGTTTTCTGCTATTTCCTGGGCTGCCCTATCTGTGACTTTCAATTCCTTCTCCCATTGACTTCCAACCATTTTTAATCTCCAGGACTGCATTCTGTTTACATTTTCCATTCCACTCCCAGATTATTGAGTGTTGCCATAGGATTTTTAAAAAGAAAAAAAAAAGATAATCGGTTTCACTTAAAATTCATACTTTTCCATATTCTAATATCACTTGCTACCAAAGATTTTGTGTTTAGTTTTACTGTCGACACTGAAGCTATTCTGTCTTCCGTAATCTTTTCAATAGCTCCCTACCATTGCATATACTTAGACTGTTTTAAGAATTTTCTCTACATTCATCCATAAGCTCCTCCTTAATAACTGTATATTTTAGTCCAAGAATCATGTTAATGAGGCCAGTCTTGTGAGATAACAAAGGCACCAATGGTCCGAGAAAAGAGGCTCAAGTAAAATACCCTATTTCCCCTTTTTACCTCTAAGAAACTCACATCTATCATCAGTACACAAGCTTAATGCTTCCTTATTTTGTAATTCTACCTATAGTCATTCATTTTTGATTAATTTGCCCTTCCTTTCATTTGCCATAATCTTTTTGTTCATTCTACGTGTATTGTCTATTATGGTACACCACGAGTAGTACCTGTGTATAAGCGTCTTTTTTTTTTCTCCTTTAACTTGTGACATCTTCAAAGCTGAAAAATAGAAGACATAGTGCCTTGCACAGAGGAGCTATTCAGTGATTATTTATTAAATAAGAGTAGACTTGTTGGTCTTAGATCATGGGTGGGAGAAAATTAAGTATAGGTAGCAAAGAAGAAAGCTACAAAGCTATGAACTGAAAACAGTATGTTGTTATTCCTTTGAGTCAGTCACCTTGGAGCAGATCCTCCAACTCCATTCAAGCCTTTAAGCTGACTCCAGCTGCACTCAAACGCTCCACTGTACTTCAGTGAGACTCTGAGCCAGAACTTCTCAGTTAAGCTGTTACTGAATTACTGGTTCGCAGAAATAGTGTGGATAATACCTGTTGATTATAGTTTTAAGCCACTTCATTTTTTACTTACTATGCAACAATTGATAACTCATACACCCTCTTTTCCTAATGAATCCTGTTCAAACAGATGTGGAGTATCTTCTGTAAATGTGAAAGAAATAAGTTGTGAGAAAAGGCACCCAGTGAATAATTTTAGATCATTAGTATCTAATGCATTAAGGATTCCCAGGTGGCTCAGTGGTAAAGAACCCACCTGCCGAAGCAAGAGATACAGGAGAGGTGGGTTTGATCCTTGGGTTGGGAAGATCTCCTGGAGGAGGAAATGGCAACCCACTGCCGTATTCTTGCCTGGAAAGTCTCGTGGACAGAGGACCCTGGTGGGCTACAGCCCATGGGGTCACAAAGAATTGGACACGACAGGGACTGAACACGAACAGCACAGCTGAATGCTTTATGGTCCCTAGCGTTACACGGATTTAAAATTTCGCTGAAGCCTTGACCTTTAGGGACACATGGGGTGATAGTTATGTGTAAGTACTCATTTATGACATCTTTCACTGAATCCTGATGATAGGATTATCCCTATTATTTATGTGTAGACATCATCATGAACCACCTTAGATTCCAGCTTAATGTTTTAAAGTAGAACCCTAGTATTGCCATTGTTTAATGCCTCACAGGTGATACTCTTGTGTAGTCTAGGTTGAGATTCACTGAATTATCTTCTGATGATGACATTTAATGCTCTCCATTAGATTCTAATGTGTTGCAGAACAGTGAGCATGCTTTTTACCTCTTTGCATAGCATTTAGCACAGTGCCTTAGACAGAGTTGTTGTTTAGTCACTAAGTCGTGTCTGCCTCTTTTGCGACCCCACAGACTGTAGTCCACCAGGCTCCTCTGTCCATGGGATTTCCCCGGGCAAGAATACTGGAGTGGGTTGCCATTTCCTTCTCCAGGGGATCTTCCTGACCCAGGGATCGAATCCATGTCTGCTGTGTCTCCTACATTGGCAGGCAGATTCCTTACCACTGAGCCACCAAGGAAACCTTTATATAGAGTAGGAAACCAATAACTGTTTGCTGATCTTATGCAGCTGAATACATCTTGAAAACAATTCTTGAGAGGACATTAAAAATCAGTCTCAGAAATTAGTCAGTGAGCAGGAATAAAACCAGAGAAGACCTAGTGAAAAAAAAAGAGGGCGGGGGGGGGGGGGAGGACCAGGGAAAAAAGGAGAGGAGGCCTTTCAAAGGTAAATACTATATCTTCACTTTTTAGGTGCTGCATTCTTTTTTTTAGTGTGGACTGATACAAAGAAAAATGAAAAACCAAATAAATAATAGAGGAGAAGGGCAAGACATTACTGACCTAATACAAGTTTCATGGTCTACAGAAAGTTCTTCAGAATGATTTTAAATTTAACAATCTAAAGTTGTTCTTACTTTTGAAAACCATAGTTCAGTGCACCAAGATTCTATTTCATTCATTGTATCTGGGTTGTATTTACTTCTTATAGAAATGGTCTGAAGGAAACCAAATGATAGTGTTCCAGATTGCTACAAAACCTTTGATATATTGGATATTTTTGACATTCATGTTAGCTAGTGGGAGAAAAAGGCTATGAAATTTTTTAGAAGGGTTATACCGATGAGAACCTGTTCAGTTTTCTCCGTTTATACCCAGTAAATTGTGTGTAGCTATCTCCTGGCTTGTCACAGTGCTTGCCAAAACATTGTTTACTTTATGTTATAGTTAGAAAAGCTCAGATTCACAATTATGGTGTTCTCTTCCAGGTTTTAGGTCAAGACTAGTCTGTCTGAAAGAATACTAGTAGCTTAGAAGACTTTAATATTAATGAGGCAAATTCACTGTGATTCCAGACAGTAGATAAAGCAGTTAAAGCAGGAGAAACAAAGCTGGGTTTACAAGCAGTTATTATAGCTAAGATTAAGAGTTCATCTAGATCCCCAAGAAATAAGTCTAGTAGGCAGCAAATGATATGATAAACATTTATGGGCTGTTAAGGATTGTGGAAAGCTTCCAGGAGGTATTGTTTGTTTATGCATATTTCTATTGCTAAATCAAAATATTTATAGCAATAGGTGATGAGTAGATTGTCGTTTATAAACTATAGAGTGATAAAAATGAAAAATAAAGGGATTATTAGCTGAGTCCAGCAGTATTGTTAACTGCCTCTTAATGGGTTCTTACCTCATCTGCTTTCTCATTGCAGACATTGTGAATCATAATAGAAGGCTGCAGGAATGTTAGAAAAACTTGTCCAGAAACAGTAATAAAATTACAGTAGTCTAATGACTGATTTTCTGGGATGAATTTTCCACTTTTGTTTTATGAGGTTGCCCAGACAAAGAGAATAAATTGCATTTAGTGCAGTCTCTCAGGGAGAGATGTTTCTCTTTTTTTAGGAAAAGAGAAGTGGACCGTCTTGTATCATTCGGTTAGTTAATGTACTTGTTCCTATACCTCAAAGTGATATCATAAATTAGACAAATGTGATTGCATGCTGTCTTGCCACTCTTGGAAAGAATTCATGGACAAATCCTTCATGGAAATAGCATTAAGACTTTGGCTTGCACTAAAAATTTAAATAAAGACACGAAATATACTCATCGTTCACTTGTTAATGTCAGAGAAAAAGTGATTATAAGACAGAGACAGAAAGAGAGAAGAATCTCATTAGGAACATGTGTACTTCCTTTTTATATTTGTTTTATTTTCTTATGTAAACCCTAAGCCTTTAACATTCTTAAATGAAAACTCCTTTTTCGTCTTGGTTTAAAAGGCATGAATTTCTCTGGGAAGCAGTTACTAAATTGAAGCAAGCCTGGTTTCCAAATAGGACTTCTAAAATACTAGTTTTTTAAAAAAAGTTTTTACAGAAATCCTTGGAACGAAGTCATCCTAAGGAAATATGGAACCTGTGATAGATATGTGAACCTTTAGATGCAATCTCTCTAAACATATTTCTGACTAGAAGCAATTTATTTTATTTCATCCAACTAACATGAAATAAAATTATCCTCTAAATATATATTTCTGTGAGAAATGGTACACTATGATGACAAGTGCTAATTGGAGGCTTTATGAACCGTTTCCAAAGCAGCACAGAAAGGAGCAATTGTTCCATGCAGTCAGGTCCTCAGCTCTGGGCTTCCGTGATGCTTCGTTCTAGTAATGCAGTAGATGTGCCGTTCGTGGTCAGCCCCTGGGGACTGTTAGCCAGTCTGTGCACCTCCTTGGTTCTGAGGACAAAGGCGAGTGTTTTGTCTTTGGAGATATACCTGTGCTCTAAAATTTGCTGAACATATATATTGACAAACAGCTCCCTACCCAAGAAGATCCTTCAGGAGAAAGGAATAATCCGGTGAAAACCACATGTTTTCAAGCCGTGTGAGGCCATGTAGATTTTGATCCTTGAGACCTCACATGAAGCAAATATTTTAGCATGATCCATACTAAGGGATAATCTAGAGTGAATTTGTTTATCATTGCATCTTACTGATGTTCTGAATAATAACCACTTCTTTGGTGCCTTTAACTGTCAGAGTGATAGCTCTATTTAAAGCAGGGCAGCAAAATAAACAGATTCAAAAGTATGTGTATATGTGTTTTAAAAATCATTGATTTACCTTTAGAAAACATAATTGTTCCTAAAGAACTGTTTCTTCATTGCGCTGTGAACATCCAAAGAAGTCGGAAAGAATTAAAAGAGATAATTTATGATAGGGAAATGCAAAGGAGTCTTTGGGAAGATGGATGATACAGCAGGGGTAACACTGGAATGGAATATTCAAACAATCTTTCTTTCCTGTGGGTGACCCTGACAAGTTTTATGACCTTGAACAAGTCATTTTCCCCCAAGTACCTCATCCTATACAATGTGTGGACTGGATTAAATGACCACTGTCATCCACGTGTTTTCCCCTAACAATCTAAGGCTTCATGTGAGTGACTGCTAGATTCTTTATTTCTTTGAGCTTTCATAAAAACCTCAGGAAACCTAAAGGTACAGTATTGCTATTTGATGATGGCAGTGTCCCTTGGATGACCTGAGGGCCTAGGAATTATGCAAACCATGTTCCATATGATGAAGGTGAACAGTGGCATAGAGAAAGTAGGAAATTTACCTTAGAATGAGGAAGAAGAAATTGTCTTAAAACTTCTAGTGCAGCTGGATGAAAGCTATGAAAAGACAAGCAGTTTAGCTTAATAACCAATCAGGATTTCTTTTTCTGTTGAAAAGGTGACAGATACATGTGGAAAGATTAATTTTATAAATTTTTATTATTTCTATGAAATGGATATAAATAACAAAGTATCTATGACTGTTTCCTTTGATACAATTTTAAATGAATTTGAGTTTTAGATCCTTTAACTTGGAATGCTAAAAAGCAAAGTGTAGTTTTGTGACTAGACTTTCAAGAGGCATTTAAAATATCTTCATTTTCTTATGTTGTAGCCACAAGCTAATGAGGGCTTTGGTAGGTGTTGAGCAGCTGTGATAGCAGCATGTCTCTTTATTTATTGATGAAAATCCCACTGGAGAATTGTGTCTGGAATAGAAAAATAGCTCAAACCATGTCTCTGCTGGATGGGAAAAAATATCCAAAGGGGGAAAAAAGTTTACAGGAGAGAATTTGGAGACTGCTGATCATTGGTGTCATCTTTCTAGAAGCCAACAATGATGAAAATGTGAGATTTGGAAATTAATGTTGAAGTAAAACTTTTTAAAGCAAAATATAAGAAAAAATAATAATCCAGTGAGAAGGGGACAGTTGCATTCAGTTCAGTTCAATCACTCAGTCATGTCCGACTCTTTGCGACCCCATGTACTTCAGCATGCCAGGCCTCCCAGTCCATCACCAGCTCCCAGAGTTTACTCAAACTCATGTCCATTGAGTCGGTGATGCCATCCAACCATCTCATCCTCTGTCGTCCCCTTCTTCTCCTGCCTTCAATCTTTCCCAGCATCAGGATCTTTTCAAATGAGTCACCTCTTCATATCAGGTGGCCAAAGTATTCGAGTTTCAGCTTCAACATCAGTCCTTCCAATAAATATTCAGGACTGATTTCCTTTAGGATGGACTGGTTGGATCTCCTTACAGTCCAAGGTCTTCTCCAACACCACAGTTCAAAAGCATCAATTCTTCAGCGCTCAGCTTTCTGTATAGTCCAACTCTCACATCCATACATAACCACTGTAAAAACCATAGCCTTGATTAGATGGACCTTTTTGACAAAGTGGTGTCTCTGCTTTTTAATATGCTGTCTAGGTTGGTCATAGCTTTTCTTCCAAGGAGTAAGCGTCTTTTAATTTCATGGCTGCAGTCACCATCTGCAGTGATTTTGGAGCCCCCAAAAATAAAGTCATCCACTCTCCACTGTCTCCCCATCTATTTGCCATGAAGTGATGGGATCAGATGCCATTATCTTAGTTTTGTGAATGTTGAGCTTTAAGCCAACTTTTTCACTCTCCTCTTTCACTTTCATCAAGAGGCTCTTTAGTTCTTCACATTCTGCCTTAAGGGTGGTGTCATCTGCATATCTGAGGTTATTGATATATCTCCTGGCAATCTTGATTGCAGCTTGTGCTTCCTCCAGCCCAGCGTTTCTCATGATGTACTCTGCATATAAGTTAAATAAGCAGGCTGACAATATACAGCCTTGACGTACTCCTTTTCCTATTTGGAACCAGTCTGTTGTTCCATGTCCAGTTCTAACTGTTGCTTCCTGACCTGCATACAGACTTCTCAGAAGGCAGGTCAGGTGGTCTGCTATTCCCATCTCTTTCAGAATTTTCCACAGTTTATTGTGATTCACACAGTCAAAGGCTTTGGCATAGTCAATAAAGCAGAAATAGATGTTTTTCTGGAACTCTCTTGCTTTTTCAATGATCCAGTGGATGTTGGCAATTTGATCTCTGGTTCCTCTGCCTTTTTCTAAATCCAGCTTGAACATCTGGAAATTCATGGTTCACGTACTGTTGAAGCCTGGCTTAGAGAATTTTAAGCATTACTTTACTAGTGTGTGAGATGAGTGCAATTGTACTATAGTTTTAGCGTCTTTGGCATTGCTTTTCTTTGGGATTAGAATGAAAACTGATCTTTTCCAGTCCTGTGGCCACTGCTGAGTTTTCCAAATTTTCTTGCATATTGAGTGCAGCACTTTCACAGCATCATCTTTTAGGATTTGAAATAGCTCAACTGGAATTCCATCACCTCCAGGAGCTTTGTTCATAGTGATGCTTTCTGAGGCCCACTTGACTTCACATTCCAGGATGTCTGGCTCTAGATGAGTGATCACACCATCTTGATTATCTGGGTCATGAAGATCTTATTTGATCTGGAGAATCACAACGTGTGACTAGTGCAATAGGTGATCAACCAAACTTTATTAAAATTTAAAAGATATAAATGTGTTCTTTGCCATGCCATTTTTGATGGTGTTAGGAAATTTCTCTGGAGTTCTAATAAGTGATCGTAAGTTTAAGCATTACAGAGCAGTGACATCTTAAAGACTTTCTCAGCTGTAGAAATTGAGACACTCTTCTACATCACTTTTCTACCACCAACACAGATATAGTAAATAATGGCATCTAAGGAGTTAACTCTAGACATTATTAATGATGCTATAGTCTTCCTTTACATTCCTTTCTACTATCTCTAGATTCAGGATAGAAGCTACATTAATATTATATTTTAAATCATTAATATGAGTTGCTTTAAGAGTAATAGAAAGTTGGATCATTGTACAATTCTATTATCAGGTAATATTTTTGTCTTTACATTAGTCACTCAGGTACAGTTATTACCAGTTTCTCAGTCTACACAACAAGATAAGAAGCAATTATGGAAATACCTGGCTGGGAGAGAGAAGGGAGTAAGAATCAAAATAATGCCAGAGGAAAAAGCTGTCTTTGTAAGATTACCTTTTTCCTGTTATATATAAAATGGTAAATATTTTAAAGGGCCTATTTCTTCTCACTGTCTAAACAAAGCTCTAGTATTAATAGGAAATTTAAAAAGTGATATTACAAATATGCAGTGTAATAGACCATTAGTCTATAAAATGGAAATGGCCGTTGAAGTTTAGCACAGAATGCAAATCACTGTTGAAACATTGCAGTTTGTTATATTATGAACAGTCAAAAATCATGCATAATGCAGTGGGCAAAATGGAACAGCCTAATCACACACAGTCATTTACACTTGATTCTGTGGATGTGAAGAATTGATCTTTGAAGTGATCTCTGATGAGGTTTGGCTAGGTCCAAGTAGCACAGTCAATGGGAATATGTTTGGTTCTCTTTTTGCATCTATACATCCTTATAGAAAATGGAATAAGAATGATCTTAATTATACATGAGTTGATAATCAGTCTCCAGTAAATAGTTGAGGTTTTAACAGTTCAGGTGAAAACAGGCGTACAGAGATTATCCAGTTGCTGTCTCAGTGGACACCAAAAAATGGTTCTGTGTAAACTCTGCATCTGCAGAGTCAATATTAACTTGATGGCACTTTTATTCTTTCCAAAGATGGCCTCAAATTGATCATAAAGTGAAATGTTATAGCTTTTATTCTGTCAATTAGGGTTGTTTTCAGGAAATTCAAAAACAAGTAAAGTTAATTGTAGTTGTTTAATGAACAGAGTGGGGAAAATAGCAGATCACAAGCAAATCTATAAATTGGGCTAGTCCATGGGAGTCCCTTTGGATTGCCATTGCTAAATGAACCTCTAATTCATCTTCAATACTTGTAAACATTTCTTAGAAAAGCCTATTACCATGGAAATGACATAATTGTTTTCCAAATTGAGTGAAGTAAGACCCTGAGAGGTTAAGCAACTTATCTAATGTCATAGACCAGAGCTAATACTCAGATTTGGGTCTTCTAACTTCCAGATATTCTTTCAAAGGGAAGTGTCACATCTTTAGAATGCTAGTTCATCTGTAAACTTGGCATTTAATGTTATTTTAAAGCTGAAGGATGGAAGAGTAAAGATGTTGAAATAAGTTCTTGAATTTTTTATAAAATTCAGGGGAAATTTGTAGACCACTTTTGGCATCAAGGTAGCTAGAAATTATGTATCCATATTCCTTTGTATTTGATATTTAGCCTTTAGGCCAAGCTCACAATATGGTGAAGTGATGATTAAGGCATCAAGAAAATATCCATGCATGATCCCTAGACTCTTTCATCAGCTACTGGAAAACTAATGAACTACTGCAGCTTTCAAGATAGCTGTGGATAATTAACATAGACATGGGAAAGTTTGAAAATGGGGACCTTGGGAGCACAATATTCAGCTATCGGTTAGCTCAGATGAGTTCCCATTTTGATGAATTTCTGTAATGTCTACTCTAGCACTACATAATTGGAGACAGACTGCCTGGGTCCAAGTGCATTCCCCTCATAATCTGATGGTGTGACCAGGATAGCCAGTTATTTGGTGAATAAGTCCCTTAACTCATAGGGTGGTTGTTAAGGTAAAAGGAGGTAAACTGCGTAAAGTTACCTAGTAATCACTGTGTATTAGGTGTTACTAATAGTTGTAGTAGTGGTATTCCATCGTCAGCAGAGAGGATTCACACTTGTCTTATAGTAGTTGATGCAGTTTCTTTGAAGTTGCATGACTTTTTTCAAAATTAAAAGAGAATGTGTCCTTGAGATACCTTTGTGGTCACAAAATGATAATAAATGTAAAATATTAAAAGAAAATTATATCAGTAATTGATCCTATTATTCTCTGAGTGCTTGTTAATTGAAAAACTTTATAATAGATACCTTTGAAGTACTAATCCTAGTGCCTAATATATGAAAGGCAAACTTCCAATTTTAAAGGAAAATTACATACTAGTGGCACCATAAATTGCAAGCTTTATTCAGGACAATAGAAGCAGAGGCAATGATTGGACAATTTTTCTATGTTGCCAGTGGTGGCAGAAGAGGGAAAAGTCTACCCACAGCTATATATAATATTGATCAATACCATGCCATAATTTATGAATATAACTAAAAATTGCTGTGGAACAGGAAAAAATGGTAAATTGTTGAGCAGTTGTACTGCAGCTTTGTTTAATAAGTCAAGGAAGAAGAAATCATAAGATGTGAGTTGGGCAATACTGGAACATGTACATTCTAAGGACTTTCTTAAATGCTGAATTTGATATATTTAGAGAAACTAAAATGTTGATGTCTTTATTTTTGTAGTTTTTGTTTTGAAACAATTTGTTTAGTCAGTATTATTTAGCCACTATTCTTTTGCTGGTGAAGGTATGAAGGAAATTCAAAAATTGAATTATTTTATGAAAATGAATACAGCAAAAGTGCTAATTAAGTAAAACTAAATAATAAGAAAATAATATTACTGTACAAGAAGACTGATTTTGTAGCAAAAGGAAAATACTGTCCTTTATATCAGAACAGTTATCTTGTAACTCAGACTGGGTTTAAGTTCCTTTTAAAAGCATATCAAAAGTACTGTTCCAAACAATAGTTCGGAATGTCCCATTTTAAATACTTATTACACAATGTGGGTATACTATTCCAAATGTCTTTTTTAATATCTGTGCATTTGTATGCATTGTTTGATAAAACCATATTACATAAAATATTTTTGTAACCTTCTATGATGATTACTAATAGCTCAGGAATATATTCCCAGATCATTAAGTTTTGTACTGTTATCATCCTTCTAAACTGCTCTATAGTATTTTATTGAATGGATATTCACTAATTTGTTTAATCAAATTATTTTCAGAATGTACCTGAAAGACAAATGTTGTAATCATAGCAGTGTTACATTAAAATCTATAGTCAATCATTGAAAAAATAAATTTCATGCTTCAAAGACAATGGTATTATAATAATCAACCATAGAAAGCTAACTATTGTCTATATCAGATTTCTATTACACTGACTAATCTAACCGAGTCTGATGTGTGAATGAACTGAAGTACTCAAGTATTGAAATAAGAAGTAAAATATTTATAACTGGATTTTAGATACAAATTTTGCAGCTACAGATTGAGCCACTAAAAGGAATGTAAAGCAATTTTAGATCTTAGGAAACAAGTTTTATTTTGGATAAAATTCTACTTTAGAATGTTATTTTTTCAAGGTTTATGGAAGTATGTTCTCCCTTTCTAGAAAAATATCTTTATACAGCATATGAAGAAACTGTTCTTTATATTTTAGGTAGATATTTCCATCTCAAAAGTTTATATACTGGATGATTCCATTTATCTTGAAAATGGTCTTGAAATGACCCCATGATAAAGAGAAAGATTGGTGGTTTGGCAAGACTTAGGATTGGAGTAGGGCAAGAGGGTGCATGTGGCTATAAGAAGGAGCTTTATGGTGATGGCGTAGCTCTGATCTTGATGTCATGATAGTTAATGTGTATCTACACGTGACAAAATGGCATAGAGCTATACACACACTGACACATACATACAGACAAGCACAAATTCTTTTAAATCTGGTGACATTGGAATAAGCCCTGTGGATTAAACCAATGCCATTTTCCTCATTTTGATATTGTACTGTTGTTATGCAGGATATTGTCATTGGAAGAAATTGGGTAAAGGGTACTCAGGACCTCCTAGTACATTTTGGCAACTTTTCTTGTATCTATGTATGAATAGAAAAACTAAAGCAAATGAAGGAAATATTTTAAAATTTAAAAAAATTCTTAAGAGAATTTAATGTTAGGACCTAGAGTGATTTGAAAGAAGAGAGACTAAATCAGTAGAAGATGGCATTGTTCTTTTTCAAGATACCATACTGCTACCCACAGTGCCTTAATATGGGAAATGCCTGTTAGTTCAACTTCAAAATTTTGTTTAGGATGATTACCTATATACTTGAGCTTTGAAATATCTGCATATATTTTAGACAAAATTATCTCTTAAATTAAAATATATCAACAAAGAGCATTTTATGCATCCCCGAGAAAAATACGTAAACTATGCAATGTCGCATTCTTAATTCATTCATGTATTATAATTACATCTATGCTCTAAGGGAAAAAAAAGTCTAGAAAAAGGCTGTTAATTTCATAACTTTCTATGATAATTGAAAATAACAATAGTTTACAATATTCACCATTTTTATTATCATACTTTAGTCTCTCCAAAGTCCTATGGGTTGGACAAAATCAGAGTTTATTGTCGCCATTAAAAAAAAAATTAGTAACTTGAGGTTACTATGACATAGTATTAGAACTCACTTCTGATTTTTACACCTTTTTTCTGCTCATCTATTCTGGAGAAAGCAATGGCAACCCACTCCAGTACTCTTGCCTGGAGAATCCCACCGACGGAGGAGCCTGGTGGGCTACAGTCCATGAGGTTGCGAAGAGTCGGACACGACTGAGCAACTTCACTTTCACTTTTCACTTTCATGCATTGGAGAAGGAAATGGCAACCCACTCCAGTGTTCTTGCCTGGAGAATCCCAGGGACAGGGGAGCCTGGTGGGCTGCCGTCTATGGGGTCGCACAGGGTCGGACACGACTGACGCGACTTAGCAGCAGCATCAACAGCGTTCCTACTTCATTCAAGGTAATTACCTTTTGTTTCCCTTTGGTTTTTGAAGTTTAGCAAGGTCAGTCAGTGCGTAGTACCTAGACATCTTTCATGTATAGTGTGAGCAGCAGTATGAAACGTTTAACAAATTCTTGTCCAAAATCTACTGACAAACTAATTATGTGACTTTGAAGGATTTCAGTACTCTATGAGTTCAGTTTCCTCATATAAAGTGAACACAGGTGTACGCTTCAAGTTCTGTGCCATTCTAATACTTTGTCAAATATATGTCCCCTTTCTACTATTCTGAGTTATAATCCTCTTAAAAGTTTTGAAATGCTTCTCCAAGTGATCCTTTGCCACCATGCTGTACTTAATGCTATGCTAGGTAAGAAATTTTAATTTTAATTCTGTTTCATCACATCTTCTTAAGAAAAATGATATTTTGATGTCAAAAAGAAAATTAAAAAGATTTTACAGTAGTCTTGAAATGTTTTCTCTACTAACCCTTAAGAAAAGGGATGAATTCTTTGTGAAGACGCTGGCAGTTTTAAGTGCTAATTAGAATATATCTGGTGACCTTGGTATGACAAGACTTCATCCTTTTTCCTTTTATTCAACTTGAGTTTGTGAACATATGGTCAAGACTTCCATACTGACAGTTATTTCTCAGAACGTTTCATGTTTATGGTCCCTAAGTTTAAGGTGCAGTGTTTATTGCTTTTGTCATCTCATTTTAAAACAGACTCAGCAAATGATTTTATGATTTTATTACCTATGACTTTATGTTGTAAGCTATGTAAGACCTTGCTTACCTCTAGAAATATCTGTTTCCTTTTTGTTCATTATTTTGCAACTTTTAAAAATTGAAGTGTAGTTGATTTACAATGTTGTATTAGTTCCAGGTGTATGGCAAAGTGATTTAGATTGTTTTCGATTATACATTATTACAACATATTGAATATTAAGTACCTGTACTATAGAGTAGGTCCTTGTTGTTTGTTTATTTTATATATTGTAATGTGTATCTGTTAGTCCCAGACTCCTAACTTAATCCCCCCTTTTCCCTTTGTAATCAAAGGGGAAATCAATCCCTTTTTCTGTGTCTGTGAATCTATTTCTGTTTTGTATAAAAGTTATTTGTATATTTTTTTAGATTCCACATAAAATTAATATCATATGATATTTGTCTTTATCTAACTTAGCTTTTTGCATTTTTTTAAAAATCAAGGACCACATCTGATTTGTCTTTATACTTGCAGCACTAATCAAGATAACTGGGAACTTAGTAGACAAATAGTTGCAGAAGAAATATTTTAAATATGTTCCTGATATAAATAATATTTTTAAACATTTAATTTAAATCATTCTATAATTTCCCAAAGGTTTTATTTATAGGCAACTAAAAATATAGATCAATATATTGTTTATATTAATATATCAGTATATCAATATATTGCTCTTAATGAAATATATAAATATCACATATCTATTAACTCTGGTGGCTAAGTAAAAGTTCAGAAGAAGTACCATATGTTCTTTCAGCCTTTGAGAATAGCATGCATGATGGATGCAAAGGAAATTGTTTTGAGCTTCTTACTGTCAAGATTATAAGGAGTGTAGCCAAATCAATCAATAATCTTTTAGTTTTAAAATTGTTTGAGACATTTGGAGATGAAAAGGTTATTGGAGGATCTACTCATCTGCCAAGGCTGAGTAATACACAAATTGTTCCTATCCTTCTTGGGACTGATCCAGCACAAACAGAAGACCCTGAAGGCATAACTTCTAAATGAACACAATGAAATTCTGAACATAACATTTCTTCCAAGTACTTTTTAAGAGGTCATATCCTTTAGAATTACATCTCTTTGAGAATTCATAAGCATTAGCGAGCTCTTCTTGCAACGTTTTCATGAAGACTTAGATTTACTCATTAATTTGCTAAGGGGATAGCAAAGTGAAAGAATTCCTTATTTGTTATGAAAAGAATAACATTTATAGGAAGAGATAGCATTAATATTAGAAATAATTTTATGAGAGTTATGACCACATGAGCCATATTATTTATTTTGTTCATTCAGGTAGCCCAATCAAACAGTGAAAAAGTAAGATTATACAGCAGAGAGTTTCAATATATTTTACTTAGATAATTGCTATTTATATCAATTGTACTGGCATTGCCTAGGTTTACAGATCAACATTTAACTGCTATAAATATTTGTGTCTGAACTACGTTGTTTTAACATTTGAAATTTGACATCTATACAGAAGTGTTGAAGTATAGGACTTTACAATTGATGGCAGAAAAATGATACATAGGTAATGGGACTTTGTCAAGACTTCTCTGGAAAGGGACACAGATTGCGTAAAGCGATCGTAAACCAAAGTAATTTGGAGTTTAAGAGAGTAATCATTTCAGTCACATGATGGTATAAATTCACATTAGTCAGCTTAATGAAAGCAAGCTGTTATAAGAATTCAAAATTTCAATGGTTTTACATAATAAAGATATATTTTTGACTCACAGCATAATCCACCATAGTTCAGTGTCAGGGGTGGAAGCTTTATTCCATGTATTAATCAAAGGACCCAACCTTCTTCCATGTTGTGGCTCCCCTATTCTTTAAGCTTCTGAATCTTCCATTGTATTCAATTCTTCTCCATCCAGATTTAGATAAGGCAAGAAGAAGAACTCAGACAAGGTACTCTTGCTCTTAGGCATCTTGAGCTGGAATCATCACACATTATTTCCATCCTTATATTATTGAAAAAAAAACTAGAGATATGGCCCCACTTACCGAGAAAGAGATAGGGAAATGTGACCTGACAAATGTTCCCATGAAGAAGAAAACATAACATTGTCTCTGCCCAACATTGAAAAAAATGCAATAGAAGCATAATCTTAGCAATTCTAGGAATTAAAATGAAGAGTTGAGTTCCAGAATCCACCCTCTTAAATACCATCCTATTCTGGCTTTCCTTATGAAGAATAAATGAGTTGTTAGTGACTTAAAATGGATGCCATAAACAGATGACAGGAAGAGAACAGATGCTTTCAATTTAGCATCTAACTAATTTTCAACTTCTAAGAGATTTCTGGCCAAAGTAACTCCATGGACAGACCAGCTGATAAGGCCACTATCCTGCAACAACTTTCTTTCTGACTTGACCTGAAACTGTTCACTCACATTCAGTCTCCTTCAAGGTCACACTACTGGGACAGACCTGAGATAAATATGAAAATTAGTAGCACATGATATAGAGAAGAGGCTACCTACAAAAGGTGAAAGTACATGGTTTTTAGGATCAGCCTTCATTGATACAAGTCTTGTCTCAGTCACTTAGCAACCTATGAGACCTTGTCTGTTTACTTGATCTCTGTACACCTTGGTTCCATTGTCTATGAAATGTAGGATGTGTGTGTGTGTCTGTTTGTGTGTGTGTGTTAGGAGAATTAATGAGTTAATATCAGTTCAGTCAGTTCAGTCACTCAGTTGTGTCTGACTTTGAGACCCCATGAACCACAGCATGCCAGGCCTCCCTGTCCATCACCAACTCCTGGAGTTTACCCAAACTCATGTCCATTCAGTCGGTGATGCCATCCAACCATCTCATCCTTGGTCGTTCCCTTCCCCTCCTGCCCTCAATATTTCCCAGCATCAGGATCTTTTCAAATGAGTCAGCTCTTTGCATCAGGTGGCCAAAGTATTGGAGCTTCAGCTTCAACATCAGTCCTTCCAGTGAACACCCAGGACTGATCTCCTTGCAGTCCAAGGGACTCTCAAGAGTCTTCTCCAACACCACACTTTCTCCAACACTCAGCACACACAAAAGCATCAATTCTTCAGTGCTCAGCTTTCTTCACAGTCCAACTCTCATATCCATACATGACTACTGGAAAAACCATAGCCTTGACTAGGTGGACCTTTGTTGACAAAGTAATGTCTCTGCTTTTTAATATGCTATCTAGGTTGGTCATAACTTTCCTTCCAAGGAGTAAGCATCTTTTGATTTCATGGCTGCAATCACCATGTGCAGTGATTTTGGAGCCCAAAAAAATAGTCAGCCAGTTTCCCCATCTATTTGTCATGAAGTGATGGGACCAGATGCCATGATCTTAGTTTTCTGAATGTTGAGCTTTAAGCCGATTTTTTCACTCTCCACTTTCACTTTCATCAAGAGGCTTTTTAGATCTTCTTCAATTTCTGCCATAAGGTTGGTGTCATCTGCATGTCTGAGGTTATTGATATTTCTCCTGGCAATCTTGATTCCAGCTTGTGCTTCATGCAGCCCAGCGTTTCTCATGATGTACTCTGCATATACGTTAAATAAGCAGGGTGACAGTATACAGCCTTTGCATACTCCTTTTCCTATTTGGAACCAGTCTGTTGTTCCATGTCCAGTTCTAAAAATTAGGACAGATAATAGGCAAATTCTAAGTGCTGTGTAAGTGTTAAATTGAAGGAAGGGAAGAAGAAGAAGGAAGGCTAGAAGGGAGGGAGAGATGCTAAGTGTTCTGGGGATCTAAATGAAGGAGAAAGTTTTAAGATCCACAGTTTTGAAATGTTTTCTGGTTTAAATGAAAATCATTATCTTGATAGTGGAGTATGTCCTCCTTAAATTTCATAGTGGTAGTATTTGCCAAAAGATACATTTTATTGGATATTTTCCCCTATATTATTCTCTGTTCTTTTATTTTTCACTGGGTAAATAATAAAATAATAGTTTTCTGAAAATACTTTTACGTGTTAGATGACATTTTTAAAGTCAATCAATATTACATATAAAATATTTTTCTCAATAATTTATAAAAAGTAGATACAACAAAAGATGCACCCTTAGTCCTTTTTTTTTTGAATTGAAAGTAGCTGTTTCTATTACATATAGTCCTAAAAATTATTACTTTAAAAATGAGTGACCTAATTGTAATATTTTATATATACTTTTTGAAAACACCTTTAATTTGAAAAAGTGATGAAATAAAAGTTGGGATAAGACTATATTCAGTTTTTTTTTTGACATTTGTTTGATGAAGAGCTTGTGTGGAACATTAGCTAAGGTACATTTAGAAGATTATTATACGAAGAAGTTTCCTGTACCATTTTAGTTAAGGATTCATTTTTATGACCCAGTTCTAAAGTGTCGTGCATAGAAACATATCCAGTGTAAGTGCTGACACAGACTTAATTACATCAGTACTTGCTATAATTTTAATCTGAAGAGTTAGACTGTGTTGTTCTGATAGCACTTACTTGAAGCACAGACAGTGTCTGCCTGGAGCAGCTCTCTACCACACTTCTAATGGAAACCATGGTTTACAAAGTTTGTGAATGCAAACCTATCTTTAGTCTAAATACATCAAATCAATTCCTTTAAACAAAATTTCTTAACAGCACTGTCAACATGTTGGGCCAAATATTCTTTGTCAAAGGATTTGGCTTGTTTGTTAGCAATAGCATCCCCCTCTGTGACAAACAACAAGTGTTTCTAGATATCACCGAATATCCCCTCAGGGGTCATAAATTACCCCAGGTTAGAAAACATTGCCTAAATATCTTGAAACAACAGTAAAATCCCATACTTTTTCATATACTAATTTTTTCAAAATGTAGGAAATGTCCTTTTTTGTCAAATATTTTTTTTTCAATAAAGAAAGATATTGTTTCAATGAAATAGACATTTGTTTTTTGAAGAAACAACATCACAAAAATCTGCCAGCACTCACAGATGACTGTCTCTTTGGCAGGAGAAGAGTTCAGTTTTGCTGATTTTTATTAGTTGTTGGTAGCAAATTGACAGATGCTAAATATGAACCCTCTAGTATAATAAATCTTTGAAATTAACTTCTAAGCCTCAGTTGTCAATTTCTATTCTATTGTGTTATTTTAGGAGCAGATGCTTCTGACAAATTTTCAGTGTTGTCCTAACAGGAAAAAAAAAATGTTGATAGCTTTATCCCTTGTGTTTTTCTCTCTGTTCACATCTGAAGTCACATTTCAGGAAATACTTCTTTCTAAATATCTTCTAGAAATTGGTTGAAACATAAGTCACATCACCTTGCTGGTGATCTGAATTCTTGAGGCCTACATTTAATAGAATTAGACTGAGTATCGGTCCCTCTATACTATGTATACATTGCTAAACTCATATTTTAATGTCCCTTGCCATAACACCCTTATAATTAGATCATCTGTATGCTTTGTCTAACGACTCTTTCACGGATTCTAATTTACAGATTTATTTTACTAAATTTTAATCCAAAGTGAATTATGTGATATCAGTATTCCTGGGCTCTACTCCCAAAACCAATCTACTACCAATAACTATGAAATATGGAATATTATACTTCTTACTTAGAAGAGCTTTCTTTTTATATCTACTGATTCCATATGATAAAGATAGGTTTTTATGACATGTCTCTGTGATAATATTCATGGTTGTGACTTTCCACAATGGAGGATGGTAACACTCCACTAGAAAATGGCCTGATTAAACTTTGAGAGGACAGGAGCCACTCGAAAGAGGAGGAAATCCAAGAGCAGTGTATACCAGTGTAAGGGCAAATTCCCCTGGATGAACTGGGATTTATAGCTCCAAAGAATTAGAAGTACAGCTTAATAATCCCAGCTCACAAAGAGCAATGGGTTATGAAAGAGAGAGAAACAGACAAATTCAAAGAGAAATACAAGAAGGCAAGTGGAACCCCACAATGTGGAAGCATTCCACAAAATGTGGAAGCCAGTTGCCTTTACTGATACTTAGAGACACTAATCTAGGATTTTAAACTTCATTCTTTGCCACTCAATGATATCTTTTTTGAATCTAGAAGATCAAGGAAAAAGTCTTATAAAATAAAGCTTAGCTCATAGAAACATGAAAGATTGAGCAAGATGGAAAAAAAGAGGAGCTAACATTTGTTGAGAGGCTTCCATGTTTTAGGTCCTGTGCCAAACTATAAGAGTGGCTTTTTTCTTATCAAAGAATAGCTGTGTGCTTTTAAAAAATCTTTAAAAAGGGGATGGGGAGGGGTGAATTTTAGGAAATAGTAATCCATGGAGAATATTTCAAAGTAATTGGGAATGAGAAAGCATTTTGTTGTTGTTGTTATTTTTCCTTTCCCTTGCAGCTCTCAAAAAAGGTATGAAAACCTTGCTTTTTTTTATTTTTTAAAACTTTAAATTTAGAACTTAATGCAGTCCTAAGGATTATGCTTTGAAGAACTTTTGATACTATCTTTAACTGAGGTTACCAAGTTATACCTACCCTCCCTTGTGGCTCAACTGGTAAAGAATCCCCTTGCAATGCGGGAGACCTAGGTTCAATCCCTGGATTGGGAAGATCACCTGGAGAAGGGAACAGCTACTGACTCCAGTACTCCAGCCTGGAGAATTACATGAACTGTGTAGTCTCCATTCAGTTCAGTTCAGTCGCTCAGTCATGTCCAACTCTTTGTGACCCTCACGGACTGCAGCACACCAGGCTTCCCTGTCCATCACCAACTCCTGGAGCATACTCAAACTCTTATGAATCATGTTGGTGATACCATCCAACCATCTAATCCCCTGTTGTCCCCTTTTCCTCCCACCTTCAATCTTTCCCACCATCAGGGTCTTTTCCAATGTGTCGGTTCTTCACATCAGGTGGCCAGATATTGGAGTTTCAGCTTCAACATCAGTCCTTCCAATAAATATTCAGGAGTGATTCCTTTAGGATTGACTGGTTTGATCTTGCAGTCCAAGGGTCTCTCAAGAGTCTTCTCCAGCACCACAGTTCAAAAGCATCAAATCATTGGCACTCAGTGTTCTTTATAAAAGTCCAACTCTCACATCCATACATGACTACTGGAAGAACCATAGCTTTCACTAGACAGACCTTTGTTGGTAAAGTAATGTCTCGGCTTTTTAATAGGCTGTCTAGGTTGGCCATAGCTTTTCTTTCAAGGAGCAAGCGTCTTTTAATTTCATGGCTGCACTCACCATCTGAAGTGATTTTGGAGCCCAAAAAAGTAAAGTCTCTCACTGTTTCCATTGTTTCCCCATCTATTTGCCATGAAGTGATGGGACCAGATGCCATGATATAGTTTTCTGAATGTTTAGCTTTAAGCCAACTTCTTCACTCTCCTCTTTCACTTTCATCAAGAGGCTCTTTAGTTCTTCTTCACTTTCTGCCATAAGTGTGGTGTCATCTGCATATCTGAGGTTATTGATATATCTCCTGGCAATCTTGATTCCACATGATGTACCCTGCATATAAGTTAAATAAGCAGGGTGAAAATGTATAGCCTTGACGTACTCCTTTCCTGATTTGGAACCAGTCTGTAGTTCCATGTCCGGTTCTAACTGTTGTTTCTTGACCAGCATACAGATTTCTCAGGTGGCAGGTCAGGTGGTCTGGTATTCCCATCTCTTTCAGAATTTCCACAGTTGTTGTGATCTACTCAGTCAAAAGCTTTGGCATAGTTAATGAAGCAAAAGTAAATGTTTTTCTGGAACTCTCTTGCTTTTTTGATGATCCAGTGGATGTTGGCAATTTGATCTCTGGTTCCTCTGCCTTTTCTAAATCCAGCTTGAACATCTGGAAGTTCACAGTTCACATACTGTTGAAGTCTAGCTTGGAGAATTTTGAGCATTATTTTGCTAGCATGTGAAATGAGTGCAATTGTATAATAGTCTGAACATTCTTTGGGTTTGCCTTTCTTTGGGATTGGAATGAGCACTGACCTTCTCCAGTCCTATGGCCACTGTTGAATTTCCCATATTTTCTGGCATATTGAGTGCAGCAAATTCACAGCATCATCTTTTAAGATTTTAAATAGCTCAACTGGAATTCCGTCATCTGCACTAGCATTGCTCATAGTGATGCTTCCTACGGCCCACTTGACTTCATATTCCAGGATGTCTGGCTCTAGGTGAGTGATCACACCATCATGGTTATGTATGTCATGAAGATCTTTTTTGTACAGTTCTTCTGTGTATTCTTGCCATCTCATCTTAGTATCTTCTGCTTCTGTTCAGTCCATACCATTTCTGTCCTTTATTGTGCCCATCTATGCATGAAGTGTTCCCTTGGTATCACTAATTTTCTTGGTATCACTAATCTCTAGTCTTTCCCATTCTACTGGTTTCCTCTGTTTCTTTGCATTGATCACTGAGGAAGGCTTTCTTGTCTCTCCATGCTATTCTTTGGAACTCTGCATTCATATGGATATATCTTTCCTTTTCTCCTTTGCCTTTAGCTTCTCTTCTTTTTACAGCTATTTATAAGGCCTCCTCAGGCAACCATTTTGCCTTTTTGCATTTATTTTTCTTGGGGATGGTCTTGATCACTGCCTCATGTACAATTTCATGAACCTCCATCCATAGTTCTTCATGACTCTGTCTATCAGACCTAATCCCTTGAATCTATTTGTCTCTTCCACTGTATAATCATAAGGGATTTGATTTATGTGATACCTGAATGGTCTAGTGGTTTTCCCCACTTTCTTCAATTTAAGTCTGAATTTGGCAATAAGGAGTTCATGATCTGAGCCACAGTCAGCTCCCCATCTTGTTTTTGCTGACTGCATAGAGCTTCTCCATCTTTGGCTGCAAAGAATCAATCTGATTTCAGTTTTGACCATTTGGTGATGTCCATGTTTAGAGTCTTCTCTTATGTTGTTGGAAGAGGCTGTTTGCTATTATCAGTGCATTCTCTTGGCAAAACTTTATTAGCGTTTGACTGGCTTCATTTTTTACTCCAATGCCAAACTTGCCTGTTACTCCAGGTAGCTCTTGACTTCCTACTTTTGCATTCCAGTATCAACTATAGGGAAACAAAGAGTAGGACATGACTAAGCGACTTTCACTTTCACCTGACCTTTCCTGTAGTTGAAAGTTCTCACTAGAGTTTATTTTCTCATTTTCCAACATAATCTAATGAAGTCATCAAGTTCATGGGGTGGTTGTTACTAGTGCTAAGAGTTGAGGACAATAAGGAAGCAGATATGTTGATGAAATTACTGAGCACTTTTTCCTATTTATTGTTCTTCATATAAGCAAAGGTGTGAAACTTATCAGCAGAGTAATGTCAGGAATAGAGTATTTATGTTTCCATGTGAAAAGATAAAGTTTATGCCTCAGTTATGAATGGTTACTATTTCTCTTGTCTAGCTTTCTGCTACTGGAAAGGCAAAGCACTGGCTTACTTTACCAGTGAGGTAAATGAGACCCAGAGAAGGTGACTATTTGCCTGTGCAATGAGACCAATATGAAGCTGAATGAGGAAGCAACTATATCTATTCCCTCTTAAGAAATCCATGTTCTGTTTAAAAGAGCTGTTTTGCTATCCATGCTTCTGAACCAATTAAAAGGCTGTATTCATATATTTGCAAGAGTTTAGTGTGTACCTATTGTATTCCAGGCAAGGAGTGACAAAACAATAAATAAGACTTTTTTTTTTTTGCCTCAGAGAAACTGAAAGTCTAGTGTTTCAACATTCAGTTTGTCAATCAATTGTAATAAGCATTAAAAAAAGCTCCATATTTTCTCTTTCTTTCCTATAATAGAGTCTCATGCATTTTTTTCATATACATCTAGAAAAGAAATTTAAGTTATTCAGCTGTTTCAGTACTTTAGTGCTCTCATCATTGTTAAAGGAGAATGCTTTTTGAAAGTAAATTATTTTAATTATATATACTAAATACTTCTTAAAGAAAAATTGGAAAATATACAAGAATGAAGCCCCTAATGAGTTTGCACACAAACACAAATATTATAAATAGTGTTACTTTGAACATCTGTGAGAAGAAAACATTATTTTTCTTTAAGATAATTACTCTTGGACATATTCTTCCACATTATTATACAGTGACTGGATCAATGGTTATTAGTATTTACAAGATGTTTAAAAGGGATATACACATTTGCAGGAACTCCAGCAAGATATGGGGATCTGGCTCAAAGGCTCTCACCAAAATATGGCTATTATCATTAAAAATAAAAATTGAACTTTGATAATAATTGCTTGAAAATGAAAATAATTTTAAAGAAAGCTGTATGTTACTCATAAATATGGGATACAATGCTTAATTTTAGAATAATGGTGTCAAAAGGCTAAATGATCATTTGGAGGCAGTGTAAGAAAGGAGGAGGGGAGTAAGAGGTGGCTTAGGTCTCTGAGGATGTCTACCTGTAGGTTTATCGCCCCTAAGCAGCAGCTACTTTTTATTTTTTATTCTCTATCATTTTCTTCCTCAAGAACTCTTATGAAAACTGTAAAGAGTGTGCCAATATGCAGTATGTAAAAGGGGCAGCCATTTAAACGTGTGATTTGTTGATAATTAAGGGACTGCTATTGCTGGGGTCATAGATGTGGTAGTGTGTTATGATGAGGTACTCTGCAATGAACTGGACTGAATTCACAAAAGCTCCTGTTCTCCGGATTGATACCTTTGTAAATGTTACCATAGAATCAATATCAGAAAATATCAGCTCACCCGAGAGGAGGGAAGGGGGAGAAGTGATTTCACAAGTTCAGTGAGTCTAATTTGTTTGTTTGCATATAATATTCATAAAATCATCCCCCATTTGTGATGGAAAGCTCACCTCAGGGCATAAGGACAAAAGGAAAACAGGTAATTAAAATTAATGAAACAAAAGCAGTGATTATGTATACAGTTGATCAACAAATCACTTCAGGTGGTCCCAGAATTTATTTATCTTCTCTCTCTGTGGCTAATATGCTAATGTGACTAGAGGTTAGGAATGTTTACTTACTCACATCTACTGTCTTCTCCCTGGGAGATGTGTTGAATTAGAGAGTAGTTCCATCTTTTTGTGAAGAGAGCAGCTTGATATTACTGATTTCATGAGATATTTCCTATTAATTCCTAAAGCTGCTGTTCTCCAGTTGTCATCCTGAATGACTTTTCTGGCCAATGACTTTTCTGGAGCAATGAGGTTGGTTCCTTTGAACTGAGAAACCTGGGAATACAGTCTTTGGTATTTTCTTTGTTTTCATTATGAATATAAAATGTTCTCAAATATTCTTCCTTATTTCTCATTACAAAGAGCACATTCTCTGAAATGAAGACAGGGGGAGATTTGTCTATGTCTTCTTCCTTGGGTCTTCCATAATCCCGAGAACTACTTCCTGATCCCAAGTACTGCTTTTACCTCTGTCTTCTGCAGCTACAAGCTGACATACTTCTTAAAACTATTTTCATGGAAAACCTCCAATGTAAAGCATGGCTAAATCTTGCAATAATACTTTGTGGCATATATTTTATAGCAGGGATATGTCAGATGTTTTAACAGATGACTTTTTCTTTCTTTTTGTTCTACTTCTAGCCAATGAACCAGTCAAAGGGTTTCCCATTGCAGTGGTCCATTTATAATCCAAATTCCACAGCAAACTTCAGATGCAACCCTCTAGATCCCTGTTTGGTATTATGATTTCCTAGAAGAGAGTAGAAAGTTCTTTTCAACCTTGTGTGACTTTTGTTTTTGTGGACAACAGGTCTCAAAATATATGCAGCATTGTAGAACAAAAGTAGCATGAAATAATTGGCAAGAATTTACTTTTAATGAAGATGACATTTATCATGGACTGTCCTCCCTACAGCCTGTGAGACATCAAGGAAAAATTCTAAGCCTCCCCAAATTAAAGTTATCCTAGGCATAACATCAGATAGTCCAGATTGAGCAGGCTGTGCTGAAGAGATTTTTTTTCATTCAGAGCCATCCAGCCAATCTGTTCCTGGCATCATCAAAGATACTCAGGATAGCTGGCCAAGTTGTTCTTAGAATTGAAGCTCATCTAGTTTATGTTAGAATGTAACTTCGCTCTCTTAATTTTTCTCAGAACTTTAAACTCAAAATGTTCCTTCTACTCCACTCATCTGAAATACATTAAGGAAAAGAGATTGTTTAAAGGGACTATATGTATCTTCTAGCCAACTCCCCAATTTTGCATATGTAAAAGCTGTGGCTTGGAGAGATTATGAGACTTTTCTAAAATTCAGGGTAGGCTCAGAACTCAAATCAATGAAGACCTTCTCTCTTGAGATTGTACTCTCTTTCTCTGCTCTATGCTGCCTCATTTCCTTCTTTTCTTATTTCTAACAGGAATTTATTTAGTGTGAGAGTGTGTGTGTGTGTGTGAGAGAGAGAGAGAGAGAAAGAGAGAGAGAGAGGAGAGAAAGAGAGAGAAGGGGACAAGCAGAGGTAGAGAGAGAGATTCTTAACGATGTTTAAGGTCCTTATATTGCTAGGCCATTATATGCCATTGTTACAGGATATTTCTGTGACATAATTACATGTGTTTGGTGATGTTTTGGTCTAGATAGGGATTTTCGACAGGCTTCCCATCAAAAGCCACTTCTTCACCAGTGGCTCAGTGATAAATAATCCACCTGCAATGCAGGAGTTGCAGGAGATGCAGATTTGATCCCTGGGTCAGGAAAATCCCCTGGAGAAGGGCATCGCAACCCACTCAAGTATCCTTGCCTGGAGTATCCCATGGACAGAGGACCCCAGTGGGCTATAGTCCATGGGGTTGCAAAGAGTTGGGCACTACTGAAGCCATTTAGCCCACACACATGCAGGAATTTTTGATGGAGATGGTTTTGCCCTCAGGGTATATTATGCAAGGTCTGGAAATGTTTTTGCTTGTCATAACTGGGTTGGGGGATGCTCTTGGCATATCAAACATAGAGGCCAGGCATGATGCTTAACAACCTAAAATTCATAGGATAGCCCAACATCAGAGAATTATGTGGATCAAAATGCCGATAATGAAGAGGCTGAGAAACTCTGATACAAAATATTGAGCTGTTGGAAATCTTTCTAATTTGCCTAAAAGGTGGTGTGCTTGTGAATTTTTGAGTCTTCTTGACCACGGAAGCATTCGGTCTGTAAATTTGATCCAGAGCCAAAACATATGTGTCACCACAAGGAGACATTTCACATTTTTTGTTTGTTTGTTTTAACAGGTTGTGAGGTGGAGGAAGAAAATATTTTTATCTTTTATTCATGGCCTAAGGAGATCAGTGATTGTCTTTAATTCTGGCTGCCATAACAAAATATCATAGACTAGGTGACTTAAAAAACTATTTTCTCACAGTCCAAGATCAAGGTGATTGCTGGTGAGAGCTCTTTTCCTGACTTATAAGTGACTGCCTTCCTACCCATTCCTCTCATGGCAGGGAGAGAGACAGAGATGAAAGACAGAGAGACTGGGAGAGACAGAATGGGCACATGTGAATGTGCAACCTCTTTGGTCTCTTCTTATAAGGACATTACCTGATGCTGGGAAAAATTGAGGGCATGAGGAGAAGGGAGGGACAGAGGATGAGATGACTGGATGATATCATCGACTCAATGGAAATGTTTGAGCAAACTCCAGGAGATAGTGAAGGATAGGGAAGCCTGGTGTGCTGCAGTCCATGCGGGTCGCAAAGAGTTGGACACAACTGAGCAACTGAACAACAAAATCCCATCATGAAGACCCTGATCTTGAGTGGCCTTGGCCTCCAGCAGCTTGAAGCAGAGTTTCAGTTCCTGGCCAGAGACTGAAGTCAGGCTGTGATGCTGAGAACGCTAAATCCTGGCCACTAAACCACAAGGATCAGTGACCAATGACACGACCCTGGCCTGTTGGCTTTGTAGAAATGAATTTCCACATAGACACAGAAAGTAGTGAAGTTAGTGTTTATTAGGAGGAAAAAGAGTATGTGTGGATAGACACACAGGCAAGCTCAGAGAGTCACGCCCTCGTGGTAGTTTGAATCTTTTATATGGGGTGTTTCTTCTGGATATCCTCTGGCCAATCATCTTGCTCTCCCTGGTTCTGAGTCCATATGTGGTTTATCTCAAGGTCCTCCCATGTGCACACATGCATCTCTCAGCCAAGATGGATTCTAGCAAGGAGACTTACGGGTAGGTTGACATCACCTATTATGGGGTGGCACCCTCTCCCTTTTTGATTCCCAAGGAGTCTTTCTGTGCATATGTCATAGAGACGACCTCCTTGACCTTGAGAAATGAGAAATATGTGATCTCTTTATCTCTTATCTGGGCAGGGCCCAGTTCCTCTCTGCCCCTGCCATTACCATGGTCTTAAAGTGTCCACTGGAGGCAATGTTCAGCTATTTACCCTGTTCCTTTTGTTATTTATATCTGGAAGTGTAAACAAGAGGCTGGTTGTAAATGTCTAACTTGGAACTCATCTATCTTCTGCCTAAGCCCCACCCACATGGCTTCATCTAAACCCAACTATCCCTGCAAAAAGTCCCATCTCCAAATACCATCACATCAGAAGTTAGGGCTTCAGTATATGAATTTGGGAGGAGAGCGAGTCAGTCCGTAGTATTCATATAAGTAATGATGCTGAAAGTTACAGCTTTCCCCTTCCTGTTTGCTCTGAGGAAAGACTTAGTTCTAAGCACCTAGGACAGTACTTAGTGGACCAGGGAGTCATGAAATGCTTATTGACTGCCTCCCTGACTAAGAGTGTTCATGAACAGCTTCTTCCCCAAAAGACAAAAGTATGACCTCCCTCCAGGAGGAAAAAAAAATTGTGCAGAATTGTCTGAAGCCTATAATTTGAAAATAAAATCAGAGGTAAAGTGAAGAGAAGCTGAGAAAGGGCACCTTGTCAATGGAAAGATTTGTGTGTTTACTGACTTCAGTTTTTTTGTTTTTTTTCCCCTCTCTTTCACCTCAGTGCTGTGTAAATTCTGAGTTGAGTGCTAAATGGTCTTATTTTCAAATATATAAAATTAAGTCATTTTTCTTTGTTATAAATGAAGATGTATATATGCTTATATATGTATTTTTGGCATGAGTGGGTAGCCACATATATTCTTTCATGACAGAATGAAGCTAATTTTAATGACAGAAACAAGCTAATAGTGGCAAAGTCCTAATGCTTGGAGATTTGCATAATGCAGCCTTCTATGGCCATGAATTTTATCAAAAGCATAGAGGAGCATTTCCATGGGGTGATGGTTTCCTGCTGTTAAACAGATTCCACCTGTTATTTGCAAAGCCAGGAGCACTAGAGGTATACTGACTGTCCCTTACTGTGGTGTGTAATTAGGACTAGCCTGAATTATCTAAGCCGTGGGGAAAACAGCAATTTAAAAACAAGATGAAAATATGTACTTTTCCATGGAAGTGGCTGAAAAATGGAGAAGCACAAGAATATTTTTAAAAGTAACCTGTTGATAGGAATTCCCTGCCAGTTCAGTGGTTAGGACTCAGTGCTTTCACTGCCAAGGACCCGGGGTTCAATCCCTGGTCTGGGAATTAAGTTTCAGTAAGCCTCGCCAAGTGGCCAGAAAAAAAAAAAAGTAACCTGTTTCTGCAATGCCCTATCCAGCTGCAAATAATCATTAACAGACTTGAGAGACAAAGGGAATATGAAGTGTCACAGACAAAGGAAAACTGGATCCTCTTCACACGAATATAATCTGTTAATACCAGAATTGATAGTTCTAGAATGCATCTCTGTAGTGATGACCCTATGGTCTGTGCATTTTTAGTGGTTGTTGCCTACACTTTCTCTAGAATTACTGAGTCCAGGGGCACTGCGCTTTGAGTTGGGATCCCAGTGTCTTGTTTCAGGAGGGTTCTGTGTCAGGATGGCTGTTGGACAGCCTTGCTGTGGATTTTGGGTTTTGGCTGTTGCGAAGCAGTGTAGTTGAAAGAACACTGAAGCAGGAGGCCCGAGATGTTAGCCCTGGGGTCTATTATTCGGTGTTATTGTGTAGCTCAGCGACTCATTGATTTTTGAGCTTCAATTTCGTGAAGTATAGTCTAATGATAATAATCCACAGCTTGCCTCCGTCACAGGCTTGTTGAGAAGTCCATGTTGGGTTTGCATGTGTGCTCAGTTGCTAAGTCATGCCTGACTCTTTTGGACCCCCTGGACTGTAGCTTGCCACGCTCCTCTATCTGTGGGGTTCTCCAGGCAAGAATACTGCAGTGGGTTGCCATTTCCTTCTCCAGGGGATCTTCCTGACCCTGGGATTGAACCCATGTCTTCTGAATTGGCAGGAGGGTTCTTTACGACCAAGCCACCAGGGAAGCCCACATGTTGGATAGTTTATATGAAAGAACAAGTGAACAATAGCATGTTCTATCTGAGCTAATTATAGCATTATTGGGCTTCCCTAGTGGCTCAGCTGGTAATGAAACCACCTGCAATGCAGGAGATAACAGTTCCATTCCTGAGGAAGATCCACTGGAGAAGGGATAGGCTCCCCACCCTGGTATTATTGGGCTTCGCTGGTGGCTCAGCTGGTAAAGAATCTGCCTGCAATGCGGAAGATCCCTGGGTTGGGAAGATGCCCTGGAGAAGGGAAAGGCAACCCACTCTAGTACTCTGGCCTGGAGAATTCCATGGACTGTATACAGTCCTTGGGGGTCACAAAGAGTCAGACACGACTGAGCAACTTTTACTCACTCACTCATAGCATTATTATTTTAATGGTTATTATTGTGATTTTTTTTAATGATTATTGTTTTAATGACTACTAGATTAGTTCTGTTGTTTTTCTGGATTTTTTCAGTATTTGGCCATTTTCTCTTCAGAATTAGACTGGATAATAACAACGGCAAATATTTGTCATGTGCTTAAAAGTTCCAGAGGTTCTTTTTTTTTTTTCCTAAGAGTTTGGCATATATTAACTTATTTAACCATCCCAATAATACTATAAAGGAGGTATATTATGCTTATACATTTTGTAGAGATGTCAAGGTGATAATGAGTGAAACAAGCTAATAAGTCATAGAGTTAGGATTTAAAGCCAAAACTTTTCCTAAGTACTGTGCTCTGTGGTGACAATTTGATATGAATGTCGTATATATACTGGCTGGTTGAATCAGAATTTAAAATACAGCATGCCACCCACATCCTTATTTGATTTTTAATAGCAATTCTAAAATTATCTCTGTAGTAGTAAGAATAATAATAATAATAAACATGTTGAATGAGATGTCAGTGCTTTACATGGATCTTTTATCCTTTACAATAGGTCTTTTGTAAGTACTCATTACTGTTGTTCTCATTTCAAATTGAGGAAGCAGGTTCAAAGAGGTAAAGTAACTAGACCACACTCACATGGTAGTTAATGGTTGAACTGGCTCTGATAGAGACTATCTGGTCCTAGAATCTTTATTCCTAACCACTACATTATGTTGCTTCCTTTTTAAAATTATTTTTTTTAAACCTCACCACAGTCCTTTTACTTGTATAATACTAGACAGGTTTTCTGAGGCAATGAAGTCATATTCTAATCACAACGGCCAATTTAGGGCAAAGCTGTACCTTATGTATGCATTGTTGATGTAAATCAATTGTGGTTTTTGTTTATTTTCATGGGTAAGAGGATTGATATATTCTTTTAGGGAGGACTTGAGGTAGTATCCATCATCTGGAGAAAGACAGTCAGTGCATATGCACGTTAATCTGACAGATGGTCAGAGTTCAGAGCCCAGATCTTACTTCTGCATTACCCATGATAAATAAACCATATTGGAAGGTTTGAGTGTGCAGAGGGAACACAGAGAATTGATTTAGGACAACTTGCTAGATGACCTTATTTTACATTAATTTAATATATTGACCAAATTTTAAAAGTCATGCCCTTCATAAAATGGCCTAAGGATGTGTATATGAAAATTAAAATTTTAATGCAACACATAAAACAAAGCAGCAGCAGTATAAAACACACAGCAGGGAAGTCTTTAGGGATATGCTAACATAAAAATGGACTCGTTATGCATGTAGGTACGCACTACCTCCTAATGACTTTCAAATAATTTGCATGCCAAATGATTTTCATGAAAATACTCATTATGTCATTGATTTAGGATTTGAAACTGAGTTTTTTTGGGTTGAAGGTCATTGCCTTATTCTAAGACCCATTTTGGTTACTGTATTCAACCTGCAACAGCCATGTAGGAAGGTTAAATAAAATTATATCCTTGTTACTCTGCTGATTGACTGAAAATCTAGACTTTCCTCATTCTAGCTGTGCATTACCATGGAAAAGGCCTAGTATATTTTGAACTAAAATCTGTGACAGTCAACTGGAATGAAATCTTTCCAATATCAGACTTGGTAAAAGTTTCTTATTGACCTGCCTATTATTTTTATTGTATTTATTTGTTTACATTCCATCTTGTCTGAAATAGGTTTCAGATATTCTCTGAATTGTTGCTGCTGAATTCTGAAGTCAGAATCAATATTCTTAGATAGTGATGATCCATGGTAGCATAAGTATATTCCCAAGTGTCTGTGTCTTGATTGGTTCTCTCATGGACGAGGAAATAAAATTTTACTGACAATGAACTAACTGTAGGGTAATGGGAATTTGTAGATTGTTATGTGTTTGTTTATGCAAACCCTGTCTGGGAAGAAGATAATTTCTTTAGAATTGAAGGCTAAAATGAATGAGTTATGGGAAAATTGGGTTTTCCGAAAGCCAGGTGTCAACAGACAACCTAGTCCAGGATCGACAATTTTAGTGGCTATGTTTCTACTTTAGCTTTGTTTTCTTGTTTGTTTGTATGTCTATGTTTTTATTTTTGGAGGTGGATTAGGCCAGATAGGGCAAAGGGGTAAATATCTTTGTTCTAGAACCTGGTTCCTCTCCATCTTTCCCACACTGACTTTAGGACTTTTCCCAGTCCCAGATTCCAAGAATATCAGATTGGGGAGTCCTTCAAGAATCTATTTGTTTCTTTGTTGAGCACACTCATTTGTTTAAATGTAACTTCCTTTGTTTTTGCTTTTCTTTTCTACTTAAGATCAGTACCAAAAATAGAAAAATGAGAGTCCAAATATATTTGAATATTTTAAAATTAGGGAATTATAATAACCCAATAGCACCAAATATATTACTAATAATTATTCTGAAGTTTAGAATATTTTGTAAGGCACTATTGCCTTGTCTATAATAAGTTGAAGAAAAAAATCTTTCAAGCCTCTGATATTGAGAAAGAAATACTAAGTTTGTTTCTGGTAGTTGCATAGCCATTTGTATGAGTGGACTGAGCAGAGAAAGCCATGTCTCCTCATCTGCTTTTAATAACTTTTTCTAGACTCCTCTTCAGAACAATCCTGTATATAATTTTTTATGGAATATAATTGCTTTATAGTGTTGTATTAATTTCTGATGTATAGCATCATGAATCAGCCATATGCACATATATCTGCTCCCTTTAAGGTTTTATTCTCAGACAAGCAAAATGGATTTTCAGATGGTCAGTGCCTAGAAAGGTAAATCTAGAGTCAGAAGGAGATACCACTTTTTTATTTCCTATCCCTCAGGTGAGTGTGTCAGAAACCCTATGAAGATAACCTACCAAGATAAGCAGTAAACCAAAGAATGAGGATGATACGACTGTTCCTTTGACCATGCTTCCAATATTGAATCATCCCTCAAACTTATTGAATTTATTCTTCCTGCTGTCTAGCTAGACTTGATTTTGGATTCCCTGTCCTTTTTTGCCTTATCTTGGAAAATTATCTCTTTCCTCCCAGTCTGTTTTTCAGAATCACCCTAAACACCTAATGAATGCTATAAAAGTGATCCAGTTGAGTGATAACTCTCCCTGACATGATCAAAATCCTTTATTGATCACCATATTTCCATATATTTATAATACCTGTCATTTTTTTTCAAACTTTTGGTTGTATCCCATTAAACATGTTTTTCAGGGACTGAAGGTGGGAGGAGAAGGAGACGACAGAGGATGAGATGGTTGGATGGCATCACCAACTCAATGGACATGAGTTTGAGTAGTTTCGCGAGTTGGTGGTGGAGAGGGAAGCCTGGTGTACTGCAGTCCATGGGGTCTCAGAGTCAGACATGAACTGAACTGAACTAGTTCCCTAAACAAATAAACAAGTGAAGTAGACTAAAATAAAGTAGAATAGAAAATGTGGGTACATAGTAAAGTTAGTTATTTTGTCTTAAAACTTTTCATCCACTTTTAAAATCATTCAGATACATGTTTAGTATAAATATGTATTATATATATCTATATATATAAATGTAGAGTGTATATGTATGGTGGTGGTTTAGTCACTCAGTCATATCCAACTCTTGCGACCCCATAGACTGTAGCCTGCCAGGCTCCTCCATCCATGGGATTCTCCAGGCAAGAATTCTGGAATGTGTTGCCATTTCTTTCTCCAGTATATATGTACAAACATATGCATATAAATATACTAGATTGTTGTGTAAAATGTATTTCTTTCTATGGGTCATGTTAAAAACACTTGAGCTTCTTTATTGTAGGATAAAGTCCAAGTACTCAGTCTACAACTACCATGATGCCCTTCTTCTTTAACTCTCCATACTATCTCCCTAGTTTGGATCTTATGTCTCAGCCATATCTAACTGCTCAACACACAATATGAATGTGTTTTTTTAACCTCTTTGATTTTACTTGCACTGCCCCATTTGCTATAAATTTCATTCTCCTTTCATTTACTTCATCCATGTAATTTCTATTTAATATTTTTTTCTTAGCTCAGATACCAACACCCTCCAGAAATTTCCCTGAAATTCCCATTTCCCAGTGAAGCAATGGGTCCCTTTCTTGACTTCATGAGCTCATTTTCACAGCAACTAAAATACGGTACAGTGATTAAGAGTGGGCTCATGGAACCAGATTGCCTGGGTTCTTGAATCCTGACTCTTACTGCTGTCTGTGTAACTTTCAGCAAGTTGCTTACATTCTCTGTGTGTCTCAGTTTCATAATTTGTAAAATTAGGATAATAATAGCAACAGCCCCACAGAGTGGTTAATTAAGTGAGATAATGTATGATAGGTGCACAGCGTAGAGAACTTGATCAACAAATATGAACTAGTATTATATTATAATGGTATGTTTTCTTCTGCCTCTGATGAACATTCTCCATGGGAAAATTATTTTTCTGTTTGGAGGTACCTCTGCAAACAACATTTCAGCCAACTTTTATCTGCATGCCTTAAGGTCATGAACTTTTTATTTTGGCAGGTGTGGGGGACGGGGAAGGAAAGGGCACAAAATTCGTTTTAACCATCAGTCACCAGTGAGATAAAGAAGTTGTGGAAAGAGAAAAAAGTCACCATCAGGTGCCTTGAACCTCAGGGCAGAAATCTTAGATGAATCCAGCTGCTGAAGAAGCACCTTTTGGGGCTGCATTTATATAATTTTGGGCTTGTCAGCTATCTAATCCAGAGTCACTGTAAAGTATTGGTTTGGCCTCCAGTCTTCAGTTTGAACTGTGTATCAGTAAACCTTCCAGCAAACAATCTTATTTAGGCCCCAGGTCCGAAAACTCTGGCAATCATACAAATGTTCCAATTTATTCATTATCAATATGTACGTGAGAGTGAGAACTAAAGAAAATGTAAGATGAGGTAATAAAAAAAATCAGAGTTCCATTAATTCTATCCCCTCTCCAATAAATTCACTTTCTAATAGCTTCTCTCATTCAAGTTTCTACTCTCCTCTGTACATCGTTGCAACCTTAAATGAATCTTGATTGTTTTGTTAAAAGTCAAATTGTGTTGCTATCCAGTTTCCAGCCAAGATAAAGTTTGAAGCTACCTTTAGTTGGGTCGGGAGGATCCCCTGGAGAAGGAAATGGCAACCCACTCCAGTATTCTTGCCTGGAAAATCCCATGGACTGAGGATCCTGGTAGGCTACAGTCCATGGGGTCGTAAAGAGTCAGACACGACTGAGTGACTTCACTTTCACTTCACTTTAGTGGGGTATATCCCTGGCCTGAAGGTTTCAAGTCCCCACATATAGTGTAGAAGATAGATAATTGATTGTTAAATTTGCTACTGTGCCAATTGAGGTTGGTTTTAAAGCTATATGTATTAATTTTCCAGTTTTCATGTCACAGCGATAGCAGTAAAACAGTCAGGATTTGTGATGCAAGGTTTTAATGTTGCTCATGTCCCTCTAATTCCATCAGGAACATCCCTGGGCCACTGCCTACCATCACTAGACTCATGGTACATGGTCTCAAGGTAGAGATACATCCTTCTTATTAAAAAGAAGATTCAATTTGCACTCCAACAAGACCTTGCCCCAGTGCAATCAGACAAGTTTAAAAAAATAAAAAACTTTGGAAAAGCAAAAATACTAAGACAAAAGCCGTATTCTCTGGCATGTTCATATCAGAGCAGTTACTCATGGATTTTGGTATTTGAGCAATTTCTAGAATCCAGTCTTCCAATGGAGAAGATAAACTGGATTCATATTTGCCCTTCCCCAAGAGTAGATCAAATGTATATCCTGGCCTTGACCCCGAGGCATGTGTGCCAAGACTAGTAAATAAATAAATGTATCCCACTTGGCCATATGTTAGTATCACCTGGAGAGTTTTTATAACACCATGGCGCCCAAACTGCATTCCAGCTAATTCAGAATTTTTGAAGAGAGTGAAACCCAAGCATCAGAATTTGTTAAAGATCTCTAGTTAATTTCAGTATGTAATCCAGTTTGAGAATCATTATTCTAAGAAATAGAGCAAGCTCCAGGAGTTGGTGAAGGACAGGAAAGCCAAGTGTGCTGCAGTCCATGGGGTCGCAAAGAGTCAGACAAGACTGAGCAACTAAACTGAACTGATTCTAAGAAAACTTTAATAGATAAGGGTTATAAATCCAATGATTTATAAATTAGTTCTTTGACAACACTTCCTTTTTTTTCTTTGTGAATTAGTAAGTCTTTCTTTATGAAGTGAAGTGAAGTTGCTCAGTCGTGTCCGACTCTTTGCGACCCCATAGACTGTAGACTGTACTAGGCTTCTCCGTCCATGGGATTTTCCAGGCAAGAATACTAGAGTGGGTTGCCATTCCTTCTCCAGGGGATCTTCCCAACCCAGGGATCAAACCCAGGTCTCCCACATTGCAGGCAGATGCTTTACCCTCTGAGCCACTAGGGAAGCCTTTCTTTATGAAAGTGATTATCAAATTATTTTTATCCCCATTCCTTCCTAGGAAAAGGCATTTCCAGTTCCCATTGGTTGTTAATCTTGTGCTGGTTGCCCATTGTACCAGATGTCAGTGCAGCAGTTGTATTTTTAAAATATTCTAATATCAAAACATGTGTTTTAAAATTAACAGGCATAGATGGAAGGAGAACACGATGAAATGGCCTTTAATTTTTGCCTTCATGCTGAAAGAGGCTTTCCTCAAAGGAAGGATAATTAAGTCCCTGAGAGAGTGTTCTTTGATCTTTTCCCATAAAAATATACTAAAATAAGAGGGATGCTTTTTTTGATACACTGTGATAAGATATGATAATACGTGGAGGGAGAAGCAGGGGAGCAGACTTGATGGAGATTGTGCAGTTTTGCTTTAGTTCATCATCAGTTTTCTTACACTTCAGTCATTAGTACTCAGTGTTGAAACTGGCTGAGTGCTAATGACTAAAGGCAAGCCTGCCTTCCCCCTAAAGCCATTCTAAGCTCCTGATATCCACCCCCCCTTTTAAGTGTTCTGGGACTTTACCCTATGCAAAAAAAAATGCACTTCATTGTAGTTATTCTGTATGTTACTGACCTGTGAGTAAACCTTGGAAATTAATGCCCAAATTATACTCTATCATATTTGACTGTAACCTTTACACAATTCCACTGCCACCAACAAATATTGTCTACATCACCAGGGATGCTTAGACATGTCTGACAATTCTAGTTGTGGTTAATCTCCAAAAAATATTTTTTTTTCAATTCTAACAATCCAGGACCAAAATTCTTAAGGAGAATTTTCAGCCCAGACAGCACCTGAAATGTGTCCTAATATTACATATCATTTGCTTCATGGGCATTCAATAAATTGCTTTCACTTAATAAATAGCATTTATTCAGTGAGTAGGTTACAATATCTGTATTAGTTTTCTGTTTCTGCTATATAACATTGCAGCCTAAAATAACATCCGCTTATTAACTCATTTTTCTGTAGGTCAGAAGTTTTGTTTCTTTGCTTACCATCTCACAAGGTTAAAATTAAGGTGCCAAAAGGACTAGATTCTTCTCTGCAGATTCTGGGGCTGAAACTGCTTCCAAGCATCTTCTGACTGTTAGCAGAAGTAGGTTCCTTGTGGCTGTAGGACTAAGGTCTGAATTTCCTTACTGATTTTCAGCTAGGGGGTCATCCTTAGCTCTTAGGGACATCTCTTCCATCCTTGCAGCTGATGCTCTATCTTCAAGCCATCAACAGTGTTCTGTAGTTTCCACATGCTTTACACCTCTCTGACTTCTCCTCCTGCCTAATCCCACAGTCACCCCTATATTTTGGGTATTTGTTAGAGTAACACCCCACTTCTGGTACCAAAATCTGTGTGCTCTTCCTATTGGTGCATAATTGATTACTGCAAATTTAGTGGCTTATAAAGATGTTTCTTTATTATCACATAGTTCTGTGGGTCAGAAGTCCAGACAGGCTTATGTGAGTTCTCTGCTCAGGGCCTCATAAGGCTGAACTCAGATCATCAGCTCGGCTAAGCTCTAAACTAGAGGCTCTGGGCAGAAAACCCTTTCCCAGATTAATTCAGGTTATTGGAAGAAAGAATGAAGGAAAAAGGACTGAAGGGGGTGGCAGAGGATGAGATGGCTAGATAGCATCATTGACTCAGTGGACATGAATCTGAGCAAAGTCCAGGAGGTAGTGAAGGACAGGGAAGCCAGGCGTGCTACAGTCTCTGAGGTCACAAAGAGTTAGACACAACTTAGTGACTGAATACACACACACACACACACACACACACACACACACACACACACACACACACACAGCTCCTTGAATGTGTAGTCTGAAGTCCCTGTTTCATCACTGGTTGTCAGCAAGGGGGTGCTTTTTCCTTCTATAGGTCATACACATTCCTTCTCACATGGCCCTCCCATTTTACAAAGGAGCAAAGGTGTTTTGAGATCTTCGCATGCTTGCATCTTCCTAACTTTTGCTTCTTTTACATCTGGAAAAATCCTTGCTTTTAAAGGACTCCTGTGATTCAATTGCTTCCCAGGTGGCTCAGTGGTAAAGAATCCACCTGCCAATGCAAGAGACACTGGTTTGATCCTAGGTTGGAGAGATCCCCCGGAGTGTGGGCAATGGCAACCCACTCCAGTATTCTTGCCTGGAAAATTCCATGGATAGAGGAACCTGGTGGGCTACTGTCCATGGAGTCACAAAGATTTGGACATGACTGACCCACTGAGCACAGTACATGGTTAGATTAGGCCCCCCAGCTAAAACCTTCATGGGTGTTTTATACCAACATGTTCAAAGGACCCATCCACACTCAAAGGGAATAGGATTGTACAAGACAGGGTCATTCCGAGTCATGCTTGAAGTCTGTAGACTGCAGCCTGTGGGGAATATGCAAGGCTTATATCGTTGGCTATGACTCTAGCTGACTAAGAATGTGTGTAATATGGTAAGATCATATGGCTGTAGCATATGGACTAAGTAATAATAACAGTGTTTGCTTAGCGTAATCCTTTAAAGTCACTTCTAAAAACATCGCCCAGTTTATCCTTCACAAAAGCCCCATGAGGTAGAGCTCATTCGTCTCATTTTACAGAGGAGGAAACTGAGGCCCAGAGACCTTCAGTGAATTGACAAAGTTCTCTGAAGTACTGTTGGAACTGAGGCTTGAACTCAGATATGTTTGATTTCAAAACACGTAGACACTGCATGCTGTTACTTCTGGTACCTTCTATTCACAGTTGGTACCCCTTCTTACTCCCTCATGAGGGTCACCTCATTTGACCACTGTGTGAACCACCCCACACTTTTTCCATCTTCAATTCCATGTTCCTCCACGTGAAGCCCAGTTAACCACTGAGGTCTTCAGCACCCTTAGGGAGACAAGAAGAACCAGAGGGGACCCTTCCCCTTCACTTCTTAGGTTTTCTGGCTCCTAGCATAGACTGTTCCAGCTGGCCTCCTGCTTCCAGAAATCCCCAAATGACAAGCTGACATCTCTCTCTCCCTCTCTCCCTCTGTGTCCCTAAGCCACAGGGGGTGTGTATACGACTCCCTGACAAGTTCTTCAGCAGATTCTGTTTCATTCCTGTGATGTTAAGTACAGAGGCTGGCAGTGGGTGACATGGAGGTGGCCCCACCTGGGCAACTGCTAGGAGTGTCTCCTCTGGGGTCTCATTCATTTAACTTGAATGTTTTGTGGGTACAGAAAACAGAATTCTGTATTCCCTGTTAGGAATACTATCTCCTTCATGACTCTTAAGTCATATAGATTACAAAGTATATTGGGGAGGGGGGATTCTGGAGGGGTGGGTGCTGCTATTGCTCAAAGCCCTAGCAGGGGATCTGACCCAATCTTATTTAGAATCTGAATTGTTTATTTCGTCATGGTCCTCATAGTTACGCTCAGGCTGCCAAGGCAGAGGCAGCAAGAGAGGTGCCATTTGATCATCTGATACTTTAGTTCAGGGCAGGTTTCATAGTATGTGCTGAATAAATGCCCACTGAAAAATCACTTTCAAGGATTATAGTATCATTATAAGTAATTCTTTATTGAAAAAAAAACCAACTTCTCACTTGTATTCTGGTCTTTTCTACCTTCTTATCACCACCAAATTTCATTCCAAAGTTCTTTCATCTTATGCAAAAGAGAAAATATCCTGACCACAGAATGAATTCCTCCAAGGTCTGTCAGTCAAGCTAAATTCATTTTAACCAAAGAATAGAACATGTCTTTGCCACTCCTGTATAGTTCTTTCTGTCATTGTGCCAGGTGGCTCTCATTTATTTAAATTATTAACTAGAATTTATTAAAATATATCTAATTTATTATAAGTAATTCTATAAATGTCAGTATAAGTAAGTGATATGACAATATGGGTCATAATGGAATTAATTTCAACAAAGTATAAGTAAAAAATTACTAAACATGATGTTGGTCTGTTGTATATTTCAAAACTGAAATACAGTTTATATCAGTGTGCCTTAATAGAAGGAAAGGAAAACCATGAGACCAGAGAGAATGGATTTTGCTTTCCAAAAGCAGGGTTTTGAATGAACTTGGCTCTGAGTAGTAATTGCAATCAGATCAAGTGTATATGTTGTTTCCATTGTCACATTACTTACTAATGTACTTACAAACTTGGTTCAATCCTGAAAAATCTAGGTGTTGTCCTGTAGTTTATAGTGTCAGTAATTCTTAAATTAATTCCTAAGTTAGTAATAGGAGTATACTGAAATGTGTATGGTTGGCACACTTTAAGAGAGAGAGTAAATACTTACTAACTTTTTAACATTTAAAAAATAACCAGTTGCTATTTGTATATGGTTTTGATCTGGTCTGTTATATATGGGAGAACTTTGGAGGAAATTTACCAAAAAAAAAAAAAAAAAAAACAAGGAAAAGGCAAGTGTCAATTATCAACTGTAAAAGAATGGATATGATATTTCTTTAGCTAAAACTTAAAGTGGACTGTGATACTAAGGCAGATGGAAGTTGGTGACCAGGTTCAAAAATTAAAACGTGTTATCAAAAGCAGTCAGAGAGCCCAGATAACTTCAGATTATCAACTCCATCTCTCTGTTTCTCCCCTTGACTTGCTGCCAGTTGTGGGAGCCACTTGGTTTGAGTGGGGAACTCGTTTGTTACTCATGGATAATTTTAAAAGGAAGGTTATTTGATTCTAATTTGACTGGACCTGATCATTAGCACTAGGTGATTAAGGGTAAGTTACTTTCAACCGTGTAGTTTTGAAGACCTGCTGTGATATAAACAAATATGAAAATGATGTAAACTCCCAAATTACTTGGGATACTAAATTGCTTATTAAGTATGTGTATGTATATATATATATATATATATGTGTGTATGTATATATATATGTGTGTGTATATATATATATATATATATATATGGTTGAAGGCATTTTTGTTGCTCAGTATTTGAAATAAAAATGTCTGATTTTTAACTCAAATTAATATTGAAGATAATAATTGACAAAGGTTTTACATTTTAGAATTATATTTCCAGAGCCATTGAGGAAATAAAAAAGAAACACAAATAGGAAGAAGGATGTTACCTACAAATAGTAAATGCAGCTATAATTATTTAATTAGCAGGTTGGTATTTTTAAAGATAAAAAAGTATGCATTTTTTAAATTTTTATTTAAAATAAGAATACTATTTTAAGAAAGAATATATGTGGAAAATGAGAAATTTGTAATAATGCTATGAAGTATATTTTTCCAAATAATGTCTGATTAAGTCTTGCAAATACCACAAGGTTAAGTAGAAAGGTATTACTTACAACTTGAAAATGACTCCATGAAATAGCAAAAACAATTTCTATTTTCCATTTTGTGTATATGAAATATACTTATGAAATCATCTTTAGTAGTTCTTAAAGGGTTGAGATTGGTGCCCTTTTCATTACTTCATACTTCTATTGTCTATTCTTGGCCTTCCCTTGTGGCTAAGCTGGTAAAGAATCCACCTGCAATGCAGGAGATGTGGGTTCAATCCCTGGGTTGGGAAGATCCCCTGGGGAAGAGAACGGCTACCCACTCCAGTATTCTGGCCTGGAGAATTCCATGGACTGTATAATCCATGGGGTCGCAAAGAGTTGGACAGGACTGAGCAACTTTCACTTCACTTATTGTCTTATCTTAATCTTCTGGTTCAGTTTTGGCCACAAAGTTTCTTTCATAGAGCAACGTTGCTATTGATTTTATTTTCTATCTCTTTCTTAGAGTAATTCTGCAGAAGTTGCTGTGTAAACAACTGAGGAACTAGAGGCAATCACTCTGTTTTAAGATGAAATTTTACCCTGACAATGTTTATAAGCAGAATTTTACATTCAGAAGATTGCAAACTTTATACAATGTTTATGAAAATCTTCAACATATTTATTTTCCTTGCTTGCCAAAAAAGCAGTTTTATTTGATATAAGTGCTAGTAATGTTTTCTCCTTGACACCATAAGAAACACCCCCTTGTTCTTAAGTGGTTTATTGCCTTGAGTGATAGATCAGTTCAATGGAAAAGGAGCAGTTTGCATACCGTTCTGATCATTACCCAGTTGTTACAGAATTGTATTAAAAAGTTGATCTCTTTAATACTGGCTAACAACTAGTAGTTTTCAAATCAAGTGAGCAAAGTCAATGTTTCACAGATTTTCAAGACAATCCTTTATGACACTGACTTCAAATATTTCTTATTCCTTCTGAGCTTCTGTGTGTCATAGACTTAGTCAGCAGAGTGATTTGCATAAAGAAGTTCCAAAATTCCTTCCTTCCTTCCTTCATTCAGCAAATTTTACTGAGCAACTTTTACATGCTTGACACTAAACATAGTTAAAGAATAAGCAAGGTTCTTCCTTTGAAAAGCCCACTTTCTAGTAGGAAGATAAACAGACATTATAATGATTATTCTCTAGCTAATTGTCAAAGTAGATAAGTAAAAATTTTACTGGATTTTTCAGATGCTGTAACACTTTACTGACCATAGAAATAGGTTTTACCAAGAAGGAATGGGTCTTGGTCTAGAAAGACAAGTAGTTTACCTGTCAAAACTCCTTCCATTCCACCTTTGCTGTTAAGGAACAATCTTAAGAAACAAGAGCAAGGATGTGTTTCACCTCAGGGGGTCTATGCAGGAATAGTGAGTGGGACAGTCTCAACATTTTTAACCAATGATGAATCTGTCCATTAAATCCAGTCCCTGAAAATACCAGGCTGCTCCTAGGCAAAGCAGGCGTTAGTTTGGAGCCAGATGATTTGAATTTTAGTCCAGATTTTGCCAGTAATTTATTGTTACTTCAGTTTCCTTTCAGCTCATAACTGAAATTTAGCTTATAATTTTTGCTCTATCCAAGACCATTTTGAAGATGCAGTAAAATAATAGGTGCAAATATTTTTTGTAAAGTTACAAGTGCTATACAGATGGGTGGTGGGTGGTGGTGACTTTAGCTGTAAAGTACCACTGAAGTACTACAGACAGGCCTGGCAGTGATGATAGATTAAGTTTCTAGAATAGGTGTATAAATTGAACTGAGACATGTCAAATCTAATTGTTCCCCAGAAATGCTATTAATAAGAGTTACATTTCCAACCCATAGCCTGATGCTCAAAATTATAGACATCATAGCACACGCCATCTGTAATCAAATATTAAGCCAATTTTTCATGTTGCACTAGGCCACTATTCAACGAGAAGCTTTCTCCAAAAAAATGGTGAATATGATTTTAACTTTTAAAAGCCCAGGGAATAATCTCACAGTTATGTTTAGTATTAAAAAAGTATAGTGGACTCTATAGAAGTCTTATCTTCTCAAAAATGCCTGATTTATTTTATTACAACAGATGAACGACACTGAAAAGATCAGATCACAAATCTGAACTAGAATTTTTTGGATGACGTTTGTAATGAAAAGGCTTTTTGTTCCCCTATAGTTGTCACCTCATCAGAAGTAGCAGCTGTATTTAACGTGATATAAGAAAAAGCACATACCCTTGGTACCAGTCCATTTTGTATCCTTTGATCCCTCATGATACCAAAATGCCACAAAGGTTTGCCTTGAATTGTGGCCAGACCCACAGGTTATGTATTGTTGAGCTTGATGCAGAATTGCACACTCAAGTCACAAATCCTGTCTGTCATCTTGCTTATCGACTATAATGATTGTGAAAACAATGCTTTGTAAACATTTCAAAAATTTGGCTATAAAATAATGACAGATTTTTCACCAACACACTAAGTCTTAGACATTTCAGATATTTTTTTTCCACAGCATAATCATGTCATGTAAAATAATTTTGGAGATATCTCCAGGATCAATAACCAGCCACAAAATAAAAGTCCTCATTATTTAGAACTACGGATCACCCTTCTTTTTCCTAAGATGATTCTCTAGTTTTTTGTCTCTTGCATCTCCCTTTATATAGGCTTTCTCACACAGTCAGGGAGGACCCCAGTGAAGGACTGGGCTGCATCTGTAAATAGTTACTTCCTGCATTAATTGCTTGAAACTACTTATGACTCAGCATCCATTTTATGTATTTCAGTTGAAATTTACATACTAGCAGTTTATGCCTTAATAACATAAATTAATTTTGAACCAATAGCTGTATTTTTCATTGTACCTATTGATTATTGAGAGATGACAAATGCAAGTTCATTTTTTGAAAAATGTTCCTATTTTGAGAGGAATTTTGTGGGGAGGGGAGGAGTGATGGCAAAAAAATACTTGGACATTTTCCAGTGATAGAATGGCAATTTGGTACAGTTTATAATCCTCCAAATAATCAAGATCTGAAGATTATTATCTAGGTGAAATTCCATTATGAACAATATGCTCTGAAACTTCAAAATAATTCACCAAAGATTGGAAACAGAATGTTTGTCTTCGTTGGTTTTGAGGCTACTTTGAGCATTTGTCGGTTGTATCTTGTGGAATTCTGTAAACACATCAAGAAGCCACTGATCGGTTCCTTCTCTGTGATCTTATCAAGTCTGGTCCTCTTGCAGTTTCAGCAGAAGTATATAGCATACTGTTTTAACTTCTAAAAAAATGAAAAAAAAAAAAAAAAGAGTTTCATTCCTAGAAGCAGCATTTTCTCTCTGATCAATATTGGCCTCTGTTCATTTTCTGCTTGAGTGAACTTAGAGGAAGGCAGTTACCTTCATGTGATGAATTGTAGGTGATCTTTGGCTGTCCCCATCTTAGACAGTTTTTGTCTTATCCTGACAAGCAAGTCTTCTCTATCTCTGTGGACTCCTAATAATATTTTATAGAATCAATTGTTGCCTTACAAAGTGCCAAAAAGTCTATCCCTTAATAAACAGTGTAACCAGTATGTGAAGGAAAAAGAATTATTAACCTTTTCCACCTTAAGAAAACTTGGGTCTCGAGCAGTTAGTTTTGCCCTCATTACAATACCACAAAAAGTAGTGGTATTTATTCTACTGGTGATGCCATAAATACCATTATGTAACAAAATCCATCTGTGTCAGAAGCAAATTAATGGCTTAACACTCAGCTTCTTGGTTTCTCAAAAGAAGGTCTTTGATCCCTTCACAGGAACTTTAGTTTTTAATTATATTTATCAATTAGACACTTCATAGTAAGCCATTTGCTTTGTAGGAAAAATCAGGATCAGGACATTAACACCAGGATAATAATGTCAAGAACTTTTTCTTTCTCTTCCAATTGTGGTAGACATCACCCTGCTACAACATAATTTAATTTCTTACTGTGTTTTTTGAAGTAAATGTGTGTTAGAAAATGCACTTTGAATGTCAGCAAATAGTGGTGAATGGCTTAACTAGGAAATGTGTTAACTTAAATGGATTAAAACTGGAAAACATTTAGCTGTGCATTTTGTACTCCATTCACATTCTGCTGGGCTCTGAAGAATGGTGCCCTGAAATGTACAAAGACAGGCTTACCAGTGATGCAGATGTTCTTTATGTATTCCAAAACGGTAATTAAGGTGAGGCAGAAGAGATTCTTATGACTCCTGTGTTGACTTTTTCTTCCCCCTCCCACACTTCTGATGAATGTTTCTTCTTCCTTTTTTAAACTTAATTGGGGGCTAATTGCTTTACAATATTGTGGTGGTTTTGCCATACATTGCCATGAATCAGCCACGGGTGCACATGTGTTCCCCATCCTGAACCCCCCTCCCACCTCCCTCCCCACCCCATCCCTCAGGGTCATCCCAGTGCACCAGCCCTGAGCACCCTGTCTCATGCATCGAACTTGGACTGGTGATCTGTTTCACACTTGATAATATACATGTTTCAGTGCTATTCTCTCAGATCATCCCAGCCTCGCCTTCTCCCACAGAATCCAAAAGACTGTTCTATATATCTGTGTCTCTTTTGCTGTCTCGCATATAGGGTCATTGTTACCATCTCTCTAAATTCCATATCTATACACTAGTATCCTGTATTGGTGCTTTTCTTTCTGGCTTACTCCACTCTGTATAATAGGCTCCAAAGGCTCTCTCTCCAGCTTCATTTCTTTTCCTGTAATTCCTCTCCCTGATTATCTCATCCAATACCAGCAAGGCTTCATCTATCCACTCTCTGCAGATTACTCCAAAGTTTATATTCCCAGCTGCAACTCAACCATGAAAAGGTCCCCACAACAGGTCTAGAAGATCTACCCACCATCCAATTTCTTCTCTGCACTTGTGGCAAGAGAGTGTTTTCCCCAGAAATTCAGGGTAACACTATAAAAGATATCTGAGTTTTTCTCAGTGCAGACTTTCCAAGGTTGGCTAATTCTGCATTGTCTTCTTCAGTATTCACTCTTACTCCTTCATTTCTGCTGCCAAGTCTATTCTTCTGCCATGTTACTTACATTCCCTGCTTCTCCCTCCCATGCCCAAGTCCATCCTGTAGATACCTTGAAACAAATATTCTTAATACAACTGTAAACGTTTCCTCTGTATCTATTTGGGTGCTTATTATATAAAGGTTCATAATGTTAAATTGATTACATCTGCCCTCAAGGATAATATTGTCTTTACTATTATATATCTCATATATAGAATATATATAGCATATCATTTATAGTATATTATGTAATATATATAATACTTGGGTGCTTCTATATGTAAATACTATGAAAACCTATGCTTATCTGCTTTTATGTTCTTCTTTACTTGTGCTGTCTTCTCTGTCTAAATGATGGGTCCAAAGCTTAATTTTGAGACACAAATACAATGCGAGCTCCTCTTGGAGGAAACTCCATGTGGAATGATCTCAACTTGATTCTATTTAGGAATGCTTGCATGTTTTATCTCCACTGCTAAACATCAGTATTCTTTGAGTTAGAACCTATATCTTATCCATCCCAATAGCCATCCACATCGTGTGACAGAAGGCATTGTAATGCACTGGTCAAGCACCGGGCTTTAATCTTCCCACTTCTGAACAGCTATGTGTCCTTGACTGAGCTGCTTAATACATACTAGTTATGAGGCTTAGCCGAGATAATAAGCACAAAGTCCTTAGCACAATCCCTGGAACATTATAGCACACAATGAAAGTTGTTACTGTTCTCTTAGCACATGTGGAGCACTTAAGAGACAACCAAAAAGGTATTTTCCTGCAGGAGTTTTGTGGCTTGTGAATTCCACATGCTGTAAAACCAGTAACGATACTGTGTGCCCTCGGAGCTCACTTCTGACCGGCTTGGCAGGGACATTTAGGAAATAAGTCAGATTTGATATTTGTCTTATAAATTATACACTCATGTCAAAGACAGTAAAGAATCTGCCTGCAATGCAGGAGACCTGGGTTTGATCCTTGGGTTGGGAAGATCCCCTGGAGAAGGGAATGGCTACCCACTCTAGTCTTCTTGCCTGGAGAATTCCATGGACGGAGGAGCCTGGTGGGCTACAGTCCACGAGGTCACAAAGAGTCGGACATGACTGAGCAACTCTCTCATGTCAAAGAAGGAACTAGAGAAAAATTAGAAACTGTGGTTTAAAGCTTTACATTTTATTGATTTATTTTTATTTTACTTGATTTTGTTTTTATAACAACTATTTTAGCATGAACATGTTGTTTATTATCTTTTATAGATTAAAAAAAGTAAAAGAAGTCAAGATCAATGATTGCCTGAATTCATTCAAGCATTAAATGGCAAAACTTGAGCTAAAACCCAGGTACACTGGTACTGAACCCTTTTCCATTTTTCATATACATTACCTGCCACCTTGTCTATTTAACAAGGACCTCTAGAAAGAAATAGCCCTTGGAGTGATTAACCAGAAAGAGATCCCTTCATTTGGCATTTCTAAGGTCTAAGTCAACACCCAAGTTGACTTCATTACATGACTTTTCATTTTTTAATTTTAACTTTAGAAAATCATATCTAATGCTTTTTCTGCCTCCAAAAATAATATGTATTTATTCCAGGAATTTTATAGAACACAAACACAAAGAAAAATATGAAAATCACCCCTAATCTTACTATCCAGAAAGAGATAAATGCTAAAATGTATTGATATATTGGGTTGGCCAAAATGTTCACTTCCACAAAATCTTATGGAAAAACATAAACAAACTTTTTGGCCAACCCAATATATATTTCCAGATACATTTATTTGCATATGTATTAACTTGAAAATGTTTTCTTTCAAATAGAATATATTAGACATACTATCTCAGGCCACAATTTTTCAGTCTTCTGTGAAATTTTGCCATCATTTTTATTAGTTACATGTACTTCCAGTGCATGAATATACCATACTTATTTAATCCATCCCCTATCTGTAGACAAAGGGGTTTCAGGTTTTCCTTTTTCCTATCCAAAAAGATGGATAATGTCTTTTTAAGTAAAATTTTTTCCATATGCATTATTTTTTTATTAACATAAATTCCAGGAGGTAGAAAGCAAACAAACATGAGCAGAGAGACTGTCAACTCCTAAGATCTTAGATGTGAACTGTTCATTTTTCTACAGAAGGATAGTTTCATTTTATACCCTATCAATCTACGTTACTAGAAACAGTGTGTGGGAGAAACACTTTGAATGTCAACATGTAAAAATTGATAACATTTTAATTAAAATCCTAAAGCCCATTCTGCCTTCTGTGTTTCCTTCCTTTTTTTTTATCTTCTAGCCCCTTACAAAACAGTAGATGAGTACATACCTGAGTAATTGCGTGTTGTACATTGCCCACACTACTCTACAGATCTGGGACTTCCAGAGGAATTTTCCAGGAAAACTGTATTTACTACCAGAATAACCATGGAATATATTTTAAAAATTACATTTTCAGTTGGACAATAGTGTCTTGCTCCCATAATAAACCTTTGTCTCTTTTATTGAAGTTTTGGCAGGGAAGGATCTGAAATGTTAGTATCTTTTTTGACTGTATATTTTATTGTACATTAGCTATTAATGAGTATGAGAACTTTTTTGCGGCTATAATTGTCAGAAAGGCAGCCTGAACCATTCACACAAAGAGGAAGATTTACTGGCTCCCAGGATGGAAGGAAGCCTTGAATAACCACCCTGGGGAAAGAAGAGTGTTAAGGTTCAGCCCTAGGGGCTCAGAAGCTGTCAGGAATCAATCTGGGTTACTCCTCTGCCTTTCTCAGGTTGTCAGTTTCATTCTGTCTCATGGCAGACTGCATTTTCCCTTGTGGTAGAAAGCTTGATTTTTAATAGCTGCCTAGTTTTGTTGCTTTAATCTTTAGCCCCTTAATCTTCAGTAAATCTTCAGCATTTACATGAGTTTTGGGGGAGATAACTGAAGCTCAGACATCTCTGGTTGGGTTGTAGCCATAGATAATTGGCTGTGGATTCAAAAAGCTAGTGGAGTACCCACCCCTGGATCAATCAACTGTGCTTAGGCAGATACAGTATTGTTTCTGGTCCAATGTGGATCCATTTCAGATCTATTAACTTTGATCAGGGAGGTATGAACACAGGAAAATGTGGCAGTCCCTAAGGGATCCATATTGGTGAATTGTGGGAGGAATAGGCCCCTTTGGAAATGAGAGGTATTTTTAGTAATCCTAGAACATAGAAGTGGTATGAGTAGAAACAAACAAACAAAAATAGATCTCTGACACACAATACCTAACCTTTTCTTCTACAATATTCGGTGTCTGTCTGTACTTCAGCAATTTTATAGATACAAAATATATATATATATAAATCCATGTAGGTGCATTTAGCAGCAGCACATTTTTGCTTCTTCAGGAAAACATTGAAATTAACATATTACAGAATTATCAATAAGTAAGAGCTTAAAGCAGCCATGAAATTAAAAAACGCTTACTCCATGGGAGGAAAGTTATGACCAACCTAGATAGCATATTAAAAAGCAGAGACATTACTTTGCCAACAAAGGTCCGTCTGGTCAAGGCTATGGTTTTTCCAGTGGTCATGTATGGATGTGAGAGTTGAACTGTGAAGAAAGCTGAGCACCGAAAAATTGATGCTTTTGAGCTGTGGTGTTGGAGAAGACTCTTGAGAGCCCCTTGGACTGCAAGGAGATCCAACTAGTTCATCCTAAAGGAGATCAGTCCTGGGTGTTCATTGGAAGGACTGATGATGAAGCTGAAACTCCAATACTTTGGCCACCTGATGCGAAGAGCTGACTCGTTGGAAAAGACCCTGATGCTGGGAGGGATTGGGGGCAGGAGGAGAAGGGGACAATAGAGGATGAGATGGCTGGATGGCATCACCGACTTGATGGGCATGAGTTTGAGTAAATTCCGGGAGTTGGTGATGGACAGGGAGGCCTGGCATGCTGCGATTCATGGGGTCGCAAAGAGTTGGACACGCCTGAGCGACTGAACTGAACTGAACTGAACTAAGAGCTTAAAGACTAAGTGCCAAAGAATTGATGTGTTTTGAACTGTGGTGTTGGAGAAGACTCTCGCGAGCCCCTTGGATAGCAAGGAGATCAACCAGTCAATCCTATAGGAAATCAACCCTGAATATTCATTGGAAGGATTGATGCCGAAGGTAAAACTCCAATATTTGGCCACTTGATGTGAAGAGCCGACTCAGAAAATTCCCTAAACCTGGGAAGGGTTGAGGGAAGGAAAAGGAGGAGACAACAGAGGATGGACAAGATGGTTGGATGGCATCACCGCCTCAATGGACATGAGTTTAATCAAGCTGCAGAAGATGGTGAAAGACAGGGAAGCCTGCTGTGCTGAAGTTCATGGGGCCACAACGAGTTGGACATCACTGAGCAATTGAACAACAACAACAAAAAGAGCTTTGCAGAAACTAGTGAGCTTTCTTTCATATTGAAAATGGATGAAAGTAAATACCCAGTTAGAAATTTTAGCACTTTTTAGTTATGCCCTTCTCTAGTTCTGATGGTGTCTAAATGTAGACCAAACAGCAAGATTATGGACTGTGTTCATCTTTATAAAGTTAAGTGCCCATTGCAAGTGCAATCTAAACCTCCTTAATAGGAATTAATTAACAACAGCTTATGCTTGAAGACTATGTATCAAAACTCACGTATTACTTTGCTTGTCTCTTTGATAAATGAAGTGGTAAAAGATGATTAACTCTAGGTCAAGCTCACTGAATTGTAGTTTGAGCAAGGCTCAGATCTTCTCAAAGTGATCAAGCATGATTGCTTTAAAGGTAATTTAATAAACTTAGAGGAGAATTATTGATGTTCTTCAGGAGTATTGGAATAATTCATCAATAGAAGGAAAATTATTAATATAAAGAACACCACTTTTAGGCCCAATTTAGACCCAAAGGATGGTTTCAGTTGGAAATTCTATTTCCGTTTGGCATCCATATTTCTACTGATAAGCATATAGCATTATGAAGGTAAAATTTTGAATGGTGTGGCTAGTATACTGAGAAACCTTGCAAGTGACAATAAAAACCAACTGAGTCCAGGGGCTTAAGTCTTTTCTTGAGGCAAGACTTCTGATTTTTTCAAGCAACTAATTACCAGAGATATATGGTCAGAATCCAACTAATGTTCAACATTTTTGAATATTTACCATGTGCTTTGCACTAAGCTAAATTAGATAGATAGGTAGATCAATAGATAAAAGTGAAGAAATATCTTGTGGTTTACTGGAGAAGCCATCTGGGTAAGGAGAAAGAGTGCAATACAGTAAGCTTTATCAAAGAGGTATGAACAATGTGCTGTGGGAACACAGGGGAACTAGGATGAATTCTGTGAAGGGTACCAGATATGGCTTCCCTCATGTGGCCACAATGACATGAATCATGAGAATCAGAAAATAATTCTATATGAGGAAGGGCAGGCAAAATAAATGTTGCAACATATGCAAGGGTAGGAGTCCTTGAATGGTTCTCTATCCAAAACTATTCAGAAAGTATAAATTTTAGAGTGACCTGAATAATATCTAAATAGGCCAGTGCTATCCAGCAGAACTTTTTACAAAATATATTTTGTCTCTGCACTTTCCAACATGGCAACCACTAATCAAATTGCTGTTGAACACTTGAAATGTAGACTGGCATGACTGGGAAACTGTATTTTTAATTTAATTTAAATACATGGGACTAGTGGCTACCACATTGGACAAAACAAATATAGATAAAGTCTTGGGGCCTGGTAATTATGGAAGACAGGGAAGAAGCTCAGGGTCATGATGAGAAGCCTGTGATTGAGTAATGTGGTGCATGATCCATTTATTTGGACGACAGCTCTGGCACCAGCATGAAGAAAATAGATTACCGAGAGAAGGGATGGTGGCAAGTTGAGAGATAAGATGAGCCTGACAAGGGCATTGGCAGTGAGTCAGAAAGAGGATGGAGACACATTCCTTAAGTATAATCAGTGAAGTTAGGTTACCAGCATCTGTGACAAAGAATTGGTTGTAGAGGATTCTTAGGTCTTTAACTTGAGAAACTTAACAAATGCTAAAATTTAGTAGAAAAAGAAATGAAAGAGTAGCTTTTGTGGAAGAAAGAGTAAATTCAATGTTTTAAATCTTTAGTTAGAAGTGATGGACATATTAAGATACTTGGTTTGTTAAGTTTTAGAAGAAAAAGATGAAAATTCAAAGAAGCTAATCATTTAAAGTAAGCTGAAAATGTCTTTGGATCAAGTCTTTGTTAAACTGCTTTTTCCTTTTATTCTGATTCAAATATCATTTTATTCCCAAGGAACCCTTAATTAATGAAACAAGTTTATGCATAAATTAGTGATTTGAAGAAAGACCTGGGGAGTACAAGAACCAGCCTGGTGCTGCCATTGTTTTTTTCTGGGAGTTTTGACAAATTGAGAAAATTTGCCTGTTTCCTTAAATTTATACAACTATTGTAGATAAAGTGCCATGATCTCCTGTATCATTTGCTCCTCTATATATACAAACATCCATTTTAATTTATAATATTGTTTGCAAAGCCATGTGGGGAGATGATATGGAGGAGACGTAAAAATAAGGCATGTGGCTTGTCCTCTGTGTGTTTGTGGCCAACTTTTCTTGGGAATCTACTAAGGCACTTACTTGAAAGAATGCATCATCACTCTAGTTTCCTCTTAGCTATGTGCAATTATTGCAATCATGGTAAATAGAAATTTGGATAACTGCAGTGCTTGCTGAAACTCTGACCTCTTGAAGATCCCAGATGTGAGAGGAGACTTTTATCATTAGTGTGAAGTATCTAGTAAGTATTTATAGAGTACCCACCACACAGAGCATCTGTGTTGAATGTCATAGGGGAAAAAATTGAGATAGAACTAAGAAAAATTTCCCTAGCACATTCTTTATGTAGGAACTAAACATATTTTTAAAGTTCACAATATAAAGTTGTATAAGTGAAATGAGTGGAGAGAGTATAAATGCTAAATACATTCAAATGAGAAACAAATTCAAAGGTTAGGAAAAGACTGTCCAGAAGACAGGCTTAAGTACAGGCATATAGAATTTCAATGAATGAAAAGCACCAGGAAAGGAATTTCAGGCAGAGTAAGCTTTTGAAACATGCATCAGAAAAGAGCGTTATTCAAAGAGAACTTGATTTGTATGTATTGGCATAGGTGTGTGTGTGTGTATAAAAACTTTATTCAAACTATTTTAATCTAAATATAAAAGCAATAAAAGTAAAAATTAAGATCTAACCAGCTTCTTTTGCTTCACAGCCTGTTGCTTTGGGGATTTAGGCTCATACAAATAGCAGAATTAGATTTTCTCTTGCATCTTTTCATTCACTAATATGTTCATTCACTCAGTACTTAAATGTGTCCAGCTTTGTGCTATGTATTTGCCATTAGGATACCCTTGAAGAGTAAAATAGTTCACCAAAGAAAAACATCAGCATGCCAGCTGGGATTTGTTTTTCAAGTGATAGGAAGACCATGTGATTGAGCTGAGGGATTTATTGATTATACAAATGTTGTTTTAGCTCTTGGAACTACTGCCCCCTCCACTCCAGGCTTTCAGACCAACTTAAAATTTGCATGAGTCTTTCTATAATAGTGATTTCAGTTATGTGTATCTCATATTTTTTTCAAAATATTCTAGTTTTCACTTCCACAAACTTTTTCCAGGAGATATTAGAGATAAATTTGCCTTTTACCACTCATCCATTCTATTTGTTTAAGTTAAAGATAAAATATATTTTTAAAATATATTTGGATAAAATGGGTAAAAATATATTTCTAAAGATATCCTAGAAGATATATTACTCTAAATATCCCTAGGCAGAATCAAATGAAATTATTTTGTCTAAATCTGATATGCTAAGTAATTCTAATGTGTAACTTTAGGAGGAAACCATTCTATGTTTAATCTTAAAATGTCTGAACATCTTGACAACTCAGAGAAAATAAAATTGTACTTTTGCAGATTTTGACATTTTTTCAGAAAGATTCTCATGATAAGGTATTGGCAGAAAAATATGTCTCCTGTGGCATATTAGATGAGAACTCAGTGGAGAAAAGAAAGACAAGAAAAGGAAGTATGAAGAGTATGAGGGGTAACAAAGAATCTCTCATAAGGGATTCGTGATGCAAAGAATGGAACAAGGCAAAGTACATATGAGAAAAATAATTAATGATGAAAAAGATGTAGAATGCAAAATGAGGAATCAGAAAGATTTATTACAATACCAATCAGAAAAGGAATAATATTTCTCTCTCACAGGTAGGCATTTGTCTGCTCAATATTTTAAGTTTTAATTGAGAGTCTTATTGTTCATTGACCAGATCTCTTCTCATTTATTTTCACAGCAATCTTGAGTAGCAGAAAATTAATCATTTAGAAAACTATAATGGAACCAGTGACTTCCTCTCTTAAAATATCTAGCGTACTGTATATAATTCAATGAATGTTAATATTCCCAATTAATTTTTATTTTAAGGGGAAATAGTCCCTGTGTTAACTTGATTGTGTAAACTGTTCTCCACGTTTTTTTCCCCCTGTATTTCTTGTCTTGCTGCACATCTCTGCTATCTGCAATGCCTTTTATTTTTTTAATTCAAACCACATCAGGACATATAGTGCTGTTACAGAATTTGAAAACTGAACCTCTGACTAGTTGAGAGGACTCTGATTTAAATCAGATTTCTGACTTGTAACATTAAAAACTGTCAGAAAGGAAGATATTTTTAAAATGGTATTGTACTTTCAATGGGACCAGAGCCAGCTCTATATTTCAAAGGTCTTTTAGTAAACAGTAGGACAGTTTTTCTCTTTGATTTTATTTCCAAAATTGTATTCTTTCCCTCAGATGACTGAAAAGCCTTTTATATGTTTATTCTTCAGGAACACAGTATTTACTTCTTCCACACATTCCAATGGAAAATTGCTACTTTTTGTAACTGGAAAATTGCCTTTTGTCACTGAAAGCTTATTCAGAGTAATTAAAATCAAGGTTCTCTCCACTCCTCCAAATGTTTGCTTGAAAATAAGGTCAGATTTCAGTCCCATTGATAGTGGAGAGAATTCAATAGAGGTGGCAGGGTCTCATCAAAAATATATGTTTTGATCAACTACAGTTCCCTTCTTGGATGAATAAGACCAGATTCAGGAGAGTATGATTGTCTTTTTTGTTTAACTCTGGTGTGAATTTAAAACATACTTCTTTTCCTTTAGTATTTGCATTTTAAGACTGATTTACAAAAAGTGAAATACAATATTAAATTTCATGAGTGTCTGGGAAGCATTTTGCAGTGTGGGAGGTCAATGAAGACCTACCAAAAGGCAAGAATGTTTAGTAAGACTAACTCTATTGGTAGAAGCTGTCAAACTCAATGTATAATCATAAAATAATATATGCTTCAAAATAGTATACAATGTTGTGATGTTTTATTTTATGTATTATAATATCATTTATATGCTATATGTTTACTGAAAGTGAAAGTCGCTCAGTCCTGTCTGACTCTTTGTAGCCCCGTGGACTATACAGCCCTGGGAGTTCTCCAGGGCAGAATAATGGAGTGGGTAGCCTTTCCCTCCTCCAAGGGATCTTCCCAACTCATAGATCAAACCCAGGTCTCCCACATTGCAGGTGGATTCTTTACCAGCTGAGCCACAAGGGAAGCTCAAGAATACTGGAGTGGATAGCCTATCCCTTCTCCAGTGGATCTTTCCGACCCAGAAATTGAACCGGGGTCTCCTGCATTGCAGGCAGATTCTTTACCAACTGAGCTATCAAGGAAGCCTGGATTAGGTATATAATTATTAATAGAAGCTACACATGTATAGCTGATGATTTCTCCACATCAAAAGCTTTATTCCATTTAGCAAGCCCTCTATCTTTTGCAGGCTAGTTATCTTTCTGACATGAATTTTAACTGCAAATTGAGTAGGGAAATTATTTTTAAATTGTAGGCATCCCTTTTTATCTTCAAATTTTAGTTAAATGGAGTTTTACCATAAGAATTTCAAAGCTGGAATAATGTGGAAGAATGCTAATGTGACAAGGCTTCTACAGATTCAATGAATCTCATCTTGGTACCTGGCCTTTCTAGCATCTCCCTAGGCCCCTCCTTCATGGTTCCTACCTAGAATTCTATTAATGATGTCAGTAATAACATTGTAAAGAACCAGGGTTCAGATGTTATTAGTGTATATAGTTATTTGGGGCAGAGGAATAGCCAACTTAATATGTGAGATTAGCTATCTCTGTCATCTTGAAAACACTAGCTTGGGTCAGTGTAATCTACTTACTAAGAACAAGTGTTTTGGGATCAAATGAGCTCTTGGAGGAAAAAGCAGTCTCACTTGTGGAGGAGTAACTTGACCATATAGAATTCTGAGATATACCATTAAAAACCATACTGGCTAAATTTAGACTAGCAGAAAAACCATCTAATTTACTTGCCCAAGGAATTTTTTTTTTCCTTTTAACATGACCTAGAACACATTTTTCTGTTGTAATCTAGGATCTATTTCACCACAAGGGCATACTCCATTTGATATTTTCCATGAAGAAATCTTATCCAGAAGATTATCGTACAATGGAATCTAATTTAACTAAAATGCTTGGGAAAAGATTCCTAATGAATTTTAATTTTTTAATAAAAGTAAAATTAGGGAAAAATCAATTAATGAAGTTTTGGTCATTTGTGTCCTGACCAAAGTTCTCTTTATTGTGTTTACATAGGTTTCCTGATTTAATCCTAAAGCACTGTTGAATCCACTAAGTAACCATTGAAAAATCTCATTTTTGTGATAGACTTAGCAAGCATTGGATGAATATAAGAAAAAAAAAATGATTGGAAAATTTTACCTTAAGGAAATTGTCATTAAGGTAGTATAGTGACTTCCCTGGTGGCTCAAATGGTAAAGATTCTGCCTGCAATGCAGGAGACCTTGGATTGATCCCTGGGTCAGGAAGATCCCACTTCAGTATTCTTGCCTGGAGAATTCCATGGACAGAGGAACCTGGTGGGTTATAGCCCTTGGGGTAACAAAGAGTCAAACACATCTGAGTGACTTTCACACACACATACTTCACAGTACAAGGGTTAATATCTTTGAAACATTATCTCAAACTGTCTTAAAATATTTTTTTTCCTAAGTTGTTTTAGGAGTTTGAAATATGTGCATAGGAATGTATAGTTACTATTGTGATTAGTACTTTTTGAGTTAATTATGATGATCATAGTTGTCATTTTAATATTCTCCTTCTCTTAAACACACATAAAGAGATAGCTTTTCACATACCTGATGCTTATTGACTGTCAGTTTCACCATATGTTTTTTTCTATGATGCGATGTTATAATTTCTCCAACTTTCCAAAAAGTGTTTGCCAATGTTGGGGAAGTGTTACGTTTAGTTCTGTTAAGCTATTGTCAAGTTCCCTAGACTACTGACAGAATTCCATTATAAGCATGTCAAGTAAGACCTCACCTATCCTTCGGACCATAGATAAATTGATCAGGAGGTAAACAGCAATTCCCCTTACCTCTCAAATACATACAAAAAATTCTCCTGCCCTATAGTCAGAAAAGTCTTCAATTCCTCATATAAAAGGTATTTAATTTCAGCCCAGCCATTGTTCAAAAGTATTTTATTATCCTGTTTCTGTGTCTAATATCAGTTATCAAATAATAAAAGAGGTGGATGAGAGCAACCTACATTCAGGCTTTCTGGCTTCCATACTAAGTAACAGCTAGGGTCTAAGCAGCTAAAGAAGAGAGAAGCTGTTCTTTCTTTTCTCCCAAGAAAGAAGATTCAAGGACTTTAAAAATTAAGGCTCTCCTAGAGTGGATCTTGTCCTAGAGGAGGAAAATGGTGTGAAAGACATTTCTGGATCAATTGACAAAATGGGGATATTGATGAAAATTAAATCAAATTATGTATTGCATTGTCTTGATAACTGTATTGTGATTATGAAAGAGAATATCTCTGTTAGGAAATAGCTTTTTGGGGGAAGGGCTTCCCTTGTGGCTCACCTGGTAAAGAATCTGCCTCTAATGCGGGAGACCTGGGTTCATTCCCTGGGTTGGGAAGATCCCCTGGAGAAGGGAAAGACTACCCACTCCAGTATTCTGGCCTGGAGAATTCCATGGATGGTATAGTTCATGGGATTGCAAAGAGTCGGACACGACTAACCAATTTGCACATACACACACACACATTTGGGGGAAAGTACCATGATGTATGTATATAATTTACTATCAGTGGTTACGAGAAACTAATTGTGTGTGTGTGTGTGTGTATGTGGAGAGAAAGAGATAGAGCAGAATAGAGCAAAAGAATATATAAACAAATAAGGGGAAAGGTTAATAATAGATGAATCTGAGTGAAGCAAATAATAGGGATTCCTTGTGGTGTTCTGTTTGTTTTTGCATCTTTTTACTAAGTCTGAAATTATTTCCAGATAAATTTTCTTTTTAATCGCAATTTATTGCACAGCACATACTCGAAGTATGTTTTTTATAAAGCTTTTTATTCCCTTACCTTACCCAATGTCATATATTTGTAGTGATGCTATTAAATGATCAAGTATATATCCAACACCTCATACTTAAGAAAGCAGTGTCTTTGTAATTAATTTCAAGGATATTTCTCTAAACAAATAGTTGTGTGGGTCGCTCAGTTGTTTTTGACTCTTTGCAACTCTGTGGACTATAGCCCACCAGGCTCCTCTGTCCTTGGAGTTCTCCAGGCAAGAATACTGGAATGGGTTGCCATTTCCTCCTCCAGAAGTCTTTCCAACCCAGGGATTGAACCTGGGTCTCCTGTATTGCAGGCAGATTTCTTTACTGTCTGAACCACCAGGGAATCCCTAAACAAATAATTAACACATGTTTTAAAGCTTAGGATATTCAAAGAGAAAACCTTTAACCCCCAGACATCTTGGCTATAGATAAATGTCCTAAAACATTGTATATAATGTTCCATAAACTTTCCAATAGTGTAGTTGAACCCAAAGTAGGTACAGTCAGCCTTCCATATTTGTAGATTCAACTAATTATTGATAGTTACAACATTATGAAAAAAAAATTCCAGAAAGTTCCAAAAACCAAACTTGAGTTTGCCATATGCTTGGGACATAGCATTTACCTCATATTTAGTTTTATAAGTAATTTAGAGATGTTTTAAAGTATATGGAGGATGTGCATAGGTTAAAAACTGATCATCCTCAGAATTTGGTGCCTTGGGATAGGGTGGTGGTTCTCGAACGAATCCCCTGAAGATGCTGAGGGACGATCATATACAACTTTTCTGACATTTAAAAAAAATTATTTTTCTAATGGAAATTATCAGTAGTACAGTACAATATTATTGTCTTTTTATTTTCTATCTTTACAGCTCTATTATGTTTTACTGGCCCAGATTAATGAGTAATTTACATAAATATGTATATATAATACAGATATACACATACTCACACACACGTACATAATATATATTTATTCCATACTCTAAATCAAGGTTATTATTTGATGGAGTTGACTTCTTCCTTATGCATATAGTTCAACTGTACCCAGCTTCTCCCCATTGTGAAACATGAGTGGTCGCTTTCATGAGACCAAAATGAGGATGATCTTAAAGACGGAGCTCAGATAGTCCCTGTAGGTGCAGTATCTGCCAGAGCTTTGGTGTGGCACTTTTCCCCCTGGTTTTCTGGTTTCTCTTTCAGAATGTTGTCTTGGGCAATCAGGAAAATGCACATGGGCCATGAATACTGATATGCATGAAATGAAGGAGCAAAGATATAGACAGAGCAGAGAAGGGCAGAACTCCGGCAGGGCTGAAACTAAAGGGGAAAGAACAACAAACAAATGTGATGAGAGTTCACTGGTTGATTCAGTGTCCCTACTGAGTTAAAAAGAGCAAAAATGAGGAATATTTTGCAGATCCCAAAACTATGTCTTCATCAGCCCCCAAAATCCATATGGCTGTAATTTGAAAGACAATTCTGCTACAATGCATTTAAGGGAGAATGCTAGGGAATAATTTATTTCTCACTGAAGGAACCAAGAACATATCGGTAGCTTTCAGAGGTCAATGTTTTGCTTTGGAAATCTATTTTAAGGATGAAAATGGAAGATAAGAAAAAATAGAGCTATAGTTGTGAAGAAAGTTAACATTATTTTTGTAGGATTCTATTGGAGTCTTGTTAGAATTAGTATAGATTCTATAGAACTTTGAAATAATTTTGAAGGTTAATTAGCAAATCCATTAAACAACCACTGAGCATGTACTCTGGGCAAAACACCATGGACCCTCAAGTGTAAACATTGATGGTCATCAATAAAGGCACTGTAGTCTAGATAAGAAGCTGAGACATGAAAACACAATCCTATGTGACAATAAAATAGAACAATGCAAGAGAGGTCACATGGTGATTGCAATATGAAGGAGGTGGACAGCAGTTGTTGTTCAAGTCCTGAAAAGAAGTGAATAGTTTGGTTCCAGGGTTCCAGGAAGAACTTGGTCTTGATGGACAGAAAGAATTGTGCCTGGCAAAAAGAAGGGTTTAAAATATTTGAGTTTGAGTGAACATGGGGTTAGAGACTGACAACAGTCCTGCAAGCTTTAGGAAACAGGAAGTGGATCAGTCTAATGAGAGCAAATGGCCTGTGTCTAGGAGGAGTTGGAAAATGGTTGAAACAGCAGGATAGAGCCAGACTGTTAAATATCTGACTTACAACTTTGGATGGATCATCGTGTAAAGTCATTTAAAGTTATTTTTGCAATGGAGTGAGATGATGAGTGGGAGCTTTTTAAAGGAAGATTAATCTAGCTGTAGAACATTTGCACATTTGCTACTCTCTCTGTCCTTAGGTAAAAAATGAATTTCTAAAACTTACATAGCCTTTCCCTTGTTTGGTGTCTGGGTTGATTTTAATTATACTTAAATCAACCCATAATAAATTAGTGTCTTTCAGCCAAGAGTGTCTCTTAATTCCCTTGAGAGCATAATCCATTGTCTGAATGTCCTCATATAGCTATAGAAGTCTTTCATATTATTTAACCTAAATTCCCTCCACTGTGCTTAAGTACATTGCATCCTGAACTGTACCCACTAATGAGATGAAGTGGTCAATGTTCCTTTTCCCCCAGGCCCCTTTAAATGTTTATAGATATTCTCCTTTTATTTCTCCTTATGATGGATTAATACTTTGTTTCTTCCCTTCCTTCCTCACTCTCTCCCCATGTCTATTCCCAACCTTGCAATCTATCTACCTGTCTATATTTATATTTTTCTTACTTTCTTCTCTTCTCTGCTCATATTTTTTTTATTTAGTCCTCAATCTAACATTGGCTAGTATTACACACTGCCAGACCTATGAAGAAAAAAGCAAAATACACTTGTCTTATTTTTTTATCTGAGTTTTTTCATGGACACTTTCACAAAGATAGGATGATAGTGGAGAGCAGCAGACAGTCTTAGTTAACATTTTCAGTGACCTGCTGCTCTGTTCTGTGTAGGCGCTATGCTTGGGCTTGTTCTGTTCATTTTCTCCTTCTTGATTTTGATTAATTATCCCTGGTTATACCCTAACGCCATGCATTTTAAATCCAATCCATCCTGATATTTGTTTTTGTTTTTTTCACATTTTCAGTATTTCTAAGCTCTTTTAAATGCTTGTGTCACTAAAACATATGTATTAACTGGCCTGATAAGATTTCTAGCAGAAAAGAGTTTTACAGTCTTAATATGTACTCAGTTGCTCCATTGTGTCTGAGTCTATGACTCCATGGACTGTAGCCCATCAAGCTCTTCTGTCCATGGGATTTTCCAGGCAAGAATACTGGAGTAATTTGCCATATCCTTCTCCAACAGTCTTAGTAAAGTTATTTAAATTTTTTTTTAAAATAATCACCTTTCATGGTCCATTTTAAATATTCCCTTCTCTAGGAAGCCCTCTATAATCTTCCTATCCCATGCTGACCACACTCTTCTCTGAAACTCATGGTTAATTTGGTCACTGTCACAGTGTGTGAGTCTTACTTGTTGTTTGGACCATCATTTATTTTAAATAGGTCCAATGTTGTATGTTTATCCCTTCCAAAGTACCTATACTTAGCACTGATAGAGTAGAGAGAGGACTGTTCCATTTGTGCTTTATGTATGAAAACCATAGTTGGAAGTGAAGTTATATATGTGGCAGACAAGACTATTCTGTAGTATTTTTTTCATAGAGTTTACCAGAAGCAGATGTTGCAAATGTTTTGCCTGCTTATATAGTGGCTGATTGCACATTTAAAATATTATAAATTAGTTGTCAACATTTTAAAATCAGAACATTTCACATAAGCATCCAGATTTCTACTATGTAAAGGACAAGAAAAGATTCAGTATCTGACAAAGTAGTGTATGTTCTTGTGGGAAAATAATCAAGTGGAAGTGAGTAGCTGCTACTATTGCCTTTGCACAGGGAAAACTGTCTTTGGTCTGTAACAGTCCCATTTCTCCCCATTCCTATTTTAAAATGCTGCCTGACCTCTCTAGGCACTTTACTTTAGGAATGCCATCCTAAATGCCTGGTGAATATGGGATCCTTTAAAGATGTCCAATATCTACTAACATCCTGAACTTGATGCTGCCCTGATTATCTGATTTTAAAGATAAGAAGAATGGCATGGTCACCTTCTGGAAGAATAAAGATTTATTGATCGCATGCTGAGATCTCTTGAATCAGCAGGTCTGGGGAATCTGCATTTTTCCAAATAAGAAAATTAAAGGTGATGGCCATGCATTTGTTATCTGGATCACATTGAGTGAAAACTCCTTGTATCTCTTGATCTCTGAAGTCACCTGTTCCTTCACTGATAGAAATCATTTCAGTTTTAATCATAAAGATTCTAAAGTACATAGTCCTAGGGTTAGGAAGATAATCTCTTGTGCTATATTTTTTCATCTACATTCTTATTATTAGATACTTACTTTGTGTCTAATACTTTGGCATGACAAATAATTGGATAAATGGATATACTTAGAATTCATTTGAAAAGGAAACTAAAAACTCTGCACTAATTTTATTTAGGATAGAGGGTGTGTGTATATATATATATAACACACACAGAAAAATATATATATAACTGAAAATAACATATCTGTTTTCATTTTTGGCTTAAATTAAATATACTTATATATCTTAACACTTTCAGTTCTTGCTCCCACTTTCTTTTTTATTTGTTTCTTTATTTAGGCTGTGCTGGGTCTTTCCTGCTGCGTGTGGGCTTTTTCTAGTTGCAGTGAGCATGGGTTACTTTCTGGCTGTTTCATGGCCTTCTCATTGTGGTGGCCTATCTTATTGCAGAGCACAGGCTCTAGGGAATGCAGGCTCAGTGATTTGTGATGCACGGGCTTAGTTGTTCTGTGGCATGTGGAATCTTTCTGGACCAGGGATTGAACCCATGTCCCCTGCATTGGCAAGTAGATTCCTAATCACTGGACCACCAGGGAAGTCCTCCCATTTTCTATCATTAAAAAAAAAAATGTTAAACTGGACAAATATTATACTTTCTTCTTGATGATGATGAAAAAGTATTTCTTCTTTTCTCCTGATTTGGAAAAGGCTCTTGCAAAATGTTTCCTTAGTATAGCCAAAATAATCTATATGACTGGTCAAATAAGGTGAAGTTAAAAATTTCTGATTACACCTGTGTTTTCACAATCTTTACCACTTACTATTTTTTGCCAAAACCCATGTAAGATTTCATAATATTCACTGGGTCATTACTAGTGTTTTTTCTCTTTTAAGATGGATTCTGTTTTTAGTAAGCTACTAATTTATCTGCTTGGATATTGAAAAGACTAGAACTGTCCAACTATCTGCCATACTGTTGCTTTAACTTTACCTGACAAAAATAGCTGTTGATTCTATCTATTTAATCTCCTTGTGGGAAAGTCCTGTATACTTTGGATTGATGATATGACTGTCATTGTCCTACAAGGAATAACGATTTCAGGTTCATGTGATGGTCTTTGAGCAATTTTATTTCTTCTCCTGTGACTTTGAGAAATTTATACTTCTACAAAATGGACTCTTTACCTTTCATCTTCACTTCTCAACTCTCATCTGATTTCTTTGGCCTGAATTTCCAAGAACCATCCCAACTGAGAAGTCAAACTTTTACGACTCACATTCTGTGTTATTAAACACATGTATCATTTTGGTTTTATGACAAACTAATGGGCCCATTGTTCCTATTCTCTGGAAGGTGGTTCTTTGGGGACCGTTTGAGTGTGGAGAAGAATGGAACAAGAAAATAAGATGGCTACAAGCCTAATAATGAGAGGGCAGCGCAGCTCACAAGATAGTCATTGTTAAATATTTCATTACCCTTGAAGAAGCCGTTTGAGGAATTACCAACCATATTTTAATTATGACCCCAAATTAAATTCTGTTCAAAGTTAAAGCTAATGTAGAAAGAAGAATAAGTAAAAGCTGTGAGGAAGGGAAGGAAACAAGTGGGTTTTAGCTTTAGATGGCAAACAGAGGGGAGTGAGAAGTGAAATTAACCTTCTATTTCTGTTGTCATAGATTTTCCTAAATCCTTAGTGTTATTTCATCTCTCTCTAGCCACAAATACAATGAAAGAATTAATACTTAATGTGTTACAGATGGCTCACTGAATTACTTTTCCTTTCCTGCTGTAACCACCAAAGCTTCCTTGAAAGGGGTGGAGAAGCTGTCTTTTTTGTTTGCATTGTTTCACTACTAAGAGAAACTTAAAATCTTGCAAACCAGAGTGGTTGGGTTGTATCTGCATCCACCGCCTCCCCGCCCCCCGTGCCACCCACCTCCCGCCCCCAACTCAAAACTGAGAGGTTCCTTAATGTAGTGCTGTCTCCAAAGCCTATATACTAATTCAAGTTGTTTAAAAATTCCAGCTAAATTGATGTGCATGCAAATGATACGTGTGTCTGTCTTTACATTTTCAAAGTGGCACCAGTATTTTCTATGACAGCTTTTTGTTGAAAGAGGTGGTTTAGTTTGGTCTAGAATTTTACAAGTTCAACCAAGCAATTCAAAGTGGCATGAAAAAGTAAACTGCTTCATTCTTTCTCAGAGAAGAAAGTTTTATTTTAGAAAATAACTGTAAATAGAAGTAAATAAAACAGAGTTTTTACTTCTTTAAAATTCACTCTGAAATTTTTCTTTTATAAACAGCCTATCATCTCTTCTACTCTCAATTAAAATCAAATCTACTTTTCTCTTCAGTTAATGACTTTATGAGTGGCAGGCAGGTTATTTTTTGACACAGGGAATAATTAAGAAGAGATAAGTTGATTAATTGAAGCCTGTCTCTATTCTTGGTAGAATACTAGTTAATAAGGACTTGGAAGTTTTGTCCTGGCTCTGGATTTGGGAAGAAATTAGTTATTACATTCCTTTTTAATTTTGATTGACAGATGCAGTTGGGAAATCTACTCATAGTCAAGTGGAACAAGTTCCTGGAAAAACCGAGAAGAGTTTGTTTGGAAGATCAGTGCAAATTCATGAGAGCCCAATGACTTGATCTGTCTATTAGTAAACTGTGTGAAGATCGGTCATCAATACTGGCCTTAATTTCCACATAGTAGCAGCTCAAGTTTGAGAACTAGTATGTCCACAAATATTCATCAATCACCTATTTAGAATGCACACTTGGTGAACACCATATAATTAATTGGTTTTCATGAGTCTAGGTTTGGTTGGGTTTGATCAACACATTCTGACCCAAGAGAAGAAAATTCAGTTGGTTTGTCTCTTACCTTTCAAAGTTGTCAAAGCAAAACCTTCAAGTGACAATGTTGTAAGAACTTTCTGTTGGGTACTTCACTGTTTAGCACAAATTAGGAATCTCTTGATATTTGAAATTCCAATAAGTGGAGTTCAAAGAGATGGATCCTTTCTCTCAGTTTTGAAAGGTTATTTTCCATTTTTCTTCAAATTTAAGATGTGGTCATTTATCCATTCTCAAACATGTATAAATGGGTAGTTCCGTATTTATTCTATTAGATTTCTCCTTTTAGCACCCAGAATCATAGCAAACTAAAAAAAATACTATTTTGTATTTATTCAATCTTCCAGATAATGCTTTGGGGGCAGTAAAAATAATATCAGTTTGATATCCAGTTTGTACATTAGATTTCGTGGCTGTCATGCCTGATTAAGACAAAAGCATTTCTTTCTGTTTGCTTCAAAGATCCAGCAAAATGCTGGATATAACCAGTGGTATATCAAGGGTTTCTTTGCATGCTTTTTTAAGGAAGTGGTGAGGCATCAGATAGCTGTTAGAGTGTGGTGCCTCTACTAATAAATAAATAATTGGGGTCTTTTGAATTATTATAATCTATGATATTAGAAATGAAAATATTTTAACAATAGTAAATGAAGTAAGAAGTTAAGGTGCATCACAAGAATCCATCATGTCCTATCCCTAAGCCAGGCCTCCTGGCAAGACAAAATGAAATTTGAACTTAGATCACTTTCAGGATTTCTTGAACCACCACTTTGAATCCACTAATTCCTTGACTTGGGACCTTTATCCACCTTGTTCTGAACAATTTGTTCTTCTCAGGAAATTTTCTTTCTTCTCTTCATGCTATTCAGCTCTACTCCACTTAATTTGTGGAGGGGGGGGGGGGGTAGTGGTCTCTTTATGTAGCTGCATTAACAACTTCCATAATTAAATAAGCAATTTTATGAGGGAAGAACTTAATAAAGAGACAAACTTTCTATTTCTTCCTTTGACTCTTCCTAACAAGGAGATATTGTTAGAGAAAATTGGTCAGTGTTTTGGAGATGAGGAGAGAATCAAGATCTATTGTTTTGAAAACTGGCAAGTAGAAAAAGAAAGGTAGGGCAAGTCCCTGGGGGGCCTTTGTGAATCATTTTCTTCTTATTGATATTTCTGACATCTATACAGAATACAAGACAATGGAATTGACCAAGATGAAACATAGTCTTTGCATTATCCATGTTATGTCTCTATTTTCTTGCAAGAATACAGTTTTCCCTCAATAGAGTTATTTGACTGGAAACCAATTAGTGAATCCATAAATATCCTTCTCTCCTGCATGAAAGTTTAAAATACTACAACCAACATAATCATAGCCTTCACTTTGATCAGACATCAGTAGGTAGCTTGTTTATATTCTATAGTCTGTAAGAAAAGAATCAATACTTGTTTTTCTGCTACAGTGTTTGTATAGGGGGTTCCTCCTAAAACACATCTTCTTTCCTCATCTACTTTATTACTACTGTTTAAATCTCTTATAATGACTTATTAAAAAAATAAAAACCATTTCTGACTAGCAGTTTCGTTTTTATTTTATCGCTTTACTCAGTATTTAGTAGAGTACTTTAAAAAATATTTATTCAACAAATGAAATCGATACATCTACTTCTCACCAAGAATTCAACCTAATCTGAAGTAATAGTGAGTATGTTGCCTTGAAGTAGCTAATGACAGCTTTGGGATTTCAGAAAGAAGCTATGTGAGAAAGGCCCCATTATATTAAATCATGTAATCCTTTATGCTTTCTTGTGTGAAACACTCCAATGAACTAGCAAGAATTGTTTGGGGAGGGGGCAGGAAAGGAAGTAGCATAGGGGCAAAGTGCTGTCTGCTTAGATTTTTAAGAATAGATTAGACATCCATATCTTTTGATATTTTAAGCAATTACCTGCCAGGTATATATCAGTTGTGTTATTTCAGGGTTTTCTAATGTCATTGGGGTCTTTCATCAATGATGATATCACAGAATGAGCAACCCAAGACTTGAGTCTGTGGTTATGAAAGGGGTAATATTGACTTTACTGACTAACGTTTGCAGCTAAGAGATTTAAGAGAAAAATATGTGTGTGATGGGAGAAGGAAGAGAAAAAGCAGTGATTTCTGGGGCTGATGTCAGTGCCTCACTTTGGGGACAGGGCTGGGAATCTGCCTAAATCTATTTGGCTAATGTCATCTGCTTTATTGACACCGAGATTAGTGATGAAGGCTTGTCTTGTATTTTATCAAAATGCTTCCTGAGGCATGGTGAGCTTTGCCAGTCATTTCTACTCCATGTTGTGGAACCCATTCCATGATAGGGACCTGACTTTATAAGGAAATGTCATTCAGTTTTCTAAGACCTGGGGTCTTTCTTAAATCTGTTCCACAGATAGTGGCCACGTGTTTCTATTAGAAATGTGATGAGGGAAGACCTCTTAATCTTCCCTTGATAGTTTGATTTTTCTCATTACTTTTGATTACTATTGGCAACTTATCTCAAAATTCTTCTCTATTGCTTTTCAAAAAAATTCATAGTTCAAAATTAGCATCAGAATGAAAAAGTGATTTTCCTTAGTCATATTCCTTGATTGGTTGACTTGATATTGGACTACCTTGAAGTTTTTTGCCTTGAGGATGTGAGGTTTCCCTATCAGAGACTTATCTTCCCACGACAGACAAGAAAAAGCTTATCCCTTTGAATCAGACTTTATGTTTGATTACCTTTAAATAACCTGGCAAGAGGAAGCCTCAGCTGTACTTGTTCCTAATTAACTTTTATTAGGTGCTCTACTTCACTGAAAAGTGAAAGTGAAAGTTGCTTCAGTTCAGTCGCTCAGTTGTGTCTGACTCTTTGCGACCCCATGAATCACAGCACGCCAGGCCTCCCTGTCCATCACAAACTCCCGCAGTTTACTCAAACTCATGTCCATCGAGTCGGTGATGCCATCCAGGCATCTCATCCTCTGTCATCCCCTTCTCCTTCTGCCCCCAATCCCTCCCAGCATCAGGGTCTTTTCCAATGAGTCAACTCTTCACATGAGGTGCCCAAAGTATTGGAGTTTCAGCTTCAGCATCAGTCCCTCCAATGAACACCCAGGACTGATCTCCTTCAGGATGGACTGGTTGGATTTCCTTGCAGTCCAAGGGACTCTCAAGAGTCTTCTCCAACACCACAGTTCAAAAGCATCAATTTTTCGGCACTCAGTTTTCTTCACAGTCCAACTCTCACATCCATACATGACCACTGGAAAAACCATAGCCTTGACCAGACGGACCTTTGTTGGCAAAGTAATGTCTCTGCTTTTTATTTATTTATTTTTTTTTTTAATTTTTATTATTATTATTATTTTTTTTCCAGTGGGTTTTGTCATACATTGATATGAATCAGCCATGGATTTACATGTATTCCCAATCCCGATCCCCCCTCCCACCTCCCTCTCCACCCGATTCCTCTGGGTCTTCCCAGTGCACCAGGCCGGAGCACTTGTCTCGTGCATCCCACCTGGGCTGGTGATCTGTTTCACCATAGATAGTATACATGCTGTTCTTTTGAAATATCCCACCCTCACATTCTCCCACAAAGTTCAAAAGTCTGTTCTGTATTTCTGTGTCTCTTTTTCTGTTCTGCATATAGGGTTATCGTTATCACCTTTCTAAATTCCATATACATGTGTCAGTATGCTGTAATGTTCTTTATCTTTCTGGCTTACTTCACTCTGTATAAGGGGCTCCAGCTTCATCCATCTCATTAGGACTGGTTCAAATGAATTCTTTTTAATGGCTGAGTAATATTCCATGGTGTATATGTACCACAGCTTCCTTATCCATTCATCTGCTGATGGGCATCTAGGTTGCTTCCATGTCCTGGCTATTATAAACAGTGCTGGGATGAACATTGGGGTGCACGTGTCTCTTTCAGATCTGGTTTCCTCAGTGTGTATGCCCAGAAGTGGGATTGCTGGGTCATATGGCAGTTCTATGTCCAGTTTTTTAAGAAATCTCCACACTGTTTTCCATAGCGGCTGTACTAGTTTGCATTCCCACCAACAGTGTAAGAGGGTTCCCTTTTCTCCACACCCTCTCCAGCATTTATTGCTTGTAGACTTTTGGATAGCAGCCATCCTGACTGGCGTGTAATGGTACCTCATTGTGGTTTTGATTTGCATTTCTCTAATAATGAGTGATGTTGAGCATCTTTTCATGTGTTTGTTAGCCATCTGTATGTCTTCTTTGGAGAAATGTCTGTTTAGTTCTTTGGCCCATTTTTTGATTGGGTCATTTATTTTTCTGGAATTGAGCTTCAGGAGTTGCTTGTATATTTTTGAGATTAATCCTTTGTCTGTTTCTTCATTTGCTATTATTTTCTCCCAATCTGAGGGCTGTCTTTTCACCTTACTTATAGTTTCCTTTGTAGTGCAAAAGCTTTTAAGTTTCATTAGGTCCCATTTGTTTAGTTTTGCTTTTATTTCCAATATTCTGGGAGGTGGGTCATAGAGGATCTTGCTGTGATTTATGTCGGAGAGTGTTTTGCCTATGTTCTCCTCTAGGAGTTTTATAGTTTCTGGTCTTACATTTAGATCTTTAATCCATTTTGAGTTTATTTTTGTGTATGGTGTTAGAAAGTGTTCTAGTTTCATTCTTTTACAAGTGGTTGACCAGTTTTCCCAGGACCACTTGTTAAAGAGGTTGTCTTTTTTCCATTGTATGTCCTTGCCTCCTTTGTCAAAGATAAGGTGTCCATAGGTTCGTGGATTTATCTCTGGGCTTTCTATTCTGTTCCATTGATCTATATTTCTGTCTTTGTGCCAGTACCATACTGTCTTGATGACTGTGGCTTTGTAGTAGAGTCTGAAGTCAGGCAGGTTGATTCCTCCAGTTCCATTCTTCTTTCTCAAGATTACTTTGGCTATTCGAGGTTTTTTGTATTTCCATACAAATTGTGAAATTCTTTGGTCTAGTTCTGTGAAAAATACCGTTGGTAGCTTGATAGGGATTGCATTGAATCTATAGACTGCTTTGGGTAGAATAGCCATTTTGACAATATTAATTCTTCCAATCCATGAACACGGTATGTTTCTCCATCTGTTTGTGTCCTCTTTGATATGCTATCTAGGTTGGTCATAACTTTCCTTCCAAGGAGTGTCTTTTAATTTCATGGCTGCAATCACCATTGCAGTGATTTTGGAAAGCAAAAAATAAAGTCTGACACTGTTTCCACTGTCTCCCCATCTATTTCCCATGAGGTGATGGGACCAGATGCCAAGATCTTAGTTTTCTGAATGTTGAGCTTTAAGCCAACTTTTTCACTCTCCTCTTTCACTTTCATCAAGAGGTGTTTTAGTTCCTCTTCACTTTCTGCCATAAGGGTGGTGTCATCTGCATATCTGAGGTTATTGATATTTCTCCCGGCAATCTTAATTCCAGCTTGTGCTTCTTCCAGCCCAGTGTTTCTCATGATGTACTCTGCATAGAAGTTAAATAATCAGGGTGACAATATACAGCCTTGATGTACCCCTTTTCCTATTTGGAACCAATCTGTTGTTCCATGTCCAGTTCTAACTGTTGCTTCCTGAGCTGCATACAGGTTTCTCAAGAGGCAGGTCAGGTGGTCTGGTATTCCCATCTCTTTCAGAATTTTCCACAGTTTATTGTGATCCACACAGTCGAAGTCTTTGGCGTAGTCAATAAAGCAGAAATAGATGTTTTTCTGGAATTCTCTTGCTTTTTCGATGATCCAGCAGATATTGGCAATTTGATCTCTGGTTCCTCTGCCTTTTCTAAAACCAGTTTGAATATCTGGAAGTTCTCGGTTCACGTATTGCTGAAGCCTGGCTTGGAGAATTTTGAGCATTACTTTACTAGTGTGTGAGATGAGTGCAATTGTGCAGTAGTTTGAGCATTCTTTGGGATTGCCTTTCTTAGGGATTGGAATGAAAACAGACCTTTTCCAGTCCTGAGGCCACTGCTGAGTTTTCCAAATTTGCTAGCATATTGAGTGCAGCACTTTCACAGCATCATCTTTCAGGATTTGAAATAGCTCAACTGGAATTCCATCACATCCACTAACTTTGTTCATAGTGATGTTTTCTAAGGTCCACTTGACTTCATATTCAAGGATGTCTGGCTGTAGGTGAGTGATCACACCACTGTGATTATCTGGGTCATGAAGATCTTTTTTGTATAGTTCTTCTGTGTATTCTTGCCACCTCTTCTTAATATCTTCTGCTTCTGTTAGATCCATACCATTTCTGTCCTTTATTGATCCCATTTTTGCATGAAATGTTCCCTTGTTATCTCTCATTTTCTTGAAGAGATGTCTAGTCTTTCCCATTCTGTTGTTTTCCTCTATTTTTTTACATTGATCGCTGATGAAGGCTTTCTTATCTCTCCTGGCTATTCTTCGCGACCCCATGGACTCTACAGTCCGTGGAATTCTACAGGCCACAATACTTGAGTGGGTAGCTTTTCCCTTCTCCAGGGGATCTTCTCAACCCAGGAATTGAACCCAGGTCTCCTGAGTTGCAGGTAGATTCTTTACCAGCTGAGCCATAGGGCAAGCCCTCTGCTTCACTGGAGGTTTCAAATTAAAGGGAAGATTAAGACACAAGCAAAAAAAAACATTGTTTACTCTTCATTTTACCAGGTAGATATGTGATTTGGGAAAATAATTCCTTAAGGCTTCAGTTTCCTTGCCTGTAGTAAGAATAAAAGCAAATGTTAATTGAGTCAGTAACTAAGATCCTTTCTACTCTAGAAATCTGACTTCTTGAGCATTTATGTGTTTTTAAGGGCCCCCATGAAGGAGTCTTCTCTTGGCCATGAACAAAGGTTTTCCTTAGCCCTGTCCATGCCGTTCAGTTCAGTTCAGTCGCTCAATCATGTCCGACTCTGCAACCCCATGGAATGCAGCACGCCAGGCTTCCCTGTCCTTCACCGATTCTCAGACCTTGCCCAAACTCATGCCCAAACTTGTTCATACCTTTAATTTAGCTTTATTTTTTGGCAGGGCACTGACTGGTTTATTAACTTTTTTCTGGGATTGTCACTCTGGAACAGAATTTAAAAACTATTAGGAATTTGACATATTTGTACCTAGAGAACAGAGAAGGCAGTGGCACCCCACTCCAGTACTCGTGCCTGGAAAATCCCATGGATGGAGGAGCCTGGTAGGCTGCGGTCCATGGGGTCTCGAAGAGTCGGACACTGCTGAGTGACTTCCCTTTCACTTTTCACTTTCATGCATTGGAGAAGGAAATGGCAACCCACTCCAGTGTCCTTGCCTGGAGAATCCCAGGGATGGGGGAGCCTGATGGGCTGCTGTCTATGGGGTCGCACAGAGTCGGACATGACTGAAGTGGCTTAGCAGCAGCAGCAGCAATACCTAGAGAAAAGTTCATCTGGCACCATGCAAGCTGATGGAGATTATTGGGGTGATGTTGCTTTTGTCTATGTACTCCACCCAAGTCATTAACATAGTTATTGCCCCTGGAGATTTTCAGTTGTTCTGATGTAACAAACTTCTCCCTTTAACTTCTCCTTAGACTTTGTCGGCAGTCGGTATTGCCCACTTGTTGCTGGCTTCCATAGAGTAGTCTGTCCTGAGTCCTGTTCCCAGCCCTTGTGTAACCCAGAACAAAGCCTTCCTGTGGGTCCAGCCGGATTCAGCATCCTGCCTCAGCCATTTCCCCCACATCTTTTCAAGTATTGTATGCCACATACCTTCCAGTCCAAGCCCAAGCCAGCTACATCTCCAGCTTCTCCAAACTGTATTCTCTGCTGCCTGCGTCTGACACCTGACCACTGGGTGCTGGTCTTAGATCAGTCCTCACATCCTTCCAAATTGGCAACATTCTCACTACCTCCCTTGTAATTCCTCCTTTTCTATCCTTAAAATATCAACTTGCAAACCAAGTATAGTGTTACACACACGACCGATGTCATCAGCTAAGTAGAAATAGGTTCATTTTTACCCCATCAAGTGTTGCTTTGGGAATAACAGGCAGACATCTTTTATGGCTTAATTGCAGAGGTTTCAGCAGGACAGAGAGAAGGAGGAGACAAGGTAAAAGAGGCCACAAAGCTAGATGTTTAGAACTTACATGGAACACTTTTCTGACTGTACCTCTGTCTCTGGATCTGTAAACACTAGACCTTTTCATCCCTTCTACTTCTAGGAAGTTATTCTGAGAAGTCAAGGTCTCCAAGGAATAGAAACACAGCTGAGAGCTGAAGCATATATGACCAAGGAGTCTTTTTTTGTTTCTGCAGTTCACAAAAGAATATGCTATTTAAAGAGAGAAGGGTTTGGGACATGAGCTAGCTTGTAAAGAAATGTATGAAGTGGCACACCTAATACTCTCCATGTGTGCTTTAATTTGCAGTATGGTTCTGTAGATTTTTTTTAAATTATTGTAATATCTATTTTGAAATTATGGTGCTGCTACCACCTGTCAGAGGCTGCCCAGGTGGCTCAGTAGCACAGAATCTGCGTGCCAAGCAGAAGATATAGGTTTAGTCTCTGGGTGGGGAGGACCCCCTGGAGAAGGAATGGTAACCCACTCCAGTATTCTTGCCTGGAAAATCCCATGGACAGAGGAGCCTGGTGGGCTACAGTTCATGGGATTGCAAAAGAGTTGGACGTCACTTAGTGACTAAACAACAAACACCACCACCTTTGGGTCTATACAATTAGCACACTTTTGCTAGAGCAAAATAAGCTTTAGGTCAAATGTATTTCAATTCTTGTGTAAACTGCACGTGGCGCCTGGAAGCCATTTAGGTATTGCAAATGGGAAATGGTACCTCTGCATCGCAGTGTATCAGAATTCTACACACACACACACACACACACACACACACACACACAGAGTCACATGTCTAAGATACAACACAGAACACTTTTTGTTCACACCTGTTCGGTAGAACTGTGGGGACCATCTAGTGGATTTGTGTCTTTAACAGCTATTATCTTATCATGAGAGTAGAATAACCAACACCCACCTGCCCTTAGTTAAATGTCCTTTTTTTTGTTTTTTTGTCCCTTGGATGAAGCCTGGGGCATGTGATTGGCAATCAGTAAATGCAAATGTCTGCTTCCTGACAGGCAGGGCTTTACTCTTCCTGGCCTTTAAGAGCCCATTTAGCCTCTCCAGCCTTCACCCATCAGCAAAATGTAAATAGCTGAATTAATGTGAATAAAGGGCTTTGAAGATGAACACTACTTTGCACTGTAAGTGGCAACACAGCCTTTCTTCGTTTATTGAAGAAACATTTATGGAGCTCAGGGTCAGCTCTGTGCAAAGCACTTTAGAGGTGTACGAGGCAAGGTCCCTGTCCTCAGAGGGAATATCAGCTATCTTGCTAACACCAAGACCTAAATCAGGATGTTGTAACTAGTTCAGTGTTGGGTTTGCTTCTCAATTACATGACTGAATTTGGTTGTATTTTGAAGACTTAGCAAAGAAAACCCTCATCATCTATGATGATAAAGTCAAACAATAAAATTTGTCCGTCAGTGGTATTCAAATGGAGACCTTTAAATCCTTGAAATATTAGGTGCTCCAGACAAAGGTGTTAATGGTTAATTCAATTGAGAAAGGACTGCATAAATACCATTCTCTTGCAGATTAACAGTGAACACTTTTAACAGTTTTGCAACCCAAGCTGAGAAATTCATTTTTGAAAATCTTATCTAAGTCTACTCCACTGAACATTTGCTTCCAAAATAGTCTGAGAATTCTGCCAAACTAAAATGGGTTTCAGAGATACCCAACTGATGTCTGAAGATGATACCAATAAGAAATGTTTTGCTTAATATGTTATCAATTAGAGACATGTTTAAGTTAAATAAATTGGGTCATATTTTTGCAGAAATATTTCTGATCATTGTAGTATTAAATGCTGTTAGTCATTATATCTGAAAAAGAATTGGCCAGGATCCCAAGTCCTTGAATTTTCAACTGACTGCCTTCAGCTGTAGCTGCTCCCTTAAAGTCACCATGTAGAGGATACATAAAGCAAGACATCCCAAATTTCAGCAGATTTTCAGTGGACCTAATACTTTTTTAAGGTTCATAATGCTGATTAGCATATAAATGCTTAACCATGAAAATAATAAAGAAAGCTGAAATATATTCTACCTAGCCCTTCCCAAACTTATTCAGCTCCAAAGTACTCTTGTTTTTGTCTGCTTTGGCATATTTTCTTTCTTCCATTGAGGCAGCATACAAAACATATTATCTAACAACATTCCTTGTAGGACAGTTTGGGAACTACTTAAATAAACAGTATTCCCCTTAATTCCCAGTCAAGGTTTTAACCCAAATCTTTTGCTCTTCTCCAACTTGAGGAGCTGGATCTGTTCTCCGAGCTCTGAAAAACAGTCTTGGGGAGAGCAGGTTCTGTTTTTATGGACTGCTTCTTGGCTCTTGGTTGGCCATCTGAGGAGCAGAAGCCTCAGGAAGAGATTCTTTGCTTCTATTAAAGCTCCATCCCTTGCTGTTTGTCTTAAAAGAAAAAAAAATTTACGTCACTTTTGTTTATTGAGGTTTTGTTGCTATATATAACGTTGCATAAGTTACAGGTGTACAATATAATGATTCACAGTTTTTAAAGATTATACTCTGTTTGTGGTTATTATAAATATTAGCTACATTCCCTGTGTTGTACAGTATATCCTTGTAACTTATTTTATACCTACTAGTTTATGCCTCTTACTCCCCACAGGTGACCACTGGTTTGTTCTTGTGAGTCTACTTTTTTGTTGTTGTTGTATTCACTAGTTTGTTGTATTTCCAGATGTTTGTCTTTGACCATCTTCAGAGCATCTCCTTTTGTGGGAGGAGCAAAAGAATTTTGGAAAGTTTTGATGTCTCTTCATAGGTAACAATGAGTGAGTCATTAAGAGTATCTTCCAGATGGGAAAAAAAAGAAATCTGTATTCTTGGGTATATCAGAGCAAGTTTAGGAAGACATCAGTGGGAAGAATGGATGTGACTGTGTGTGACCTCAGGAAAGCTTAATATTTCTATATATCAATTTCCTAATCTTTAAAATGGGAATAGTAACCTGCTTAGAGAGTTGGTATGAAAAAATGAGACAATCTTCATCCTTATCATAGTGCCTGGCATATTTGTTGCTTAGAATATTAACTTTACATGGAAAATAGAAACTATATTTCATTTCATTTCATTTTCAAGTATAGTCCACTTTGATTATGTCTTGAGGCCAGTTCGAGTAAAAACTCTAAAATTTAGCATGTAGACTTTCTCTCTAGCATTAAAATGAAAATTTTTATTGTTTCTTATTTGAACCATTTATGGAGTGGCCAAAGTACCTAAATACCTGAGTTGCTATAGCATGCAATCCAAATGTGACCCAAAATAGACCCTCTCTTGTTTTTGTATGCCAAGCTTATAAATACTGTCTTTTGTTTTATTTTTTAAACAACTAGATAGATCCATCAACTTGCTTTTCATATTTCATTCCATGTCTCAGTACTTTAGAATTGCTAATTGTGTTTTTATATTATAATACATGGAGCATGGCTTAAAATACTGCTCAAACAAAATGAAATTTTTCCTTAACTTGTTAGTTCTCCACCCTTTCTAGGTATCTGACAATTATTTTAATACAAAGTTCCTATATAAATTTGAATTAATTTTCTGCAATTCTGTTCTCTATGTGGGAGAAAAATTACCCTTTCAATTGTATTCCAGTGGCCATCTGCAGAGGCAGTAGACTTCTCAACACCTTGCTTCACTAAATTATGCCCAATTTTAGTGAGAGAATGTATATGAAATAGTCAGAACTGTATCCAATTTAAACAGAGGTAATAGCAACTTTGAACAAAGAGAGCCGATTTTGCTTCCCTCTAGTTTGCCTCTTAATTCAAGGAAAATATGTTTTGTTATTCAAATAAACATTGTAAGACTGAGGTATTCAAAAAGGATGATTTCTCTCTGTGTCTCTGTCTCTCTCTCTCTTTTTTTACTTCCTGTGGCATCAGCTAAGAGATCAGCAAAATCATGGGATTTCCTTTGAGTTTTCCCACCTTGAGGATTAATTTGCTTAAGTTCAGTTTGCTGCTTATAATAAGTTAATTCATGCACTGTGTTTAGTAAGAGCGTTTGGATTTAAGCAATCCATGTTGACCTGGGGTACTCTTTTGAAGCATCAGATGTGGATTCAGAAAACAGAATGAGATTAATTTTACTATGTGACATCCATTTTATTTCCCACATTTTTTTTGAAAGTCCATTACTGTAAATATTTATTTTTTTAAATCCTGCCTTGCATTACCAAAGGTTGTAACATGGTCAAGCTTCTTCTCACGTGTTTCCTGATGTTATTGTATTAGTGAGGATACTCTTGGATGAAACAGAGGAAGTTTAATTCCGTGTGGCTAAAGAACCAGAGCATATAGACATACTGGCTGATGGACTCAAGAAAAGGTGAACTGGGGGTTGAAAGGTGTCATCGAGAATCATTGTTTTTCTCCTTCTCTTTTTCTTTATTTTCATGACCTGCGCTGGTATCACCAAACTCACAATTTCTCACTCAATTTTAGCTCCTACCGCGTATGTGCCAGTCAATGTTGAGAAAGACAAGCATTCCAATCTTTCCGTCACTGTTCATATGGAATAGTGACGAGGGAAGACATCTATGGTGAAAGTATCAGGGAAGTCCCAGAAAAGAATGAAGCAACAGAGAAGTAAAGTTAGGGAAGTTCTTTTACTAACCTCATTTCTGCTTCATGTTCCTTGACAAGTGTTTAAAAGCCTCTCACCATCAGGCCAAACTTAAAACAACTCTTTACTCTAATGACCCTTTTTCTTTTGCCTCTTATTGTATCTGACCTTACTCCTGGAGGGAGTATTTTTGCTACTGTTTCTGATAGGTTAAAAATAAAAATAGTATAAAGACATTCATATTTTATTTCCTTCATCATTAACCTACAACATAGTCATAAGACTTCCTGGTCTTTGATATTTCCAGTTTTTATACTTACTAGATTGAGAGATAAGTGAGAAGTATAGTAAGGTATCTAGAAAAGAAGACATAATAAAACATTAACCTATTGCCAGTTACCTGGAAAACTCTAATAATGATATGAAAGGAGCTGAGAAGATTCCAATAAATCTTAGAAAGTCCGACTCTGAAAAACTGAAATAGCTGGGGAGATTATATTTGAAATCAAATATTTTTCACAATTGTGTTTCAACTTCCAAAAGTATCCCATACATTTTCAAGCAGAATTTTTAAAAAAATTTATTTGACTGCTTTTTTTTTTTTAGTTAGAGCAGTGTTTGGTACAAAGGTGAAATGAATACTGAAGAATGTGTTTTGCTACTTTTTAACTTTGTATGTGTACTCTGTCATGTCCAACTCTTTGCAACCCCATGGACTGTAGCCCACCAGGCTCCTCCATCTGTGATATTTCCTAGGCAAAAATACTGGAGTGGGTAGCTATTTTCTACTCCAGGGAATCTTCCTGACCCAGGGATCAAACCCACATCTCTCATGCCTCCTACATTAGCAAGATGGATTCTTTACCACTGAGACACCTGGAAAGCTCCCGCCCCCATGTTTTTCAACTTTGCCTTGCCCTTTTAAGATCCCTCTATGTCTTAGTTCATATTTAGTTATTGTCATATGCTCAGTTGGTAGACTGATACATATTATCTTCCCAGTGGATAGAGGGACCAAGAGTGACTGGAGAACTGCAAAGCAGAGCTATTAAATTTATATTTACTGCTAATCATTTCAACTCCTGGCAGACAGCCTAATTACAAACACAAAGAGGATGCTCATGAGAACCATGGTCATATAACTTGCCCAGTGACTTTCAGTAAGATACATGGTTTGTGAAAGCTCCCGGCTTATTGAGCGAGTAAATATTATTGCAGCTTGAGTTTCCCTGTGCTGTTTCCAACTCAGGATTTATTAAATATAATTTAATGAAATATATAATTTAAAGAGATGAGGCAAAATGTGATTAGTAGCTTCCCATCTTGTCTTTTTCAGGATGGGCAGCAATGCATAAGCTCCTTAAAAGACCAAAAACTAATCTAGGGCTTTTTCTATGCATACTTTCCATTAATCTTAATGGCTTTTTCTGGGCATAGTTTCTATTAATGAGATGCCCTCTTGAAGAAAAGAGAAGGAAAAGCAAAGAAAAAAAAAAAGATCTCCTTTTGCTTCAAGTATTATCTGATGTAAGCTGATAATGAATATTTAGTAATGAAATATATTGACTCCAACGACAGAAACTTTTTCACCTCCTATTTTTGTTTTCTTTATGTCTTAGCTCTTTGAAAATTGCATTTTCTAGAAATTTACAGAAAATACAACTATATTGGTTGGAGTAGCAGTTTCAGTTGTTTATTCAACCAAAGATCTCACACGTTTAGTATATTGCAAAACAATATTTCTTTTATTTACAGAATTGCACCTGTAGTTGCCACTTAAACAGAGCATATCTTTAAGTGATGGAACAATACCTAACTGTGAAGGAAGGTGAGTTAGAGTCAGGAAAAAAGACAGGAATGGTGTTTTTCTTGACATTTAGTCAAGGTCAATCAAACATCTGCAGAGAAAGAGCAATGTTGTAATATGTGCTGTATGCTCAATGCATCAATTTTGTATTAAAATTATATGCTGAAAGGGGCATATATTTAAAATCCTGCCTAGTGACAGAATTTTAGTAGTTTAGGTGCCAAAATAGATGGAATACATTCTTATTACTAAGACTGTGATTTTCCTTTCTTTGCTACTGTTCTTTTTCTTTTTTCTGTTACTATGGTCTCTAGAATAAAACAGCATATTTCCTAATGCAGTAAACAGGTCCCCCATAAAGCTCCCTTTTGTTAAAAAGTCTTGGTTAGATTATACCACAGAAAAGTACAGCAAAATGATACATCATTTGAACTTCTTCAAATGGAAACTTCTAAAAAATATTCAGGTTCTCTCATGTTACCTTGGCATGAATGTGGGCATATGTGTATGTGTGTTAAACTCTGTGGACATCTTTCATCTTCTTTAATTTTCTTTATTGCTAATTTCTATCCCCTCTGCAACTTGGTACTCATGTCCCTAGATCAGCATATAAATGAGAATTTCATTAACTTTAAAGCTTAGCTATAACCAAAAATATTAATATTAAAGCCAGAATCATAGTAAGTATGTTTTATGCAAAAAAGACATGATTTTCCTTTGCTCTCTTGTCCCTGAGTTGTCCCAGTTTCATCATCTGTTCAGTTTCTGGTTCAGTCTGAAAAAAATTTCTTGAAAGAACACTAGCTGGATCCCTGTTATCCCCAGGATTTCGTATCCTGTCAGCCCCTCTTTCTGGTGCGAGGCCAGAAGTCTAATCTTATATGCTTAAAGGCACATGGGAGAAAAAAAAACTCTAAAAATATGCAACTGTGCTACTAAGATTTTGAATGAAAAAAAGATAAAGTAGATTTTATTCAAGTGTGCTAATTTTACACTCAAATACTACTACTGAAATTTAGGGCTGCTGAGATTCAACACCATGATTTGATGGTTAATGTTGCTGCCACATTTTCAATAAACCGACCATATGACTGTTACACTCACTGGTGCTGTGCGGAGTGCTCAGAAGAATATAAAGGGATAGAGAGAGTCCCGAAATAGGAATGTAATCTGGCTCCACTCTCCATGGGATTCTCCAGGCAAGAATACTGGAGTGGGTTGCCATTTCCTTCTCCAAGGGATCTTCCCATCTAGGGATGGAAACAAGGTCTCCTGCATTGCAGGCAGACTCTCTACCGTCTAAGCCACCAGGGAAGCCCAAAATAGTGATAGTGGGAGGGAAAGATATACTTAAAACATTTTAAGTTAAATTTGGTATGTATTAACCCAGGAAACCTTATAAAAATATTAATAATAATAATATGTATGATTTCACTTGTAAGACAGTCTAGAGAAGTCAAAACTATAGGGAAAAAAATCTGATGAATAGTTATCAGGGTGTAGGGAGAGTTCACCACAGCAGGGTACTATAGAACTTTTGGAACTGGTGGGATTGTTTTATATCTAGAATGCCATGGTGGTTACCAAAAGGTATGCTTTACAAAGGGTAAATTTTCCTAATCTGATGTTCTTCTCAAAAATGTACTCATTGAAGTATTATTCATCTCGAACAATAGCTGTCCATACTTCCTGTTGCTTTTCCTAAAGACCTTGAAGTCATCCTGAGTTCTTCCTTTATTCCACATATCACATCCAATCCACAGATGTTGTTGGCCTTAACTTTTATAATTTGATGATAGTTAAAACGTAATCAGGATTTAACTGCTGCTCATTATTTCAGTAGCCTGCTAGTTGTTCTGTCTATTCCAAAAGAAACTGAGAATGCCCTTTTTAAACTTTAAATCAGATTATGTGAGTTGTCTGCTTAAAATCCCCCATATATATATATATATGTATAAAATTCCTGTGTATCACCACTGGCTATATCACTCAACGTAAAATACAAAAGTCTTCCACTGACCTATAAGTTCCTGTATGATTTTGTGATCCCCTCCCAACACACACCTATGTACTCACACATACATACTTATTTCTCAATGACTTATTCCACCCACACTGGCCTCCTAAACACATCATGCTCACTCCCCACTTGGAGCCTTTGTACGTGGTGTTTCCTGTGCCCAGAACACTTTTCTTCCAAACATGCATGTAGTTCTTTACCTAAACCCTTTAATCTTTATAAGGACACCTTGTTAGTTGTCACCTTCTTCATCCACTGTGTTTTTCAGTGCTGTCCACTCACACTTCCTTTTCTCCTTTCTTGTTTTATTTTCTTACCATATTGTTGTAGGAAGGACACCCCCCCCCCCCCAATTCAGGGCCCCAAGAGCAGGCTCTTGTCTAACACCTGGAAAAGAATGGTCCAAGGAGACATGTGCTGACAGAGCAAGAGATTTTATTGGGAAAGGGCACCCAGGTGGAGAGCAGAAGGGTAAGAGAACCCAGAAGAACAGCTCTGCCATGAGGCTTGCAGTCTTGTGGTTTTATGGTGATGGGATGAGTCTCCGGGTTGTCTTTAGCCAATCATTCTGACTCGGAGTCCTTCCTGGTGGTGCATGCCTTGTTCAGCTAAGATGGATGCCAGAGAGGATTCTGGGAGGTGGTCGGACATGTGGTGTCTCCTTTTGACCTTTCCCGAACTCTTCCAGTTGGTGAGGCTTATTAGTTCCGTGTTCCTTACCAGAACCTCCTGTCCTAAAACAACTCATGCAAATGGTTACTATGGTGCCTGGCCAGGGTGGGCGATTTCCCTGGAATCAGTGTGCTTCCCCTAACAACTCCCCTCAAAGAGACTTCACACTCAAGATACTTCTTGGGAATTGGAGCAGAGGTCTCTTTCTTCTGTAACTTCTTCCTGCTGTGCATGGGCGTAGGCCTGCCTAGCAGAAGTCTCTCTCTACTTGATCTAAGTTGGAGTGTTCCACATCTGAAATCAGCTTCCACCCTTGTAGTAACGTCAATTTGGCTTTTAACTGCTGGAGTCTGCTGGAAATAAACTTTGTAAGGAGTTGGAGTATAGAGGGGCCAAATAGGAGACCTAATAAGATAGTTATCACTGGACCTATAAATGGTAGGAGCCAAGAAGGGAAAGAAGGAGAACTCCATACACCTGTTGAACTCAAATCCCAGATTTTTGTGACCTGTTCCAAAAGCCCCTTGATATCTTCTTGGACCTGCCCAGACTGGTTATAATAAAAATAGCATTCTTCCTTTAGATAGAGACAGGTGCCCCCTTGTCCTGCAGTCTGTAAATCTAGAGCCTGATGATTTTGTAGGACCCTTGTAGCTAGGGAGTCTAACTGGGATTGTAGGCATTGGAGGGTCCTTGCTCTTTTTTCTATGGATATAGCAGTGTTGGTAGAAAGTTGCTGAAATTTTTGTAAAGAAGTTCCCACCATGGCAGCTCCTGTCAAACCAGTGGTCAGTCCTAATGCCAGGAAAAGAGGGGTAAGTATTACCGCACAACATATCCTCTGGTTGGTATATACTGGTAAAGGCAAGGAGGTATTACTCCAGGCCAGATCTATGTGGGGCGTGACATACCCTAGGGAGCAAGTTCCTGACCAAAAAGGTGGTAGGGATAAATGAGCTTTATCCCCACATATGAAATAGACACTGTGACTGGGTTTAAGTTGGGCAGAAAAACAGGTTTGCCAAAGAGGAACAGGATTTCCATCTGCCTTACAACTGGAACATGGCATAATGGAACAGGGGCAGTCCTTTAGCAGCTGGGAGGAGACTGTCACTCCACTTGCTGCAAAACCAGCAGCAGTGAGGGCATTTAGGGAGGGATTTATGTGTTATGAGACATCCTGGGTTTTGTCCTTAAGGTAGAGAGTATTTCGTTTAGGCTCCCACCATAGGGTTAGGTTTTCAGGAGTGAGTACACCTGCAAGGGAATAACAGGGGTCAGAGTTTCCTGCCCGATTTAGAAACCAGAACGAACGGGTGCGGTTTTTTGGTCATCCCGAACAGAACATGGATTTTTGAGAGTAGTTAACAGCATCTGAGGAGAGCATCATGTTCGGGGATAGGTATAGTGTGTCAGTTCTGCCAGAACCTCTAGTTCCCAGACTTTGGGCTAAATCGTAATACCCTAGAGAAATTTCTAGGTCCCAGTTTTCTCCACCAGTTTCAACAGTGAAGGTCACCCCACATCGTGAGTTGTCTAGATTTCCCATTGACACCTCTGTTAGGGAGTTGCTTTTTAGACAGATAGGGAAGGTCACTTGGGGAATGTTAGTCAAGAGAGAAAATAAGGGCTCAGATGGGGTTGCAGATGTTATTGAGGGGGTAAATATAGACAGTTGTTGCTGATACCAAGGCATGAAGTTTTTTCCCCCTTTTTCCCAAAAGGCCATACCACGACCAGATGGGGTGCGCTGGGTGACAGCATGTAGCTGGGCTGAAAGGGTGGGCCATTGATACCCTGGGAAAGGTTGGACATACCCCCAACTTCTGCCATTAATGCCAATCCAGCAAAGGCTGGTTAGGTTGACTAGCTTTCCCCAAGTCACTGTAGTCTGGAGGTGGCAAAGAACGTCTTTCCCCAGTAGGGAATCAGGGCAACCAGGGATGTATAAGAAGGGGTGGGTTCCTTGCCAGTTGCCCATCTTACAACAGAAGGGCTTAGTAAAATTTCGGCTTTGGGGTTTTCCATATACCCCCATCACCATTTTAGTCAGGGAGTCTAAAGGTCCTAGTCAGAAAGGAAGAACAGAGAAGGCAGCCCCCAGTGTCTAAAAGAAAGTTCACATCCTTACCTTCTATTTGTAGAGTCACCCAAGGGTCAATAGGAGTGATCTAGATCTCACCATTTGCAGGGGGTTCTCGAGCCACTGGGCACCATCAGTCCCGGTCGCCCAGAACTAACACAGAGGGAGCAGGTGTAGGGGTCTCCATATATCTTCCCTTAGGGCGACATGGACACTCCCTTTTCCAATGCCCATCCTCTTTGCAGTAGGCACACTGGGTGCATCTCAGCCGCGGTGGATTGTTAAGACCCTTTTTTCTGCCTTGCTTTCCCTGTGACTCTTGCATAGTGGCAGGATGAATCAAGGCCAGGATTTTAGCCTGTTGTTGGGCCAAGGCCTGAGTCTACCTCTCTATTCTCCTATCTTTTTGGGCTTCTGTTTGCTCCTTTTTGGCTTCCTTCTCCCGGTCCCTATTCAAAAACACCCTATTTGCCTCCTCCACCAAATCAGAGATTGGGATCTCTGGTCCTTTTCCTAGTTTTTGTAATTTTCTCCTTATGTCTGGGGCTGCCTGAATTATGAAGGAATGGGCCAACAGGACTCTTCCATAATTTTAGATCTGTATTGGTAAAGTTTTTAAAGGTTTCTGTGAGTCTTCCCAAAAAAAGAGCTGGATTTTCATTCTCTTCCTGTGTAACCTCTTTTATCTTATTATAATTAATGACCTCTCAGACACCGCAGGTTATTCCCTGTAGTAGGCAAGCAGTGAGGTGTCTTAAGGATTCCTTTCCTGCACTTGTATTAGGATCCCAGTCTGACTCTGTAGAGGGGATTGCCTCTTCCGCAGGGGCCAGACTGACATCCACCTGCTGTCTCTCATCAGCCACTTTTCTAGCCTGATCTAGGATTCTAGCGTTTTCCTCATCATTACAACACCTGGTGAGGATAACCATTATATCCCTTCAGGTGAGGAAGAAGTTAAAGCTAAGATGATCAAATTCATCCCTAAATTTCCGGGGGTTCTCAGAATATGAACCCAATTGTCGCTTGCATTGGGTAATGTCTTGCATAGAGAAAGGGACATGAATGTGCATTGTTCCCCCCTCCCCATCCAGTACCTCTTTTAGGGGGCAGATTTTGTCTGAGGATGACCTTTCCTTCTGTGGAGGACAAAGCTTACTTCCTGATTGTAGCCCTATGGGGGAAGGGACACATGGAGGAGAAGCCCAGGCGATTGTAAGTGACGTCCCTTCAGATCCCGTGACTTCCGGGCACGACCTCCTGACTTCTGAGTCCAGCCTCGTGACTTCCAGGCCTAGCCTCGTGACTTCGGATGTGTCTGAACTTCCTTTTCCTCTCTGCTGAAATGGAGGGGGTCAAGAGAAGGTCAAGGGGATCTTCTGTTTCAGACCTTGCTCAAAGGACTTTGAAAGAGCATTTATCAAAGTCTTCAAGCTTATATTTTCCCTTTTTCTCGGAATCCTGGTAGAGGGTCGTAAAGGCCTGGACATAGGGAACCTCCTGTATTTACCCTCACATTTGCAGTGTAGACTGAGCTCTAAAATGGTGTTGTATCCAAGTGATCCCAACTGGAGCCATTTTTCCCCTCCTCCCAGGGAGTAAGTAGGCCAGTATCGAGTACAGTATTTGATAAGTTTTTTTTCTTTTTTAGCCCTTCCAGTTGGTATCCCTCCCAGTGGGCCAAAAGACAACCCAGCAGGGTGTCTAAAGGGAAGCTGGGCTTATTTCCCATTTTAGTGGCAGTATAGTTTGTATCTCATTCCCAGGGGACCAGTACTGGGGTGGATGCCCCTATATCTGACTCTAGAGAGATTGTAAGCTCTCTCCTGGGCCCAAATTGTCTGATTGTATATGCGCCAAAGGAAATGTTCAGTAGTAAACACAATCAATGGGGCTGTAGGACTGGTCCCGAAAGGTGACCCTAAGGATATGTCTAGGGTGTTAATTTTCACCCAAGACCAGGTGCAACTATACTGAACCCCATCCATCACTTCCACGTGAAAGCACTCAGCCAAATGCTCAATTAAATGGCTGAATTTATAGAAACAGGGCACCTGATGGAGGGCTTCTAACGTGCGATTGTCTCCCCGAGAACAAAAAGCACAATTGATGGGGAGCAGAGAGTGTAGCCTCAGAAAATCTCTTGCAAAGACCCAGAACTTCAGGTCCAAGTATGGACAGACAGAGTAAATGGAAATAACTTGGGTCTTCAAAGAGAGGGAAAGAGGCCAGGTTGAGAGAGAAGGAGTGGGAAGAGAAAAGAGGTCTGTCGGGGAGAGAAAGTGGAATAAAAGGGATGGCCTTACAGACGTCTCCTGCCACCTCCAGATATTCAGGCATTATGGGACTTTTCCCTGGACCTCTAGGGAAGGAAGGACTGGAACTCGGCCCTACCAGAACCAAAATTAGAGTTCTCTGCCAAGAGGAGGTGATCAGTCTCTATAATCCTCAGTTCAGGCTGAGGCCCTTTGACCAGATTCCTGCATCCAGGACCAGGGGACAGGAAAGGTTAGGATAGGATAGGTTGTAAGGGGGGTGAGATGAAAGGGGTCAACAAAATCTCTTGTTCCTTACCCAGTCGGGGCACCCTGGCCAGTTGTCTGCGTTAGGAGGAGACCAGGGACAAACGAGTCCCAGTTGCAGCCTTTGGGTCAGATCCGTCAGTAGGCGAGCTGGTCCCGGAGTACCCTGAGCGGTCTGGATGTCAGCCCCAGTAAAAAATGGGGGTCCTTTCGTGGTTGCCAGTTGTTGTAGGAAGGGGGCCCCCCTCTTCAGTGCCCCAAGAGCAGGCTCTTGTCTAACACCTGGAAAAGAATGGTCCAAGGAGACATGTGCTGACAGAGCAAGAGATTTTATTGGGAAAGGGCACCCGGGTGGAGAGCAGTAGGGTAAGAGAACCCAGGAGAACAGCTCTGCCATGGGGCTTGCAGTTTTATGGTGATGGGATGAGTTTCCGGGTTGTCTTTAGCCAATCATTCTGACTCAGAGTCCTTCCTGGTGGTGCATGCCTTGTTCAGCCAAGATGGATGCCAGAGAGGATTCTGGGAGGTGGTCGGACATGTGGTGTCTCCTTTTGACCTTTCCCGAACTCTTCTGGTTGGTGAGGCTTATTAGTTCCGTGTTCCTTACCAGAACCTCCTGTCCTAAAACAACTCATGCAAATGGTTACTATAGTGCCTGGCCAGGGTGGGCGATTTCCCTGGAATCAGTGTGCTTCCCCTAACAATATCACCTCCTGTATGTAAATTACTTTTTATTTTCCTATTCTAGAATGCAAACTATAGGAGGGCAGATGTTTTTGTCTGTTTTTTTCCTCCATGTTTGGAAAGAAAAGCTTGATTTCTCAAGAACATGTGTTAATGGATGCTATCTCTGGGAACTAGAAATGAGTCTCTGCCATAGCAAGTACTATGAAACACACTCAGAGCAAGCTGTCTTCCCCTGGTATTTTCTCTGCATACTTCCTCAATTTGAGCAGGTCTTGTCAGATGAGATTAAAATGTCTTCACAACAACCAAACACGGAGCACAAAGAACAAAACCCCATGTTATCGGAAAGTAGCAAGCGAGGAAGGAATTACAGTTCACCTGGGTGATCGCTGTAGTGTAGGACACTGGAAAGAGAACGTCTTGCCAGTCTGCTTGAGATAATTAGCATAGTCAAGTGTCAAGCATTGCTGCTGACCTCATTAATACAATTCCTCAGGGAGAGATTTTTTACTTGGAAGAATTAGCCTTTCCTCTCTGAGAGCACTGAAAAGACCTCCTCCAGCCTCTGGTGAGGATCTGAGCTTCTCCATTATCACATCTAGTTACAGAAGAGAAAGTACTTTGATTCATCATTACCTTCAGATAAGTGAAGAAAGAAGCCTCTCAATAAGTGTGAATAGATTTTGGTAAACAAATGGAATTTTTTTTTTTTTTTTTTTTGAAAGGAGATTTACACAGCAAGTTTATCCGCTCTGTCTACTGCGGTTTAGCTGTCTAGACTTGAAGGGCTGACTTCAGTTGTCTTCAGCATATGTTATTACCAAGCAGAGCTTTAATGAAAATTCAGTGACTATACCCCTTCCTCTCCAAAGATTTTTGAGGAGATTCTCTAAAGAAAATTGCCTTTGCAGACTTTGTTTCTCTAATAGGAGTTTCTGCATTCCTATGGCATGTTGTTTTGAAATGCACTATATGTAACAGGTAGCTTTATTGACCTTTGGCCATCTTTAGGAAAGGTCTAGAATATTTGTGATTTCCTTTCAATTTACTTTAAGCGCATCAGTGAGTCAGTCTCACTTTACCTCAATAATAAAGCACTAAAATTTTTCTGTCCTTCCCAATCAAAGGACCACAGTCTATATGCCTCCATTTTGCACCTTATGTTATACTCTCCTGGATGAGAAGCTTTATTGTGAGAAGTTGAATGTAGTGTTTAAAATACTTTGAAACAAAACAAAGAAGATTTAATTCTAAGTTCTTACCCTGGCTAGCTATATGGTCTTTGCCGAACTCTCTGTGACTTAGCTTCATCATCTGTAAAATGGGGATTATTACACTGTCTGTTTAGAGTTATTGGGAGGATTAAATGAGATAAGTATAGGATTTCAAAAAATATCTATCATACTATAAGTGCTTAATAAATGTTAACTTCTGTCATTAACACACTCTAAGTTCAAGTATCGGCATTTAATCAAAGTCACACTTAGTCAATCAAGTGTGATTGACATTTCTTATGAAGTGATTAGTAGCTTGTCCCAAAGTCCCATACAGTGTTTAAATGGAAATAAAAGTTTTGTAGCATCAGTAACGGTGAGGATAGCATAAATGAAAAATTGTGTTTAGCAATATGTGGAAAGACTAGTTTTTCACCTTACACTGGATCTGTGTTATAATAAATTCCAAACAGAGGAAAATATTTAAGGGAAATAGAGGATATGTATTATTAGCAAATCAATAAATTCAATGATTTTATTAATTTACCTACATTTAATGAAATAGATTTTTCATGTTTAAACAACAATCAAAGAGCTTGGAATTGGATGTCTGTACTTCCACGTCATGTTATGGACAGCATGTTACCTCTATTACATAGACTACTTAAAAAAGTAATTACTTTAAATTAATATGTTTATCCCCTAAAAGCAAACTGAACACTATTGTGATTAATAGTTTGCTACTATTTGTTTGCTAGAAAATAGGCCTAGGAAACATAATAGGTATGTGTGCTTCAGTGTGTGGATATATACGTGATGTGCATGTGTGTGTGTGTATGTGTGTGTGCGCACACACACACATATTTGAGTCCTTGACCATTTTCCAGAGTGTCTTATGCATATTTTATAAAGATGTATATAGAAATGAATAGTTATTTTTTAACCTTGAAATTTTATTGATATTTTCCTCTACCTTATGTATATTTTGTTTGAAAGCACTCTGCAAATCAGAAAGCACTGAGGTTACATTTAAGTGAGAAACAGAGAAAGTGAGAAATATTTCAAGTATAATATTAAATTGTCTTTTTGTATGCTCTTTATTATTGGCTTCTTGATCAGCAATAGAGCAGGATTCTATTAACAGATGCACGAAGGAGAACATATGATAGGGAACAAAAGCACTAATTGAATGCATGTGTTAAAATTACAACAGGTTCCTTCTTTCACTGAACCCAAAACATTTTTCTTAAAAACTCATGAAAGTGTCTTGTAATACTTACAAGAATTGTATATTTTTATCATTCTTGAGTGGTAGTGGAAACGTTAAAAAGAGCAAAATAAATATAAAAATGACTCATGTAAATATAGGAAAAGGACACTGAAACAGATTGTTTTGCTGGCAATTGAAAGAATTGAAAAGAAGGCTTTCTATATAGATCTGTATATTTTAGTTCCTTTTGCCTTATTAGCTGAATTAGGATTCGGAGACAAAAATCTCTTGAGCTAGGATTTCACTCTTTTACTCTATTTTCCACTCAACCTGGCAGAGACACTTGCTCCATTTTACATTCAAATAGTAGAGTTTTTTTTTTTTTTAAATGAAACTCCCCCTTTCAACCTTTCTCTGTTTATGATAAGGTTTTGCATCTCCCTAATCCCTGCCACAGGCTTTACACAAGACAAAGAAACGTCTGATAAAAGACAAGGGGAAGCTTACAATTTCTTTGGAGACTTTTCAGGAGGATTTACATCCACACTTCATTGTGACTTCTGCTTATAGTTCTCAAATAAAAGAAGGCACATTTAGCATGAAAAGTAGCTCATGAAAAAAATCAATGGATTTTGATTTTTTTATTCTTTTATTTAAAAAAATGTAACAGACACAGTCTTCCAAAATTATTTTTTTAAAAAAAGCACATAATATTTAGAATTCTGACAAAGCACAACCTCAAGATAAAATGATAGTGGTTACTTCTGACTAAAATTCTCATATGCTGAATTTTAAATTAATATGTGGGAAAATTCTAACTTGTATCAGGTGAGCAGCCTGAAGCTCTCAGTGTCATAGAGACATAGCATGTCTTCTAAGCCTACTGGAAAGTATAAATCTAAAACTTAGAAGGTCTGTAAGACCAGCTAAAATGGCATGTTAGCATACAGGTATTATGCCTATTAAAATACACAGTCTTTTGCCATACAAGAATGACCCTGGCTTTAATTAGAGGGTAAGTGTTAGTCACTCAGTTGTACCTGACTCTTTGTGACCCTATGGACTTTAAGTAACCTGCCAGGCTCCTCTGTCCATGGGATTTCCCAGACAAGAATACTGGAGTGAGTTGCCTTTCCCTTCTCCAGGGGATCTTCCTGACCCAGGGATCAAACCCATATCTCCTGCATTGCAGACAGATTCTTTACCATTTGAGTCACCAAGGAAGCCCCTGTGCAAAAAAATCCTTCCTACTGGTGAATTAAGATATATTCCAGACTGATGCTCAAATAAAGACTTGACTGATGTCTGTCTTAGATTATACATCATGGTCCTTTTTATAGCCAACAGAAGAAAACGATGATATTCAGTAACTACTAAAACCATAGGGACCCCAGATTTCTTGAGATAGTAGCTCAGCAGTTCACTATTGTGGTTTCTTAAAAGAGGTATGGAGTCTTCTTTTGAATTTAGTGAAAACACAGTCAAACACAGAACCACACTCTGTTTTCGCTGAGCTACTTTTAAATGCTAGAGAAATTTTTAATTTACAAGTACCCTGTTATTGCAATCTTTCTCCAGCTCAAAAATCCACCAATTATATGATCACAGTCTAATTGCTATTCCAGCTTTTGTCTAAAAAAACACTTAATATGCCCAGTCTGTTTCTCTCCTACAAGGGAGAAAACAAATCCTCCATCAAATTTACATTCGTATGTTTAAAAGATTTCTTTAACAGATTAAACCTAGGCATAAAGCATCTCTGTACCTTGTATTTGCTATTCAAGATGGGGTCTGCAGACTTAGAGTATCAGCATAACCTGGGAGCTTGTGAGAAATTTACAATCTCAGGACCCACCCCAACTCTACTGAATCAGAAGCTCCTATGTAACAAGATCCCACATGATTCACAAGGGCATTAAAGCCTGAGAATTACTGCCTTACAATCTTCTTTTTCGGTGTTCTCATTTAAGGACACACTCAGTTCAAATAACACAAAGACCCTGCTTTTGCATTTTCCTATAAATACTTTTACCTCAGGTTCATTTGCTAAGGCACAATCATTCTTTTGGAAGGTGGCTGGTCCAATGCAGTTCCCACAATAGAAGAAAGAGCTTCTAGGTCTTTATTTAATTTCTTTCCAGCATAGATTTACAACAAAGGTTCTGCCAATACTGTAGAGCCCAGACAATACCATAAAAAGTAATTACATTAAATTTCATAGCAATAGAGTCTCATAGACCAATTCTAATATTTTTCACAATAGGACTTCTGGCAAGGGTATCTTATATATTTCTGTCAAGTTCTTGTCAAAATTTACAGGTAAAAAACATTTTTTCCCTGACAGCCTGAGGCTTTATGATTTGGCTCAGTGAATCAATGAAAAGTATTCATTGAAGCTCTTCTGCTGGCTGTGGGAAGACAATTATACTAGTCTAGTGCTTATAATACTATCTAATGTTATTCTTTTTTGAGCCATAGAGCAAGAAATAATTTTGGAGGAAGTTATAATCACTTAATACTTGTTCCTATAGTCCATCTTTATTTTGGTATTTGTTTATTCTGTATTACATGCTTTATTAAAAATGAATTTTCAAACACTGCCTGCTATCTTTGAGTCTATACATGTGCAGACTCAAATGTATGCTGCACATAAAGCCCTGTTTTACTTATTCACAGTTTATGCCTGTAGTAAAATTGTGGGTAGCAGACCAGGATGGAAATATTACTCTTGATTCCCTTTATTGTCCATTCTCCTTATATCTGAGTTAAAGCATTTTCATGGAAACCCATAATAATTTTGTGATTCAAAAGACACTGTCATTTTGCATACCATCTTAGGGAATTTTGTTAACTGAAAGGAACTACATAAATCTATCGGGTGTTTATTATTTTACAGTCTTCAATTTTCAACTTAAAGCACCAGAATATGGTCTGAAAGTGTTTCAGGTTATATCTACTTTCAATTCTTATTTTCTTGTCCAAACAGATTCTGGTAAAAACAATCACAACCGAATGTTTTGAAAATGTCTATTTCTTCCTTTATTTCCAAGGTTTTTCATGCACATGTACATTAACATATGCAGTCACATATACAAACACGCATCGTGCATGTGGGCTAAACTGCTTCAGTGGTGTCCGACCCTTTGCAACCTTATGGACTGTATCCCGCCAGTCTTCTCTGTCCATGGGGTTCTCTATGCAAGAATACTGGAGTGGGTTGCCCTGCCCTCCTCCAGGGGAGCTTCCAGACCCAGGGATCAAAGCTGTGTCTCTTATATTTCCTGCATTGGCAGGCAGGTTCTTCACCATGAGCGCCACCTACGAAGCCCCACAACACAAATATGTAGGCAATTTTCTTTGGTCTTTGGGACTCATTTCAGAAAATGATGAAAAAAGTTAGCTTCTCTTGGCATCCCACCCCCTCTTCTCCTTCCCATGAGATATCAGAAAAGGTACAGGGATTTTAAAGTCCTTTTTAGTAGGAAGATCACAGAGCCAAGTCAGAAAAATTGAAGAAAAATTAGCTTTAATCAGTGACATTAGATACTGTCCTGTATTTGAGACCATTTAATCCTATGGAACGTTTTAAATTGTTGGTAACTCCATTTGCCTGAAAATATTTAGAAATGTCAGTGATGAGGAGGTTGGTTGGGAGTGTAGGATTGTGCCTGTTCCCCAGAAGAGGTGATCTAGGGAAGAAGCAGGGATTTTTCTTTGCTTTATTGCTGCCCCATATCTGTAGATATTCACATACTCCACTTTGAGATATGCAAAGCAATTCTGCTAACTTATTGTGAGAATCCTTTTGAATGCTCTTGGGAGGTTTGAGAATAGGGTGAGATTACTATTCCCGTCTCCAGATATCTTGGGAAATGCTTTCCAGGTCTAATCTTTTACTTTCCTATTTGAATGTATGATTTCTTTTCATTGCACATCTTTTCATTTTTCCACCTTCTTCCCCCAGTACATACAAAAGGTTTAATTGATAAGTTGTTGTGTTTTTCACTGCTGACTCAACACTTTAGGTTGTATCTCTAATTACCCCTGTGAGGTTCAGATAATAGCTTCAACTTCACTGAGTTTTCCCAGCTTCCCAAAGTCATATATTAAGCCTGCAATAGCATGTCATAAATCTTTCTATAAACTTCAATTTCTATAGTCAAGTCAGTGAAAGATCAACAAAAATCGCACAGCTTTTTTACAGTACCCCAGTAAGAGGTGCAAGCAATTATTCCTTCAGCCTGTAAAGTGTTTGTCTTATATTAAAAATTGTTAGTCACAGTAGAAAAGAGAGGTCTAACCTTAGAAGAATTTCAAACTATGTCTTCAGGCACACTAGAAAAGGTTCAAAAATCAATTAGGCAAGAAATCTAACTACTGGTATTAAAAAGAGATCAAATATAATTGCTTAGCCCCAAGATTGACCCTATGAAAATTATTTCTTCTTAATAAGTCTTCTCAATAAGACACACTGCTTTACAAATTGAATATAAGTATACATATTATATAATTCTGATGTAACAGGAAGACTATTGCATCCATTCATACTGGACGTGTACTAGTAGTTTTAAAGAAACAGTCAATAAAGTCAAATGAGGCTTAAAACTGTCACAGATGCAGAATTTTCAGGAGTGAGTTTGACATATCCCACCTGATTTTCTCAACCTGCTGCAATTGCCCACCTGATTTCTCCTTTTACTTCAAGAAAAGTCATGTGGGTCATCTCAGGCTGTGTAATTAGGCTTGGGTTTGCATCTTATACTCCATACTAGTTGCGTGAGCTTGAAAAAGTTATTAACCATCATGAGTTTCAGGCCATGAACAAAATGGAGATTATAATGGTACTTCATTGACTGGGTTCAGTTCAGTTCAGTCACTTAGTCATGTCCGACTCTTTGTGACCCCATGGACTGCAGCATGCCAGGCTTCCCTGTCCATCTCCAACTCCCAGAGCCTACTCACACTAATGTCCATTGCATCAGTGATGCCATCCAAACATCTCAGTCTCTGTCGTCCCCTTCTCCTCCTGCATTCAATCTTTCCCAGCATCAGGGTCTTTTCCAGTGAGTCAGTTCTTCGCATCAGGTGGCCAAAGTATTAGAGTTTCAGCTTCAGCATCAGTCCTTCCAATGAATATTCAGGACTGCTTTCCTTTAGGATGGACTGGTTGGATCTCCTTGCAGTCCATGGGACTCTCAAGAGTCTTCTCCAACACCACCGTTCAAAAGCATCAGTTGTTCAGTGCTCAGCTTTTGTTGTTGTCCAACTCTCACATCCATACATGACTGCTGGAAAAACCAAAGCTTTCACTAGTTGGACCTTTTTGGGTAAAGTAATGTCTCTGCTTTTTAATATGCTGTCTAGGTTGGTCATAGCTTTTCTTTCAAGGAGCAAGCGTCTTTTAATTTCATGGCTGCAGTCACCATCTGCAGTGATTTTGGAGTCCCCCCAAATAAAGTCTCTCACTGTTTCCATTGTTTCCCCATGTATTTGCCATGAAGTAATGGGACCAGATGCCAAGATCTTAGTTTTCTGAATGTTGAGCTTTAAGCCAACTTTTTCACTCTCCTCTTTCACTTTCATCCAGAGGCTCTTTAGTTCTTCTTTGCTTTCTGCCATAAGGGTGGTGTCATTTGTATATCTGAGGTTATTGATATTTCTCCTGGCAATCTTGATTCCAGCTTGTGCTTCATCCAGCCCAGCATTTCGCATGATGTACTCTGCATGTAAGTTAAATAAGCAGGGTGACAATAGACAGCCTCGGTGTACTCCTTTCCCAATTTGGAACTAGGCTGTTGTTCCATGTCCAGTTCTAACTGTTGCTTCTTGACCTGCATGCAGATTGACTGGGTAGTTGTGGGGATTAAAGGAAAAAGTGCATGTAAACTGCTTCAACCATGCCAGGATGACAGTTAGTGCTCCAAGAATGTTGATTCCTGTTGGTGTTATTTCAGCTTGGGTGAACTTCTGGTAGCCTCAGAAATTTGTTGTTGTTTATTTCCTGTGGTGCCACTGTATTTTTTTGAGAGACTTTATTTTTTAGACCCATTTTAGGTTCACAGAAAATTTAAATGGAAGGTACAGAGAATTGCCTTATACCCTATGCCCCTCACATGCGTAACCTCCTTTATCAACATCCTCCACTATCATGGTACATTTGTTATAGTCAATGAACCTAATGACACGTCATTATCCACAAACTCCATGCTTTACATTAGGGTTGACTTTTGGTATTGTGTATTCCATGGGTTTTGGCATATGTATAATGACATTTTCACCATTATTGTATCACACAGGGTACTTTCACTGCCTTAAAAATCCTATGTGAAAAAAAAAAAAAAAAAAAAAAAAAATCCTATGTGCTCTGCCCTTGCCCTGGCTTCTGGCAACAACTGATCCTTTTCTGGTCTCCATAGATATTTTTCTCCAGCATATCATATGGTTGGAATTATAGAATATACAAGCTTTTCCAGTTGACTTCACAAAGAGTCGGACAGGACTGAAGTGACTGAGCATGCACACACTAGAGAATATCTTGGTTACTTCCAAGTTTGGGCAGTTGTGAATAAAGCTGCTATAAATATCCACGTGAAGGTTTTCATGTGGACAAAAAAATTTAGTTTATTTGGTTAAATACCAAAGAGTGCAATTTTTGAATTGTGTGGCAAGAGTACATTTAGTTCTGAAATAAACTATCAAAATGTCTGCCAAAGTAGCTGTAAGATTTTGTATTCCCATTGGTGATGAATGAGAGTTCCTATTGCTCCGTATCTTGCCAGGATTTGATATCTTCAATGTTTTAAACTTTGGCCATTCTAATAGAGGTATAATGGTATCTTATTATTTTAAATTATAATAGTTTAATGACAGATGATTTGGAGCATCTTTTTATGGGCATATTTGCCAGTGGTAAATATCTTTTGGTGAAATGTCTGTTCAGGTCTTTGACCTATTTTTTAAATTTGGTAGTTTGTTTTCATGTTGATGAGTTTTAAGAGTTCATTGTATTATTTAGATAAAAATCATTCATCCATTAGGTCTTCTGCAAATATTTTCTCTAAGTCTGTTATATTCAGTTCAGTTTGTCACTCAGTCGTGTCCAACTCTTTGCAACCCCATGGATTGCAGCACGCCAGGCTTCCCTGTCCATCACTAACTCCTGGAGCTTGCTCAAGTTCATGTCCATCGAGTTGGTGATGCCATCCAACCATCTCATCCTCTGTCATCCCCTTCTTCTGCCTTCAATCTTTCCCAGCATCAGGGTCTTTTCCAGTGAGTCAGTTCTTTGCATCAGATGGCCAAAGTATTGGAGTTTCAGCTTTAGCTTCAGTCCTTTCAGTGAATATTCAGGACTTATTTCCTTTAGGATGGACTGGTTTCATCTCCTTGTCTGTTATGTAGTCTTCTTTATATCACTCATTTGAGAGTTCAGCTTGTATAGGTCTCACATTTGATGTATCAGTGTGTGTGTATATAGAACTTATCTTCGAAAACAGGAAACACTCTGAGTTTACTTTGTATCTTTGATGGACCTATATAGTCCCCTGCATGGATAGAGGTACTTGATTAATTGATCAAATGAATGATTAATATCCAATTGAAGTCATCATTTCAGTGACATGATACCTCAGATGAAGGAGTTCCATAGAGCAGCAGTCCTCAACTTTTTTGGCACCAGGGACTGGTTTCATGAGAGTGAATTTTTCCACAGACCGGGGGTGATGGGTAGTTTCCAGATAAGTCAAGTGCACTGCATTTATTGTTCACTTTATTTCTAAACCAATGCTGCCGCCATCTGACAGAAGGTACCAGTCCATAGCCTGGATATTGGGTACCCCTGACATAGCGGGACTCTAGGGGCAAGGCCTGATACAAACTATATGAGGTTCCTGCTTCATTTTTCAACATATGAAGATGGATTAAAAATGAGCATTAAGGACAAAGAGAGTCACAAAAAGATTCTCCTACAATTGGACTTAAACTTTCCAAAGACTTTTCAGGGTTAAGGGATTTATAGGTAGATCACTTGTATAGGCAGAGGATTGTATAGGCACAGTCTTTGGATTATAGAACAGAGGCCTCAGAACGAGGCAAGTTACGGCGAATCCTTTTTTGGTCCAGATTTCAAAGCTTTCATGGACATAAAAAACTCAAAAATATTTTGAGAATATTCCATGTGCTGAGACATCATGTGTCAGCCAAACATCAATTTGACATGTGTGTGCTTGAAAAGCTTTAAATTCCTGTGGATCAGAGGAGTCATATGTACGAGTAATAATAAAGTGAAGTGAAGTGAAGTGAAAGTTGCTCAGTTGTGCCTGACTCTTTGTGACCCCATGGACTATACAGTACATGGAATTCTCCAGGCCAGAATACTGGAGTGGGTAGACTTTCCCTTCTCCAGGAGATCTTCCCAACCCAGGGATTAAACCCAGGGCTCCCACATTGCAGGTGGATTCTTTACCAGCTGAACCACAAGGGAAGCCCACAAGTAATTATGGTGCATGATAAAGAGTTACATGTGATAAGGATGTGCAAAATCAGGAGAGGAATAAATTAATTTTGACTGAGGCAAGGTGTGGGCCATTGACTCATCAAGCAGATATTTATTCAGCTCCTACAGGGGTTCAAGTTCCATGTGGGATAATAGGCTGCAGGTATCAGTTGTAAAGATCTCACACCTTCAAGATCCTTGCTCTGCAAGAATCAGCTCCCAGGGTAGTGAAGGCTTCAGTAATGAATATCAGGAAAAACCTTTTGAAAGAGGTAATATTGGGACTTGACATCAGGGGGTGGTAGGCTTTAGATTTTGGAGATATGAAAGATGTGAAGGGAAGCACATTCCAGATACTGGCAACAGAAATGGCAAAGGCACCTGACTGTCTTACTTTTCAAAAAGCAAAGAATCTAATTTCTAGTTTCTATTTGATGATCATTTTATATCTAAGATTGTATTGTAAACATACTAGATTATTGAAACTTCCTTTGACCTAGACTTTATTTTAAACATTTTACTATTTTAAAAAGAACTCATGTAATCCTTGTTAGATCTCTGACCCACATATGACTTTTATTCCCAACTTTACTAAAGGAATCAGTGGGATTCCTTGCCTCACATGGTATTGGGACACACCTGCACATTTGACGCAGTTCTACACTGCCTGCCAGAGCTACGACAAAGCTTCAGTGTTCTGTCTCCATAAAAGAGTTCAAAATTTAAAATATTTAAAAAGAGTGTTCCAAGATTTGTCTGTAAAAACAAACATGATGAGAGAGAGAGATTGAACTGAGCCAGTAAATTTGGACTTATCAAGACTAAAGTCTGAATAAGCAATATCTTGTGAAACGTGGGGTTTTTATTTTCTGGAAAATGGAGTAACTGGAAGGCATCTGCTTAGGTGAGAGGATATAATCACAGATGAAGAGAGAAAGCAGGGGATTTTGACTTCTCTTATTTAGAGTTTATCTTCTTTATCAAGGAAAATGATACACTGGAAAGGGTAATATTGATCAGAGGAAGTTTAAGCACAAGATAAACAAGAGCGTTCATGTTTTCAGACAGCAGAGCTGGAAGGGAATATTTTGGATGAAGAAAAGGTTTGAGTAAAAGCAACACAGATGGAAGATCTGGAGGGGGTAGTTAAAACCCTGTAATTGCATTTTCAAATCCACAAGAATAAATACAGAGAAGAGATCTTGCTAATGAACAGTGTGTGGAGGCCTGAGAATTTTAGTTTACAAAGCTCAGATCAGCAACTAGTGAGTGTGACTATTAAAAAGTCCAGACAATATTGATGGGAAAATAATGCCTTAATTAAGGAAGAAAACACACTGTTTAGTACCCATCTTATGCATTGTAGTGAAGTCAGTGTATTCTATTAAGTCCTTTAGAATCTAAGTTTATTAGCAAGCTGGGGATCTGAAGAATGAATGGTTAGAAAAATTTCTCTTAATGATTGATAGTTAAAGAATGGAAAAATGACTCTCCAGAAGACTTGAGCTGAGAGTAGAAAAAAAGGACTGGGTTACTATTTGCAAAAAGGCGAAGGATCGTCATATGGGAAAGGGTACAGATTACACTATACTGATCCATACTGCAGATACATTAAAGAGAGGTAGCTTTCAGTTCAAAAGGATTTTCAAAAACAAATAGGTTTGCCCCAGATATTTTAGAAGTTTACTGCATCGGAAGAGAGTTGGGCCTAAGACCTCTTTCCTATTTTATGATTTTTGTTATTTTATTATTCAGTGCTTTAAGAATCTTTGGCAAAAGTATTAATTTCTTTCACCAGTTATATCCTGGTGCTTCATGGCATAATCTAAATAATGGACCAACAGAAATTCTCTGAATTTCCTATGTTTATGGTTTCCAAAATAAATAGCTTTTGTAACTTAGTTTTAAATAATTTGAGAAAATAGATTGAAGTAAAGCATTATAGCTAATGGGAGTCAATTCAGAGGTCTAAGTTTTGGAAAGGAAATGAGAGGCAGAGGATATTGACAGTTTTGTCTTTTGGAGTCTTGATGTTTGAAAAGGAAACTCAGTTTATGAGCATTCTCTTAAAGTATCAATAGGGGAACAATAGAACATTTTTATTACTAGTGAAGTGAATGAGTCAATACATGTTGTGTAGTCTAAATTAAAACCTAGGGACAAAAATATCCACTCAACTATACTTTTAAACTATATTTGGTACCAAATATTATCCAATAATGGAAAAACAAGATAAAAGGATGTGCAAGAATTGATCCCTCCATTCAAGTGCCATCTTGTATCAATTTTTTATTGCCGAAGACATTATTTTGCATGTACACATGCACCCTACATAGAAATTTGGAAAATGAATTAGGCTTGAAATTATTTTTTATGTTGAAGTTTATGCAGATTAAAGAGTCTGCTTCCGCAGCATTCTTTTTATCTAAGTGTGGAGTGCTATCTTTTGTCTCCTTGGTAATGATTGCTGCTATTCTCCACGTCCTCCTTTTTGTCTGCCTTACATGTCTGCACAAGAGATAAGAAACTCTCGTATGGCCAATGCCATCTCCCTTAGCTTAACAAAGGTTCTTGTAAGCATAGGTTTGTTGTGTTAACGATATCAACATCATGAAAGTATAACTGCATGAAAATCAAAACCATTGTCAATATAACCTTGCAGAATATATTCTTCTTTTGTGTTCTAGACTATCTTTATCTTTTGATAAGTTGTATACAGCAGAAACCCAGGAAATAGTATTCTGTATGTCATCAATAATTGGAAATAAACACACTCTATAAGTAAAAGTTAAAGATTGTTCCCCAGGAACATCTATATTACTTCAGGATAGTCCCCAGTCACAACCACAGTGAATGTACCTACAATTTTGATGAAAAATGTCAACTGTGGGTGTAGAATCTTCACCAACCATTGCTAAGGCACCTCTGCCATCCTGGTAGAAACTAGATTTGATTGTTTCCTTTCCCTTTTCTTTTCTTTTTTTGTTTGTTTGTTTAGCTGAGTTTTCCATTCATTGCCCAACAGTAGTTTTCAAAGAGTTGGACACAATTTAGTGACTGAACAATAATAACAGCAAAAGTTCTAGAAAACAATGGTTATGAATTAAAACATATCAGGGTATATAAAATTGAAAAGGCTATTGTAGAATAAAATTAAAAACTGAAAATAATAATCTAGAAAATGAAGAAACTTAGATAGCAGAAGAGTTAAATACTTTGTTCATGGTTATAAGCTTAGTTACGGACAAAAACCGCAGGCTCCTTGATTCTCAAGCTACCAGTCATCATTTATACTTTCTATTATGGAAAATTTCTATCACAAATAAAGAAAATAACATGATGGATTTTAATGAACTCATTACCTAGAGAGTCATTTGCCAAAAAATGTTTATAAACTTTGATTAACTCATTTATACTTTTTATTACAAAGTATTTTTCTGAGTGTCTTTTACCATCCCTTATGATAATACATGTTTTTATGTTGGATCATCTCATTCTTAGAATAGGTTTATGAAGACCCCCACTTTCATACTATTCAAAGTGCCTGTTTTTTCTGTCCAGCGGTGAAGTTTCAGGTTAGTGGCAAGCACTGTATGATTGTTTTTCTCTTTTCCCCCAGTAATTTAAATTATTTACATTTCCTGTCATAGAGCATTGATTGACATGTCTAAGAAAGAGCTAAAACATTAAAATATACTGTAATAGGAATGTTTTTCATGGTAAGCATCATTGTTACTAGTTGACTTAAGGTAGATTTGATTTTTATCATGCCAAGGGTCAGTCTTCTATTTCTGGTTTACTAAGTGATTTTTTTTTAAATCAATAATAGCATTGGATTTACCAAATATCGTTACAGAATCCATCTTAGTGATTTTTGTTTCCCTTCATTTGTCTTAATTTAACAATTTTTATTTGTCCAAGTTAACAGACTGCCTAATTTTGAAACGTTACAGCATTCTTGGTATATACCCAACATGATCATATATGGCATCTGAAGTCAGAAAGAATCAGACTTTAGTCCTTGGTTTACACTTAGTGGCTGTGTAACTCTGGGGTATATTTCCTCATCTATAAAATGATGATAATAATAGTTACCTCAGAATTGTAAAGCTAAAGCCAGTTATTATATAAAGTATCACACAGGGGCTGACTCAGTAAATGATGCTACATGCAGCAGGCATCTTTATCAGAGTGGATTACTCATTTATATACTATTGAAACTATATAGGGAGTGTGCCAGTTAGGATTTTTGTAACTGCCAGTATAATATAAATTGGGATTTGTGTACGTGTGTGGGTGCATTTCTGTGGCTTTTGTGTAAGGAAGTTCTAATCTTATGAAGTTAGATGGGTGGTTGTCTATCATTTTCCATATTCTGAAATAGATTTCATTACTGGGATTTACCTGTCTCTAGGATGTTTTCCCCCAAAAGGCTAGAGCATAGTAGCAGTTAAGACAAACAAATCTTGATTCAAGTACTGTTATTCAGCTGATTAGCAGAAGGACTTTGGGCAAGTGACTGAACATTTTTATATCTCAGTTTCCTTATCTATAAAAATGGAGGTAATATAACAGCACTGCTTCTGAGTTGATGTGAGAATACAATCAATATTAAGTAAATATTTACTCTGTGACCCTCATGGGCCAGGACTGTGTTCACTGTTATCTGAGAAAAGATTGAGCTGGTAACTTAGGAAGGGGTCATTGACAATTAAAACTTATTGTATATGTTATTATCAACATTATTAAGTGAGTTATACACTATATAAGCCAAGAACCTTTATAATGGTAATTTCTGCAGTTATTTTTATTCTAGTTTTAACAGTTTCAGCTATTTTTGTACTTAAATTTATTGGTTTCAGCTTTTTAACAATATATGAATATACTTAGGTAGACAGCTAGGTATTCTTTTTTTGTTGTTGCTGTTAAGAAATTGACAATTTGCACAAAATTTCTATTGTTAGTATTGGAGAAGAATGTCCTAGAAAATAACTTGGGAAGGTGTTTGTGATAGAAAAATTCTAAAGGACAGTGAGAAGTTAAATAATAATAGTAATTTTTAAAAAGCCCCTAATACTCTCTAAAGATTAAAAAGTCGGTGAACACAATAATGAATGAGAGATTTACTTTATACACCTTTCAGCTAGGTAGACTGAGGGGCTGCTGCTGCTGCCGCTGCTAAGTCACTTCAGTCGTGTCCGACTCTGTGCGACCCCATAGACGGCAGCCCACCAGGCTCCCCCGTCCCTGGGATTCTCCAGGCAAGAACACTGGAGTGGGTTGCCATTGCCTTCTCCGATGCATCAAAGTGAAAAGTGAAAGTGAAGTCGCTCAGTCATGTCCGACTCTTAGCGACCTCATGGACTGCAGCCTACCAGGCTCCTCCGTCCATGGGATTTTCCAGGCAAGAGGACTGGGGTGGGGTGCCGTTGCCTTCTCCGAGACTGAGGGACTACATGACACCATTTAAACTCCCAGGAGAATTTTGGCCAACAAGATGGAAAGGGGGCTTTTTTTCTTTAGAAATTAAAATATAATACAAATTCTTTCAAAAAATAAGCTGGATTAAATTAATAAGCAACTCAGAAATGGGTAAATTCAACAATACTTTTGAAACACTTAGCTAGTGCTTATGTTAAAGACAGCAAAATGAATCATTTATTGTTGAAGAGGTATTTTTGGTGTTACTGACTTTCTTTTTCTTGTGAATTTATTTGGAGAACTTGAGTACTGTCTGCTTTTAAATCGATGATCACAAATGGTACACATTAACCATATATTGTCCATGATCAGTGCATTTTGGTGGCCTATGTTAATATCAACATAGTTATTTGTTTGGAAAATGTGTTGGTATAGTCTAGCTCTTATAGCATAGATTGACATTATGATGTTTTAAGCTAAATGATGAATCAACAATGAAATAAAATAAAAATATAAAATGAAATGCTAAGATAGAATTTCAATTTAAAAATTAATTTATAAATCTGTCCTGAAAATATTTTCATTATTTGTTTTTATGGCATTTTTTTGGTATAAAATGTAACAGTAAAGTCTGAAATCACTGATAGATCTAATTAAAACAGGAAATTATATTATCATTATTTCAAAGAAATATGGAATAATTTAATTTTGACTCAAAAAGCTAATCAAAAGCTTAATGTCACCAAACCAATTCTGCTGGGCTCACATTTGTTGCATCTTGGTCCAAACTTAAATGCTTTCCACATCTCTTACTCACCTATAATTAAGTGTTATTATTGAATCTTGTGAGTTAATCATAGACTTGTTAGTTGTTAATTGGAATGCAGCCAAAGCCAATATTAAATATTCTTCTTTCTTTTCTTTTTTTTTTTTTTTGATGTCTAAGTATACTCTATCTGCCTACAGTGCTGGAGACCTGGGTTTGATCCTTGGGTTGGGGAGATCCCTTGGAGAAGGGAACAGCTACACGCTCCAGTATTCTGGCCTGGACAATTCCATGGACTATACTCCATGGACTGTATAGTCCATGGGGTCACAAAGAGTCGGATACAACTGAGTAACTTTCACTTTCACTTTTTAAGTATGCTCTTTGCTTGAAGAGAAGGTGTTTGGTTAGTTTTTCCATTCATTTTCATGGTGGCATGGGTGCTGTCATTATGACTCCTTGCATGAAGCTTTCTCTCTTTTTTTTTTTTTTAATTTTTTATTAGTTGGAGGCTAATTACTTCACAACATTTCAGTGGGTTTTGTCATACATTGATATGAATCAGCCATAGAGTTACACGCATTACCCATCCCGATCCTCCCTCCCACCTCCCTCTCCACCCGATTCCTCTGGGTCTTCCCAGTGCACCAGGCCCGAGCACTTGTCTCATGCATCCCACCTGGGCTGGTGATCTGTTTCACCATAGATAGTATACATGCTGTTCTCTCGAAACATCCCACCCTCACCTTCTCCCACAGAGTTCAAAAGTGTGTTCTGTACTTCTGTGTCTCTTTTTCTGTTTTGCATATAGGGTTATCATTACCATCTTTCTAAATTCCATATATATGTGTTAGTATGCTGTAATGAGGTACCATTACACGCCAGTCAGGATGGCTGCTATCCAAAAGTCTACAAGCAATAAATGCTGGAGAGGGTGTGGATAAAAGGGAACCCTCTTACACTGTTGGTGGGAATGCAAACTAGTACAGCCACTATGGAAAACAGTGTGGGGATTTCTTAAAAAATTGGAAATAGAACTGCCATATGACCCAGCAATCCCACTTCTGGGCATACACACTGAGGAAACCAGATCTGAAAGAGACACGTGCACCCCAATGTTCATCGCAGGACTGTTTATAATAGCCAGGACATGGAAGCAACCTAGATGCCCATCAGCAGATGAATGGATAAGGAAGCTCTTGTACATATACACCATGGAATATTACTCAGCCATTAAAAAGAATTCATTTGAATCAGTTCTAATGAGATGGATGAAACTGGAGCCCATTATACAGAGTGAAGTAAGCCAGAAAGAAGCTTTCTCTTAAATCTGGCGTTCTTGCACAGCATCCTGGATACAATTAGTTCATATTAAAAAGTGGTATCATTAAAAGTTAGACTCATACTTACAAGCCTAGAGAGAAAGGAAAGATAACAATGATTTTATCTTTCAAACAAAATAAAAAATAATTTTAAGAATTATGATTTGTTAAGTAGAAAGCTTGAAATATTTATGGAAGAATAAGATGAAAAGAGTCTAAAACATGGTCGTTATGTTTCTAAGAGAGAAGTTAAATGAATTAGATAGACAAGACTGATATTAATATTTCTGACCATGACCTCAAAAGTTAACTAAGAAAGTTAAAAAAATTATAATTAGAATATTTCTAATGGGTCAATTCATATTTCAAATTTCAGCACCTCTATCTCTTAAATTGGGACTTTCCTGGTGTCTCAGTGTTAAAAAATCTGACTGCCAGTGCAGGAGACTCAGGTTTGATCCCTGGGTTGAGAAGATCCCCTGAAGAAGGAAATGACAAGCCACTCTACCAATTCTTGCCAGGGAAATCCCATGGACAGGGGGACCTGGTGGACTATAGTCCATGGGGTCACACAACAGCTAGACATGGCTTAGCAACTAAACAACAGCAGCAACAACCTGTTAAATTATGTCTATTATTGTGATAAAGAAATAGCTAATGATGGTTTATTTCTTATAAGGAGTGAGTTGCCATGCCCTCCTCCTGGGTATCTTCCCAACCCAGGAATCCAACCCATGGCTCCTGTGTCTCCTTAAAGACTTCATATAGTAGTACTGTACATTGCTTTTTTGATATAATAAAGCTGGCTACAGAATTCAAATCTATATTTACTTGCTTATTGATTGTAACACACAGACTTATCTGCTGGAAGGTCATTAATATTTCTTTTTAAATATTTAAATAAATTTATCACTATTGGAAAACAACAGTGAAAGCCCTCTTTTCCTTTTCAACAGAGTCACAAATTTTATTTAGCAAAAATCTCCATGGCTGTCTTTTTTAGGATGATGATATATTCTGTTGGATTTGATTGGAAGTTTGAACACATCTTTCCAAAATGACAACTAATACTGAAAATGATTTAAGTAAATCTGTTAGCTGGGAAGAAAAAAGATGCAAGGTAAGAGCAGGGATGCAGACAAAGATGCTAGGTAAAAACAGGGAGAGAGGAAAAAACGCTGGACATTTCATTAGTTGATCCCATTATAGAGTCTTTGAGCATCTGGTGCTATCCAGAGTTATAATAAAACCTAAAGGGTATTGTGGATCCATTTCTGTTCTCAGGGCTTCTAAAGTATGCGACAATCTGCTCTGACCCTACTGCAGGTGGAAATTTAGCCAGCTAGTAATTCTGAACACCTGGACCCATTTAATGTCCATGAAATAAAAGTTACTGGGCTCTGCCTACCTCCATCTTAACAAGTTTGTCAGTGTTCAAAGCATCATAAAATGACAAGGATTTTGACACTCCAGGGCACTCTCATGTGGCCTCTTCTACTTCCAGGGGATATTCAAAGGTTTGCAGAGGGAAGCAGCATGCTGTGACTGAAAAGCATCAGTTTGGAATGAAATAGGCTGGATTGAATATGACTAGATGTTTTAGCTTAGAGAAGTCACCTACTTGTTTTGAGTTTCAAGCATCCTCCACATGATAACTCTAAGGCTGACAAATAAAGTTAGTGTGAAGATTAAAGGTGTGAAGGTTTGAAAAGTAATTGCTTTATTCTTTGGTATATATAATAGGAAGGATGCTAGCATCACTGTCTTTCCAAAAGGCTTACTAATATCACATCGAAACTGCAATCTCTTTTGAGCACCTTTGGATCCCTTCTGAGAAGTCTAGTAGTTAAGTATGATTAAGCACACAAGATCTGAAACCAGATTGTCTGAGGCCAAATCACAGCGTAGATGCTTATTAGGCATCTGTTTTGGGACAAGTTATTAAGCCCTTTGAGGTTCAGCTCCCTCATCAAATAAATGGAACTAATAGCATATATTCTCATATAGTATTTCTTAAAAACTGCTTAAGAGTTCCTACAACATGGCAAGTATCCAGGAAGGATAACTTTTAACTTCACTACCATCATCATCATCATCAATTCATCTTCATGCATCTGCTACCAAATACAGACTTTCTTGAATGTCCACTCATTAGGGAGGCTTTGGCACTAATGTTACAAAACAGTTAATAAGTTGAATATGGTTTCCATTTAGCCTTAGATTTGTGATTAATTTCTCAATGGATTTTTATCTTCTCAATGAGTTTTGATTTATTATCATTTTGAAAGAGTGGGCATGTTTGGCAAAGGAATTATATAAGTTGGATATGAGATCACAGCATATTACTCTTGCTATGATTTTAATAATTAAAGATTCATCATAGATAACTCAAAGACTGGAGAATACAATTAATCAAATGAGACATGTTTTCCTTGGCACTGGCTTTTCAACTATGGTTGAGGCAGAGTGTCTTTCTACTTCTATGGGTAGCCATTCTTCAGTAGTTGTTTCATAAAAAAGGGCATATTTCACAGACAAGCATTGTCCTTTTGCTCTCAGAGTCAAAGACCAGCTCCACCCTAAAGTTCTTAAGGTTTTTTTCACCCCTAATATAAGGGATTGGTTATTTGAGGGTGAGGGAAAGATCTAACTAGACAGAAGAATAATAAAGATCCTGAGATGGAACCGAACATGTTAACATTCATGTAAATGGAAGTTCTTTGTGATACAGCAGTGAGAAAAAGAGAGAGAATGCATGTTCTTTGGGCGGATGGCTAACTTGACTTTGCTTCTGATGGTTATCTCTCCATCAGGCTTTGCTCTGTTATCAGAGTCCACAAATCTCTTCAGAATACCCTCTGGCTCTTCTAGGGGAACCATGAAAAGGGATGATCTCAAGGAACCTCCAGGCTTCCCTGGTAGCTCAGCTGGTAAAGAGTCCGCCTGCAATACAGGAGATCCCAGTTCGATTCCTGGGTCGGGAAGATCCGCTGGAGAAGGGATAGGCTACCCACTCCAGTATTCTTGGGCTTCTCTGGTGGCTCAACTGGTAAAGAATCTGCCTGCAATGTGGGAGACCTGGGTTCAGTCCCTGGCTTGGGAAGATCCCCTGGAGAAGGGAAGATCTATCTGTCTACTCCAGTATCCTGGCCTGGAGAATTCCCTGGACTGTATAATCCATGGGGACTGAGCCACTCTGAGGGAACCCCCAGTGATCACTGCTCTGGAGAAGTTAGCAATGAATGTTTACCTTAAGTTCAAAATGCTCATGTATTATTCAGATTTGAGCACTTTGTGTGATTTCGTCTTCAAATTTCTAAGCCAAATTGCAGGAAAAATGTTATCTTCTGAATTCACTGATTCAGAATTTTTCCAGAAAAATAATTGGGTGAAAATGTATCTTCTTGTTTGAAGCAACTAGTGACTAGTTCATTACCTGGAAACTTGCATTTTAGGGACTCAAGCACCAAACTTTGTTGATTTTTCTCTTTCAGGTGAACAGGGAGGTAAAACGGTCAAAGGTGAAAACTTTTCTTTCTTCAGCTAATTTGTAGAGGGTACTTGAAAAACAAGACAAATGATTTCAAACAGTATTTTTAAGGTGAAAAGTGTACAGAGAACTCTTGGTACATCTCGAGATAAAAGAGCTCTCTAGAGAAATGAGTTAACAAGACATTCTACCTCACAAAGAAACTAAACGTGTTACATTAACTTTGAAATATAAGCATAGAATGATGAATCATTTTTTGACATTGTAGAAGTAAATGACTTTTAGAAAATGTGGTGAGTCCCTGTTGATTCAGAAAGGCTTTATATAATACATTTCATAAAGCACACTGATGAATGAAACTTAGGAACAAACAATTAGATGAATGTCAAGATACATATTGTTAGGTTCTACATTTGTATCAACAATTTTCCATTCTTATATTGGAAGATTTTTAAAATGTGATTAGCCATCTATTTTGAAATTGCTTTATGTCTGCAAATGATGCAATTTAGTTTTTTGTGCGTAATTCCTTAATCTAGTTTAATCCTCTAGATAAAATTTCTGAATAATGCCTACATATGTTCATACATAATTTACATTTCTCTGTCTCTACAGAGAGTCCATGTATTTATATCTGGATCTGCATATGTATATAATAGCATCTGTCTTTTTATTCATATATATTTTCCTCCGCAGGGCCTATGCACATACTGTTTCCTCTGCCTGGGAAACTTATTCTCATTGCTGACTTTTTCACATCTTCAGCTCCTCAGCGAGGAGCTCTCATATGCTCCTCAATGCCTCTCATAACACCCTGCTCTTTTCCTCTTGACACTTAGCATACTTTATATACTAATATAAATTTTAATATATAAAGAAATGTTAATATATAAAGAAATAATTTTAATATATAAAGAAATAATAAGAGACTTAAAGCTTCATAATGGCAGTGGCACTGTCTATTTTGTTAACCTGTTAAAATTCTGTTTATCCAGAATTTGGCAAAATGTCAGGAGTATAGTATAAAATCCATCTGTATTTGTTGAATGAATGAATCAGTAAATAAATAAATACAAGTGAAGACTAACACAAGTTTAGTATTTTTTGTTTCCAGAATTTTAGTGTCATTTATCCAAGGAAATCATATAATTTAGAAAAAAATGAATGTATATAAACACAATCAACATGTACCTATTTAAAATTTTAAATCCTGGGAAAAGTGGTATAGCATTTTCATGAAATGTATGGCATCTAATAGAAACTTGCTGAATGTTTCTTATTATTTTATTTTTGTGACAAAATTGTTGTTTTATTAAGACAAAGAAAGGTCATAATCATCAGGAGCTTCAGCCTTAGAGGTTTTATATTCTCTTCTGAAAACTCTTTTGTGCCAAAATTACACATATAAACATAGATTTATTTTTGATGGCGACAGAAATCATTGCTTACCACACTGGGGATAATAGAACCTTGCTGATTTCTGTAGAAAATAGTCTGTGGTGAATGCCTTTGTCTGCCCATATGTTGTTGTTGTTTAGTCGCTAAGTCATGTCTGACTCTTTTATGACCCCAAGAACTGTAGCCTGCCAGGCTCCTCTGTCCATGAGTTTTCCCAGGCAAGAATACTGGAGTGGGTTGTCATTTCCTTCACCAGAGGATTTTCCCAACCCCAGGATTGAACCTGTGTCTCCTGCATTGGCAGACAGATTATTTCCACAGAGCCACCTGGGAAGCCTACCCATATATATATATACATATATATGCATACACACACATATATACATATATATACATACATATATACATATATATATATATCCCTTTGCTTTTTCTAAGGATATAGACAGGTAGTCCTGGGCTAGAAGTCAACAAAAATGAAAAAGTGAAAGGTAGCCCTGTCAGCTTTTCTCTTGGAATGTGTTTCAAATTAAGTCTCTGCTCAAGGCTTGTGGAAACCAAGACAGCATTATTTAAAAGTCACTTCAAACACACTTGAAAATATTATCTCACAATTATTTTTCTGGTTTCAAGTCAAAATTTACAAAAACAATTTAAAACATTATATCCCTTCCAAACTAACCTTTTAATTTCATGCATATTTTATAATCATTCACTAACTGAGTCATTCAAATTTTAAAGATTTTAAAAGTAATTCTATTTATTTATTTTTTGGCTGTGCCGCGTCTCCATTGCTCTGCAGGCTGTTCTTTAGTTGTGGTGAGCAGAGGGCTACTCTCGAGTTGTGGTGTATGGGCTTCTCACTGTGGTAACTTCTTTCATTACAGAGTGTGGGCTCTAGGCACACGGGCTCAGCAGTTGTGGTTCCTCAGCTCTGGTGCACAAATTTAATAGTTGTGGCACAACTATTGCTCTGTGGCATGTGGAATCTTCCTGGATCAGAGAATGAACCTATTTCTCCTGCATTAGCAGGCAGATTCTTTACCACTGAGCCAGCAGGGAAGTCCCTAAAGATTTTGTAAATATAAAGACTAATTTTACTTTACTTACAACCTGGTTACTCAGATAATATTTACCATGAAGAGGACTAAAGTCACCATCCATAGATGTTTTATCTCTTGTCTGAAAGATAGTGTTCTCTAGGCTGTGGAAATTTGAAAGTCAGACCATAATTGCATAGTCAGCTCTCCACGAAAATGATGGTTCTGGGATACAAGTAAATGAAATCCACAAATAATCCTGGACTTCTTTTATAGAAAAACTATTTTATGTATAAATTCCAACAACTGTTGCAACAGGGAGAGTTGAATGTCCTATTCCTGTCCAATTCCTGGGCAGGAATTACTAACAAGCAGTGTAACAGCCCAAAGACAAGGAATCAAAGAGAAGCAGAGAAATAAAGGTTATGGTTTTAATTAGCAGCTGAAACCCACTGTTTATTGCCTACAGTTTCCTGAATGACCATAAAATGTGACCAAAGCTAATTTAACACCCACCCAAAGGTTTAAAGGTTATAATAAAACAAATTTAAAAAACCATAAACAAGCCATATCTGATCAACCCACTGAACTTTTGATAAGGCTTAAGCAGGTGTCACCTTATATCTCCATGCAGCAGCTCAAGAGGTTTGTCATGATGCCAGACCACTGGGCTACGTGTTCAAACCAGAGATCTTACTGTGAAAAATTAAGAACCTGAGGTGGGTCACCAGTCAATGCCTGCTTTTCACTCTGCTTAATTTCTGCTTTTTGATTATTCAGGGAAAGAGAGCTTAATGATAGTACACATTCTTTATATATATGGACACATTTAAAGATGTGTATTTTTATTTTATGATGGTTGCTATTTATTTCAGTGGATGGAAATGTGGAATTAATGATCTTTAATAGCTGTCTCTGATTCCCAAGAGAATAAATTTGCTTTATTTCATCCTAGAGTTGTGTGGCATCATGCAGAGATATGCTATTTGAACCGTGGAAAGTGTGATGAAAAAGACTTGAGATTTATGAACCCGTAGCCACACTGGGAAAACTTCATAATGGTTGGAGAATGTCTTTTAAAATATAAAAGATAACAGTAAATAATCTGCTTGCAATGTGGGAGATCTGGGTTCAATTCCTGGGTTGGGAAGATCCCCTGGAGGAGGGCTTGGCAACCCACTCCAGTATTCTTGCCTGGAGAATTCCCATGGACAGAGGAGCCTGGTGGGCTACAGTCCTTGGGATTGCAAAGAGTTGGACATGACTCAGCGACTAAGCACAGCAAAATCCAGTATAGGCTCATTTGGTAAGCAAAATAGAGATGGTTTCAAAATATCAACAGTAAGATGATTGCCCCTTTCAAAGACACACCCACCAGTCACGTAGTAGGCTAGTTTCATCCCAACAGTATTCTGATTATTGACTTAATTTCATCTAAGGAGAGATAATGTGAGGAAATGGAGGCATTGAAGAGTCAGTGTTATCACCAGAACTCAGGGTCTATCTGTCCTCCAAAGAAGAACTCATTGGCTTCTGTGCTCACCACCACCAGCGAGTCCTACAAACGTGGTAAGCCATGTGATCTTACCCATAAAGACAAGTCTCTCCATCCCCTCTGAAGAGAAGGGTTATACTTTCTTGGGGGGAAAAAAAAAACACATAAGGTTTACAAAAACCTCCTAGGTTATTCTGATACATCGATCTAGTGGGATATCCCCTTTCCCCTTATAAATTGAAGAATTTATGATTTAAAAATATAACACAATCCTAGATCTTAGCTATTGTATAAACTTTGAAAAAATCTAGGACTCAAATTCAAATTTAGTTACCTTTGGTTCATTTCAAAAAACTAACAAGTCCTTTCTTCCTTTCTCCCTCCTTCCCTCCTTCTCTCCTTCTCTCTCCCTCTCTCTCTCTTTTTATTTTGTCTCCCTCTATACTAACCACTAAGCAATCCATTTAGGCTTTTCATAGAATGATAGTATCATTGACATTGGAGGGTTCATAGAGGGGTGTCTAATCGAGCAGTCTCTGCTTCAGTACAAACAATGGCTGAACAGTTTATACCATAGGTAAGCGTGATTAGATTTTAGAATAGTCCCTCTTAAGCCGGCTGGTAGAGAGATGCTTTTACTTTGGTCGGTTCTCAGTTTTTCCAAGCTTTCGCTCTCAGTTTTTCTTTAGCTTTTTTATTTGCAAAGTAGATATGGTACTTCACAAATTGTTGTGAAAATCAGTCAAGGTACTGTATGTTCTAACTGCACTGCAATGGCTATATAATTCAAGCATTGTTTTAATTAATTTCCATCAAACTACTGTGAAGTAAAACATTGTTTTCCAAATGTAAGAATAGCAATGATAGAAGTAATAATAATAATTGAGCTCAGAGGTGCTGAGTGGCCATTAAGTGTGCTAAGAACTTTATATGCATTATCTCATCAAAAGAAAATTGCAGTGTGATGAAAACATCCTGGAATTAAATAATGGTGATGCTTGCACAACCTTGCGAATGTTCTAAAACCACTGAAGTGTATACTTTAAAAGGACAGATTTAATGGTAGGTGAATTAGATCTCAATTTAAAAAGGAACGTGTAGGTGCAAGAGCCTCGGAAAACTGTAAATACCGAGGTAGTCCTCACAGTGCTGTGAAGGAAACAATAAGGAATAAGTCAGTTTGGGGTTTTTGTTTGTTTTTTCACTCTCAAGTTCTTTATCATATGGTTGAGGAGTTACAACAGGTACATAAAAACTAATACCTAAAACAAGATGTCTGGGTTGGGGAGCTGTCATGAGCTTACAAATAGACAGTCTGAGGACCAGGAGATGAGTATAAGCCTCCAGAAGGGTGATACCATTGTCAGGATATAGTTTCATGGAATCAAAGAAGCTATAGCAGTCTAAAGAATAGGGGCACATTAGAAAAGGTATACTGTCCTCCATGAAGATTTGATGAGTAAATGAAAATATGATTTTCTTAGAATGCATGAGCCTTTAATGATATCTCGCTACAGTGATCACTCTAGATTTCAGCCACTTCTGGTTCTTTATCGTATGGTGCTGTGAAATGTCATCAGCCAAAAAGAAAGGTGCATTTCTCAATAACCCTGCTCTTGACTCCATTCTTTGATTTCAGGATCTTGTAGAACATGGACACAATTGAAAATACTTTGTTTTTACAAAATTCCTCCAATTTGATGAGCTTTCCATACTTATATTTATTAGTTGTATGATTTGAGGCACATTATTTAAACTCTCTGAGCAGATGGAGAAAATAACACTTAGCTTTAGGTCAACTAGGAGTTTCAGGTAGATTCCTGGTATGTTTCAAGTCTATTATGAGAATGCCTCGTTCTATTATTACTGAATGTCTGGTGCTCAGTGAGCCCTGTAGCGTGTAGGGCCCAGAGAGAGAGACGGGAGGCAGAGAGAACATACCTTCTACATCCCTGAATCTTTTTGGTATCCACTGGCTGGCCGACAGTCAACTGGCTTGCTCCTGTCACACAGTTGAAGGCGTCCTGAGACACTTTGAAACCTTCCTCACAGAGCAGCTCTGCTCCTCCTGCCAATCCCTCCCCTCTTTTAGGGGTATGAGTATTTTCATGCATTATTTATCTCCCCGTTATTTCTCCAATTTGATTGAAAACACACATGACCTGTTTGTATTGTCTGCACGCTTATCAAATGCAGAATTCATATTATTCAATTTTGTATTTATTAACTGAAGGAAAAAGTATTAGTCAGTAGGGAAAGTGGAAGACAAGAGAGCAGTGACCTTCTGTTTTTGAAATGGTGTGGGGTTTCTATTGGGGAGAGAGAGTACATTGACAGCTCAGTGCCAGGTTAAAATGACTAGATCCAAACCACATTGACATTACAGTCCATCTAGACAGGTAAGACAGTCTCTACCATGCGGACCCCTGAGTCACTCACTGGAAAATGTTCAGGTATTATATTAGCAATTATCTGAGGGTGTCTCTACTTTGAGGTGAGAGAATAGGAGCCTCTCTGACTGCCACTTTGCAGTGTCACTTACTCCCAGCAGCGGAGACTCTAGGTCTCAGCGTCACCATCAGCCTTAAAATCTTGTTCCCTGATGAGGATTCGTCTCTGGAGGAGCAAAAACACAACATTTAACCTGACTCTGATTTTAGTTGACAGTGTAGACTTGGACAACGGGGGCTGTTCTGTACAATAGGAAATGAACCTGAGTATTGAGTGCATTTGAAGACATCATCAAGTTCTCTCCAGAGTGGAGTATAGAGCTGTATTGTGTGGCAGAACAGAAGCTTATAGACCATAAGCAAGTCTCTTTGCTAATCTACATGCCATGCTGGATTACACACTTTCTTATTTTGTTTAGTGGTACTATAAGAGTATGATAAATAAATTAACAACAACAGAAAAGACACTTTTTATTTTTCTTTCTTTCTTTCTTTTTTTTAACATTTTCTTGTACATAATTGAGCTAAACTCTTCTTCCTAACAAGCAGTGGACATATCTGTATGCCATAGTATATATATTTTGTTGTATCTGTTTCATATGCATATAGATTGGAATATATCTGCATCTTGAACATACAAATATCCTGCTTGAAGTATGCCCAAGATATTGAGTAAATCATTAAATTCAGATCTTGGTTAAAACAAATATTTTTCAAATGAATATGTGATTGCAGATGGAACTAAGAGATGAATTAACTTTAGTGTCACTGTCTAAATCTTTCAAGTTCCTTCCTGGTGTCATCTTTCATGTTTCCTTTTAACTTGGTTTAATAATATAATCCTTATTGTGAAATCAGCTTATGTGAAAAAATCAATAATTACCTTTGTCACTATTTATTTAATGAATCCATGGAAAGACTTCATTAAATTATAAATGCCTCATTACTGATATTCTCATAATAGACTTTTGAAATTATTGTGTGAGCCAGTTAGCTATTTTAAGATACAGTATTCAAAGATAAATACATGTCCGGTGAAACTACTGCTGGTTTTGCTAATGCAATATTCATGAGAATTTGCTAGAGACAATCACACTTAATCTCAGAGAATAAGAATTTGAAATGAATTCTTTTAAGTTGTAATTATCCATTGGCAAGAAAGTTTAGTAAGTTTTATTGTTTATGTAATTGAAATGACTTTCTATCCTGTTAATATGGGAGGGGTGTGTTTTGAGAATATTTACAATTTCTGAATAGAACTATAAATATTGGTTCTTTAAATATGCTTGCTATTAATATTTTATTGTTTATATGCCTTTTTATTTGTTTTTAGGGGGAAAATTGGCCTATTGGCTATTATTTATACTTAAATTGTTTTTCAAGAACTTGATGCAACCTGGAGTGGAGTAAATGATGTCTGTGTTAGGATACAGTCTATTGTTTGAACCTACTTGGGGATAATTTAGTTCTAGTTGACTCTGGACTTTGAATCCATGAGATGTCAAAAATGTTGGAAACTGAAGGACCAAATTAGCATATGCAGGACAATATGAGCATCGTTTAAAGTCAGAAGCTCTCCAAGTATCACCAGTTCTCACTGTTCTTAATAGTCTGTTTTGTTGCAGGAAATGAATCCCTGAGAAATCTGGGGATTTCTTTACCCTAGAAGATATATATTTTATCACGTATACATGGGACCTAGAAAAATGGTACAAATGAACCTATTTTTAGGGCAGAAATAGAGATGCAAACATAGAGAATGGACGAGTGGACATGGAGCGGTGGAGAGGAGGTGGAATGAATTGGGAGACTGGGATTACCATATAACACCACTATGGGTAACATGGATAGTTAGTGGGAACCTGCTGTATAGTGCAGGGAGCTCAGCTCGGTGCTCTGTGGGGACCAAGATGGGTGGGATGGGGTGGGGAGTGGGAGAGAGATCCAAGAGAGAGGGAAGGTATGTATGCATATAGCCAATTCACTTCATTGTACCGCAGAGATTAATACAACATTATAAAGCAACTAGACCCCAATAAATTATATGGCGGTGGTGATTTAGTAGCTAAGGCATGCCTGACTCTTTGAGATCCCATGGACTATAGCCTGCCAGGCTCCTCTGTCCCTGGGATTTCACAGGCAAGGATACTGGAGTGGGTTGCCATTTCCTTCTCCAGGGGATCTTTGCAACCCAGAGGTTGAATTCACATCTCCTGCTCGGCAGGCAGATTCTTTACCACTAAGCCATGTGGGAAGCCCCAATGAATTATATATATAAACTCAAAAAAGAAAATAAGCATTTTACATTTCATATTGCCAAAAAATATGGGAATAAGGTAAGGATTTTTCAGATTTTTCAGATTTTGCTGCGTTTTGTATCTTTAGCATTGTAACATGTCTATTCACAGAACTTGAATCTCCTTAATGATTAGAACTCTGATGAAAATAGCCTTCTGCAGCCTTCCTGTCAGAACAAGTAGTAAACTTTAAGAGTTTCTTTCTGTCTATTCTGGGATAAGATACATGTCTATAATAGAAGAAACACTAAAGCAATCAACTCTAGAGTAACAAATATCCTCACATGCTTGTTATGGTGAAAGAGTGGATTCCTAGGTTGTGACAGGAATTTAAAACTGTTCCATGGAATATTTCTTCTTCACTCCAGTAAAGTCTAGGAAAAGTCTCATTATTACTTTGGTCACTCTTGGATAATGAAAAAAAGTCCTCTGTTCATGGCGATATAATTTCAGTTTATGTGTAGGCTCAGTCTGTCAGTCATGTCTGACTCTTTGTGACCCCATGCACTGGAACCTGCCAGGCTCCTCTGTCCATGGAATTTTCCAGATAAGAAAACTGGAGTGAGTTGCCATTTGCTACTCCAGGGGATCTTCTCTTGAGTCTCCTGCATTGGCAGGCAAATTCTTTACCTGGGAAGCCCAATTTCAGCTTACTCATTTGTAATAATAAACACAGTTTCAGTTAAAGCCAGTCTCTTATGCCTGCTTGGGCTGCCTTGGAGCTGCTGCTTGCACTGGGTGAGGGAGCAGGGTCATGTCTCCTCTTACTTCCAAGGCCTTTACTCCTCCTCCTTTTGATTCCTCCAGGTATGAAGCAGGAGAAGGAAGAGGAGATAAGCAGCAGAAATGATCTTACTTGGCTAATAAAGTAGTAACCATCTAGCTGGGTTTAGCCCATGCTTAAATTTGGCTCGGAGGAGCACTTTTGGGGGACATTTTGGTGGGATTTGTGTGTGTGTGTGTGCTCTTAACCACATGGCTGAAATTTCTTTACTTGCAATTCCCTGAAAGAGGGTAAATGCACCTCCTTCAGATAGTCATGTAGGATTTCACCTCAGTCCGTGGGCACTCATCACTGCAACTCCATGCTGTTTCCATTGAGTTGTTTTCACTACTCAGTACCTCTCTCTCCAGGGACCCTCTTGGATAGAATACAACACCGTTCTGAGCTGGCTTTCTAACCCATGATCCATGTGTAATGCTCACCTGTTCTTTCCTCTAATGAAGTATTACACAGGTTAGCCCTGGGGCAGTAGTAACTCCTTGCTGTGCCATTAGAGCATCAGTCAGTCATAGTCTCTCCCCTTGAATATTTGTTGGGCAAGAGTCAAATCCCAGGCAAGGGCAGCTGGGGTGGCTGATTACCCCCACAACTGCTCCCAACTTCCAGGAGACAAGTATCAAACTTCCTGGGATGTGCCGTTAAAGTCCCTTTCCCCTGTACTCCTAAGATAAGGGAAAAGTAACCTTCTATCTTGGAGGTACATGCAAATCACATCACACCCCAATGTTCTCCAAAAATCCTCTTCTAAATATCAGTCACCTTTTGGTCTTTCTTGCCTTTTTAATTGGCTGCAAATAGGTAATTATTCAAGGGTCCCAAAAGTAGTTTTCAGTACTCTTCTTTGCAAGTCTGGCTTAGGCAGTCTTGTACCTCATTTTGTAAAATGGAAGCTGAAAGCTGGCCTTTTTTGTTTGTTCTTTGTTTTTTACTTACTGACATGTCAAGATTGCAGCTGAAACTGAGACAAAAGTGTCCATTTTAACATCCAGTTATGTCTGTGTTAAAGATCGAGGGCAGAAGGAGAAGAGGGAGTCAGAGGATGAGATGACTGGATGGCATCACCAATGCAATGGTCATGAACTTGAGCAAACTTTGGGAGATGGTGAGGACAGAGAGGCCTGGTGTGCTGCCGTCTATGGAGTCACAAAGAGTTGGACACGACTGGGCAACTGAGCAACAACAAATGTCCATGTATCAGTTGCTTACTATCATCTCTAAAATTATTTTAAGCATGCCTTGATTGATACATAGAAACAATCTGCAGAGCATAATAAGAGCCTCCATAGTGCTTCTATTCTAACCAGAAAGATAAAACAAGTAACAAAGAACAACCAGATTTACCAAATATGCTACCTGTAGCTAGAGGGTGACCCAATATTCCTAAAATTCAGCCTACTGTAATGGTTAGGAGCTCAACCACTGGAGTCCAACTGCCTGGGTTTGAGTCACAGCTTTTCTCTTTCTAGCTGCATGACCTTAGCTAAATTGCTTTATCATTCTGTGCTTCAGTTTCCTCATTGGTCAAATGAGGACAGAATAGTACCCCTCTCTTGGAGCTGATAGGAAAAATATCAGAGTTAGTATTGGTAAAGTGCTTAGGACACTATAGAGTTGTTGCTTAAATAAAGATAACTTAATAAACTATTCTTAAAATTTTTCCTGTGGCATTGTATCACAGGTGTTAAAATATAAATATGCCATGTTAAATATTTTACTGAAAATGAGCAAAGAGGAATCCCACTAAAATGAAAAAATAATGAGTGTTTATACAAAATACCTAGGCTTTAAAATTTTCTACAAAAGTCTTTATAGGTCCTTGGATAAAAAGTGTTTGTTGGAATCCTCTTGCTTATCTTCTGAATCAATCTATAAGAAAGAAAAATGCCTTACAATGGCATATACTTAAAAGTAAGAAACTTGAGAAATATGGTAGAATATAAAAATAAGCCCAGGTTAAAACAGAAGAGCAGAGGTCTATGCGGCTTGTTAAATATCCCTCCTCATTTTGACTCTGAGTTTCCTAATAACCAAAGTCAGAAAGGAAATGTGATTTTGTCATATTGTCCATCAAGCACAAAACAAATAAAAACACACAAAAATAAAAGATGTATTAACCTATTACAGGAAAGAGCTCTTTTGTGGACCCTAAGAACCAGGAATAAGAAAAACAGAAGGGAACAATGACAATGATCAGTGTCCCAAACATCTTCAAATACTTCCCTTCAATTAATGCAGTGTTATACAAGGTTGTTGTTGTTGGTTTTGTTTTTTTTTTTTTTAACAATAACTCTCAGTGTCAGCTGATGTCATACTCTTGCTGCTTAGTTCAATGATGAGAATCCAGCCAGAGGTCAAGAGGATGTGGTCCAAATCTTCAGGTTTCTGATGTCCTGATTTTAAATTTCTGCAGGAGTGGATGGACTATGTGTCCTTTACATCCCTTTCCCCCCATGTTGTTCCTCTCAACTGAGGTTTGACAAAAGGTGAGCTGCAGACAATTTGAGGTTACGTACTCTGACAAGGGCCTGCAGTGCAAGTGTTCTCTGCACTGATTAAGGGCAAATCCACATGCTTTAAAAATAACTGAACTCTTGCTAGAGTTGACAGCCCTGCTGTTAGAGAAGGCTTCTCAAAGGCAGAGGGCATAAGCACATGTTTTTCTTTACTGCTTTGTATAATCAAAGTATAAAGTTAACAGCCACAAACTTTGCACTGAGAATAATTTGTAGTGTTGCTTCACATCATTTAGAGAGTTAATTTTAGATAGCCATATCTTAACTTCATCTTAGCTTAGACACATACTAAGAATGAGGGAACTGAATTCTAACTGTAGCATCCCTCTTTTTAATTATACAACCTTGAACAAGTCATTGCACCTTCCTGCATCATAATTTCATCATCTATAAAATAATTTGAGTAAATTTCAGATTCTTAGCGTAGGAGGATTTTCTGTGTGTGTGAATAATGATTGCACTCACTAAATGCCTGTCTGTGTGTCCATACTCTATAGAATGATTTTCTATATTGTGAGCCTGTGTCCACTTTATATTCAGAAATAGACTTTATTGCTCTGATTTCACCAGTTATTAAAAGCTAGAATTTCAAGTCTCATTTTTCTTGTGAGATGGAAGGCATGGATTAAAGGAAGTATGTTAAAGAACATGAAAGTATATCGTTCCACACAGGCAGCTGTGCACCTTGTCTGTGGCAACCTCTGGGAAGAAGGCAGCTCAATTCTCTTGAAAGCATGTCTTTTGAAATATTAATTATCCATGAGAGAGATGCTTCAGATTTACCCAGATGTCAATAACATAGCACACGTTTTAAGAAATAAAATCGGAGGAGAGCAACTGTTGTTCTGAAGCATGTTTTTGAGCAATACCCTGAATGTAATCCCTACTAAATACTGATGAGTCAGCACAACTTCACTCACCTTTTTACTCCTCTGCTCTCTTCCAGCATCAAGGGAAAATTGGAGTTAAATTTAATGTTGGGACAGATGACATCGCCATCGAAGAGTCCAATGCAATCATTAACGATGGGAAATACCACGTGGTCCGTTTCACGAGAAGCGGCGGCAACGCCACGTTACAGGTGGACAGCTGGCCGGTGATCGAGCGCTACCCTGCAGGTAAGCCAGTGAGTGTGTATCGGGGGAAGACTTTATGAAAGACAAACGAAAACGAAGCATTGTTTTGCGTCCGTTTCTCCCCATTGTGGGTTTTCTGAGAAACCAGCAAGTATTTATTGGACGTTAGAGTCGTGTGAACGTAATGCTATTCTAAACTGTTCTTGATACAGTGTACAAATGGCATTTATATAGGAGAACTTGAAGGCACACGTTATAGTTTGCAAAATTCCGGACATCAGTGAAACCAGAAAAATGCACACATAAAAGGCACAACATGTCAAAGCTCTTTTTACTGGATCCTTGCATTTGAACAAAGGAAAGGCTTTGTCAAAAGTAACAAAGTTAAAATTCAAAACTAAGAGAGGGAATATTATACCACTTTTCTCTGAAAGGAAATAGGATGAGACAGTTCCTTTGATGGTGGGACGTAGCTGAAACTCATGAAAGCTGCAGGCGGGGACAAACAGCGAAGTAGTAAAGGAGCTCTATATAGTACGGTAAATTAGCAGCTAGAAGAACATGTAGGTGAATGACATTTGTTTTCACTGTCACATAACCGTGCGGTTTTACACAGATTCTGTGACACTAGCATTAGTCATTTCAAGTCTATAAAATGAATGTTAAGCTATTATTGATAAAATAAAATTATCTTTCTTCACCATTAATGAGTTTTGTCAGTACTATTACTGAAACAGACAGTAGATTAGAAATTAAACCAGTGTTATTTGCGATTGAATATACTCTCAATTTTTAAAATGCCATTTTAAAGTAGAATTCAAATTAAAAGCACAAAGGTATTTTGCTCTAATTATTACCCTTTCCATATTTTAGTGCAAAATAGACTACTAGAAACATTGTCTCATTTTTCTGTGCACCTCTTTTGGAAACAACTCTTTTATATACAGCAGCAGATTTATAGCATGATAGAAAGATTAAAAAAAGAAAATTTCATTTGGCACAATAAAATGATTACCAAAATTTATATAGAAATTACCCTATTACAGTATTTGTTTCTTGCAAGAAGTAATTTGAGGAAGTAACTAACTTACAAAATAAAAACCACTTTTCCTTAGTAGTTACACATAATTATGAAATGAAATATCTGTGATGCCTTCTGGGACCTTTTATTACTTATAACATCTACATATTTAAGCTGCATTTCAAACCTATTCTGTAAATCTGATGCTTTACAAATATATACTGAATTTAGTGTAATAAAATTCTTCTTCTGAAAATACAGAATTCTTAGGCAAGCACATTAATAATGTACCCAGTGCCTTTTAAAATACTGTCAATTAATAGATACAATAGATATTTCCTGAATTGATTTTCTTCGAATCATCCAGGTCTTAGACTACAATTATGAGAATGCACACCTTCTATTACCAACTATAATAAGAGGCAGGAATGGAAGATCTGATAGCAAAGTAACTTAAATGTGAATGCAGTGTTATATAGCCTCTGCTAACCCTTATCACATTTACTGAATTCTAATAGAAATGTAATTTTTATAATAACTGCAGCATTAGTGAAATAACAGGAGTCGACTGGATTTTAATCTAAAATCCAGATTAATCAATACCTATTTACTGAGAGGAAATCATTGCACTGGATACCACTGAAGACATAACATAGGATAAGGTCTAGACTCTGCCCCTGGGATGTGGTCCTCTGTGAACAGTGGAACCGAACTTGTAAAAGGACAAATCCTGTTACTCTTATATTAGAGTGCTGCAGTTGCCTCTTGAAACAACTTGGTTTCACCAGTTAGCTCATTAAGATGATCTTAGTTCATTAACTTTTCACTCTTGTTACACTTTCCAAACCAGTATCTTTAAGAACCCTGCTCTAGAGAATGTTAATGGTGACCTATGGGAGGAGAGAGGAAGTCCCACTCTCAAATTAGTTTGGGAATTTCTGGGTTAAAATAAGTTAAACATATCTACACTTGGACTTTATAGTAATGCCATATTGAATCTCTAAAAGAGAAATATAGTATGCATTTCCCAAGCATACATAAACAGAACCTAGTTTTCTGATGTACTAATAATGCATTTAGATAAATCTTTTATGCTTTTAAAAACTTCTATACCTCATTATTTTAAAATATTTTATCTGATTATCAGCACTTTAATTGTGTACCTACCAGATACTATATTCTAGGCACAGTCCAAAAAGGGGTGACCTCTGTCATTTTGTGGCATCGGTCAGTTCAGTCACTCGGTCGTGTCCGACTCTCTGCGACCCCATGGACTGTAGCACACCAGGCTTCCCTGTCCGTCACCAACTCCCAGGGCTTGCTCAAACTCATGTCCATTGAGTTGGTGATGCCATTCAACCATCTCATCCTCTGTCATCCTCTTCTCCTCCTGCCTTCAGTCTTTCCCAGCATCAGGGTCTTTTCCAATGAATCAGTTTTGTGGCCTGCTAATGTCTAATTTGAATACTAGTAGCTGAGGCTGGAGCAGTATTAATTAACTCATATAACTTATATAAAAGCACTTACCACAAAGCACTATCATGGAAAGTTAACAAATATTTGTATTTTTTCTAGGCTTATATTTTTTACACATATAATGTCTTATGTATCAATTAAATGTTTTCTCAATATAAAATATATTTAAAAGTCAGAAGCTAGCAAAATCATGATAATTAAGGAGCAAAGCTCTAGAAATACTCAATTTCGATTTCACCTTTTATATTTAGTCAAAGACTCTAAGAGTCCTTCCAGCAAAAATTGTTTTAGATATAATTAATAAATCAAAGGTGAGCAAAGTTGCAGTTATTCTGAAGGATATAATCAAGGGTAAAACACTGAATCTGCCTTGAAGGAAATTAGAGCAGTTGTGAGGAATTTTGATATATACACATAAAAAGTTAATGAACAGCATGTAAAAAACTCAGGGGAATCACCATGGTTGTCATCAGGCATTTTATTAATCATCTGCTCTGCCTGCATTTCAGCATGATATTGAGATAGGAAATAAGCCATGAAAATTTCAAATACCTTTTCTCTCGGAGCTTCATTGGCAACAGTGCCATGAAGAGTGAATACAGAGATTTCTAAGTACGTGTCACCTAGATTAAAGTTTTTAGAACAAAGTGATCGTATATATAAATTCAATAGAAATGTTTAGTATATCTCTTTTATATTGGTTTGTAGTATAAGCAGTTTTATTTTAAAAGGTTTTTGATTATTATTCATTAGAAAAACAGCTGGACCAATGCTTTTACCACGAAATCCTGTAATCAGAAAAGTGGGAACCAATTGACTATATTTGGTTCCTTTTTAAGTGCCTGCACTGCAAAATATAGGTAATAGGGGTTGAAATTAGTAATTAAGTATACCGCTTAACCTTCCATTATAGTGCTTTGTGGTAAGTGCTTTTCTATGAAGCAATTCATCTGGTAGCGACACTATACCTTTAATGAAAAGCATCTAAAGCATTGACCAGTACCGTTAGCCTGTAATTGTCTGGAAGGCTTTCATAGAGAAACTAATTAGCAGGGGTAGATTTTATGCTCTTTTGGAGTGTATGAAATATTCTCATAACTCAGCAATTCACGTTAGAATAAATATTGAATTTTCTGAATAGCAGACCCAGTTTTCATTATGCTCTGTGCATGGAAAAAAGTATAGAAATAATATTGTGCAAACCATTTAAAGTTGAGAAAGTCATTTCTTGGTGCTTATCAGTTAAAGCTCTAGAATATAATGCATCATTAATCCCTGATTTGTTCCTAATTGCAGTTAGTAAAATTTTCTCTCTCAACCAAAATAGACTTCCTCTTCTCATGATGTTAATCCATAAAGCCTAAGATAATTTTACTTGCCCACACTAAAGATTAATCCATATAAATCACAATTACCTTTGAGGTTAAACTTTTGGATTCATTTTTCTACCACAGTGTGCCAAAAAGATGTTATTTATTCTATACAAAGTCAAATATCCATTTTATTCCTGTCCAAGTTAATACATCAAATCAACAAACATGTACTATATTATAAGAACTTTCTAGACTTACCATCTGGTTACAGAGATACATAAAAATGTTCAAGATTAATGTATTATGTGAGAAAATACAAGTTTTATCATATCATATTCAGCTAATTTCTGAATAAGACATGCTAAGAAAACAAAGAGATAAAATTAGTTCCAAGGAGGAAGAGCCATTTTAGAGAGTGGTCTAGTTAAGGCTACAAAAAATATAGGAAATTTGATTTGGGTCTTGAAAGGCTAGATTTTTACTTCGAGGGTGACATGCATTCATTTTAATGGGATTAGCAGGAACAGATAGAGACAAAATAATTAGAAAGCTTTTAAAAAGTGCAGGTGTCAAAAGATAAAGCCTAAAATAAGATGTGAGGGTGTGAGAAAACAAAGAGGTTGAATATAGAATATATTAGAAGACCTCATTGGGAAAAAAAAAAAAAAAAGACCTCATGAACAGCCAAGTAAAAGGAGAGTCAGTTCTACTTTTTAGTTCCTCTCTCTGTCTCTGTCTCTCTCTTAATTTAACCATGGATCATTCAATGTTCTGGTGCTGCTATGTGACCACCAGAATGCACTAGGTAACAATGAAATGAAAACCTATGGTAGGAATGAGTATAGAAGACATAGTTTTGGTTTACTTAAAGTTTAGTCTCTTTGAAAACCTACAGATGTCAAATAAAATGGATTAGCCTCAAAGTTAGGCATCCAGAGTTTAGTTGCTATTAGAGTTTGAATAAAGAAAAAGTGACAGTCTGGAGCAGTGTAAAAATAAAGCAGATAGTTTAGGGATGGAAGAGTGGAAAGAAAGAGGAATAACTCAAGGGGAGACTTTAAGGAGTGGGTGTAAATGCTGTCTGCATGACCATTTAATTTGGCTCAAAGGTCTTACCGATATTATCTCTAACTCTTGGCTTTCTTTTCATCTTCAAAGGCTTGTAAAATATTTCAGAGCTCGAGAAAGGCCATATTGATGATTTCCCTTTAAATTCCTCAAACTTAATTTAGATTAATTAATTGATTTTTAGTTCAAGTCATGATTATTTATTGGTTAGGTATTTAAGCCATTCCATCCTTTAAAGTTTCCTATTTGGTAGTAAAATGTTCATTGATTTGAGCATTTTATATTTTTATTTTTTAAACTGAAAATTTAATCTGTGTGATATAATTCAGAAAAATCTATCTCATTTATGATCATAGCACTTGAAGGAGGAAGGAACTTCAAAGATCTTCTCTTCCAGCTTCTTCATTTTTATACAATAAAATGGAACGTTGGAGAGGTTAATGGATTTGATCAGTATCACTATGCTAGTTTGTAACAGAGCCAAAACTACACGTTAAACTTGTCCACTAACTCTGTGTACTTTATCTTGTCTGGGAGAGAGAAACCAAAATGAAGAGAGATCATTAGATGTATCCTCAACACAGCAAGGTACATTCTTCATAACCAAATATTGTGACTTACGTGGTCAGTCATACTACTGCTGACCCACAAAGACACACATACATACAATCTTATGAGTATTAAAAAAATAGTAACCCGTGGAATAAAAATAATTTCTTACAACGTCATAGTTTCCATCACTAAATTTTTGAATAACTCATTAGTAGGCACTGATTAATTTTTAACCTTACTTTAAAAACTTTATTAGCAAATTAAGTAAACCATTTATGAATCATACTATTTTACTGTTCCTACAACACTCAACCTTTAGGTTGACATACTTTCAAACTTCATATATTTACTAATTTATATATATTTCTCAGCAACATCACTTGAAACTTAATTTCAGTTACTAGAAGAGAAGTGGTTCATTAGAGGATTCAAGTATTAGAATTCTTCAGGATTATTAAGGAGAAAAACTGTATCCTGATAGAAAACTTGCCCCTGTCTTGGTTAAATGTAGAGATACAGGAAAGGTATGACTGAATTTTGTTTCCCTCCTAAAAAAGTTAAGGCAGTGAAAATCTAACTCACTTATGGAAAATGATAAACCATGCAGAAGATTTGAATAATTCTTTAAATACATTACCAACTTTAACCGACTCCAGTCGATGACCTGGCACATAGTGTGGCCAGTTCAGTTAAGTTACTCAGTCATGTTCTACTCTTTGAGACCCCATGGACTGCAGCACACCAGGCTTTCCCGCCCATCACCAACTCCCAGAGCCTACTCAAACTCATGTCCATCATGTCGGTGATACCATCCAACCATCTCATCCTCTGTCGTCCCCTTCTGCTCCCGCGTTCAGTCTTTCCCAACATCAGGGTCTTTTACAGTAAATCAGTTCTTCGCATCAGGTGGCCAAAGTATTTGAGTTTAAGCTTCAGCATCAGTCCTTCCAGTGAATATTCAGGACTGATTTCCTTTAGGATGGACTGGTTGGATGTCCTTGTAGTCCAAGGGATGCTCAAGAGTCTTCTCCAACACCACAGTTCAAAAGCATCAATTCTTTGGTACTCAGCTTTCTTTATAGTCCAACTCTCACATCCATACATGACTATTGAAAAAACCATAGCTTTCAGTACATGGACCTTTGTTGGTAAAGTAATGTCTCTGCTTTTTAATATGCTGTCTAGGTTGGTCTTAGCTTTTCTTTCAAGAAGCAAGCATCTTTTAATTTCATGGCTGCAGTCACCATCTGCAGTGATTTTGGAGCCCCCCAGAATAAAGTCTCTCACTGTTTCCATTGTTTCCCCATCTATTTGCCATGAAGTGATGGGATCAGATGCCATGATCTTAGTTTTCTGAATGTTGAGTTTTTAGCCAACTTTTTCACTCTCCTCTTTCACTTTCATCAAGAGGCTCTTTAGTTCTTCACTTTCTGCCATAAGGGTGGTGTCATCTGCATATCTGAAGTTATTGATATTTCTCCCGGCAGTCTTGATTCCAGCTTGTGCTTCATCCAGCCCAGCATTTTGTATGATGTACTCTGCATATAAGTTAAATAAGCACGGTGACAATATACAGCCTTGATGTATTCCTTTCCCGATTTGGAACCAGTCTGTTGTTCCATGTCCAGTTCTAACTGTTGCTTCATGACCTGTATACCGATTTGTCAGGAGGCAAGTCAGGTGGTCTGGTATTCCCATCTCTTTAAGAATTTTCCACAATTTGTTCTGATCCACACAGTCAAAGGCTTTGGCGTAGTCAATAAAGCAAAAGTAGATGTTTTTCTGGAACTCGCTTGCTTTTTTGATGATCCAGTGGATGTTTGCAGTTTGATCTCTGGTTCCTCTACCTTTTCTAAATCCAGCTTGAGCATCTGAAAGTTCGTGGTCCACGTAGTGCTGAAGCCTGGCTTGGGGAATTTTGAGCATTATTTTGCTAGTGTGTAAGATGAGTGAAATTGTGTGGTAGTTTGGGCAGTCTTTGGCATTGCCTTTCTTTGGGATTGGAATGAAAACTGACCTTTTCCAGTCCTATGACCACTGCTGAATTTTCCATATGTATGGTACTTACATAATAAGTTGTACTTAATAAATAATTATTGAATAAATTCCATTTCCTCATTCAACTTCAACATTAAATATTGTCTTTTGCTCATGGTTTTTAGCCAAATGTACAGATGTGCATGGATAAATATTTATGTGAATATATAAATATTTGGCTGTCTATTTGATATAGTTAACTGTTTACTCATCCAAATTTTCCAAAGGAAAGCTTACCTATGATGAGAAATCTGAAATTTCAAATACTGTAGCAGTATTAGGTAGAATAAGTGACTGAAACTCTGACTTTCCCTTTGTTAATTATCTTCTTTCATGGTATTTAGTTTTTCTGAGGCTTTGGGGGCTTTTCTTAATGATCAAGCATAATGAACTTTTTATTGAGCAGTATATTAAACACATCTGCCTAAAATACTTAGCTTCAGAGAAATTGTAGCCAAGGAGATAGAAAGAAATGATATATACTGACTTCTCACTTTTTCTTATATATTCTCATTTTTTTCTTTTATTCTAAATATTCTGCATTTTTTCTTTTGTAATATGAAAGATTTCTTACAGTTACAGTACACAACCATATTAGGATTTTTAATTTTCTGACAAAAGAAAGAGAAAGGTTCTCTCATGGTTTGGTGGGGTTTAGTGTGAATTAAATTACACAGGCTGGCAAACATAGATAATATAAATCTATCTTATAATATGAATGGCAGCCCTCCTTTATGATTTCCAGAAGATTACCCTATATCTTCTTGTTCCCCATTATTTCCAAAGTACATTTTGGTTAATGATTATTAATTAATATCTTTTTATTGTTATAAGCTTACATTTTTATCATAATAAAGGAAGGTGTTGATTCCACTCCTGAAAAATACCTGAGTTAAACAGAGAATGGCATTATTATAAACTTTAAGTAAATGTAGCCAAATATGTTGACTGAGGAATTGGGTTCAAGGGCTTTTCTTCAAAGGTATTGATCACATGAATGAATCTACCTACTGGTTACAAACAATGAATTACTTATGTCAGAAACAAACAAAAAATAGTTGCTGCTATAAATGAAAATTTAGCTTTTAAGACCTGAAATCGAAATAGGTTTTAAGAAATAGGTAAAGGCTGAAAGTCAGAGAAATTACATTTTAAAAGATATTAGGCTTTCAGGAAACTTCAGTTTTTGCAAGTGATGTGTTGATTTTGAGGAGATTTATGGTTTTGGGACAGTGCTTTTGTAATTTGGTTATTATCCAAAAGTATCTTTAATAGTTTATAATTACCTGAGTTTAATGGGAGAACAGCCATGTTCTCAATTTCACAATGAGTCTTTCTCTTAATTTTTTCTCAAGCACTCTGACCCCTCATTGTATCAAGAGGTTTTATCAAATTGCCTAGTAATACCTATATATTCTTATGATAAGTACAGATAAAAACTAGTATTTTGGTGTAAGATTAAACAAATTTTAATATTCTGCTATTTTTTTTTTCTCTCAATTCTTAATGCCAGCATTTGAATACCACCTATGAATAAGACTTGTACTTTTCCTAGTATTTCCCTTTGTCTGCCATCTACCTACTTTTCTTCTCTTAGTAGCTTAGGAATTAGTTGAAATTAAATGTCACTTTATTTCTAGTCAACAATGGCAGTTGGTTCAAGAGGTAGCAGAGTAGCATAAAGGTAAAAATTTCATACACTGATGTCAAAATCCTATATGGAGGACAAAAATTAGGTAACTATCTTCAGTTTTAGACCAATCAAGGTTAATTTTTCTTAATCTCCTTTGAATCTCTGCCTGTATAAGAATCTGATAAAGAGGGTATCTTACCTTTAGAAAAAATACATACATCTGCATGTACAAAGAGTTATGCATATGATTTTTAGAAGTTGTGCCTCAACATCCCTATGGCCTATTAACCTAGTTTCAGAACCTCTGCTTAGAACAAGCTTAAGGATGTTGACATTTTAGAGGAAAGAAATATAGTCTATTTAATGGACATATGAGGCGGAACCTCCTGCTATCCAAATGAAGCAAGCTTCCTATGAAATGTAACTGCCCCTTTTTTTAAAAATCTTCTAATCATAGTAACCTTCTCACCACTGATGTTGCCCTGGATGTAACCTTTGCTAGTTTAAATAAAATCCTTTTTTTTAAAAATAGAACAAACCCAACTTTTGTACTTCCACTTTAGAAAAATTGGTTTCACAAGTATGTTTCCAGGGATGTCATAGTCCTTCCAATAAATAGATTTTGACCACTGATAGACTGTTTGATACGATTTAGGCACTGGCACATTGCATAATAAATATGCTTAAAATCAAAACGCACAATTTAAAGGTCTCATTCAGATAGATATATTAATAAAACATCTGAAGACTGTCAAGTATGATGAAATAAGTGTCCAATGTAGTCAAGACAACAATGAGTATTAATCAGACACCTTTGGAAAATATTACTTTTTATTATTATGAGGACAAGGTAATAAATCCCTTTGCATGTATAGAGAAAACTTTGGAACTCATGGAGAAAGATAGATTATCTATTTTTCTCCCTGTACTAGTAATTTTTTACTTTTTTCTCCCCATCACATTCTTAACCTTGATAGTTTATTCTCTTATACATGTACTGAACTCATTCCAAGGGAACACTGACAACACACTCCTTCCTTTTCATGAAAAGTAAATCCTTAACATAAAGAATGTTATAACAAAGTTAGAAAAATATGTATTCTGGGTTCTATATTATGAATGAACTACCTTAAATGTGACAAATGTATTTTGGACACTGTCCAAAGTTCATAATTTTAAAAAAAATTTAGGGCAAGGATTGACAAACTTTTACTATAAAAAACCAGATTGTAAATACTGTCAGATTTGCAAACACGTAATCTTTGTTACAATTACTAAATTCCACCACTGTAGGTCAGTAGCTTCAATAAATAATAAATAAATAATGGGTATGGCTAAGTTCTGGAGAAGGAAATGGCAACCTACTCCAATATTATTGCCTGGAGAATCCCATGGACAAAGCAGCCTGGTGGACTACAGTCCATGGGGTCGCAAAGAGTCGGACACTACAGAGCGACTAATATACACACACGGCTAAGTTCCGATAAATCTTTATTTATAAAAATTGATAGAGGGACACATTTGACATATAGGCCATAGTTTATTGACCCTTGATATAAAGGCATAACAGAAGGACACAGGAACCAACCTGGAAGAGCTCCTACTGGTCAGAACTGAAGCTATTTGAACAACAAAATAAGTACAACATTGCGCTTTAACCCAAATAGTGAAATAAATATCTGTGAGCATGTACTGACATTAAGTAATGGGATAGATAGATAGATAGATATGTGATGGAGCAGGGACACTCTTATGGAAGAATTCCAGTAATCAAATGTAGAAAGATGATGGCAGTAGAAATTCAACATTAGAGCTTCAAAGTAATAATTGTTGAAGGCAAGATACTCACATAGATGCTAAATTACTGGATCAAAGTTTGAGTAGAGACTAGTAATTTATATGTAGTCTAAATGTGTCCTCAGATGTGAAGAAAAGACTTTTGGACTCAGTGGGAGAAGGCGAGGGTGAGATAATTTGAGAGAATAGCATTGAAATATGTACATTACCATATGTAGACTAGATGACCAGTGCAAGTTCAGTGCATGAAGTAGGGCACTCAAAGCCAGTGCTCTGGAACAACTCAGAGGGATGCATTGGGGAGGAAGGTGGGAGAGGGCTTCAGGATAGGGGGACGCATGTATACCTGTGGCTGGTTCATGTTGATGTATGACAAAAATAATCATAGTATTTTAATTACCTTCCAATTAAAATTAATTAATTAAAGTAAATAAATAAATGTGTCTCTTGCAAAGGGAAACTTTCCACAGAGTAATCCGGCAGACCACCTTAACTAAATGATTGAGTTACACATCACAATTAATAAGAAATATGACTTCATGCACCTCCTGATATAATACACTGAGAAACGCACATCATTCTCTGTTATTCTTTGTATTCTCAACAAAAATTTGTTGCCTCAATCTAATCATGACAAATACAGTGTGGAATCTGGATTGGATCCTGGAACACAAAAATGACATTAGTTAAAAGCTAGTAAAACCAAATAAAGTCTTTAATTAATAGCATAGTAACAATGTCGATTTCTTAGTTCTGATAATTGTGTAATGGTTAAGATACTAGCAGTAGGTTAAGCTGGATGCAAGTTATATAGAGCTTTCATTACTATCTTTTACAACTTTTATTTAACATTTTTAATAAAAATACATGGTTTTCATTTAAAAGTATCTTTTACTCAATTCTGTATAACATTACTGCAGGAATTTTTTAAATTCTTTTTTAAAAAAGATTTTAAGCCACAAAACTTCTTGCCTTTGTAAAACTGGTAAGTCAGATGTAATTATTGTGTCTAAATTGTACATTAACATGTTTATATGGTTATTAGGAAAATACACTTATTCCTACAGAGTATAAGCCTAATTTCTGTAACAATTCAAAGGTGTAACCTAGCCTAATATTTTAGTTCTTAATTAAGATGGAGTGACATAATAAATGTGAAAAGCTTTTGAAGTATGAAGCCTTTAAATAGGCTATATATTAAATTTAAATTATGATGATGAATATTTTGTGTCAGATTTAGCCTCATGGGTTGACCATTTCTCAAAGAAAGACTTTCATCTTAAGCATTTAAAAGTCTGTTTTGTTTTAGCCTTTTGAGTTTTACAGCATTAGAAAGAATCTGAGGTTCCTACCCCCATCCTGCAAGTATAAGACTAACTTTGCTCATATTAAGTATTATTGAAATAATTTGTCATCTTGAGCATATTATCTGTACTGGTGGCCTGAACATTTAAAATGTCCACTGAGACCCCCAAAAGTGAATATACCTAACATAAGTCTGTCTAGATATTACCATATGTGTTTCCAATGAAGCAATGAAGTATTTTAGCTAGATTTATGAGATATAAAACTGGACAGAATAGAGGAACATTTAGCTTCATTTTTCTACATAGTGCAAACTAATTGATAACATGCCATAATAATTTTTCAGGGTCACCTTTGCTAAAACATTTTAAAAGTCCACATGGAGTCTTCAGTTCTTTCATTTATTATTATTATTATTATTATTTTTTTTTTTTTTTTATTGTTCAGTTTGGCAGAGGAGTTGGATGAAAGTATATTTTCTAGTTAGAGGAGAAATAAATAGAAACTTTTTAAAATGCAAAGATTTGCTTTGTGCAGAAGAGGGGCAATATGGTGGCAACCCCAGTGGGAAGCAGACCTGGAGATAATTAAATGAGGCTTGTGCTTGATGGAAGTGAAGCTCACACAGAAGATTAAATCCATTACATTGACTCAGTAAGGAAATTGTTGTTGCTCAAGGATTGGGGTGAAGAGGTAAAGAGAATTTACCCCAAATCCCAGACATTCACAGGGCTCATTTCAGTTCCTGCCTTGATAGGATCTATAATCTGCAATAGAGAGTTAGGTATTCTGTGTTGGTTCTCCATACTGAAACTCTGGTGGTTTTTCTGCATACATTTGCTCATTAACATAAAATCTTATAAGGCAGCTTTTAGTTTCTCCTTTGGATAGAGAAGTAAACACAGAGAAATCAGATTACTTGCCAAGGTCACACACCCTAATACTCAGTCCAGGGCTCTGAAATATTGTGTAGTGTTGTCTACACTATTTATTCTTACCCCTGGTAAGAAATAAAAATTATTCTCGATTCCCACAAGATTGCACCTTTGTTGTGCTAAGGTCCTAATACCAGTGGTTGCTCTTTCTTCTGCCCACATCTTGAAAGGACAGTCAAATGTCCCTTGGAATTTGTCCCTTGCAATTATATCCTCCTTTTTTTTTTCCTGGCTATTATTTATCTCAGTGCAGAAATGAGTGCCAAATCCAACTTGTATACTCCTTTTAAACACTAAAATTGTGATAGAAAATATAGACTGCGCATCAAATGACCAAGCTTTAGACTTAGGCTGTAGGCTCACCACAAGCGTAAAGGTGGCTTAAGACAGAAGAGTCAGGAGTCAGACTCTCTGGGTTCAAATCTTAGTTGCAGCTCTTTGTAGATACATGACTTCTTGCTAAATTCTCTAACCTCTTTTTGTACTTCAGTTTTTTGATCTGTAAAACAGGTTAATGATAGTACTTACCTCACAGGGCTGTTTCAGTTTCAAAATACTTAGTTGTTAGTAAAAATCCTGGGAAGTAGTGAGTACTCAAAAAATGTTAGCCTCACTGTCATTAATCAAAGTAGTTTAGTTTTGCAGTTCTGTAACTGCAATAGGTACTAACATCCCCATGTTAATGGGTATTTTCTTCTGGGAAAAAATTTGTCCTGTCTTTGCTGCCAGACATAACTTCACATATATGGAGATGGGTGTTTCCAGAAACCTCAGACATGTCATTACCCTATCCCCTGGTGCCCTCCAAACCCACTGTAAGCCAAAACACCACAAAGATATCACTAAGGAAGGGCAGGACTCAAGGTAAATAAGTAACATAGAAAACATTTTCTGGTTTAATTTAAGGAAAGGAGTGTTGTATGGTACTCAAGGAAGATTTCATGGAGGACAGGAATGTGGATCAGGTGTTGGTGAATTCTTTGAAGTGTAATAAGTGAGTGTTAGGGAACCCACGCTAACTGGTTGACAGGCCACTGCATACAGTTATGCAATTACTATTTTTGAGTTAACTATGTTGTTGTTTAATCACTAAGTCGTGTCTGACTCTTCACAGCCCCATGGACTGTAGCTCCAAGGCTCCTCTGTCCATGGGACTCCATACTGGAGTGGGTTGCCATTTCCTTTTCCAGAGGGTCTTCCTGATCCAGGGATCGAATCCAGGTCTCCTGCATTGCAGGTGAACTCTTTACTGTCTGAGCTACCAGGGAAGTTCTGAGTTAACTACATGCACTCACCAATATCCCATCAGAGGGGATGTTGGAAGCTGGAATCCAGTCTGTGCATGGGTCAGCAAGCCATGTGTCCTGACACAGGGGATGTCCCCTAAAGAATGAGCTGTCTTTCCCTCTGCACCAAGCACCTTCAACTTGTCAAACCTTTTGTCTGGTCTCTAACCATCAGGGGTGTCTCCATTTTCAATTCTCTTCAACAGTAACCCTATAATTAAGAGACCATAAACATTCATATAAGCACAATTCTGAAAGAGAAAAGAAACACTATTAATAGTTACTCCTATGTAACAGGCACATACCAACACTGCCCTGGGCAATCCAGAACATTTGTCACTTTACCTATCAGCTGCCCAGGTAGAACTGAGACTATTACTTGTCTCTTACCTGAAGAAACTAGATTAATCTTAGTCATTAAACTAGGTGGATGGGTTTATTCCTGTTCAGGTGGTAAAGCTGAAGATATTAAATTAATAAAATTAAATATTATTACATAAATAATAATTCAAAATAAATAATTCTAGTTAAAATAATTTCAGCCAGATTTGAAATTATTACAGCTTTTCCTACTCCAAGTATTTTAAAATATCAACACATTCTCAGTCACTCATAAATCTTATGCTGAATATCCTCTTTTGCTTCATCATTTCCTGTGTCATAAATTATGTTTATTTTTTATTCAAAATAGTCTTTTACTCTGCCTAAAGATATTTTTTGCAAATATTCATTTCATGCTGAATTAGGAAGCATTGATAAAAGGTAAGCAACTAGAATTTTTCTTTAAAGCATCAGAAAATGGATAAAATTATTTAAAGTGCTAACAATAGACCCAAATCTTAGACCTATCCATTACTTTAAAAGGTTTTACACGAAGGAGGTAATGGAGGCCAAAGCCTCCAGTCCTCCTTTGATGCATCAGTGAGCCTGAATTAAGACCCACTTTATGGTTGGCCCATGCTGTGCTAAACCTGGTGGGAAACAGAAAAACAAAAAATACTGTCTTTGTCCTAGAAGAGTTTGAAGTATAACTTGGGAGGAAAGATAAATCAGTTAGGGAAGCATGAATTGTATGGGAAATGCAAGACTGCATAGCACAAAAGGTAAATGTGAGAACTGGAGGAGATGTGAAGTAGAGAGAATACACGGTTAGTGCTTAAGAGAAGTGAAGTCTGAATGGACGTGTGTGGGTAAAAAGCCCATTCCACTCAGGAGAGAGAATGAAGCCAAGAACACAGGTGGTTAAAGATTCCAACATAGTTCAAAGAATGGTCATGCTGTCTGTGATGAGGTATTTATAACTTCATTACAATCCTGGCTTTCCAGGTGGTGCTAGTGGTAAAGAACCCACCTGCCAACGCAGAAGATGTTAGAGATGTGTTTTCACTCCCTAGGTTGGGAAGATTGCTTGAAGGAAGGCATGGCAACCCACTCCACTATTCTTGCCTGGAAAATCTCATGGACAGAGGAAGCTGGCAGGCTATGGTCCATAGGTTCGCTAAGAATCAGACATCACTGAAGCACTTAGTATGCACTTTACAATCCTTTTAACTAAAGCTGAGGGAGTAATTAAGAAAGGACAATCGGAACCACTGTCTTCCAGAATTCGTAGTTTTTTAAACAAGAGGATGCTTTTTGACCTGCAGCTAGAGGATGCTTTTGGGAGGAGGTTTAACATGGATCTAGTCTTAGGAGATAGCCCATAGATTGACAGCTTGAGTTCCCATGGGCTCTTGAGAGAATTTGTACACATTTCTGAATCTATCATGATAAAGGGAAATTAACAGTGTCCACCAGGACAAGACTGATAACTGGAGCTAATTGTAAATTTCTGTTGAATTTTAATATATTCTGAGTGAAGAGGTAGTGATGAGCATAACTGTTTCATTTTCACAAAAATTTATATTCTTGATTGTAATTGAATTCTTACTCTGTAACTGAGTTATACCTCCCCAAATCATCTTACCCTTTGACACTCCTAGCATGCTATTAATAACATAGTTTACATTATTGTTATATCAAAATCATCCTACTTGTCCCATCAAAGCACTGAATCCAGTGGTAGGCACTAGTTTCCAGTAATTCTTCTTTCAAAGATACCCCAGTTTCCATCATTTTTTTATCTGCACTTGTATCATTTTAGTTACGTAACCTTTATCACAATTTTCCTATTATCAGCTATTGTTGTTATTTAGTGGCGAAGTCAGGTCCAACTCTTTGTGACCCCATGGACTGCAGTAGGCCAGGCTCCTCTGCCCTCCACTGTCTCCGGGAGTTTGGTCAACATGTCCTTTGAATCAGTGATGCTATCTAAACATCTCATCTTCTGCTGCCCTCTTCTTCTTTTGTTTTCGGTCTTTCCCAGCATCAGGGTCTTTTCCAATGAGTCAGCTCTTTGTATCGGGTGACCAAAGTATTGGGGCTTCAACGTCAGCATCAGTCCTTCCAATAAGATTCAGAGTTGATTTCCTTTAAGATTGACCTGGTTTGATCTCTTTGAAGTCCAGGAGACTCTCAAGAGTCTTCTCTAGCCCCACAGTTTGAAAGCATTAATTCTTAAGGCACGCAGCCTTCTTTATAGTCCAACTCTCACATCTGTACATGACTACTGGAAAAACCATAGTTTAACTATGTGAACTTTTGACAGCAAAGTGCTGTCTCTGCTTTTTAATGCACTGTTCAGGTTTATTACAGGTTTCCTTCCAAAGAGCAAGTGTCTTTAATTTCATGGCTGCAGTCACTGTCCACAGTGATTTTGAAGCCCAGGAAAATAAAATCTGTCACTGCTTTCAGTTTTTCTCCATTTGCCATTAAGTGATGGGACTGGATGCCATGATCTTAGTTTTTTGAATGTTGAGTTTTAAGCCAGCTTTTTCACTCTCCTCTTTCACCCTCATCAAGAGGCCTTTAGTTCTTTATTTTCTGCCATTAGAGTGATATCTGCTTATCTGAGGTTGCTGATATTTCTCCCAGCAATCATGATTCCAGCTTGTGATTCATCCAGCCCGGCATTTCACATGACGTACTCTACATAGAAATTAAATAAGCAGGGTGACAATATAGGGCCTTAACATACTCCTATCTGAATTTGGAACCTGTCAGTTCTTCCATGTTCTATTCTTACTGTTGCTTCTTGACCCATGTACAGGTTTCTCAGGAGATAGGTAAAGTGTTCTGATACTCCCATCTCTTTAAGAATTTTTTTACAGTTTGTTGTGATTCACACATTCAAAGGCTTTAGCATAGTCAGTGAAGGAGTAGACATTTTTCTGGAACTCCCTTGCTTTCTCCATGATCCAACGGATATTGGCAATTTCATCACTGGTTCATCTGCCTCTTTGAAACCCAGCTTGTACATCTGGAAGTTCTTGGTTCATCTACTGCTAAGCTTGAAAAATTTTGTGCATAACCCTACGAGCATGTGAAATGAGCACAATTGTATGGTAGTTTGAACATTTTTTGGCATTACTCTTTCGGGATTAGAATGAAAACTGACCTTTTCCAGTCTTGTGGCCCCTGCTGAATTTTCCAAGTGTGCTAACATATTGAGTGCAGCACTTTAACAGCATCCTCTTTTAATATTTTAAATATCTCAGCTGGAATTTCATTACCTCCATTAGCTTTGCTCATAGTAAAGCTTCCTAAGGCACACTTGACTTCACACTCCAGGATTTCTGGCTCTAGGTGAGCGACCACAACATTGTGGTTATCCAAGTCCTAAAACCTTTTTTGCATATTTCTTTTGTGTATTATTGCCACCTCTTCTTAATCTCTTTTGCCTCTTTTAGATTCTCACCCTTTCTGTCCTTTATTATGCCCATCCTTGCATGAAATGTTCCCTTGATATCTCCAATTTTCTTGAAGAGATCTCTAGTCTTTCTCATTCGATTGTTTTCCTCTATTCCTTTGCAGTATTCGCTTAAGAAAGCTTTCTTGTCTCTTTGGATAAGAGAGTCTCTGGAACTCTGCATTCATTTGGGTGTTATTTTTCCCTTTCTCCTTTGCCTTTCACTTCTCTTCTTTCCTCAGCTATTTATAAAGACTCCTCAGACAACCACTTTGCCTTCTTGAATTTCTTTTTCTTTGGGATGGTTTGATCACTGCCTCTTGTACAGTGTTACAAACTTCCATCCATAGTTCTTCAGGCACTCTGTCAATCAGATCTAATCTTCTGAATCTATTTGTCACCTCCACTGTATAAGGGTTTTGATTTAGGTGATACCTGACTTTACTTTTACCACCAGACATTTCCACAACTGAGCATCATTTCCACTTTGGCTCAGCCACCTCATTCTCTCTGAAGCTTCTGGTAATTGCCCTCAACTTTTCCCCAGTAGCGTATTGGACCAACCTCGGGAGATCATCTTCCAGGATCCTTTTGCCTTTTCATACTGCCTATGGGGTTCTCCAGGCAAGAGTAATGGAGTGGGTTCCCATTCCTCCTCCAGTGGACCACATTTTGTCAGAACTCTTCACTATGACCCATCCATCTCGGGTGGCCCTGTGCAGCATGGCTCATAGATTCACTGAATTACACAAGCCCCTTTGCCATGACAAGGCTGTGATACATGAAGGGGAGTATCAGTTATAGACTATATTCATTATGTTAACCCATTCAATGTATGGCCTAGATGCTTATCTTCCTTAAATTACTCTGATATATATCTCTTCCTACTCCTTAATTCTTCAGTGACTCCCCAAGGTGGACTACAGAAGGAGTAGAATTTGTGGGGATGAAGAGTTGTGTAGGGGTGATTTAGTCACTAAATCGTGTCTGACTCTTGTGACCCCTTGGACTATAGCCTGCCAGGCTCCTCTATCCATGGGATTTCCCAGGAAAAAAATATTGGAGTAAGTTGCCATTTCCTTCTCCAGGGGATATTCCCAACCCAGGTCTCCTGAATTGTAGGCGGATTCTTTACCAACTGAGCCAACAGGGATGCTGTGAAGAGAACTGTGTAGTAGAATCAAATGTCTTTCTCTCAGGTCTGATGTTTTCCACTTTGGAATCTTATTTTTCATATTTTATTTTTTGTTTTTATACATTAGACTTTTTAAAAAATATGATTTTCCTGATTAACGTTTTTCTAAGTAGCATTCACAATGTTACCAATTTCTTACCTTTGCAATAGAAAACCGAAGATAGTAGCTGTTTGTTTTTTGCTGTACTTGTAATTTCAGTTTCATAGTTTGAACTTGACTGTTGTTTGTCTATATTGAATATACCTAAAACCCATTTATTAGAAAAGCTATGTTTAATAATTGATTACATCTAGAGTATTTTAATGTATAGCCAAACCAAACAAATCCAAACACTAAGGTCTATTGTATTTGCTCATAATGTGTGATAATATTCTTTATTTACTTTTTCATTTCCTTTAAAAAGTAAATAACATAAACAATAGTAGTTTTATGAGATAATTTACTTCAACTCTTAATCAACCACGGTACCTTTCTTATTCTCTAATTCTCTTGTGGTGCTCAAGAGACCAATCTCTCAAGGTTATCAATCCCAAACTGAACAGGTTGAGAATTGGACCAGATTCTAGCTTTAAAGTCTATTTCATTCCTACAGGTCTGTGATTCCATGGAGTCTGTGAAAGCAATAATAGCCATCATAGAGTTAACAAAGACTGTGTACCAGAACCTGTTCTCAGGTGTTTTCAGTCACTTCACTTCAGTTGCTCAGTCATGTCTGACTCTTTGCAACCCCATGGACTGCAGCATGCCAGGCCTCCCTGTCCATCATCAACACCTGGAGTTTACTCAAACTCATGTCCATTGAGTCGGTGATGCCATCCAACCATCTCATCCTCTGTCATCCCCTTCTCTTCTCACCTTCAATCTTTCCCAGCATCAGGGTCTTTTCAAATGAGTCAGCTCTTCGCATCACCAAAGTATTGGAGTTTCAGCTTCAACATCAGTCCTTCCAATGAAATTCAGGGCTGATTTCCTTTAGGATGGACTGGTTGGATCTCCTTGTAGTCCATGGGACTCGCAAGAGTCTTCTCCAACATCACAGCTCAAAAGCATCAATTCTTTAGCTCTCAGCTTTCTTTATAGTCCAATTCTCACATCCATACATGACTACTGGAAAAACCATAGCCTTGACTAGACAGACCTTCATTCTTACAAATAATCTGGCAATTTATCCCCATTTTACAGATATGATGACACTTGGAATGTTAATATGTGTTTGAGTTGAGTACATTACTTAGAGTTGAACCTGAGATTTTTTTAATCCTCATAAAATCAAATAGATTTGATTATCTCTTTCCATAAATGTCAATAGCCTAGAGTATAAATATGTAGAAAAATCAGGATTTCACAGATTTGAAACTGGAAACTTTCTTGGAGCTATTAAAAGGAGACTTTTCTTCTTCGGTGAGAAATATGTCAGCTACATGTGCTATAATTTTCACCTATGTTATTGTGACAACGTCGAGTGTTTAAAAAGCTATGTATCCTTGATAGTATGCTCTGTTGTGACCCTTTCCCTAGTCATGAGATAAAATTTCTTTGTCATCACATAAAAAGTGTGGCAACCTAAAATCTTTGTTTTAAAAGTCTAGTCAAATAAAGTATCTCTGGCTATGCATGTCATTAGTGACAGGCTTGGGACCTTTTACCCTTGCTTCTTGTAGATCAGAGGTTTTTTAGTATACCACACCAGCTAAAGAGCAAAACATATTTTGCATAGACCTCTTTTGACATAAACTTTATTAAATACCAAGTTATTACAACATATAGCATATCTGCAATTTTGTCTATTTTTTGATGAAATATTGGACATACAATGCACTCACTTATGTCTGAGAGCTTATATGTGATGTTTCTCCTCAGAATGCCCAAGGGATTCTTAAAAAAGATTAGTAGTCCTATGACTTTTTTGACTCCCAGTTTTGCTATCCAAACTAGAACTGTTGTATCCTTACAAATAGTTAGCAGAGTCATGGTGTCAAATTTCATGAAGGGAATTGACTTCATATATAAACCAACTATTTCTTCTGTTTTCCTAATGTATTAATTAGAAAAGCAATCACTGCTGTGGCTACCTATTTTCCCTTTGGGAAAGCTGGATTGGGAGAGAATGGAGACTAGAATCACTGAATTTGCATTAGAATGGAGAATAGAATCAGTAAGTAAGTTTCCCCTCTTAATGGGGAAGAGGCTGGGAGCATGTGATAGACCTGATAGATTCCAAGGTGGAGAGATTTGGTATGATAAGGTGAAGGACAAAGGATAGTTGAAGAGAAAAGTGCCTGGGAGGGTACAGTTCATTCATTTATCTAGTAACTCATTCAAAAACCTTCCTTTAGTACCTCCCATGTGCCTCGTCCTCTGCAGGGAATACAGAGGTGACCAGAAACAGACACTGTTCTTATTCTCATGAGTTTACAGTTTGTTGGAAAGAAGACATTATTTCAAATAACCCCTGCACATAAAGAGTAGAAAATAAACTAGTGGGGGCCAGAATGAATGTCTAGCGCTAAAGTAGGTGGTGCTGCAGCAGTCCAGATGTTGGCTGGACTATAGCTTGGGGAGTGGAGAGGGAAAGACACTGATGTTGATAACGAAGGCATGGCTCTTCTTCAGACTCCAGGTACATGAGAAGAAAGCAGAAGTCAAGGTCAGTGGCAAAACTTTTCTGCTCCCTTCTACCAAGCATTTTCCCAAACCAAAAACAGATGGAAAGGTATATTGAAGTCTGACTCTATAGGTAAAGGTGGTGATGGTAAGTTCAGTGTCTCAGGAAATATGAGGGACCTTGAGATGATTATATGATGGGCTTCCTTGGTGGCTCAGCGGTAAAGAATCTGCCTGCAATGCAAGAGACGTGAGTTTGATCCCTCAGTTGGGAAGATCCCCTGGCAGAGGAAATGGCAACCCTCTCCAGTATTCTTGCCTGGAAAATCCCATGGATAGGGTCACAAAGAGTCTGACACAACTGAAGCTACTGAGTATGCAAGTCTTTCTGTTTTAGCTCCAATTAGTATAGTTATCCGTTTACCAGGCCTTCTACTGTCCCTGGGAACTTTCAGCAGAGGATCTCACCCTATGGCAGGACTACTTCACAGATGTTTGAAAATTGGCCCTGGCTCATTCTTTAGTGATAAGCCCTAAAAGAGAATGATAATAGAGTAAGATATCCATCCAGTTTTGATTACATGATAAGTATTTCAAGTTAATAGTCAAAGTTGCTATTTTTTGTTGTTGTTGGTATGGCTATTTGGCAAGTCACAAAAACTAATTACTGTCTCACAGAATCATTTTTGTGTTTATTTTAAAAGACTTCTCAGGCAGTTTCTAAGAATAGAAATTTGTATGAGTAATATAGGCTATGTCCTCTGGGACTTAGAATTGATTTACAGTTTTGAAAGTGGGCACAATAAATATTTGGTGATCTCAAAATATTTGCTAATTTGAAGAAAACCAGTATATTTCAATAAAAGAATCTTACCTTATTGAACCATTAATATTAGTAGAGATTTATTTTGTGCAGTAATTTTTTTGGAATGGAATCTTTTAAAATGCATTAGAAGTTGAATGCCAACACTACGTTTTTAATAGTACTGCAGTGGTCTATGCTCATGAAGCTATAGGAATCACAAACTAAAGAAAATGGTTTTCAAATTTTTTAAAAAAATTTTTAGTTATTTGACTGTAAAAGTTGTTCTATAGACCATGCACAAGCACACGCGCTCAGTCGTGTCTGACTCTTTGCAACCCTATGGTCTGTAGCCCTTCAGGCTCCTCTGTCCGTGGAATTTTCCAGGCAAGAATATTTAGTGGGTTGCCATTCCCTACTCTAGGGGATCTTCCCTATCCAATGATCAAACTCACATCTCTTGCCTCTCCTACATTGGCAGGCCAATTCTTTTCCACTGTGCCACCTGGGGAGCCCCGAAATATATATATATACCTCATGCCAGAGTCAATTTCATCATTATCTTTTAACCTAATGCAATATGTAAATTGGTAGACTTTGTTTGGTAACTATGCTTAACTACCAGAATTGTGTTGCAGAATATTATGATACGCAGCAAATCCAAAAAAGGACAAGATAAATTATTTAACCAGAATTAGAAATTAAAATGGATATGATTTTTTAAGTACTGTATTAAATTGCAAATCCAAAAGTACTTGTTTCTAGCCCTTTTGGCAATGAGTGGCAAAATACAGTCACATCTGCTTACCACTAAAGGTCTTTGAATAAGCCAACAATATATGATTTTAAATCATCCCTAGATTAATTTGCTAGGGCCACCATAACAAAATACCACAGACTGGGTGGCTCACACGGCAGAAAGGAATCAATTTAATCATAACTTTTAAAGCCCTATCTCTGAATACAGTCAGATTCTGAGGTACTGGGCATTAGGGCCTCAACATATGAATTTTGGGGGGACACAAGTCATAGCAGTTTGGAGGTGTTTGAAGGGTTCTTGTGTGGAAGATAGCTACAAACTGTTGATTTCCGCTGAAGTTACTGCAAGTTGCCAGTTAGATTTCAAAGACTTAAGGAAAGAATTTAATGAAGTGTTAATTAGGTCAGAGTTGTATGGCCCAATTAGTTTAGCCCTATCCTTGCAAATGACATAATGTAACTACAGAGGAGCTGGGTTGTAGAATAACACAGAGAACATGTAAGTGGATCAGTTCCAGCTGTTCTTACTAATAAAGCATCAGCTTAAAGTTTGTTGGATGTTTTTATACTTTTGATCCTCTCTCCATTCCATTCTCTGTGTAGGAATCCACTAGAAGTCACAGTTGGCTTAAGTTTAAAGGGGAATACTGAGGGCAGTGGAGAAATTCATGGCCTTATTTGAAGTGATGCAATGAGACTACTCTGCCTACTGCATTCTGTAGGATGCCTGGATCTCAATGAGTGATCTTCACCCACACCAGGAGTTAGACTTGGGCCACTACCGGCAGATTTTCAACTCTGTTCTTATCAGATTTTATTGGATGTGAAGTCTCTTGAGGATGTTTCCTGAGCCAGAAATACCTCCCAAAGTACAGTTCCCTAGATCTCAGGTGTTTGCGATACCAGAGAAAAGATTTTACTTAGCTAAATTTGGGACAAAGAGGTTTGTAAAGACTACCAGTTGATTTGAAGAAGTGCTTTAGATTCCCTCTTAAAATTGTCCTCTCATTTCTCTAGTGCTAAGCATTTAAGACAAAGAGGAGGTAAACCTCTTCTCTTTTCAAATGTCATAATATACTCTTTCTCTCTCCTAGTCTCTTACCCACTTTTTATAAAATCTAAAGCTCCTAAAATCTAATCTCTGCTGGCCTTTCTCCTCTTGAAATGGCTGTCAGAGCAGTGACATGCTTTGGTGGGTGGTTAGAAAGAAGCAAGAGGACTGTCTACATGGTGAGAGGTGTGTTCAGCTGAAAGAAGAAAGAAGACAAGCCTATAACATTAAAAGTATTGGAAAAAATGTAATGGTTTAATTTTAAAGGTTTCTCTTTAGGATGATTGAAAGTCTTCATACATTTCCCAAAGCACTATGAGATAGTTAAAAAAAAAAAAAAAAAAAAAGAAGTGGAGGAAAAGAAAAAACCTTGCCAATTCAAAGATTTCATACACTTCAAAGAAATTTTCAGTATTAGAAACATTGATATTTTGTTTTTAATGGCTCTAAAATAAATCCATCATAAAACCCAACAGATAGCATGTTTTAACAGATGGCATAATGCATGTCTTCCTGGTTCTACCTTAAACTTGGGGCTGTCAGTCATTAGCATTGAAGATGTCTTGGGGTCTCCACCGTCCACTGACCTCATGTTACAGATAGTAGGACTAAGTTGCTTTAGGCCACACAGTATCCACTTCTGTTTATAGTTTCTATGACCCTTCTTTGCCACAAGCAAAGAAGGGGGAGAGGAAGAAGAGTTAAAGATGTCCTATTTGCAGTACATCTCTTAGACGTGTTAATATACAGATTAAAATGCCATTTAGAGACCTCAGTGATATCAAATGTTTTCTTATTCCAGGAGCAGCTTCGTTTCTACACTGCTGCACAGAACAGATGGTGGACCCCTAAATTGTCTTTTTCCTTTGACCTCCTTTCAGTTGTACCCACTGGCTTACAGGTAGTCATGCATAAACCTCTGAGAAAGGAGCTGACATTGCTTGAGAGAAAAATGCAGCGATTTTGACAAAGCACCTATGGGGTTCAGGACATCACTTATAATAAGTCTAGTTCCTTGACCTTTATTTGTCCTAGGAAAGAAAAATAGATTTGTTTTACACTCTTCTCACACCTACCTCAGCTACCTTCCTGAGCTCAGATGGGTGAGAAACAATTTCCATGACCTTTATATTTCTAGATATGTCATATTAAGCAGATTTTACCAGATGACAAATAATGACACAATCACAATGTAATAGTTAATATTTACTGAATGGTTATCTGTGCAAGGCACTGTACTAAGAGATTTTTATATATTGTAAATATCATGTCACTTATTCTTATAAACACTTATTTTGCAGATAATAGAACTGTTATTCAGAGGTGTTATGCTCCTGGTTCAGTGTTACCCAGCTAGTTAATAGTAAATACTAAAGTTAATAGTAAAGCCAGGATTTGAACCCAGGTATTAGAGTTCAATATCTTAAATACCAAGAATTCTCGTTGTACAATGAATCTGATCACACTGGCACTTTCTTCTAGGAAATAATTGCTGACAACCAAAACAAAATTTTATTGAGGGAAAGTTATTAGGGTTTTAAGTTCAAATTCACAGTGTTCTATTTGCCTACAAAAGAAAAATGATTATTTTACTTAAGAGGTTTTGTATTTTATGAAATTGAAGAGGCTGGCATTGATCCAACAGCTGTATCTTAGCCTATCCTCTGCACTTGCAGGGCATTTAATCTTAAATAATTTGTGTACAGTAGAGAAATCCCATCTTTCTAAATGAAGAAAAAAAAAAAAAAAAAACTCTCCCTGCATTCTAATTACTTTTAGAAGAGAGAGATTGAAGTCCATTGAAAACGGTTAGAATGCAGTAGAAATCAGACATATTTTTTTTCACTAGAGGATAAGGAACTTTCTCAATACCATTTGCAGGCTATATCAGACCATCTTTGAGACATTTACTTATTTCCTCTCCCACAGACCAGTCTAAATACTGAGAAGAATAGACTAAAAGTCAAGGTTGCTGTGAGGAGGTAGAAAATCCATCTGTACACTTACTTCTCTGATTTTCAGAAATAAATAAGTGGGAAAAGAAGGCTGAGAGAGTATATATGTAAGTTCTTATTAGGGTGGATAAGCGTAAATGTTGACATTATGATTTAGAAAGGGCATAAGGCTTTCATATCTGGGAAAATTGCAAAATGCTATTTGTAAGGTAATGTGGGGATGTTCTTACATTTCATTTTTCTTATTCTCTCCATTGAGTGATATCCATCAGTGGTCCTGTCTGTTTCAACACAGCTAGTACAAAAGAGCTCTTTAGTATGCGTGATAACAGAGTATGACCCTTAATCTATCAGAGTATGTTCTATATTTTCTTATCTGCTTCTCCCGGATGCTTTCATTTCTTTCTTTTTTTTTCACTGCTGGTTTTCCATATGATCCTCCAGTTGTTTTTTTGTTTTTGTTTTTGTATTAGGAATCCAATGGCCTAGAAGCCTTAGGGAAGAACCTATAAATCACTGTTCATTACACATAGGCAATGAGACACGAAGTTCACAAGGTTACCTTTATTTCTAATTCTTTTGATGGAACAATATCTGAAATAAAATTTTTGAATGTAAGTAGCTTCACTTTTCACTTTTATGCATTGGAAATGGAAATGGCAACCCACTCCAGTGTTCTTACCTGGAGAATCCCAGGGATGGGGTCGCACAGAGTTGGACACGACTGAAGTGACTTAGCAGCAGCAGCAGCTAGCAGGAACATATGCTCCTAAAAATCTTTCTATAAAGGCACACTAGATATCTTAATGTATTGCCACATAACAGAGGGACATGAAAGGAGAAATTTCTTAAGCCAGTTAGAAATGTGCTAAGCTTCTGATTTCTTCACCAAAGCACTGTTGAAGCCTACATAGATAGCTTGTGGTTTTCCATGTCCAGCATCATAGCAGTCTAACATGAAGATATTATTTAACTAGATACAAAGGCCTGCTGTTTCTCAGAAGGAACTGGGATGCCTGTGAAGCATTAGTCACGAACAGAGTATTTCCTTACTTGGACAGCCTGTTCTTTCTTCAGCTGTGTAAGTGGGCTGACTGGCAGGGCACTTGGGTGTGCCACCCTCTGTTGCTATAACATTGTGTTAAGATATTACATTTGATTTGTAGAAAATGCTTCTTTTTTTAAGAAATAGTAGGGGCAAAATTACAGTGCTTATAAATATATCAACAATATTCAATTAAATTTTGAAAAAGATCACTCATCATCCCTCCATCCTAACACAAATATTTTCATTTCTGCATATTACCCGCAAATTCTTGCCAACTGACATAGTGTTTTACTTAATAGTTCTAACATTGTGTGTATTACATGTTTCACTTTGCATGACAGAAGTATTTTAACCATGTTTATTCATATCTGTAATTATTTTGAGTCAAAATATATTATGTTAGAGAATGTATAAATGTATAAAGTAGATGTAGGAGTGTAGAGCTTTATGAAGTTACAGAGAATAACTACTTATCAACCTTTTGAAGATTAATATCCACATTACAATACATTTTTATCTGATTGTAATTTCAATAAAATTTAGATTATTTGCAATCTAGGTAAAATCCTTTGTGTTCTGTCACACCTTCTTTGTTCTAATCCATTTTCCTCTGTGAACTTCTGTGGCAACTACAGTTCAAATGGTGGTTTATTGTATAGGTATGCCAAGTCATGCATTATGTTGAATTTCCATCTAACTTTCTTAATTTGGCCCTTGAGTCCCCAGCCAAAGTCTAAGCACATATGCCTGACACAGTACTTTGACTACACAGTCAGTGCTTGTATGTTGACTTCATTGAATCAGATTGTTTTCCTAAAGTCTACCTAAGCTATACTAAAGAAACAAAGGATTTGACTACTGGAACTAGAAAAGGAAAGTAAAGACTTTTGGTGACCTAAGATATGTCTAGGAAGAGTAGACATGGATCCATGACATCGACGAGTGGCATGAGAGCAGAGATAAGAGATGGACAAGGAAGGAAAAACAAAGGCAATATGAAATCCAACCATAAAGTGAATTTACCATAAATGATATATTTATTTATCATAAATTATATGATGCTTTATATTGTATATAAATTATGATAAATAATAAATAATATCAAAAGGAGAAATAAGTTGGCCAGACTCAGATGTGTGTGTATGTATGTGTGTTTGTGTTGGAATGAGTGGGGTTGCTGAGGTGTATACAGAGACGCAGGAAATTTGCAAAGCAAGGTGAATGGCATCAGAGGATTAGCTTGTTTGTAGAAATTGAAAGTCCAGTGACTAGAATTTAAAGAGTTAGAAATACATGGTTTCAAGATGAAACTGGAGAAGTCAGAAGCCAAAGGATGTATATGTTTGTTATGTACCCAACAAAAATCATAGAAAATTATGTAATACACAGGACAAATATTTTCATTAGAACATCTACATTTTTTTTCACAACTTTGTCCCTTCAGGAGTATCAATTATGTTCAAGATCTACTTATTTGGAATATTGCTAGCTAAATTAGGTTCTACCATATTGTATGATTAATATAACTACTAGTACAGTATTTAGTTGGAAATTATGTGATAATTCTGCTTTTAACACCTAATTTTTCAAAACTGTATTATACTTTTACTTTGCTTTATGGGTCTAGGCATATCCAAATGCCATGTTCTCAATTACAGACAAAGCCTAAAAGCTGACTCCTAAGCTTCTCTGGAAGTATGTATAGCTTTTAGGAACCCTTTCGTGTTTCCTTTCCCAGTATTTAAAAGAGCAGGAATTAAGAAGCCTTCAAAAGAAACAAGTATCTTTGTTTTCACTTTCATATTATTCTGAATAAATGTTGGGTTCATAGTGTTGCTTTTCCTTATTGTTTTCCAAGTATATTACTATGTCATATCAAAAACTGCCACTTTTATTTCCAAGGAGAAATGATACATCAGGGGAGATCTATGAAAATGAGAGTAGAAAAACATGTTAGCGAAGTTCATATAGTTTGTCTCTCCTGACCAATAGTCATAAAAATATGATTACAATTTTATTCCCTTATTTTTCTGAGTCCCACCATGAAATTTAACTCCACGTCAAGGATTTGAGTTTTATTACTCCTTGCTGCTTACCTTGATTCTTTGAAATTATTCATTTCCTTGATATCTGCTGATTTATAAAAAAATAAATAAATACACTATGCTGTGACCAAATATTATTGGTTAGATGCGAAAGTAAAACTATCCAGAATTCAATCAAAATTGAGGATGCTACACTCTGAAATCTGAATGATCAGATTTTCCTTTCTATTCTTCACCTGTGGAACCTTGTTTGAAATGCCCCATTATATATAGCTTGTTGTTCTTTAGTCGCTAAGTCATGTCTGACTGTTTTGCAACCCTGTGGACCATAGCCCACCAGGCTCCTCTGTCCGTGGGATTCTCCAGGTGAGAATGCTGGAGCAGGTTGCCATTTTCTTCTCCAGGGGATCTTCCTGACACAGGGATCGAACCCACATCTCCTGCATTGACAGGCAAGTTCTTTACCACTGAGTCATAGTACCTTAAACCTAAGTGGCCACACCAGTCAGAGCTAGAAGCTCTCGATTGGTAGTGGTATTACTACGTGGAGCCTTGTTGTTTAGCCACTAATCCATGTCCAGCTCTTCTGCCACCCCGTGGACTGTAGCCCAGTAGGCTTCTCTATCCTGTGGTTTTCCCAGGCAAGAATACTGGAGTGGGTTGCCATTTCCTCCTCCAGGGAATCTTCCCCACCTGGGGATCAAACCTGTGTCTCCTGCATTGGCAGGCAGACTTTTTACAACTGAGCCACCGGAGAAACCCCACATGGGGCCTGCTTCCTGTCAAAATACTGAATCCTGAAACTGATACAATGTTAGAAATCAATCATATTTCAATTTTTAAGGTTATTAATTAAAAATTACCAAATCCTTCAGTTTAAAGAAAAATAAACCAACATTTACATATTCTTTTATTGCTTAGAAATTACTTCAACAGAGACATACATGTTACTGGTGACATTTTCAGTGGAGGTACCAATTTTCACCCATATAAAATTAACTGAAGAATAAAGACCATAAATCAAAAGGAAAACCTCATTCCACTTTTATTAGAGTAAAGGAAGTATGCGACTAAATTATTATCCTTTATGCAATGAGAAGCTCTGGTTCTAGAAACCTAATTTATCTGCTCGATAGATTGCTGCAGTTGATTTGCATGCTTTTTAAAAAGTTGAAACTCTACTTGGACCATTTTTATAATTCCAAAATGAGAAAGTCTTAGATAAGTGGGCCATTACTGTTTTATTCTCACCTTGGATTTAGGATACTTGAAGATGAAAATTGCTTCTCACCTTTGATTTGATTTGGATTTTCAGATACATTTTCTTTGTAAAAAATATCTTCTATCAGTATAAACCTGCAACCTCTGACTGTCCAGAGAAAGCCCATGTAATATTTCTGCATCCCAACACACTTGGTATCAAATCTCAACACTTTCCAAAGAAAAGAAAAGGTCATCAGAAATGATATTTATCTTTGACCTTTCCTGATCAAATGGGTTGTTTTTATGTCCTTTATATTGTATGTAAAATTTAGAAGTATACCGAAATGTGGACAGGATTAAATAAAATTAACACAATCACATAGAGTTACTGGATATGTTGTAAATAATATAACACCATGAGTTTCTAAAGGGATGAAATGCATTTAGGGCAATATCTTAGAATGCTGCTTCAGTCCGATTCTGTGTGTCCCTATGGACTACATACAGCCCGCTCGGCTCCACTGTCCATGAGATTCTCCAGTCAAGAATACTGGAGTGGGTTGCCATTTCCTTCTTCAGGGCAGCTTCCCAACCCAGGGATCAAACCCAGGTCTCTTAACGTCTTACCTGCATTGGCAGGTGGGTTCTTTACCACTAATACCACCTGGGAAGCCCAATATCTTAGAATAATATACCTAATTTATGACTTCATGTTCCACTTGTTAATGAAAATCATGATGTAGAGGCAAAATGTGGGCTTATTCCTAGCAAACTAAAACAATCTGAGCTATTCCTTACCCACTACTAGAAGGAGTTTGGGAATCATCTGTTAGAAGGATATTGTCACTCTACTGTAATTAGATGTGTCTTTGTTGATAATGTATTGGACATGAGTTTGAGCAAGCTCTGGGAGTTGATGATGGACAGGGAAGCCTGGCATGCTGCAGTCCATGGGGTCACAAAGAGTTGGACATGATTGAGCAACTGAACTGAATGTATTTATATTTATTTTTGAAGAAAAGACATTAATTTTTTATTCTAGTAGAAGAACAAAGAATTTAGAGAATAAAGTCAACATATAATGAAGTAAGCACCATCTAATTTCCTATCTATTACACCAAGAATAAAGTCTATCCTTGGAAGGCAGGAGAAGAAGGGGATGACAGTATGAGATGGTTGGATGACGTCACCAATTCAATGGACATGAGTTTGAGCAAAATCTGGGAGATAGTGAAGGACAGGGAAGCCTGGTGTGCTGCAGTCTGTGGGGCCGCAAAGAGTCAAACATGACTTAGCGACTGAACAACAACAAACTGGATTTCAAAATCAAATATTCCAATTTAAAAATTATTATCAACTAAAAGGCATCTGAAATTTGGGGGTTATACGATTGTATGACCCCATTTGTATGGCTATCTTTCTTAAATATCATTGTGTCATTTTATACCTATCTATGCTGCCTACTCTAATTTTTTCTTCTTGTTAACACAGATCACCTCTTTGCTATTCATTGGGAATTCAGTGTTTTGTTGTTGTTGTTTTAAGCTGAATCTCATCAAGAATCTTCAAAAGCTATTGCTGATTTAAATTGTGCTATAGCAATCATGCTAATTGTTCTGTGGGTGCCAGTTAAAGGTATGAGGGCAAACTGTATGTGTGTATGCATGTGTGTGTATGTATTCTTGTGTTTTTATGCACTATTTTCAAAATCATTCAAAAGCCATCTATTCCCTCCATCTGTATTATGTAAGACTTTTCTCTCTACTTTGAGTGTGTGTGTGTGTGTGTGTGTGTGTATGCTCAGTCATGTCCAACTCTTTGCAATCCTATGTACTGTAACCTGGCTGGGCTCATCTGTCCATGGGATTTTCCAAGCAAGAATACTGGACTCGGTTGCCATTTCCTCTAGGGGATCTTCCCGACCCAGGGATCGAACCCATGTTTCCTGTGTTTCCTGCATTGGCAGGTAGATTCTTTACCACTGAGCCACCTGGGAAGATTTCTCTCTACTTTCCCTGCTAATGATAACTATGATTATCTACTTTGTGGTACGGGGCAGTTATTATTAAAAATAATGAACTGATTGACTAAATGGATGTTCAAATCATTAAAGACCTAAAATTATAATTGAAATGTTTCCTTTGAAAAGTACAAAGAGAAACTTAGCTACATGCAGTCTATCCTCTGGGCACAAGTGTTTGCTTTCTTGTGAATGTTGTTAGCCTGTGAAGATGAGATAATGGTGCCACGGAAGCTATCAGAATTTAAAACAAGATTTCCTTTATTACTTCATTCTACAAACATTGCTTTGGAGTTTGTATGATAGGTATTGTGCACACACTGAGAACACAACAGTAAGCCCTCCAGATAATACCTGACCTCATGGAATTTCAGAGTTCAGAGAAAAAACAGTTATTGAATGTGCAATTGCAAGGTCAGTTCTTGTTTCTATAGGGCATATATCAAGTGCGAGGAAAGTATTTATTCAAGTGTCCTGATTTAATTTGAGAATGTCAGTGAAGACCTCCTGAGAACTAATGTTCCTGCCAAGAAGACTCCCTTAATGAGTCATGTTTGGCTAAGGAGAGATGAGAATGGGATGGGAGTGAGGGAAACTCAAGTAGAGGGGAGTACAAGTGAAGAAGTCCAGAGGTGAAAGGAGGGCCTTAGGAGAATTGAAAGAAGTCTCAGTTTCCATGAGGATGGAAAGAGGAGAGCAAGGCAGTGACTACTATGAGATGAGGTAGGGGAGGTGGGAAGAGACCAGATCATGGAAGTCATCGTAAACCTCATCATGTTGGTTGATATTTTATCCTAAAGGCAACAGGCAGGTTACAATAGACAAGTGGCATGATTGGGTAGTGGCTGACAATGGGTGGGACTGATTGCAGAGAGGATCCAGAGAGATCTATTAGTATATTGTAGTAGTAACTGGCAAGAGGTGATTTGCAGTCTGGACTTGGGTGGTGTCTGAGGGAAGTTTAAATCATTTCTGATAATGGGAACACTCTAGCATGAAAACTTGGACAAAGAGCTACATAATTATAAAGTTGTCAGGAGAATCATACCGGTGTAAATTGGCATGCGTGTTGGTCAACAAAGAAATCCATAGAGCAAAGATTATGTGTTTTTGAAAATAGTTTATCAAATTATGTATATAAGCATGTTCATTACATAAATCATATATGTCAAAAACACATTCATCAATAAACATGCTGCCATAAGACAACCAATATTAAATTTTAGTATATTTTTCCAAATATATATGTATACAGGCATACAAAAGAGAATGTAAATTGAACACACTTTTTGAAAATGAAGATAGATTTAGAATTTAGGCTATATTATCCTTTTTAGAAAATTATCAATATACCAATATATGTTCCCATAGGAAAAAAATATTCTAACATTTTAATAACTTCATAATACAGAGAAATACATATGTGTTTTTGTTAAGCTGTATATTTGATTCCATTTTGATATTTGCACTTTCAATTAAATACTAATGTATGAAATATTTTCACTCATGTAAAACTTCAGAAGACAAATTGATAGAGTCTAAATGATAGTTCTTTTCTCTTTCTCTAAAAGTATGTGACCAATATCATGGTGGGTTTTTTTGGTAAGTATAGTGTACAATAAGACCAGCCCAAGGAAACATATTAATTATTCTAAATGTAAGAAAATTTATATCTTTTATCTTCCCCAGTAAAATGCTCTAGTCTTTTCCTATGGGCAGTACTACCATTCATCATTTCTTTCACCTCTGAGTTCCCATCTGAGCTATTACTAAAATTCCTTAGTGCAAGTTTCCATGTTAACTAATTTTCATAGAATAGAAAACTTCTGGCAATATACACAATTGAGTGCTGAGATGGAAGCCTAGATTCTTCCTAAGTGCTTTATAGATCAAGAAAACAGTCATCTATTTGCAAGCATTATTCAAGGTCATTTTAAACTATGTTTTTATCAGATTAATTTTTTGTTCAAAGAATCAAGGCTCCTACATAGTTTAGAGCTATGAATACAGACCACTATTGTGGTTTGTGTTTGTTCCTGAAGCTACCATGCCTTTTTTAGAATAGTTTAATAAAAAGCAAATATTTGAGTATATAATTTTTTTAAAAATGTTATACGCATCAGCATGTCAAGCTTTAAATGAAACTGAAGGACACTCAAATAAAGTCACTTTTGTCAAAGCCTTTTCCTATCATAACATATTTGGATGATGCAAGATGTATTCCCTTATGATGTCCAAGTGGTTGATAAGCCGATTTCTGTGGAATATAGAAGAACTATTCGGACTTTGTGGTTTCCTTAAATGAGATGAATAAGAATTTCTCTTTTCTGAATAGGACATAAAGTATGCGAGGCCTATTTTAGATGCTTCAGTGTGCCAAAGATGGTATTAAGTTTGGTGTTCATAAATTACTAATCTGGAATAAGAGATTGGATGTATTTTGAAAACTTAAACCTGTTTCACCTGAACATGTTTAACTAGTTAATAAGAAACATCAAAAAGACAAAACCCTGAGATCAACGGTCATTTTTTTGTAAAGCTATTATATGCTGTTTAAATTGGTTGTTCGGGTCTGTCTATAACATAAGTTTTAATAACCTAGCTCAAATGCAGATTTCTAATTTTCAATTAACATAGGAATAATTTTGTTTGCTAAAATAAAATAAATGAATGAATGACAAGTCTGAAACATGAAATGTTCTAGGTAGAACTTTTTAAAATTCCAAATTTCAAAAAATCATGTGGCAACTGTATAGCTCAAGCTTTAAGTATTAACTTTTAACCTTTGACCTTACAGATTTTAACCAATGAAATGTCTCTTTAAACTTTAAAGGAAACAATGATAACGAGCGCCTGGCGATTGCTAGACAGCGAATTCCATATCGACTTGGTCGAGTAGTTGATGAATGGCTACTCGACAAAGGTAAAAAACATTGATTAAAACTTCAAATAAAAAAATAATTTGAACATAACCAAGTAGTACTTCATTGTAACACTAATAAACATAAAAAATAAATTTTCCGTAAAACTAAATTAAAAACAGATTTAAAACAGTAAAATGTAGATAGTAATATTTGCATTCCTTGTATAATACTTTCTATACATTTTTAGACGTACCAGCTGTTTAATAATCTTACCCTGTTAACTTAAGGTTAAAGGGACTGTTAAATATAATCCACTAACTCAATCTATGAAGGTACTCACAGCAAGCATTAACCCAAAATGATAAATCATTCATAGATTATATTACATGTTCCAGCCTCTAAATTATTAACTAAAATATATGTAGTTCTGATATCTTTATTATGGTCCTGAAAAACAAACAAACAAACAAACAAAAAACTCTTGGTTTTAAACTCTAGGCATCTTAAATAGTGGGCAATATGGATTGCCAGTCAAAATGAAGTCCCTTTAACGTTTGCAACCTTCTAAGAGCATTTGGGAACAAGCCCTAATTAAAACTGAACTTAAAGTTGTGTGCATGCTTTTTATGAACAGAAAGCAATCTGCTAAAACTGGATACTCAATTTGATGATTTTGGTACTGTTGCTGAGGATTGCTGTTTGATGGAAATGTGCCATAATTTCTCCATTGGTTTGTGTATCATTCCTGAAGCCGCTTTTTACATCTGAAGCTATGTGTTTTTTTCATTTGTTTCGTTTTAATAGACTTGCTGAAAGCCAATCAGAAAAATCTTTTTGGATTTTTTGTTTCTTTGTTTTGTCTCTGACACACTCAGTGTAAACCATGTGTTTCTTTTCAGTGTATTTGCCAGAAAAGTAGAATAATTCAAATAACAATGGACTATTGCATTCAAAAAACTAAACATTTCTAAAGAAGAGCATATGGATACATGTGGCCATTATGTGAATTATGAAATTTTTGCCATAAATTTAAAATTAGATTTCAGCTGCTATAGACTAGTTTCTGCCAGTGGTAATTTTAGAACAACAAATACTTGAAATGTTAGATATCTTACATATTTTTAATTTATCAATTTAGATTTGAGATCTTGAGGTAAAAGAGAAAGTGATCCACTGAAAATTGATTTACAATATATATCTTTGATTGGTCTTTTAGCAAAGGCACTACATTTACAATAAGTTGAGAGTTTATAAGTATTTGCCAGTGATTATGCATTTCATGGACACCTCATTTATAAGCAATGAATTATGAGTCAAATGCCTTTCTTATAGTTTATTGCTCTCATTATCCACCCCATGAAAGATCTGTTTTATCATCCTTTATAGAATGTAGAGTTCACAATCAACATTTTTGCATGTATGTAATATTATTTTTACAGGGCGTCAGCTCACAATCTTCAATAGCCAAGCAACCATAATAATTGGCGGGAAAGAGCAGGGCCAGCCCTTCCAGGGTCAGCTCTCTGGGCTTTACTACAATGGCTTGAAAGTTCTGAATATGGCAGCCGAAAATGATGCCAACATCGCCATAGTGGGAAATGTGAGACTGGTTGGTGAAGTGCCTTCCTCTATGACAACTGAGTCGACAGCCACTGCCATGCAGTCAGAGATGTCCACGTCAATTATGGAGACCACCACGACCCTGGCTACCAGCACAGCCAGAAGAGGAAAGCCCCCTACAAAAGAACCCGTTAGCCAGGTGAGTACCTGGATTTCATTTCCATTTTGAATCTGTGACTATGAAAGTAGACTTTTCTGCATGTGTGTCTTTTCTAGAATGGGATTACTTCTGATCTCAGTCATTATGGCTTTTTTGAGACTTGCTTAATATAATGGATTCAATTTGAAGATGAAATGTTGGTTTGTGGCTTGTGAACTTTGACAAACTTTGTGTTGGTTTGTGTGTGGCTAGGCTGATGGTCTTGATCCAGAAACCTTGGTCTAGACCAAGCTAAGGGGATTGTCTGAGCATTATACACGGTTTTCACTTTCTAAGTTAAATGAACAAGTAAATTAATGAAGTATCTGAAAGACCTTGTTCAAGCTCAAAACTTCATCAAAATTAAATAAAAGCAAGTTTTGAAAATTTAAAAAAAGAAATTACCTACAGCACTTGTATTTTGAAGCCTGAAAATTTTGAATTGGAAGGCATGTGGGTCTTGTCATGAATGATAAGTCTACTCTTCTACTGTTGGTAGGAAAAATGCGCTATTAGTTTTTCTGAGTACAAAGACCCAAAATATGGTATTTAAAAACTGTCTTGGGCCAACATATTTTGTACATTATGTGGCTAACTGCCCTCACCCAAAATATTCACTAAGCTTATTTTTCAATCTTGTCTAAATTTTTTGGGAAAAAAAAGTTTTAAATGTCACACAGTACAAGAACTTTACAATTCAATGAAGATATTACTTCACTAATGATTTGTTGTTGTGTTTATTGTGTATGGCTTATTTAACAATAAGTGGGTTATTAAGGCAAATCTGATATAAGAAAGCCAAACACAGAGCAAAGATAAACTCTTTCCTTTAAGCAAAGTAATTCAGAAGAGGATATTCTAGGACATTTAGAATTGGAAATATTCTTGTGAATAAAAATTTAATTAACCAGATTTTTTCCCCTCAGAAGTGTTGCTTCATCATTATTGAAATTGCAGCTGCTTAAGTTCTTAGGTAAACCAGATATATCCCCCAATAAGGAAGTATCAGCCTCATTTTAACGTGCTTTATCTATTAGTACTTGCTATGTAGTAAGAAATTATGTTTATTAAGAAAACATGTGTAAAATAGCTATTTCATTTATAAGTTAAACATCTAGAAATGAAGAAATTAAAATTTATGCATTTTATAATATTAACTAATGTAAAAGGAAAATAGTTAACTGCCCATTAATTGCCAATGGAAAGACTCTCTATTATAAGCTATAGCATGTTTAAAGATAGCAATGGTTTACGGAAGTAAATGATTTAATCAATTAGTGATTACTTGGTTCATTTGAAGAGGTATTGACTTAAATAAAAGATTACTAGGTTCATTAAAAAATAGATATTTTAGATCTTCAGATTTCAACAGACCAATAGTAGCAATTAACTAATTTGTATATTACAAATATTCAATTGTGGCAACAGTGTTTTAAAGTTGTACTGAAAGCTTTTAAAGTTCTCTCATGAGGATATGTTTGTGATTACAGGTAATAAGATGTGAATGTATGAAAGAGAGACTACTGGGGAAGAAATCAAATTGCTTGTTTTTGAATAGCAGGCTAATTTGTTGTGAATTTTCTTTACTTCACAATTGACTTTTAACTGCCCTCCAACTACAAAGAAATTATTGATATATACAGAATTTAAGTGTTTGCTAGAATTATCAGTCTTGGAAGTTTCAATAGGAAAGTGATTTGTAATGCTCAGTCTAAGACTATAACCTTTGACCCATTTTTGCAGGTTGGATGAGGCATCTTCCTTCCATAGTGGCCGTAACTGCCTGCTTTTATCAACTGTCTTACTCAGTTGTATGCCAGGGAGGGTCATTTAGTTTTCAAAAGCCATACTGGACTGTTTTCTCAATCAACGTGTATTTTCCTCAGTGATAACACAGAGCCACTTTAAGTTACAATGGCTATGTACCTTAGGGTGATTGCATGTTTTAGAACTATAGAAACAGATTTTTGGCAAGCAGAATTAAATTGGATTCATTTCAGATAGATGAGATGAGATTTTTTCCAGCCATTCTGCAGGGCAAGTAGTGGGGAGAAATGTATTTTTCAGTTTTCACAGAGTCAAAGAATATAAAAAAGAATTCACAAAATATCATCTCATAAGATTCTGTTTACATTCCTATTTAAAAGTAAATATGCTTTAAAAAGAAAAAAAAGTTTTTCTTCTCTTGATCGTGATCAATTTTAAGACTGATATTTACTTTAGAAAGACATGATCTATGTCATGAAGTAATGGATACATTTACCAACCATTCTGATTAAATGACTTTTAAAAATATGAATATAACAGTATTAGAACTACTTTTTAATGTGGACTATATAAAATTCACAAAAAGTTATTTTGCTTATGATATTTAGTATCTAAATGTTCCCATAAGACCCACTCATCCTAACAAAGAGAAACTTTCTATAAGGATAATCTCAGAAAGTGAATATTTGCAAACTTTTAACAGTATAAAGTTCTTCAGGATGCTGAGAGCTTCCTTCTTGGGGTCAGAGGCAAAAGTGTCACACAAGATCTCTGATGGCTAAGTGTTCCCTGCTTGTCTGAATAATATGGCAATCTATGAAGTATATGTGAAAAAAGTGTTAGTAGCTCAGTCATGTCCAACTCTTTGCGACTTCATGGACTGTAGCCCGCCAGGCTCCACTGTCCATGGAATTATCCAGGCAAGAATACTGGAGTGTAGGTAGTCATTCTGTTCTCTAGGGAACCTGCCAGACCCAGGGATCAAACCTGGGTCTCCTGCATTATAGGTGGAATCTTTACCGTCTTGAGTCACCGGCCAAGCCCTTGATGTATACATAGCTTTATGTAAATGTGTTAAAGCAAGTTAACATGCAGAGGACAATATTCATTCCCTTTGATTGCCAGTTTGTAAAGAAAGGAAATTGTTTCTTTTGAGATCAAGATTTTGACATTTCTTTTGGTCTATGCTTTATATCACATTTTGCAACATTGTATTCTTTCCATTAAGAATATTTTTATAAGTTCTTTACATACTGTAGACAATATAGATCCATGGCATTGCCTTTTGGTTAGAGAAGGTATGGTATAATAGAAAGATCACTGGTACAGGTTTCCAGTTTCAATACAACCTCTTATCTTTGTGAGTATCTTGGACAAGATGGTTAACCTCACTGCACTCTGGCCTTGCTTGCTAACTCTCTAAAATAAGTGGGTTTAGGCATCTCTTGAACTGTGTTGTTCTTGTTTAGTCACCAAGTCATTTCTTACTCTTTTGTAACCCCATGGATTGTAGCCCACCAGGCTCCTCTGTCCATGGAATTTCCCAGGCAAGAATACTGGAGTGGGTTACCATTTCCTTCCCCAGGACTCTTTCTGACTCAGGGATCAAACTCATGTCTCCTGCTTGGCAGGTGAATTCTTTACCACTGAGCCAGCAGGGAAGCCCCATGTACCCGGTGGTATATCAATGTAATTATTAATAGAATCCTTTTTTGACTCTCAAAAGCATCCCAGTTTTGGTCCACAAATTGTATTACGCTCTACGTTGACAACATATTTAAAATCTGTCTTTGCAAGAAAATCATTCTTCATAAGGATAATAAATAGAGAAGCCCTGTCTTTTACACTCAGAGTAGAAACTGACTCTGGTCTCCTTACCTGATCTCAAGAATCCATAATGTTTTTCATCTTCTTTTCATCTCATTTTAAAAACCTTAAAAAGGGAGAGAAATAAGGCTTTGAGAGATTCTGGCTTTTGACTGGAGGGACTATAGTTTGCAACTCTTAGAAAGAAATTAAATTGTAGACTGGGGCAGAATCAGTAAGTATGAGTGAAATGTACTGGAATAAATTAGTGGTTCCAGTTAGACTTTATTCAGAGTAAAGGTAGCAAATCTACTCAAGAAAAGGTGCTATTGAGGATTTTAAACCATTGGTAGGTTGTCAGGACATGTGTATTCATTTCCTACTGAACTCATTGGTATTTGATTCCTGTAGAATGTTCCAAAAAGAATCCCAATTAGTGTACAAACAAAAAAAGTGTTTGAATGTGTTGGACACTGCTATTGCTTCCTGGCAGCTTTGGAGAGACTCATAAAAAATTAATGCTATTTGTTTGAAAAATGTAAGCAGAGTGCACACATATTTCCATGAAAAATATCTAAAGCTAACAAAAAACATTTTGTAGCTTCAAAGAGCAAAATTTTATTTTTTATTAAAAATATTAATTAACCTTAGCTGTGGCTTCATTATTAAGAAATAACTGCATTACTTATAATTATGTGTGTTCCTGATAACCACTCTGCATTTTAAAATACTGGTGACATGAATAATTAATTTTATTTTCCCTAGTCTAATCATTCTGCTGAATTTACTTAAATTAACGTACATTTTAACTGCAAATTTTAGTGCATAGTGAAAAGAAAAACACTTGGGTGTAGATTTGAAAATATACACAAAGGCACGTTCTTCTGAAACTAATGGTGCCGAGTAAGAAAAGTATAATTCATTGTAATTTTTAAGTAGATAAGCACTGCTATTTAAAAGGTGTTTCCCCCCTCATTACTGGTAAACAAAAGTTCTAGGATATATACATTTTAAAGAGTTTATTTTAAGAATTATTATGTCCAGTGCATTTTCTTTCTGGTCTAGAGGTTTCACTGGATGAAAATGTGCTCTCTTGGTGGATGCAGTTTTGGCTTTTGAGACATCCTTGGACAAGGCTAGTTCTAGACAAAAATACCCATTCATTCATTCATCCATCCCTCCATCAATCCATTTGTTCACTTAGCACATGGTCACAAAACACTTTCTTATAATACCAGACGATGTTCTAGTCACTGGAAATATAGCATTGAGTAAAATTAGGCTCTTCTGTACAAAGCTCACCTTCTAGTTAGGGGAGATGGACAGTAAACCATGAAACAGCATACATGGGATGTCAAGTTCTATAGGAAAAGAGGAGAGAGGAGTGGGGATGTTTGTGTGTTGGGGAAGGGAGCAAAAGGGAATCTTTTATGAATAGACATGCAGAGACTATCAGTGATATGGCAACAATTATAAAAGAACATTGGTAGATTAAAATTCAGATGTACTCCTCTCAGATCCGGGGCGAGGACCTGGTCCAGGTGGGTGGAGTTACCCGGGAAGGCAGACAGGGCACTGTCAGAGCCTACCGGCCCTGCTGTGTGTCAGTGTGGAGGTAGAAAGTGCGGGTCCAGATGGAGGGGCAGGAAGAGGATGGGCTGGGGTACGCTGGGCGTCAGTGGCAGCTCAGAACATGGGTAAATCGGGACTCCAGATGACTCTTCCTGTTGGAAAACCCATCTCTTGGATCTTGGGATTCCTACGTGCTGGCAGTGGAGACCTGGAATGAGCAACACCCGGGTACCCTAGGTCCCAGACTTATCAGTAAGGAGTCTAGCTCATGTCACCTATCAAGCAAACTTCAACCCTCATCAATATCACCTCCCCCGCCCCACCCCAGCCCCATTCACCACTTAGAGTCACTGTGACCGGACACCTTGCCCCAAGGATGTGGCCACATGCCAGGGAGTAGGCTCTTGCTCCAAAGCAGCGTGGAGCGGAATCCCCTGAGCCCAGAACAGGGTGGGGGTGACCTGTGTATGTCCTGCCCTCTGTGGTCCTAAGGACACAAGACGCTAATAAGTGTCTTGTTAATTAAATAAGAAGACTAAGCAAATTCTAGAGATTATTTATGAGTGAGGAAAAAATGACTCAGGGAATACAGCTTGATATTATTATTCTTATCCTACACATGAGAAAACTGAGGCCCAAAGAAACTAAATAACTTCCTCAAGGCTATGCAGCCAGCTTCTTTTCAGAGTATGTTGAGGTGAGCTGGTCCTCTGCCCTTGAGCCTGGCCTCTGTTCGGAATCTCATCACTTCCTGCCTTCACATATTCTTAACTAGTTCAGTGTGATCTCTACCTAGGGATCAGGCTTCTCTTTTTGAAAATGCAGATATGAGCCTTAATACATCCGAGTATTTAAGATAAAGAGCAGATTCCCTGAATGATCATCAGGGTTCATCCTTCTGGAGGCTAGATAGCTAGCCTCCTGTCTGCCTCACTAGAAAATTTTATGTCCATTCTTCTCCACACCCATTTCCTCTGATCTGTTGAACTACTAATAGAAACCTCCAGAGGTCGTGCTATTTCACACCTCTCTCTGCTCTGCCTGCAAAGCCCTCTCCATCGTTCACCTACCTGTTTCTATCCTTCTTGCTCTTCCCAGTCTCTCCCAGTCTGCTCTGCCTTCTGAGAGCTGACAGTCTGAAGAGGCAGCACTGACAAGGCTAACGGTGTAGTGCTGTGCAGGGGTCAAGGGCAATGACTCCAGAAGCCTGAATGCATACTTAAATCTCAGTCTTACTTTCCCCATATACTGGCTGCGTTCCTTAGGCAAGTTAGCCTCTCAGTATCTCTGCTTCCCATCTATAAAATGGGGATGATGGTGTCATAAACTTATGTGAGGATTAAAGAGTCACTATCGTATGAGAACTATATACAGTCACTGCTATTTGACAATTTTTCATTGTCAAAAAAAAAATTTTTTTTTTTCATTATGGTTCACCCTAAAATGAAAAGGAAAAAATAATGCCTGACACATGTAACCATTATACAAATAATAGTTATGTTTGAAAAGCATTCCTTAAGTACATTGTATGAATTAAAGCATCTTTCTTACCTTTAAAATATTTTCTTCGCCCTTGAAAACAATAGCTCTGAATTGCTGTTTCTGAATCAAAGCGTCAATTGCATGGCACATACTGAGCTGAAGGGGCTTCCCAAGTGGCACGAGTGGTAAAGAACCCACCTGCCGATGCAAAAGACGTAAGAGATGCTGGTTAGTTCCTTGGATCCAGAAGATTCCCCGGAGGAGGGCATGGTAACCCATTCCAGTATTCTTGCCTGGAAAATCCCAAGGATAGAGGAGCCTGGTGGGCTGGGGTCCATAGGTCGCCAAGAGTCGGACAGGACTGAAGCCACTTAGCACGCACACACGTATGCACGCATCCTGAGCTGAATTCTCTGTTGAATGTGTTTTCCACAGGGAGGCAGCACCATTCCCCTACAAGCATGTTGAAAAGCAGTGGGAGGCAGGAAGTGATTCAGGGGGAGAGTTTTCACTAGCCTTTAGTGGGAGGGGACCGTGAACACTAAATATACTGCAAAGTGAACTGTCCACTGATCCCCATACCCAGCACTGTTTTACTCAACCACCAACCACCACCACTACCAACAGATATTACTGTTGACTGAGCAGCCCAGAAATTTCCTAGACCTGTTTTCCAGCTGTTCTCAGACAGAAACTCATTCATAGTATGGTGCTGAATATTGAAAATATGACTTCTGTAATTGTCCTCAATAACATGTCTTGATTAAGGAGCTTAAAAATTCAAGTTATACTCTTTTTTTCAACGTGGATATGAAAAACATCAAGTACTTCCAGCTGTGACTTAGACTAAATTGGGTTTATGATTCTTGATATAATTTCTTTTGATACCATTTGGGAGAAATGGAATGATTAAAGACCCTGTACCTAATGAATATGTGACAGTAAATTCAGTGAGCATTTTCTCAGAAAGGACTGGTGAGATTGTCACCATTCTTGATATTTGAAGTCTCAGTTGAGGACAAAGGAATTACTTTTTATTAAGTCAGGTGTCAGGTGTGAAGTTGCTCAGTCGTGTCCGACTCTTTGCGACCCCATGGACTGTAGCCTACCAGGTTCCTCTGTCCATGGGATTTTCCAGGCAAGAATACTGGAGTGGATTGCCATTTCCTTCTCCTTTTATTAAGTAATGAGTTATATTTAAAGTAGCAATAAAATAACCTTATCTTCTTGTCTTTATTTTAGTCAATACTATGAAGTCTTGGTACCATAATAATATGGCTTGCAAGTACATAGGTATGTTTATGTTATACCTGTTGGCTTATTCCTCTTTTACATGTAATAATTATTTTGTTAAGGAAGGGGAGGAGGCAAATCATCTGGAATAAGAAAATTGTGTATGCATGCATGTATGCTAACAATGCTTTTTTCTTTGATAATATATATAAAACAGTAGGTTTATTTTACTAAACTAATATCAAGATTAAATTTAAATCTCTCTAATAATATCTTATGGAAGTAGAATTGATATACAGTATACTTTTGCAGATTCTTTTCCATTATAGGTTATTATAAGATAATTGAATACAGTTTCCTGTGCTATATAGTAGGTCCTTGTTGTTTGTCTTATCTATTTTATATGTAGTTGAGTATATTTGTTAATCCCAAACTTTTATTTATCCTTCCCCCTCCATTTCCACTTTGGTAACCATAAATTTGTTTTCTATGTCTGTGAATCTATTTCTGCTTTGTAAATAAGCTAATCCTTTTAAAAATATACAGCACATGTAAGTGCTATCATGTGATATCTGCCTTTCTCTGTCTGACTTACTTCACTTATGATAATCTCTAGGCCCACCCATTTTTGTTGCAGATGGCATTATTTCATTCTTTTTTATGACTGAGTAATATTCCATTGTATGTATATCACATCTCCTTTGTCCATTCATCTGTCAATGGACATTTTAGGTTACGTCCATGTATTGGCTATTGTAAGTAGTGTCACTATGGACATCTGGTGCATGTATCTTTTCAAACTAGTGTTTTCATGTTTATGGATATATGGCCAAAAGTGGGAAATTGCTGTGTCATATAGTACTATATTTTTAGCTTTTTAAAGAACTTCCATACTGTTTTCCATGGTGACTACAAAAATTTACATTCCCACCAGCAGTATACAAGGGTTCTCTCTTCTCTATACCCTCTCCAGAATTTGTTATTTATAGATATTTTTAATGATGGCTATTTTGACCAGTGTGAGGTGGTATCTCATTATAGTTTTGATTTGCATTTCTCTAATAATTAGTGATGTTGATCATCTTTTTATGTGCCTGTTGGCCATCTGTATGTCTTCTTTGGAGAAAAGTCTATTCAGGTCTTCTGCCATGTTTTGAATGTTTTGTTGTTGTTGTTGTTGTTCTTTGTTTGTTTATGGAGCTGCATGTGCTGTTTTTATAATTTGGAAATTAATCCCTTATTGGTCACATCATTTGCAAATACTTTCTCCTGTTCTGTTAAGTTGTCTTGTCATTTTGTTTATAGTTTTCTTTGCTGTGCAAAAGCTTTTAAGTGTAATTAGGTCCCATTTCTTTATTTTTGTTTCTATATCCATTACTCTAGGAGATGGAGCCAAAACAAGTATGGCTGTGATTTGTGTCAAAGAGCACTCTGCCTAAGTTCCCTCCTAGGAGTTTTGTAGCATCTAGTCTGTGTTCCCCTTTCAGTGCCAGTTCCGTACTGGTTTGATTGCTGTAGCTTTGGAGAAACCAGGGCACATGACTTATCCAGATCCATTATTTCTCAAGATTATTTTGGCTATTCAGGTTCTTTTGTGTTTCCATACAAATTTTAAAAAATTTTGTTCCAATTCTGTGAAAAATGCCATTGGTACTATGACAGGGTTTGCATTGAATCTATAGATTTCCTTGGGTACTATATGAGTTCTTCAATTTTCATTATTTAGTGCCTATATTAGGTTTTCTTATCAGTTAACATCGCTGAAAATTTCAACAAGAACAACAAAAAATATGTAGTATTATGCAATCCGAACTTTAAGAGGAGATTTAGCTAATTCATCTGCCTTTTATAGTACTTACGAAACACTGTCTTCTCATCGTGGTTATTCTTTTTATGTAGAATCTCAAGCAGACGAATAACACAAGTATTAACCAATAGTTTCTTCAGTTAGCATAGAAATGATAATCAAAACAAAAATATCAGTGTATATTTGTTTTTATTAAGTTGTTTATAGGGTTGGCCAAAAACTAAGTTTTTTCTGTAAGATGTTACAGAAAAATGCAAATGAACTTTTTGGCTAACTTAATATTTTCAACCATAATGTATGTTGCCTGTAAATCTGCAGTACTTTTATTTAAAATTATGAATTAGTAAATATCTTTTGTGTACATAACATATAAAATACACTTTGCAAAGTATTGTATTCTTGAGGATAAAGGTGTGGTACCTAGAGATACAGACCTGTGTGACAGGAGCCAACTACTTCTTGGATGTGTAGAGAAACCGTGCATGAATTATAAAATGCCATAAATAAACAGGCATCACTGGCTCAGTGGACATGAGTTTGAGCAGACTCCAGGAGACAGTGAAGTACAGGGAAGCCTGGCATTCTGCATTACATAGGGTAGCAAAGTGTGGGACACAACTGAGCAACTGAACAACAGAAACAACAACTAAATCAACAAGAACAAAGCTTTTGTCCGTAACAGATGGACAGTGTATTATTAACAGTATCACTCACACAACTGAAACTCCGAAACAGAGTGAAAGGGTGAAAGATATTTTAGTCTTTTTTTTTTTTTTTAATAGCAAGTGTTTTGAAGTAACACACTTTTATTACTTCACATGTCCTGAGTGTTGGCAATGTGCTAGACATTACCCTGGATCTGAAATTACCCACACTCTGTGGAAACCTTCTAAAATAAATGTTATCATTCCAGTCTGTAGGCTTGATAGGATAGCTGGTGACGCAGGCCCCTTTTGTCCTCTTTTAGGATTGATTTTCCTAGTTAAGGGATCTGGAGATTTCCCTGAGAGGCATGTGGGTGAGCAAATCACCTCTGTCTTTCCACAGAATAAATACCACATGGTTGAGGAAGTGTGGATACTGCTTGAACTCAATGTTGGATGATTATATGGAGTGAATTATGAAACAGTGATAAAGGGAACTTTAAAATCATTCTTATTGTGATGATAGGTTCTTTGTGTCAGCTTGATTTACATGAGCAAACATCTTAGCATAGCGTCTGGCACAAAGTACATGGTCATTTTTTCCTTTCTTAGAAACCTTGTTCCCATTCTTCCACGCTCTTCTTTCTTCTCTCTGTTTATTTTTTCCTTTCTTCCTTCTGTGTGCTAGACCCTATTCTAAGCATTACAGATTCCAACAAGATGACCCAAATCCCAAATAAGAGAAGTGGGCCTGGATTTGATCAACTCTGTCCACAGGCTGCATAAAAAATAAATTTAATTACAGATTCCCCAGAATACTGGTGAGCTAACCACATGAGGTCGTTTTTGAGGTTGCACCCAAGTACTGCATTTTGGATTCTTTTCTTGATTATGAGGAGTATTCCATTTCTTCTATGGGATTCTTGCCCAAAGTAGTAGGTGTAACGGCCATCTGAATTAAATTTCCCCGTTACCATCCATTTCAGTTCACTGATTCCTAAGGTGTTGATGTTTATTCTTGGACATGAACTTGGGCAAACTTCGGGAGATGGTGAGGGACAGGGAGGCCTGGTGTGCTACAGTCCATGAAGTCACAAAGCGTTGAATACAACTAGACAACTGAACAACAACAACAACCACGTGAGGAGTTTCTATCTGCTGTAACATGTTAACCAGCTCTTACAACGTCTTCACGAAATGTATGTATGTATGTGTGTGTGAGAAAGTCACTCAGTCATGTCCAGCTCTTTGCCTGCCAGGCTCCTCAGTCCATGGGATTTTCCAGGCAAGAATATTGCAGTGGGTTGCCATTTACTTCTCCAAGGGATCTTCCCGATCCAGGGATCGAACCCAGGTCTCCCGCATTGCAGGCAGACTCTTCACCATCTGAGCCAACGGGGAAGCCCACTAAATACACACCAGTAATAAAAATTCAGCAGGAAAACTGTGGCCCTAGAACATCTAAGGAAAGCTTGTTTTCATATTTCCTGCATCTCTTAGCTTACCTCTACAGTAACTATCCCTGAATATATATCAAAAGACTTTGTATACAGCTAGATTATACTGGGAGTCTTTGTGCCCACGGGTCCAAAGGGAACATTAATTTCTTTCAAAAGGAAATACAAAGTATTCACATTACATTAAAGGGAGGTTCTCTGGCTCTAATGCCTGTATTTTAGAAGTAAAAAAGATATATCAAGATTCTTTCACATTTTGTGGTGAATTTCCTATACCTATACCTGACTTTCCCATACACAGCATTAAGTAACTGTTAGTAATAATTCTAGACAAAGCCAATATGGCAACTCATGACAACAAATGAAAAATAAGGCACCACAAGGCAGCCAAATGACCCACCTATTCTGTTAGGAAGTGAAGGCTTTCCACCATCCAAAGTAAGAGTTTTCATTATAGTTTTAGATAGACGCATACTTATATTTGTACCTGAAGTTGTCTGTGTTTTATTTAATTGCCTCATTGTCTTATCTATTCTTCTTAGTATGACTTTGCATTCCACATTATTTGGAAAGTTGATTCAGAAGAGGGGGGAAAAAAAAGAAACATTTGAAGCACCAAATTTGAAATCTGAAATTTATCATTGATATGCTACCAATAGTAAACAAAATGCAACTTCCCGTTTTCAGTCTCTTCAATGTTTTTCTCTCTGCTATCAGTGGTCCTCTTTTCTTCTTTTTATCCTGTGCTACCCTTGCACCTGTGGTCTTATTAACAGTAATTGACTCTACATTTATAAAATTCTTTGCTGTTGTTCAGTCACTCAGACACATTAGACTCTTTGAGACCCTATGGACTGAAGCACACCACACTTCCCTGTCCCTCATCCTCTCCTGGAGTTTACTCAAACACATGCCCATTGAGTCAGTGATGCCATCTAGCCATCTAACTTTGCTAATGTTAATGGTATGAGATGATTTTAGACCTTACATTTCACTCAAAACTTTACCCCAAAACCCTAAGCAGAATGCATTTCTTGTTTTATAGCACTTTGGAGAAACAGATAAATAGACGTTCAGATAAGTAGATACAGATAGTTCTTTATCTATCAGAGCCTATAACTTTTACTTCCGTTTCTTTTTTACAAGCCCCTGAAAGTTAAAACCTATGCCCTATTCCCCTATGCAGGCTCAACACCTAAGGTGCTTGGTGCATAGTGAACACTAAGTAATTAGTTCTTGCATAGATAAATTATGAACACATAAAGTGCATATCCCAATGCTGAGGTAAATAATGAGTGGTGCCTAGTGTTGAATTTTCCTGGATTGGTCAATAGTTGCAGAGAATAAAAGTGGTACATATAAGAAGGGAAAAACAGTTATTCCTTCACATGGAGAGTTAATACACACTTTTCAAACAAAGAATATTGTTGTTTTTAAGAGAAAGTTGTGAATAGGACATACGAAGGCAAATTCTCATTTCAGTTTGTGTTATTGACGTTTGCATAAGCTCAGGAAGGAAGGTCTGTCAGTGAGGTGGAAAGGACAAGGGTGCAAAGCAGTATAAGTTTTGACTGAGAGGTTACAGATCAGCGGGTATAGCATGCTTTTTCAGAGGTTGAGGAGTGTCTTATCATTTGGGGGTTAACTGTGATATTTTAATTGACTATTTCAAATGAGAACCAAGTACAATGAACTAGCAAATTAAAAGAGATTTGAGGGGCATGCTGGCATAACACTAATTGGACACAAAGACTTAAATGAAGTTTGGGGAGTGGAGTGAATTCCTGATGACAGACAAATCTAGACAAAACCTAGGAAATGTCGAAGGAGTTAGTCTTGCTCTGTGGGTTATTTGAAAATACAGTATATTTAAATGGGTGATACCTCAAATTGCAGGTAATAGCATTAATTATAACCTACTCTTTTACACTAGTTCTGAAGCTAATAGCAGGATTCTGACCAAATTTACTTTTAGACTTTGATGTATTATATGTACATGCAAAAAAAGTGAAAATATTGTTAAATTATTTTCATTACAGTAAAATATGCACATGAAAATAAGTCAATATGATTTAGAAGATGATGTATGTATCAGTTCAGTTTAGTTGCTCAGTCGTGTCCGACTCCTTGTGACCCCATAGACTGCAGCACACAAGGCTTCCCTGTCCATCAACAGCTCCTGGAGCTTACTCAGATGCATACCCATCAAGGCGGTGAGGCCATCCAACCATCTCATGCACTGTCATCCCCTTCTCCTCCTGACTGCAATCTTTCTCAGCATCAGGGTCTTTTCCAGTGAGTCAGTTCTTCGCATCAGGTGGCCAAAGTATTGGAGTTTCAGCTTCAGCGTCAGTCCTTCCAATGAATATTCAGGACTGATTTCCTTTAGGATGGACTGGTTGGATCTCCTTGTAGTCCAAGGGACTCTCAAGAGTCTTCTCCAACACCACAGTTCAAAAGCATCAATTCTTCTGCACGCAGCTTTTATAATCCAACTCTCACATCCATATATGACTACTGGAAAAACCATAGCTTTGACTAGATAGACCTTTGTTGTCAAAGTAACATCTCTGCTTTTTAATATTCTGTCTAGATTGGTCATAGCTTTTCTTCCAAGGAACAAGCATCTTTTAATTTCATGGCTGCAGTCACCATCTGCAGTGACTTTGGAGCCCAAGAAAATAAGGTCTCACTGTTTTCATTGTTTCACCATCTATTTGCCATGGAGCAATGGGACTGGATGCCATGATCTTAGTTTTTTGAATGTTGAGTTTTAAGCCAGCTTTTTCACTATTCTTTCACTTTCATCAAAAGGCTTTTTAGTTCTTCTTCACTTTCTGTCATAAGCGTGGTGTCATCTGCATATCTAAGATTATTGATATTTCTCCCAGCAATCTTGATTCCAGCTTGTGCTTCATCCAGCTGGCATTTCGCATGATGTACTCTGCATATAAGTTAAATAAGCAGGGTGAAAATATACAGCCTTGATGTACTCCTTTCCCAATTTGAAACCAGTCTGTTGTTCCTTGTCCGGTTCTAACTATTGCTTCTTGACCTGCATACAGATTTCTAAGGAGACAGGTAAGGTGGTCTGGTATTCCCATCTCTTTCAGAATTTTCCACAGTTTATTGTGATCTACACAGTCAACAACTTTGGCATAATCAATAAAGCAGAAGTAGATGTTTTTCTGGAACTCTCTTGCTTTTTCTTTGATCCAACGGATGTTGAGAATTTGATCTCTGGTTCCTCTGCCTTTCATAATACCAGCTTGAACATCTGGAAGTTCATGGTTCAAGTACTGTTGAAGCCTGACTTGGAGAATTTTGAGCATTACTTTGCTAGTGTGTGAGATGAGTGCAATTGTGCCGTAGCTTGAACATTCTTTGGCATTGCCTTTCTTTGGGATTGGAATGAAAACTGATCTTTTCATGAAAACTGTGATGAAAACTTTCAGTGAAAACCATGGCCACTGCTGAGTTTTCCAAATTTGCTGGCATATTGAGTGCAGCACTTTCACAGCATCATCTTTCAGGATTTGAAATAACTCAACTGGAATTCCATCACCTCCACTAACTTTGTTCGTAGTGATGCTTCCTAAGGCCCACTTGACTTCACATTCCAGGATGTCTGGCTCTAGGTGAGTGATATACCATCATGATTATCTGGGTCATGAAGGTCTTTTTTGTATAGTTCTGTGTATTCTTGCCACCTCTTCTTAATATCTTCTGCTTCGGTTAGGTCCATACCATTTCTGTCCTTTATGGAACCCATCTTTGCATGAAATGTTCCTTTGGTATCTCTAATTTTCTTGAAGAGATCTCTAGTCTTTCCCATTCTATTGTTTTCCTCTATTTCTTTGCATTGCTATATAAATAAATAGTAGCAATGCCCCATCAAACCCCTCACCACCCTCATCTTACTTCATAGAGATGATATCTTTTCATAATTCTTTTGGTAATTAGTTTTGTATCTTTAAATAATACACTTATACTTCCATTTGTTTATCCCTTTTTTTTTTTTCTTTTTTTTTTTTTTATTATTATTATTTTTTTTTTTTCCCAGTGGGTTTTGTCATACATTGATATGAATCAGCCATGGATTTACATGTATTCCCAATCCCGATCCCCCCTCCCACCTCCCTCTCCACCCGATTCCTCTGGGTCTTTTAAAAATAATATTTATGCACTCTCCAGAATGAAAACTGAAGATTAGTTCCTGGTCCTTATCTTTTTTCCTCTTCTTCTTTTCATCTGAATTTTTTCATAGACTAGTCATTTTTGTCACTTTAAATAGTACATATAATATCTCTATTTCTCATTCCATTAATGTACAACAGTACCTCTTGAGATCCACATTAGTAAGATAAAGATATTGTACACCTACCTCTTTTACAAGCTTCTCTAGATCCCACCATCTCATTATATTTCCAGAGATGTTAACTTTAACATACTGTTTGGCAGCCACAACCACATCTTGCATATTTTATCTATGAGAAATACAAATTGGAGAAACAGTAAAGTGCTCTGAGACTACCAGTACTGTGTAAATATTGTCCAATGCCAGTTTCAGTTATGTGTTAAGATTGTTTTCATTTTCTTATGGGTCCAATATTATATTACCTGAACATCTTAAAGGAGAATATTCTCAGGGTTAGGATTAAATGTAATCCCTTCCATCGCATCGATTTCTTATAATCAGGACATTCTGTTTTGTTTCATATTTGTATTATACCTGTCTCCTTTTTTTCCAAAAGTTCCTCAACATCTTTCTTTCTTTCTTTGTTTCCTTTGTGTTCATTGGATCAGCAGTTTAAGTTCCCACTCTTTCAACTGTATGAAATCTTTCTTTTTCACCCCAAATATTTCCTATCTGTGCTTTCTGTTATTGAACCTTAGTGTTACTGCTTGATCTCAAATCTGACAGGAGACTCTGTTCATGTTGAGAGTGATCAGAGTATGTAGAGTGATAGACTTTTCCTTGGACATGGCAGATGTGGTGCAGACATGCTAATGCCAGAATGAAAAGAATATTCAAACTAAGAGCTTTACCTTTCTTTGAACAAATTTTTGACTTTAGGAGAAAAATGATCTGGATTTTCACTTGTCAGTTTGTTTTTGCTTCAGGAGTTTGCTTTTATTTTATATTTTAGGTGATTATATTAACTGTGCATCCCTGTGTCACAAATTGTCTCAAAATTTAGCAACTTAAACTAACAAGGATTTATTCTCTCACCGTTTTGTGGGTTAGGTGAATCTGGGTAAAGCTTAGCTAAGAGCCTTGGGCTCAAGGACTCTCATGAAGCTGAAGTGAGAACCATTGACCAAACCTGCAGTCTCATATGAAGGTTTGAAGGGTGGGAATTCACTTTCCAGTTCACTGACATGGCTTATTCTCTCACATGTAGGTACAGGGCTTCTTCATAAATTCTGACAGCTCATTTCCCCCAGGCAAGTGATCTTAGAGTGGAAGGAGAGTTGGGGGTAGAATCTGGGAATCACTTAGGATGGGAGCTATGGACTTTTGATAACTTAATCTTAGGAGTGACATCCCATCATGGCTGCAGTTAGTCTAGCCCATCCATGCCCAGGGGGAGGAAATTACAAAAGGACATCAATGCCAGGAGTTGAGGATCTTTGGGGACCATCTTAGATCCTTTCACAATGTCAAAAAGCAAAGGGATGCCAACGGATTTGACTTTTATATGTATTTTCTGCTGATCTCCTTCTGTGTCTTCTCCAGATTAGCTGGCAGTGACTCTTTATCCCCTGTATCTCTCTGCTTTGTATTCCAAGCTGTGCATTTGTCTGCTTTTCCCACTCACCAACTCTTTTTCAGCCATTTCTAGTCTTCCACTAGTGTTTGAAAAGCTCTTTATTTTGTTGAATGCATACTTTTTCTCTCCACTGAGAGGCTTTGCAGACAACACATGTTCTTCTAGCTTTTAATTTTAGTGGGGCCTCAGGAGAGAGAGAGACAAAAGCATCAGTATTCTTCCCCAACTTGAAATGGACTTTGAGATTGCAGCCATGACTAGAGGAAATTAAATATTTTGGTACTGTGTTTAGTCACTATCCAGAAAAGAATGCCCTTTGCTCTTCTTTTCACATTCAGAACACAGATGAGAAGTCTCTATACTCCCAATTAACTGAGTTTGCTAATTTTAACAGATTGTGAAATATTATTATTTCTGAATTCTGAGTTTCCTGCTCCTTCACCCTACTAACCTTTTGAAGCAGCTTCTGCTGGCTTGAGTGTATAGGGTATTATATTTATGCAACTTCAAAGAATCTTAATCTTCCTAGTTTGACAAAGTTTAGCTATAATCATTTGGACTCAAAGAGCAATTACAAAAATTCTAAATGACTCTGTGATTGATAAGGCCTGAGTTCTTTTTCATTATTTTATTGTCATTCATTTTTAACGGTTAGAAGTAGATGATGTGGTAAGTCAGCAAAATAGTCTTCATTCTCTCAAATATCTTATCTTTAATGAAATCTTAGAAAGAAACAGCCTTATATTTCTGACTTTATAATGCACTGTTCATCAATGAAGAAAAGCCAAAATGAAAAGCAAGGTATAGTTTTGTCTTTGTATCCAATTTCAGTTTGTTCCAGAGAGTCAGGAACAGAAATATTAGAGAGATTAGAGTAGTATTGGAAGAACAGGAAGATTTTTCTTATTCCCAGATTCCAGGTTTTTTTCTACTTTAACTTCAAAAAACATTTGCCAATTAATTCCAATGGTAATTAGAGCAAAGGTACTGATTACTTTGCTAAAAAGAAACTCAGAAACTAACAAATACAAAGCAGAGACACGTTTTACATTCAAACCCAACCATATGTGACATCTAATAGCCTTATGTAGTTATTGCTTATCTTTTATCAAAGTTAACTGTTTCTCCCTACTTAAAGAAAATTGTTTTATTTATTTAATTAAACTGGAATAAAATAAATGTTATTCTGCCTTTTTAAAAAAAAGTTCCTCCACTTACTTGATGTTTTAATTAGTTTTTGCTATGTTGCAAACTGCCTCTAAATTTAGTCACTAGAAACATTGATTTAGCTCACGATTCTGTGATTCTGCAATTTGGACTGAGCTCAACTGGATGGTTTGTCTAACCTCTGCTGTGTTTGGGTTTGGCTGATCTCAGTGGGTCTATTCTTATGTTGATGATCCACTACTGGGTTTCCTAGGGACTGGTTGATCTAAGATGACTCAACTGGGACAATGTACCCATGTTCCACATGTGTCTTATACTCCAGGAAGCCAGCTCAATCATAGAATTCCGTGAGTGAGAGTAGAACTGTGCAGAATCTCTTGAGCCTAGGCTCAGAACTTTCCTAACGCAGCTTCAACTTCAGTGATAAAGCAAGTCACAAGGTCAGCCCAGATTCAAGGACAGGAATTACAAGAAATGTGGCCTTGATTATATTGATCACAACGTAAGGAATGAGAACTGTGTTAATATTTATGCTCCAGACCACCAAATGATAAAATTATGTTGTCACATACATTGTTAATAGCTAAAAAGTCCAATGAAGATAAACCAGTATGCATACAGATTTGTCGAAACCTGAAAAAGTTGTTAGCATTTCTAATACTGGCTATTTCAATGATACCCACTCTCCTCTGAAGACAGTCTCCTAGAGTGTCAGATGGTGTTATCCATTCCTTCCTGGGCACATGCAGTATCAGAAGAGCTTGTTTGTTCAGCTGACAGCAGATGCTATTTAAGTCCTGTAGTTAGCTTTCTCTGCTTTTGTCTTTGGAGGTATTTATCAGCAAATTTTGATGGTCAAAAATCACATTATTCAAAGACCACTGTAGGACAAAGTACATGAACCTATTTTGAGATACAGGGTATAGATATGGATATAGGTATAAATATAAAGATACTGATAACTTTCATGCTCTTAATAAATAAACTTGCCATTGTCACTTGTTTCCATATCTCCTTTACATATAAACCCACACACCTCCATATTTTCCTCAGTTTTATGTATTGCATTATTTTTCTCTAAATATATGCTTTGTGGTTGTCATATATTTTCTTTTTTTTTAACTAAATTTTTTCATTCAAGGCTTTAGGCTATAATGATGTCAAAACTTAAAGTCATTGCTTTTCCCCTCTGAAGATAAGAATATTATCTGAATTGCAATACAGTTCCAGAATTTTGCTTTAATTCACCTTGACATTATTATAAAATCTACGTAAATATCTGGCAGAAATTAATAATGAACATTGTTTGTTAGTCAAAAAAATCATTTTAAGAAACAGAAAAGAACACTCCTCTTCTACTAATTGGGTAGAAAGAGTGAAACTATTTGGGAAGGAAAATCCAGATAGTTGGAATTAGAAAATACCCATTATGGCTCAATGTTTTTGTTCCCCCAAACTTCATATGTTGAAACCCTATCCCAAAAGGATGGAATGAGGAGGTGGGGCCTTTAAGAGGCCCCATGCGTTAGATGACATCATGAGGGTGGAGCCCCATAGAAGAGAGAGTTTGCTTCCTCTTTGCGCTCTCTTTGTGAGGATACTGTAAGACAGCAATCTGAAATACAGAAGGAGGTCCTCAATGGAACTCAACCATACTGGCACTCTGATCTCAGACTTCTAGTCTCCAGAACTATAAATTTTAATGTCTGTGTTTATAAGCCACTCAAGCTGTGATACTTTGTTACAGCAGCCTGAAACAGAATAAAACAATATGATACCTTAATTCAAGTGCTACAAATTCATAGAAGAGCAGAAACACTGATACTCCAATGCAGATACCAGGGAAAAAATCTCAGGATGCTACAAAGATGTGTTTTGGAAATTATCCAAACTTCTGATTTAACTTCCCCGTTTGTAGCCTCTCTTATGACAAATAATCAAGTTATATTGGCTTTTATTTCTTCCTGAGATGTGCAGTCAATAAAATGTTCTCATTTTAGCATCACATAACCCTCATTGTTGTGTGATGAAATGGAAGAATGACATATAAAAAAGGTATATTACTTCAACTCTCTTTAAGACAGAACCAAACTTTTATTTTCAACTTAATAAATTGAAATTTTCAGTGACTACTTAGCACAGGCCAGTTATGTCTGCTAAAGCCTACTAATTTTTTAGACTATGCATAAATTATCCAAGTGGACTTCATAATCAGTATTCAAATAAATCAACACAGAAAATACATTATTAGAGAGGAAAGAGAATATGGTGGAAATAATTAAGGCATGGTTCTATATGCATATAAGCATTACTCATAACCACATTTAAACATTGGAATTACTTCATCCATTTACTAAATAAATGTGTGAAACATCTAGTATAGGAAAGACAATGTTCTAGGCAGTGTGGAAACAGTAATGAAAACAATGCATTAAGAACTCTACTCTCATGATCCTTACATTTTAGTAAGGAAAATATGAGGCAATTACATAAGCAAAATATATCATCTATTAGATGATGATAAATGCTTTAGAAAAAAATTTGGAAAGGAAACAGGACAGTATCTTCATAAAAAAACAGTCCTGTGAAAGACCTTTTTTGACAGGCTTAATTACTATCAAATATTCATTTAAAATATCCAGTATTAGATAATATTACCACAGAATCACTCATTTCCAGCTGTGAATACATCAACCATAACTTCATAGACCTTCCCTGGTAGCTCTACACAGTGTCTATACCACCTTGAATTCATTTTTTTTTTGGCCCACACTCCTTTGTTAACAAGAATAAAGACATAAATTATTTCCTCAGGAAACAATATGTGTACAGCACAGTCTGCATGCAATTTGAGTATTTTAGAGAGCTTCTGAACTTGATCCACAGAACCCAATTTCAAATGTATGAAGTCACATTCAAGTTAAATCTGCTAAAATTTTGAGCTACTATAGTAATAAATGCTGTTGTTTTCATTTTATTTGCTAAGTTGCATTTGACTCTTTTGCGACCCCATAGACTGTAGCCAATAGATGGGGTGACTCCGAAATCACTACAGATGGTGACAGAAGCCATGAAATTAAAAGGCGCTTGCTCCTTGGAAGAAAAGCTATGACCAATCTAGACAGCATATTAAAAAGCAGAGACATTACTTTGCCAACAAAGGTCCATTTAGTCAAAGCTATGATTTACCCAGTAGCAACGTACAGATGTGAGTTGGACTACAAAAAAGCTGAGCACTGAAGAATTGATGCTTTTGAACCATGGTGTTGGAGAGGACTCTTGAGAGTCCCTTGGACTGCAAGGAGATCCAACCAATCCATCCTAAAGGAAATCAGTCCTGAATATTCATTGGAAGGACTGATGCTGAAGCTAAAACTCTAATACTTTGGCCACCTGACGCGAAGAACTGACTCATTGGAAAGGACCCTTATGCTGGGAAAGATTGAAGGCAGGAGGAGAAGGGGACAACAGAGGATGAGATGGTGGGGTGGCATCATCGACCTGATGGACATGAGTTTGAGCAAGCTCCAGGAGTTGGACAGGGAAGCCTGGTATGCTGCAGTCCATGGGGTCACAAAGAGTCGGACTGGACTGAGCAACCAAACTAAACTGAACTGAACTGAGACTGTAGCCTGCCAGGCTCCTCTGTCCATGGGATTTCCCAGGCAAGAATACTGGAGTGGGTTGCCATTTCCTTCTCCAGGGGATGTTCCTGACCCGTGGTTTGAAGCACCTGTCCTGCATTGGCAGGCAGTTCTTTACCACTGAGCCACCAGAGCGGCAACAAATGCCATTACATGAAAGCAAAAATATGTCAGATTGGAAAGAACTCAGCTTTTCTGTCAAGATGATTATAGTAAGAGTCCAGTAAAAATGTATGATTTCCTTTCTATATTAGTCTGTTCTGGTTACTGTAACAAAACAGCACAAACTGAGTTGTTTAAACATTTTCTCATGGTTCTGGTGGTTGAGTAGTCCAAAATCAAGGTGACAATCTGGTTTCTGGTAAGACCTTCCTTCCTGGCTTATAGATGGCTGCTTTTTCACTGTTTTCTCATGGTCTTTCCTAGGTATGGACACCTGGTGAAAGTGATCTCTTTGTCTTCCTCTTCTTATTAAATTGCTAATCCTATTGGATTAGAGTCCCACCCTTATGACAGGCAGTAAGGAATCTGCCTGCAATGCAGGACACCTGGGTTCAATCACTGGGTTGGGAAGATCCCCTGGAGAAGGGAATGGCTACCCACTCCAGTATTCTTGCCTGGAGAATTCCATGGACAGAAGAGCCTGGCAGGCTGCAGCCCTTGGGGTTGTAAAGAGTTGGACACAACAGAGTGACTCACACACACACACTTATGACTTCATTTAATTACCTTCTAAAGGCTCTGTCTCCAAGTGCAGTCACTTTTGGGGTTAGAGTTTTAACATATGGATTTTCAGTGGACACAGTTCAAACCATAGATGCCCTGAGTCTGAAACACACTTGAGCTCTCAAATTGGAATTTTAATGTAATTACCAAAATCTACAAGTTCAATCTCAATGACCTGACCTACTTCATTTGTAAAATTTTCTAAAATTGAATTTCTTTTCCTTTCCTCCCACCATCAAACTGTTTCTCTACTTTGAATGTTGACAAGACAATGTCCCAAACAGTCTTGTCTCCAATCAGTCTTTAATTCTGCCACCTAATTAATTCTAGCAGTATCACAGAAAAGTTTCAGGTGAAATTTTCCATCCTCCAGGACAGTCAAAGGAAATATTAACTGTTCTAACTTACATAGGGAATGGGCAAGAAAATATCTATTATACATGGACAAATAGACAAATATCTATTACAAAAAGCACAAAAATATGTGCTTTTTCACTCTGGCACATATCATCAGACTTTCAATATATGTATATAAATCATAATCTTCTTAATAATAATGACTGGCTAGTCACAATGAAATAGTGTATCTATCATTTTTATTATCTAAAAGGATATTTCAAACTGAATGGTAGATATTGTCTCTTTTTCTTAAGATTTGTATTGAATTATTTAACACATTGTATCTGTTAAAGTGGATAATATATTCATTCTTTTTAGAATTGAGTAGGGGGAATTGTGTCATTTTACTAGAATTAGTACATTGCTAAGGAAGGCCAGAGACATTTATTAAAAACTAGCAAGACCAGGAGACATGTTCTGCAAGAAAAAAATTGCTTCTTCTGTAAGTGGTGAATTAAGGGCTGAGAACTAGATTTATCTTTCAATACTTCTCGCTAAAAGGGTTGAAGTTCTAAACAACCCCAAAATGATGCAGACATGGAGAGTCTTTTGAGACACATTTCTAGCTCTTAACAGCACTTGGTCATTTTATGTGATGCATTTGGATGAGACAAATTGCATTGTTCTTCCTTGTGCATTGATATTTTCTTAGTACACAATTTGGTATATGGAGGAGCAAGTGATTCGCCTCTGACAACATGAGAATTGGCAAAATGGTATTTGTTCACTCTTTCCGTCCTCACTGAGCTAAAAGATTACTAAGTTCTGTGTTTTCTGGGTGCCTAAGTGACTGTGTTTTATACTGAAAAAGTAACTCAAAATCTGACTAAGGAAATTACATTTTATTAGTTTATGCTGATAAATTCTGAATTATAATTTAAATGGATATGTAATAAGAAAAAAGAAAGAAAAACATTTTACTAGAAATAATCACAGTAATTAGAGAAATAGTCTTTTTGGATATCTTTTTGAATTCCATTTGTAATTTATTGTGCTTGATTAAAAATATGCTAAATTCTTTTAAAAATACATCAAGATTAATAGTGTAATAACATAACCTGAGTTTGAGCAAAAGATTTTCACCTAAGCATACTGGTTTTCTTACATAGATTAGTCAAACTTTCAATGTTAGTCATACAGATGAGTGTTAGTACCTAAGAATCATTCACACATTAGATTTATATAACTTTATATTCATTTAGTAAAAATAAAGATATGCTTTACACATTTGTCTATATTGCTATATGACAAAGAGTTCTTCAGAAAACAGTCTCACTGTAGGTAATGTTTTAAAATTTTGACCTAAGTACTCCTTTCTCTCCCTCCCTACCACCCATAAGCAAAAAATTAAATGTGTGATCAGTTTCCTAGAAATGTATACAAGACTTCGGTGCCATGGAGATTCTAATGTTAGTGTAGGGATTTAAAATCTCAGAAGACACTCAGTAGGTGTTCTCTAAATAACTGTTGCAATACTTGATAAAATTCTCAATAATAATCCTTAATAAAGCATTGAGACATGCCCTAATTCATTGCTGCTGGCTAACAAATTATATGTAACTTTTTTTTCTAAGCAACATGACCAAACCAATATCTAAGCTACACTGTATAGCATATGTCAGTTTTTTATGTTATCTGTGAATGTTTCCTATCAAAGTAAAAAAAAAAATGTACCAAAGTTTCACAACCAGGCACAAAGTCTTTATTCATGACTATTGCAATATGGGAGAGAGACTGAATTCAACTCCACTGGATCAAAGAGCTGGAGAGTTTTTTAAGAGCCAAGGTAGAAGCTCACAGGTCACCTGTGCTTGCTATTTTGGCCTTACACAAAGGGAAAATAAAACTTTCTTATGTCTGCATGACAGGAGACAGTTTTACAACTTTCAAGAGGATCTCACCTAAGATAGACCCCTATCCTCCCACAGAGTCTGGGAAATAGGGATGTTATCTTTCTTGATAATTACCTTTCAAAGGACTGACTCCCAGGTCCTTGAGTAAGACATTCCCTAGGTCGTAAAACTAGTAAGAGTCTTTTAAGGAGATTTATATGTATTATATATATTTAAAAGGAGATCAGTCCTGGGTGTTCTTTGGAAGGACTGATGCTGAAGCTGAAACTCCAATACTTTGGGCCACCTCATGTGAAGGGTTGACTCATTGGAAAAGACTCTGATGCTGGGAGGGATTGGGGGCAGGAGGAGAAGGGGACGACAGAGGATGAGATGGATGGATGGCATCACTGATTCGATGGACATGAGTTTGAGTAAACTCCGGGAGTTGGTGATGGACAGGGAGGCCTGGCGTGCTGTGATTCATGGGGTCACAAAGAGTTGGACACAACTGAGCGACTGAACTGAACTGAACTGAACTGAAAAGGGGGGTAGGGAAAGAATTTGTAATTATGTTTTTCAAAAGTAAATGCTGTAAGAAAAAGGAAATTGTTCCCTATAGTCAGAAAGAAACCTTTCTAAAATGTAGTCAAGTTGAAGGAAAAAGAGTGTTTTGGTCATTCTTTAACTCTTCCAAGCAAGAAGACCATTTTCTGCTCCAAAACCTAACAGCCCTTTCTCTTTTTCCCACTCACTTGACACATTTTGGGCTGGCTCGGTGACTTACTAAAGAATCTACCTGCAATGCAGGGGCTGCAGGAGATGTCAGTTCAATCCCTGGATCAGGAAGATTCCTTGGAGAAGGGCATGGCAACCCACTCCAGTATTTTTGCCTGGGGAATCCCATGGACAGAGCAGCCTAACAGGCTACAGTCCATAGGATCACAAAGAGTCAGACACGACTGAAGTAACTTAGCACGCAGACCTGACCCATTTACCCAGATTTGTTAAATGTTAGATTGCATGTGTGTCTTTGGAGTATTTGTATCATCATGCCACATACTTTATATGCACTTTCTCTTTAAACCCTCAATAATATTTGGAAGGAAATATGTATATAAGCTCCAGTCAGAGGAAGACCTTGTGACTTATTAAGGAAAAGGCTAAGAAATTCCCTCAAATCTCTCATCTAATAAGTGGCGGATCCTATACTTGAATCACTGCAAACTAAAGTGTTCCACTGCTGTTTTAGGCAGCTCAGGCTGCTGTAACAAAATACCATAGACTAGGTGGCTTAAACAGTGGGAGTTTACTTCTCATAGTTCTGGAAGCCAAGAAGTCCAAGATCAAGGTGCTAGAAGATAGGTTTCAATCTGATGCCCCTTTGACTTGTACGCAGCCATCTTTTCACTGTGTGCTCTCAATCTTTCCTTGGTGTGTATGTAAGGAGAGAAAGAAATTTCTTCACCTTCCTCTTGCTATAAAGCCGTCAAATCTATTGCATTAACCCCTCGCCCTAATGACCTCCCTCACAGTTAATGACCTCCCTTACCAGGCCTTCCCGGTTAACTCAGCTGGTAAAGAATCCATCTATAGTGCAGGAGACCCCGGTTTGACTTCTGGGTCAGGAAGATCTCCAGGAGAAGAGATAGGCCACCCAATCCAGTCTTCTAGGGCTTCCCTGGTGGATCAGATGATAAAGAATCCACCTATAATGTGGGAGACCTGGGTTCAGTCCCTGGGTTGGGAAGATCCCCTGGAGGAGGACATGGCGACCCACTCCAGTATTCTTTCATGGAGAATCCCCATGAACTGAGAAGCCTGGCAGGCTACAGTCCATGGAGTCGCAAAGAGTTGGACATGACTGAGTGACTAAGCACACACACCGTTAATTACCCCCTGAAAATATTATCTTCAGTTGCAGTCCTGTTGGGATTAGGGCTTTGGAAGGAAAACCTCTGTTTTCATCCTCTACTCACCACTTAATTCTCAATGTTTATGGCCACCAAACATGTAGATTTTTTCCCCTACAACAAACAATTCTCTGACACCAGCTAGATGGCCTATAATTCAGTTCAGTTCTTACATTAGCTACCTAGATTAAATCTACCTAGATTAAATCTAGGGTTAGACGGCACAAATTAAGAAACTCAGAAAACACTGTTCCTACTTCAGACATCAATTACAAGTCCCAGATTATCACCTGTACTTCTGACCAACCAGCTATAAACTGGGGTTCCCACAACCCCTTCCTTGAATTCAGTAATTTACTAGAATAGCTCATAGAACTCATGGAAATACTTACATATATTTACCAGATTATTATATAGTAAAAGAAGTAATAAAAGACACCAATGAATAAGCAGATGAAGAGATACCTAGGTCGAGGTCCAGAAGATTCACAAGGATCTGTCCTTGTGGAATTAGGGTATGCCACCTTCCCAGCACGTGGGTATGTTCACCAACTCAGAAGCTCTCCAAACCCTGTAGTTAAGGGACTTTTATGGCTTTATGACGTAGGCATGATTGATTATTAATTCAATCTCTGGTCCTCCCCTCCCCAGAAAATGGGGGATGAGGGTGAGGCTGAACATTTCAGGCTTCTACTCATGACCTTTCTAGCAAGCAGCTCCCATCTAGAAGCTCTCCAGAAACCTGAGAGTTGCCCTTTTAGAAGAAAACACATTGCTATCACCAGGAAATTCCCAGGGATTTAGGAGTTCAGTGTTAGGAAACAGGGTCACAGACTAGAACAAAAGGTGCTACTACCACCTTCATCACTTAGGAAATTACAAAGGTTTCAGGAACTCTGGTCAGGAGCCACGAACAAAGACTAAAATACATATATCTTATATCACAATATCACAGACTTCAACATGTGAATCTGTGGGTAACGCAATGCATTTCATAGTAACTACCTTACTAACAACATTGCAAAGTCCATGATGATGGCTTCTGTATCTTGATTATATCTGAACTCAACACACTGCCTTGGTCATAAAGGTGATGTGTTCATTGTTCAAGTCATCACAGTTGAGGATTCCCATGAATTTCACTTTGCCTCATATAAGCATTGTCAGGAGAGGAGCAATGAAGTATCTAGGATATACTAGAGTTCTTTATAGTATGTTGAGACTTTGTAGAACAAGGAAAGGAAGAGTGGAGGTTAGACTCCTCTGGAGACTACTCAGTGGCATGGCTTTCTCTCCTTTCATTTGGTGGCTCATGTGTTCCCTGCTTACTTCCTGCCAGGACTTCCAGGACCTTGGCTGTGTGCAGGTGATCAGGCCCAGGTGGGCTCTGTGGTTTTGCCTACTCAGATGGTTGGAATGTGTCCAAAGAGTGAGAATCCCTTTTTTTAACTCTTACACTGACAACCTATGTGATTTCAGTAGGACTCACTATGTGATTGATTTTCTTTCTTTAGGGAATGAGATGATCACATCTATTCACAGGACTATTGAAGGATAGTCAGATTGTTTCAAACCCTGAAAACAAAAAGACCTTATTATTTTAGAAGCTGAGTCTATTGTTTTAAAAGGCCTGATGTCTCCTTGTTGTAGCTAGAAAGACTGGGTAATATTCAGTCTTTAAAGAGGAAATACGCACACAATTCTCTATATTTATAGAATTGTAAAAGCTCCATCAGTATCTCTACAAAAGAATTTTAAAGAGCAACATCTAACTCCCTCTGAATAACTGGTAAACATTTTATATGATCATGATCAAGGACAGAAGTAAGAAAAATTGGAGACAGAAAGGCAAAGGAACTTGTAAATATGCCAACAGTTTGTTGTTGTTGTTGTTCTCCATAGCCTCCCTTACTTTTGCTTTCACCCTATGGTCTCAATACTTGCTGTTCTCAAGACGCTATGCGAATCACTATGGGTATAAACAAAGAGATTTTTAAAACAAAGTCTCAGCCCGCATAAAACCAATACAACATAATAGGAACGAAAAGTTATTTACCACTGCAACAATCAGGGAAAGCTCAGTGGACAAGGTGGATTTCATGATAGATCTTAACGTAGAGGAGGATTCTGTTAGGTGTGCAGATGGCAAGATGTCCTGGGAAGTGAGTGTAGTTTGAGTAAAGGTGTTAAATTAAAAATGGCCCTTATTTAGGAGACAGAACTGGAATACACAAAGACAGTAGGACAGTGGTAGGTCCTCAAGTTATATTTCTAGAACAGGGAGAACCAATGAAGGGAGTAAGTAGAGGAATGCCATGATCTGATTTACAATTTAAGATTTCTTGGATGCTGTGTAGAAAATAGATTAAAGTGAGGCAAGAAAGAGAAAGCATCAAGGTTAGTGAGAACATCAAAAAATCATGAAGAACATCAAAACCTCATGAAATCAACTGATTTCTCTGAGTTGTTTTCAAGCTGTCTTATTTTTCATGCTCCATCATTTGGGTGGTATGTTCCCAGGGCCATAATCTTAAAGGGAAGTGAAAGAATTCACTTCCCAGGTTAAAATAATAATATTTTTAATGAGTCACAAGGAGAAGAAGTGTGTCCCTTGTTAAACTTCAGCTTTTCAATTTTTTATTCCAAGTATGCGCTTTTAATGGTTTTCAAGTAAAGTGTGTTCTTTGTAACTCGCCGAACAGTTCACAACTTATTTAAGGTGTCAATAAACCCATTGAGAGGCAAAAGTATGCTTTATGTTTTGTAAGTGATGAAATGTTCGCCCTAAATAGGTCTCACGTTGCTGAATCTGATGACATGAATAATAAAAATAACCATGGGAAGGAAGTGACCATTTTAGGCAGTATGCAGGGAAGAGATATTTATCTGGTGTTGAAAAGTAGAGAATATTTTCATGATGAACCAGGCTCTCCAGACCACTGCAGTAAGCCTCCTGATGTTAAAATTCAAGGACATTTCAGAGTCACATTTGAGAAAGAAAAAGTCTCTGTTTTAAACGCAGAGGTGTCTCAGAAAGCAAGTGTCTCAAAACTTGAAGAGATACTAAAGTTTGAATTGAGTGGATTTCTTCCATTCTTGTAGGTAGACAATGGGCTTGAGGTGATGGAGAGGCGAGCTTCCTGCATTAATAAGTGGCAGTTGGTAATTTGTTCTGCTTGTGCCATATATTTTCTAAGTTTTTTTTTTTTTTTCCACTCAGTATGCCACATCTGCAAGTCATATAACTGGATACAGAAAACAAAGAAATTGACATCTGCCACAGAACCAGTGAGAAAATGCCAGTAGCAGTCTTTAAGAATTCATTATAATATTCACATTTGGGATTAGCCTGAAGTCATTCCCTTACATATTTACAAAATTAGTTTGGGACTGAGAGTTCACATGATGTTACCTGTGGAACAGACCTATACTCTCCTCCTAACTTAGCCATTTACTAGCTGGTAGGTAAACTTTACCAAGCTGCTTAATGTGATGAAACATCCATAAAATGGGAACACCATAAAACTAGTTTATAAGATTATTGAAAAGTTCAGTTCAGTTCAGTTGCTCAGTCGTGTCCAACTCTTTGCGACCCCGTGGACTACAGCACACCAGTCTTCCCTGTCCATCAACAACTCCCAGAGCTTGCTCAAACTCATGTCCATCAAGTCAGTGATGCCATCCAACCATCTCATCCTCTGTCGCCGCCTTCTCCTGCCTTAAATCTTTCCCAGCATCAGAGTCTTTCCTAATGTGTTGGTTTTTCACATCAGGTGGCCAAAGTATTGGAGCTTCAGCTTCGGCATCAATCCTTCCAATGAATATTCAGGAATGACTTCCTTTAGGATGGACTGGTTTGATCTCCTTGCAGTTCAAGGGACTCTCACCAGTCTTCTCCAACAGCACAGTTTGAAAACTTCAATCCTTTGTCACTCAGCTTACTTTATGGTCCAACTCTCACATCCATACATGACTACTGGAAAAACCATAGCTTTGACTAGACAGACCTTTGTCAGCAAAGTAATGTCTCTGCTTTTTAATATGCTGTCTAGATTGGTCATAGCTTTTCTTCCAAGGATCAAACATCTTTTAATTTCATGGCTGCAGTCACTGTCAGCAGTGATTTTGGAGCCCAAGAAAATAAAGTCTGTCACTATTTCCGTTATTTCCCCATCTATTTGCCATGAAGTAATGGGACCGGATGCCATGATCTTTAGTCTTTTGAATGTTGAGTTTAAACCAGCTTTTTTACTCTCATCTTTCACTTTCATTAAGAGGTTCTTTAGTTCCTCTTTGCTTCCTGACATAAGGTTGGTGTCATCTGCATATCTGAAGTTATTGATATTTCTCCTGGCAATCTTGATTCCAGTTTGTCTTTATCCAGCCTGGCATTTCACAGGATGTACTCTGCATGTAAGTTAAATAAGCAGGGTGACAATATACAGCCTTGACGTACTCCTTTCCCAATTTGAAACAAGTCTGTTGTTCCATGTCCAGTTCTAACTGTTGTTTCTTGTTCTGCATGCAGGTTTCTCAGGAGGCAGATAAGGTGGTCTGGTATTCCCATCTCTTTCAGAATTTTCCAGCTTGTTGTGATCAACATACAAAGCCTTTAACTTAGTCAATGAAGCAGAAGTAGATGCTTTTCTGGAATTCTCTTGCTTTTTCTATGATCCAACAGATGTTGGCAATTTGATCTCTGGTTTCTCTGCCTTTTCTAGATCCAGCTTGAACATCTGGAAGTTCACGGTTCACATACTATTGAAGACTAGCTTGGATAATTTTGAGCATTACTTTGCTAGTGTGTGAGATGAGTGCAATTGTGTGGTAGTTTGAACATTCTTTGGCATTGCCCTTCTTTGGGATTGGAATGAAAACTGACCTTCTCCAGTCCTGTGGCCACTGCTGAGTTTTCCAACTTTGCCAGCATATTAAATGCAGCATTTTCACAGTATCATCTTTTAGGATTTGAAATAGCTCATCTGGAATTCCATCACCTCCACTAGCTTTATTTGTAGTGATGCTTCCTAAGGCCCACTTGACTTTGTACTCCAGTATGTCTGGCTCTAGGTGAGTGATCACACCATCATGGTTATCTGGGTCATTAAGATCTTTTCCTGTAGAATAGTTAAAAGGAACATCCTAGTTATAGTGGGTCAATAAACTCACTTTTGCAAAAGAACTTATTTCTTTTGCTCCTTTTGAGTTAACTCTCTACCTCACTCATTGCCCCTAGCTCCTCAAATTATAAACTTCTTCAAGACTTAACCTGTCTGTTCTCAGCTATAGTGAACCTCTGTATAGTGCAGTGTTTGCAGATTTATAGTCTGAGTGAATGTTGTTATGATACCATCTTAAAACTAATGTGAATCTGTCAGCAAGTCTAATATCTTCATTTTATAGCTGAGTAACGCGAGGAATTTAACGTCTTACCATGGTGACAAAGCTGGCTGTGTAAATGAGACTCGAACTGGTTCTATGCCCTCCGTGTTTAATTCTTTAACTGGGTCTGTAATTGATGTTTTTTAAAAAGCCCTTTCTTCCCCACTTTAAAGGAAACTGTTGGTATTATCCTATATGATAGACTATGTATTGTAATCTTCTTGCAAAAGTAAGGTGTTAAATATATTCAGGGAAAGTAGGGCATAAGACTAAGGGCAATTATTACTTCTCTTCAGTTTAACCTTAGGATATTTCTGAATGTAAGATATTTTAGCACAACACACAAGACAAAACTGGTACCTTGTGTTCATAGGTATTATAGCTTAGTACTCAAGGCATAAGTCTCGATTATACTTAAATTCAGTCTCAGTTCCTTATCTGATCTGCTGTGGTGTATAAGGGACGTTATTTAAACCCCTCCAACATGCATATGTATTATATCAAGCAAGCCTCGGCACCCTCTACAAATCACTGTCCTCAGTGTATTCTTCTTTCTTCCCTATCAGTGAGGAAGGGCGGATACAGTCCCTTGAAAGACAACAGAATGATGAATTACTACTTGATTTCAGCAAGAACTAGCAATATATAGAGAGACCTAGTTCCATCGTTAAAATGATAATAAGAGCCCCTAATTCCTGGAGTGCTATGAGGATTATATGAAATAATCTGTGTACAGTGTTTGGTATAAATATCAGATATGTTAATATCATCCTTAATATTTCTAGATGCTATATATAAACTAGTTCCATTATGTTACAAATTATGTGTGAGAGGACAACTTTACTTTTCTGAAAATTACATCTAACACTCACTAAATATTATAGTATGCAATGTGGTCATCTGTCCATCTACCTCACAATGATTTGTTACTTGAACATTTAAATCTCCTTGGATAAGCTCCAAAGGAGGCCATCTCTTTAAACAAGTTTGGCCTGAAGTGAATGGCACTACAGCAGTTATCCCACTGAACTACTTTTAAACGGATTACTCCATTAGCTTTGCCTCCCCCTCTTTTAAAATGTGATACTGGTTAAGTGAAGTGAAGTCGCTCAGTTGTGTCCGACTCTCTGCAACCCCATGGACTGTAGCCCACCAGGCTCCTCCATCCATGAACTTTTCCAGGCAAGAGTACTGGAGTGGGTTGCCATTTCCTTCTCCAGGGGATCATCCTGACCCAGGAATCCTTGCGGGCAGATGCTTTACTGTCTGAGCCACTGTGAAACCTGCATTAACCTTTTATTCAAAGTAAGTAAAAACCAGCCCCAGATTTTCATTGCAAACCTGTCATCGGTCACCGGATTGAACACGTTTGCAGGAGAAAACATAATGAGATTTCACAGGAAATGAAAATTGACACTAGCCCCTTTAATGGTCTTGGGTTCATTTTTAGTTAGATTTAGTGCCAAGGCAACTATAAGCTCATCAGTGTTTCTTTATAACTTATATCACATGGTTGAAATGGCATTGAAAAATGTAAGTGATGAAGGCAAAAAGACTTTCAAATATAATAATTCTTAATCAAAATCTCATTTAGAGAAGTAGCACCCAAACTTGCTTAGCTAGGTAAAGTCGTGTGACTTCTATTCAAAAAGGACAAGAGAAACGCTTGGCAGTGATTTGTGGTTTTATGGATTCTAGTATATTACAGAGACTGACATGCATATGTACATTTATCAAGCAAGCCCTAGCACCCGCTACAAATCAGTGTCTTCAGGATATCCTTGTTTCTTCCCTGGCTATCAGTGAGGAAGGACACTCAGTCCCTTGGAAGACAATACAATGATTTAGTGCTACTTGATTTCAACACGAATTGGGAATATTCATGGAGACTGAATCCCAGTATTAGCTAAGGCTAGCATTTGGTTGCCACAGAAGCTTTACTGCTGCCTACTATATAAGAGATTCTGACAACCAATAAATTTACAGGTCACTGAATAAAAATCTAATGTTTTCATTCCTTGACATTTCAGCAACTCTTCATCATAGATTTCAGAAAAATAGTAAAATGAAAATGTAGGACACAACATAATAACACATCTCTGGTTTTTAAAAATAAAGAATTTGAAGTTATTTTTTACTGTCTTGATGGTGTTCTAAAGGTCTAGGAGAGGAACCATACATTTTATTACCTTATCTGTAATTATTTGGCAATGATCCTATTAAATTTCAGGTTTGTATCACAGTTCTACAATTTTGCACACATCCTTTAGTTGTTTTTTGTTTTGTTTTGCTTACCCAAACATTAAATTGGAGCTAAGAGAAGGAAATTCCCTGGAGAAGGAAATGGCAACCCACTCCAGTATTCTTGCCTGGGAAATCCCATGGACAGAGAAGCCTGACAGGCTACAGTCCATGGGGTTGCAAACAGTTGGAAACGACTGAGTGACTAGCACTAAGTGTAATCCTCTGTTTTTCTAAATGATTTATATCTTTACTTACATTATGTTGAGGAGAACAAGATTTGTGTGTTAAGGAGTTAATTGTGTTATAAAATCTAGTCATTCTAAGTATCAAATCATTAACTTTAAGAATTAATATGCTTTCTAAATTAGAAAGCAGTAAGATGCCACTTTTTTTTTTTTGAGTTAGTATCCAGGATTGGAATAATTAGAAAAGTTATTTATCATTTTTTATTACCTGCCAACATTTGTTTTGTAGCCATGGTGTTTGAGTTATCTTTTATATACAGTGATAAATAAAGTAGACTTTTGAATAGATGATTTAGAAAAATATATGTTAAAGATGACTGATATTATGTTTTTTAAAGTCTTTCAAAAATGTTTTGATTATTTAACATTTTAAGAATTCTAAAGTCTAGGAAGGCAGTGCTAAAGAATTCCCTTGGTTTTACCTAACATCCTCAGCTCCTTTAATTATATTTCTTTTGGTAAAATAAAGGCTAGCATTTGAGTCTCTAATAATTTATTTATTTTAAAAGATACTTCTTACAATATTTCTAAACTGGAAGCATTTAGGAACTATGTGATAAATTCCATAGGAGATATAAAAAACAAACAACAAATGAAATGATTCTTTCCTTGTCTAAGAGAATTGCAGTAGGCTTACTGCTTGTTTTTACTTGCCATAGATTTTGACTTGAATCTGTGCATATTTCTAAGCAAAACACCTTTTCATATTACTATACTGGCCATATCCAGCTTGCCCAGGTCTTACACAGAAAACATAGTCAAGTTTCATAGATACACTCCATAGACATCTCAGAGAATAAACACTCCAAAGCAACTTGGTCCTTAAATTAGAAAAAACAACCTTGCTTAAAACTCCAGCAGATACCTCAGATTAGCACTATTCATGCAGCGTGAGACCTAAAGAGATGACGATGTATCTCCTCTTACTTTCTAAAAGACTTATTCGTGTTTCAGCTCAGCTCAGTCACTCAGTTGTGTCCGACTCTTCACCACCCCATGGACTGCAGCACACCTGGCTTCCCTGTCTATCAACAACTCCTGGAGCTTGCTCAAACTCATGTCCATCAAGTTGGTGATGCCATCCAACCACCTCATCCTCTGCCGTCCCCTTTTCCTCCTACCTTCAATCTTTCCCAGCATCAGGGTTTTTGCTAAGGAGTCAGTTCATTGCATCAGGTGGCCAAAGTATTGGAACTTCAGCTTCAGCAATCAGTCCTTTCAATGAATATTTGGGACTGATCTCCTTTAGAATTGACTGGTTTGATCTCCTTGCAGTCCAAGGGACTCTCAAGAGTCTTCTCCAACAACACAGTTCAAAAGCATCAGGTCTTTGGTGCTCAGTTTTCTTTACAGTCTAACTGTCACATCCATACATGACTACTGGAAAAACCATAGCTTTGAGTAGATGGACCTTTGTTGGCAAAGTAATGTCTCTGCTTTTTAATATGCTGTCCAGGTTGGTTGTAGCTTTTCTTCCAAGGAGCAAGTGTCTTTTAATTTCATGGCTCCTGTCACCATCTGCAGTGATTTTAGAGCCCAAAAAAATAAAAGTCTGTCTCTGTTTTCCATTGTTTCCCCATCTATTTGCCATGAAGTGATGGGACCAAATGCCATGATCTTAGTTTTCTGAATGTTGGGTTTTAAGCCAGCATTTTCACTCTCCTCTTTCTCTTTCAAGAGACTCTTTAGTTTCTCTTCACTTTGTGCCATAAGGGTGGTATTATCTGCATATCTGAGGTTATTGATGTTTCTCCCAACAAACTTGATTCCAGCTTGTGCTTATCTAGCCTGGCATTTCTCATGATGTCCTCTGTATATAAAATAAATAAACAGGGTGACAATATAAAGCCTTAATATACTCCTTTCCCAAGTTGGAACCAGGCCACCGGGCCGCAAAGAGTTGGACACAACTGAGTGACTTCACTTTCACTTTCATTGTTCTATGTTCAATTCTAACCGTTGATTCTTAATCTGCATCCATATTTCTCAGAAGGCAGATAAAGTAGTCTGGTATTCCCATCTCTTAAACAGTTTTCCACAGTTTGTTGTGATCAACACACCAAAGGCTTTTGTTGTGACCAAAGGTTTTGGTGTAGTCAATGAAGCAGAAGTAGATGTTTTTCTGGAATTCTCTTGCTTTTTCGATGATCCAGTGGATGTTGGCAATTTGATCCCTGGTTCCTCTGCCTTTTCTAAATCCAGCTTGAACATCTGGAAGTTCTTGGTTCACATACTATTGAAGTCTAGCTTGGAGAATTTTGGGCATTATTTTGCTAGCGTGTGAGATAGGTGCAATTGTGCAGTAGTTGAACATTCTTTGGCATTGCCTTTCTTTGGGATTGGAATAAAAACTGGTCTTTTCCAGTCCTGTGGCCATTGCTGGGTTTTCCAAAATTGCTAGCATATTGAGTTTCAGCACTTTCACAGCATCATCTTTTAGGATTTGAAAAATCTCAGCTGCAATTCCCTCACCCCCACTAGCTTTGTTCCTGGTGATGCTTCATAAGGCCCACTTGACTGCACACTCCAGGATGGTGAGTGATCACACCATTGTGGTTATCTGGGTCATGAAGATCTTTTTTGTATAGTTCTGTTTATGCTTGCCACCTCTTCTTAGTATCTTCTGCTTCTGTTAGGTCCATACCAATTCTGTCCTATATTGTGTCCATCTTTGCATGAAAAGTTCCCTTGGTATCTCTAAATTTCTTGAAGAGATCTCTAGTCTTTCTCATTCTATTGTTTCCTCTATTTCTCTGCACTGATCACTGAGGAAGGCTTTCATATCTCTCCTTACTATTCTTTGGAACTCTGCATTCAGATGGATATATCTTTCCTTTTCTCCTTTGCCTTTTGCTTCTCTTCTTTTCTCAGCTATTTGGAAGGCCTCCTCAGACAACCATTTTGCCTTTTTGGATTTCTTCTTCTTGGGGATGATTTTGATTACCGCCTCCTGTACAGTGTTACAAACCTCCATCCATAGTTCTTCAGGCACTCTATCAGATCTAACCCCTTGAATCTATTTGTCACTTTCACTGTATAATCATAGGGCATTTCATTTGGGTCATTTCTGAATGGTCTAGTAGTTTTCCCTACTTTCTTCAATTTAAGTCTGAATTTTGCAATAAGGTGTTCATGATCTGAGCCACATCAGCTCCTGGTCTTGTTTTTGCTGACTGTATCGAGCTTCTCCATCTTTGGCTGCAAAGAATATCATCAGTCTGATTTCTGTATTGACCAGCTGGTGATGTCCATGTATGGAGTTGTCTCTTGTATTGATGAATAGGGTGTTTGCTATGTCCAATGCATTCTCTTGGCTAAACTGTTAGCCTTTGTTCTGCTTCATTTTGTACTCCAAGGCCAAGTCTGCCTGTTACTCCAGGTATCTCTTGACTTCCCACTTTTTCATTATTCATGTTTAGCTCTTTGCAAAAGGTTGATAGAGCTACCAGGCATCGTCAGTTGAAATCAGCATCTACTTATAGTTAGGAAAAGGGTTGCATTGGTAAAGCATTATGCACTTTAACCTCCTACCTAAGGACTAAATGAACATTTAAATTTAGTGTATTTTACAATTGCTGACTTAACTGCTAGATAAGAAAAGTATTTTCTTGAGATCAAGTTGAATGCATTTTTTTCCCCTGGAAAAATTGAGAAATGTAATTTATAGTTACTCAAGTGGAAAGAGGAAGGAATGGGACAGTCAGGAAGAATTTTGTTAGATATTTAATGATCTTCCTACTATAGATAAGTGTGTATATACCTATTTGAATATATTTTGTACATGTTCAATATATATGTAATTTAACAAATGGGAGGAAAAGAGAGCTTTATTTATTTTAAATTTGGAATGCTAAAGCAGAAATTAAATGCTTTCCTCCCATCCATGACTGGTTCATCCTGGATCTGTTTAAATCTGTTAGAACTACCACCAAGGAATGAAACAGGGCATTCTGACTGTTTTAAATTTATATGGAATTATCAAGTACATAGTATCATTGCATATAAATTTCTATTATTGGCTCATATATGAATTACATTTAATTCCTCAGAGTATTAACCTACAAAAGCATACTCTAAGAATAAGCCTTGCTGGGAAAAATGACTAGGTGGGTGCATTGTTTATAGATGAATAATTATATTTGGAAACATTTGCATTTTCATATCAAAAATATGACTTAAGTACACTTCCAATATGCAATTATGAATTTTAGGATTAAAAAAGTGAAATTGTGGCAGGCCCTTGAGCATTATGGTATTAAAACAGTTTAATTATAATGAATATAACACTAAACAGTAAAGTCATTTAAGAAAAAGACAAACTTGTATTTATAAACACTTCTTATAGGGAATGATACACAGTCATTGTTTGGCTATAAAATATGTAAGACACATTGTTTACAAAATTATAAGTAATTGGGCACCCCAGCTAGTTGAGTTTTGTGTATGAAATTTTGCAGTGTATAGTTAACAAATGTACACACATATGCTGCAAATGATAGACTTGGCCTTCAATAATCTATCACATCATCTGAAACCGCCTTGTTGTAATCCGTCAGGCCTCTCTCTTAAGGACTAAGGATTCAAAAGAGGTTTCAAAAGAAGCATAAGAAAGATGTATACCTGCCCTCGAACAGCTTCCAGACCTGTTAGCAAGATTAGTCTAAAATCAAAATAAGAGAATCAAAATAATAAAAACTAAACTGAGGGGATAACTGTAAGGACAACAACGAACTGCCTAAAGGTTCATCTCTCAGTTGCACAAAGGGATCAGATGAGTAATTGAACCCCATACACTGGGGACTGTGAAAGCAGAGATGAGGTAATGTTTTGGAAGGGTTTGCAAAGCAGAGGGAGTGATTAGGAAATATGAAGTTTAGTGTGCTTGCTACCATGATCTTGTGCCTTTTCCCTCATCTGTTGAGAAAATTTTCCTATGAAGTATTAGCCAGTAGCATTTTCCCTGTAGTCTCAATCCTGTCAGCTCATCCTTTTCCTGATTTTTTTAAAAAAATTATCTTTATCCCCTCTTTATTTTATATTGATGCTGTGATCAATAAAAAAGAGTATTTCCTATGCCCTGTTATATGGCCTTAACATATTCAGCCTGTTCCATATAGATAGCAAATTAAATGTGGTGAAATAGTCAACTTCAGTCTACTCTGATAGAATAGGACATGGTAGAAGAGGATATACCAGGATTGCTCAAGGAAGAAATTGTTCCTCCAAAATGCTTGTAAATAATCAGTAGCCTTGAGCTATAAAAATCATACTTTTCAAATCAAACCAAAAGTCTCTGAATTTTAGGATAAGAGACCTTACAGCTATATAAAAAGTTTACATGTATCTTTATCGTCTTTACCTCTAGAGATATAAGACTCAGAAGGGGGGAAAAAAAAAAGAGGTATGACAATAGTGCAATAGGGTAAGATGTGACAAGTAATAAAATATTGAAGTCACAGCATTTTGTCATGAAGTCATAATTGCAATCAGTCCATTATGCCTTCACATTAATTTTCATGACCCCCTTCACTGAATTGTCCAGTTTCCCCCCATTTTACCAGAGGTCTCTGCTCTTTGAGCAGCATAAAAGCAAGCTTTGAAAATCTGATTAGTAATTTGGCAGGCATTGATATCTACTGTTTCCCTGAATACACAGCTCATTAATGTCAAGACAAAGGGGGGAAAAAAAAACCATTAAAGATCATCTGGAAAAAGACTGGCCTTTTATGCCAGAGGCACTTTATGGGAATGACATTGTGACTGGTGTGTTAATGAAGAAATGTTATTTTATTGCTCTAGATTTGCCTGGACTCAAAACCTTTAGAGAAGTACATTAGCTTGTTCAGCTCACATAGGGTCCTTTGATGCATTCCTGCTAAAGAGAAAGCATCCAAGTTACAATCTTTTAAAACTGTATTAAACTAAAAAAAAAAAAAAAAAGTGTATTACACTATAGTCAATTATTTATCATGTTTAAATTAACATCTTTCTGCATTCAAATACCATACCATCCTGATTCAGAATGTAAGAATTACACTAATTAAACAATGTTCTATAAAGAGTTCCTGAGAACTAATGTGACCTGTCCCTAAATGGAAACTTGTAATCTAAGGAGTAAACCTAGTACTCAGAAAATCTTCAATGTTGCAGAAAAATTTTACCCACCAAAAAACTAGCATCCCTCATTCTTGTTATTGTTAGCATCTCTCATTCTTGTTACTTGTTATCCACTATATATTTAAAATTTGTGCTTCCTGATCATAAAGGTCTTTATGAATTGATGAGTCATCAGAAGATATCTGGGTTTGGGTAATGAAAAGGGTAAAAATTAATCTTGTGTCTTTTCTGCTCAAATCTTTACACAGAAAAGGGCTCTACTGAAAACTTAAGTAAAGCAAAATTCATTGTGCTCTTCTTGAGGAAACTCTGTGTGATAATTCGCTTTTGCTATTGCACTTTAATTGGAAAGCAAAGTTACCATTGTTGAGGTCTCCAAAACATACTTCTTCCAAACACAGGGCTCATTCCCATCTTTTAGATTTTTATTTTGTTGTAGCTTTTATTATTTAACATTGATTTTTCCCTGGTAGTGTTGCAGTGCTATTTTCATAGAGGCAAGGGGGCAGTTTGTGGTTAATTTTGCTTTTTCATTTTAAAAATATTTTGACAATGCATCACTTGGGGGCTTTTACTGCGCATTTGAAAGAAGTGTCTGTTGTGGCAGAGGACATAGAGTTGACATATTAGAAAACATAAGTAATAACAACGCTTCCCATTCATATCACATCCATCATCCAGAGGGGCCCAAAGTGCTCCACACACGACAGGGAAGGATTATTATACAGCAAGCTTGAAAGTTTACACAATTGCACTGCATAAAATTCTGATCAAACGTCAATTTCAAGTATTATGCCTAAAAGTCTTTGAGCTGAGACGTGTCCTCTATCTCTAAAGCTGGAGGAACAAAAAAACAAACCATGGCAATAGTCAATGAGGTAGAAGTTGGACAGGCTTTGTTAATCTCATTCCAGGCAACCCTCTCACTTCATTGCAGAGTGGTTTGGAATGATCAAACTTTGACTCTATTCTATCACTGCAGGATTAGTCAGCTGGAACTGAAAGGCCCCTAAGGTAGTAGGAGAAGGCATCGGACCTTCGGTGACTGAGTGATATTAAAGCCCTTGGTCTTGACTTAAGGGTCATGCCCTTCCTCCTGCCCTCTGTTAGTGGTGTCCCATCTTTCTGAGCTTCCCTTACCTGCTTGCCTTGGTCTTCTGAGTTGTGTTAGTCTTCATAGTCCCCTTGGGCCATGGGTCTTCTTAAAATAAAAATAACCCTCACTTTTTTCCACACTCAATAAAATACCCAAGAGGGAAAGGAACCTAAACATCATTGGACAATTACTTTTCCACTTGAAAACTTTAGGCATCCATTTAACCAATGTATATTTACTGGTTGCCTATAATGTACCACATACTATTGGAAATATTGTCTAAATCTTAGAAAATTGTACAAGTGAGATCATGTTACCCATTTCACAGATCAGAAATCAGAGTCGCAGGTTAAGTCTGAGGTTTCACAGATAACACTTTCTGGGATCAAAAGACATGCTCTGGATAATCAGTGTGCTTGTGACCATATGAATTAGTGATTCTCTTTCTAGTCTCTCTCACCTGCTGTCTTCTCTATGATTTTTAATGGTTTCAAATAATGAATGAACCCTACTGATCCATCCTTATCCTTCATTTATTATTACTAATGCATGGCATCTTATAAGAACTTTTCATAAATATTATACAGACAGGAGAACAGAGGCCGCATACCAGAGTCAGGCATTGTCCTACCTAGCTCAGATCTCTTTAGCAGCAATCCCTGTTTACCTTTTCAGAAGAAGGGAGGCTTTGGCTATTTATTATTATTTCTAACTTATTGCCATGTACTCCTCTTTACTCCAGCCACAGTCTCCTGCCTACATCAAGTGAGATGAAGTCAGAGGAGTTCTCACTACATGATGGCAAAGCTTCCACCTCAAAGACAAGGCAGACATTTTCCCTTCTAGTATTATTTTCCCCACTTTCCACATATTATTAAAAGAAAATGCAGCAGCTCTAGTCTGAAAGTGGGCTGGTAGATTGTCCCCTTTTGACAGGACCGTTAGGCATATTGTACAATCTAGGTACACTTGAAAGCTACAAGATGTACTCAAATGATTGCATTTTTGAATAGTTGTAGACAAACAAGAACCTTTTATTCCCCCTACACAGCCTTGAAGAAATAGAAAAGCCCTGATAATGGCTTTTCTGGTGTCAATTTAAGGTCAGATACAACAAAATCTCTTTAACACGATTTAGAACATATCACTGAAAAAGCATTAAATAGAAAGTCAGCCACTGGATAAATTGCAAAACAAGAGACAGGAGTCTTCTCTGCACTGGCTGTGATATCATTACTAGAATTAAGAAGTCTGGCCATTTTATTAATATTTCAGTTAACATGAGGACTATAATGCTGGGTAATTTCTTATTTTTAATAGCACTTTAACTTATATTCTTTAAGTTAGATTATGAAGAAGCAATAGACAATAGTGGTTAAGAATCTAGTTCTTAGAATATAGTGGCTGAATTTCACAGACAGTCTTCACTGGTGCTTATTAACCACATGACATTGGGCAAGTTATTTAACACCTGTTCTTCCAAATCCCATACTTTTGAGATTTTTATGATTTCATCACATAAGCATTGTAGATCATTAACTCCATTTCAAGTCCCTCTCCTTCTCTAAGTATAGGAAATGAGCTAAAAATCTAGACCTTCTCATGTTGACTTTTTGTTTAGTTTGTTTAGGTTTTTTTCCAAAACATACACTCTTTAAACTAGACACACGTGTATCCTGCCATAATTACTAGAATGTTAGTATTTGACTTCTGCCATATCTGGGTCAGTATCCTACGAGCTTATCCACATGCCTTCTCCTCTTTACATTCCTACTCAAGATAGCTCCACATAAAATTTATCTACCTGGCTTTAGCATTCTACCATTTTGTTTCTCTCCATCTCTTCCACTGGCAGGTATTCATTGAAATTAGTACACAGTGATGTAATCTCTGTTTCATGTGGGTTTGCTTTATCTCAGAATAAGGAATGAACAGCTTTCAGTTATTTTGTGCCTGCATGTATCTAAATTTTCATGTATATAAAATTAGAATAGAAAAAATGAAACAAAATCAGGACATACTTAATACATACTTATTTGCCTGCATCTTTGACTATATTTCTCTTTCGAATAAGTGTCACTACCGTAATAGAGGAAAGAAATTTTGAAACATTGTTTTGGATTCACACACCTGGAAAATGAGGCTGAGCCTACCTCTAAGCTCTCTATGCTTTTTCCCGAAGCTGGCAATATAGTACAGGCTGGCTCTCAGTAACGAGGCAAGACTTTGTTTTTATAAAATCTATGTAAATCCAATTCTAGTTACCTGCTAACTCCACTTTTTTTCCAGGTAGGAATTATCTTTACTTATAAACAAATACTTGAGTACACAGTTAAGTAACAATATAATTCCATAGCTAACTTAATGTTTGTCCTCAGTTTATCTCAATTTCTCCTCTAAAGTCAATAAGTGATCCTTATTGGGTATCCATGTCACCCTCGCTGTTATTCGTTGAACATATTTATTCCTGTGTGTCTGCCAATCTCAATTAATTGGTCGTTAAAACAGTTCCTTATGCAATTTTCAGCAAAGCTCCTAACCTTCCAAAATTAAAAAAAAAGTTTGAAAGATTTAGTTAAGTTGAACATCTTTTCACCTGGAAATGATTTTGAAATTGTGTGCTAGAGAAAGTCTGTAGGGTTTCTTTCTGTAGTGACTTCATACGGTACCTCTCAGGAAATACATATTGTCTGTGCTGTTGAGAATTTATTGTGTGCTGGCCTGGCCCACAGAGACATCATTCCCCAGAGTAGCTGGGCCTGGTAACCAAAACACCGTGTAGCAGAACCAGAGGCAAACTGGATTTTAGAATACCTTATGCCGTGGTCCAGTACTGGGTCTCAGTTTGTGCGCTCCGGAGACGAGAACCACACAGATATATCTCTTGGAGTTTGACAATGTCTGCAGACTGGTCAGAAGAAGGAGCTAGCAGGAAGTTCTCATAGACCTAGCCTCCTGGCCCATGGCTCTATAAGGCTGGTTACAGATTGGTGTTTTTAGGTCTGCCTGTTGTTTTCATCAGATCTGAGTTGGATTTCAAAAATTAGATATAACTGTAACATCAGGTCCCACAGAAACCTGTTGAATTCAGGAGTAAAGAGAAGCAGTCACAAGGAATCTTTGGTTTATGGTAGCCAATATTTCCAAGATGGGACAGAATTTAGCTCGGCCACCCCAGCTAATCTCAGTAAGTACAGGGCATCTGATTGTACAGATGGATGTTTATTCATCCGAATATCATTTGGTGTTCTTCTTTTGTAAATGTAAATGATTGTTTTTGCTTGTGGTTCATTTTCTTTTGTTTTTTTAGACAAAATGGGTTTGGGAAATTAAAGCCTATTTTTAAGATATAAATAAACAAATTGTACAAAGTAGTTGTATTGCCTACTATATCTCTAGAATGACTAATTCATGTAAAGAAGGTACAAAATATATATTTAATCTCATTACAAATTAGAATAATGATCCGTAAGCCTAGATTATGCCTCAGAGCTCCTGATGTCTTAGAAAGAATAGTTATTTGAAGAATAGAAATTTGAGCCATAATTCTAGATTGATTATAGTAGTTATGCAAATGTAATTATAATTTTCTGTGCAGAAAAACATATTTAAATAGAAAGCACAGCAGTGATCTTATTCAGAAGCTACTCCAATGAATACTTTTACTGTAAAGAAGAATTTGGTGTGTTTTAATAATTGTCAGCCAACCATTATGATTGTATTACTCTACTGCATAATTTTCTTGAATTGGATATGTCTCTTTGTATGATTTTAATTACCAAAAGTAATGACAAACCTTAGTAAATATGCTAATTGTATATAATAGCAATTTTCCCCATATAGGCATAATATTCTTGAAAGTATTTTTGCATTTCTAAAGGAAGAATGTGCAAGGAACTCAGATGAAAGCCACTGAGAAGAGCTTCTCTGAGATCCATTAAAAGGTGGGATGTCCTCCTCAGAGCAAATAAATTTCAAACAAGTTATTTGTTATGCTTCAAGGCTCTAGTTACCTTGGGTCTAGCTCTTCTATGATTTCCTGAATGAGAGTTGGAGAATGTGAACTTAATCCTAGTTTAATAAGGACCAAATTAATGATCTAAAGATGTCTCCATTATGTGAGTACAGTAAGTCCCCCTACACACAAATAAGTTCTGTTCCAAGAGCGCATGCATAAATCCAATTTGTTCATAAATCTAACACAGTTAGCCTAGGTACCCAACTAACACAATTGGCTATATAGCACTGTACTGTAATAGATTTATAATACTTTTCCCGTAAATAATACATGAAAGCAAACACCAAAAATAAAGACAATGTTTTTAATCTTACAGTACAGTACCTTGAAAAGTACAACAGTACAGAACAATGACTGCCAGGGACAAGTTTGCATTTCTGGAAGTTTGCACCTTGAAGGTTCGTATGTAGGGGATTTGACTGCATTGACTGCATTTGGAACTGATTGGATGATTCTGAGATCTGTATATGAAGAAAGGTAGATCAGTATGGATATAGATGCTGCAGGGTATCTAGAGGGTCAAGGGTCAGAGACCTTTGCTTCAAACTAACTCTACGCTTGATATGAATCTTCTTGTTAAAAAAGAAGAGAGGGAGGGATTGTTTAATAATTTCTGTAACGCCCTCCATCTTTAATATTCTTTGAGTCTTTCCTAGAGATTCTTCTTGAGTTTGTACCTTTAGTGTGAACCTTCTGTGCTAACTGCAGGGATTCCGTCAAAGCCACCAAAGTTCCACTCATGACAAGGAGTCATCAAGCACCATGGTAGTTCTCCTGTCCAGGATGACTTCCCTGAGCTTGTGAAAAGTCTGCACGTGAAGTAGAGCCAGGGCTGAACAAATTTGGATATCTCCATAACTATTATTTAAAGTTTGCAATAATTATGTAAGAATTTCGGCTAAACTCTTAGTGACTAATTGAACTTTTTGGAGAAAATCGTAGCAAGGATTATTGACTAAGGCCATGCTGAGCTTTCTGACTCACAGATTTGCTCGCTTGCAGAGGGTATCATTAATTTTTTATGAAAAAATTCATCTAGCAATAAACCAATGAACACAGTTTGTGTATAAGACAAATAACAGTTTACTTCATCAACCAACCAGTTAGAGATATGTGAAGACTGGAGAAAGAGCCATAACACCGAACCCAGAGACACCGTGCAAGGACTTAAAGTTTAGGTTTGCGTGAGTGAGGTGGTCCCTACCTGGGTTAAAGTCAAGGCTTACACAATAGCACATAACTGAGAAGAGGAGAGACATGATGTAACATAGCCTTCTGTTTCAGATGTGCTAACATGCTGGGAAATCAGCATTACAATGTTCTTTCTGTTATTTTTTTTTACGTAAAAGATATAGGTATTAAAAAAATAATAGGATACAGAAAAACTCACGATGACAAAAATAAACACAGGTCTACCAAAGAGAAAAAAAGAAAGAAAGAAACTCCTCTACTCACTTGAAACCTTTAAAATTAAATTTAAATTAAATTTAAAATTAAACCATCCCCCAACCATACACACACCCTTAGTGACATTATGCTCCTATAATGAAGAGTAATCTGGTTGTTTCAGATAGGAGAGTGTTGAATGAGTAATCTTGTATTCTTTGTATCATTAGCAGACCAGAAAGTTAAACTCTAACCCTTAAGTTTCCTTTCCTCCCCCATGACTCTTGCCTAACAGATATGTCATCCTATTTCAAGTCACTTAGAAAACCTCATGATTGTTGTTGTTGTTGTTCACTCGCTAAATCATGTCCAACTCTTTGCAACCCCATGAAGTATAGGATGCCAGGCTTTCCTGTCTTTTACTATCTCCCTGAGTTTGCTCAAACTCATATGCATTGAGTCAGTGATGCCATCCAACCATTTCAAACTCTGTCATCCCCTTCTCCTCTTGCCCTCATTCTTTCCCAGAATCAGGATCTTTTCCAATGAGTTGGCTCTTTGCATCAGGTGGCCAAAGTGTTGGAGCTTCAGCACCCAGTACTTCCAATGAATATTCAGAGTTTACTTCATTTAGGAATGATTGGTTTGATCCCCTTGCTGTCCAAGGGACTCTCAAGAGTCTTATCCAGCACCACAGTTTGAAAGCATCTGTTCTTTGGCACTCAGCCTTCTTTATGGTCCAACTCTTACATCCATATATGACTACTAGAGAAACCGTAACTTTGACTATATAGACCTTTGTCAGCAAAGTGATGTCTCTGATTGGTCAATGTATTTCAAACATTGAATCTCTTGAATCATTGAATCATTGAATCTCTTATTTGGGAGTCGTCCAGATAATTTATGTATCTAAATGTAATTCATAAAGCAGATATCTTAAGTGAATTATCTTTTCTATTCTCCTGTTGATGTTATACATATTTAGAATGGATAAGTGAATTTTCTCATTGGATCCTGATGGACCTCTTGAGTTCAGCATCAGTGTTTGATATCAAAGACCAGAATTAGCTGCTGTTAATTTCAAAAGAAAATCTGTATTTCTGTCACTACACACTCCCTGCCATACTTCACTTCTGACATCCTGGGTTTTCCACATCAAGCAATTCTTCAGTTTTCTGTAGACACCAACTGGATGTCCTGCAACTCAATCAAATCATAACACTGTGTACCTGGAATGAGTGTCAAATCCCTAAAGTTAAAGCATTCAGTCCCATCAGACTGCCTGCCTCCCCAACCTCAGATACCAGTTGCCAGTCCAAATTGTCACTTTGGTTTCTGACCAGCCCGCTATAAATCACTTTTATTTCACATTTAGAGTATATTCTGTTTTATTCCCTTGGTAACACGGAATCATAAAGTTTTACGAGGGAACTTGCAGGCTGTGCAGTTTCATTGCCTCCCTAGTGTACAAATTTCCTTCACAGCTGTTGCTGCTTAGTCGCTGTCTTGTCCGACTCTTTGAGGCCCCATGGACTGCAACAAGCCAGGCTCCTCTGTCCGTGGGATTTCCCAGGCAAGACTGCTGAAGTGGGTTGCCATTTCCTTCTCCAGGGGATCTTGCCACCAGGGATCAAACCCATGTCTCCTGCATCACAGGTGGTCTCTTTACCACTGAGCCACCTGGGAAGCCCAGATAGTCATCTAGCCTCTGGCATAGTGTTAGTACTCACGTTAGCCTGTTATATTATTAAACAGCTCCGATTTTAAAGAGGTTTTGCCTCACGCTAAGTCACTTCAGTCGTGTCCGACTCTTTGAGACCCCATGGATTGTAGCCCACCAGGCTCCTCTGTCCATGAGACTCTCCAAGCAAGGATACTGGCTGAATCGCCATGCCCTCCTCCAGGAGATCTTCCCAACCCGGGGACTGAACCTGTGTTTCCTGAGGCTCCTGAACTGCGGGCCGATTCTTTACCACCGAGCCATCGGTGGAGCCAGTTTTGCCTCAGCTAACCAATTTAATAAACTCTTATTGAATATTCACTATCTACACTGTAAGAGGCCCAGCCCCCCCAAAAAAGAATAAAATATGATTATTTATCCCTTCGGAGGAATTTTTATCAAGAGTAGAATTTTTTTTTGTACAAATAACAGTGAAATGAAATTAATAGATTACATTTGTACATTTTCAATGATATGATGAATATGCTCTATGAGCAAAAAGTCTGAGGTTAGGTACTGAAGTACTTAATTATGGGTCTGGGCATTTTAATACATTCCTTGAAAGGTAGGCATGTCAACAGTTAGAGATGAGGGAAAGAGCAAGTCGGAGATCAAGGGAGAGAATCCATACCAAGGCTCAAGGAATGGCAAAGAGCAGGGCTAGGGTGGCGTGTGGATGGTGTAAAGGGGGATGTGTAACAAAATCTGGGAGAACACACAGTGGGCTGATGATAGAGAACCTGTTCAGGGGTTTAGAGTTGCTCTCCAGGCATTAAAGAGTCATTGATATTTTTCAAGCCAGGGAATGGAATTATTACAGCTGTCCATTGGGAAAACAACCCCACTAGCTGGTTGTAAAATGATCTAAGGGAGGGATTGGAAACCGAGCAACCTCTGAAGAGAGAATTGCAGTAATTGAGGTAATGAGAGTCAGAATTAGGGTAATGGCAGTGGGAACGGGGGGTAGGCAAAAGGAATATTGCTAAAGCAGCAGGACTCAGCCACTGATTGTGAGGGTTGAGAATGGGCAGGGTGGATGCCAGACAGAAAGGGGCAGACAGAAGACGTTCCACAGGCATAAACACTTTTGAGCATCCATTACGTATAAAAACAATGTTAGTCACTGATGAAGAGAAAAGACTACTAAGATATGATTCCAGCTTCAGTCAACATGTCTTTATTGTGTTATTTCAACAGCACAAGTGCTGGTGGTTAACTAATACTTTCGAGACGTTCTCCATAGTGCTAAATAGATTGCAATAAAATGAGCAAGTCAAACTGTGATATAAATAATAGCCTTGCTAGGCAGTAAGATTTTCTCAGGCGAAGAATTTGAGGAAAGCATTCTAAGCAGAAGCTGAAGCTTGGAAAGGTCTGTAGTTGTGAACATGCACCATGTTTTAGAGAATTTGGTGCAGACACGGGGTAATTAGAATGCAGGGAATAATAAAAGACTAGGATGGGAGTACTTTACAGAAGATGTTTAGAGAATATGGCATACACCACAAAAGAGCTTAGACTTTAATTCTCTGGATAGTGGGATTCCCTGGAAGAGTTTGGTTTTGTTATCTATTGTGTGTCTTTCACAGTAATGTGAAATTGTTTGCTTTGCATTTTGAAAGATAATACTGGTGAAGAGTGGATGATTGGTTCAATTGTGTGAAATCTGAAGGCTTTGGACATCAAGGAGTGGATGCTCACAACTGTCCAGGCAGGCAATGCTGTTAATGGCCTGAAGAAAGGCAGTGGGCTGGTGAAAACGGGAAAAAATTAGAGCTGCTTCCAAGGTGAAGCATGTCTGCATCCTCTCAAATATTAGGAATCAAAATCTAACACTTGTATGAAAGTCTATATCTTCTTTAAAGATAACCTTCTTTTCTGCTCCCCACAGTATATCATATTTTTGTTCTGCAAAGCATTCGGTTGTCTTAACATTATGGTCCCTTCTTTCCAATCTCCTACTCTTTTTTCACAGTGTATAGTTACCTTGTGAGGATTATTTTGTCTGGCACTTGATAAGAACATGATCTATTTATTCTTTGTAGCAAGAATACTAAATAAATTTAAAATATTCAATAATGAACTAAGAAATATAGTAATTTTGTGCAGCATTTATTATTCCTTTGGTTACTGTGGAATATTACTTGGCTGTAGGGTGACGGGCTGGCCCACTGTTTTCTAAACTGTGGTGTCCTCATGATGCCATCTTTAAATAATCAACTTTTCAAGCTGTGGAGCTGTGAAATGTTGAAAATGTTTCCAGTGCTTTAGCAATGAGATGAGCAATAAACATTTACCTCCCTCTGTTTTTCCTGCAGAATTCTAAATTATTTTAATTTGTACCTTAGATGCATATTGTAAGAAATAAATATGAATAATCTGCAAGGGTGTTTGGGAGACAGAATGCACCTAACATTCTCTGCCCAGACTATCATTCACAGTGTCAAATTACCTACATTATTATTACAGACTAGCGTGTGTTAACTCCACCTGTCTTCAAGTTGTTGATTTGAGAGGCAAAAGAAGCTGAGAAGGGAGGGTAAAGAAAAGAGGGCTTTGAAAAACTCTGTGAATTTTTAGAGGAAGGATCTAAATAAACAATTCAAGATTGAATACTGAAACCCCATTTTTGTGAGCCATAAAATGTTGACATGCCAAGTAGCTTAAATTGGAAATAGTGAAAAGGCTCAAGAAAACTGTGACAACCACTGAAGAGAAAATCTGCCCACCAAAACCATCTCATACAAGTTAACACAAGCGAGTACCACATTTTTAATGTACATGTTCTTATAAGTTTTGAAAGACTTGCAAGATGTTGGAATGACTTTATTCCAAATATTCCGTGATAGATTGTGGAATGACAAATGCATATTATAGAGTACAATCAACATTTTATTATAATTGAAAGAGTCATGAAACAAGTCTTTTCCTCAGGCCCAAGGAATTACATAAGATGCCTATCTGGCCCCATCACTGCCCTGCTTAGAGGTTTAAGGTTCCTGAGTTCCTTAAAATGAACTACAAGGCACTCTCTGATCTAACCCCTGCCTATTTCTTCATCTTCTTTTATCTCAGCCACCCCACCAGTGTAAACTTTGTACTCCAGCAATAAGCCTACTCACTCTTTATCAGATATACCATGCCTTTTCCTCCCTCTCTGGATTTCTTCTCATGGTGCAAATCAGTCCTTATTGCATTGTGTTTAAATTGCACATTTCTAGGTCTCCAACTAGTTTTTGCCAAGAAATATTTCTAAATGAGAGGGGGCATCTGTTAGGCCAAGGGGAGCCAAAATGTTCCATCCTTGATATTCTCTCTGGAATAACATAAAAGTGCATATATACTCTTTTTTATATATCTTGAAATACCTTGTAGAATTGTTCATCATTTCTGACGCTTAGATCCCAAGGAATTTTTGGAAATATTATCTGTTTCAGATGTCATCCTGAAAGATCACTATATTATGGTTTGTAAATTTTAAAACACAGTTATAAGAAAAGTAATAAACAATTCTAAATTTTACAATAGACTTTAGGAAAATTGAGTTAAACCTGTGAATCACAAAAGGCACATATCCATGTTCAAGGATGGCCTATGTGCCCATTTATATTGAATATCTTGCAAATTATTGTTTTGGATAACTGCTTTGCAGCTTCAAGGAGGCTGCCAACAGATTTTATCAAGTTTCAAATAAGGGTGAGTGGATATTACAGAGAATGAGAATAAATATTACATTGACAAGATTGGACACTCATTTCCTCACACTGGCAGAATGTAATAGAGACATCACGAATTTGAGAAATAAAATGGCTTTTTTGAAGTAGCAAAATTCATCATTGGCATTATGAATATAGATGTTTAACAGGAATAAGCAAATGTACAAATCCTTTTGTGATTCTGTTACAAAGTTGAAAGCATCTCGTTGTATAATCTTAACAAGCATACCTTTTCCCCATATATCTGTGCTCTTAGGCATAAATTAATACACTAGAATTAGGGTCAGGAGATGTGTCCCCTGCCTGCCACCTCTACCACTAGCCCCTCAGTGTCCATAGCAGACACTGATGGATAATTAACCAGAATATTCTCTTTCACTGAGCCTCAGAACCCTGCTCAACAATCTAGAAAACCACTTCTCTTACACAAGAATTGATTAAGAGAAAAACTCCCTTATTTTCCAGTGTTCAAATTCCATGAATCTCTGGTCCAAACTTAAAATCATAAGCAAGCTTACCCTTTGAATGGGCAATATGAGATAGCGCTTAGATGATAGACAACTTGAGGCTTTTTAAATGTTTACCTAGGCTCCTTTCCAGACTTTTTTGTAATTTGTTTTTGTTGTTTATAATTCGTTCTGCCTTTGTAAAATTTTCCCTGCGTTTTATTTTCATTTATTATTCATCTCTTCCCTGACCCTATGCCTTTGAGGTCAGTAGAGACAGAGATAAGCTAATTTACCTGTATCATATTTAGTCCTACAATTAGCAATAAGCCAGCCCCAAACCAGTACATGGATACCTTCACTCTGTTTGTTTCTCTGGAATGGCAAAGCTGAGTAACCAGATGAGGGAAGGAAGGCGGAAACTCCTCAGAAAGCCAGTAACATTCAGGGTAAGGCCTGTCAGCAAAACCTATTAAATTTTACAGTACACAGCAAATATTTCGTTAAACTTTACATTACACAACAAATATTTCAATCCCCCATCCCCGCTCTCAAAAAGGCATTTTAGTATATGTGTGTGCTTAGTAGCTCAGTCGTGTCTGACTCTTTGCGACCTCATGAATTGTAGAGTGCCAGGCTCCTCTGTCCATGGAATTCTCCAGGGAAGAACACTAGAGTGGGTTGCCATTTTCTTCTCCAGGGGATCTTCCTGACCCAGGGATCGAACCTGGGTCTCTGGCACTGCCAGCAGATTCTTTATCTTCTGAGCAACTAGGGAAGCATTTTTCTATTTATTCTGAACTGTGATCTGAAGCTGGAAAAATGAATATTACTCTCATCCTAATTTTCTTGCCATTCATGAAGGCCAGAAGCTAAAGTTAGAGGAAAGTGGAGACCAGTTAGATCTTTTTCAGTGTAATTAACAAAGATAGACTTAGCAATGGCTTTGACTGGGTCTTTCTCAGCCGAGAACTAGCACTAGATTCACAATGCTTAATACAGGCAAATGTCAGAAAAATATACAAAGCCACTGAAAAAATAAACTTTTTCACAACCTCTTGTTCTTTTCTCTAAATATTACATGAAGGTGTTGGTTTTCTATTAGTGTGTAACAGATACAAAAATCGTATAGGCTTAATAAAATACACATTTGCTATTTCATGATTTCTGTGGAGTCAAGGCATGGCCAAGTGGGTCCTCTGCGCTGACTGTCACAAGACTGCAATCACAGTGTTTGGCTTGCCTGTATCCTTTGTGGAATTGTCGCGTTGTTGTTAAGAGAACTCTGTGTGCTTGTTCTGAGTCTGAGGCCCTCAGCTCCCAGAGGCCACCTCTAATTCCCTGCCTTGTGACCCTCATAGGTGCTTGTATCTTCAAGGCCAGTGGGAGGGTCACTCAGTTCTCTAAGACTGACTTTATAACATAACCTAATCTGGGGTGTAACACATTTGTCATTTCATATTAGCTAGAAACAAGTTATGGGACCTGCCTACATTCAAATGGAGGGGATTATGAAAAGCCATGGGCACCAGGAGGCAGAAATTTTCAGAGATCGCTCTAAGGTCTATCTGCAACGGTATATGTATGCTATAAAAAGAAAAAGATAAGGTTGTATCTTAGAACTTAAATAGCACTTAGTTTGTGCCAATTTCTTAGTCTAATCTAGTAACATATTTAATTTTCACAATTATCTAATAAGTGTCACTATGATTGTCTTCATTTTATAGATTAGATGAGAAAACTGAGGCAGAGAATTCAAAAGACTTGTCCAAAGCACACAGTTGATCCGAGGTAGACTAGGAACACAAATGCAGATAAGCTGGTTGCAGAACCCATCTGCTTAATACGTGAGACATCGCTCTGTGATAATAGCTCACTCCTTTATAGCACCGTCACTCCAAGTCTTTGTTGTGACGAGACAAAAACCGAGGCACATACACTCGCCTGACATCACCTTCTAAGTGCTTTACATATTTTAATTCAATTCAGCCTTCAGTGATGGCACAGTTTTAGTATGCATACAATTCATTTCTTTAATTTTTCAGACAAGCGGAAAGCGTCTGTAAAATTAAACTTGAATATGATGGCTTTCCATGGAAGTAGTAATAAATACTATTTATTGGGTGGCCATTTTGCTAAACAATCCATAAATATTATTTCATTTCCCCTGTAAGCTCTCTTGGAAGTAGATATTATTACCTACATTTGTGATGAGGATGCTGAAATTAGAGATGTGAAATAGACAAATTTTCTTGGGCTGGGACTTGAAACCAATTCCCTTGGATTCGGACCCGGCTTACAATAACTGTGATCCATGACTTGTAAGGAACTGCCATACTTGTACATCTTCTTTCCTTTTCAGCAAAACGTGCTAACTTGGATGTGCCCTGTTGTGGGAGGAAAATAACCATTTTATATCTCTTATATCTTGTCTGAAATCAAGCTTTCTGTTGTCTGCCTTTCACAATTGAGCAACTCCTGGATGACCAAAAAAGCAAGTGTGAGAACATCATTTTGTGGCTGACTGCTGCACAGTCCACCAGAGCGCGTCTGTAACTTTGGTGTATCTTGCTAGCCAGTGCTGTGCGCGTGATTTCTGAGCTGATTTCCAGTCATTTTTACAGTGAACAGTCTGTAGGATCAGGAAAGGCAGATCCTTACCTCCTTAGTGTGCCTTTCATCACACTGACATCCTGTGATTAGGAGAAATGCTTCTAGACTCTGTAGAATATACTCTAGAGCTATTTTCTTCTTCTTCTGTTATTTAGGAATGTGTTGGTACAGAGCAACTTCATATAAACCTCTCGGCATTATGTTGACTGTCTTATTTTACGCCTTAGGTTTCCCTCCTGAGCGTCTGTCATTGATTCCATCTAGAATCCCGTGGAGGGAAACACTGATTTTAATTAAAGGTGTGGAGTAAGTAGTAGACTGTGTGCTAGATTAAATTAGTAAAATGATATTGCATCAAAAGCGAGCATGATGTCTGCTTTCATTGATACTATTACTTAGATATTCGAATCATCTCTAGTTAGACAATTTCCATTTCTTTGCATTACACAGATGTTTAATGGAAATTGGGACTTCATTTCATTCTTTCCCAGCTAGATTATAAATCCTGTCTGCCCTTGGAAAGAAGCACAGTGTAGATTCAAATAAGCTGCCAAATTGATTTTTGTGTTTGTTCTGCTTTAGTCTTGACTGGTTCTGTAGCTTGTACTTTTAGTGGGGATTTTCTGCACACATTGGTTCCTCATATCAGGCTAGGAGCAGCTTGTCACTATGGAGAAACCTTATAGCCCAGGTTATTAGCAATTACTCAGGAGAAGTTCATTTCTAGCATAACATGATGTGGTAGTATTCAGAGAACCTCTACTTAAATCTGTCATTTGCTTTATCATTAAAAGCCCAAATGTCTTCTTTAGTGGCCTCATTCCATTACATACAGAGTTTGATTTCTGTTAGAAATTCAAACTCCCCTTTGGGTGGAGGTAAGGAATAGCTCTTTAAGCTATAGTCAGTCATTTACATTTTAGTATAAATTAATCTCAGACTCTTTCTTCAAAGAAGGTTTTAGAGGTTAAAGAATGTGAAGATGATATATGTTCAAATTTGTGCCTGTGGGTGTGTGCATATGTGTTTGATTAGGTATGGTGTGTGGTGGGTGGGAAACAGAAGGGATATGTGTAGCACAAGGAGTCAGGAACTCTGAAAACAAAACAAATTTCTTAGCAGTTTAGTAGAACTTGACATGGCTATATTTAATCATAGTATTGCTTCACTTTTGATTAGTTATCTGAGTACTTATCTAGTATAGGAAGTATTACTTTCTGATTCACTTTCTCATCATTTATCACACAATAAAGAATCTGATACTAAATGGAAAGAACCTTATAGTTCTTAATTCTCCAATCCTTACATATATTCAGAAATCATTTTTGAGCAAAGCAGAGTGTTAAGGAATACACAGATATATGTAAGATTTGGTTCCTCTCCTGGTTTAGTACCTGACACATCTAAATCATAACAGTTTACAAAAATATAAGTCACATAAGAGAGGGATAAATTAAGTTATATACTAGTATAGAAAACAGTGATATGGTTTGTATGCTAAACTCAGGTGATGGGCATATTGATAAGGAAAGTCATTTTGGAGATATTAAATTCAATGTCCATATTCTAAATGCTTAGAATTTATTTTTAGGAAAGTAGTCTTTAATCCCTCCCTCAGAACTAGTTTGCCTTTAGTTCTTCACAGTTCTTAAACAATAGGATTATCTAATACCTTGCTCCTCAAAATGTGTTCCAGGGCTTGGGCAGGATGGGTATCACCTGGAAGCTGATGAGAAATGCAGAATTTTAGTTTCTTTTCCAGAACCACTGAATCAGAATATGCATTTTAACCAGTCCCCAAAGTAAACTATAGCACATTAAAGTCTAAGAAACATCGGTCTAATACCCCAGCTGAAGGTAATTTCCCATAATGTTGGCACATTGGGAATATCTTGTTTATTGGTTAAGAGTTGGTGGAAGCAGGTGGGCTGACTACAATAGTAGTAAAGTAGTAAATAAAGTAGTGAGTAAAAGCCAACTGATGTATATATTATGCCAAAGAGAAAGGCCCCAAAAAATTTATAAACAGGTCATTCAAAATGGAAAAAAACAAACAAACACCAAATTCAGCTAGGCCACTTCAAGTGTAGGTAAGAATCCCTAAGAGACTCCTTGCGTCACAGCACCATAGAATAATTACTATTCATAATAATGAAACCCATGTCATTATAAAATAGGTTAAATTACATTCAGCATCATATGATTAAGAAGGCAGGGAAGTGAATAATGTGTTATAGAATGATTTTCAGCAAAATTTGGTTCATTTTACTTTTTAATTACTATTTAAAGAGGTATGCTTCAACTCACGTGTGCTTTGGGTATCAAAAAACTGGATTTCCAAAAAAAATTTTTTTTGGAAAAAGTTTGATATTAAAAAAAAAACAAAAATGCAACCTAGTACATATTATGGGTAGGCAAGAATACTGAAGTGGGTTGCCATGGCCTCCTCCAGGGGATCTTCCCACACCCCTGGAGGCTCAGATGGTAAAGAATCTGCCTGCAGTGTGGGATACCTGAGTTTGATCCCGGGGTTGGGAAGATCCCCTGGAGGAGGGCGTGGTAACCCACGCCAGTTTTTTTGCCTGGAGAATCCCATGGACAGAGAAGCCTAGCAGGTTACAGCCCCTGGGGTCAGATAGAGCCAGCACAACTGAGCAACTAGCCCAAGCACATGTTATGGGTAATGATTTGGATACAATTCATTACACATATTTTACAATTTAAAAAATGTACATGTCTATATAAAAATTAGGTCTTCTCAGGTATCTCAGGAGCAAAGAATCTGCCTGCAGTGCAGGAGATTTGGGTTCATTCGCTAGGTCATGGAGATCCCCAGGAAAAGGAAATGACTACCCATGCCAGTATTCTTGCCTGGGAAATCCCATGGACAGAGGAGCCTTGAGGGGCTATAGTCCATGAGGTCATAAAGAGTCAGACACAACTTAGCAACCAAACAACAAAAACAGTGTAAGAATTATATGTGGTAAAGGTCTTCTTCCTTTTTACACAATGTCAGGGGTCACTGATCCTAAAATATTTGGTTAAACTCAGAGGCACCATTTATAAAACAGCATGTGGATATGGCTCTTTGGAGTTGTGTTGGACCTTGGCTTAGGGAGAGACACACCATCGTCTTTTCAGAGTTGAGGACAGGTAAAGATTTTAGTCCCACCTTGCCTGCACTTATTTGGTTGACCTGTGTCGTTTGCACTGTGGGACAGGAGAGTGGAGACTGCAGTGTTCTGTTGCCACTGAAATTTCTGCTTGATTGCTAAACATCATGGCCTTCTGTTTGTAGAGGTCATCCCACTCTGCTGACCAGGCGGTCTTTCTGCAAAAGTAATGCAGCAGCTTTTTATAAAATCCCTGAAGTGGTGGTAATTTGGGCCAACCCAGGATTTGAAATAGGCAAAGGTTGCTTACCCCAAAGGTTGCTTTCACCATCCTTACTTTAAGCCACCTTTACCTGCCTTTCCTCCCTATGTGACATCTTTGCAAGCCCTTTACCCAGCTTCCTGCAGTTCCCAGGCACAGTGTCCCCATTCTACCATGGTGAATCGTAGGAACAGACTGTAGGATTAGGATAGGCCATGAACACTTTAGAGAGACTTAAAAATTATATACCTTTGGGGAGAAAAGGTAACTTGGGGCAATTCTGTCTAATTATGTAATGCTTTGGGGGAAATATGCAATTTGACATTAAAAGGAAATAAACTTCTCAAAAGCAAAAATTATGTTAGGTAAAAGATGAAGAACCCTGCCTTGCACTAGGAGGTACTCAGAAACATTTGCATAGCTGAAAAATTAATCTCCTGTTAAAGACATTTCAGAAGTGGGGAAACTTATGGGTAAGGTACTTCTCTTTAGAAAGGAAAGGGAAAGCCGCTCAGTTGTGTCCCACTCTTTGTGACCCCAGGGACCATACAGTCCATGGACTTCTCCAGGCCAGAGTACTGGAGTGGGTAGTCGTTCCCTTCTCCAGGAGATCTTCACAACCCAGGGATTGAACTCAGGTCTCTCACATGACAGGCAGATTCTTTACCAGCTGAGCCACCAGGAAAACCCACTTTCAGACTTTTTCTCCATCTGTGAATTCATCTGTGGTAGGTTGCCTTTTGCTTTGCTTATGGATAATCATAAGCTAGTTAACAATGGTGGCATTTTAGCTAATAATACTATAAAATCACTTCTTCAAACAACATATGTCAAAATATCCTGATGAAATAATTCCCTTGATGAAAAAAATCCCTCGTGAATACATACCACTTAAATTTTCTCAGTGGTCAATAGCCACACTTCAATGAGTCTATTTTAGGAGCAGTAATAATAAATTTTAGTAATTGCTTCTGAGAGTTATGCACCTTTATCTCTAAGCAGAAAGCATGAGTTTCCATTTCTATATGTCTACCCACCATGTTGACCCACTGACCTTTCAAATGTACTGCATTCACCAAAGAATTCAACATCTTGCTCTCAAATCATTTTCTATTTGTGAGTTTTCTCTATTTTGTTAAAACATTTTTTATCCTCTTGGTAGATCAAGCAAGATAGGTAAATATATTTTTAATTTTTTTTAAAAAAGCACACAAGTGTTATAATCAGAGTGAGTAAGAGTTGTGGGACCGCCTTAAAAGGTCAGGCTGATGCTGTAAGGTAGTATATTCTGAGTATTCCACTCTGATTCCTGTTGCTACTATAACAGACTATCACAAACGTAGTGGCCTGAGACAGCACAAATTGATTATCTTACCATTCTAGAGGTGAGATGTCTAAAATGGGTTGCTAAGACTGCCTTCCTTCTGGAGACTCTAGCAGAGAAGCTATTGCCTTGCTTTTCATAGTTTCTGGAAGTACCTGCATTCATAGTTCATAGCCTCTTCTTGGCATCACTCTGACCTCTGCTTTCCTCATTACACCACCCTGACCTTGACTTGTTCACTTAAGACACTTGTGATTACTGTGAACACACCCAAATTACCCAGGATAATTTCCCCAACTCAAGATTCTTCATTTAATGACAGTTGCAAAGCCTGTTTTCCAAGTAAAGTAGCATGATTACAAATTCCAGGGATTAAGAAGCGGACATCTTTGTGTGTGTGTGTGTGTGTGTGTGTGTGTGTATGCTCAGTCACTCAGCTGTGTCTGACCCTTTGTCACCCCATGGAATGTAGCCCCCAAGAACCCTGTCCATTGCATTTTCCTGGCAAGAATACGGGAGTGGGCTGCCATTTCCTCCTCCAGGGGATCTTTCCAACTCAAAGATCAAACCCCTGTCTTCTGCATTGGCAGGAAGATTCTTTACCACTTTACCTAGGAATCCCTGGACATCTTTAACTGGCTGTCATTTAGTTTGTTGTTGTTGTTCAATGGCTAACTTGTGTCCAGCTCTTTATGGCCCCATGGACAGCAGCACACCAGGCTTCTCTGACCTCCACCATCTCCTCAAGTTTGCTCAAATTTATGCCCATTGAGTCAGTGATGCTATCTTACCATATCATCCTTTGCTTCCCCCTTCTCATTTTGCCTTTAGTTTACCTTTTACTGTAAATCCCCAATCTGTCTTTCCAGCAAGCCTTCCACTCAGTTCGGGTGAACAGAACAATTTATTGGTCCACCATGCTTTCCTTATGTCTTTACTCATGCTCTTCTTGCTTTCAAGGAAAATATACTTTCACCTTCTGTCCATGTCCAAAGGTTTCCTATTTTTCCAGGCAAAGTCAGTTGTATCTACTTCTAGAATTCCTCCCTGCTCCTCTCTTGTAATATCTTCCTCCTCTGAAATTCCATAATACTTACCTCTAATTTTTATGACTCTTATACACAAACAATTTTAGTACAAGGTGAAAAACAGTATGTCTTCTTCCTTTCTAGACTGTGAGGTCTTCAAGGGGATATTCTGCATCTCATTTATCTTTGTACATCATGCTTAGCTGCACCCCACTCCTACCTCCCTGAACAGATCATTGCCCACTGTGGATGACCAGTAAATATTTTTTGAAAGGTTTAATGAATTTCCAGAAATCACCCCCATCATATTGGAAGAGTCATGAGAACCTAGGACATGTACTTAGGCTCTCTAAATATTCTTCTTCTTCTTCTTTTTTTTTTTTTTTACTATCCAGCATGGTGCTGTCCATACTTGAAATATAGGTTGTTTTCATTCCTTTCTGTTTTTCTCAGATATATTGATAGTTGAAAATATTATGAAAAGTACTAGGCTTTACTGCTTTTTAAATATATGATCACACTTGAAAGCTTTTATTTTATCTCAGAAGACAAACTCAGAACTCAGAAAAGGAGAAATAAAATGTCAGCACTCCTGTAATTACAAATCACAATGTTATTGAAATGTAGAAATTCAATTTTTAAAAAGTCAAGGAAGGTGATTTTTTTAAACACTTAGTTATTCCCGCGTATCTAATTGGCAGAAATTACAAGTTACCTTCCTCTCATTTTTCTCCTCTACTGAGATCTTAAAAATGAGTTTCATGTCTTGACTTTACAGATTTGACAGCTGTTGTTACCACCCTCTTCAATCACTGCAAGACGTGTGTATCCTTAGCTATAAGAAATCCAAAGGTACAAAGGAGATTGGAAAGAAAGATCATTTTCTCTCCTTTCTCCAGGTGTTTTCATGTTACCCAGAAGTGTTCAGTCATTGCTTTGAGCTGGCTGAAATTACAAGAACTACACCTAAGTATATCAATATTTCATTCTCCTGCAGCACTGGGTGGGAGGCACTGGTGGAACAGAATTCTGTTTTTTACACCTCAGTGATTTTTCCCTATTGCTATGAGCAGAGAGAAAGAAAACCTGTAACCTGTTTATTAACTTCTAGAAATTTGCTCTCACCTTTTGCCCTACACAAAGCAGATGACTTTGTAGTTTGCCTGTATCATCAAATAATCATTGAATGATAGTGAGTAAGCATGACTGGCTAGGGGAGTCATTCTAATGGTGGTGAGATCGCATCTGGGCTGTAGGATGACCGCATTCTATCTCTGGTTTCTTGAAGTAGTTCTCTTAGCTTTGGAGATTTTACATGGCTTGGCATCCCCGTAACAGGTTGTGACCACATGACCCCTAAGATGTTCGTATTTTCCCCCAACTCTCACCATTGTAGTTTAAGTATATTCTAACCTTCAAAAGTCAACATGTGTTAAATTCTAGGTAACAAAGTACAAAATAACCCTAATCTGGACCAAACAACCCAATCAATGTAGTATTGTCATAAATGAGTACTAAGTAAATATCTCCTACCTATTTAGTAAAAACATGCAGAAAATTGATTCTAAAATAAATAGATTTTGTGCAGTCAGTTTTAGATAATCTGGTTTTCTGCTCGGTGCCATGTTATCTGTAGGTTGAAGCTGTTCCTCTGGGGCTTGACAACAACATTCTCAAACCAAACATCTTTTTATTGGTCACATTGCTTTAAGCATATCAGTAGACAAAGACACTTCTTGTGTATACCCCATACCTGATTCTGCTTACACAAAATAAAATTTTGACCCTCCGGATTCCAAAGCAAAGCATGCCATAGAGATAGCATCTCCTCTGCTGGAGGCACCATCATGCTGGAAAGATAGCCTGAGCTCCAGCCATGAGCCAGAATAGGCATGGATGAGGAGTGCTCCCATACTCTGCTGCCTCACTGCTTCATGAAGGTCTCCTTTTATGAGAGAAAAGGAAAGATGCCCCAGTGGGATTCTGGAAAAGCTGTGCTTTATTGCCCACACTTCATTACCTGGGTGCTGTATGTTCCTAAGGAGAGTTCTCTCTGGGTTCAGCACAGGAAATTAGATAAAGCCATCTGACGGGCCCATGACCTTCAAAGGTTGACACGAGGCAGCAAATAACATACCCAATTCTTCAGAGACTCCTTTAAGATAGGTTAGTGTACAATGTACGTGGCATTCACTTGAATTAAGGAGAAAAGGTTAGATATCATATCAAAGGTGTCTGAAGACAAAATTCAGAATCTTTGGATTTTTATCTTCTATAAGTTGTTGTTGTTTAGTTGCTAAATCGTGTCGGACTCCTTTTGCAACCCCAAGGACTGTAGCCCACCAGGCTCCTCTGTCTATGGATTTCCCAGGCAAGAATACTAGAATGGGTTGCCATTTCCTTCTCTAGTGGATCTTCCCGAACCAGGGATTGAACCCATATCTGCATTGGCAGGTGGATTCTTTACCACTGCACAACCTGGGAAGCCCATTCTAAAATAATCACCCATTATTTTCCCATTTTAAAAATATTCCCAAATCTATTTACTTTAGAATCTATTTTTTTTCTGTGTATTTTCACTAAGTAAGTAGGAGATATTTACTTATACTTAGTACTTCTTTATGACAGTATTACCTTAATGGAGTTGTTCTGTCCAGACCTGTGTTATTTTGTACTTTGTTACCTACAAGTTGATAGAATTAAGAACCAGACCTCAACTGTAAGTTAATAAATATGGACAGACAGTTTTGAAACTTGTCATTTGTGCCAATGTTCACTGCAACATAGACTCTTGCATTCACCATCCATTGCCCTCTGTGAATCAGGAATTAGCACTGATATGGTAAATAAGATTATCACTGACATTTAGAACCCAATAATTAGTAAAAAATCATCCTGCATTTATTCCTCCCTGCCCTTCACCTCCCAAGTTAACTCATCAGTAAGTTCCACAGCACTGACTCCAGAATAATCCCTCTGCTCACCTCTACCGCCATCAGCCTGGAGCAAGCCAGGATCATCTCCTGCCTACAGTGCAAAACCTCCTAATTTGTTTCTCTACTTCTCATCAACTCTTCAAACCCCATAATGCTTTTTTTCAGTGATCATACATGAGGATATTTTAAATATAGAAATAAAATCATGTTATTATTCACACTTAGCATAAAGTCTCAGTCCCCTACCTAGCCTACAAAGCTCTTATCTGACTCTTTCCTACCTTCTTTTCTTTCTCACTGACCCTCTGGGCCATACTGTCCTTTTGTCCTTTAGACGCTTCAAACTCGTTCCAACCTTAGGGCTTTGAGATGGTTGTTCCCTAGAACATTTGCATTCTCCCCTGAGCTCATCACAGATTGACTTCCTTTGGTTGGTCAAGTCTGAAAGCCTTTCCACAGATGAGCCATATAAGGGCCCTCCCTTTTACCCTGTTCTATCACCCTTTGATTTTTGTTGTTGCTAGAAAAGTGAAAGTGAAAGTCACTCAGTAGTGTCTGATTCTTTGCTACCTCATGGACTATACAGTCCATGGAAGTCTCCAGGCCAGAATACTGGAGTGGGTAGCCTTTCCCTTCTCCAGGGAATCGTCCCAACCTAGGGATCAAAGCCAGGTCTCCGGCATTGCAGGTGGATTCTTTACCAGCTGAGCCACCAGTGAAGCCTTGTTGTTGCTACTGTTTGCTTATTGTTTCCATGGTTGGATTGTTAGAAAAGAGCAGCCTCTGAAATCTGGTAACTGGACTAATCCACACAGTGAGGCCATAGTGTAATTCAAAACTGCCCAGGAGCTCACAGGAAGATCATGTTTTTCACCTGCTGGACAGAAACTATCTCACAGAATACCAGTATGAGACAGGTCACTCTGAGACAGAGTTAAAGTGAAGAAAAAAAAAAAAAAAACAAGGCCACATTATTCTTTGGTTTAAAAGCAGTTAAAATCAAACTCACTGTGTAGCCTACAAAATTTCAAATCTTCTTTTGGTTAAAACGAATGAATACCACTTATCTACCAAGCATTCCTCCATCCTGACTCTAGTCTGCTCTTGCTATAGGTAAAATTTTTTCAGGCATGTAGTCAATTGTAGAATTACCTCTACTTCCTGATACCATCCAATCCAGAACAAAGTTCTGCTTTCTTAACCTTGTCCCAAGTCAATTAATACAAGCCCAAACTCTTTAATGTCTTTTCTAACACCCTCTTACTGAGACACTCATGGTTCCCTATAACAAGTGTTCTCACTAGCTACAACAATTAATAAACCCCACTTGTCCAACTGAAGGTATATTCCTAGTGATCTCTGGTTGGAGGACATTGACAGTGGTATATTCATCAGCTGTAGGTTTTCTGATTTTTTTCTGTCTAGAAGATGAACTATAGCAGGACCTTATCTTGTTCACTAGTATATCCAGAGTTTTAAGTAGGTTTGCAATTTAGTAGACCCAAAATGTATTTGTTCAATGACTTGACCTTGTTTATATGGAGATTTAATATGCCTTTGAGCATTGATTTTCACATACAAATCCTTGCCCCAAAGGCACCAAGTTTCTACTTCATGGTTTGCAGCCTGAACCAGAAAGCTACAGCCTTTATTTGCTTTTCAAAGACTAATTGCACACAAGCCATTAAACTTGAATTTTTCACAACACATTTAAGGGCTATCTACCAGATTAACAATTCAAAAACCTTTGCATTTATAAGGTAAAAATAGCTTACAATCACACTTACTCAAAATTCAAACTGAATAATCTAGAGTTAGCCTGCCACATTCTGCTGGGCAATGTTTTTAGGCTCCCACTGCACATGCAAGTGAAGATAGTAGCAAGAGTTCCTATTTGACTTGTATTGAATGTAGTTTTCAATGATAACAGTTTTACTTTTTAATAAATTGGATATAAGTTTAACTTCAACATTTACAATTTAGTTTACTTGGGTTTTCCGGTTAACTCTCTGTTGTTTATTCAACAACTCTCTGTTGTTGCTAAGTCATGTCCAACTCTTTGTGAGCCCATGAACTGCAGCATACCAGGCTACCCTGTCCTTCACTATCTCCTGGAGTTTGCTCAAACTCGTGTCCATTGAGTCAGTGATGCCATCCACCATCTCATCCTCTGTTTCCCCCTTCTCCTCCTGCCCTCAATCATTCCCAGTATCAGGGTCTTTTCCAATTTGTTGGGCCTTTGCATCAAGTGGCCAAAGTATTAAGAGCTTCAGCTTCAGCATCAGTCCTTCCAATGAATACTCAGGGTTGACTTCCTTTAGGATTGACTGGTTTGATCTTCTTGCTGTCCAAGAGACTCTCAAGAGTCTTCTCTAGCACCACAACTCAAAAGCATCGATTCTTCAACACTAAGCCTTCTTTATGGTCCAACTCTCACATCCGTTCATGACTACTGGAAAACCATACCTTTGACAATACGGACTTCTGTTGGAAAAGTGATTCCCAGCTTTTTCATATGCTGCCTAGGTTTGTCATAGCTTTTCTTCCAAGAAGCAAGTTTCTTTTAATTTCATGGCTGCAGTCACCATCTGCAGTGATTTTGGAGCCCAAGAAAATAAAATCCATCACTGCTTGCATTTTTTCTCCATCTGTTTGCCATGAAGTGATGGGACTGGATGCTGTGATCTTAGTTTTTTGAATGTTCAGTTTTAAGCCAGCTTTTTCACTCTCCTCTTTCACCCTCATTGAGAGGCTCTTTAGTTTCTCTTCAATTTCTGCCATCAGGGCACTGTCATGTGCATATCGAGGTTGTTGATATTTCTCCCAGCAACCTTGATTCCAGCTTGTGCTTCATCCAGCTCGGCATTTCACATGATGTACTCTGCATTGACGTACTCCTTTCCCAATTTTGAACCAGTTTGTTGTTCCATGTCTGGTTCTAACTGTTGTTTCTTGACCTGCATACAAGTTTCTTAAGAGACAGGTAAGGTAGTCTGGTATTCCCATCTCTTTAAGAATTCCGCAGTTTGTTAGAATTCACATAGTCAAAGGCTTTAGTGTAGTCAATGAAGCAGAAGTAGATGTTTTTCTGAAATTGCCTTGCTTTCTCTATGATCTAACAGATGTTGGCAGTTTGATCTCTGGTTCTTCTGCCTTTTCTAAATCCATGTTGTACATTTAGAAGTTCTCAGTTCACATACTATTGAAGCCTAGTTTGAAGAATTTGGGGCACTACATTGCTTGTATGTGAAATGAGCACAATTGTATGGTAGTTTGAACAGTCTTTGGCATTGCCTTTCTTTGAGATTGGAATGAAGACTGACCTTTTCCAGTCCTGTGGCCACTGCTGAATTTTCCAAATTTGCTGGCATATTGAGTGCAGCACTTTCACAGCGTCCTCTTTTAGGATTTGAAATAGCTTAGGTGGAATCCCACCACCTCCACTAGCTTTATTTGTAGTAATGCTTCCCAAAGCCCCCTTGACTTCACACACCAGAATGTCTGTCTCTATGTGAGTGACCACATCAGCATGGTTATCTGGGTCACTAAGACCTTTTTTGTATAATTCTTCAGGGTATTCTTGCCACTTCTTCTCTTCTGCTTCTTTTAGTACTGTGTCATTTCTATCCTTTTTTTGTGCCCATCTTTGCATGAAATGTCCCCTTGGTATCTCCAATTTTCTTGATGAGATCTCTAGTCTTTCCCTTTATATTGATTTCCTCTACTTCTTTGCATTGTTGACTTAAGAAGGCTTACTTATCTCTCCTTGCTATTCTCTGGAACTCTGCATTCAGTTGAGTATATCTTTCCCTTCTCCCTTGCCTTTCAGCACATAATTATAGAACACATAATTGCGTCAACTAACGTGTCAGTTAGAATTTCATACATTTGCTTTACAGTTCAAAAATTAATCATCAGTCAATCTCTTCCCATCTCTTGCTTCCCAGATTTATTAGTACGGTGATGCTTTGGTCCATTGTCAGTGTTCACAGGTAGGCTGGGCAGGATTCGGGGCTCCTTTTCTACCTACATAGATCAAGAATAAAATCAGTTTAAGATGAAATACCTAAGAAAATTCTATTTACTGAGCCACTAAGCCCTGAAGCTTTGTGCTTTGTAATTTAGCCATGAGTTTGGATAATGTAGACATCCTTTGAAAGCAGAAGACATCTAGACCAGTGTATCTGCTGTCCTATGTACATGACAAAGGAAAAGCCAGTGGTGATGAGTAACCCTTCTTTTCATTTTCCAGTCTAACAGCTATGTTGTGTATCTACCTAGATTTTAGCAAGGAAGAGCCTCTTCTAGTATATTCTGTCATTATAAGAGAACAGTCAAATAGTTTTCTGCTTACCAAGACCATGGCAGGCACTTCGTCTCTTTCTGTGGGTTTCCACAGATGAAGATAAAAGAACCATTTTGTAAGATTCAGAGAAATTATTTATTATGTAATAAAACCTTTAATTTAGGAGGATTGTTTCATTCTTTAATATTTTGCCAACCATCCCACTCTGCAAGGATTCAGCAGAGATAAACATATAAATGTTTCAGTTCTGAATTACTATGTGGGTGTCTCTCAAAGGATCTGATTTTGAAGTAGAACAAATAAAAATAAATGGTATTTGTTGCTTTTTTCCATTCAAAGAGGTATGAAACTCTAGCTTTTAATGAATTCAAATTCCATTTCCTTCCATGTCATTAGCTTTCAATTGTTTTATAATTATGAAACTACAATTAAATACACAAATTGATTTGACCTTGAAATAGTGCCTATTTGATGCATTAGGACAATTTTTATGGGGAAAAAATGTTATAATGATATCCCTAGAATTGTAGAATTCTAGCTTCTCATCTCATATCTCTCTTCCAAAATTCACAGGTGCTTCCTAAAGGAGTGGGGATACTTTGTTTCATCTGTAATAAATTCAGATACAATTACCTTCTCCTTCTAGTTTAGAAGAATGTTGACATAATGGATTCAAAATTTGATGAACTGTATACATACCTCTATAGTAAATATTTTGAAGGTTATTAAAGGAACAATAAGATACCATGAGTTTCAAGCCATCAGTATATCAGTTAATCACATATTGCATATCGATGCTATACTATGGTTCTGGGCAGGCCTACCATGCTGTAAATGATACCTAAGATTTGTAGGACATGGTCTTCTCCATCAGGAAGTTTTCAAACAAGAACAGCACATAGATATACTGAAAATAATAATAAGAACATACCCAAAAATAATAATGAAGGTAGTCTCTAAATATCATAAAACCTTTAGAGCAGTGATTCTCAAAATCTTGAGGCAGGAGTAGAGTACATCTGTAAGACCTTTTCAGTAAAGTCAAAACTATTTTCATCATAATGCTGAGATTTTATTTGCTGTTTTCATTCTCGTTTTTACCACAAGAGTACAGTGGAGTTTTTCAGAGACTAAATGACATGTGACTTTGCTACAGACTGAATGCAGAAACAGGTATTAGCACCCAAATGTCTTATATTACTTCAGATATTTAAAATATTTTCAAAAATATAAAATAATGCTGTGCTCTTCAGAATTGTTTGTTTTAAAAATATTTATTTTTTAAATTTATATTTTATGTTAACATGTAATAGATTTACTATTGTTATTTTAAGTCAATTAATAAGTATTTAACACTTTTTTACTTTTAATTTCTAATAGAGTATATATCCATGGATATAATCTGTATAAACAGAAGATCTTTGGAGTCTTTAGTAATTTTTAAGAGTGAAATGTTCCTTGAAACTAAAATATTTAAGAGTTGCTATTTCAGAAGAATGCTAGATTACATATGGTACACATATGTGTCCTACCTCTTCTGGGGTTCTACACAATTTATCACTATATTTAGATCCAAGTAGCAGATTATTAAGTAAACATCTTTTCAAACTTTACACAATTTGTGATACTAGATCTTTTTCTTCTTTCAGTGGTAGTGGGTTTCCTGACCATAATGAATTTTCTTCAGAGCAACTGAACTTTTGATTTTTCCACACATCAAACACGTTGTCTTGGGTCGTGCCACGGCGTAATTCTGTATCATAATTTGTTCAATGTCTCAATCAGATGTGAAGTACATTTTAAGCAATGTGTTAATAGTAATGGTTTAACTTACAAAGTAAGTAAATAAGTTTTTTTTGTTTGTCTAAAATAGTCAGGTGTGTAGATTCAAGTTTATCTATGATAACATCACTCTCACGTACTTGCATCCCACGTGTCTTCTTAGGTGAAAGGGAAAGGATGAGGGTGTAGCCAGCATGCTTGGAGTGTGTCATGCTTGTGAACGCCATTTGTCATGCTTGTCACAATGCAAGTGAAGTTGAGAATCTCAAAGGCAACTAATGCAGCATTTATGGAAGTGACTAAACTCAGCAAATACTAATGACTTCATTGTTTTTGGTTGATTGAACTGGAGGTCATGTACAAAATACAGCTGAAAAAAAAGCCTAGCATTTTCCAAAGAGTTTGGGTAAAACCTAATGCATTGCAAAATGAAGCATAGCATCTTGCCAAGGCTTTGCATGAATACTAATTGGAAAATTTCTAAGTATTTACCTTGAAAAGTCATTCTTTTTTTACTTTTATCATACCTAATTTGAAAATTTCTAAGTTTTTACCTTGCCAAAGTCTTTGGTGTTTAATTCAGTTCAGTCGCTCAGTCGTGTTTAATTAACATAGAACAATAATAGCTTCCATTGTGAGTAAGCCATGTCAAAAGTAAATTATGTAGAACCATAGAGTTGAAACAGTCTGTGGGCACTTAGCAGCAACTTCCTCATTTAATAGTTGATTATTACTATTTATTGACCCTTGAATATGTGCCAATTTTCCTCTAAGTGCTATATATTATCTCACTTATAGCTTATGGGAAATTTCAAAGGGTATGTGTTGCCATTATTCTCATGAAGAAGCTGGGAGTCAGGAAGATTGTGCTAACCATTTGATCTAAGCCCCAAGCTTAGGTCAGGAAACCAGATCTGTCTGATCTCACTGCCCATGCTCATACCATTGAGTTACTCTCTCCCCTGTGATCACACAGTCCCTGCATTTGATTGGCAAAAGTGTTTCCAGCTCCTTTATTTTACAGACAAGACATATCAGCATAGGCAGACTAAATGGTTTTATAAAGTCACAGAATAAGAAAATCCATATCCATTTACTTTGTTCCTTACATGAATATCTCAGGGTATGAACCTAGATGTTATCACTTGTTCCTGAAAGTTCAAAATGTTTACCATGTAATATAATTTCTGTGGCATTTATAATACACTGTGTTAGAGAGAGAGAGAGGCAGAAAAAGAGAGAGAGTGAGAGTGTGTGTGTGTGTGTGTGTGTGTGTGTGTGTGTGTGTGTGGTCTTGGAAAAGGACTCTGCAATGCTTTTTTTGTATTTCCCATAGTTCTTCATACTGAGTTAGGCCATAATAAGTATGGCTGAATCATAGGTTAAGTGAATGGTCCACTATGATGCTTTCCTGAGTGCAATTTATAAAAAATACCAGGAACCACCAGATAGAAGGGAAAGCAGCCCCCTCCATCTTACCAATTTCAGTAAGAGTCCTCTGATAATATTTTTCACACAATTATTTTTAAGCATTCTTTTGGAATATATGTTTCCATCACCAGCAAAGTTTGTTTGCTTGTTTGTTTTTAAATCACCTGTCTAGTTTACACTGTTTAAAAGTTAGGTTTTCTCAATTTGGTCAATTAAGGAATAAAATTCAGCAGAGTCTCATGATTTTTTAGAATGAGGGCTAAAATGTGATTCAGTTCAGTTCAATTCAGTCGCTCAGTCGTCTCCGACTCTTTGCAACCCCATGAACCGCAGCACTATGGGCCCCCCCGTCCATCACCAACTCCCGGAGTTTACTCAAAGTCATGTCCATTGAGTCGGTGATGCCATCCAGCCATCTCATCCTCTGTCGTCCCCTTCTCCTCCCGCCCTCAATCTTTCCCAGCATCAGGATCTTTTCAAATGAGTCAGCTCTTTGCATCAGGTGGCCAAAGTAATGGAGTTTCAGCTTCATCATCAGTCCTTCCAATGAACACCCAAGAATGATCTCCTTTAGGATGGACTGGTTGGATATCCTTGCAGTCCAAGGGACTCTCGAGAGTCTTCTCCAACACCACAGCTCAAAGGCATCAATTCATCTGCGCTCAGCTTTCTTTATAGTCCAACTCTCATGTCCGTACATGACTACTGGAAAATGTGATTCAAAATACGTGAATACTGATCCTGCTTTTTCCACTTCCTTACCACGTTTCTATGCTTTAGATTCCTTATCTTCCAAATTTTGATGTGATTTACTTGCTTTGTCTGTGTTTCTTACCAGGATTTGGTAAGGATAAAATGGGAGTGTATATGTCAAAATGTATATATTGATTGTCTATTATTAAATAATTCAGTATCAGTGATTTTTTTAAAAATTTCATTCTCTCTACAGCAGGGTCATACACATGCTATAGTTTCCACAGGTGATTTACAATCCTATTTACTAGTCCTAACATTTTATTCATAAAAACTTCTTCATTTTGAACTGGAAAGAAACATTTTCTGACTCTTGTTTATTCATAAGTCATTGTCTAATGAATTCAGAGAATTGAGTCACAACAAGTCACAGAATTATACCACCAAGACCTGAAAGTAGTTTCGTAAAAATGTAAAAGTATAGAGCTACAAAATAGACAGATGTAAAAAAAAAAAAAATACACATATACTGTACAACAGATACACTGTACAAAAATACAAGTGTTCCTAGAACTAGGTGGTCTATAAGAGAGTTGGTGAAAGAAGACATTTTATGCAGAGATATGGCAAGAGACTTGGGTGTGCATCATATTGACAAGTTCATTCATTCATTCATTCATTCATTCCTCATTCATTTAACAAACATTTATTGAATGTCTAATACATGCCGGGCCCTGTGCCAGAGGTTGAAAGGATGAAGTGGACAGAGTTCCAACCTTACAATTGCTAATAATCTAAGAAGAAAAAAAGAAATATACAAACAACTACAACAAACAGAATTATTTAAGTGCTAAAAATGGTATTATTACAAAGTACTATGGTAACACGATGGAAATCATGACTAACTCTGCCTAGGGACTTTGAGAAGCCTGAAGAGTAGCATTTGAGCTTGATATAAAGCAATGTGTAGGAGTTTACCAGACTTTTTTCTAAATGGGAAAAGGGCATCTCTAGATAGAAAAGACAACATGTTCACACCAGTGAGGTATAATAGAACATAGCATGCTGGAGACAATGTGAAAATTAGAACAAGCCTTTTGAAAAGTACTTTGGCAGATTGCTTCAAAATCTATAAAAACACTTATGTCTTTAGACCAGTAATCCCACTTTGGGGAATTTATCTTATGAAAAAAAAACACAAAGGAAGAAAACTGTTATTTACAATAGCAGAATTACAAAATAAGAATGAATCCAAAATTCCAAAACGGGAATTTATCCAACAAAAAAATGCAAAATAGTTAGACAAATTATAACACACCCCTTTGGCTATTGGATTGCTATTAGAATGATAATGATGTTCTCAGTCAAGATGGGAAATGTACATGCCGTTATATTAGATTATAAAACTATATTCTTATTATTGCAACTAATTTTAAATTAACTTTCTTTGGAGCATAGTTGACTTCCACTGCTGTGAGTTTCTGCAGTGCAGCAAAGTGAATCAGTTCGACATATACATGGATTCATTCTTTTTTAGATTCTTTTCCCATATAGAGTACTGAGTAGAGCTCTCTGTGCTATATACACTACGTTCTTATTGGTTACTTATTTTATATATCTAGTAGTATGTATATGTCAATCCCAACCTCCCAGTTTATCTCTTCTCCCTCATTTCCACTTCAGTAACCATACATTTGCTTTCTACATTTGTGACTCTACTGATGTTTTGTAAATACATTAATTTGTACCACTTATTTTAGATTCCACATATAAGAACTATCATATGGTATTTGTCTTTCTCTGTCTGACTTACTTCACTCAGTGTGACAATCTCTAGGTCCCTACAAATGGCATTAATTCATTTTTCTTGTGGCTGAGTAATATTACATTGTACATATACACCACTCCTTCTTTGTCCATTCATTTGGTGGACATTTAGATTGCTTCTGTGTCCTGGCTGTTGTAAATAGTGCTGCAGTAAATATTGGAGTGCATGTATCTTTTCAAATTATGGTTTTTCCCAGAAATACGCCCAGAAGTAGGATTGCTGGGTCCTATGTTAGCTCTATCTTTAGATTTTTAAGGAAGCTCCATACTGTTCTCCACAGAGGCAGTACCTATTTACATTCCCACCAACAGTGTAAGAGGATTCCCTTTTCTCCAAACCCTCTCCAGCATTTATTGTTTGTAGAATTTTTTGATGATGGCCATGCTGACTGGTATAAGATGGTACCTCATTGTAGTTTTGATTTGCATGTCTCTAAAAATTAGTGATGTTGAGCATCTTTTCAAATGCCTTTTGGCTACCTGTGTGTCTTCTTTGGAGAAATGTCCATTTAGAACCCCTGCCCATTTTTTTATTGGATTTTTTGTTTGTTTTTGATATTGAGCTTCATGAGCTGTTTGTGTATTTTGGAGATTAATCCTTTGACATTCTCGTCATTTGCAAGTATTTTCTCCCATTCTGTGGGTTGTCTTTTCATTTTGTTTATGGTTTTCTTTGCTGTCTTATTGCAACTATTTAAAATTATGTGTGTATAGATAAGAAATAGAAAAGAATGTGAAATGAAAATCAAAGCAGTAACAACAGCATCAATAGCAATCGAAAGTTTTGTGAAGGTGGTAAGATTGTATTTGAATTGTTTTCATAGATTTACTTGTTGTGATGATCATATTTACCAGTTAAGCTAATGTATATTGATGGTTCCCCGTGTGCTATAAGCATTGTTCAATCCTCCAGTTGAAAAGATAAAGTTTATCATTTATATAATAAATTTTAAATTGTTACAGAAAAGCACTTTTACACTTTCATGCCTTTCCTAAAATAACTCTACTGTCTTTCTAGACAAAAATTGAATGCAGTTTGTTACAGGGAATCTTTTCAGGATCTATTTATCCCATCATTTCCAAGCTCTCTGTAGATTTTCCGACCTTCTATCCCCCACAATGAAAGGTATTACACCATAGAAGTTGAATTATGTGTGTGTGTGTGTGTGTGTGTGTGTGTATGTGTGTGTTAGTCATTCAGTCATGCCTGACTCTTTGCAATCCCATGCACTGTAGCCCACCAAGCTCCTCTGTCCATGGAATTCTCCAGGCAAGAATAGTAGAGTGGGTTGCCATTCCCTTCTCCAAGGGATCTTCCCAACCCAGGGATTAAACCTGGGTCTTCTGCACTGCAGACAGATTCTTTACCCTGTAAACCACCAGAGAAGCCCTAAATTGGATAATCCAGTTGAATTGGATAATCTAGTCCAAGGCTGGTGTTATAGTAGAAAGTAGCTGGAGGCAGGAGGAGGGTGTACATAGATATGTTTCTCACACTGAGGTCTAAAACAACCTGTATCAGAATTCCCAGGAGTACAGATTAAGTATACAGTGTTTTACCCTCATCCCTGGAAATTATAAGTAGATCAAGGTGAGACCATATAATTTCCTTTTTACTAAGCACTCAAATTCTTTGGCATCTTGAATTTGGAAAATATTCTCTGTAAAATATTATATCTACATGAAATAAGTGCTTCTGCCTGCTGCAGTTTGCTTGTGAACTTTACAGTATATTTGTATGAGTGAGAAGTTTGAGAACTTCTGTTCACTGATTTTCTTATAATGTAATAGCTGATTAAGAACTTTGTTTCCAGTTTAGCTTTCCCAGTTTTGTTAATGGAAAACCCTCTTGATAAGTAAAAATGTGGATTCTGTATGTGGCTTGTGCTTGCGCGCATGCATAGGATTGTGAAGGCATGTGTAACCCTCAGTGTTTACACTCTTCAGTGTTTACATTCTTGTTGCTTAAAATACCATTGTGTGGGACCTCGTCAGTGGGAGGCAGGGGAAGCAGGAGGAAGAAGACTCACTTTTTATAATGTCTCACAAGTTGTACTCACTGAAAAGCAAAAGTTTCTCACAAGGGCTACTAAGGCACATCAGCTTCATGTAATGCTTTGTGCTCTTTCCCCCCCCCCCCCCCCGCCCCCCGCTTTTGTTCTTTTCTTTCTTGTCTCCCTTCCTCTTTTCCCTCTTCCCTTCTAACAGACCAGAACCATGGACTATGGCTTTTTTGATTAATGCTTTTCATTAATCAGCCACCCAAACTCTTTTTGATCACTGGTGTCTGTTTGGTAAAAAGCATTGTCCTACTTACAACAGCCTGAAAAAATCAGCTTCTTATTATATTTGTCTCTCAAGTTTTGAGTTTGAATCAATGTGAACAGTTCATCAATTTTCTGTTGAAATAAAACAAATATATAGCATGACAAAGGGCTCAGAAATTTTTAAAAAATGAGCTAGGGACTGGCAGTAGACATCCTTTCAGCTCCATTTTTACCCTTTGACTTTAAGCTGGCCAATCTGGAAGCCAACTGGGAGAAAACAGTGACCAGGGGATTTCTAAACAGTGCACTCTCCCTTCATTGTGTCATTATTTTTTTAAAGTATTATTTGATTTGGATATACTGGGTCTTGGTCACAGCATGAAAACTCTTAGTTGCAGCATGTCTAGTTATCTGACCAGGGATTGAACCCTGGTCTTCTGCATTGGGAATTTGGAGTCTTAGCCATTGGACCCCCAGGAAAGTCCCTTTCATGTGTCATTGTTTTGCATGAAATACTTTGGGGGATATCTTTCTGGGTGGATTTATATTTTAAACAATTAGAGAAGATTTGAGAAGATCAGGTTCTGATCTCATAAAGGAAAGCTGTCCTTCTCTAGAGGTCTAGAGAGCCATCCTAAGAAAACCCTTCTCAGTACAAATGAATTCTTAGGACACACAGAAGGATCCTGCATGGATATCTGCCTATTCATGGTTTCAAATGCCGGCAGTGAGATAGGAACCCATTCAGTCAAGTGCCATATGTATCTGTGGCTATAAAAGGGTCATTCTATTCTTTTAAATGCTACTATTTGCATATTTCTTCTATGCACATTAATCTTTCTTGCTGAAAATTATTTTCAACTAAAATATTCTTTACAATGTAAAATTCAGTTTGGGAAACTCTCCCTTCATGGATGACTCTTAAGCACCTACATTTTTCTTTTTTGCTATGGCGCTGCTCTCTGTTCCCGTTTCTCTCTTGGTGAACAGGACTTTTAAATTTTATTCCTTTAATGAAAAGCTTCCCATTTCCATTCATTAGGAATCCTGTTGACCTGACTTTTCCTTTAAAAGAATTCTGAATTTGAAACTCTCAGTTGATCCTATGCTCAGTCACGTCAGACTCTTTGCAGCCCCATGGACTGTAACCTGCCAGGCTCCTCTGTCTGTGGAATTTTCCAGGCGAAAATACTGGAATGGGTTGTCATTTCCTGCTCCAGGAGATCTTCCCAACCAGGCGATTGAACCCACATCTCTTAGGTCTCCTGTGTTGGCAAGCAAGTTCTTAAACACTGGTGCCACCTGTAAAGGGGGTCTTAAATTATGAAGGTGGGATGCCTATCAACAATGCAGACTTTTGGGACCCATCCAATTAAGAGAATCAGTCTCCAGGGAGGGACCCAGAAATCTGGATGTTTAACACATTCCTCCTTGGTTCTTATGCAAACTAAACTCAAGAACTACTATGCTAGAGGAAGCACTAGGGGTAGTTCTGATTGGAAAGAACATTTGCTACATAGTCAGTAGACTTTCAGTTGCTAACTTCATAGATGTTATTGAGTCCTTCTGAGTATCATTTTCTTTTATTTTTAACATTAATATAATAAATTTTAGAATGCAGTGTTATGGAAAAGATCATTTGAGACAGTGGGTTTTGCTTGTGTTTTTACTTTGCAAAAAGTGTACATACCTAGAGGAATAGTCTAAAAAACAAAACCCACAGGAATAAAGTGGCAGAAAAAAAGACACCATAAGATGTAGAATATGGGAAATTTTGCTCATTTAGACATTAATTCACTTCCTACCTCTAATGTGTACTTGTACATATTAAATTAGCAGTTAACAGGAGTTAGTGGTACTCGATGGTCTCAAACTAGGGCTGCCATTAAGGGGGAGAAAAAGAAAAAATAATAAAAATTTAAAACTAAGACAACCCACTGTATTTTTATACCATTGTTATGTGTTTATTCTCTTAAAAAATGAAAATGGTCCAGAATATTTCCCTATTCTATATTCTGTCACAACTAGAGCTTACTTCCTGACATATGTCTTTTAAAAGTCACTCATGCATCCTACTTCCCATTCATCATCACTGTGGTGAAAGTACAGACAAGAATATTTGCATTTTAAAAAAATCTTCAGCCACCACTCATTGTCTTCCAAAAGGAAGAAACTCAAAGCTGCTTCTTTTGTATTTCATATCCTATCAATGCCCAGTGGAGGATCTTACTCTCTTTCCTGGGTAAAAAACCTTTCAGTGCCTTACCCCTGTATCAGTGGGGGAGGGAGGGGTTTGGAGCCACTTGCTGTCTCCTTTTTGACATCAACATTTTCCTTTCCTCTAAGTTTTACTCTGGTTGATAATTATGGTGATATTTGAAATTGTGAACCTTGTCAATAACATGTTCATCAATCAACTGAAATGGGACAGAATCCCACTGTCAATTGAAGCAAAGTTATTTAACCTCTCTGCCGCAAAACCCTTCATCTGTAAAATGAAGGATTGGACTATGAGAGTTATAAAAGCTCTTATAACAAATCTTTCTGGTTTTAAGAGAATTGTGACATGGAATATTCTCCCACATCACAGAGTGTATGATAATATCTGGATCTGTGGCTATTTTCTCTGATCTCCCTTCCTGTCTTTCTCTCACTTCGTCTGTCCCTCTCCTCTCCTCCTTTCCCACAATATTTCCCTCTTACAGAGAGCATTCATTTGGCCTGAAGCTGCTCCAGTGCTCCAGTATTCTGGGTGGCCTTGTATCTCAGCTCTGCTGCCCTGACCCTGAATGCCACAGGCTTGGCCAAGTGTGGAAATTGGCATGACAGGAGTCACAGAGGGAAAGTGCCTGATGCTGGTCCTGGGAACTGTGTTCCTAGAAACCTTATCTGTGGATAGAAAGACTCAGTGAGAGCCTAAAGAAAAGAACTACTAACCACCTTCCTAGGCGGAACAGTAGAACTCTGCCTCCTCTGCAAGCTATGATGGGGGTTGTGAATAATGTTAGTTGCTCAGTTGTGTCCAACTCTTTGCAACTCCATGTGTTATAGCCCACCAGGCTCCTCTGTCCATGGAATTCTCCAGGCAAGAGTACTGGAGTGGGTAGCCATTCCTTTCTCCAGGGGATCTTCATTCACTCGTTTGTTTACACATTTAACTTTGTGGACTCTGAAGTAACCTGAAACCATAAGTAGCCTAAGAAGTATAATTTGAAGGTCACCAAAATCCGCCCCCTTCACATATTCCTTCAAAGAGCCCTCCTGTGATCCCTGTAGATATGACATTTCCTGGCCACATCTATAAGAATTCAAATAGAAAGAGGACTAGGGACCTCAAGTCTTCATATTGTCGATTTCAATGAGATTAATTTCTCAGATCCTTTATTTAAATGAAACTTCCATGGAGAATGGATTACATGGCCTATTAATAGCATCCAAGCAATTTGAATGAGTTTCTGATACATTGTTTATCACAGGCTTTCAGGTCACCACACTGATTTTTCTTCTATCCTTGCAGCAGGGTGTTGTCCACAGTTATCTTCTCTTCGCCATCTCACTACGATGTATACAGAATACTTTTTTAACCTCTTTGTGAATACAATAGAAAAGCCTGCTTTTACAGCATGGTTTCTCAGTCTTGGTACTGTAGACATCTAGGGCCAGATAACCCTTTGATGTAGGGCTGTATGTTTTAAGATAATAAGCAGCATCTTTAGCTACAACCCACTAGATCCTGGTAACACCTCCTCTAGTTGTGACAACTAGAAGTGTTTCCATACATTATCAGATGTTCCCGTGGGATAAAAATTATCCCCATAAACCATTGATTTAGAATAATGTGGTGTAAAACAAAACAAAAAAGTCCTTTAATAATGCATGTTATAAACTTCTGACTTAATCTGGCCAATTAATTTTTTAATGTTTATATCTCTTAAATTTATAGAAATCTGAATAACAACAACTAAAGAGTCAAAAATAAAATCTATAAGGCAGGTTCTGGTTTGGAGATAAAAAAAGCTTGTGCCCGGGAGGAAATAGAAGAAAATGGATGTCATCTTGTCTTTAACCCTACACCATTATTGATAAAAACATGAACATTATCTTCCTTTTTAAGCAGCAGTAAACAATATCCTAAATTAAGATTCAAGTTTAACTCTGCTGCTTCTTGCCAATTCCATCCTGCTGATAAAACTATATTTCGAAGAGTCAGTTCACCCAAATTCAGGTTATTATCCAAATCGTGTATTTCTCGTTCTTTCACATTCCTACCTCTAAGAATCAAAGATAATTTTGGTGAATTGTCACTGGAAGTTGTAAAGCCTTTAACCCATGTAAGTTTGTTTTGCTGTTTGCATTCAGAGATGAAAGCCCTAGAAGTTAATATGGGATGTGGAAGTCTTTGGCTAAGCCTGCCAGAACTTATACCTAGCAGCTGTCTTCTTGCCCATATCTACCAAATTTTCTTTGCACGCCAAAACCCAGGCCACCCTTCCCTCTGTCTCTCATCCTTTCCCTTCAGTATTTTAGCTTAAAACATCTACTAATCTCGTCCTTTTAAAAAATATTTTATTTATTTGGCTGCACTAGTCTTAGTTGCAACATAGACGATCTTTATAGTTGCAGCATGCAAACCCTTTCATTGAGACACGCAGGATCTAGTTCCCTGACCAGGAATCAAACCCAGGCACCCTCCATTGAAAGCCTGGGGTTCCAGCCACTGGACCACCAGGAAAATCCCAATCGCATCCTTTTAAATCTAAATGAACAAATGCCATCACTTAACATTAATTAGCTAATTTTGAATTAGAAAATAACATATAGACTTGGATTTAAAAATGTACAAAATGCTACCTATTAGAACTATGCCATGGTCCCACCTTTGAACTCAACACTTCTCCTCAGATTTAAGCACTATTAACTGATATTTTTAAGTCCTTGCAGAAATTTCCTCTGCATATGCAGCTTTGTATTTACATGTATAAATGTGTGTGTTTAGTGTGTGTATAGCCTTTAAACAATTTTGAATTTGTACCTTTAATTTTTGTTTACGTAGCAATACATCTTAGATGTCTCTTCATATACGCATTTGAATTTACCACATTCTATTTTACAGCTACAGAGTGACTGTGAAACTGTAATTTGTCTCCTCAGTTTGTTATTGATAAATAGGTGGTTTCTAGTTTGGGGCTATAACAATAGTTTAATAAATAGGTTTCATGTCTTCATCTCAGTGTTTCATTCTTGTTGTTTTCTTTTTGCTAACTACTCTGAGCCTCATCTTTTCTTTTAAAAGAATAAAGTTTGACTGTTGACATTTATATTATTTAATAAATAGGCCAAATTGATAGAATGGGCAGAAAATGATGTATGTTTTAAAGAACTTTAAAAATGCTGTATTCTTTTCTATAGACAACATTGAATAAAGGAATGAGAGGAAAGGAATTGGCCAAAAAAAAAAAAAAAAACACCCTGACAGAATCCAAGTCTTTCAAGAGGATGACTTTAAAAAATAGTTGCCAAGACAAAATGAGCTCTGAAATTTCAGCATTCTAAACCTCAGTAGCAATTTTTCTTATTATGGCACACCTATCAGGATTTATTCTCAGATATTTTTTCTAAGTAGTTTTGCATGACTCTGAGAGCAGTTAGAATTAGTCCTTGAAAATGCCAGGAGATAATAATAACTGGGCCATAAAGAACAATAGATGTGCCCTAGGTACTCTTTCTGATATAAATGTTATTCCTGAAGATCACTCAATGTTTCTTTTGGACTTTTAAAAAATATCTCCATGATACTGCCATTTGAAACACACCATAGTCTCACCACTCAAAACCTTCCTATCAGACAGGATACACTCAGCTCAGTTACCTTCAACTGTGCAATATGCCTGCTATTATAGAATGATCAATAAATGCAGATGTATTGGGGATATATTTCCATATGGTATTCCAGATGTGGAGGCTCTGTTTATGAAAGAATTACTTTTAATTTTAGAGGAAAGACAAAAAATAAGTATGTATTTCCAACACTGGATAACTCATTTGTTTTTCTTTGGGAAGCAAGATGTACCTTCTTTGGTGCTTGTTTTTATTTTTTAATGGTCGATAGAATGGCATATTTATTGGGACTTAAATCGTCTTTAAAGAGAAACAGCTCTGATTGGCAAAAAAAAAAAAAAAAAAAGCATAGTAATCTACTTCTTAATATGGCATAATTGCCGTTGCAAAATTATCCCATAAAAATACTCATTATATACAGGGCATTCAAAAAATGCCATTCATTAACTTGGAAATAAAATTATGATTACAATTATAAAGCTCTGAGCTGACTCTGTTAGGAGGTTTGCATGCTAATTGCAGTTTAAGGCTTCTAATTTAATATTAGGTGAAAACGTGATGATCAACTGAAGAAAAGCACATTAAGAGAAGTTTAGGGGTTGGGATGTTAAAAAGTAGTTTTCTTTCTGCTGGGCTATCACATTGGATTACAAAGTAATACAGAGAAAAATTCCCGTGCGTGAAAATGGGTCTTTATTTAGGTCAGGGGTTTAGGGGGATGTCGGTTATTCTGTGCAGTCACAGCCAGGGAGCAAATTCAACAGCAGCAACTGCCTAGACTTTTTGAGCGGAGCGCGGGGTTGTGGGCTGTGTACCAACAACCTCGTCAACTGCAGACGGAACTGCAGCATCCCTTTCTGCAGTAGCTCGTCAGCCATTGGCTCGTTGGTGACACGTGACTGATAGAGCCTTTTCTGTGTCTTTTCTCGCCCATCTGTGTGCAGGGCACTGATAGGCCAGGCTGATGCGCAGGCAATTTATCATTTTGATCTCCCACTGAGTCAGGGAGCTCTCCTGTCACCAGTATTGATTTCAGAGGATGGACTAAATTTCCTAGGATTTCCATTAAGAATTAAGAAAAAAGCTCTAAGCACGCAGGGTAGCCAGACAGACATGGATATGAGATGGCATTGTGAAAACTCGCAGGTAGCTTCTTCTGTCACAGCCAGCGCTCGGCACAGCTTAGAACTGCAGCATGCAGGGTTTAAGATACCAGAAGCCTGAGAACAATAATAATAAAACTAAGAATAAACTCTTTTGGATAAACTAATTTTAAGATTTATATTAAAATGTTTCTTCTTAGAATTGCATGTCAAATTTATGCATGCTCTATAGGAAATGTAGAAAGCTTGTTTTAAATTTTTAAATGTCCTTAAACCCTGAGCATGGTTGCTTATACTTTCGTTTGCTGCTTTCTGTGAGCATGCTTGTGGCAGAAACAGCCGAAAATTGTGTGTGTGTGTGTTTCTATATATGTATATATGTATTAAGTTGGTTCGAGTAAAAGCATGAATAAAAGCTGCTTTCAATACTCGCCAGACTGCTTTATTATGGTTAATGACTTGGTGATAATTTTGCCTAAATATGCTTAGATTCTGACCATGCATGCTTTTGCGGCAGAGTGGATTTTCGTTGAGAAGTCATGAAGGTGGAATGTGTGAATTAAATGTATGTTTAATGCAGCAGAAAATGTATTAGTGATTATTAAATCTGATTAATTAATGGAAATATTTCATGATGGTAAGATTTGAGTAACATTTATTTACACTAATTAATTGTGCTTACTGAAAAAATGCATATCTGGGATTAATGAAAGTGTTTGTATTTTTGAAATATGAATTTTGATTATTTCAGAGATAGGACGATTTCAATTTTTAAAAATGGATCTGGGATAAGGGACTTAGAAGCATTTTTTAATTTTAGCCTAGGAGAGAATTCTAAACGTGCTGTTTGTGTATTTGAGACATTATGTGCCTGTGTGTGAATTCTTTGGCTAATTGTTTGATAGTCTCCTAGCTATCCTTATTCTCCTGAAGAGGAGAAGAGCCTTGGCACTGAAATGTTTCTTAGGCCCATGGGAATTAGAGCCAGCAGAAGCAAGAGTAGGACCAGATGGGATTGGCATGCTTGGCAGGGAGTGGAGACAATAGGTGGGGGCGGAGCAGATGGAGAACAGAAGGGAATGAGTCTCAGGAAAGAGGAAGGAGGAGGGGGAGGGGAGGAGTTGGCTTAATAGTGAAGGAAGCCTGGCCTCCCTTTTCAAGGCAACTTCTGATTGCATCTTCCTTTAATTATGAGAAAGTCATGTCTGTTGTGACAACTATTTTTCATAGATTAGGAAAGAAGTTCCATGAATAGAAGGTACTTTGCCAGATTATAAATTGTGTGTTATTTGTTGTTGTTTGTAATCTTTTCCTCTTTGTCATATTCAGGAGAAGTAGGAACAAAATTTAAATTTACTTGTCATATTATTTGAGTTTGTAGTATTTAAACATAAATATGGCAATAACTACTAAACTTATTTTCAGATTTTAACAATTCAATCATCAATAAGGCTTATTGACTTTTTCTCTAAGTAAGTTTTCAATTCTGAAAACATAAGGAGCTCATGCTGACTAATCTGTTATTTTACTTCTGACTTGTAAATACACGTTCATTTCTAGAATAACTTTGAATGTTTTATTTAAGTACTTGTTGATTTTATCATGAAGTCTCGGGGCTTGACTGATGCCTAGTTCAAATTCTACAGCGAACTTAATCACTCAGCATCCTCAATGAAGCCCAGAAAATTAGTCATAGTCTTTGCCCAGAAGGGTCATAGGATTGACAAAGAATAAAAAATGAATTTACTTATGAATTCTATTACTTTAATGATTATTTCAAAATCCTAAGGTGAATCCAGACACAATTCCCAGTCCTAAGTAAAACTGAATTTTACCAAGTTCATGCAGCCAAAATGTACCAGTGAAAAACAGCTTTTAAAAGTTTAAGTATACATCTCTTGCATTTGGCTGGTGGACCTTGTGTATGGAGAGAATTTCCATTTTCTAAAAGTTTTGCCATGTTGCATGTCTCTTTTGACTGCTTTTTGAAACTTGGCTTGGCAAGGAATTATGTATGACTTAAAGTAAATGAAAATCTTTACCTTTAATATACTGGGATACATTTAAACTAATTTACTCAAATTATATTGATTTTCCCAGAGTTAACAAATGAAGCCAGTTTCTTATACTTTCTCCAGTCCTTTTCCTCCATGCCTTATTTTTCAAAATTAAAGAGAGCCCACTAAGCAGCAAAATTCTCCTCACTTGGCAAATTCCCTCTAATGTTCTTAGGAAAAAATATTGTCTACAGATAGATCTTTAAACAGATATTTATATTTTGGAGAGTTGACTCATGTTCATTAAGCAAGATAACCCAATGTTGAAGAGTAAATATTTTCAATTGCTTTGTCCAATCAAAGTTGCCTAATAGGCTGAGAAGGCCTTCCTCATGTGGCTCAGTGGTAAAGAATCCACCTGCCAATGCAGGAGAGATGGGCTCGATCCCTGGGTCAGAAGATCCCCTGGAGAGGGAAATGGCAACCCACTCCAGTATCTTGCCTGGGAAATCCCATGGACAGAGGAGCCTGGTGGGCTACAGTCCATGGGGTCACAAAGCATCAAAAAAAGGCTTAACAACTGAATAGCATCAGGAATAGGCTGAGAGCCACATTCTCTTTCTGTGGAATAAAACTAGAAGAGCCGTAAAGTGGTATTAAATGTTTGGTCACAATAGCATTTGGGCTCAACTGCCAAGCAAATTTCTCACCAAGACATTAACCAGGAAATGCTTACATAGTTATGAAGTAATTAGTGATGTAGCATTGCATATTAAGGATGTTTTGGGTAGTTATGATGAAATGTTACTGTCTGCATGCCTTCCATATGCTCCTTTAATTTACAGAATGTGATCATCCCACAGCATCTGGGTGCATTTATAAACTACAAGAGCAATCAATTAGCTATATGATCGATGCAGTAGGCAGAATGCTAATTGATGGGAGAAGCCCTTTTAGCTTGTACTTTGTAGTTTTCAAATGGGAAAATAATGCACGTAGCCAAGGACTTTCAGTCTTTGTCTATATTAAATTTAAGTGTTTCAAGAACTAAGCTTATACTCTGCCCATTTGGAAAATAACACATTTGAAACAAGATTTTGCCTTGTCAAAATAAGTGGTCTTAATTTCAGTGTTATAAGCACCAGCATAATTCATAGGTGAACAGAGTTAGTTAATAGTTAATTATACTTAGACCCAAGTGGTATCTTCTTTTCAGTCTTATTTTTTCCTTTCCATTTCCTGTACTCCCAGTTCTTTCTTCTTCTGCTGTTTCAACTGTCATTTTTGGACTCAAATGCCATTTGTTCCAGACCTCTGTTACTAAACAGAAATAATAAAGTATATATAAATTCAGCAGAAGATAATGACCCCAACTTCTGCTTGTGCCTTTTTGTGTATATTTAGGCTTTGAATATTATTGATTTCTATTAAGGTTACCACATTGACCCAGAAAGATAGATTTTACTTTCTGCCATCTTATTTACATTTAGTTGATTGTTGATACCTGACTCTCCTGAAGACTCCCTTCCCTCATTACTCTAACACAGAGAATGGAGCCAAGCACATTATCAAGTAGATAGGCAATTTCCAGTATGCAGAATAATTGCAGAAAGTCACAGGCAGATAAAAAACTCATGGGCATCTCTAGTGTCTCGCAGAAAATTAAGACAGCTTGAGTCCTAACTAAATAATAACCATGAAAAAGCAAAAATATATAAAAGAGGTTTGCTAGGTTTGTAGTTCTATGTCATAAAGTGTGTGTGATTACCACTACACACTTTCTTTTCATTTGACCCTCAAATTTCCACCCTCATTTGAATTCACTTGATTATGCAGTGGAAACTATCTGAGAACTACTCTTCACCCAAAAGTTCAAAATCAGTTATATATTTTTATTTTCACTGTGGTGGGAAAAAAAGATATACATGGAGAGAGAAAGAGACTGCAGATTAAGCCACAATTTGTTTTCCTGATAACAAAACAAGGCTCAGAAAGTTTTCTTACTATTTGCCCATGAATAAATGTAAAAGGTGTTATTACCTTAAGTATTCCTTACTTTAAAAAACAAAAATTGCATGTAGTGGTGGGAATGACTTGAATATTATTTAGGGAACCAAAAGAAATCAATCTTCAAAAGTCATCAGTCTTGAAGTCTGTGTGCTGTCATGTTTGTTTTCATGACTTTTTTATTTAAGCATAACGGGACCACAATCTTGACTCTAAGCATGTTTCAGCCCAAATTATAATTATAGAACCTCACAGGCTAGATTTACTGGTAAATTCATAGGTGGCATGGGAGGGTTTTTTAGTGGTGTGGGCAAATGCCTTCTCCTGTCCAACCTCTTTACATATTTCAAATTAAAAACTCTACTACAGCTTCAAAGGCTTCCCTGATAGCTCAGTTGGTAAAGAATCCACCTGCAATGCAGGAGACCCCGGTTCGATTCCTGGATCAGGAAGATCCATTGGAGAAAGGATAGGCTACCCACTCCAGTATTCTTGGGCTTCCCTTGTGGCTCAGCTGGTAAAGAATCTGCCTGCAATGCAGGAGACCTGGGTTTGATCCCTGGATTGGGAAGATTCCCTCGAGAAGGAAAAGTCTACCCACTCCAGTATCCTGGCCTGGAGAATTCAATGGGCTGTATAGTTCATGGGTTCGCAAAGTGTCAGACACAACTGAGTGACTTTCACTTTCACTACAGCTTCAAAGACAATGCTGTCCCAGTCAGTCATCCAGGGAAAGGATTTTTCTTATAATGAAAAGCTACTGTATATACAAAATATATAATACTGTGTATATATAATAAAGAATGTATATGACTAACACTACCTTTATGACTTCAGAACACTACTATTTTATTGTGAAATCAAAAATTTTACATAGAATTTTTATATTTTTGGAAGCTCCTTATTTTGGTGTTATAGAGGTATAGCCCCAAGAATTGATTCTCAGTGACCCATGTGTGGACGATCTACATAATGGATTATATTGCATGACCAGATGTGTTTTCTAGACCACTTAACCTCCCATGGGCTGAAAAATCATTGTTTTCAATTATGTGCTGTGAGTTCTTTCAATTAGCTCATTTAGATTTGAGTGGATCGCCTGTCCATTGGGTTTATAGTAGGACAACAGTATTTTCAGAGTTGAATGTAGTGTATGTATGTGTCTGCTTTAAAACACTGCTAAATATTTAGCTGATACATAATAGGTTTCAAGAAGACATGAAAAACTAGAAATTTGGGGGTAATAAGCTACTCTTGAGTTTGCCTAGAGTTTTCTTATGCCTTCAAGAAGTATACCATCTCTTTCCAGAATGCTTAAAATTATAATTTATAAGCAATTACTAAGCACTACTTCAGTGTTTTTTTGTCCATTTAGTAGTTAAGATGTGAAAAAATATCTACTGATTGATTGATCTATACTAGAACTCTCTGGTATCTCAAATGGTAAAGAATCTACCTGCAATGCGGGAAACCTGGATTTGATCCCTGTGTTGGGAAGATCCCCTGCAGAAGGGGACACTCCAGTGTTCTGGCCTGGAAAATTCCATGAACAGAGGAGCCTGGCAGGCTACAGTCCATGGGGTCGCAAAGAGTCAGACATGACTGAGCAACTTTCACTTCACTTCACTTCATACCAGAACTCTGCTTAATATCAAGGGTGACTCAAAGGAAAGTAAGATCATTTCTAACTTGAAAGTCCAGCTGAAGAGAAAAGACCAACACATATAAAACTAGAGGAGTACTGAAGGCTGAACAATTTTACCCTATCGTCTCAAATAATGAAAACATTTTTGCTGAGCATCTGTTACACACTTCATGGTAGTTCGGAGAAAGGAGTGTTCACTGTGAGCTAAGCAGGTACACTGATGTTTTTCTGCTGCATCTTCTCTGAATTTGTTTGAGCAGCCTGAGTTAGAATCAAGTCTAATTCAGTGGGCTACACATCATGTAACACCAGTACCAGCCTCTGAAGTGGTGTTTAGGGCACTGAGGGTGTTGGAGTATGAAGCAAGATCCCAAGTAGCTTGTCTCAAAATCAGTCAAGGTGACTGTTTCCTGTTCTACATCTTCTCAGGATAGCATATTGATTTCATAAAAGCCAGTTTTCATGTTTTATGAATAAGGAAAGTAATATAAAAGTGTACAAATTTTTAGTTAAAAATCACCTGCATATATAGTATGTCTATTTTTCTTAATTTGTTAAAATTACAAATTGCTGCTAAAAGTTTTCCTTTAAAAAATAAGAAATTGATTTCCTTTTGCTGGTGGGATGACTTAAAATATTGAGTCATTTTTCCAATAGTAATTAAATACCAGATTAAGTATAAATATCTCAGGCCGCTAGGGTATAAATGAGTGTAACTGTAAATTACTCTGGCAATAATTTTCAGTATGCCTAATTCTACTTCTTTGACTCTCTTTTTGAAGGGCCCCCACCAAAAGAAAATAGAACATGGGTGGGAATAGGCAGAAAGCAAAGGTCTGGTGTAGATTGGAGCAATTTTGAATAAGTGATAATTATGTAAATAGACTACTCTGTTACTGAGTTACCATCAATACTATCACTTTCTCAGTAAGTAGTTTAAAATATAATGAATAATTAATGGGAAACTTGATGAACCATTCATTAGAACTGACTGAAATAATAACCTAGGGTATAAAATATCAAAATGAATTGTTTTGATTATTTTTCAAAATCTCAAGCTAGAGACAGTAAGCTCAGGTGACTGTTTGGAGTCAAGCAACAAAAGTTTCTGAGATTCCTGTCTTCCTAGCTGTTCAAATAGCCTAGTACTTGACTTTAGTTGCAGTAAATGTGGTCGTTTTAAACAGGAGATTGCTGATGCAAGAACAAAATAAACACTAACTTTAACCCCTCTCTTACTGCCTTAACAATTCTCTAAATGATGCACCAACCCTTTGTACTTCTTTAGAAAGAGGGTTGAGGGTTTAAAATGATGAGATGAAGTAAAAATATATATGCTCAGTTTGTTTGAAAGTCTATAGCGTAAGATCATTTCTAAAGATGCCATTCAAATGAGGATAATACATATTTTGTGTCTGTAAATACTACAAAAGTAAAGAATTCATAGGTTACTTTTTTATGGTTATAATTGTATTCTTTTCCTTTATGAATGCATCTGTATCTGTTTTCAAAGATAATTTTTATAAATATCAGTTTTACCAACTTACATATAAGTTGATCAGATCAGTATGATTGCTTTATATTTTAGTTTTGAAATAAATTATTTAATTTGCAATTATTTAAATTTATAGAAATGTTATAATAATATTTAAAGAGAGGTCACTCTTCATCCAGCTTCCCCTAACATTAGCATCTTACGTAAGCTTTGTACTTCTGTCAATGCTGAGAAATTAACATTCAATATGCCCTCTGAGAAATGGTTAATTTTTTTAGAATTTTTGTGTCATACATGCCACTGAGTGACATCAAACGACTTTTGGAAAATTTGACATCAATTGGTTTTATTTCCACAAATACCTAAGAGATTTCTTCCCACTGGGCTACCCAGAATTTCTACTAAGAAACATTCACTCAAATATTTTAGGAGGAAAACAATTTCTTTTCTTCCCACCCTTGTCAGTGTCAGCTTTATTTTGAAGTTGGTCACAGACTCTCTTTTTCTTTCTCAGTTTCCTTGAGAAATTTTACCATTCTCAGCAGAGAGCATTCTCCTGAATTTTAGATCTATTCTTACTGCTGCCTCTGACTCTCCGGGTGGCTCAGATGGTGAAGAATCTGCCTGCAATGCAGGAGACCCAGATTTGACCCCTGGGTGGAGAAGCTCCCCTGGACAAGGGAATGGCTACCCGCTCCAGTGTTCTTGCCTGGAGAATTCCATGGATAGAAGGGCATGGCGGGCTATAGTACATAGGGTCGCAGAGTCGGGCACGACTGAGTGACTGACATTTATAGCTGCCCCTAAACTAACTAAAGTGAAGTCGCTCAGTCATGTCTGACTCTTTGCGACCCCATGGACTGTAGCCTACCAGACTCCTCCGTCCATGGGATTTTCCAGGCAAGAGTACTGGGGTGGGTTGCCATTTCCTTCTCCAGGGGATCTTCCCGACCCAGGGATTGAACCCCAGTGTCCTACATTGTAGGCAGGCACTTTACCGAATGAGCCACCAGGCTGCCCCAGTTCACTGCAAATTCAACATGTCCCTTGGTGAATAGGCTATTTTTTGGAGTTTATACAATTTTAAAGCATTTTACTTTAATAGGTTTATGTAAAGACATTATATTAGAGAAAGTTTTACTGCTACTGTGTGGTGAAAAACTATTTAAATTTCTGATACTTGATTTCCCCATTTGTAAGATGAGGAGTTTGTAGCTCTAATACTTTATGATTTTAGAGTGTGAATAATTGTGAATTTCATTTAAAAGAAAAACTTTTTAAAGAAAAGTGGTTTTAAAGTATAGACTGCTTTTCATTTTGTTGAGTCATCTCCCCTGAATTTTTAGAGGAATCTGCATCTGGAGCTTTCTTATGAAATGTTCATTTTGAAACTAGTAGGAGAGTAATTCCAGTCATAGCTAGCATTAATTATAGGGAAATCTCCTTTTCCATTTCCATAGTGAAGAATATAGAGGCTTCTTAGCATTCTGTGTGCAAGGCCTGTAAATTTCAGATAATTATCAGTTTGGAATCCTTAAAACTAACAATAGGAAATGCTATAGAAGGAACAACATCTTTTCATTTTGGCATCATCTTGACAAATGAGGGAAATTTTTGCAGTATGTGCATCACAAAAACAAGCAATTCTGTGAAAACAAGGGAAAAGTGGCCTGTACTGCCTGTTTTCTCCTTGTGTTCCAAAACCTTCACCTTTGCTAAGAGATCTTGAAATTATTTCAGATCTATTTTTCATACATTGAATACCAAAAGAGCTAAATTATTCATTGTGAGTGAAAATATTTATTACCATGTGTCAAGAAACTCTGATTCCCTTTCTGGTATTCCTAGTAAGAACCCTGTGGTGTAAAATTACGGGCTGAATCTGCTAAATAATTACCCACATGAATGCTGCACCTACCATGTGTATTTTTAGGCTTTATATCAATAAATGTTTCATGAAGTGCTGTATACACTGGACTAAAATTCCTTCATCCCCAAATCAGTTTTAAATTCTTCTCTAAGAGAACAAGGTATAATGAGGCTTCTAATGAAAGTGGTAAAGAAAGAAGTAACATAAGCAATCAACAGCACAGTCTGCAAAAAATTCTCATCACCAATAAAGATTTATGAAAAATAAATATAATCAGTGCCAATGACATCCTCAGAGAACAAGACTTTGTAAGCATTTTTCTATAAATGTGAAGAAGAAAGTGGGTCTATATTGAGAACAAAGGTTAAATGTGTAGGGCAAATAATTTTTATGGGTGTTCATAATTTAGCGATAAAAACTTATATAGTTTGTGAATGTCTATAGCAGTTGGAAATATTTAGCAGAGGAATATTTGTAGACATAGGAAATGATATTAAAACTTTGACACAGTATTAAGATTTAATTTATAGAAGTTATAATGATTTCATTTTTATTTTTTTCTATTTCTTATCAGAATTTAAACCCAGACAGGATTTAATGGATGCTCTGGGAAACCAGCATTTTGGAGTACAAATTGTTATGTGTAGGAGAGACTTAGCTTTTAACGAAATCTTATAATGATAGATTTGACTTCCAGAACACAGCTTGAAACATTTCAATGGTAAAGCATTACCTGGACCCCACAAAGCTCAGGATTCATTGTGGTGATAGGGAGAGCAAAGAGGGGTGAAATATTATGTAGGATGGTAACCCCTCACTTCTCACTAGCTTTTTCTGTTAATGAAACATGAAGGCCTGGATCCTCTTACAGCAGCTCTGAAACATGTTCACCACCCATGGTCTTCCCTGGCGGCTCAGATGGTAAAAAAAATCTGCCTTCAATGCGGGAGATCTGGGCTCAGTCCCTGAGTTGGGAAGATCCCCTGGAGAAGGGAATGACTACCCACTCCAGTGTTCTGGCCTGGAGAATTCTGTGGACAGAGGAGCCTGGTGGGCTACAGTCCATGGGGTCGCAAAGAATCAGACACGCTGAGCGACTTTCACTTTGACCACCCTTAATGTCTTTTTTTTTTTCTTTCAATTGGAATATAATCACTTTACAATGTGTTAGTTTCTGCCGTACAATGAGGTGAATCAGCTATATTATATGTATATATGTATCCCTTCTTCCTGAACCTCCCTCCCACCTTACCACCCCCTATCTCACCCACTTGGGTCATCACAGAGCACTGAGGTGAGCTTCCTGTTCTTTAGAGTAGGCTCCCACTAGGTATTTCTTTTACACATGGTCGTGTGTTTCTGGCAATCCTAATCTCCCAATCTGTCCCACCCTCCCCTTCCCGCCATGTTTCCTTGCCTGTTCTCTGTGCCTGTGTGTCTATTCCCGCCCTGCAAACAGATTCATCTGTAGCATTTTTCTAGATTCCACATATATGCGTTAATATATATTTGTTTGTCTATTTCTGACTTACTTCATACTGTATAACAGACTGTAAGTCCAGTATCTTTCTTAGCTAATTATCAGGATTGTCAACTTTAAAAGAAAAAAAAAAAGCACACCATGAGAACTGTGAGTTTTGCTTTTATTTAGGGACTTACCAAGGACTATAGCCAAGGGACTGCCTCTCAGATAGCTCTGAGAAATTGCTCCAAAGAGGTAGGTCAGTATCTATGAGTTAGGTGAAGGGATATAGGCAGTCAAGCATACATCTCAGTAGAAGGTTGCTGCTAGTCATGAGGAGTAGATATTCTCAAACCATGGTTTTCATGATTTTTTTATTATGGGAAGATGCAAAAATCTGGATTCAGAAGTTTTTTTCCTGGAAATGTGTAAGTTTCTGATGGCCTGTTCTGCTAGTTTTCCCAGAGCACAGAATGCCTTACTCCTGATCTCTGCCCTAAATTATTTTCACAGTGTACCCGTAGGTCAGCAACTGCAGTGGCTAATGACTCAATTCTTGTAGAACCAGGTAGTGAGTGACATTTCTTAGGTGGCAGGAGTAGCTCTTCTACCATTTTAAATTTATAGTAACCGGTAGAATTAACTCTGGGAGAAGTATGTTTGGGTTCTAAAGGATTTTTAGCAGGTAACTCACCTTTCTTTGCCTTTTTTAATTAAGGTGACTGAGAAATGCCTGTGTGTGTTTTGCCTTGTATCGTTTGGCGAAAGATGTTCAAGGACAGGAAAATCTTCTTCTAGGCACTTTTCCTGTTCTGTGTCTTTAAGCTCTGGTGTTTAAGAGAAGTGAAATCTTTGCTGCCACAAGAGAGCTAAAGACTCACTTTAGTTGGCTAGTCCTGGAGTAGAGGTTATTTGATGGATTAATTTACTTTGACTTGTAAATTTTATAATTCTTCATTTCTTCCAAATCTTTTTCTGGAATTTTGAAACCCAAGACCTATTTTATATCTCACTGGTGGGACTTTAGTCCTGCTTTCTAAGTCTGAAATACCTCTGTTATTGGTCTTATCTGTAAAATGAACTGAGATTCCTCTGTGCTGTGCTTAGTCATATACAACTCTTTGTGACTCCATGGACTATAGCCCGCCAGGCCCCTCTGTCCATGGGGATTCTCCACGCAAGAATACTGGAGTGGGTTGCCATGCCCTCCTCCAGGGGATGTTCCCAATTAACCCTGGAATCGAACCCAGGTCTCCCACATTGCAGGCAGATTCTTTAGCAGCTGAGCTACCAGGGAAGCCCCGAGATTCCCCTGCCACTCTGAAACATGCATAAGGGAAGCGTTTTCTTACCTTGCGCCTTTCCTTCTGATCACTCTTTTCTTTATAGTTTCCTGCTTGCTTTGTCTCTTTTCACCTACTTTACCTCTTACAGAAGTCAGCTATGGGCATCTATTTTGCTTTCTTTCGTCCCATTTGTGAAACTTAAGAATCAAACTTTGACCAACATATAGGTACAAAATCGCTAAGACTATGGCCATTATTTTTAAACCTCATGAAGTTCAGAAGAATCCACTGGATTCTATGACATTGAAAGGAAATGTATTGAGCACAGTCTAATTTTTAGATGAATAGGATTCCACAGGGTTTTAGGAATAGAAAGCAAGATTATTCATCATAGGAGAAAATTATTAAATGGAAATTGTAGAATCCTCAGCATATAAATATTAGAAATTCAATTTTTAGTAACTCTCTGATACTTCCTTTAGAATTGTGTTTGTTTTATTCTCTTTCTATTTTGTTTTAATTTTCTCTTATGTGAAAGACATGTTGTTGAAATTTTTAATTATTTGGTGTCTTAATCCTTAGGGTTCAGTATTCAAGAATAAATAGCAGAAGGGTTAGCAAAAATAGTGTCACTAGTAACAGCCTGTCGTGTGACAATTTCCTTATTCAGATCAATGTGAAATAGTCAATATTCTATTGATTTATATGGCTTTACCAGGTCTTAGTTGTGGCATGCAGGATCTTTTAGCTGTGGCATATGGAATCTGGGGCCTCCCTGATAGCTCAATTGGTAAAGAATCCACCTGCAATGCAAGAGACCCCAGTTTGATTCCTGGGTCAGGAAGATCCACTGGAGATGGGATAGGCTACCCACTCCAGTATTCTTGGGCTTCCGTTGTGGCTCAGCTGGTAAAGAATACAGCTGCAATGCGGGAGACCTGGGTTAATCCCTGAATTGAGAAGACTCCCTGGAGAAGGGAAAGGCTACCCACTCCAGTATTTTGGCCTGGAGAATTCCATGGATTATATAGTCCACAGGGTCACAGAGATCAGACACCACTGAGTGACTTTGACTTCATCGGATCTAGTTCCCTGACCAGGCATCAAAGCCAGACCCCTGCCTTGGGAATATGCAGTCTTAGCCACTGGACCAGTGGGCAAGTTTCACTAACTAGCTTGAAACCACTAGTTGTTTTAGGTAAAAAAATTGTCACATTTAGCTGAAAGGTGGATTGTTTGGAACCAATGCATTTCACTTTATTGGTAAAGCATCAGGCCTTGTATGGACATGAACTTGGGCAAACTCCGGGAGATGGTGAGGGACAGGGAAGCCTGGCATGCTACAACCCACGGGGTCGCAGAATTGGATACGACTTGGCAACTGAACAATAACAACAGCAACAGGCCCTGTGTGTGGCATTTATCTTTGATGGTTAACAAGGCATTTCGTGAAATCAGATTATTATATTTATGTATGTATGCATGTATTATATATTTTAAAGCATTTTTTGAAATAATTATAGATTCACAGATAGTTGCAAAGAAAGATACAGGAGGTTCTCTACACCCTTTATCCAGTTTCCCCCCATGTTACATCTTATATAACTATAGTTCAATAGCAAAACCAGAATGTAAATCATGGAACTTATTCAGATTTCACCAGATATACCTGCATTTGTGTGTGTGTGTATGTGGGTCTATATAGTTCCATGCAGTTTTATCACAAGTGTAACTTCTTATAACCACCACCAAAATCAAGAAACTTATCTGTACCAGAAGGTTCTCTTGTGTTACCCTTGATAGTTACACTTTAAAGGGACCGGAGGAGGCATCTATTCCAACCTACTTATATTGGAATGGAGAATGATTTGTGTCAAGTCAGTGGGTTAGATAATGATTGAGCTCAGAAAGTGGTGCCTGTCCAAGACTAGTTTCAGGCATCCCATCTTACAATCTCAATTTTATAAAGTAGGCAGTTTTTCTGCAAGTTGGAAGATAAAAGAATTGAAGCAAACACAAATTTCAAAGCAATTGTGTTTATCACAAATCTGGATTTAAAAAAGAATTGTATTACTGGCTGTGTAATGGGTTAAGGGGACATTAACTATCAATGTAAGCCTCAGATTGATACTTCAGATAAAGCATGTATATGTTGGAGGTAATCTGTGTTGCTTCACAGGGACTCAGCATGGTTATAAGAAGGAGAAGATAGTTAGTAAAGGATCCCCAGAGATTTAGCTACAGATTGTATAGCCTGTACTCTCCACCCAAAGAACTTAATGCCTGTTCCCTTCTGTTCATACACAAATGCACCAGATAATTTAAGAATTCTTTTCACTTTCCAGCTTGCCATTTAACTTTGTTACCTCTTATAAAGCTATTTTGTTGAGACAGGGGGATTTGGGGTTTTAGGGTGGTCACAGCATGTGATTTGACCCACTCACCTATTCCATACCCACTTTGGAACCATTTTAGATGCTACTCACCTTGGGAATGAATCTGGTTATAGAAGAGTAGAACAGAAGTCACATGGAAAGAGTGGAGGATCAAAGACTTTTATACGATATCAGCATCAGAGAAATTAGAGATGTAAAAGACTCATTAGCTGATTTGCCCTATTTCCATGGAAATTGCAGTGAACATTTTTCAAAGACGTAATCTATTTTTGTTTAAAATAAATGGCAACTCAATGTAGATTCTTGTTAGAGCTCGAAACTGCTGATTGTTGTGTTTTCTGGGTTGTTTTTCTTTTTAGATCTACTTGACAGTTTGCATAGCTAATTATTGTGTTCTCATTTGTTTAATTCCAGCACTGCTGTAGGCTTTTTAGAATGGGGGAGGGGGGAAGCACTACCATAGTTTCACAGTGTATCAGGGAGCTATTAAATCGAGGAGTGTGAACTGCAGAGAGAGGGGGAGAGAGAGAGAGAGAGAGAGAGAGAGAGAGAGAGAGAGTGTGTGTGTTACTGAGTCCAAACTCGTTCTGCTTGCTGCCCACTAGACCAATAAATCCAGGAGACAAGGTGTTGAGGCAAGGAACACGACTTCATTCAAAAGCCAGCTGACTGAGAAGATGGTAGACTAATATCTCAAAGTAACAAAGTTGTTGGGGTCTGCATGCCAATTTCTTTTATAGAGTCAGAGAGAGAGAAGCAATTAGGAACTAGAGTCCAAAGGCAGAATAGAGAGCTAGAGGCAGTGGGGAAATAAAGAGAAAGGATCTTCAGTCTTGCAAAACATCTCCAGATATGGCCGGCCTTTGGAAAGGGTGTGTTAATCTCTTCTTTTTATTGTACCTATTCATAGGTGGGCAGGGTCAGATTCTCTCTCTTTGAGGTGAACAAAGGCACTTTAGTTTACAGTCAGGCCGAGGGGCAGAGTCCTCTGAAGCAGGCTATTAGGTATGATTCTAATAACAAAAGCAACGAAAAGCAAGTCCAAGAGTTTCCAACTTGGAGTCAGAATAGGCTTCTCTGCAACCTGTGTGTGTTTTGGAAGATGGGTCAAAGTAAAGTAAGTAAAGTGAATTTTAAATAACTGCCAGACTTTGATAGCTAATAACATTTTTGTGAAGGTTTTGTCACTAACCAAATGTATGTCCTTTGTGGTCTTATTTTATGGAGGGCACTTTGTATCCTGATGGATCCTTTGCAACAGAAGTTTTCCCTAGGAAAACTAAAAACTATATACTCTTAGAAATCCTTTTTTTTTTTTCCCCCTGGTGACTGAATCTTTTTATTATTGGCTTAATTTTCATAGTGCCATTTTAGATGGAAAAAGTAATTTGTAATTTGAAGAGAATTTGTTAACAATTATTTCTTATATCAGTAACATTTAAACTTTCCAATGTTAGTGTTCTGTAGATTCCATTTATGGCAGGAAAATGTTTTTTTTCAAAAATTACTGCTTTTATTACCAATGAATCATGAGTTCTTTGTGAAGGTTTTGGAATTCAGAAGCATCAGATGAACCATTGAAGAGCAATTAAGATACTGATAGTTCAAATAAGATGCATTTACTTCTTCTGTATGCTTTTTTGGTTTTGGTTGTGGTAGTGTTGCTTAGGGGTGGAGGGCATTTATAGTGACTTGAATTACACACTTTAATCTTCTTTTCAGCATTATAGGATGGGACCTTTTTAAAAAGCAATTCCTCCACATTTCACTAGAATGAAAATTTGCTTTAACTGAACATCCCTAAATAATTATCATGCTTCTTATAGGGATACATCCATTTTGAAGAAGAAATTAATGTGAAATCCAGTAGAATAATTTTAAAGCTATTTCATATTGGGAGTGCACCTCTTTGTAACTGGCATAAATGATATTGTTGAATTTATGTATACAGCTTTACTTAAAGCAGCTAAACTGATGAGACTGGCTAGTTAAGAGTAGGTAATAAATAACTAGATCACCATACTTGCATAAATAGCTAAATAGATACAAAGATAGAGAAATAGATATATAGACAGAATTTTTGTGGTTTCTGGTTGCTATAAGCAACAGAGACAGTTATTTCTAAACCTTTCAGGACCCAATGAATGGCAAACATTGTGTGCCTAGTGATTTGAACTTCCACGTATGAACTCGGTTGAAAGCTTGAGAGTTAAGATGAAACTCATACACAATCTTGCAAGCCATCGCCATGGCAACACACTTAAAATTTCAAGGTCTATCTCTCTTGAGTTTGCACCTGCAGTTAGCTTATTGTGAAACAAAAAGGCTTTCCAACCTGAAAATACTTTGGAATGGTTGGAAGTATGTTTTTAAATAAAGTGGAGTTTAAAAGTTGAAAAACAAAATAGAACATTCAGGGAGAAAGTACAATTGTATTCTTCATGCAATATTTAACTATCTTCTGCTCCTATTTCACAGTGTTATTCTAGGCAAAGGCAAATGTGGATAGTCAACCTATTGTGGTTGTTAGGATGTTGGGGTTTTACCCTCTCAAATGACAAATGTGCTGCCTCCCGGTAGGCTAGAGGTAACCTACCTGCCGTGTTAGTCACTCCGTCACGTCTGATTCTTTGTGACCACATAGACTGTAGCCACGAGGCTCCTCTGTCCATGAAATTCTCCAAGCAGGAATACTGGAGTTGGGAACCATTCCCTTCTCCATGGAATTCTTCCAACCCAGGGATCAGACCTGGGTCTCCTGCATTGCAGACAGATTCTTTACTGTCTGAGTCACCGGCTGTACTTCAAAGATACCTGCATGCCTTATGTAATAACATAGGTGAGAAGAGCTAAGATTTATTTACTGTTCAGTATGCCCCATATTGACAAAAAATTAACAAGTCAAAAAAGATTTGAAAAAATACATGGAGAATTTTATTTGCATCAAATTTGAGGATTATAACCACAGAAAGGCATTTCAGAAAGTTCTGAGTACTGTTCTGTTGATTAGAAATCAAGGCACAGTTATGTAAGTTTTTTGAGACATAGATCTGTACATCAAAAGACATATTAATGACTGTTTACATAATCCATATCTAAGTGGCATCTAGGTAGGTCATGTGACCCATTAGAAGATCAAGAAGAAATGCTATTATTTAAGGAGTTGCCTTGTTGAGGCTAGGAGAATGTTACTCTTTATGGTTGAGTGGGCATTTTTCCTGATAATGGAGGTTTGGTCAATGCATAATGCTGATACACAAAGCACAGTTGGGGAGGGAGGAGGCCAAAGGTCAGAGAAGATGTTTTGTTTAAATTTCTCATGCCTTACCATAAAAATATAGGTTTTATTTCTCAACCAGGAATAGTGCTAAGTACTTCATTGATCATGATTTTCTTAATTTTTACAACTACACCACCAGGGTTAGTACTGCATTCCTCCCATTTTATAGATGAGAGGTTAAGTGAGTCACCCAAGTTCTAACAACACTAGACTTAAACTCAGGTCTAACTCCAGTATTCATGCACAGAGTCATGAATGTCTCAGGTCTAACTCCAGTATTCATGCACAGAGTCACTGTGAGACAGTATACTAGCACACCTCAATTTGTCAAGTGAAAGCCTGGATGTGGGAAGCAAGAAAAGTAGCTCCACCGGAGAGGGTGCCTTTCTCTACCCTAAGTGTATTCACTCTAGGATACACTAAATGAATCACTGACTCTGTATATATAGTTGAACCCTTGCATGTCAGCATCAGGTTCCACCTGTAAATACAAGCCAGCATACCCCTGCTCCATCTTTCGGCTAGCGAGGTGGTCAGAGATAGTAAGGCAGTCTCTTCCTTCTTACATTGCACATGCCCCTCCCTGCAAACTCAGACCAAGGAGGCTTGGCTTCTGTTTGACTGAACTCTAGGGCGGGGGAAAAAAGATTGAGGAGTTTGGAGTCTAGTTCCAATAGAATTTCTTGGGATTAATGAAGTAAGAAAAGCCATTTTGAGAATTATCACAGTAAAAATATTACTGGGTACTCACTCACCAATAAATGCACTGCCTTCAGAAGGAACTTTGCGTTTTGAGGCAGCTAAGTCTTGCATATTTTAAGCCATAAACCTTGACTCTGAAGCACCTGGACTTTCTTGGTTGAGGGCTTCTCTGACACTATTTCTAAGATAGTTAGAAAACGTTGATTATCTGATTATCTAGATTTTCTTCTCAAAGCAGACATGAAGGAGCAAATTTGAAGACAGAAAGGGCATCTTTAAAACCTGACAGTGATAGACAAAAGAGAAAAACTAGTAAGAGTAGGCATCAGCTAAAACATGGAAGGGTAGTTTGCGGACCTATGGAGCAGGCCAGTGGTACTATTCTCTTTGGCGTCTGAGGTCCTTACTGTGTTATAGGTGGCACTGATGCTCATAATGGTGTTACCAAACCATCAAGAAAAGCTTGTCTTTCTGTTTACATGATGACACTTACATGTTTCCAAAGTTCTCATAATGAGAAGTGACTTTTTTTTTTTTGTCAATAGAAGGCTTAATTCTTGTCCTTAGTCAGCAGGCATACCAGTAATGAGAATGAAGGTAAGAGTAAGGGATTGCAGAGGTGTGTGGGGGAGGAAAAAGTTTCATCCAGGTAGAGAGGCATGATAGCAACTTCCAGGAAACATGTGTCCAACTCTTTTGGGACCACACGGACTGTAGCCTGACGGGCTCTTCCTGTCCGTGGAATTCTCCAGGCAAGAATACTGGAGTGGGTAGCCATTTCCTTCTCCAGGGGATCTTTCTGACCCAGGGATGGAACCCATGTCTCCTGAATTGGCTGGCAAGTAATTTACCACTCACTATTGGTGCAGTGATTTGCCACTGCACCTCTGACTGTGCCCACTTAGACTTTCCCTCTCTTTACTCTAAGGGAACTGGAAAAAAAAAACTCAAGAGTCCCCAGACTCTGAAACAGTAGGATTTGACAAATGCTTGGTTACATCATGCAGCTAGGGAGAAGAGAAGAGAAGCCCCTGGGCTTTTCAATACACTGGCAATATTATGATGTTTTTTGAGGTGTTTTTAAAAGAGCTCTCAATTCAGTTATGCAATTTACTCTGTTTGTAGGATGTTTAAACATGGATGTGTGTATTTAAGCCAGGAAATTGTACTTAGTTTGTGAAGGGGATGTCTGTGTCTGAATTTCACAGGCATCGTTGCAGGGAGAGCAAAGCAAGAATGCATACAGGGCCTGCTTTACTATTTCCATAGTAAATACTCTCAGTAACATCTTCTGAGTGCCAACCCCTATGCTCAACAGCTTGCCTGTCTAGCCCTAGAGAATTTCATCCTCATAAAAATTCTGCAAAACAGGTGTAAATAATGTCAGTTTTACAGAGCAAGAAACTTAAAGAAGCTAGATAAACTTGCCCAACATCATGTAGGTAATAAGTGGTGGAGCTACAGTTTCAGCCTAGTCAATTTAGCTCTGACACTCATGCCCTTTCCATGCTCAGGGGTCAAAGAGAGATTTTCTGCCCCTAGATGGCCTTCATTTATCATACACCTGAAGTTCTCCAAACAATTCTAGGCAAGGAAATCTGGTTGCATGTTATATTCCTCCCTTGCTTAGCCTCTTATTAATCAAAGGTATTCAATAAATGATTGTGAATGGATGAATGGATTAGTGAATAAGTCAGTATATGGAAAAATCTATCAAAAGATGTAAATTTCAAGAGTGCATTCTATGATCACTTATCTGATGGCTGTTCTCAACCAGCCCTTATATTTATGTGATTTATTTCAGGGAAAAGACAAAAGTTACATTCTGTAGTTGGAATTTGAAGGAAAACATTCTAAAGGCATAGCTTCTTTATATTCTAATGAAAGTATTTACAGGGTAAGACTATTGAAATAGAGTGCAGGGGAGACTGAGTTGGGAAAATATTATATAGGAAAAAAACCCAGAATAATGGTCATTTTTTTCCCCACCTTTCACTAAAGCAAGCTATCTCTTATTGCTTTCTCAAAGGAGCAGAGATGCTTCATAAAAGCAGGCAGACCAACTTATTGCAAGACATTTTTAGCTTTTCTTTCCTTCTAACTTTCAGTCATTTTCTCTTTACAGTTAAAGATAATGTCACTTTTCGCTATTTCTCTACCATAAATTTCCAGCCATGAGGTATAATGTAAAAACAAGTTATAAAGTTTCATTGTCACTTCTAGACATGGTAGAAGGCAGATATAATCTTTCAAAAAGTGTGATTTTTGCCACAATTCTCATCTGCCATTCTTAGGAGTTATACTTCTGGAAAATAATCTTTACTTTCTCACTCTTATTTTGAGATTTAATGAGCTGTTATAAATAAGCAACTGTGGCAAAAATACACTCAGATGTAGTAAGCTTAGAGAGGATGACCATCAGGAAAAGATTATTTGAAATGATTCTACCAATTCAAGTGTCACATATAATATTTCTTCTATTTTTAAAGATGAATTCTTCACTCAACTTTATTAATTCTATTTTCACAATCATAATTATTTTCATCAAGTGCTGATATTGAAATTGCAGGTGGTTAAAGAAGCCAATTTTAGAGTATGATAAGATTTTTTTCCATCTTTATAGAGGTATAATTGGCAAAATTGTTTAAGGTATATGAGTTGATGTTTTGATATCCATTGTGAATTAACCATTACAGTCAATGGTGATGACATTTTAAATCTACTGTATTGAACCATGATGAATGTAATAGGTGTTCAAGGGCTATAATCATAGAAAAAAATCCTGTCCCACAGAAATGTATAGAATAAGATAAAACATATAGCTAGGCAGTTCAAAAACTTTTAGATTTAAAAACAATTTGGAAAGGCACATACCTCTACTGTTCTAATGCACTAAGAAAGTATTGTTCAGTGTCTTGCAAAAGTTAATCCTCATATTTTTAATCCATCTAGGGAACATGACTATGGGCATTGTTATGTTACAGCTATAAATACTGATGCAACCACTGCAATAAGAAGCATTGTGATGCAAGTATCACACTTAGAATGAATCTCCTCCTCTTCTCCCCTCATCTCCCCTCCCTATTTCTTCTCCTTCTGCCTCTGTTTCTCTATCTCTCCTTTAATTAGCAGTATTCTCTAAGTGACCTCTTTTTCTTATTTTCTGTTCATTTATTTGCTCTAGACATAATAGGGCATGAGTCAGAGTCAGCTCAATTGTCACAATCTTCTAAGTCCCAGAAAAGTGAATGAGAAGGAGAGTTTCAAGGGAGCTCCAGTAGCCCTGCATCTGTACGGTAACTCCCTTAAAGCTCTGACCTGGAGAACAAGAAATGACAGAACTAGACGTGGACTGGCACTGCCCATCTTGTAGGTTACCAGTGAGATTGAAACTTGTGTACTCAGCAAGCGGTGCTGAAGTAAATCACATCCTTATATGAAAAGGATCTTCCCAAGAATTAGCAGCCTTTATATGAAGGGCCATTTGGAGTGAGAGATACAGATCTTATTTGAATAACTGAGAGGACAAAACGATTTCATGACGTGAAAATGAAATATATTCACTTAAGTGGATATTTGGCTGCCTTCCTTAACCACTCCCCAAAACAGTTCTTCATATTGTCATGTGAGGAAGAAAAATAACTCTGTATTAGTTGTAATAATAGCATATAAACATTGCTTTGTGAGAACTTTCATATTTATAAAGTGTTTTCACACATTTCAAAATGGATCCCCATAATATCCCTATGAGATAGATAAGTTATTTTGTCATATACAAATGATTGTATATACATTTTTCCACATGTATTTATAATATATATACACATATATATATTTACATATATAAAGTACATATTCTTACGTACTCTTGCAAACACAGAAACCTTTTCAAGATGGTAATACTACTTATAAAACCCAGATTGAGACTTTATATATTTCATATTATTGATCAGCATGCAACGAAGTAAACTGAAGTGGTCCAACAGTTACATATTCCAAACATGTATTAAGGAACCAAAGTAAGTACACATCATGAGTGAAATAGTCAAATTTGGAAGCTTGGAGGTTCAGTTTAACTATAACCAGCAAGGACTCCATCTTCTTAGTTCATGAACACAATAACAGTGTAACATTTAAGCCAGACCACATTTAATCTCTCTGCTAGAAGCGCTCATAGAGATGCTGCTCAGGTACTAGCTAAGATATTGGTATAGAACCTTGCAGATATACAACAAATGGGTAAAAAAACGAACAAACCAGAAAACCAGCTGTCAATTATATCAACATTATTTCCAAGCACATTCCTATTTCTTGCTGTCGCATACTTTAAGCATTGTGTGGGATGGAAGTTCTCATTTATTTCCAGGTTAAAGCTTTATCAAGGGAGCTTTTCTCATGGTCCTGCCCTGCAAGGACAGAAGTGTTCTGGATGACTAGCTGCCTGTGACTCCTTCTATACCTTGACTTTAAACCTCCAATTCTAGGGGTATGATGTAAATGAGACTGTCCCGATCAGTGAATACATATTTAGATTGCAACTGGAGGAAACAACCAGTATTATTAACAAATGGTCACTTACACTTATTTATTCCTAAGATGTAATGAGATAATTTGGTCATGTGAGAGAGACAAAGATGAATATCTCATTACCACTTATGTTGTGAAAACAGAAGTTAATAGGAGAGACTGGAAGTTTTCATCAGTGGATTAATGAGAAGAGAGACAGAGAGTCCACTGAGTTAATTTTGTAGCCAGTGTGGCCAGCAATGTTCTAAGTCAAGGGGAAAAATAGGAAAAGATTCAGTAATATACATTTTCCTTCTGTCCCCAAGAATTTAGTTATGCATATATATGCAGAGATGAGAGTCCAGATGTTTAAAGTCTTTAAAAAAGTAAGTTAAGCAAAGATTAACACAAGTAAAGAACTTTCTGGGTTTACTCCATTTCAGAGCAACATTGTTCTATCAGTATTGTTCTATCAATATTTGAATTTTTGTAAGTGGAGTAAACAATTAAACTCTAGAATTCATTTTATTCCTTTTTTAGTGCCACTTCATGTGCTGCTATATCAAGTGATGCAATAGATATGGATATGTTTCCTAGTACCCATGTGGGCTCTTTATGATACATTTAGTGGTTACTTATGTAAAATCCAATACTTCCCTTTCCCACCTTTTAATTTACCTTAAATTTTATTTCATTTTGTATCTTTTTAATCACATCAAACCCTTTAAGAAACAAAATGGTTTGAGATGGATGGATAAATGAGTAGATAACTGGATGAGTAATGAGTGGAAGGATAGAAATCACCTGGAATGACAGTCAGTCAAAATCTACTGGGAGTCAGAATTATTTCATAGTCTTGCTATTCGTTTGCAGTATGATTGGGATCAAACAAAGAGACTTAGTTTTCTAGCTTCAGTTTCCTAATATGTAAAATCAAGAACTTGGACTAATGATCACTAGGGTCTGACTCAGTCCAAGATACATAACTGCTTGACTAAAGCATGATTCCATTTGCTAGCATGTTAAGCGCCAACAAGGGAAACTTGGATTTGGGGGACATGTAGTTGAAAGTATCCATCATAGGCCTTTTACAATTATAAAATGTTTTGGCCTCATTACCAATAAGGATTTTCAGTTCAACCTTTGTTACTAATTAGTCTGTTCAGTCATAATAGTTAGACTAAAGATTCACATTGGCACAGCTCGAAACATAGATTTACACTGTAAACATCTGTCATTATTTATTTAATTTGGAAATGTCCAAATCCATTTCAGAAAGGTCTTTGTTCAAAAACAAAACAAACCAAGAGAAAATGTGTTCAATCACATGCATATTCTAATTTCCCTTTTAGCATCTCCACTCCACTACCAGCATTCTTTGGAGGTCTTACACACTCCCAAAATCTAATTCATGGGGATCCAAGAGAATAGATTATTCCAATTCCTTTCTGAAAATTTAAACTTTCCTTTTAACTTTTCCTTTGGCTAGTGATCCTACTTGCTTTGGCTTAAAATGGAAATGAGCATAGAGGTCATCAGTATCTCAAAGAAAGATAAGAATTATTTTTTTTTAATTTAAAAGATTAATTTCAAACTTCCTGATACCAGGTTTTTATTTTGCAGGGACTTCCCTGGTGACTCAGACAGTAAAGAATCTGCCTGCAATGCAGGAGACCCAGCTTCAATTCCTGGGTTGGGAAGATCCCCTGGAGGAGGGCATGGCAATCCACTCCAGTATTCTTGCCTGAAGAATCCCACGGACAGAAGAGCCTAGCTGGCTATAGTCCATGGGGTCACAAAGAGTCGGACACAACTGAACGACTAACACTCTGTTGCATAACTTTGCGAAAATATAATTTTTTTTGTTTCATTAAGCAGGGATTCAGTTCATTTCTTTATCTCATAAGTTTGTTTTTCTATGGCATTCTTTCCTTATCCCTGTCTTCCCCTTTAGAGTTTTTCTTGTTAGGACGACCAGGATCAAATGCATATAAAAATGCATGTTAGAATGAGTAAGGGATTCGTGGTATCTTTATGTGGTAAGTTTTTCTATCCAGTTTGCTTGCACTGTTCTGAAACCATTGCATACATTTTAAACAGCCAAGAAATTCTGAAGAAAATTGAATGGCTTTCAAGTCTGTCATTTCCAAGAAGACAGCTGATTTATGGTCACTTTTTATAATAACCTAAAGCATCAACTGAGGGAAAAAATTAAAGAAATGTGAAATCTGGCTTTTTTTAAGGATATTTCAGTTTTTCCCTAAATATTCATGAATGCCAATGTTCAGACATTCAAATTGGGTGAATAAGTCTACAAACGGGTATTTTTTTGGCACTTAACTGTAACACTCAGAGTAATAGTACCTTCACCTGCATTCTGCATAAGCATGTTGTTGGTGAATATTTAATGAAGTAATAGAGATGGGGGCACTCTTACATTTCAATCAAAATAAGCTATTAGATTGATTATTGTTATTTTTATTAATGAGTGAATTGTTCCTATGCTTTAGAGTAGAATGGGCACAATCAATTATTTGCAGCTAAGAATCACAACTTAAACCCTCTCAGATAGTAACCATATTTTGTGCCCATCGGAAAATGCTGTGCCCAGATCAATGACTAATTTGTTGGTGACTAATTGATCTTCATTTTCTTTGTTACTCACATGCTGGAGCTAAAATGGATCCTTCACGTATTGGATCTCAGATTATTTTTATTACTTTTATTAGATTACTGAGCATGGGATTGCTATCTTTATGTGGCATCTGCTACTCAAAGAAACAGATGAAAAATAAGAAGCAAAGTTTCACTGAGATGATGGAATATGCAAAGTTTCTAAAGTCCTTCTACATTTTAAATAGGATTAATTAAAATTTCCAATTTTATATATTTCTTTAGTGGTTTGATTTGATCATATTGATCATATTGTTTGGGAATTCTATATATGTCTTACAATTGGGTTTTCTTGTTTTTCATTTTTTTTTTTTTTTTTTTTTTTGCACTTCTACTTTGGTGAAAACTCTAACTTCCCCCACCTCCTAAAACTTCCTGCCGTGTAGGTTATGGCGATGGTTCGGACCTAGTTTGAGGAGTTTGTGTCGCTAGTTGTGAATCCTGGCTTTTTTTTTTTTTCCTGGAAAGTTCACCTAGTGATAAATCTGATAGAAAAAACTGTCAGATTCAGTGCTGAAAGGCAGATATGAATGTTCTCTTCCTTCCCGAGCAGCTTCATGAAACAGAAGTATCAGCCAGAACAAGTGTCCATCAATTAGTCAAATACATCACATGTTAGGTGGCACTGTACTCAATCAGTTGTCTCAGTCAGCTTAGTCTAAGTGTCCATCACAGCCGTGAGAGATTAGACTAAATACTGTTGCAATGAAGGAGCACCATTGCTCAAAACAATTAATTTTTATGTTGTATTTGGATGTATAGCTGAAAAGACTGCTGCTGTGTTTTGTTTTATTTTGTTTTGTTTTTTCCTCTCCCCTGCCTGCACGCTGCATAGCATGTGGGATCTTAGTTCCCTGACCAGGGATCAAAACCATAAACATGCCTCCTGCGTTGGGAGCATGGAGTCTTAGCCACTGAACCAGCAGGGAAGTCCCCTACTGTTGCTGGTTAGAAATAAAGTTTCCATTGAAATTTTAGAGTAAATCAAGAATTTCTTTGCGGGTATCGAATTCATAGTGGACGTGTTTATACAGTTTAAGTGTGCTCCTTTTCTTACAAAGCAGATTTGTCCTGGTGGAGTTTTCTTGTAGGTGTTTCCATTAGAATGTTTCAGTCTTCAGCAAAGCTGTTTACCATGAGGGATAAAGTCTATCAATGCCATTCTAAGCAAGGATATACTATTACAGACTAAGTTTATCTATCTTCTCATCATATCTTCTTACCACACAGATATGCAACTGTGCTATATTCAAAAAAGTAAATATGCCACAAATTCCATCATTAAATTTGGTGATAGGCAAAAAGTCTCTCTGCAGAACAAAAATACATCAGTGTTTCTCTACTTTCTAACCCACTGAATGGTCACTACCTAATAACCCTGGACATTAAATAAATTAATGTTGATTTAGTATGTAAAATAAACTAAAAATCAGCCACCTCCTGATTTTTCTCATGTCTTACTGTACATTAAAAACTTCCTTTCGCTCCCATTCTGAGTACATTTTCCTCCCCTATCCCAGGTTGGTATTGATCCGTAAAACCTATGAATTAAGTTTCAGTGCCTTTAATTCTTGAATTGTGTACAAGTCATTTTTTCCCTAAAGGTAAAGAAACATAAAGTAGTTTTAGCAGACATTTCGAACAAGTACGGACATTGGCCATGAACATATCCAGACCACTCTGAATTAAGAAAGATCAGCATGCGCTTTGACCTATGAGTGGTTAAATACAGTTAAGGACACTTATCTAAATGAATGGTTATGAAAAGCCAAGGCCTTTGCTTGATCACTATTCTGTCTTCTTCAGCAGGTTGTCTCTTTTCTGGAAAAGGTTATAAACATCAGGGAAAAGTATATTGAAGAATAGAATTGATTAATGTGACATATTTGAGTTTCTTCTACCTCTCTTCAACAGCATGTCATAGGGAGATAGTTCCAAACACAGTAAATTAAATTTAAATTACACAGCTTTGGCTAGAAAAGTGTTTAGTTAATTCAGCCCCTGGAATGAAATTTGATTTTCCTCCCTACACTTGAGCCACTTCCTGATTTTTCATACAGTGATGATTTCTATCAAGGCATCTATTGATTTGAGATCTTTTATTCACAAGACTGTTGCTGGATTTTAACTTCTGAGAGAAAAATATGAAAAAAGTGTATTGTTTATATCAGGGAAAGTACACTAAAAACTAAAATATAGTTGTACAATAGGGTTATATTTGTACAGTGACATTTTTTCTACTGTAAAGGGCTATAGAAGGTACTATTTATTCTATGACATCTTTTGTTATTTTAGGGACTGTGATTTGTGAAAGATAACACTGAGAACATTCTGACACTTTCTGTTTGCTGTGGAATTGTTCCAGAAGGCTGTGGAATGTAAAAAATAGGTCGACTTTTAAAACAAAATTTAACTTGGGCAGCCTAAATAATTTAGTCTGCCTGAAACACTACACTGAGTTACTCATTTCTTGTCTTTGAATTTCTTTTAGGAAGAAACCTTTATTATTTATTTTTTATGTTTGACTTCGAATTCAGAATTTAAATCTAGGAAGTAAAAGATGGAATCTTAGTTCAACCAAGTACCGATAGAGCTACTCTATTCTTGTATAAAAACTAACAAGAAATGTAAAGTTGAGACTAATTCACATGTGCAACTTCCAGTTTAATATCTAAAATTAAATTATTTTATAGTGCAGAAACTATTAAATCAGTGCACCATTTGTGAGACAATAATGTTGATACTATCACAACTTTTGTAAATATTTAAAAGGTGGTCGTATTCTAGTTACTTTCCATGTACTAAATTAATCTTTACAACAACAGTGACAGTGCTCTCCAATTTTTTCAGATGAGAAAAACAAGGAACAGAGCAGTTTTTGAGTTTTTAGAGCAGAGGTTCTCAACTTCTGCACTATTATCACTTTGGAAACTTTGGAGTCAGATCTTTCTTTGCTGGGGGTGCTTGCAGTCACATACATTTTAGAATTTTTAGCAGCATCCCTGGTGACCACTCATTCAATGCTAATAGGAGCTCACTTACTCCCACCCTGCACCCAGCTGATACAACTAAAATGTCTCCAGATGTCTTCCCAGATGGAGGAAGGGAGAGGGGACCACATCACTGCCAGGATGAGAAACACTAGGTTAAAGAATTTGTCCACATCCTGCTCCTCCTCCCCCTCCCCCAACCAAGAACAAAACAAGGTCTCTTTCTGGATTTCATCAATAGAGTTAAAATTCCTCAAGGAAAATGAGAAATTTTTTTCTAACTTGAAATTAATTTTAAAGAGTATCCACTGTAGTTTTAAAAAAAAAAAAAAGAGTAGCTTTCCCCTTGAAGTTGGCTTTTGAAAAGCAGATTATCAGTTCTGGGGCGAATTGGAACAATTGACCTGGCAGACCTCTTAATCCAATAACTTGTTATTATCAAGTCAGTTTGTATGTTATCCTGAGAGAAGTGCTTGTGCCAAAAGAAGGATATGTTTTTGCCTTTTAAAGCTCACTTTAATGAAAGATACCTACGTGACTATCACACCAATTGCTGGTGACTATCACTGGCATTAACAGTTACAATTCCAGGAAAACCAGCATTTAAACTTCTTCTTTTAATATGACAGCAGCAAAATAAGTGAATTTGGTCTCCCAACTTAATTGCCAAAAGGAATTAAGAGAAGAATAATGTGAAACCATCTGAAAATACTATTAAAAATACTATATAAAGTTATATTATGAAGTACTAACATCTGAACAAATTCTTTATTCTTAATTAATTAAAGACATTGTACTTGAAACATTTTGAGCCTAATTTTTGTCACAAATATACATCATCCTTTGTCTCCATTTTTCAAAGTGACACTATTCTCTTAATATTTATATATTTATACTTTACCCTCTATTGGGCTTCCCTGATGGCTCAGAGAATGTATTGCAGATGGCTCCTGCAATACAGGAGATCTGGGTTTGATCCCTGGGTTGGGAAGATCCCCTGGAGAAGGGAATGACAACCCACTCCAGCATTCTTGCCTGAAGAATCCCTATGAACAGTGGAGCCTGGTGGGCTACAGCCCATGGGGGCGCAAAGAGTCGGATGTTACTGAGTGGCTAAACATGGCACACTACCCTCTATGAGATACTCCCTTAATAAAAATATATTTTATCATATTTCTTATTTTTTCTTTCCCTTAAGACTCCTATTATAATTCTACTTTTCAATAAGGATTTCATCAATATTGCAGTTCTGAGTATTGTCTAAACAGTTATAATCTCTTAATCCTTAACAGATGTAATGAGATATTTTCCTTCTTGTACCTTGAATTTTGTCTGTGTTGCCTTAGCTTTAGCCAAATATGATGCAAACCTTCAGTTTCTATGAAATATCTATGCTGAGTTTACTGCTGCTTATAAGTGACAGTAAAGAATAGCCTTTAATGCTTGTAAATGTGTTGATTATGTGACTAACTGCTAGGATTTACACACTCTGCTTTTTATTACGCTGATGGTTATCTTCTTTGCTGTAAGTGCAATGAAGCAACTAAAATGTCACAAAGAAAACTGTCACCTCTATCCTGTTTGCTGTAAAATACCATCCCCCCAGTACTCTTCATTTATTCTGAAACTTTAATGGTGGCAAAGACAATGGGGAAATAACGCCTGATATCTGAATATTACAAAGATGAGAATTGAGTGTGAAAGCTCAACAAAAGTTTTTAAAAATACCTTCCATGAACCATATTTGCTTCCCTTTTTGCATCAGTGAAAAAATATTCTCTGCTTAATCTGTGTTTCCTAATAAAGACAGGCTACATCTCAAAGATACATTGAATTCTACTTGGTCATGAATATAAAAGGTTATAGCTGTTCTGCTTTCAGGAAGCCAAGCACAGGCAGGGCATAAAGCCCACTGATGCATACCTTGTAGCCCTCCAGGGCTGTAATAAATTTCAAATCATCTGTTTCTGCCAGGCTGTTTTTTAAATTGCTGTCTGCTCCTGTGTGCAGCTTCACCATGCAGTTAAATGGATGGGTATCTACAAGTTGGCTGCCACCTATCCTCATGAAAAATAAGCTAGAATCAAGGTTTCACAAATATGCCAATGCTTCCATGAGGAACCTAACATATGTTGAAGAATGTAAGCTCTGTGTCCTTGGGAAGGGAAATATTGAATTTGGTTTCTCAATCTGATGGGTAAATGCAGATGGTGTTTAGTCCACAAGACAAAAGATGAAAAGATCTGTTAGGTCCCGTTAAAGTAATCTACTGAATGTGATTCTTTTACAGACCACAGATGACATCCTTGTGGCCTCAGCAGAGTGTCCCAGTGATGATGAGGACATTGACCCCTGTGAGCCGAGCTCAGGTGGGTTAGGTTAGTCGACTTTTTTTCTTACTTTCTTTGGCTCAACTGTAAATCTTTGTTGCATGCTGTAGTCCTTAAAAAAATATCCTTGCACTTATATCTAGAAGTCCTCCTTATGAAAAATCATCTCATTGTAAGATGAGTTCTTAGTTTTTACATGGATACAGTAACCTACATTTATTGGGAAAAAAAAGTTTTTTAAACAAAACCCACCAAGATTATGTATTTCAGAAAAAGCAGTAGAGGACAGCACACAAGGCTCATACCTTATTGTTCACATTCTATTAGCTCACAATGTAATTTTCAATATAATTGCTTAAGGGGATGTCCCTTGGGTCACCTATAGTGAAACTGTAAAGCTTAAAAATTGCATTGCATTGTGGAAAATTATTTGACCTTTCTACTGACAAAAAGTCTTCACCTCTCATTCTGCCAGCAAATTATCTTAAGTGATATATTTCTGAATTTTGAAAGTGAGAGTATTATGGCAGTACAGGTACAGTCTTTGATTCATTTAATAGAGACATGTTTGAGTCTTCCCATGTCTCCCTAAAATTCAAGTTGATGTGTTTTAACTCTAGGTGATACATAATTTACCCTCCTTCTTTGTGATAAAGTATGATTAATACATAAATACAGCTTCCCTGGTGGCTCAGTGGTAAAGAATTTGCCTGCCAATGCAGGATCCCTGGGTCGAGAAGATCCCAGGAGAAGGGAAGGGCTACCCACTCCAGTGTTCTTGTCTGGGAAGTCCCATGGACAGAGAAGCCTGGCAGGCTACAGTCCATGGGGTCACAAAAGAGTTACACATGACTTAGCAAATAAGCAACCGCTGTTTACCTACAGCCTTGTACCATCCAGCGGTAGCTGTGGACCCTGAAAATGAATGAATCATAGCCCGAATTTCATCTATATACTCATAATACCAAGTATTAGGGTAATTTGCGTTGGTTTTCCTTTGTAAGCAGTTTCTTAAAATTCAGTAATTGTCTTGTTTAGGGTTCAAATCATTGAGGTAGATATGGACTCACCACTATGGGATAACTCATGACCTCTGTAGATGTCACCTGTCACCCCAGGAGAACTTCATATCATAATTAAAAAATCAATGTGCAATTCTTCTGAAGAATATCATTTTAATCTAATCATTCTGATATTTGAATAAGAAATGATTCATGATACATATGTTGCACCTCCTTTTGAATATCACTTCTCTGCACTGGCTAAAACTACTGACTGTCAGAACTTAGAGCAGCTTACTGAGTGCCCACAAGGAACAGAAGAAGCTCAGCTGTCATCTCTCAGCAGGAGAAGGTCTTGAAGGTCCATCCTGGCTGTCTTCCCATCTTTCTTTCTCTCACCTCCATCCCACATATTGAAATTCTCAGCCTCCAGAACATTTTTCATATACAGTTATTAGAATGTGACCTGATGATCATCCATTCCCTTTTAGTTGTCTAGACAGATGTGGTTCTTTCCTGATACTGTCCTGGGCCCCCTCTTTTTCTTTATTCTCATTCTCTCTACGTTAGTCAAAAAGGAAAAGCTAGTGCTTTTTCGTCCATTATGTCAGTCCATCTCTGTGCCTCATCCCTCCCTCAACTGTCTTTTTTCCCCATTTCTCTTATTTTCATGTTCCTCACCATGACTGTCTTTTTTTGTATCTTCGAGATCTTCCAGCATGGATCATTCATAAAACCAAGTCTGGTATTTGTTATACATTGATATGTGTGTGTCTATATTTGTATTAATTTGCTTTTGTTTCCCCAGGTAGCAGGAGAGAAGTTGATTTTTTTTCAGTATTTTCTAGTTAATTAACATAATGTTGAAAACAGTCTGGGTTCTTACTAATTATAGTACTTGCTGGTTTTCCTCTGGGCCGAATCCTTCTTTTGCTGTCTGAGTGGAGGCTATCATTTTCTTTATATAGAATCCTCACCTTGAGTACCTAGTAACTTCCGTGTAAGAAGTCTAATTACATTTTAAATGGTCACTTTTTTTTCTCCCTTCTTGAGCATAGTTAAATGATCCATTCTTCTAGCCATTGCTCCTAAGTCTTACTAACCTTTCCTTATAGACTAGTTTTCTGTCTTTCCCTTTGTCTAGGTCTCTGGCTCTAAGAAGAGAATGGTGGGCATGCAGAAAGAGAGAGATTATCACCCCTTCTCTTTTTTTTAAACCATTTTGTCATCTTCCTCTTCTTTTTTATTCACTAGGCTTTGTTAAATATTATAACACCAAAAGCAAGGAGCAGCTTGTTAATAACATACTGCAGATATTTTTTCTGCTTCTCTTTTCTTTACTAATTTCTCTCTTATCTGAAACAGTAGTGCTTATTTTTCTGTTCATTACTTGTTCACTAGCATGTAGTAAGAATTTTCACCACATAAGAAAAGCTCCATGAGCAGGAAACCCCTTTGTGTTGTTCCATGCAAGATTTCCTGCATGAATTTTGATTTTGTTCCATAGCACAGAAATCTGCTGCCGGATGTTCAAGACACAGTACAAAGTGACCCCATCTGATGACAGTTACGACACTCGTGTACCAAGTCTAATTTTACTTGCCCTCCTGCCTCAGTGTTTCTTTCCTTATTCCCTAGTTTTCAATTCATCATTTCTTCTTAAGGCTTAAACTTCAGATTCTGTTGTTTTATGGCATCTTCCAACATAGGCTGTTCTTATGGTCTTACCTCCCCTAGATGGTGTCCTGATAGTATAGTCCATGCATGGTTTCTCTCTATATATATTAAGTTCTGTGAGATCTCTTTTCTGCACTTCATTCTTCTATCCAGTTCCCTGTAATTTTTTTAAGGCCATCTTTAATAATTCTTGCAGTGTTGCTCTTTTGGCATAATTGGCTCTGTTTGTATGACAGCTTCTGGTGAAATTCTTAGTTCATATGATTTTTTCCCTATTTTCCAACTGTTTGTTTTTAATTGAGGAGTTGTTTTTTGTTATCCTCTTTAAATATTGTTTGCTAGGATAGCCTTCCTCTGATCTCTTAAATAGCTTTTCCTAACTTGCTTTGTGTCTTGAACACAAAATAAAACAACATAATCAAAAATTGCAGTTGCTGATATTATTAGACTTTGGATACTGTTAGATATACCTCAATAAAAATGTCAGATATCAGCAGGTTTTATTTGGGGAAGCTGATTGTTTAGGAAAGTAGTATATTGGGTTAAATATTTAGAACTGGATATACCTGCTAAGCAAGACAGGCAGGTTCAGTCCCTGGATTGGGAAGATCCCCTGGAGGAGGAAATGGCACCCCACTCCAGAACTCTTTCCTGGAAAATTCCATGGACAGGGAAGGCTGGTGGGCTACAGTCCGTGGAGTCACAAAGAGCTGGACACAGGTGAGCACACACACACAGCAGCAGCATACCTGCTATGCACTTTTGCTTCTCCTTAAGCAAGTGAAGACAAATATTTTTGGAAAAGATCCAAATTTACTTTTATAGGTGGATTACCCAAATGTTCTGTGTATTTCATACCAATGTCTTTCAGTCTCCCTGAATATTTACATATGAAATTTCTCTAATCACGCTGCCCAAAACTGTCCCAAAAATACCTTCTTCTTCTCTGAAAATGTGCTATGCTTATCATTTAGGTGTCTTCCTAAAGCTACTGAGCACTCACTAAGGCATTAATGAAGTGAACAGGAAAAATCTGGCATCGTCTTGAATACAAGTAAATTAATACCTTTTATGAAATGCTTGATAAATTTTAATACCATGCACTTCCACCCAGATCTCTTAATGAAGAGGGAGGTTGAATATTTATTTGGTGGATTGTCAGTCTCGCCACTGACCAAAGAGCGTTGAGAATTATTGTGCACTCACTGTTGTGTTAAGCTCTGGGGAAACAAATAGAAAGTCTGCACTTTCAGTTCCATTCTACAAAAGGACAACTTTCATTCTACCCATTTTTTAGCTATTCTTTATAAGGAACAGGCTCTTTATTTCTGACATTAAAGTAACACCTGTTTTTCAGTTTGTTACAAGAATTAAAACTAACATATTGGACAGAGGCACCTAGTGGGCTACAGGTCATGGGGTCACAAAGAGTCAGACACGACTAAGTGACATAGCATAGCATAGCATGTATATAAGACACCTACTGCAATGCCTGGCGTAAGCTAGAGCATAAATGGTGGCTTTTCTTTTTCCCAATTCAGTTATATAAAAAAGAATATTCAAGCTATTTTTTTCCCTTTTACATAAAGCTGTTACTTTTCCTGGCTGAAAATTGGTGGGCAACTGATGAAACCACTAAGGCCTCCTGATGGGAACTGTACATGTTGAAACTAGATCAGGAGCAACCCCCTGTGTGGGAATGTGGGAATACATGGAACTCAATTATACTTGATTCCAGCCACACTGTCCAGTGTGGTTAGCGTCAGATGACAATTTCACATTGTTATAAACAGTGTTTTAGAGTATGAGAGGGCAGCTGTTCAATCCAGCAGGTGTAATTGAACCCCAACTCTTAGTCAACAGGTGGAAATCTGAAACAGCCATTGGTAACTAGGTCCGCAGGCCACCATTGCCCTAAAATGCCTGATTTTAGCTGTCTGGACATGTGAGAAGTGGCTGACTTTTCCTTCATATTTTTGTCAAAAGCACTTGCTCCTTCTGTGCTTTCCCTTCATCCTAGCGATATGGTTGTTAGAGTCAGTGAATTAATACCATGGATAGCATGTGATAAAACAATGCCTTGCTCATGATATGTTCAATATGAATGTTTGCTGTTATTAATATATGTATTATATAAATATACATGTTTTCCAAGACTTCTTTTTTCACTGAAACACAGTTTTTATGAAATAAACAGATTACTTTGATTTATTAATAAATTGACAAATAACAACACCATAAACCACTGAAGTTCCACAGTGACCCTTAATCATGTCAGTACATCCTAATTTTGAGGTCTTCTTCTAAATAGATTCTTTTTTCTCAAAACTCTTGAAGAAATTGGAAAAGGTGATTTTTATGTTGATATCTGATACCTAAATGAAGATAATGATCTTCTTTGATATGGGAACTTCCTGATGAAAACTGGTTTGTCATTTGTTCCAAAGAGAACATTATCAGGTTTGTTTCCTGGGAGCCCTATTTAGGGAGGAAAATTTCCCCTTAGATATAGAATACTTCAAATAATATGTTTATTCTTTTTGTGTATGAATGTGGGCAGTGGGTAGCTCATAGGATATGGGGCCACTCTCAAAGTAGTTAAACCTTTGTCGAAGGAGAGAAAGAAAAGCTCTATTGAATAATAAAAAATCAGTGTAGTAATAGGAGAAGAAAAAGATTGTCATTTGGGAGGCAATCTCTTAAACATTAGTTGAACCAATGGGGATGAGAGTACAGCCCCTCAAAAAAATACTGTTTGTGGACTTCCCTCCTGGTCTAATGGCTAAGTCTCCACTTTCCCAGGACAGGGGACCCAAGTTCAATCCCTGGTTGGGGAACTAGATCCCACATGCCACAGTGAAAGAGCCTGAGTGCTGAAACTAAGACCCAGTACAACCAAATAAATAAATATTTAAAAAAATATTGTTGGTTGCCTATCGGTTGATCAGACTTCAGGATAAATGAGTAATAATAGATAACAATAGCAACTAACAATTTAGCAAAGATTTGCTCTGTGCTCATCATTGTCCTTAGTTCTTCATGAGCAATATTCTATTTTATGATTTGGCCAAACTGAAGTATTTTCATAGCTAAGGAGATTCAGAGAGATTAAGTTACTTTTTTGTAATACAAGAGAAATAAGACACTCTCTAGTTTAGGAAAAGTGGCACTTTAATTTCTTGGAATGCAGAAAATTGTTCTTTTAGAATTCAGGCACCTCACAAATATAAGATTAATTTTTAAAAGATTCATTTAAATAATTTCCATGGCTGGCATAAATTTTAAATTTGATGGCAAAAGGTCCTTTACATGTATTACTATTCATTAGGCTAAATTTGCTGCAATTACTAGGCAATTTCGTGTGGTTTTCCAGTGTGCTATTTTAAGAAAAGATCAGAGGATTTCTATTGAACTGATCCCATTAACCATATTAGGAATAAAGATATGTATATTGCACAAGGTGCATCTTTTTATTAACTAAGTAATCACAATCATTTAAAGGAATGTATTACTTATTAGATCATAGTTTTAGAGGTTGATTAGAAGATGATTTTGTGGTACATTTAGATTTGGGGTATTTATTATGTAATTATTCAAAGCGAATTTAATTAGCCCTTAATAGCCAACACATTGCTGTTAAAATGGGGGATTTTGAGCTGTAGCCAGCAAGACAGCAGTGATGAGTGCTCCATTTTTGGAAACATCTAGAGCAGCTCTCTTGAAGAGTCACACCAGAGTCGGTGGTGAGGACCCAGCTAATCCACGGGTACAGGACGGGACCGCTGGAGCTGGGGCCCTGATGGGCTAGGTGGCTTTCAGTGCGCGACCCCCCACCCCCTGGTGGAAGAACTGCTTTTTTCCATATAAATTTAATCCTCCAGGAAACTGGAATAAAAATGAATTGCTGTGTAGTTAAAATAGAAGAAAGTCATTAGACATCATCTGCACTGTTCCCACTATTTTTCTGGGAGCAGTCATGACAAGACAGAATTATCTCGGACGGAGTTAAACAGGCAAGGGAGATCTATTCCAGACAGTGTTAGAGAAGGAGGCCACAATTCCATCTGAGCTCAATTCAGTGTGGGGGGCGGGGGGGCGGGAACGAGCGTTTTTAAGGGCTGGAGCGCAGGGCTCATAGTCCATGGACCTTCTGTGCTGGCTGATTGGCTTTGCGGAAGGAGCACTAAGCCCCTCCTTTAGTGTCTTCAAGGCTGAGGCCACTTCGTGAGCTGGGGCCAGCGCGCTGCCTCAAGGTAGGCCCCGACGTTCCCCTCAGAAGTCGGAAGGAGCGCTGTCCTTCCGCGAAAGCGAGGTTTCCAAGTGAGGGCGCCTGGACCCTGGAGAAAAATAATCCTGGGTGCTAACACTGAAACGAAGTTTTAAAAATCTTTACATATCAAAGGAACAGAGAAAGAATGTGGAATTACAAGTTTTCTGAAGTAAATGCTCTAAGAAAAAGGAGGCCAGGGCCCTAGAGACAGGACGAGAGCTGTCTGAAGTTTGGCCAAGCTGTGGGGAAGGTTCAGCTCTTGTTTAGAGAAGGCGATTCCACCTTTAAGTCAACCCGTTTCATTTACCACAATTAGTTCCTGCCAGGAGATCACTAGAAAACAAAATAACAAGCAAAAGGTGGCTTTTGTTTGTTTGTTTCTAGAATATAGCCACTTTTATTGAATATTAATTATTTTGACCTTTCTGGTTTGAGAATTTTTGTTTAATGATATAATAGAGTGGATTGTTGTCCCACATTGGGAAAACTCAAGGGTGTTTTGTAAGAATTGTGATATGCAACAGGAAGGGAGTGTTAGTTGTGACTGTAACTTTGGAGTCACAATTTGAACTAGTTTGAGTTGCAGAACTAGTCTGAGTTGCGGCTCTTCCTGGTCTTGGGAAGTACTTAGTATCTTTGAGACTCAATTTCCTTTTATGTAAAATGGAGAAAATGGGGTGATAGGTTGAAAGATGCACACACAGTGTTTAGCAGAGAACCTGGTGTACCAAGACTAACACATGATTACGATAAACCCAGGGGTGAGTGGAAGACCTGTTTTACTGGCACTGTTTTTGTGCCAGGAGATGCATTATCCTACCTTGAGGGAGGCTCTTCACAAGGCAGACAGATTGGATCTGGATGGAAAATGGGCACAGTTCCTTTTGCTATTAGAATGAGTTCTGTCCACACATGTAAACTAATTGTGATTGTCTGCTTAGAGTAATTACTTAGCAAATAAGTGAGTTTATTGAGTTAGATTAAGCATTTACTTGAAAGTCTGCAAAAAGTACATGATTGCTAATACAGAACTGTCCTGCTATAACAGAAAAATCTACTCATGTATATAAAATAAATTCCTAGGCAGTCTGCATATAAATATATATATATATATATCCAGCCTTTAAACATTAATAACATTTTTAAAGTCCTTATTAGAAAGGCTCAAAAAACCACAAGCCTTTCTAAAGTGTGACTTGTCCTGTTGAGCTTTAGAAGGAGACAATAAGATGGACTGCTGTGCTTTAAAATGGTTCCCCGATACTGTAAAGAGAGAAATGTGGCATAGGTTTAGGAAAATATAGAGTAGTGAAAGTGTTAGTTGCTCAGTCTTGTCCAGCTCTTTGAGCCACACGCCCCCCCACCCCCCTGCCCAAGGTCTTCTGTCCATGGAATTCTCCAGGCAAGAATACTGGAGTGGGTAGCCATTCCCTTCTCCAGGGGACCTTCCCAGTGAACCCGGATCTCATGCATCACAAGCAGATTCTTTACTGCCCGAGCCAGACTTAATAGGCTAAGTCTACTTCTAATGGAAACATGAAATGCAGGAAGAATGAAACCACATTTTCTTGTCATTTGTGTCCAATACCAGCTTTGATAATGAAATTGTTTTCTTATGGAGTTTTCTTGGTATTTTATTAGTTACCTTTACTCAGATGGTAACAGAGGGAAGGTAACATAGTCTGAATACTTCTCTACAGGGCATGCTGCTCACATGAAGAGCCCATATGCTTTCTTTGTTGGTTCACGTGCTCCAAGGAGCAGCAAATACTACAGCAGGCTTTAAGTCTTCAGGTCTCATCTCATGTCAGTTGACTTGTTGGTTAGATCACTTTTGTCATTAGTAGCTCCTCACTCATCCTCAGTATTTTAAGAAGCCCGGCATTAGGAATAAAATAAGAAAGACAAGAATACTTATTCAATGCCCAGGTTTAAAAGGGGATGTATTAAAGATGACAGTACAGCCAGAAGCTGTCGATTAATTTTAAAAAATTAGTAGAGAAGTAGTAATATGTGGTACATAGATGTGTACATATATGTTACATAATATAGTAATATTACCACATCTACTACTAAAATCTTACATTTCACTGACCAGACTTTGGAAATCAGACTGAATTCACATCCCACTTCACCTACTTGCTGTGTAATCAGAAGCCAAACATTGAACCTCTGTGTACTTGACTTTTTACTTCTGCAAAATGACATGAATAATGTTAATTACTCATGATATTGTTGTGCTGGTAAAAGAGACAATCCATGTAAAGCACTTAACATTGAGTTGCCACCTAGACATTTGATAATATTAATTAGCTTTTATTAGTAGTACCAACAAATTAACTGAGGAGTCAGCCATATTATAAATGGAAATAGACCTACCTATAGCTACAGGCAAGGGTGAAAAATCTTAGTAATTAACACTTTAGCATCTAGAAAGCTTTATAAACACTTTCTGGATTCTAGCAGCGTCAGACTTTTCTCAGTAGCCATTATGAAACTAATAAGACAAGAGTAGTGCTTCAGTTAGATGTATGTAGGTTGCTAAAATGGCAAGAGGACACATATCATCTGTTATTTTTATTTGGGTGGGGGCAGAATTTAATGCAGGTCTCTGCCCACAGAGTTTCTGAGAGAAGAAATGATTAACCTTCCCCCATGCTATTATAATCGACTAGCTCTGCCTCCTAAGACCTTCAGAAATGTTCTGGGCTAAAGTGACTTAACTTGGCAGAGCCACCATACCCTTCCTCCCATGATGGATGGCTTGTCTTCCATATTCCCCAATTCTAGGCATGACATGCCTCCTTCTAATGGGCTCAGTAGGGAAGCTGTCTAATCTTTCACCTTAGTTATTGCACTTTAACCAAAAAGAATATGACTTTTCCCAACAAAAGAAAATTGAGACAGCAATCGTTTCATGACAGGAATATAAAGATGATCACCCAAAGTGAGGAGACCCAGTTTTAAATCAGGAAAACTGCACACTGCCCCATCACCCAGAATGACCTGCAATTACATAAAAGCTGTCCAGAAAGCCTGGCAAGAGACAGGGCTCTGAGAACCCAGCATACAACTCTGCTCTAGGAATTCTACTGTGGATTTCATCCAGAGTACAACATAGAATTCCAGAGCAGGGAAGGAAAGAAAACAAGAAGAAATGATCTAATCATGTTAGAAAGAAACCCTAAAACCTAATCGAAACAGATCTTATTTCCATGATAATAAGCTTCTCTGTCAGATATGACCAAAGAGTGGTCTCAGGTGATTGATTTCCTGATACCTAGAAACATAAAATCTTGTAATAAAATTTTGAAAGTGAGAGAAATTTAATTCACTCTGACTGTGGGAGTTGGAGAGTGCTGATCCATAAAGATAGAATGTTTCACAGATAAACAGAAACAAGCTCCACATGCAACTTAACAATTAATGGCCTGAAACAACAGGTCCCTTGGAATAAATGGTCATTTTGCCACCTGAATTCACGGGGCCTCCATTCATGAAAGAATGAATAGAGAGACCTCCTCAGAGATAACATTCCTGGTGGAACTGGACACTGCCATGACTGACTGACCATGGTATGCTGGATGTATCACAAAACTCTTATTGTTGGGAAGGCTGCTGATTCAGTCTCCTTTGTATAGAAGACACAGGGCAGATAATCAGACCAGCATTGTTTTTACATGGCATTACATTTTACATTTTACATGGCATTACATTTTACATTTTATCTTCCTCAGAGCATTCGCACATTTATCTACCTGGTAGGATCCTCAGAGTGACCCTGGGAGATAATGTATCACTGTTATATCTCTGATGAAAAAAATATGAGCAGAGGCTAATGAAGTTCAAAGAATCATTCAGTAAATTGGGGGCAGTGCCTGGACTAGATCTAAAAAAAAAATAAAAAATTATTATTTCTCCACCTTACTATGCTTTCCTAAGATTCTGTGGGAGTGCAAACTCCTTCTACTGCAAAGGACAGATAGATGGCAGGAGGTGGGTGGAATGTGACTGGAAGGGGTAGAACTGGACACTGCTTAGATGAGAGGCTTAAAAGGATTCAGTTCTTCAGGAAAGGGAAAAATTGGGGATACTGATAAATGCAGTCATAAGTGCCAACACATTGAATGCATAAAACTGTAACAGCCAGAGACACACTGGAGTTTGAATTTTGTCTGTGTCACTTGTGAAGCACACATAGCATGACCTCTGAGACTCAGTTTCCTTTCCTGTAAAGTTGTAATAACAACTACAGAGTCACTGTGAGGAATAAATTAGATAAAGTGCAAATCCCGGAGCCTACCATATAATAATTCAATAGAGGTAATAGCTACTAACTAAATAGAACAATAAAAAAAATTTCAACCTTGCAGTGAGTCAGAAGGCAGAGTAGCCCGTATTGAGCATCAGTTGACTGTTAAGTCACATGAAACTCTTATCTACTAAAGGTAAAGCCATGCATCATTTGAGAGGAAATTAACATAAGGGTTTTTAATAATTTAATATATTTGAGTAAGTTAATCCCAAGGTATTATGAAATCTTCTATGGAGTTTTCAGAAGCCTGACTTTACCTATAAATTATGAGAAAATAAAGGTGACTGTAGCAACTTCTGTCAGAGAATTGGAAGGAATGCTGTAAGATTCACGTACATATGTGCATATACACACTCATACACACACTCCTCATTACTGCAGCTGTAATCATAGTGCCATTTTCATCTTACTAGAAGCCAGGTTCCTCCAAGATTCCTGGTTCCAGACTTAAGGATTCCTTGGAATGAATACCCTGGTTTTCTGTAAAGTGACTGTTCAACTTTCCATATGTTAAAAAAAAAAAAAAAACTAAATACGTCTTAAGAAAGGTGATTTCTCAGTGCATATATTTCTAGGTGTTTTAGTCAGTGAACTTCCAGGGAAACAAACTATTTTGCTATCAAAGAGTTTAGCTGACTTGAAATCAATAATGGAGAGTACCATCACTATTTCAAAATATAACTCCTCTTGCATTTACTGAAATGTGGTATATTTTGATGAAAAACACAATATAGAACATATGATATAGAATCACCAGGCCCCCTTGCTTTGAAACCAACTTTCTCAATTATTGCCAAATGGCTTTTCTTCTACTTGACAGTTATGGAAAGTTTGACCTGGCCTGACTGATGAGGCCCTTTTCAACCATCTCACTCTGATAGCCACAGGAGTAAAAAAGTACCCTAGAAACTTATGAAGCTGCTTTGCTGAGTTTGAGAAAAGAGCTCCAAATTAGCTCTCAACTATTTGTAGTGCTGTGGATATCAGATAAGGTTAATATAAATATTAGGCACCCAAACAAATCAAACTGAAGACTACTAACCTAGTTGACTTTAAATAAGTTGGCGCTTAGTCACTGGAATTTAAGTAACTTATATATGGAGGCTTGAAAGAAAGTGAAAATGTTAGTCATTCAATCGTGTCCCACTCTTTGTGACCCCATTGACTTCAGCCCACCAGGCTCCTCTGTCCATCGGATTCTTCAGGCAAAAATATTGGAGAAGGTTGCTAGTCCCTTCTCGAGGGGATCTTCCTGACCCAGGGGTCAAACCCAGGTCTTCCACATTGCAGGCAAATTCTTTATCATCTAAGCCTTACGAAAAGTAAACACAGCTGATACTTGCATCGATGCACAATGATCCCCATTCACTTAAGCAGAGAAGTGTTTTCTGGTTTAATTAAATACACACTATCATTACTTCTTTTACTGAAGATATTATAGGAGATGGGTGTTAGGAAAGTATTGAGACAAAAGCATTTTATAAAGAAGTATGCAATATCATCATCAATGTTTACCTGCTTGTTTACTACCTTTACTCAAAGCTTTGAAATCAAAGATCTCACATTTTCTTAATGATTACATCCATCCCAGTCCACTCCTGAAAATTTATAAACTTAGAAAAATCTCTTCCTCTATTCAGTCAGAAAACACATTTTGCAGCTTCTGTGTTCAGTCTTCATTCAGTGTTTGGAGGGGAGGAAAGTGGTGGGAAAGAGAAACAGAGTCACAGGAAACTATCAAAAGATTAGCAGTCTAGTATGGAAGAGAATTAACAAAGCAATAGAAGTTTAAGATTTCACAGTAATAAAGGATCCGTACTAAAGTGGATGGTGTAGTATATGGTTGAGAGATGAGGATAAAGTTGGATTTTCCGCAAATTCTCCCATGTGTCTTCTTGATTTATGTTTTTTTTTCCAACTTCAAGCTATTCTATGTCATGTCTTCCTTCTTGAGAAATACTTGATGGCTTTCCAGGGTTCACACTGGGAGGCCTGGGTCCTGCTCCGTTAATGCTCATCCCAAATAACTTCTATTGGGACAGCTACCTGCTACTGGGATAGCTGATGTCCTGACCCAACCCTCTTTATTATCTTTCTTAGTACACAGTATTTGTGCCTTCTCGTGTTATTTTTTTAAATTAAATTTGTGGTTTGTTTTCTTACATTTTCTGTTTAATTTTGAATATCCTGAAAGTTCTAAGAAGGTGGAACCCAAGGCTGTTTTGTGTACCTTGGTATTAATGTCTTATGTAGTGCCTAATAAATTGTTACTTAATACATATTTCTTGGAATTTTTAATTATTTTTTTCTGTTTAGCTTTATTTTTCCCTTTTCTCCCACCTCCATACATTAACCAATGATAACAGCTTGGCATGAATCTTTCATACACCTTCACCATATTCCTATGAACATATATAAATAGAGAGTTGTTTTTCTCTCTTGTCACATGAAAATTAGAAGCATACTCTATGAATTAAATTTGATTTTCTCCTTTCCTAATGTATTATGGACATCTTTCAGTTCAACAGAATTTTCTCCAATTCCTATTTTTAACTCTGTTAAAAATCTAGGGGATAGGTATGCCATAATATGGGTGTCCAATAAATTATTGGAATAATTTACTCAATCATAGCTCTGTTAATGAGCTTTTAAATTGTCCTTTCCTCTTTTTTTTCTCACATCATCATCAGCAAACATCCTGTGTTTATATGCATGCTGGTGTATTTAATTCTTTAGACTATATTCTCAAAACTGAGGCTGCTTGATGAAAATATTTGTGTATTTTTTAACATTACTGTTGTAAATTTCAAACATAAACTAAATTAGAAAGAACTGTATAATGAACTCACATCCACCCATCAGCCAGCTGCAATTTAATCTTTTTTAAATTGTAATAGATGTTAGATTACTTTCTAAAAATTGAGAAATTCATATTCTCACCAGCACAGTTATCTATTTCCCAAGCAAATGTTCTAACCAAATTATCACCTAAATTCACTTTATTCTTCCAAGTTTGTTGGGGAAAAAATACCTCCTTATTTTATTTTGACTTACCTTCTAGTGAAATTGGGCATCCTGTCCTACCCATTTATCAACCATTTGGATCTTCTGTTCTCCACTTGCATGTCTCTGTTTTTGTCCATTCTTCCAGGGGGTTTTTGCCTTTGTTCATAGCACTTGATGCATGTTTTTATATTTTAGAGGTGTTAACTCTTGGTCTGTCATATGTACTACAGATATTTCTCCTTTCTGATCTCCATTTTCACTTCATTCAGTTCAGTTCAGTTCAGTCATTCAGTCATGTCCGACTCTGTGACCCCATGAATCGCAGCACGCAAGGCCTCCCTGTCCACCACCAACTCTCGGAGTTTACTCAAACTCGTGCCCACCAAGTCGGTGATGCCATCCAGACATCTCATCCTCTGTCGTCCCCTTCTCCTCCTGCCCCCAATCCCTCCCAGCATCAGGGTCTTTTCCAATGAGTCAACTCTTTGCATCAGGTGGCCAAAGTATTGGAGTTTCAGCTTCAGCAACAGTCCTTCCAATGAACACCCAGAGCTGATCTCCTTTAGGATGGACTGGTTGGGTCTCCTTGCAGTCCAAAGGACTCTCAAGAGTCTTCTCCAAAACCAAGGTTCAAAAGCATCAATTTTTTGGTGCTCAGCTTTCCTCACAGTCCAACTCTCACATCCATACATGACCACTTGAAAAATCATAGCCTTGACCAGACAGACCTTTGTTGGCAAAGTAATGTCTCTGCTTTTTAATATGCTGTCTAGATTGGTCATAACTTTCCTTCCAAGGAGTAAGTGTCTTTTAATTTCATGGCTGCAGTCACCATCTGCAGTGATTTTGGAGCCCAAGAAAATAAAGTCTGACACTGTTTCCACTGTCTCCCCATCTAGTTCCCATGAAGTGATGGGACCAGATGCCATGATCTTGGTTTTCTGAATGTTGAGCTTTAAGCCAACTTTTTCACTCTCCTCTTTCACTTTCATCAAGAGGCTTTTTAGTTTATCTTCACTTTCTGCCATAAGAGTGGTGTCATCTGCATATCTGAGGTTATTGATATTTCTCCCACAAATCTTGCTTCCAGCTTGTGCTTCTTCCAGCCCAGCGTTTCTCATGATGTACTCTTCATATAAGTTAAATAAGCAGGGTGACAATATACAGCCTTGACGTACTCCTTTTCCTATTTGGAGCCAGTCTTTTCTGTCACTTCATTAGTGACACCTTTTTCCACATAAAATTATTATTGTTTATGCAGTCAAGTGCGATGATCTTTTGATGCATGGCTTCATTCCAAGGACTATGATCTATGAAAGTTTCATGTCTACCTTCAAATTACTTCTCACTTTCCCCTAAAAGTTAATATGCCACCTCCAGTCTGGCATTAGTTTAGTTCCTGAAAAGCAAACTCCTTTCTTTCTCAAAGTCATTCCATATATGCATAAATATTACAGCCTCAGAAAGTCTACTTGACTCCCCAGTCTAAATCAGAAACCTCTGCTCCGCTCCTGCGTGGTTCTTGTCATTTTCCTTCATCACTCATTTCAGTTATTGCTTTCAGCCTAATTGTGTGCTTTTTTTGTTGTGTAAATCTTTCCCTCATTATATTTCAGGGTTCATGAGGGAAGGCATCAAGTGTGTTTGGTTAAGTCCTCTTCCCTTGGGACTCAGTATAGTCCCTGGAACATAGCAATAGCTCTTCATATAACTGGTTGACAGCAGGAGTGAATATTCATAGAGAGAACACCGTAAACGATGAAGCATTTAAGCTAAGTCTGAGAAATAAGTAATGTTCAGCCAAGCTAGAAAAGAAAGGTCATAAGAGCCAGGTATGAAGATAAAACTTTTATTGGTATATGGGGATTGGGAGACAGCAATAAAATTATAGCTGTTACTTTCTTTGAGAGAAATGGAAGACAAATTTGAACACGTAGCTGTAGGCAGACCATGAAGAGCTTTTAGAACAGTGGTACTTTAGTAAATACCATGACAATTTCAAGGATTCTAGTAAGAATTTATGGGTACAAAGACCATGTAAAAAGTCTATGAAGCTTGTAGATGATCAAGCTGTGGACACACAGCCATGGTCCCCTGGCTTCCCCCAGAGATGAGGGAGAATGTGTGCTCCTCTGTTTATTGTCAGGGTCACCAACGTCACATATGATGTGATTGTCCATTGCTTTTTCTATTCTGTGTGGTGCTGTTAGAGGTAACAGCAGTCCTAGGAGGTGCTCCCTGTTCTCCAGGCACAAAACACAATTTTCTGTGGCTCACATTGCTTCTCATGCAGTGCCTAGATGTCTAGTGAAGACAGTCATCATCTCAATCCCACAACAGTGGATTTCCCTTCAAACACATGCTTTGCTTTGGTGGTTTTGAAAGTAGTTGAGAAAACTTTTAGTCCCAGCAGCCAGGCAGGTGGTAAAGTTTTATTGATTTCCAAGTTCTTTCTGAATCTCTAGTTGATTGAGTAGGGATTGAGATATACTAGACATGACCTCCCTCAAGCAGTCTGACCTGCAATAGTAGACATCAAAATGTGCAGGGCATGGATGGAGCTGATGGCAGGGAAGATGAAACTGGGAGGGATTTGAAATATCCAGCACCACCTCTCAAGAAACCACAGGATGAGGTGAAATTAGTGCATATCGTATAAATCGCCGCCTACCTGCTTTCTGCAGCTGTGGCACTTAGACATGAATTTGTGTGAGTCTTTACATGATCACTGTTTTTTTTTTTGGCATGTGTTGTATTGAAATACAAGAATGAAAAAATGTAATATTTTTCTCTTTTTGGTTATGGGGAAAGAACCGCTAATCTCAATTCACAAACACCACAGGAACCTGCAATTCCAATTTTCTTTTCACAGTATTAATGAAACTAGGTACTGGAAAAGTCAAATCTTTCCTTATAAATCTGAAACAATTTTCAAGGCTAGCCTAGAATTATAATAACTTTCACATCTATTAAGATGCAGTGCAGAACTATTGTCTAATGAGATCATTTTAGGCAACTCTTTTTCTTCAGTGGGGTGGAGACAGAAATTTAAAATTGATTGATTTCTGGTAAGAAAGACTAGTCAAAGACTCTTACGTGAGAAACAGTTCAGTAAATGCATCTTTCCATTAGTGTTTAAAAAGGATTATTTAAGGCAGAAGGTCTCATAATTTAGGGTACCAGAGTGATATATGTTGAGCATAATGGAGTTTTATGATCCTTTATCTACTCCTCCAGATCTGAAATATATAGCTCAAGTTCCATTTTTTTTAATCATTGGTGTATTTTCTTTATTATTTCTTAATATTGATGATCTCTTACAATTCTTTTTTCCTTGAAGCTTAAAAGCTGAATTTTCATTATCAGTATCTAGTGAAACTCTTGCTTCACCCTTCATATGACAGGGTCACAGTTGATGATGTATGTATATACTAACAGTCTATATTAAAGAAATATATAGTCTATAAGCTCTATACAGTCAGTAAAAACAAGACACAGAGCTGATTGTGGCTCAGATCATGAAGTCCTTATTGCAAAATTCAGACTGAAATAGAAGAAAATAGGGAAAACCAATAGCCCATTCAGGTATGACCTAAATCAAATCCCTAACGATTATACAGTGGAAGTGAGAAATAGATTTAAGGGACTAGATCTGATAGACAGAGAGCCTGATGAACTATGGAAGGAGATTCGTGACATTGGACAGGAGACAGGTAGCAAGACCATCCCAAGAAAAAGAAATGAAAAAAGGCAAAATGGTTGTCTGAGGAGTCCTTACAAATAGCTGTGAAAAGAAGAGAAGCCAAAAGCAAAAAAGAGGAAAGATATACCTATTTGAATGCAGAGTTCCAAAGAATAGCAAGAAGAGATAAGAAAGCCTTCCTCGGTGATCAGTGCAAAGAAATAGAGGAAAACGATAGGGAAAGACTAGAGATCTCTTCAAGAAACTTAGAGATACCAAGGGAATATTTCATGCAAAGATGGGCTCAATAAAGGATAGAAATGGTATGGACCTGACAGAAGCAGAAGATATTAAGAAGATGTGGCAAGAATACACAGAAGAACTGTACAAAAAAGCTCTTCACCACCCAGATAATCATGATGGGGTGATCACGCACCTAAAGCCAGACATCCTGGAATGTGAAATCAAGTGGGCCTTAGGAAGCATCACTAGGAACAAAGCTAGTGGAAGTGACAGAATTCCAGTTGAGCTATTTCAAATCCTAAAAGATGATACTGTGAAGGTGCTGCACTCAATATGCCAGCAAATTTGGAAAACTCATCAGTGGCCACAGGACTTCAGTTTTCAATCCAATCCCTAAGAAAGGCAATCCCAAAGAATGCTCAAACTACCGCACAGTTACACTCATCTCACACACTAGTAAGGTAATGCTCAAAATTCTCCAAGTCAGGCTTCAGGAATATGTGAACCGTGAACTTCCAGATGTTCAATCTGGTTTTAGAAAAGGCAGAGGAACCAGAGATCAAATTGCCAATATCTGCTGGATCATCAAAAATGCAAGAGAGTTCCAGAAAAACATCTGTTTCTGCTTTATTGACTATGCCAAAGCCTTTGACTGTGTGGATCACAATAAACTGTGGAAAATTCTGAAAGAGGTGGGAATACCAGACCACCTGACCTGCCTCTTGAGAAATCTGTGTGCAGGTCAGAAAGCAATAGTTAGAACTGGACATGGAACAGACTGGTTCCAAATAGGTAAAGGAGTATGTCAAGACTGTATATTGTCACCCTGCTTATTTAATGCAGAGCACATCATGAGAAACGCTGGGCTGGAAGAAGCAGAAGCTGGAATCAAGATTGCTGGGAGAAATATCAATAACCTCAGATATGCAGATGACACCACCCTTATGGCAGAAAGTGAAGAAGAACTAAAGAGCCTCTTGCTGAAAGTGAAAGAGGGGAGTCAAAAAAGTTGGCTTAAAGCTCAACATTCAGAAAATAAAGATCATGGCATCCTGTCCCATCACTTCCTGGCAAATAGATGGGGAAACAGTGGAAACAGTCGCTGACTTTATTTTTTTGGGCTCCAAAATCACTGCAGATGGTGACTGCAGCCATTAAATTAAAAGACACTTAGTCCTTTGAAGGAAAGTTATGACCAACGTAGATAGCATATTAAAAAGCAGAGACATTATTTTGTCAACAAAGGTCCATCTAGTCAAGGCTATGGTTTTCCAGTAGTCATGTATGAATGTGAGAATTGGACTATAAAGAAAGCTGAGCTTTGAAGAATGGATGCTTTTGAACTGTGGTGTTGGAGAAGACTCTTGAGAGTCCCTTGGACCACAGGGAGATCCAACCAGTCCATCCTAAAGGAAATCAGTCCTGAATGTTCATTGAAAGGATTAATGTTGAAGCTGAAACTCCAATATTTTGGCCACCTGATGCGAAGAGCTGACTTATTTGAAAACACCCTGATGCTAGGAAAGATTACAGGCAGGAGAAGGGGATGACAGAGGATGAGATGGCTGGATGGCATCACCGACTCAATGGACATGAATTTGAGTAAACTTCGGGAGTTGGTGATGGACAGGGAGGCCTGGCATGCTGCAGTCCATGGGGTTGCAAAGAGTCAGACATGACTGAGCGACTGAACTGAAGTGAACTGAATATTGAAGAAATAAAGCCAACAATACAAATGGCCTGGGAACCACGATCTCACCCTGAAAAGCTAACTTTGGAAACAGCATGGATACAATAAGATTACAGTGAAAGAACACTCATCAAGTATACAAAATATTTTCATAAAACTGACAATTTGAGTGATAAAAAGAGTGTCTGATGACATGGTTATTGCCTTGGTTAAATACAAGTTTCCACTACCCACCTCATTTTCTGTAACAGGAATTAGGACTTTAAGCATTGTTTCTCTTGTAAAACATTATGTAAAAACATAAATCAAGAGCAGTTTTGTTTTTTAATAACAAAATTAATTTAATTGCTCTGTTCCAACCTCAGATGGATTTCAGATTCTTTCCACTGCACAGTGAAACCTACTTGGAAAAACTCATTAATGTTTGAAAATTTACCTTTCAAAATGAAGAGTTATTTTAGAACTTCAGCTGTGAATCATCTTTCAGAGACAATATGAGGGTTTTATTCTCCCCCTGTGTGTAGACTAAGGTTATGACCAGACCAGACACAAACTGGCAAACTGGTAAGGACAGGCTCAGGTGCAAAGCTGAATGGCCTAACATGCTCCTCATCTTAACATCTTCATAATCAAAGTTCTTTTTAATTGTAAGAAAACATTATTTCATTTGATAAAACTTTGAATTTCATTCTGTAAACAAATTTAGGAAGTTAAAGTAAAGCAGGCCTATTTAAAGCACCAAAACTGTATTTTAATGAAAGAAGTACATTGAGAGTTTTTTTTTTACAGTTGGGACAGTTTTAAAGTGTGGTGTAAAATCAGGAACTTGGCAATAAGTTTTGTTCCTCATTGAACACCCGTCTGAGTGAGGCACCAGCTTCAAAAGGCAGAGTTCTGACCTCGCTGGCCTGGCCTTCTTCATTTACCCAGTGAGGGGATCACTGTGCTCTCTGGCGGTCATCTAGAAAGATATCAAGAGCTGAGAGAGGGATGCAGAGAAGAGCTAGGGAAGGGGAGGAAGTCAGCAAGAGAGAAGGCAGGCAGGAGCATGGAGTAGGTGACAGACAACCAAAGGAGCTAGTGAAAAATGAGATTTACCATAGGGTCCTCTCTGTTTTACAGCCTATTGTGTCTCTTAAACCTGTTTGTTCCATGGTGTTTCTTAACTAGATCTAGATTAGTTCCTATTTGGGAAAATAATACTCTTTCACAGATACAGTGCCAAGATCTGTGTTAAAATAAAAAGGACCATTTCTTTTTCTATGGTGGTAGTTTTAAAAAACTATGCAGCAAGTTAAGGCTAAGTTAAATTTTTAAATATTTCACTTTAATTTTTTTGTGCAGAGCAAAAAATGCAATTATTCTTCTTATGTCACAAGGCCCTGGAATATGACTTTTGCACTTACTATGCATTTTCACAGTGAATTATTATCTGATGTAACCTAAAATTGGTTTGGGGTATCATGTGGAAATATGTTAATAACTGTCCTAGCACCTGAAAGACAGTGTCTTTCTAAGTAACCACGGTAATGATTTGATAGTGAAAAATGAGAGAAATCGTAGTACTAGCTTTTAGGATTTTTGATACTCTGGGTCAAAACAGACCATGTGGGAAATTAGAGACCATCAGATCTTCCTGAATATTTGAGAGAGAAAGGGAATTAAAAATCAGTTTTTATCTGTCCTTAAGATAGCACTATCTTTACACAGGTAAGGTTTTCCAGACAAGAATACTGGAGTGGGTTGCCATTTCCTTCGCCAGGGGATCTTCCCAACCCAGGAATCAAACCCGGGTCTCCCGCATTGTAGGCAGATGCTTTACGATCTGAGCTACCAGGGAAGCGAGTGGTATCTTTACACAAGTCCCAGAAATAGTCCCATAGCCATTTGGCTGAGAAGTGGCTTATATGAAAGAGGTTATAACCCTTGTGACAGCCTTGTGTCCTTGCCACTACAACCAGTACTTTTGAGTCACTTAGGCAAAAATACCAGCAAAAATGAAAAGTCTTCATCTTGCCGTTAAGGAGGACATGTGCACTTTCCCCACATGTAGTAGACCTAGCACTCCCATTCTGTTTCCTGGGGGATAGGTGATGATTGTCGTCCTTCAGCAAAACTTAAGATACAATTACATGGGAAGATTTTAAGTAAAATAATCTATCACTATAGTGTTCATATAAACTATATGTAATTCGTGATGCCTTTTATTTTATGAATCATTAAAATGGGATATATGGGAATAAACACAGAATATTTCATCTTCTCTACTTCTTTTTTTTGCTAGCAAGCTATCCTCAGATCAAACTGTGTGCCACCAGTGGAGTTGAATACTTGTTCATTTCCAGTTATACCAAATAATATATATATACCTTGGCTTATTCACTGCCCATCATCAGTCCTCCTGAAGTTTTCCATTGATCTGGGCTCCTTGTTCCTCTGAGCCCCATATAATGAGTTGGTCATGTTAGCTTAGCTTTACCTACAAACCAGTCAACTTTTGACTGTTTGGGGACTTGTTGCTAATCTATACCCATTCCATTCTTTTAGCACCTGTCTCATATTCTCTTTTACATGTTTTTTTAAGTGTTCTCATCACTTGCTGCAACAAATAAGGGAGACCAAGTAAAAGTAAAATTTAGTTTATTTATTTGGTTTTTAGCACTAATGAGAAAAAAACACATTGTAGATTTTAAAAAGTTATTTATAATGTCTCAATTCAGTTTACTAGGAAGTATAAAGAGAATGCAAAATCCCAAAGTCATTAAATACAATTGCTTAGGGAGGTCTCTGATTAGATTTCTTTCTTCATACTGTTATGAATGGTGAAGAAATGACTATTTTTTAATAAAAAAATTTTTAACCAATTTATATAAGAAGGTGTTTAGCCTTTTTAGGCTTCCCTGGTAGCTCAGACAGTAAAGAATCTGCCTGCAATGTGGGACACCTGAGTTCAATCCCTGGGTCGGGAAGATCCCCCAGAGAAGGGAATGGCAACCAATTCCAGTATTCTTGTCTGGAGAATTCCATAGATAGAGGAGCCTAGTGACCTACAAAGAGTCAAACATGACTGAGCAACTAACACTAGCCTTCTTAGCCATTTATTCTATTCTCTACATTTAAATTCAGAGGAAATTCCTCAGAGATACTTCAGTGATCATCAAAATAAACCATTAATGACCATCAGTAAGGGAAACCACATTTATAATGCATAAAAATATTTAAATTTCTCTAGGCTTTTTTGTTCTCTGAGAGAGATGTCCCATTAACTCTTAAGCGTATATGGTGAAACAGATCACCAGCCCAGGTGGGATGCATGAGACAAGTGCTCGGGCCTGGTGCACTGGAAAGACCCAGAGGAATCGGGTGGAGAGGGAGGTGGGAGGGGGGATCGGGATGGGGAATACGTGTAAATCTATGGCTGATTCATATCAATGTATGACAAAACCCACTGACATGTTGTGAAGTAATTAGCCTCCAACTAATAAAAAAAAAAATACTTAAGTGATCTTAGCATAAAAATTAAGAAAATTATCACTTCGCTTTCAGATTGGAAGCATAAGCAGAAAACATTGTTAAATAATCAATTAGATATGGAAGCAACTGCATATTCCAAATAGACCTATCATAATACCTGTGGTGGTTATTAATTTTCAATGTGAATCAGGAAAAAAGGGGGGTAAAATGTTTCTTCATTGGGTTTGGGGTGGGGAATTGGTAGGCTATTTTCATGATATTTAGAATTCTTGTTTATGTATGGGTTACAGAGCTGTTTCAGGACTGCATGAGAAGCAACATTTTGGCCGGAGTCCCAAAAGAGACAAGTGTTTTCCTTAATGCGGAGGCATTTCTCAAATAGCTGTATGGCAAAGCAGAAGCATTTGAGGCTTTTGATTTGGTCTTTGTCATCTCATTCTAGTTTTACCATCAATTTGGTTTTGGTGTGCTCCTTTAACAGTTGTGAAAATGTATCAGAAATTTGTGAGCAGATAAAAATCAGATTAAAATTCTTTGATAAGATAATCCATTTACAAGACCTACTCCTAAATGGGAAAAAAAAAAAAAAAGTACATATATATTCTTAGTTTAGAAAATGTAAAATGTAGAGACTTCCCTCTTGGTCCAATGGGTAAGACTGCATACTCCCAATGCAGGGGGCACTGGTTCGATCCCTGGTCAAGGAACTAGATCCCATGTGCCACAACTAAGAGTTCTCTGTGGCCCCAACTTAAAAAAAAATCCTGCATGCAGTAACTAAAGATCCGGCCTGCTGCAACTAAGACCCAGCACAGCTGAATAAATAAATTAAATATCTTTTTTGAAAAAGAAAAGAAAATGTAAACCCTGCATTCCATTAAAACTCTCAAGTCTGACTATCATGAACTATATGATTAGGATTTTATCTCTCTTCTCCCCATTTACTTCTGACAGACAAAGTGAGGTAATTATGAAAATGTGTTTAAAAGGAAAGCATTCCATCAGGTGGGGCAAATGACTTAGGTAATGTTTAAATAAAACCCTTTTCCAGCTTTTGAGACACCATGATGAGAGAATGCTCCACAAAATGAGCAAGTAGAAAGTTGTCATTTAGTGAAAGTTAGCAGCTGAGCTAATTGGCAGACTTTGGCAAAGATGACGGTATTTGAAAGAAAAAGTGCTGCCTTTGGTTTGTCAGGTAGTGACAGAGTTCCCGCGATAGGTTCTGTTCTTGAGAGGAAATTAATTTCCTGTAATCAAATGCTGTGGATTATAGTCTTCATCGCCTTCTGCCTTGGCCACAGAAGCAACTCCAAGGTGTTTTAATTTGGCAACATTACATGCGCTTTTGTAAAACAAGCAGGGGATATATTCAGCATACAAAGGTTTCACCTGCTACATTTTGTAGCTCCAGAGCATATTGCTTCTTTGAAAGCTGTTCCTTTGTCAGTGACTATATCTGTAAGGCTTATTTGGGGAAGGAAAGGAAAGTGACGGCAAGAAACCCACATTTGGCAGATGAAATCTTGGTGATGTTTGAAAATGGAATTACAAAGCAGTATGGTGCTAAGTGATAGATAAATGGTCCCCGATAGCTAATAGGGACTTTTGTAGAAGTATTTTAAAAATCACTAATAATAGTGTAATAAAAGTACCATTTTAGTCTTTGTGAAATGTTCAATTTCTGGTGTGTGTATATATACACATAAAACCTTCCACATATACACACATACATACATTCAATCTTGAGATTATGTAAATTCATTCTGCATAATTTACAAAGAATATCATTTTGAAAATTATAGAAAATTATAGAATTTTTAATTCATTACATCTGAAAAGTTATCTTTTTTCTGTAAGACAAGGGAAAAGATGGAGATTCAGAGAAAGAGAGAAAACATAAATCCTTAGAGAAACATGACCTGGGATCAGAGATGGGATAGAATACTACCTCTCTATAGTTGCTTTTCTTCTAAGTTGTTTTAAATAGTAAGTTTATAAGGTAAAAGAAGAGAACCGTTCCTCTCTCCTCCAAATCTACAAGCTAAACCCCAGGACTTTTTCTCCCTATCTGTGACTGACTAAGCCTTGGAGAAAAATGAGTGCCCCCGCAATCCACTTCATGTACCCAAGGAAGAACTTTATACTTTGGAAAGACATAATGAGAGTTTTATCAATTGAATAAAAGTGAGGCAGTCAGCCCTTTATCTATAATCATCTGCTAGGTACTGAATTTTGAGTCAAAATCATTCTAGATAGTCTTTAAAGTATGTAAAAATATTTTCTTACTTTCTCCTCTCAAACTTGGTCTTGGTGATCACTCAACCACTGCCAGTAAATGAATAATATACATATATATTTATGTAAACAGATAAACCTTCAAAAGTAAAGGAGATCAGTTCTGTTTTAGTTTGTACAATTGTGAGTAATGCTCACTTCTGCAGCACATATACTAAAATTGGAACGATACAGAGATTAGTAGGACACCAGGGATGACACAAATTCATGAAGTCTTCCAGAGTTTTACGAACATCTCATACAGCTCAATCTCAAAAAAATAAACAACCCATTAAAAATTTGGGCAGAAGACCTAAACAGACATTTCTCCAAAGAAGACATACAGATGGCCAACAAACACATGAAAAGATACTCAACATCACTATTAGAGAAATGCAAATCAAAACTGCAATGAGGTATCACTTCACATCTGTCAGAATGGCCATCATCAAAAAAACTACAAACAATACATTCTGGAGAGGGTGTGGAGAAAAGAGAATCCTCTTGCATTGTTAGTGAGAATCTAAATTGATACAGCCACTATGGAGAACAGTATGGAGTTTCTTTTAGAAAGTAAAAATAGAACTACTATATGATCCAGCAATCCCACTACTTCCCCCAGAGAAAACCATAATTCAAAAAGACATGTGTGCCCCAGTGTTCACAGCAGCAGTATTTACAATAGCCAGGACATGGAAGAACCTAAATATGCATCCGCACGAGAGTGGATAAAGAAGATGTGGTACGTGTATACAGTGGAATATTACTCAGTCATAAAAAGGAACAAAGCTGAATCATTTGTAGAGACATGGATGAACCTAGCAACTGTCATACAGAGTGAAGTAAGTCAGAGAAAAACAAGTATTGTATATTAATGTGTATATGAGGAATATAATAAAATGGCATAAATGATGATATTTGCAAAGCAGAAATAGAGACCGAGACATAGAGAACAAATGTATGGATACCAAGGGGGATAGGAGGAAGTGGGATGACTCAGAAGATTGGGATTGACATATACGTACTATTGATAAAGCATATATGATATAAGAACCTACGGTATAACACAGGGAGCTCCACTCAGTGCTCTGTGGTGACCTCAATGGGAAGGAAATCCAAGAAAGAGGAGATATATGTGTATATAAAACTGATTCACTTTGCTGTGCAGTAGAAACTAACATTGTAAAGCAACTATTCTCCATAGTTGGAGTATAGTATGTAGAGTATACTAGATAAAATTAATTTCTAAAAATTGTGACTAAAGTAACACTTTGAAAAGCAGGCAGTTTGACTCTTCAAAATGCCTGTTTCATCTTATTGTTCAATACTGTATTCATTGCAATAGGAGGAAATGTGATTTCTGAAGTAATCCTAAAGTTAGCTATCCTGTTTCAGTCAAGAGTTAGCCATAAGCGGTCCATATCAACATCAATTTGATTCTTAAAATGATTATTCTCTAATATTGTAGAGTCCTTATGATGCTATACTTTTATTTTCCATGTTGAATTTATTGCTTTTCATCTAACCCATCAATTTGGCCCTTTAGAACTACATGGAGCTAATTTGGAGCTACACTTACAACACCCTGTAAACAAAAGTGATCTGTGAAAAAGAAAAGATGGTAACAGATCGCTCTCTCAATGGTATGATTCATAGTCCCTAGTTTTTAGTGACCCCCAGGTGTAGGCATCACTACACTTACCAGCTTCAGTATCCTTTTTCAAGAGCAGTAGGCACAGGCACTATCCATTAGGCATGAAAATAGATGGTAAATGTGACCCTCTGACCTTCAGGAAGCTCCATAATCACTCGGTGTTTTTTCTCACCCTCTTTCCTACAGCCAACCCGACACGGGCAGGCGGGAGAGAGCCGTATCCGGGCTCAGCGGAAGTGATCCGGGAGTCCAGCAGCACCACGGGCATGGTCGTGGGGATCGTAGCCGCTGCCGCACTGTGCATCCTCATTCTGCTCTACGCCATGTACAAGTACAGAAACCGGGATGAAGGCTCGTACCACGTGGACGAGAGTCGAAACTACATCAGTAACTCAGCGCAGTCCAATGGGGCTGTGGTAAAGGAGAAGCAACCCAGCAGTGCTAAAAGCTCCAACAAAAACAAGAAGAACAAGGATAAAGAGTATTACGTCTGAGCCCAAGATCTGAAAAAGGACCCTTGTATAGAAATAGTCTTCATTTTATCCGAGACATAATATAAACTTATTTACTTTCCTTTTTATGAAGCACATACAAAAGAAGACAGGGAATGCAATCAGGAAGGAAAGACTGTTTTTAAAAAATAAAAACAAGTATCTCATGCTCTTGTTTCTCCAAAAAAGAAAAAAAAAAAAAAAACAGGGGCCAATAAATTCCTTAACATCCACAGTGTTTTAATTTACTCTGCCTGTCTTTATGTTGCTGGAACATTTCTAAAAGACAGTGATGACCACATGCATTCATAAAGCAAAGGAGTATTACAACATCGGGAGGTACAACACAAAAACAACACAAATCACAACACAGAAAAAGAAGCTACCTATGATCCCAGATTTAGCCGAAGTGCTAGCGCTTTCCTGAGAAATCAGTTAGTCTGATGGCCAGAGAAGACTGTCATGTTGAGTGGCTCCACCTGCAAACCTTTTCCGAGTTCACCGCCTGGCACAACTGGAACAGTGGCTGAAACAAACTTGCACTTGAAAAGAAGTGCTGACTTTTTTGAAGACTTGTGTAGGAACACATTCAAAAAGCCCCTTTCTGGTGGTGAGGGAAAAGAAAGTATGGAGGCCTTATTTTCAACAATGTGAAAGATAAGGCACATTTTCACACTAAAATTTCAAAACAGAAACAACAACAACAAATAAACAAGAAGGTATAGATGCAATCATTGGGAAATTTTCATGCACGCTTAATATGTTATTACATATGTTTATATAAAATCCATCTCTGTGTGCTTTCTGGACTGTGATAAGTGATGTTTTATAGCCTGTTGTATAGAAAATGCAAACTATATCTCTGCTCTTCAGCCCTTTTTGGTAAATTCAATGTTATAAGTGTTGCTAACTATAGGGAGTTTTATGACATCAGATCAGCAATTATTTCAGGGTGTTTTTTTTTTTTGCCACCGTTATAAATTGCCACAATTACTTAAATTTTTTTTTAAATTACAATGTAGTGTTTATTCTAAGGAAGATATGTATGAATGTATATAAAAAGACAGCTACTTTTTTTTCCTTTACATGTACAGCCTTCATTCTGTTGCAATTAAGTTTTAGTATTTGTATGAAAGGTGTGGATTAGAAGGCAAACTATATACATATGTATCTTATAATCTTCTTTACTCCCCCAAATACTCAATTTCCCACATACATTCCCATTCATGATCACAGATATGTGCGCGCGCGCGTGCACACACACACACACACACACACACACACACACAAATCCAGAGGAATCCATCAGAGAGGATGGAAGACCCAAACATACATATAATAGAAAATATTTACTGACAAGTTGAAAAGCAGGAAGGAAGATAGTTGTGCCAAGATACTGATGACAAATGGGGTGATTTGCTTCACTGAGATATGCTCCCAGGAAACTTCCAGAAGATTTTAGTCCCTAAAGAAATGGAACCTTTTCTTATCAAGTAAACTATCACTGGTATATTGCTGCATGAATATGAACCATTAAGTGGGCAGGTTACAGAAGCAAAATTGATTGATCTATACCTTAACCCTGGCTGCTACAATTGAAAACTTTGTTTCCAATAAAATTATATATATAGTCTCTGAACCTGATGTGCATGATAAACATTTTTGGAAAGTAAACACTTTCTCAACTAAAAAAGTATTTTCAGTAATTTTTGATTCTATATTACTATCCATTTAAGAAAATCACTATCTGTTGATTATTGACTATAATTTAACTTTTCTGGTTTTACATATATATCATTAAATATAGCTTTAGTTTAACACACATTAAGTAGTGGAAACATATAGATTATACGCTTGTTTTGCATATTGTTTCAATGATGTTCATAGCAATAAATTATTAGTCTGAGAAGGCAATGCAAAGGAAATGCAATATTAGATTGGCAGGTGATGTCTCAGTAAAAATTGGTTGCATTACTTTAACATCTCCTAAAAGAATATTAGATTTTATAGAAGAGAAGAATAATTTTACAATTTGCTTTAATCAGAAAAGGCAAAAATGCAAAACATCTTTTGTGATACTTCAGTTGATGAAAAAAGCCAAGAAGTGGCCTGGATTACAGACATACAGCACCTTAGATATATGTATAATTCATAGAAAATCACCACCATCTATGGTTGCCAAGTAATTGTCATATATGAAAAGTCCTAAAGGCTTTTCATGACCCAGAAAGTAGAGGTATGAAACTAAAATTTAGTATTGATTACTTGTGTTTCAGATTTTCTTCTTTTTTAATTTGCCAGGTTAAAGAATTCATAAATTTCTTTGTAGTTGCTGTTTTCCTCTCATCCAGTCTTACTCAGGGAAAGCCAGTGAAACAGAAGGTAAATATAAAACCACTCATTTACATCTTGAGGTTTGAAAGAAACAGTTGCTTTTCCATTTGATCTACTGAACTTGAACTAGTTTCCATCTGGAAAGATTCTAAATTGTGATCGAAAATAACTGAAATAATGGTATTTTTAAGCAGTATATCTCTGAAGCATGTTGTTTGGAATTGATTTCAGTGTTTCTTTCCAGCATAAATTTTAAAATTTCATGCAATATTGTTGGTAAAAATATTTCCCGTGTAATGGCCTACACGAAATCTAGCAATTTTTTTTTTCTTGTTTTCTTCTTTCTTTGTGAATGGACAAAGGAAAGAGAAGAACAGAAGCTAGGGAGAGAAAAGGCATGAATGAAATCCCAAGTATCTTCATACCAAATGTATCAGGGTTCCATGTGTAGTTGGCAGTTAATAGAGGATTTCACACTACCTGGCATAAATTTGATTACATCTCTAGACTGTAACTTTTCTGATTGAGTATGCTTCTTTTTTAATCCATGTTATGTGTTGCCTTTTTTTAAAAAAAAAAAAACAAAAAAACAAACACTACAATAATGTGTGAGGTGGTCAATCCCTAAGACATCAAAGAAAGGCCACATGACCCTACCCTTCTAGTGCTTCGTGTGATTGGGTATCTAAGGGTTTTGTTTTGTTTTGTTTTTCTGTTGCAAGGCCAACTTATCCATTATTGGAAATGCTAAGCAAGTGGAATTTACTGTTTTGTTAATAAAATATTTCTTAATACAATGGTGGTTTTATTGATTTTTTTTAAAAGTAATTGCAACACCCTTTGGGGACAAAGTGGCACCATAAAGAAGACTGCATTCGAAAGGAAAACCCATCCTTAGACAAGCAGAGGAAAACTACCGACCTTATGTTTTCTGGATTTTAATATTCATTAAATTAAGCACCACTACCCTGACACACTTTAAGATGCAGCCACTAAATACACCTTTGTTTGCATCTTTTTCATCTTATTGTGCGTGAGACCGCAAACTCCTGGAATGAGCTGAAAACAACATGAAATTGCTCATTTCATAAGTGTGTTTTTTTTTTCCATAAAAAGGAATATAATTCTGGTTAAGTAAATTTGTGATTAAATTTACTTAGTTGTGATTCCTTACTTCTAGGTTCTTATAGCTTCCTCTCATTGGTTCTGATTCTCTTTGTGCAAAACAGAATGTACCCCACATTCCACATGACCACCTTTCCAATATTGTCATCCACCTTCCATGCTTGGCAGGGTTTTCTCTTCTTCAGTCGTAACCTTTTCGTTTCCCTTGGCTGTTACTTAAATTATATGGATGCTTAAGTTCTCATAATCTTAATACTCTTCTCTTGAACCTCTGTTCTTCTCAAAATGTGCTATCAGTTCAGTTCAGTCGCTCAGTCGTGTCTGACTCTTTGCGACCCCATGAATCGCAGCACGCAAGGCCTCCCTGTCGATCACCAACTCCCGGAGTTTACTCAAACTCATGCCCATTGAGTCGCTGATGCCATCCAACCATCTCATCCTCTGTCGTCCCCTTCTCCTCCTGCCCCCAATCCCTCTCAGCATCAGGGTCTTTTCCAATGAGTCAACTCTTCGCATGAGGTGGCCAAAGTATTGGAGTTTCAGCTTCAGCATCAGTCCTTCCAATGAACACCCAGGACTGATCTCCTTTAGGATGGACTGGTTGGATCTCCTTGCAGTCCAAGGGACTCTCAAGAGTCTTCTCCAACACCATAGTTCAAAAGCATCAATTTTTCGTCACTCAGCTTTCTTCACAGTCCAACTCTCACATCCATACATGACCACTAGAAAAACCATAGCCTTGACCAGACAGACCTTTGTTGGCAAAGTAATATCTCTGCTTTTTAATGTGCTATCTAGGTGTTCATAACTTTCCTTCCAAGGAGTAAGCGTCTTTTAATTTCATGGCTGCAGTCACCATCTGCAGTGACTTTGGAGCCCCCAAAAATAAAGTGTGACACTGTTTCCCCATCTATTTCCCATGAGGTGATGGGAGCAGATGCCATGATCTTAGTTTTCTGAATGTTAAGCTGATGTGATATAGAAATGACCATATCGGGGTGGGGGGGTTGCTGTTTTTAATATATTTATGTATTTGGCTACACTGGGTCTTAGTTGCAGCATGCAGGATCTTTAGTTGTGGCATGTGGGAACTTCAGTTGTGGCATGTGAGAGTTTTACTTGTGGCATGTGAGATCTGGTTTCCTGAGCAGGAATCAAACCTGGGCCCCCTGTGTTGAAAGCAAGTAATATTAGCCACTGGACCACCAGGGAAGTCCCGAGCATAGTGTTTTTAAGACCAGATTACAATGGGTTTATCACCTTCCTTGATTTGAACTTTATTCTCTATGATGCTACCATTTGGAGTTTTAATTTTTTAAAGAAAAATCTTACAGAATTTGCAATCAACTGCCATCATCAGATTTCTTTCCAAGACAAGTTTCATTTGTACTTATAAAATTGATTATTTAGCTTAAATATAGGCTCTAAATCTATCCATGGGAAACTCATTGTATTGAGTTGTGCAGTATTGACTGTATTCAGTAAATTGTTTAATACTAGCCAGCTGAGATAAATTTTTATCTTGCATCTCTCACATGCAGTCCTCTGACACAAAATCATTGCAAATTTTAGACACATTTAGTGAAAATATGTTCACTAGGAAAGATATTAGGCGTGCTTCAAGGGACTGCCTTCTAAACAATGCTTCTTAGCTGGGTTGGGTAGGGAAGAGGAGGTACTGAGTTGGTTGACTTGATGGGTGGCAAGTGCTACACACACATACAGGGTGGAGACCGGGGATGCTGGTAAACAACTTATAATGCACAGTAAAGCCTCCTTCAACCAAACAATTATCTTGTCCAAAATGTTAACATCACCAAGGTTGAAAGGCCTAACACATATCAACTAGTTAGAATAATATCTATCAACTTGTCAGTCAACTTGTGTGTGCATGTTTATCCTTGGGTTAAGTCCATGCAAAAATATTAGAGAAATAGTTCAGTAAGGAACAGAGATTAAAATACATCCTGCTATGGACCTCTTCAAGAGTGCAGGCAATTGCAATGATGGGAAGAGGGCAATAACCAGTATGACTTTTCAGTCTCCTGGTGATTATTAGCTGTTGGAGAAACTCTTGCTTACCCTAACCAATGAATGACTAACCCAGGATCATTTTGGTTGGTTCTACTTTGGCACCAATAGTAAAAATGATCCCCCCAAATATGGTTGGAATGACAGGGTTCAGACTGACAATGACATTACAATGGTAAGGTTCTAGAGGATGTGGGTGGGATGTGGGTACCTGATGCATTGAAAATAAACAGAAGTAATAGGATCAATAAAGCCAAATGTTAGTCTTGGGAAAGATGCATCAAATGGAAAACTTCCATATGGGTCAAGGTAAAAGAGAAAAAATCTTAAAATATTAGGAATTTTTATTAAATGAAACAATTATAAGTACTACAGAGATAGATGTTATGAGGAAATTAGTAGTTTTGTCCATTTCACTAAAGTTTTAAAATTGACTAATAAACAGACTTGTAATAACTTAAATTTAGGACAGTTATAGCCATCTAAGTAAGGTGGAAGGCTTTCCTGGTACTTCAGGTGGTAAAAAATCTGCCTGCAGTGCAGGAGACCCAGGTTTGATTCCTGGTCAGGAAGATCCCCTGGAGAAGGGCATGGCGACCCACTCCAGTGTTCTTGCCTGGAGAATTCCATGGACAGAGGAGCCTAGCGGGCTATGGTCCATGGAGTCACAAAGAGGCAGACACAACTGAGTAACTAACACTTATTTTTACTTACTTACTTAAGTAAAGGTAGTAAATAGACAATTGGATGATTATGTTTGAACTCTGATTATCTGAGCTAGAAATAGCAATCTAAGAGCTATTGCCACACCTGGGGTATCTAAAGCCATGTAAGTGGGTTCCCTTACCTAAGATACAGAGAAAAGCCAAAGGGCTTTATAGGACTAAAATCTCAGACCTCAAATATTTATAGGTTATGGGTGAGAAACTTGCCATGCCAGTGAGGAATGCCAGGAGAACTTAGTGTCATTAAAGGAAAAGTCAGTGGAAGATGAATATTTTATTTTGCTAGGTGCTAAAGTAAACAAACAAACAAACAAAAAACTCCTTGGTGATTGAAGGGTACCTGGAATTACTGACTGTTTCCGCAAACCTATAAGAGAAAAAAAAAGAAAAAAAAGCTAATAGGCTCAAGAGAGAAAAGACAATTCAAACAATAAGGCATGGCTCTAACTGCTTCACGCAGGGATTCTCAATCCTAACAGCTCATTAAAATCACCTGGTGCGAGAAGTTTCAAGATGGTGGATGAGGAAGAGGTCGCATTCACCTCCTCTCAGGACCACACCAAAATTACAGCTACTTACAGAGCTACTGTCTCTGAGAACAGCCTCAGGACCACCAGAAATTATTTTCCGCAACTAAAGATATAAGGAAGTCACCAGGAGACAGGTAAGAGGGGTAGAGACTCAGTCTAGTCATGCCCACACTTCCAGGTCGGGACTCACAAGCAAGAGGGTGGTGGGGGAGTGACATGACTCCCACAGAGGGTCTCCTGGAGGAGCCGGGGTCCAGCCTCACACCTGGCTTTCCAGTCCAGGGGTTCTGTACCAGAAGGAGGAGACCCCAGAAGGTCAGGCTTTGAAAACCAGTGAGGCTTATATTTAGCGGTGCCAGAAAGCTTTGGAAAACACAGACTTTGCTTTCTAAGGGCCTTCCTAAAATTTCACCTTCTTCCAAGTCCCAGCACAGAGGCAGTAGTTTGAAAAGCACCTGGGACAATGTGGCAAAAAGGAAACCGTTATGCACTGTTGGTGGGAATGTTAGTTGGTTCAGCCACTATGGAAAATAGTTTGGAGTTTCCTTTAAAAATTAAAAATAGATAGTAATAACCTGGTGGTCCAGTGGTTAGAACTCCAGGTTTCCATTGCTGGGCCCATGTTGGATCCCTGGTCGGGGAACTAAGATCCTGTATGTTGTGCAGAAAGACCGAGGGGGTGAAAAAATTAAAAAAAAAAAAAAAAAAACTCCTCATAAACCTTACAGGAGTTTAAAAAAAAAGAGAGGGGAACTAAAAAAAAAACTTAAAAATAGACTTGCCATATGATTTAGCGATTTCATCTCTGTGTATTTACCTGAGGAAGACAAAAACATTAATTCAAAAAGATAAATGCACTCCAGTGCTCATTGCAGCATTATCTACAAAAGCCTAGAAGCAACTTAAATGATACACACACAGAGGAATATTACTCAGCCATAAAAAAAAATTTTTTTTATCGGTAATTATACACATAGATCTAGAAGGTACTATGCTAGGTTAAATGCCACATGGTCTCAATTATATGTAGCATGTAAAAAATAAAGAAAATGAAAATGGACCCATAGAAACCATAAACAAACCTGAAGTTGCCAGAAGGGAGCAGGATGGGGGAAACAGGTGAAGGAGATTGAGAGATATAAATCTCTGGTTATGTGATAAATAAGTCACAAGGATTGATTAATATATGGCATAAGGAATATGGTTAATAATATTCTGATAACTTTGTGAGGGGACACAGGGTTACTAGACTTATTGTGGTGATCATTTTCATAACATATGAAAATGTAAAATCATTATGTTGTATACCTGAAACTAACATAGTATTGAACTTCAGCTATATTTCAATAGAAAGTAAAGTTCACCTGGTGGACTTTAAAGACTAACAATGCCCAGACCTTACCCCAGGGGTTTTCTAATCAGTTAATTTACTAAGTGTTTAGTTATACACATTGCTTCCTTGGTGGCTCAGATGGTAAAGAATCTGGCTACAATGCCGGAGACATGTTTGATCCCGGTGTCGAGACGGTCCCCTGGAGGAGGGCATGGCTACCCACTCCAGTATTCTTGCCTAGAGAATTCCATGGTCAGAGGAGCCAGGTGGGCTACAGTTCATGGGGTTGCAATGAGTCAGACATGACTGAGCAACTAACACTTTTTTTAACTTATAAAAGCTTTGCTAGGTGGTTCCATTAACATCAACAGTTAAGATGGATCACAGAAGATACCTGTTGGAATAATCTGTGTCTCCTTAGGCTATAAACATAGGGTTCTTTTTGGTCTATCCTGATTAAAAATCAGAGAACTCCAGTTGCAGGCTCTGTATGCTACTAATCATAACTTTAAAATATTAATAAAGATATAACGCATACACCTGGTCATGCCAGTCATAAGCAATAATTGGTTGACAGAAAAGAATCTTACTTTTCCTGTTCCATCACTAGAGTGATGGTTAAAGTCTCTATCTTTGCTACTAATTAAAAAAAATATATTCCGTATATGTATTTTTAATCACTCCCACTACTACATGAGATCCTTAAGAGCAGCAATTAAGTTTTACACCTCTTTTAAGCACCACAAAATGTAGTTAAATGTCAGAACTCAGAAGAAATTTAACAAATATGTGACTGATATACTGACATTTTCAAGTCTGTTTCAGCTTTTTGATGGGACTTATCAAAAGTAAAGAAGTAGCCTTCATTATCAGGTTCAAAAATAATACCACTAATTGCCAAAAGAAAATTTTTATCTTCTATCCTCTTAGAGACTTCATAGAGATTTATTTTGCCTTCTCACCTCCTCCCCAGTCCTAAAATATAACAGTACCACAACAGTAACAGAGGCAATAGTGAGAGTTTATCCTTTTAATTCAGCTTTGGTTTAAGCCAGAACAGATGGTGAAACTTTTTTAAACTAGGCAGTATTTGAAGCAATAAATGGAACAGTGCAACTGCAGTTGTTGCTTCAATACTTATAAAGGTAATGCACACTGGTTAGTTCATAAATTCACAGAGTGGAAATGTTGGAATGGGCATTTGTAGTCTCTAAACTCTGTGTGTGTATGTGTGTGTGTGTTGGGGAAAAAATTGAGGACACTTTAAGAAATGGTTCAAAGACAGCAATGAGTTCAGAAGAGGTAAAAAGCCATCAAATTACCTTTGCTCTAGAAAAAGAAACACTTTTCCTCCCTGAGACAGAAGGAATTACTATAGTTAAAAAAAAAAAAAGTTCTTCCTAAATTGACTAGTCTTATAAACTCACCACGAAGTGCACTTTGTCTGACATTTTGTCTTGAGAAATGAGGCTTTGAGAGAAGTAGCTGTGGCCAACTTTCCAATCACTTTTTCTGCTTTTTCTTTATTCTGTTTCATGTTTCTCTAACTCCAGCCATAATTAGTGCAATGTGAAAGAAACTTTGTCTCCTAACCCAGAAACCTCCAGAAATCTGCTGATTATACAGTTTCCTATCTGACATGCTAAGGCTCTGTCTGAGTTTCATTTGGAACTTTTCCGCCCTTTGCCACCCAAATCATTCATTTATTTGATTTGATCCTTTTGATTTATTAAAAATGTTGCCACTTGCCTTAAGGATTCTTGGCAAGGTTACAGAATTTGAATGTCATAATTGAATCTAGCATGAGGATGGGGGCAAAGAATTGAATAAAAGGGAATATCCTGCAAAGAGAAAAATGCATATCGTGTGATTGGTTTCAGTAATAGAAGCCATGTTCTCATCAGTTGAGAGACATTGCTGGAATCTGCTTTGGCTCAAGCCCTGCTAAAGTGGAAATACATTTCATTGGAGTCTAACAAACCAAAATCACAAATAGCCATGTGGCTCAGGTTGTCTGCATCCAGGCAAGAGAGAATGTCACCTGTGATGGTGAGGTCGGGCTAAAGTGAAGTAACCTCAGACAGGGTGCTCATGCATCTCTCTTCCTTGACATCCGAGAGCCTAGTTAAGATGTTTAAGGATGGGGAGAGTATCCAGTAGGTTATCCTCTGAACCACCCACTAAGGGTTTATTCTACAGTCTAAGGAGACTGTGTTCTCCTCACCTATTCATCTCCTTATATTTTTCTCCTGTTACTAATTTCCCTTTTGCCCTTTTAGTTTCATTTCCTCACCTCACTCAGCACTAAGTGGCTGAAGAATGGGCTAGGGCTTCCATTTCTTTTTCACTACTTGCTTTAAGACTTGACTGATGCATCATTAAGGCAGAAATGGTTGAAACAGAATTGCAGGTGGAGGCAGCTAGTAACACATTCATTCAACAAATATTTATTAAGATGCAATTATACACCAGATCCTTTTTAGGCACTCGGCATAGGGAAGTGACCATGGCAGAGTCATTCCTTGTGAAACTCATTCTAGGAAGCCAGAGACTTCCGAAAAAATCCTAGACTCCTACCAGGTCCTTTGACTCACAAAAGGTCAAAGATTGAAATGGGGTCAAGAAAATAAGCCCAGCTCTGCTAGGAAGAATGCCAGCAGGCTTTGAGCTGTGCTTCCTGCTGAAACGCTGCAGGGAGGCAGCTAACAGGTTATAACACTTCCCCCTCCTGCCCTTCTCTTCTCCATAGTGAGGATTATGTTACTCATCTGAAACCTTTTCGTTTTAATCCATTCATTCCTTTTCCTTCTCAGTGAGAAATTCAAGGCATTATCTACTTTCAGTGAAAAGAGAAGTCCTTTCCCCAATGGGGTTTCCTGATTGACTTGTTGAGTGCTGAGAATTGTCCTTGGTACTATATCTTTCCTTTAGTGATTGAGGGAAATCTCTGATGACAATACTACACTCCTGGGGGTAACCCTTAAATCAACACAGAGCACAGCCATCCTCTGCTCATTGATGTGTCTCCAGTGATTTTGAAGAGGAGGGGAAGACAAGCTTCAAAACAATGTGCTTCTTCATGCTCTTGATGATTCTTAAGTAATCACAGTTCAGACCTCATACCCAGCTGATCACGATTGCCCTGGCCTGCTGGCTGTGGAGTCGGGCAAGGAGGCAAGCCATGCACCACGCTGCTGAGATAGTCACGCACTGTGGGCAGAGCAATGTTCTGAAGCAGCCAAGCAGGAGAGAATCTCTTTGGAAGGCTAGTCTTAGTAGTCAGGGCTCTTACACTGCCTGATGATCAGGGTAATACCTGGGCATCCAGGGCTTGCCTGTCTCTATGCTGGGGGACAACAATTTTCTCATGTGCAGACAGGGAAGAGATGATCTCACTTCAAGCTAAGTATCACATACCTGCACAAATGCAGGCTTGGTGTGTTTATTATTTTTAAAGGCTGCAACATGATAATAAACAAAGAAGGAAATAAAGTGTTCCCTAAGATACAGCATGATGGCACATGGCAGCAAAGTCTTCCCTGGTGGCTCAGTGGTGAAGAATCTGACTGCCGAGGCAGAAGACTGGGTTCAGTCCCTGGGTCATGAAGATCCCCTGGAGAAGTTAATGGCAACCACTCCAGTATTCTTGCCTGGGAAATCCCATGGACACAGGAGCGTGGCAGGCTACAGTCCATGGGGTCCCAAAACAGTTGGACACAATGTAGTGACTAAAACAGCAACATGGCAGGAAGGAGGAAATCCAGTGGGAGGATGGTGAGCACCCCACCCTAAATGTGGCTGAAAGTTTCAATGAATAGAACTTGGTAACATAGACCATGGGGTTCAATTCTTTACTAAAACAGTGGACACACACTTGTTCCTGGTTCTAGGTCTCTTCTGTGGTGGCTTTACAAATCATTAAGATGTTCATGTGTTCATATACTTTATTACAGTTATCGTTGGCTGGAATAATTTTATTGGTATTGTGCATAATGAATTTCTTAGTAATTTTTATTTTACATGTAGCTTTTTTCCTAATTTTTTTAACCATCATATTGCACTACAATAATTTCAGACAGACAATTTTTTATTGAATTATTTCATTAACACTAATGCATAATAATAGAAATGCTCAATCCAAAAGGTATAGAAATCATCACAGTTTGGAATTTGTTTTTATCATTCTATCTCTAAAATTTGTGTACATTTATAATGTCACAAACAGTAAGTGGGCACACAATGATCTTATCATCAACATGTATTAAATATATGAAACTTACAACATTGTACCTTATAACTTCCTTTATAATGCATTTTTAAGTTTCTAGTGTGGATACAATTTTCTACTGTGCAATTTTTCCTCAGTGAGGTCACCTTGTTTTAACTGTTGCTATGGTTTTCTTTAAAAAGCGTAATCTTGTCTGTCATTTGAAGATACGAGATACTTAGCCATGATCACTTAAGAAAATATTATGCTATATTTAATGCTGAGTCCATTTGAAATATGACTACTGTAAACATTTACAGCTAGTTGATTGACAGCTATGTGCCTGTGTGGTTCTGTAATTTAAAAAGAAGACTCCACAGATTGTATTTCTTCAAGCCTATCGAGATTGACCTAAAACAAAGAAATAATACAAGAGATTCAGAAAGAGAGCTAGGAATCTTGAGTCAGGCTTTATAAAAAACTAATTTCTCAGTGACTGGGAGCTTGGGGGCATAATGCATGCTAAAACTATGGTTTATTAATAACCATCCAGGAAACATTATTTGACTTAAATTGAACAGCAAAGATTAAGAAGTAAAACTAAACAGTGCTGACTAGGGATTCTGAGACCTTAGTTAATTCTGTCAGTTAGTTTAAAATATGAATTTTTATGTTAACATAGATAATAAAAATATTTTGTTATGAAAATAAATCTAAGACTAATGAATGTAGTGTGCATAATGCATGTAGAAAGACAAGGAAGGTCTGATTTTGTTTTATTAGATGTATCGTGATGATACAAGATAGTTTTAGACCTGATCTTTGTTTCCTGAGTAGGTCCCAAGTGCAGGAGCCTCTGTTCCCATGAGGTTGGGGTACGTTACAATGCTGGAATGTGGATGTAAACAACCTGGAAGTTCTCCATACCCCAAACTGTTGGGATTTTTTATTTTTATAGGGGCTTAGCCATGTAAGCACAATCAAATGTGAATTCCATTTTCAGTCCTATTCCCTTCTCAAGAGAAAAAGGGGTGGAACTGTAAAGCTTCTAATCATGGCTTGGTCTTCCTAGTGACCAGACCTCATCTAGGAGCCAATGAGCATCCCCCCTCCCCCACCACCACCAGAGTCACCTCATTAAGACAAAATAACTCCTATCTCCCAGGAAATTAACAAGGGTCTCAAGAGCCCTGAATCAGGAACCTGGATCCAAAATCACATATTAGAGGAAAAGATGCTCCTAGTTCTTTCATTACTTAGGAAATTATAAGAGTTTCAAGAACTCTTAGTTCTTCACCAGGAAGTGAGGACAGATTATATTATCTCACAGATTCTATCCACCAAGATCTCTCCAAGTCCTAGAGATGACAACTAAACACAGGAAAAAGTAAATCAAAATGTTAGACTGAATATGATAAAATATTAAAACTGAATATATTGATAACAATTGCTTAAATTAATCCTACACATTTAAAAAAGGAAATAAAAGCAACAAATCTAAAGCTTTTGTTTTACTTCCCACCACTCAAAAATATGCAAAGAACATGTTTCTCTGATGAGGATTTTCCAGTCTTTTTAAGATGGCAAAGAAATAAAGCTATGGAAAATAAAGCACTGCATTAGCCACTAAAATTTAGCGGGATGAATAAAACTTTATTGTTCATTTTTTTCCTAATTAAACTTTATAGATTACTTAGATGTTAATCAGCACACAAGTGTTTGGAATTTTTACTTCCTGAAAGAGTAGCAAACTGATTTTTAAATTATCCAATAGATCTTAGCAGAGAGAAAGTGGACTGGAAATTGTTTCTTAATTATAAAGGTTTCATGAAGAAGGGAAAAAAAGAAACCCTGGAGCTAAATTACAGTGGCATAAAACTAGGAATCAAGCTAGAATTTTTCTTCTTTAATATGTTTTTTGCCTTTATTCAACTAGGAGATAATTGATCCTTCCAATAATGGTTATTTCATCATTATAGGAAAATATTAAATATATTATTGTAAACATTTATTGATTTGAAAGATTCCTTTGTTGTTGTACAGTCACCAAGTCTTGTCTGACACTTCATGACCCCATGGATTGCAGCACACTAGGCCTCCCTGTCCCTCACCATCTCCCAGAGTTTGCCCAAGTTCATGTCCATTGCATCGGTGATGTCATCCAACCATCTCATCCTCTGTTGCCATCTTCTCCTTCTGCCTTTAATCTTTCCCAGTACCAGGGGCTTTTCCAATGAGTCAGCTCTTTGCATCAGGTGGCCAAAGTATTGGAGTTTTAGCATCAGTCCTTCCAATGAGTATTCAGGGTTGATTTCCTTTAAGATTGATTGGTTTGATCTTCTTCCGGTCCAAGGGACTCTCAAGAGTCCTCCAGAACCACAGTTTGAAAGCACCAATTCTTCAGTGTTCTGCCAAGCTCTTTTTTGTTATTCATTAATTGCTGGGTTGAATGGGATGTTTAATGGGAAAAAGTAGATAAACACAAGAAAGACCAAATTACAGTCTTTTAGTAAGCATTCCTATAAGTAAATATTTCACAGTTTTGCAGTCTTCTGCCCCAGCCTTGTCTCTGTCTTTCATCCTCCCTCCAGTATTTGAGGATAGCAATGCATCTTTCCTGGGTTAGTATGTGGAAATGGGTATAAACATCTTTCTCTAGCATCTTTCTCTCTCTCCCCTGGCCCCACCTGAAAAAAGGTATTAATACCAGAGTAGTAGAATACTTGAGTGTCTGTTCTACTTCTAACTAATCCATAGCTAGTTAATATTTATATGGTATACAGGGGACATTTTTCCCTGGACCTTCTGAAAATGGTCCATCTATCCTAATGAAAGCCATTATCAACAACTGTAGTGTACAAAACTGAAAGCTGAAAAACTAAAGTCATTCCAGATGGTTGATACTCTTACAATCACAGGTTGAAAAGGTCTGTGTATTCCACCCCTACTGTATTTCTAGTATCTAACTCTTTCACTGTGCCTTCTACATTATTTCCTGATTGATTTCTTAAAAAGTCTCTTTAAGGAATGGTCTTATTTACCATTACTATCCCACATTTTCATACCGTTCATGGGGTTCTCAAGGTAAGAATATTGAAGTGGTTTGCCATTCCCTTCTCCAGTGGACCACATTCTGTCAACAGCCCCTTAATGGCAGAAAGTGAAGAAGAAGAACAGCCTCTTGATTGATGAAAGTGAAAGAGGAGAGTGAAAAAGTTGCCTTAAGGCTCAACATTCAGAAAACTAAGATCATGGCATCTGGTCCCATCACTTCGTGGGAAATAGATGGGGAAATGGTGGAAACAGTGGCTGACTTTATCTTTCTGGGCTTCAAAATCACTGCACATGTGACTGCAGCCATGAAATTAAAAGACTGAACTGAATTGATCCCACATTTTATACCAACTTTCCCAATCCTGCTTTGATTTTTCTAAAATGAACATCTAATTATGTCTTACCCCTACTTATACATAATTTATTTCCAGTAAAAAGTCCTATTCAGTTCAGTCGCTCAGTCATATCCGACTCTTTGTGACCCCATGAATCACAGCATGCTAGGCCTCCCTGTCGATCACCAACTCCCAGAGTTTACTCAAACTCATGTCCATCGAGTCGATGATGCCATCCAGCCATCTCATCCTCTGTCGTCCCCTTCTCCTCCTGACCCCAATCCCTCCCAGCATCAGGGTCTTTTCCAATGAGTCAACTCTTTGCATGAGGTGGTCAAAGTACTGGAGTTTCAGCTTCAGCATCAGTCCTTCCAATGAACACCCAGGACTGATCTCCTTTAGGATGGACTGGTTGGATCTCCTTGTGGTCCAAGGGACTCTCAAGAATCTTCTCCAATACCACAGTTCAAAAGCATCAATTCTTCGGTGCTCAGCTTTCTTCACAGTCCAACTCTCACATCCATACATGACCACTGGAAAAACCATAGCCTTGACTAGACGGACCTTTGTTGGCAAAGTAATGTCTCTGCTTTTTAAAATGCTATCCAGGTTGCTCATAACTTTCTTTCCAAGGAGTAAGCGTCTTTTAATTTCACGGCTGCAGTCACCATCTGCAGTGATTTTGAAGCCCAAAAAAATAAAGTCTGACACTGTTTCCACTGTTTCCCCATCTATTTCCTGTGAAGTGATGAGACCGGATGCCATGATCTTAGTTTTCTGAATGTTGAGCTTTAAGCCAACTTTTTCACTCTCCTCTTTCACTTTCATCAAGAGGCTTTTTAGTTCCTTTTCACTTTCTGCCATAAGGGTGGTATCATCTGCATATCTGAGGTTATTGATATTTCTCCTGGAAATCTTGATTCCAGCTTGTTCTTCTTCCAGCCCAGCATTTCTCATGATGTACTCTGCATATAAGTTAAATAAGCAGGGTGACAATATACAGCCTTGACGTACTCCTTTTCGCCCCCACACCCCCCTCCCCAAAAAAAGTCCTATTAGAAAGCTCTAAAAATCCATCTGGTTAATAACGGAAACAAAATCTTGGATGAAGTGCTTTAAAATCTTTAGATGCATAAATGAGAAGAAAGTAATTTAAAAAAAAATCCTCCAAAACCAAATCAATGAGAAAGCATGATTCTAGATATTTAAGAAAGCACAGAAGCACACCCTGGGGTCATCTTCCAATTCACGGTGACCCAGATCTTCAGAGTGTCAAATCAAGGGGCTGCCCAGGCAGCAGGGGACCTAATCTAGATCCTGAACAAAGTGAGATGTCATCATAGAATCCCACATTCAGTTATGATGTCCCCTCACTATGTATGGAAACAGTGGAAGTGAAAACAGTAGCAAAATAAAACCAGACAAAATCAAAACCAAACAAAATTTGTAACCTATAGGGATATAGTAAGAGAAAAAAAAAAGCTTACCTTGATTTTGTCTGTGGTTGAAAGAAAATAAAATGTCTTTAACACAAACCAGCACTAACAAAGATATGGGGTGTTATTCACATAACTTGTAGAGTCCAAAACAGTCACCAATTTAATCTCAGGTCAGTAGTGCCATAATGCGTGGAAGAATCAATGTCAGTCCTCTTTATAAAAACACATTAAAAACTCAATTCTGTAAGAAATTGCACAGATATAGTTTTAGAAAGTAACAATTATTTAAAAAGAAATACACATGAGGACACAATCTACAATAACGAAAATCAGAAGAAGACAAACTCAGACATATAAAGACTTCAGATTCTCAAAACTATGCATACTGCTGTACATAAAATAGATAACCAACGAGGACCCAGAGATCGAACCCATGTCCCTGGCTCAGAAAGATCCCCTGGAGGAGACAATGGCAATAAACTCCAGTGTTCCTGCCTGGAGAATTCCATGGACAGAGTTGCCTAGTGGGTTATACTTCATAGGGTCTCAAAGAGAAGGACATCACTGAAGCAACTTAGCATGCATGTACACACGTGGTGCCTTCAGCTTGCTTCCTTCTCAAAATTGCTTTGGCTCTTTGTTGTTGCTTAGTCACTTAGTCGTATCTGACTCTGCGACCATAAAGACTGTAGCCGGCCAGGCTCCTCTGTCCACTGGATTTTCCAGGCAAGAAGGCGGGAATGGATTCTCACTTCCTTCTCCAGGGAATCTTCCCCAGCCACGGGTCAAACTTAGGTCTCCTTCATGGCAGGTGGAGTCTTTACCACTGAGCCACCAGGGAAACCCTGTTGGTTATTTGGCTATATTTTATGGTTCCACACAAATGTTAGAATTGTTTGCTCTAGTTCTATAAAAAATGCCAGTGGAATATGGCTGGTGATCACATTGAATCTGTAGATTGCTTTCCATAGTATGGACATTTTAACAATACTCTTCCAATCCATGAGCACAAATACCTTTCCTTTTATTTGTATCCTCTTCATTTTTTTATGTTTCTTACAGTTTTCAGGTTTTTCATCTTCATGCTTAAATTTCTTTCTATACATTTTATTCTTTTCATGTAATTAATTTCTTTCTAATAGTTTATTAGCATATGGAAGCACAACTGATTTTTTTGTTGATATTGTACCCTGTAACTGAATTTGTAACTTCACCTGTCCTCCTGAATGCTTTAAATTATCTTTAGATTCCTTATAGAACCCAATACAATGTAAATGCCATGTAAAGAGTTGCTGATGCGTGGTGAATTCAGGTCTTGATTTTTGGAAGTTTATGAAATGTCTTTTTTTCAAACATTTTTGATCCATAGTTAGTTGACTCCCAAGATGCATAACCTAGGAATATGGAACTTGCAGATATGAAGGGCCAACTGTAGGTCTCTTATATATAGGTATGTAATAGTACATGTGTCTTTCAAGAAATCGAGTAAGGATTTGAGGTTAATGTATAATGACATAAAATTTCATATCAGATATTAGAAAATAGGCTCCTGATAAACTTCTTGCCCAAAATATCTAATTTGCAGAAATGGATTTCTGACTTTAAATTGAGATATAAAGCAATATGTAGGATGTACTTTGTAATATAATTTCTGTAGTTGTTTCTATTTTCTCCTGATTTTGAATTCACTTTCTTTAGCTGGTTTCGTAAGCCTTTTTGTTCTACTTGATGTTCATGCGTGTTTCCTCCTGCCTCAGCCCCAGTGATCTTGCCATGCCTGGAATATTTTTCTCCTTCATAACTCAGTTCATACATTATTTTTGCATGGAAGCTGCTCTCTGGCTTCCCCAGTGTTTATACCTCCATATATTCTTTGAGTCATATAGTATAGAACATAATAGAATATTCAAATTAGTTGTTCATTTCTCTACTTCCTAAGCTAGTCTCTAGGCTTCTTGACAGAAAATGTTGCCTTTCTTGAGGTGATGACATTTAGGTTTTAAATAAATGTTTAATCGAATTAATTCATAAAGGTAAAAAATATAGACCATTGTGGGCTCAGGTTTAAGGAAAATATTCAAGAAGAAAACAGTCTCAAAGATAGAAATGTTAAGAAAGTAGCATAAGTAAAACCTCAATAATAGGACAAAAATGATATAGATTTAGAGAACAGAAAGTGGACATTTTACAAGGGGAATATGGAAGAAAAAATGTGAAGAAAAAGTAATTGAAAATCGAAAAATCTGTCTTTTTTCCTTAGATTATTTGACCCAAAGTTGCATAAATCTTTAATATCCAACCCCTAGTGTTACTTGTATAGTCTAGTGTCTTTACACACACAAAAGTTTGGAGAGAGGCATGAGATTTTTCTTGAGGCTCTGTATACATATATCCAGAGTGTTTTTTTTTGTTTGTTTTTGTTTTTTAGGATTAAATACCTCTCTTCCTGATTTTTCTCCCACAAAGGAAGTCAATTCTTAATGTACTAGCTTAAGATAAGCTCTGTCCTACATTTGCTACAATTGATTTATTAAACAAGCAAACAATAAATCCTTGCTCTATTGTACTTTTGAATTACTTTCCTGAAGAAGACACATACTAACTTGGAAAATCTTAAGAAACAGCGCTGTCTAAACAAACTTCTTTGATAATGGAGACATTTTATTTGTGCCACATGATATGGCTGTCACTATCCATACAGGGCTACTGAGCATTTGAGATATATCCAGTGCTACTGAGGAATTGAATTTTTTATCCTACTTAAGTTTACTTAATTTATATTTCAATAGCCGTTTGTAGTTAGTGCTTACTATTTGGGCCAGCACAGTTCTGAAATGTTTGTGAGAAATCTAAAGTTACAACAATTAGCTCTACCTTCCTACACTGTCCACCTCCCTTTCTGATGCTTTTCCAGGACAGCAGGTTAGGCAAATAGACACAGAAGCTGTACTGCTTAACTCTTAATTTGCTGGAGAATCTCCAATGGCAGCATCTAATAGGAATTAAGAGCAAGCTAGGCCGTGAAGATATCCTCATTTCTGACTGTTACACATGAAAGGCCAACAAAATCTCTGTATAATCAGTCTATCAAGAAAAGTTATATTTAGAAGCTTATTTATTTGCTTCTTGGGGAACGCTGCGTCCCTTTTACCATATTAACACAATCAGTGCTAAAAGGCAATGGGAAATTAGCTCTAGCAGGAACATCATTCTTTTTGTACCCATGAGATTTTCACCAGAAGTCAAAGTAGCATTCTGGATTAGTGTTAAGGATGTTTCTTGTGATCAAACTGTCCTAAATAATACATGAGCCTACACGTACATACACATTTCATGTCAGCTGCTACTGAGAGTGCATTCCTAACTACCCCTGGTAATTTCTTCCCAACCCTCTGGTGGGCCACTTAGGTTGTTAATTTTCCTCGGAAGGACTTTAACTTAATTTAAAGAGTAAGGTTGTCCAAGCATTGGATGTGTGGTTTCCTCTTTTGGAAGTGGGATTCTGATGCAAAGACCTATGGTGCAGTCTATAAATTTACATTTTAGTAAGCCCTCTGAGTCTGATACAGTTGTCTCTCTACCATGTTTGAGAAAAGTAGAATTGGACCAGAAGACTCATATAAGGGCCAGCACACAGCCCACAGCCACACAGCGTGATTATGTATGTCAATGAGACAATAAAGCTTTAAAACACAATTTCAAATAGCTTGTTCCAAAGAACATATGTCTACAGAGATGCCCTGTGCCAGTTTAAGAGTTGAGGGAGGGGCATAATAATATACAGTCTTAGAAGAAGAAGATATTCAGAAAGAAAAGGTTCAGGAAACTGGGATGGTCCATAGCATTATAGCAGGCTCAGCGAATGAATAATTCTTCTTGAGACACAAGTCCTTTTTTCCCTCAGCAAGACGTCCTGATCACCTAGTGGTTAACAAAGGGTAACCTTCACATTCTGTTTTCTCTTTTCCTTCTTAATCAGGTGGAGGCAAAAGCAAGTGCTGACCTGAATCAGAATCCCTTGCTGCCCCACAGTGGGAAGCACGTGCCTTGTTTTGAAAGCTCGGTGCTCTGAGATGAGGTAAGCAGCTCAGAACAAAGTGATTTCCAGCTGTCTGTGTTCTTTTTCACCCTGGTAAGGCCTTATTCCCCATGAATTTCTTGGTGGCACGTTTGGGGGAACATCACTGAGGATCTGTCCAAGTAAAGTCAATTGAAAGCGGTTTGCCTTCCAGTAGTGCAGCCAGTAATAGCAGTAAATCTCACAAAGACAACTTCACATCTTTAAACCTTAATATGAAGAGCCATTCCACCTTGCTCTTCTCTCAGAGAAAGGCTTGCTGTGACTCTCTTCATCGTGCTGTGCTGAGATGATCCACAGTGGCTTCCTAAATGGGAGCATAATTATATTTCCCCCCAAAACTAAAAGGATTCTTTTATTTGGTTTGAAAAGACCAGAGTCTAACAAATGCAGTAAATATATCCCCTATTAAACTAGAAGTACACATCATATTTCATGAAATTGAAATTTCAATTCTCCAGCTAGAGTTCCTCCTGTCAACTTCTCCCCACCAGCCTCTTTGCCTCTCTCCTCCTTTGCCTTGCTAGGAAAAATATGATCTTCAAAGGGGAAGGAAGAGTGGTCATATTTAGATTCCATATCAGACACTGTTTTTAAAAAAATAATTTGGAAATAATTCATAATATTCCCACTGTACAGAGCACTAAACCAAACTTTAGAGAAGTTGATTAACTTGCTTACAATAAAGCAAATAGTACACAGTAGAAAGTATTCAGCTCCAGGTTTGTGAGACTTCAAGTCACTCATCTGTCATGTTTTGATCTACATGATCTAATTTTTAAAGTGCATTCATATCCTTTTTTTTTGAACTATCATTGCTAGAAAACAAACAAATGAAAACCTTCCTCCTTCTTGTGCCTACTTAGACTCTCACAATAGCCTTTCCTCTGGTCTCCCTGATGTGAATGTCCTTCCATTACAATTATATCTGCAGTGGCTGTTTCCTTATTCTTCTATGAATGCTAATCTGCCATTTTCCATCCAGAGGCACTGTATCACTCCTCGTTCCCACCAGCTGTGTGCCAGAGCATCCATTTCTATGTAATCTCATCAACAGAGTATGTTGGACTTTTGCCACAGAATAGGTGAGAAAGAGGGAAACCATTTGCTTGCAATGAACTCATCAGCTGCTTTCTAAACAATTATTTCATTAATACTTACCATGTATAAGGCTCTGTTTTAAGAGATATGTGATGTGCTTTTATTTTTATTGAGGTGATTATAAAGAAATATATAATTAAATATAATTAGTGATATTTAATATAATTAAAGAAGGAGCTGGCAGTCAGTCCTAAAAAAAAAAAAAGAATGGTAGTAAAATCTGAACTATGAAATGACATTTCTGAAATCTATTTCCTTAAATACTGACATCCAAACAGTAAAAGTCTGGAAGGCAAACACTAGACAGAAAGTCTCTTTAACAGACTAATGGCAAATGCAAGTAGAATGTACCTTAGACCAGAGTCACATATTTACATCCACAGTGTTTTTCTTTTTGTTTTATTACATGAACTACTAATTTTGAGGTAGCAGCACAACAGCACAGCTAACACGTTCCCTTCTGCATATTTGACAAGGAATATTCAAGTAGATACTGCAGGAGACTCCGTAAGAAGGCTGTGTGTTGGCATTATCACACTCAGAAAGACTTGTCTGCAGGTGCTGTGAAGTCTTCAGACTGATGTTCATGCAGGATAATCCTTTAGAGACTGAGATAAGAGTGCCCAAAGTAGTGAGGTGAAGCTGCTGCTGATGAGGAAATACTGTATCCTGACTCTGTAGCCATACCTGCTAAAAGCAAATCTTTCTCCGATCTGTTTTTGCCCTCTTGGCCACTTGTAACCTGCTCAAGTCTAGTGGAAATTATCTTGTGTACCATCAAGAATAATTTTTAAATTTTGTCAACGAATCAAAAGTTATTTTCTTATTGTGCTGGACAAACAGCAAAGGAGATTTCAATGATAATTGCATACTATATCAAGCATATATTTTTTTACTTCAGAAATTGCTAATAAAAGACAACTGTCTTCCTGCTTTTCCTAGTAGAGTGTCTCTACAACTCAATGAGCAGTTTATAAACTTAAACTAAGTACAATCAAGCCTACCTTTTGGCCTCTTAAGGTTCTTTCCTAGATCCCTTTCTCTTTGCAGTTTCTCTTATTCTTAATAAATAATCTCATTCACTGACATGACTTCAGTGAGCACTTGTATCTTGATGACTCTAATGAGAATATCCAACCTAAACCTGTCAGACTTCTGTGAATACAACTGCCTAATAGGTATCTTGGTTTGAACATCCTTTTGCCACCTCATCACAAAAGATAAAAAACTGGACATGTCATCTCTCTTAACCTGTCCCCTTCTTCCATATTCACAAGTAAAATTTATTCCATTCTTCATGACCTCTTTGAGTGAATGCTAACACCATTCACTGACTGTCTTAAGTCAGAAATTAGAACTACCTACTCTCTCTTTCCCTCATTTCTCTTATCCTGTCAGTCATCAAGTCCTGTTGATTCTTTCTCCTGAATAAATTCTAGAGGCAACCCACTTTTCTCTAAGCCCAGGGCAACAGCTATGCTCACTCAGAACATTCTCATCTCCTCACTGGATTAACTAAAATGATCTCATTACAGGTCTCACTTGCCTCCTCTAATCCAGTCCCCAAAGTGCAACAAGAGTGGTCTTAAAAAATGCAAATGTGTTCATAACATGCTGGTCACTCCCAGCTTAAAATCTTTCACTGTCTTGCCACCACTCTTGATGAAGAGAAAACTTTTCACCCTGTGTTACAAGCTATGTCATATTCCAAAGTCTGCTAGTTTTTCATCCTTCACCATTTGTCTCTTACTCTCTTCACTCCTGACAGACTTGAATTTCAAAGTAGCACTCTTATTTTTTAACTTCTAAGCTGTCCAATTACCTGTAGCATTTCTATTTTTCCTTCAAATTTTAGGTCTTGAATGTCAGCTCTCTGGGGTGTGAGTTGAGGGTGAGAAGCAGAGGCACCAGGAATGTTAGCCATCAGCACACGTGTGGGTCTTGTACTTCCTGGCCCTGCTTACTCCAGATCTCGTGAATACATTCACAGAATGACAAACTGCTGGCGGGCATGCCTGACTCTGTATGCTGGTAAACCAGATAACATCTAGACCAGGACTGGCAACCTAGATTAGCAGACCCATTGGTATATAAGTGTTGGAAGATCAGTCTTTACTGGGATCTAGTGGTATGAAAAGGACTGTTAACCAACAGTAGAAATGTTGTTCGCTTGAAACCCAAACCCCTAAAATCCTTCATCATGATTGTCCCATGCTACACATTTCACATAGCATCTTGATTTCCACACACCCTCAAGTCTCATAGGCCAAGTGGCAGAGCTACTGACCCTAGAGCCTAGACAGTTTTGTGAACCACTTCTTTCCCTAGATCCCATTTTAAGATGGCAACCTTAAGTTATCTGGTAAATTATTCAGAATGGCAACTCCCAAATGAGGTATATATTGCTACTGAGAAAGTCAATTCCTAGGCAGATTGATAAGAAGTTCAGGGTCCCCAAGGAGGAGAAAGGGGCCTGGGGATCTCAAAGTGGAGATTGGGGGTCTGAAATTCTCAAGGAGGAGAAAAGGACAAACGTTTTTTTCCTCTGCATTCCTAAAGAAAGTGAAGTTGCTCAGTCATGTCCGACTCTTTGCGACCTCATGGACTGTAGCCTACCAGGCTCCTCTATCCATGGGATTTTCCAAGCAAGAATACTGGAGTGGGTCTGCATTCCTAAATCTTAGTCAATTCCACAACTCAGTTTAAACTCTGTACTTGGGTTTATACAACAACAGCAATGTATCCAGCTGGAGGACAGTTTCTCCTCCCTGAAAACCTTCTGATTAATTCTGATATCTTAAAATATATATTATGGGAGTGGGTCTGGAGGATCTTTCTACTGTTAAATTCTAATCTTGTTATCCTAAAATGTAAATTGCTGGAGTAGGTCTGGCAAAATTTTCACAAACTTGAGACATTCTTTTGATTCATTGTAATAACTAATTAAAAGGTATATAACTCCATGGCTAACGCTAGCAGGGGGGTACTCCTTCTGCCCCCTTCTGATGTCTATGTCAGAAGATTTCTCTATCTTTTTTATACTTTCATAAAACTCTATTGCATGAAACCTCTGAGCGATCAAGCCTCTGGCCCCAGATTGAATTCTTCTCTTCTGGTGGCCAAGAATTCCAGCATCTTTTTGTGGGTCAGCAACAACTTTTCACTACCAGTGTTTTCAGTTCTGTGATGCAAATAAAATTTGTGCAATTATAGGGAATAACAGGAATATTATAGGTTAGATAGTGTGGGCAGGGAAGGACTCTCTAAGGAGTTCACTTTCAAGCAAAGATAGTAAAATGAAAAGGGAGTAACTAACAGTCAGGGCCCTGGGTAGGCCACCCTAAACTATGCCTTAACAGTGTATTGATTATTTTGCATTAAATTTACTGAAAAGCTGGCTCATTCATGAGGGTCTCTTTGACCCTCTTCTCTGTTTCCCTGAAGCAAGAAATAAACCTTCCATTTCAGACAGTAAAGAATCCACCTGCAATGCAGGAATCCCAGGTTCTATCCCTGGGGTAGGGAATATCCCCTGGAGAAGGGAATGGCTACCTACTCCAGTATTCTTGCCTGGAGAATTCCATGGACAGAGGAGCCTGGTTGCTACAGTCCATGGGGTCACAAGGAGTCAGACAAGACTGAGCAGCTAACACTTTCACTTTCAAAAGATGCCCTCCCTGTACCTATAAGTAGAAAGACATCCTTATCAACAAGACAGGGACTTTAGGACCAAGAAGTTTATATAAATAAACTTTGTTACTTCTTTTATAATTTACTCCCTATACCCAAACTTTGCTTAAATTCCTTACAAATTAAGAACTCAAAATTGTTTCTTTTTCCTATCAATTCCTCTTAATTTGTTGTTTGTCTAAAATGTATAAAAACTGCCTGATTTGGCCACATGTTAGGTACAATTTCTATGAGACTTCCAGGGACACAAATGAAAATTTGTTGCTTTTTCTTCTGTTAATATGTATTGTGTCAGTTTTATTATTAATCCAGCCACAGGAACTCTAGAGGTTTAGAGGGAGAAACTTCTCCCTCCCCAACACAAGTGAACAACTGAAGTATTGGGTTGGCCAAAAAGTTCATTTGAATTTCTGTATTATGTTATGGGAAAACCCCAGTGAACTTTTTGGCCAACTCAATATATCCAAAAAGAGAACTGATATGAGAGAGGCTGGTGTGACTGGAGCATGGTGAACAGAGAGCAGGTCGTATCCTAATATTGGAGATGAAGTCAGGGATCTGATTATTTAAGACACCATGGGCAAAAGATGACACTGTGAAAGTGCTGCACTCAATATGCCAGCAAATCTGTAAAACTCAGCAGTGGCCACAGGACTGGAAAAGGTCAGTTTTTCATTCCAATCCCAGAGAAAGGCAATGCCAAAGAATGTTCAGACTACTGCACAAATGCACTCATCTCACATGCTAGCAAAGTAATGTTTAAAATTCTCCAAGCCAGGTTTCAGCAATACGTGAACCAGGAACTTCCAGATGTTCAAGCTGGATTCAGAAAAGGCAGAGGAACCAGAGATCAAATTGGCAACATCCACTGGATCATCGAAAAAGCAAGAGAGTTCCAGAAAAAATATCTAATTTTGCTTGATTGACTACACCAAAACCTTCGACTGTGTGGATCACAAAAAACTGTGGAAAATTCTAAAAGAGATGGGAATACCAGACCACCTGACCTGCCCCTTGAGAAATCTGTATGCAGGTCAAGAAGCAATAGTTAGAACTGAGCATGGAACAACAGACTGGTTCCAAATAGGGAAAGGAGTGTGTCAAGGCTGTATATTGTCACCCTGCTTATTTAACTTATATGCAGAGTACATCATGTGAAGTTCCTGGCTGGATGAAGCATGAGCTGGAATCAAGATTGCCGGGAGAAATATCAATAACCTCAGATGTGCAGATGACATCACCCTTATGGCAGAAAGTGAAGAGGAACTAAAAAGCCTCTTGATGAAAGTGAAAGAGGAGAGTGAAAAAGTTGGCATAAAGCTCAACATTCAGAAAACTAAGATCATGGCATCCAGTCACATCACTTCATGGAAAATAGGTGGGGAAACAATGTAAGCAGTGAGAGACTATTTTGTAGGGCTCTAAAATCACTGCAGATGGTGACTGCAACCATGAAATTAAAAGACACTTGCTCCTTGGAAGAAAAGATATGACCAACCTAGACAGCATATTAAAAATCAGAGACATTACTTTGCCAACAAAGGTCCATCTAGTGAAAACTATGGTTTTTCCAGTAGTCATGTATGGATGTGAGAGTTGGACTATAATGAAAGCTGAGCACCAAAGAATTGATAATTTTGACCTGTGGTGTTGGAGAAGACTCTTGAGAGTCCCTTGGACTACAAGGCGATCCAACCAGTCCATCCTAAAGGAGATCAGTCCTGAATATTCATTGGAAGGACTGATGCTGAAGCTGAAACTCCAATACTTTGGCCACCTGATGCAAAGAACCGACTCATTGGACAAGACCCTGATGCTGGGAAAGATAGAAGGCGGGAGGAGAAGAGGACCACAGAGGATGAAGTGGTTGGATGGCATCACCGACGTGATGGACATGAGTTTGAGTAGGCTCTGGGAGTCGGTGATGGACAGGGAAGCCTGGTGTGCTGCAGTCCATGGTGTCGCAAAGAGTCAGACACAACTGAGCGACTGAACTGAATTGAACTGAGGCATCCTTTGGACTTCCTCAGTAATGCTATTGGTTAAGATTTGCCTGCAATGCAGGAGCTGCAAGAGACATGGGTTTGGTCCCTGGGTCAGGAAGATCCCCTGGAAGAGGACATGGCAGCCCAGTCCCGTATTCTTGCTCGGAGAATCCCATGGACAGAGGACCCTGGCAGGCCACAGTCCGTGACGTTGCTGAGTCAGACACAATTGAAGAAAGTTAGCACAGCGCGCACCCATCCATTGATATACATCTGAACTTTATTCTAAGGATCTAGAGGCAACTGGAGTCACTTCCAATGTCAGAAACATGTTGGAAGGCCAAGAAACGCGCAACAGTGGAGTTTCAGATCGGAACACCTGGACTAAATTAGGAAAGTTGTTTTTGTGTTCCCTGAGAAAGTATATGTAGTTCCTTGCAAAGTGGCTGGAAGTTTCATTGTATTTCAATGAAAGGAAGTATAAAATGCCTAAAATTTAGACTGAAATAGTTCTAGATTCCATATAATTAAGAAAGCTAACTGCTGATTTTTCCAGCTTATAGCCAATATTTTTTTCTTAAAAACCTTAAGTTTTTCATTCAGGAAGGAGCTTTCAAAATTATCTACCCAAGCTCTTCATGATATAGGTGCAAAAAAAATGAGGCCTAAGGAGTGTGGAAATCAATTGCATTGCACACAGACAGTGACAGAGACCTAGATTCACTGGCACAGTGGTGGGGGGTGTGGGGGGGCGCAGTGGAGGGAGGAGGCAGAACAGAACCATGAAAGGAGAGAATGAGGAACCAGGAAACACTCAGTGTATCAAGTATATCCAGTGTATCTAAGTTGTGGAAAATTAAGTTTGAAAGGCAAGTGACTCAGTTTTCTTGAAAGGATAAGTGTTCTGTTGTTATTCCCTCTGAATAGAAAATAGGGAATATTTTCCCTGAAAAGGGAAAAACAATTCAATATTTTCTTTTCTTTGTTGAGACCGAAAATTAAACTTGTTTACATCTGAGTTGTATTTTAAATTATACCTTGACTCAGAGTTATAAACAAAGTGCCATGAGAAGACAGGGAAATCAGCAGTTAATTTTATCAGGGAACTAAAGGAAATAATGAACCTGGACCTTGGTAGAAGAGAAAGCTTTCCAGAAGGTAGGGATAGGAACACAGGGCAAGGTACTCCAAGTTGAGAAGATGAAGAAAGAAGGCAAAGGCTGAAGAATTTTAGTGTGTTTCCTGGAAAGCAGAGCAAGGTTCTCTACCAGAGGCCGAAGGTATAAGCACAGACGAATCATTTGTTTAGGGTCCTATTTATTTCCCTACAGGTCTTTGATGATGTTTCATTATTTAATTCAACTCTGGGTTATGAGAATAGGCCCTTTGCCTGGTTTGCCTCTTCTTTATTCTCTAGAATGTAATGTTCCAGAGAAGCAGGGGAAGTCCTTTTGTGAGTATCATGGGCAGTGGCTATTTTTAATTTTTTGTACCCTCAGGTTCTGGGTCTTGTATCCAAGACCATCTGATCTATTCCACCTGCATTTCTATGTAGATGTAAATGAATTTTATACCAGAGGCAGTAAGAATGACACCCTTATTTATTAAGCAACTGTACTTTGGCAAAAGGAAGCATAAACAATAAAGAAAAAGATGGGGGTGGGGAGGTATCCAGGAACATGGTATCCAGCTCAGGACATTGGCAAACAGAAGACCCAGAATTAACAATTATATACCAAGTCTAGGGAGAATCAATCCATAACAGAATCCATAACTGAGGGCAGTTGGTGGGAGAATTCCAGAAATAAAAGCAATCCTTAGATTATCTGAGGGATTGTGTTTGACAAAAATATTTCTTGCTGTTTAACACATATATTAGGTTGTTAAGAAAAAATATTGTGCATCTGGAGGAATTATGCAACAAATGAATAGGTTATTTTTAAAGCATTTTTTATATTTTGTATTAGGGTGTAATGTATACACAATAAAATTAAATGTTTTTAATAAACAGATGTGCATGTGTTGACAATACATACAGTCATATAATCATTACCACAAGGTCTGCAATAGTTTTATCAATCCCCCAAAGTTCTTTCTGTTCAAGTAGTTAACTCTCTACTCATCGCTCCTGGCAACCACTGACTGTTGTCTCCATGCTTTTGGAGCTATGTACATGTCTTTACCACTATGTAATATAAATGAAATCAGACATATGTAGTTTTTCAAGTCTGGTTATTTTCACTTAGCTTAATGAATTGTGGTTTATCCATGCTGTTATTATATGAATAGTTCATTCCTTCTGTTATTTTGTTTCTTTTTATTGCTGAGCAATACTCCATTTTATGGATTTTTTTCCCCCACAGTGTGATTATCCATTCATCAGCTGAGGGAATATTTGAATTTTCCCCATTTTTATTTATTTTTTTTGGAGATTATAAATGAAGTTTAAGATACTATTGATTTATTAAAAAGCAAAAAAAAAAAAAAAAGTATAATCTTGATAAATTACTTGGTGGACAGCATACACATAGTTTGGATAATGCAATTTCTATCACTCCAGTTAAAGGTTACCACTTCTTTAAAGACAGTAGGTTAGGGAAAGAGGAAGTTATTCAGAAGAATTTTAAAACTTCCACTATAAGTCAATAGATAGTGTCTGATAAATGAAGGAATAAAGGCACTGGTAATTTTAAGTATGAAGAAAAATAGCAGAAAAATTGTCTAAATGATTTAAAAGTCATTTCCTCTGGAGAATTGAGAAGGTTGGACCAGGGAACCACAGATTTTTCTTTCTTTATTTTTTTGTGTGTTCTTAAAAACAAATTAGTTCCATTTAATTTTTTAAGCTCTGCGCATCTATTAATGTTACAGAAATAACATAATAGATAATTCTTGGGTTTTTCTCAGTGTGTTTCAAGTAGCTCTTCATATGACCATTTCCCAAACTTGGACACCTACCTGTCCTTTACTTTCTTCCCTTTATTCTTCAGATATTCTTTCTCTTTCTCTTTAACAAAAGAGCCACTGCCCTGCTTGTTCCTCTTATCTTGTTTTTACTACTATGATGATGATTTTGCTCAATCCTTCAGAAATTTCTTAATAGGTGACAAAATGAGATATTGGTAGATCCCTAATCACTCACTTGGTCACTTGCACCTAAGAAGGAACAGTAAAGATCTTAAGGCCAGCAAGTTTCTCAGGCCCAAATTTATAGTCTCAAATAAAAAGTCCAGAACTGGGCAATCTGACTACCCTCAAAAGTATAGTAATTCTCATAGCAAATCAAATGATTTAGGGAATTATTTATAAGATCAAAGTTTTCTTCTTCTGGAATAGAAGAGATCAAACTGATATTTGCTCCAAATCAGCAAAAACATTAAACAGGCCATTGAGAGAAAGTTTACATAGTGACAAGTCAGTTGGGAACATGGGAAATGTAGAATGCTGAAAAAAAAAAAAATGACAAACATGGCATAAAAACAACAGGAAATTAGCTCCCTTAGCAAAGCCAGAGGCTTCAGAAAGGGAAAGAAAGCAATTTTGAATGGTCCTGCTTATTTCCCCAGGGGCTTAACATGTGGCTGTATATTTAAGGATGCTTTCATTAGATTTCAGCACTTCTGACTTAAAAAATTTAGTACACCCTGGGATTTTCCAGAAGAAAAGAAGTTGATATCACGTAGGTTAAATGAAGCTGTGTACAAGAGGAAATGTGTGTCAAATCTATCCCTTTTCTTATTTCCTAAGTTTGTTGGCATAAAAAAGTCATAGGACACAATAGCACTAGGGTCAAACCACCCTTGTCTATTGAAAAAGTTTTAGAGCATGTTCCCTAGGTTGCTGTCAAGTGAAATTTTAAGAATTCTCTTATGAAGGGTTAGTAAAACCAAGTTCAAGATATAAGATTTTGGTTGAAGTGTAATTCATATAGGTGCCTCTCATTAAACAAGCTGCTATTCAATATTGTCCTAATATTGAATTGTGTCCACTTTAAAGCTAACATATTTCCTAATGGCCACCTTATGAGAACTCACATATTTGGAAAGCTCCACCACTGTTTTAGAGAAATCATGTACTTGGGAATATTAAATCTATATGATGATTTTAAATTTTTTGCAGAAAACTAAATAATGTAAAAGATGGGGACACATTTTAAGAAGCAAAGTCTTAAAAAATAGTATTTTTAAGTATATTACAACTTTTGAAGCATCTCACATTGATTATGTCATTAATTATATGTGACAAAGTAGAATTAGAGGGTTTTACAAATTTGGTTTGTAAAGTTTTGAAAAGTTGGGTTCTTGACTCTTCAGCTCAATAAAGTCAGCTGACCCATGATCAAGTCTTGACTCTTTTGAGTATCTCACTTAGCTTCTTCTGATTTTCAATTTCTTCATTTGTAAAATTATTTCAAAAATGCCTACAGCTCCATAGGGTTGTTTTGAAAACTAATGAGTATGTTGAACAAGGACAAGACAGCGTTACTTATTTATGTATCTCCAGTCCCTGAATTGCTCCACAAAACATTTTGTAATTAATATATTTCCAAAGAAGTTGATAAGCTAAAACATACATTAACAGCTCAGTGTTAATCTGGTAATTTTCTTTTTCATCCTCAGTGCTTGCTATGAAGCTTTATCACATATACTGCCTATCTTTCCTGTAACAATCAATAGTCTATTTATAGTAGTGAGTGTGTAGTCTAAAATATTTTTTCCTTTAGAATACCAGGATTTGGAAATGGCACTTTTATTAAACAACGTGGTAATTTAAGATTAATGAAGCTGAAAAAAAATCTTTAAAGAATATGATATCCAGAGATAAGAGATACATATTTATACCTTAATAGCCTCATTCAAATTTCTTAACAGTGTTGATGATTGCACTTTTCTTTCTGAACAGGTTTGCGATAGGAGTTACATCATATATACTATGCTATGTCTGATCTGATTCTTTTTTCCTCATTTTACTATGGAAGATTAGGTGATAGGATTGACATGAGGGATCAAAAATAGACCCAGACACTAAGAATATTACTTTTATTTATATGTTTTAAAATAAATATCTATTACCATCTTGTCAGTAAAACTTTATTTAAATTTATTTTGCTACCATTTTGTCGATATTTTCAGAATGCTCCTTTAAGAAACCAAACGATTCATTGGTCTTATATGAAGCAGGGGTGACAGTGGCTAAATTCATGTGGAAGAAAGAGATCCAGATGAAATATTTCTCACTAGAATTAAACAGCAAACAGGTGTAAGGTATTAATTAACATCTAGTATTTAAATAACAAGTGAGTACCAGCTGAGAAAACAGAATAAGAGACCATTAATATTTCTTGAGGTGATCTAGAAAGTAGGAAGCAAGATCAACCACCAAGAGAAGAATCTGTTAATAGTACAAATTCACTAATAAAAGGATCCTTTTTATTCAGTATACAATATAGACTGCTAGTATCTTTCTAAGTGGTTTCCATCATTTATTCCCATTTACACTGCTTATTCAAAATTATGTAACCACTCCTAACCTAAGGCAGAGGCCAACCAAATTAAAGGTATATGAACTGGTAAAAACTAAAATTGCTAAGACAACTGACTTTGTAGACTTAGCATTTTCTTCAGACAATCCTACTAGAATATATGCTTATGGACTTCCTCCTCCTTCTAAACAAACAAACAAAATGTGAATTTACATTTAAATCCCATTCAATTCTTAGGGGGAAAAATTACAGATCTAAATAATTCATCTAATATTTAGAAGAAACACAAAGTACCATTCTAGGCCAAATAAATGATGTCAAACTTTTTAAGGATGAATTTAGCCAATATGCACAGCAAAAGATTCTAGTTCATTTCTTTAAAGTAGATGTTCATTCATAAAACGAGTCAATATGGTAATCAATCATTACTGTTGTGTTCGATATAATTTATTGTATAACTCCTACCTTGTTTCATGGAAATAGATGAGCTCTTAATTAGTGTAAAGAAGTAAAAAAATTCTCTCAGGGGAGCTTTTAAGAAGCATGTTTTAGGAGATTTGGAGTAAGACTTTAAAGTCTGTTAGGGCTACAAATCCAATAAAAAGCTGTAGGGTTTTATGTTCGCATTTTCATTTTGTTTCCTCTTGGTAGTACAGAGAGACTTCAAGCTGTTGCTCTTTGTTACATTTAAATTTAGGATCCATTTCTTAAAAATGACGTGGGAGCCATATAGTCCCTTATGTTTCCATAGATAATACCAAGGTCATCGTGGGTGGAAAGCACAGAGCACATGCAACTCGTTATAAGTGGGGAGCCTCAGAGATTGAATTCTACAGAGAAATTGTGGCAATTGAAAGGCCGGGTAATTTATTTGCGTCCATTTATCTCTGTTAGGGTTCTGGTTCTTAGTTATTGGGGAAAGGCAAGTGGGGAGCCTGTTGACTTGTAGAATAATTCAAGGAAACTATGCCAGCACCAGATCCAAACAGGTCTTTGGTCTCATGTAAGTCAGGTAGGTTGTTTATCAAGGACTCTTGTTCAAAGATGGACTTACTTCCTCTGAGTCTGGCCTCCTATCTGTATTGAAGCTCAACCATGGCAGCCCCAAGTAAGGAAAAAAATCATTCCTAACAGAAAATTGCCACCAAGTGTGTGGGCAGAAAGTAAGAGGAGTAAAGGCACAAACTGAAGAATGCAGATAAGACTCGCAGTGCAGAAGTCGATTAAGCCTCATTAAGTCTCAGCTTACCAGACACGTAGGTGGCTGTGTTAAATTTATGTTGCCTGAGGAATAAAATAAATAAAATTTACAAAGTTTGGAGCCAAAAGTTTCTAGGCTCAGTTCTGACACTTCTGATTTATTCGTGAATTCCACGAATACACCATTTTCCCTTTCTCAAACAACACTGACTTTGGGGTTCAAATAGCTCTGTGCCAAAGAAACATTTCAAGATGGCTTTAAACTTGTGCTTAAAAAGTCATCTTTGTCAGCTCTGGGTTCTGGCACAAAAATTGCTTCAAGAAGCAAGTCCCTGCTGCTGCCTGTAGCCCCACTGTGGAAGCAAATTCAAATCAAGCATGAACACACTGCTTTTTTCTTTTTTTCTTTGGCAAGCCCAATTAAGTTGTACTTTCCTGCTGTGGGGCAGTGTGCAGGACACGTTATTTTCTTGGATCTTAGAAAGCTAGAGGCTAGGTTGTCACTGTCACATTTTAGGTCTCAGTAGTAAAAGGACTTTTTAATTTTTCTTAAATAAAAAGCTTGAAAGAAAGTTAAATGTAAAAAAGTCTGGCAAGGCAGCAGAGCCTTCAGAAACAGGCTTGTGAACATTTCAGTTTCCATAGCAACATTATCTTGTCCAAAGAGTTTATTTCTTCCTAATTTATCTACCATAAGATATTACTATTTATTTTGACCTGTAGACCCAAAATGATACTTGTTACGTGCACAATGAAGTTATAATTTGAAATGCTCTGGCTTATTAGCGTTGTTTCTTATAGCCTGTTTTAGAGCATTGCTATTTGCCCAGCTTATATATCCGGCTGTATGGTGTGGATCTTATTATATAAAGCTTGCATATTAAATAGCTTTTGGTAAATATAATCTTGACAGACAAGATGAGATAATAAATAAAATGAGTTCTAAATATACTTCCCCACTTCTTCAGCTATTTTAAACTACTCGACTTCAGCTTGGAGCATTTGGGTGAAACATAGCACTTTCTTGCCTTGGATATATGCCTTTGATTTTGCAGAGATTTTGAGGTGTGAACCAAAAGATTTCACTTCATCAAAAACATATGAAAACAGTTTCTGCTAGTTTTGATATGGTATCATTTGCTCATGACTCTTGGCACTGTACATACCATCCCAGTTCGTGAACAAACATTGAGTACCTAGGAGCCAAATGCCTCCCGAGGTGCTCCTGAATACAAAAAAAAAAAAAAACAGCAGAGGCTTTGACCTCAGTTAGTGAACCGTCTTGTTGGAGAGATAAGAGATATGTGGGTAAATATGGCTAAGAATAACAAAGAAGCAAAAAGTTAAGACTGTAAATAAACATAGCTCATGTGGACTGTTCTCATATACCGTATATTGTCCTGTGGGCTTAATTTTGTTCACCTGTCTATAATGATGATGATTATTCCTATTTTAGGGAAGAGGAAATAAACTTTCTAAGGTCACATAGAGTGACAGAGCTAGGCTTTAAATGTGTCACCATAAATCTCCTAATTCTCTTCCAGTGATTCTTACAGTTGTTCAAAGGCAGTGCTATCATTCCAAACCAAAGACAGCAGAGAAGATATTACAGATGGTCCAGGACAAAGAGTTGGAGGGTGCCTTAGATGCCCTAACCTAGAAAATACAAGAATTTTAATAGCTAGGAAGAAAGAGGCAATTTTGAACAAAAATGCAGAAGCAGAATGCAACAAATCCCACGTCGAAAACCCAAATGCACAAGTGGGCTTGGATCATATGGGGAAGGGCCAGGGTTTCTAACGTAAGCAGGTTGAAACATTCTGTAGATCCTGAGATGCGGGCAACACATCTCAGTTGATAGAGTGCTGAAAACACAGTCCTAGGAGGGCAACAGAATGCAGAATGAGATTAGAGATGCTGGAAGCAGGAGGACGTGAGGAGCAAGATAAGGCCAGGAACAGAGAGGGGTGTTAACAGCCATCAAAGACAGAGATTGATCCAAAGAGATCGTGTATTGTCATTCTGTTGTTAAGTCATGGCCAACTCCTTGTGACCCCATGGAATGCAGCACATCAGGCTCCTCTGTCCTCCGTCATCTCCTGGAATTTGCTCAAATTCATGTCCATTGAGTCAGTGATGCTATCTAACCATCTCATCTTCTGCTACCCCCTTCTCCTTTTGCCTTCAATCTTTCCTAGCACCAGGGTCTTTTCCAATGAGTTCAGCTGTTCCCATCAAGTGGCCAAAGTATTGGATCTTCAGCTTCAACATCAGTCTTTCCAGTGAATATTCAGAGTTGATTTCCTTTAGGATTGACTGGTTTGATCTCCTTGCAGAGATCAAGTAGGAGGGAATAAATTGAGCAATACTCCACTAAAATGTGTCTACCTAATGTTTCACTAAATGATCTTTGTCGGTAAGTAATTTAATAAAACTAATAGAATCTTATTAACTGAGTTGAGTGAAGGAAACAGGTAGATAGTCTACTCTTAAAAATAGTGTAAATCAGAAAAGTGAAAATGTTAGTCACTCAGCTGTGTCTGACTCTTTGAGACCCCATGGACTGTAGCCCATCAGGAAATGCTACACAAAAACATGCATTGATTTCAATAATATAGATGCCAAATCAGGTCTCCAGGGCACTTGTTTTAGTGACTAGATAAGGCAAACTTTGTAAATAGCATGTTGATTGTAAATCGAGACTTCTCTAATTCAGTAGTACTTGAAAATGTCTTACTTTCCTGTGACCCCAAGTTTTATTTCAACAACTCACCTACACTGTGAAAAGGTGCTAATAAATTCAAGTAAACCTTAACCAAGCTCTACTTCAAATCATATTACACCATTTAATAATTAGTAAGCTTTATATTTTTAAAATATGTGACAGAAAGAAGACCTCAATTACTCCCAACCACAGTGTTGTCTGATGAAATTATTTTAAGACAATTCAGGAATTCATTCAAGTTCTCAGAGTGGTCCCTGGTTTAAACTGTAGAGAGGCTTAGTTGGAGATCACTAAGAACTTAGTTTCTGTTAAAGAAAGTATATATTTTATATGAATGAAGTAGGTTATTCTTAATGAGATGGAAACTGGATCTACCTTTTTCAAAAGGTGAAAGGACTAGTGTACGCATCACAGGCATAGCATTGGCATTTTCATTGGAATTTGAAAGAGTAGATTTACTTCTGCATCAGACCAGCTGGCTAATAGAAATGCTTGGTTACACTGTGTCAGTAATCACAAATAGAAGAATAGCCTGAAATAAATTTGGTAGATTATTGCTCTCCTAGAAATAATGTGTGAATGACCTTGAACTTCTTTTGTTGGAGGTAATGTTGGTGGAAGGAAGCCTCTTCTTCCCAATGAAGAAAAATAAACTAACAGCTACCACAGTTAAAAAAAAAAAAAAAACAAAAAACTGCCAGTTAAGGAGTAATGCCACTCCCTAGAGAAATGGCAAGTGTAATTTGCTGTTAATCAAAAAGAAGTTACATATAAAATATCTATTATTTGTTTTTAAAACTAAGAACCCTCTTCTTGTGAGTTCTGACAGTCTTTCAGAAGCCCCTTTGCCTTAACCAGAAAGCTACTCTCTTATTTGACTGTCATATTATAGGGTTCTGCAGAGAGGCATAGAAAGCTAAAAGGTGAGCTTGTTAACCCTGTAGGTCAGAACAAAAATGTGTTTTAATTCACAGCTACACTAGTTAGACTGAGTGCCTTGAAGGGAAAGGGAGATTGCTTTGACAGGTTCAGAAATGTTGCTTCAACTCAGGGAGTTATGTGCCTCAGAGAAAGCTGGGTTCCTTATTCAACAGTAAACCTTGTGAACTCAGGCAGGATTCTCGTTCTGTCAGCTGAAGGGCTAATACTTATTCTGTTTCCTCCACCAGCAAGCAATGTGCTGTAAGTAACAGAAAACTCTGCTTATGGTGGCTTAAATAAATAAGAACTCTAGTTTCTTTTCCTATAACAAATCCAGGGGTAAGTGTTTCAGGGCTGGTACAGTCGCTCCTTATATCTTTCTGCTCTGGCATCCTTAGTTTTTGAATTTTTTCCTCAGGATCACAAGATGGCTGCTGAATCTCTAGGCACTGCGTCTTTACTCTTGGCAGGAAGAAGAAGAGTAAATTGGCAAAAGGAGGGTTGTCTCTCTGTTGTGAAAATCTTGCCTGGAAGTACAGATTTCTATTTGCATTTACTTGGCCATAACAGGATCACATGGGAACTTCTAGCTATAAGACATCAGGAAAGTGAGTTTTTTTTTTTTTTTTTAATTTAGACTTTTACTTCTCTTGAGGACAGATTGCCACATTACACAATTAGAGTCCTATTGGTAAGGAAGGGAAGAGGATGGATATTTGGTATCTAGAATATGTTAATTGTTACTGCATCGTTCTAGTCTCTTACTTACAGTTTGAATTGTCACTCATTTCTCCTGATGCTCTTCAAAGGTTGGTCATTATTCTGACTTCAAACAAACAAAAATGATGGGAGATACTCATTGTCAATGTGCATGATAAAAAGAAACACAGGAATCATCAGTGAAACTTCAAAGAAAGTCAGACTAGAACTTTCCAATCAGAGGCCTTTGGAAAAAATTCTATGTAGAAGTAGTTTTCCAGCAGAAATAAGATTTCATTGAACTAAAATGAGGACAGAATCTTGGATGAAACACACACACACACAGTGATTCAGTTCACAGGTAACAAAAACGTTGAACACTCTAATATTTTTAGCCAAAGGCAAAAGGTGAGAGTCACTGACCTAAAAACAAAGATTACCCAGAAGGCTAAGAAGAATGATGAGTAGAAGAACTAAAGAGAAAACTAAAATGCTCAGGAAGAAGAATTATTTTCTCTAGCATAGTATCCTATGGATGAATAATAAAAACAATGGAAAAAATCACTAAATATGAAAGAGTAGCATGCCAGCACAGGCAAAAATAGACATCTCTAGTCTAAAGTGGGAAATATATTTATATAGGGATTTGTGAAGTATTGCCTTTACTTGTAACAACGAGCAATTACATGCTTCTATGGGAAATGTACTGGTCCTTGCTTCAAACCTTTCATGGGAAATGCATAGTGTTGGATGGCAGAATTTAAATTTAAAAGACAAAATCTTGATTTGAAAATTCTACAAGCCTGGTTCTGTTCTCCAGTCTGGGTTTGAAACTTTGAGCCCTGACTGACGTTTGCTAGATACTTCTTCCACAAGTGGAAATTTCCCCCTAAGGTTATTTAGAAAAGAACTGAGGACAAAGTTCAGTGGGTCCTGGAAACAGGCTTTATTGTTTTTTCCTCTTTCCCTCTCTGGATATACACACAATAAAATAGAGGTAGGAAGGAGAAGGATAAGAACAAGTGATTTTTCCCAAGTCATATATCTGGCTTTGTGAGTTTGATGATTGGTGAAAAATTAGTTCTTTCCCACTCACTTCCATCAGTGACCTTTGTATCAAGAAACTTACTGAGCTTCTAGGTGAATGAGCTGGTTAAGGTGCTCTTCTCACAGTTCAGAGGAGACACTGATTCATAACACCACTCCCTTGAAGATAATTACTTCTAATGGAAAATATAATTCCAGGTACCTAGACTATAGAACTCAGCTACAGACTCTGCATCTTTGGTGAGATGTTTATTTCTCCATCTCTCCATGGAGACTTTACTGAGTTCATTGTCATGACTGACCTTATTTCTTATTTTGTATTAGTAATAATTTTCCCCTACATCACCACGGTCTTCATATATGCCTAACAGTTTAAAATTTTTTTCTTATCCTGTTAAACAGTTCAAGAGAAAAACACTATATATACACATATGCATATTATACATATACTGATTAATAAAGTAATGCAACAGAAATTTTATAAGCAAAAGTATATACCAATAAAGGTATCTCTATAGCCCTCTAATCCAAATGAGAGGTAAAGTCATTTCAAAGTGATGATGGTAAAAATAAAATGGTATACATGTTTGGTAAGTACAATCCTTTTAATTCTTATTCTCCAAATTTTTCTTATCTCCTAACCTTTTTTTTTTTTTTTCTTTGATCTTATTTTAAAACAGTCTCTTTTTCTCCCCCCTGCTTTCACTTATCAAGGAGATTTTGAGGGTGACCATTTATTGATGACCAGAATCATCTTCTATGGTTTGGGACAATATGAGAGGGAAAAGGAAAAAAAGAGTTAAAATCCTGTAAGTTTTTTTTTTTTTTTTTTTTTTTTTAGGATCTCAAATAATAGACTCAAACTTTCACTGGTCTCAAAGAATTCACAACAAATTTAGTCTATTTTCATTCTTATTTTCTCCTCCTATCTTCTCTGGAATGTTGCAGAAAGAGAGTCTCAGCCCAACTAGTCAAGATAGTAAAGATATGGACTGAGAGCAGAAGTCAGATAAAGCAGGAAGGATGGTAAGAGGTTAAAAAGTTCATGACCAAACACTCCACCACATCTTTGAGAACTGCATTAAACACAGGCCACATTTAGTTTTGATGACCATCCTGTCATTAAAAAAAAAGAGAGGAAAAAAAGAAAGACTAATGGAAAGTGTATCCACCAGCCTTACAGCTACCCAAATTACAGACCAATTTCAGGAACATGTTTGTATTGCAACACACTGTATTGCCACCAAACATAAGCTAGTGCTGAATTGGCAGTCCCAGGGAGATTTTTTGTGATTGTATCAGTTGGCTGCTTGGGAAGGATAGCTGATGACCAGGGATCTAAAACAGTAAAAATTAGGCATATTATCTTTTTAGACCCTTGACTGACTCCCATCATGGGGTGTGGGGCGGGGGGGAACAGTGTGGGGGCAGGAATCAAATTAACATTTTCTGCTCGTTTGAATTTAAGAAAAAAGACAGATAATGTCTTTTTTTTTCTTTTCCTTTTTATTCTTTTTTATCAAGTAGACAAGCACTCTCAAAAGGAAGAGAAATGGAGTCTGCAAAAGGCTCCAACACTACAATTTCTACTAAATTATAGATGATTGGCCTCTTAGAAACCAGTGTGATTGAAATTGTACATGCAAGCCAACCCACTGGATAACATATCTTTTCACTGCCCTGTAAAACTATACATCAATTTCCCCCTAAAATTAGTGACATTCACTAAAGGGTAAAGGGCCATATTTTGACATTAATAAGGAATCACAGAGTTTTAATAGCAAAGCAAGGTAATAAAATTAATTCTTAGCTATGATGAGTATTAAACAGGTGATATAATTAACGTTTAGGTCAAAAGTTCTATGTATTGAGCTCACAGCAGGTGGGAAGAAGCACTTGGAAGATACCACCCCTGCCCCAAGCAGGAATTTTTTTAATAGTTCAGGAAATTCAGAGAGGTAATGTTTATTATATATTGACAAAATTTTATCCCTTACTAGGAAAAAAAGTCTGTACTTTTACCTATACTTTTTATCGTTTGTCTCTTTATTCTTCACAAAACATTTTTTGACTGATGATAAGTCAATTTAGTGTGCAGCTAATTAAATTTTCATAACTAATTTGATTGTGTTGCTTTATTATAATAGTTGGAGAATAGGTTTAAGATTGCTGGCATAATACTTGTCTTTCTTCCTCTTCAGAACTGAAACAAGAGTAAATTTATAAAGTAAATATCATCCAAAAACAATGGAGTCAGTAGCAATGATGACAGAACAATGAATCTCAGGAGATGAAAGATTTTAACAAATATCTCAACTTTGAAAATTGAATGAAAATCTGTGGAATGGTGAAATAGAACAACAGAATTTATACCTTAAGTTATCCATGGAGAAAGTTGAGCGGATAAGATGTCTAATATCTCTCTACTCCCAACCCTCAGAAAACCCTGGACTCAGAGATAGACTATATAAGAGAGACCCAGAGTGGAAAGTAGGCCTGAAATATTTAGTATGAAGATTTATCCCAATTCTCCATTTAATCTTAATACCTTTCTGTCTCTCTACTCCAAAAGGTAAACTGTCAGGAATGTATTTATTCCCAGAGGAGGAAAAATGAACTCTACTTCTGAAAATAAAGTGAAGAGAATCATTCACTTTATCTCTGTGAATGTCTGTGTTCAATAATAAAAACTTTCATTTCAGCATTGAGTGTGGCATAGGGAAAGGCCCATATAAAGTCTTGCTTTGTCCATTCACACCAAAGTTCAGAAAAGTCCAAGTCAGTCTTTCTATTCAAGCACTCTAAAATATCAGTAGATAACCTGAGAACATAAAGTGCTTGCGGACAGCCTGCAGAATGAAGGCTTCCCCAGTGGCTCAAAGGTAAAGAATCTGCCTGCAAAGCAGGAGACCCAGCTTTGGCCCCTGGGTCGGGAAGAGCCCCTGGAAAAGGGATTGGCTACCCACTCCAGTATTCTTGCCTGGAGAATTCCATGCACAGAGGAGCCTGGCAGGCTGCAGTCCATGGGGTCACAAAGAGTCAGACATGATTGAGCAGCTAACACTTGCACTTCACTTTCACTACAGAATGAAAGAGAAGATTAAAGAAACTAAAACACTAAACTCAAAGGAAGAGATATCAGATAATAAAAAGAAATTAAACAAAATCCCCTTTGTTATTGTCAGACATATTTGAGAACATATGACATCTTTAAGAAACGAATGGTTAGTATAAAAATCATAATCTAAAAATGGGGCTTTCCAGGTGGCACTAGTGGTAAAGAACCCATCTGCTAATGCAAAAGACATAAGAGATGCAGGCTCAGTCCCTGGGTCTGGAAGATCCCCTGGAGGAGGAAATGACAACCCACTCCAGTATTCGTGCCCGGAGAATGTAATGAACAGAGGAGGCTTGTGGTACAGTCCACGGGGTCACAAAGAGCTGGACATGACTGAAGTGACTTAACACAGCACAAAAATAACAGATCCTAAAATTATGATTATTAAAATTAAGTTCACTAAAAGGGATCAAATGTAATGACGCAAAGGCTAGCATTTTAGAAATATCCCAGAGAGGATATTTGTGGGAAATATAAGAATAAAGGTAAGAGATGTAGAGAATCATTCTGATGATCAAACATCTTTCAAATCAGAACTTTGCAAAGAGAAATCACGGAAACTGCAAAGAGGAAATTATCACAGTAACAAAACAATACTATGCCCCAGAGTTAAAAAGGAATCAAGGTATCTAGGTGAAAGAATTAATTGAATACTAAGATTGAAGTAGGGCCTCCATGATAGTTCTGTTGGTAAAGAATCTGCCTGCAATCCAGGAGACCCCGGTTCAATTCCTGGGTGGGGAAGATCCTCTGGAGAAGGGATAGGCTACCATTCCAGTATTCTTGGGTTTCCCTTGTGGCTCAGCTGGTAAAGAATCTGCCTGTATGCGGGAGACCTGGGCTCATTCCCTGGGTTGGGAAGATCCCCTGCAATGAGTACATTTTGTAAATACCTGAGGAAAGAAATTATCCTAAAAGATTTGGAAGAAGAAAAATAAACAAAATATTAGATTCCCAGTGGAGGGGAAAAAAAAATCAGACTGACATCAGACTTTTCATCACCACAATAAATGCCAGAAGATGAGCATACATGGCCTTTATATCTTCTGAGGAAAATTAATTTTGATCAGCAGTCTGTATTTAGTTAATTAGCTAATCAATGGCATTTGGGAGAAAATAAAATAATTTCTAGTTATATTTATTTTTATATCCACTGAAACTTTTCTGCGAGTGTTTATTGAGGATGAACTCCAACAAAATGAAAGTGAAAAAATAGGAAGATATGGGATATAAGAAATGTTAAGAATAATTCAGTGGCCTAACCACAGGAAATATCAACTATACACAATACAAAAGGAAATCAGTGGTTGCTAAGAAGTATATCTTCAAAATAAATATTAGACAATAGGCTGAAAAAAATTATAGATGGCTTATATTTCTTCTCACTCAAAGAAATAAAGGCTGAGTTATTTCAAGAAATACCCAACAAAATGTACAAGAAAATAATTGTTCCAACATAAAGCGAATTCAGGCATGTGATTTTAGGTACTAGATTGAGTATAATAAAGGAGATTTTTTCCTTGACTAGCAATTAGGATTTAATATTGAGCCCATAGAAAAATAGTAATAATCATAGACTTCTACTTGGCTTTCCGATGAGCAGTATTTACATCATCATAATAATGTAAACATGGTTTTTGTTCTTCAGCTTTTAAAATCCATGTTTAGACAACCCTCAGATGATTTCATTGTTGTTGCAGAATATAATGTAAATATTACTACCAGATGTCTAAGTAAAGCTCAGTTTTCTAGTATCCATGGTAGAGGTTACAATATAAATTTTTACATAGACTCAGATTCCCTAAGTATGATAAGAACAAAAGCAAGATTTAATATTACCCCTCTTACCTTGCAAACCATAGTGAGGAAGAGAAAAAGAGGATTCCTAGACAAAGACAGATGTTAAAATGTATAGTTTCTAACCACTCCAGACAGAGTAATCCTCAAGCTGAAAGCAGGGAAAGACTGGACTTTGTTTTCATGTGGCCATAAGTAATCAAAAATCTGGTTCCTTTTCATTCCAGAGGAATTCCATCAGCAATGTGGTAATTGAAACACAAGAGTTTGCCCACTATTTTAACTGTTAACCTCAAACTGTCTTGAAGAAAGTGTTTTTAGTTGAATGGAATAGGCAGCCTAAAGTAATGAGGATGGCTGGTTGCTTATATGCTAATCAGCTATAAATGATGGTCAAACAAAGAAGGGTTGGGCTTACATTTAGGTCTTATGCAAAAACTAATTGACATTTCCAAAGCATGTCATTGAAAGTTATTCCAATGTTACAGACTGTTTCTTTCTAGGGATTCTGGTCCTTAGGAGAATGCTTAGTAACTGCAGAAAGTAAGACTTGTGAGGTTCTTTTCTTCCCCTTGTAACAGAGAAATAGCCCAAGGGGCCCTACTAACATAGCTTGATTACATAAAAATAAAGGTATAGATAATCGAAGTTAGAATGCAGACAATTGAGATGAAGCGAGTGTAGCAATCTTATAAAAATGGCAGTCAAGAAAAAGCTATCAGACATCATCAGAACATAAAAGAGGTTTGTGTATTATTTTGAATTACATAAATAATTAACAGACAAACTAAAAATACTGATTTAACTATCAAACAGGAAGTGAGAATACAGGCAGACATGCATTAAAACATCTATCACAGTGCAAGTCAATCGCTAATGTCAACATTAATGTCAGTTGTATGTCTCATAGGCGTACAAGAGATGGCAGGATTTTTACCAGAAGTAGAAGGACCAGTTGACTTTAGGAGCAGGACTGGGGATGGGGGTAGAGGAGAGGGGTCTGTTGCTTTTCAGTGTTAGCCCATTTGTGTTATTTTTCATCATGAGAATGTGTCACTTTAATGAAAACTAGGCCTATATTTAGGAAAGGACAAAACTAATTGGACTAGTTGATTAAAATGACCAAACAGTATTTGTTTAGGTATTTAACTTGTTTCCTGGTGCTAACACACAATCTTCCTCATTTTCTTCTTTCTCCTACCTTATGTCCAAGTCTACTTCTATGCATCTCCTTTATTCTACTCACAACATGCTCAGAAATCCTTTGTGCTACTTCACTAAACATATAATAGTCACTTAAAGGCCTATTTCTGCTTCATTGACTATGCCAAAGCCTTTGATTGTGTGGATCACAATAGACTGTGGAAAATTCTTCAAGAGATGGGAATACCAGACCACCTGACCTGCCTCCTGAGAAATCTGTATGCAGATCAAGGAGCAACAGTTAGAACTGGACATAGAACAACAGACTGGTTCCAAATCAGGAAAGGAGTATGCAAAGGCTGTATATTGTCACCCTGATTATTTAATTTATATACAGAGTACATCATGTGAAATGCTGGGCTGGATGAAGCAAAAGCTGGAATCAAGATTGCAGGGACAATTATCAATAACCTCAGATATGAAGATGACACCACCCTTATGGCAGAAAGCTAAGAAGAACTAAAGAGCCTCTTGATGAAAGTGAAAGAGGAGAATGAAAAAGTTGGCATAAAACTCAACATTCATGACATCCAATCCCATCACTTCATGGCAAATAGATGGGGAAACAATGGAAACAGCGAGAGACTTTATTTTGGGGAATTCCAAAATCACTGCAGATGGTGACTGCAGCCATGAAATTAAAAGATTCTTGTTCCTTGTAAGAAAAGTTATGACCAACCTAGACAGCATATTAAAAAGTGGAGACATTGCTTTGCCAACAAAGGTCCATCTAGTCAAAGCTATGGTTTTTCCAGTAGTCATATATGGATGTGAGAGTTGGACCATAAAGAAAGCGGAACACCGAAGAATTGATGCTTTTGAACTGTGGTGTTGGAGAAGACTCTTGAGAGTCCCTTGGACTGCAAGGAGATCCAACCAGTCAATCCTAAAGGAAATCAGTCCTGATTATTCATTGGAAGGACTGATGCTTAAGCTGAAACTCCAATACTTTGGCTACCTGATGCAAAGAACTGACTCATTGGAAAAGACCCTGATGCTGGAAATGATTGAGGGCTGGAGGAGAAGGGGATGGAACAGGATGAAATGGTTGGATGGCATCACTGACTCTATGGACAGGAGTCTGGGTAAGCTCCGGGAGTTGGTGATCGTCAGGAAGCCTGGCATGCTGCATTCCCTGGGGTTACAATGAGTCAGACATGACTGAGCAATTGAACTGAACTGACTGAAAATGTCTATTGAATCAGTCTTGTAGTTAATATACTATTTTCATGTACTTTGTACTGCACAAGGTGATTGACAGATTAGCTCAGTTGTTACTGCTATTTTTGGATAAGAAAACTGATACTCCTTGTCAAATTTATTTCAAGAAGGAGTCTGAACATTGTTATTGCTATCAATGGAATATCATAGTAAAAGAAAATATTTTTTGAGGGGAAAGAATGGATACTTGTATCCAGAAAATGGGTGATTCAACAAAAGCAATTACTTTCTTATGAAGCCTCAAAAGACAAAGAAGGACTGTTTTCAGAAAATAAAGAATAACCTTGATGTTTATCAATCAACTTTTCATGTTTCCAGTTTGTCTGCAGGGAACTATCATTTCATTCTACTTTGCCTTTTGCCTTATTTTAGTACACAGTGGATGTGTCAAAGAATTTTTATTAATACCCTAACTTTTCTTTGGGGACAGATTTCTGTAACATCTTTTCATTTATTTAATATTGTTCCCTGTAAGTTGCCACTTCTGGACTTTGATAAATTAAACTTTCTTTATTATATGTTAGGTCTTGGATCTTCCAGTCCTTGGCTAGCTTCTTCTGAGTCATCTCATGCTTCTGCAAAGAGCTGAAAATTCCAGTCACTAAGGTAGTGGCTAGCATCCTTGAGCAGAGATGACAAAATGATGGCTCTTTCACTAAACTCAGCTTATGCACTTCCCCAGATTCACTTGACCCTTCAGTGTCTCTGGTTTTGGTCACTTGGCTTCTCAACCTAAGCCACCCAGTGACTACATAGGCCTGGCCACCATCCTTGATCTTATCATAGCTTCTCATAACTTTAGTTGTCTTCTAGTGACAAGGGCCAGGTTTCAGCAAAGGTTCCTATGTGCTCCCAACTGTGGGGGCCAAAGCAATACTCTGGCCCAATCAGTCAAGTCCAAGGATGCTTGCCCTTTCTCAGCAGCTGCCTGGAGAAGCCAAAGAAAACAGCCTGGAAGTTCAGGAGAGGTAATGCCTTATGAGTCAAATTTGACCAAAGAAAGACAGTATTTAGGGGTCAGCTGTCAGATATATCCAGAGACTAAGTAACCAGGTTTGTTTCCTTGTAAATCTGTGCCAACTTGGTAACACATTCTGTTGTGCTTGTTTTCCTTTTCTTTCCTATTGTCATTCCCTGTATCCCTTATTCTCAGGGGGGTACTCTCAAGTCCCTGGGATTGTGCCCTTCCAATAAAATATTTACTTGTATACTTCAGGCTCTGCTTTCTAGAAACTTGGGCAATGCATTTGGCACCTCTCTCTGGAAAACAGACCCTCAGGATAGAAATATTCAGTTGGATTGCCCACCAATGGAAGGCATTAGGGCCCCCACCACTGGTGGAAAGTGAGGTGGTAATGACCCAGATATACACAATTATTCAAGTTTTCACCTCTGGTTAACTGGATTGAGGTGTTGGTGGAAGACAAAACAGCGAGAAAGCAAGTGTTTAATGCACTTGATTGATGGATAATTAAATGACTGTGGTTAGGCTGTCTGGTTTTAACAGCATTTGAGGGCAAATTAAAGAATACTTTGAAACCTAGAGGTCTTAAATGCTGCTCTGAAAAAGATTCTTAATCCTTGATGCACAAAAAATTCTCAATTAAAAATGAGGCTTAGAATTCAAGCATAAGAGTGGCAGAGATAAAAATGAAGTTGAAAGAAAAGAACCCTGAACTATGTGATCGGATCCTCGGTTTATAAATCTGAGAGTCTTAAACCTTCAAATTCCACTGAAACCTTCTGGCTCACCCAGTTTCCCCTTACTAAAAGAGAACAGTTTCTCTATATCTGAATATGATGCAATGTCCCACCTGAAAAAAGGGTGACACGCTTTGTTTACGACCTACCCCATTATTCCCCCTTGCCTTCAGGACAAGAAGAAGCATTGTTCTTGGAATAAAAAGCACAAAAGGAATTGTACATATACATGTTTTCAGGAACTGAGGAAATAAGTATTGGAATGTATTTTGAAGGTGTTAACCCAGGGAGATGGAATATAGGACTGAATAGGGGAGAACTCATTGATACTGGGGCATTCACGCACACTAATGGTTCACCATTCTGGCAAGTGTACCTGAAGCTGATCATACTAATTCACTCTCAGGGTTTCTTGATTACTGGGTGTAACAACGACCTGTGATAAATGAAATGGAAGTTCCAGAATACTCAGCCCAGTATTGAGAGAGGGATTAGACATGGGGGTAATTAGAGAGAGGGATAATGCCAGAATGTTAGAATAGATCTGAACGGTAAATGTAACTGAAAAAGCACCACCTGCCTATGTTCCTAGGAAGGACCCCAAAGGCATTGCTTTCACTGTGGCAGCAAAGATGCATTTTGGGAATCAGTTTGGCAACTGTCTCTGCAGGAAGATACTGCCATGGAACTTGGATTCCAGATATTAATGGGTAAATAACATTTTGAAACGACATGGGCCAGGAGGCAGCATGGGCAGAGTCAAAGTAAATGTAATTGCTGACATGCACGGCCAGATTAGCAATAAGAATTGCCAGATCAGCAATATGGATGCCTTAATTCATAGAGATTTAGAATAGTATCTTTTAGCCAGCTGTGGTATGCTATATTTGTGTAATAATAAACCAAGTAAAATCTGACTAGCAGACCAGCTTGCATCCATGGCCGAGGTGGAAAAATCATAGCTCCTCGCTCAGGTTCCAGGTTCTCAGGTTATTGGGGCAGTTTATCGATTAAAGTTGAGGCCAAGTGCTCTTGAGGAGGACCCTCAGAGGAACTGTTGATGTATATGGTAATTATTCCTACTATCTCTCTCCTAGCAGACTTACAGGGTAATTGTGGGAGGTTTCCGGGATTTCTAAGATATGTGTCTGGTATGATATTAACACCAGTGAACAAAAATTGCTATTTCAATTCTCTGAGTAGAGTGGAAGTTTGTGGAGGTGAAATACATGAAATTTTGTCCACATTTCTTAATAGTTGGTCCAACTGGTATTTGAGTTCATTGTGAGATCAGTTTCCTGAGCCTCAGATATTTAATTGTGAAGATAGCAGCTGGGGAATATTCCATGTTGATCCTCTAACCTGTGGCTAAGTAGCGCCTTGGTTGGAAAGGAAAACAGAACTTTCTGAAACTGTTTTCTTCCCCAGCTGACATAGTCAATTAGAAAAAAAAAAAATATGCTGTATCTAGAGAGGAATTGCAGGGATAAGACTTAAAATCAAACACTAGAAAGTGACAGGGGTGGTGGTTCCAAGTCACAGCCCCACTGAATTCACCTGTTTGATTTTTACTAATACCTGCTTGGTTGAGGTGGATGTCAGTGGACTATCACAAATTTATCCACATGGCAGATTCAATTGCAGTTGCTATAAGATGTGTTGTCATTACTAAGACAGCTCCACTACAACCTCTGGCATTTCATGAGAGGAATTATTCCTTAAGTGGTAAGTTGCATCTCTTGTTAATCTCATACACAGTGTGCAGACATTTTTATTATATTGATGTGCCACAGAACATCTCACAGGTCTATTATCTTGACAAAATCATGTTAATTAGACTAGAACAAAAGAAAATGGCACTACCCTAGAAGCCCTAGTAAGACATGTATTCCAGAAGGTAGGAGATGTATCCTACAATCATTTAGTGACTTCAGGGAAGTTTTTAGGGGTGTTCAGGAGCATACTAGGACACCCCCTGTAAGGTAAAAGGCCAGTCCTTTCATCATTTCACATCTCTTCCAACTAGGAAAGAGGTAATAAAGACTTTTAGGGTGCTGAAGCAAGATCCTTGTAGCAGAAAACTGGTCTCCATGGGAATAATAGTTCTCTGCATTTTGTTGGGCCCTCATAGAGACTGAACACCAGATCCTGGGACACTGAAAGTTTATACAACTTGAACTGCTCACATCCATGAACTCACAAACTCATATAATAACATCCATGAACTCACAAAATCAGTGAGCATCCATCCATTCTAGGATGGAAGTGGTACACCATCCATCCATTCTCAGATGGTGGTGGTGCTTTCAGCCCTGGCTGAGGCAAGTCCAGAAGGCACAAGTAAATTACATGCCATGTATCTCTACTGAGGGCTTCCCTCATAGCTCAGTTGGTGAAGACTCCTGCAATGCAGGAGACCCCAGTTTGATTCCTGGGTCAGAAAGATCTGCTAGAGAAGGGATAGGCTACCCACTCTAGTATTCTGGCCTGGAGAATTCCATGGGGTATAGTCCATGTATAGTCCATGGGGTCACAGAGAGTTGGACACAACTGAGTGACTTTCACTATCTCTACTGAACTGATCCTTCCAACTCGCCTCACACCTGTGGCCTCATAGGATATTTTGTATGGATTTCTTACACACAACTGAGGAAGAAGGTGAGTATCAGGCCTTGTTCATATCTGCACTGATTGTCTTATTGCATCGCAGTTAGAAGTGGTCCTGAAGGATAAGGCAGATCTTCAATCAGCATACTTGCTTGTCCCCTTGTTTGGAGGAAAATGTGATATATGGAAATACATGGACCTTAGGGTAGTGGAATGAATGGCATAACAGGCTTAAAGGTCTGGAATGAAGAGAAGGAAGAAGGCTTGAAGCACTGTTAAGAGGATGTACCCATGGGTAGAGGCTAAAAGTATGTGGAGCTTTGTGTTCTTATCCACAAGAAAATATCTCTGGCAGATAAGGTTCTCAACAATCAGGTGCCAGCATGAGCTGTGATTGTAAGTCAGCCTATTCAAGTGATGCTTGTATTATAGGTACATGAACAGATAGATATGGTTACAAGTTACACATAGGCTCGACCACAGTGATCTCATTCTATTGAGGCTGGCTGATAAGAGTTATCACTACTGCTAAATGTCCAATTGTCATTTTCTGGGTCCAACTCCAAGGACCCAGGTGACTCAGAATGTCACCATTCTCAGTGATACAGGACAACCTCCTGTGACGGGTTCATTCCATTGGGCCTTGGAGGGGATAGAAATTCTTCCTAATCAAAATCAATACAGTCACCCAAGGACTTATAGAATGCCTGAGCTATCAACAGCGTCCTACACAATATTGTTTCAGATGAAAAGAAGCTATGCATTTTAATGCAAAGAGGTTTGAAAATGAAGTTACAAATGTGAGATTCACTGGCTGTACATCACTGAGAAGCAGCCATAGGTGGAATGGCATTTTGAAGGTTCAGATAATTTGTCAGCTCAGGGACAATACCTTGTAGGTTGGGGAGCTGCCTTACGGGTTGCACTACATTCACTGAACTGATGCCTGATATATGGTGTTATGTCTTTTGCAGTAGAAGTCGAGGAACAAAAGAAAGGAATTATGATCAGGCCTTTACATCATGACTGTCATTGAGCCTCTTGCAGGATTTATGTTTTCTATCTCTGCAAAATTAGTCTCTGCCATGTTAGAACCCTGGTTTCCAGCATTTCCACCAGCAGATACGAGAAAAGCTTTCCACTTAATTGGAAGCTATTATTGCCATTTGGCCACCACCAATGGACCAACAGGAAAATAAAGAGCTACTGTTCTGAGTTAACAAATATCTGTGTTGACATTGCACAATTAAGACAAAGAGGAGTGTATCTGGAACCATGGATTTACTGGGATGTCCTTTGGTTTTTACTGCCCAGTAATAACTATGAAGGGACAATTCCAGCAACCAGAGCCCCTCAAATGGTAAAGTAATTAAGGGCTTAATGCTCCTTGGGGATAAAGGGCTGGGTCAATCCACCAGGGAAGTAACCAAGGCTACTCAAAATTTTGGTCAAGAAAAATCTCAAGTTGACAGAGAAGGAGATAAGTATCAATTATTGTTCTAGAACCAGCTGCAACATCAGGGGATGTAAATAGTTTGTTTTGCTCATCCTCCTTGAGTCTCTTTAGAATATTGCAATTGTTCACTCTTTGAAGACCCAGACTTGTAACACCTTCCTTGGAGTAGAAGTGCAGGTGCTTACACAAAAGAATGTATAAGCAGATCTGGGCAATGCAAGACCCAAATGACGCCGGATCCAAACTATGTACCTGTGCTGATGTAATCAGTGATGTTACAAGGTCTAGTCTCTAGACCTTGATCATTTCCTGTTTTTCAGATGAAGTAATCCTATTCAAAATGTTCTTATAGCCTTCATGCCTTGGTCATGGCTGTTGTTGCCTCATCTTCAGATACAACCAGTTGACTCAGTTTCTCCCTGAGAAAAGAGCTGCGCCTTAGTGCAGTTTCAAATATTAGCTGTAGTGGGAGACTCAGCATCTTCAGAGCCCAATTTCCATGTGGCTGGAACCTGCTGGGACTCTCATTTCCCAGCAGTTACCTACAAAGACCTAGCAGAATGCCCAGAAGTGCACAGAAAGGAAGGCATGATGGCCTGACCCTTGACCAGTGAGAAACAGAATTTAAGAAGTTGTCAGTTTAAAACACTTCCCCTTTGTCTCCTTGGACAGATTCTCCAAAGGAGGTGTGGGTCTACATGACCTCTTCTTGTTAGTAACATGAGTTTCTTGTAAAACTGTGGCCAGTTCTTTGAAGCTACATGTGGTTTTTTGTCCTTTTTCCTTGCATTGTGTCATTTTTGTTTCTGTTTTTTTTCAATTCACTCTTGTCCTGGGATTCTACCTCTCAATAAAGCATTAGTATATAAGCCCTGGTCCAGGGATGTCTTCTAGAAAATTAAGGGTAATGCAGCTTCTTAATAGGAAAGACATCAAAATCACTACAATAAAGATACTTGAAATAGAAAGAACAAATAAAACTCTCCAACCCAAGTGACATGGGATGTGTGAAGACATTAATGAAGTGGAGATTGGGCAATCTTTTGTTTAAGAAGGAAAAAAAAAATTCATCGTTTTCTCTTTCTGCCTTTCTCTTAGATATTATATTGCAATAAGGCTTAGAAAGTTGCATTTGAGAGCTAGTAAGATTTGTTCAATTCTTGGCTAGGCAGCAGAGACTGAATAGCAAACAGGAAGCAGAGACTTGGAAAATATGCATTCTATAATTCCATCTTTAAGAAAGAGATGTAAGGGTAACTTGAGGTTTTATACTTTAGTCTAGACTACAGAAATTTAAACCAATATTCTATTTAAGCCGCATGGGCTGAAAGGTGTATTTCTCAAGATTTTCCTAAACTTTCTCCCATAAGCCAGCTATTCTCTGATTATTATCCTCCTCAGCAAATATTAACTCTGTTCTTCCTGCTGCTTAAGCTGAGACATTGGTATTATCCTTGACATTTTTGCTAGTCTCAGGGCCTATATTCAAGCTATCATTAAAACCTGTAAACTTCATCTTCATTTTACATTTTGAACCCAATCAATTTAAAATAAATTTTAACATGGTTCAAACTTTCCAATGGTTTTATGTCTTTGTTAGAGTAAAATTCAAAATATCTTTGTTTTAGTTTATTCACTAATATATCCTTTATACATATAACTATTCAATGTATATAAACAATAGTTTATTTATGAACTTAAGAAATATTTTGTGACTGAATTGATATATGTTGAGCCTGCTTCCTAATCTCTGCAGATAAACAAGGAAAGTTACTTGAAAGTTTAAATGTGAATTTGTGGATATTTGGATTAATGTTTCTACTGCTGGAAGATTTAAGAATGTTCTAATTTCAGAAATAATAACTAGTTGACAGTGACATGACCTTGGTAGAGAATAATTTAAGATGAAAAAAATTTTTCTGTCAAAAATAGAATCTATTTTTTGATCTGGTGATAGCCATGATCAGATTGACCCATTGGCTGAACATTTCCAACACCCCCAACTAGCAAAACTTTCTTGGTGACCAAATTGTCTCTCTGTTTAATGCCAGCAATCAATGACACTTTGTGACTAAGGTGATAATAAAAATCTTAAGAAACATCTATTGTTAGCCTCATTAAGAGAAATTGTGAAAGAGCACCTCCATCTCCAAGTGAAAAGAAAGATGTGACCAAAAATGAAAGAAAAAAGAATAAAAGGAGACTACTTGACGTTTAGATAAAAATTAGTAAGTTACCTAATGTCTGTGAAATATGCTTCCTCTATATTTAAAAATCATCAGTGTTATAATATGCAGTTATGCTGTCATTTAAGCTTCAAGAATGATTGTATAATATGAATGATATTGTGTACTCTTAGATTAAAAAAAATTATGCCATCTTAAAATATTCTACTCATCAGTCAATAAAATTGAGATTATAGGCATCTTTGAAGTTAGGATTCTGTGCAGGCTGGTTTGGCAGGACAAGGGATGACAAACCTTAGTTTAGGTGGTAGCAGACTGGGTCTTCGCCCTGGTCCTGCATCATCCCGCAGTGAGATGATGGCATATCCTTTTGTTGCCTGAAGCTCACACGAGCGATGTGGGTTAGGTCATCTGCAAGGTCACTCCCAGCTCTGATAGAGTTTACTGATGACATGAAATTTCTAACATTTTAAAGTTGAACCCCACTGCCATTTAAACTGTCCTTTCATGAAGTGTGTATGATCCTCATGTTAAAACTCTCTAACTTCCAAACTGCTCCATTTTTGTTGTAGCCTTACAGTTTGCCAGAGGTAAAACTTGCTGCCATTTTTGACTCTTCTTTTAATCATTTAACTTACTACAAAGTCTGACTGCTGCCTTTTTGGAAATATTTCTCAGATTAACCACTTTCTATATTCTGAAATCTATGATTTTTACCTATGCCACCTTCTCTCCTGGCTTTATTACTCCAACAGTCGCCTGGCTGGTTTTAGTCTCTCATGCTCTGCTCTATTCATCCCACACGTCACTTTCAAAGGAATCTTCCAGTACCAATGCTTTCGTTCTACTCCCCAGCTTGAGGCTCTAACCTGGTTATTTTTTATTGCCTGCTTTGTTCCCGTGCATGTTTACCCTCTAGGTGGTTGCTTACTCAATGTGTTTTTCTCTTCCTTGCCCTTCTGCTTTTCAAAACTCCACCCTCACCAAGATCAATTGTGCTTATTCCATCATTAATGTTTTTTCTTTATATTATTCTTTTTGGATCTGTTATTTCTTTAAAAAAAAGTTTAATTGAAAGACAATTGCTTTACAATATTGTGCTGGTTTCTGCCATATACCAACATGAATCAGCCATGAGTACATTTATTTTCCTTATTTCCGGATAAACACTGAGGTTAAATGACTTGTCCAAATCCTCACATTTAACTTTGACCTACTCTTTCTGGAGTCTTTGCATTTAACCACCATACAATTCTGCTTATCAAATTATTTTTTAAAAGTTTTTAGATTTTAAAAATTTTATTGAGTTATAATTGATTTAGAATGTGTTCATTTCCACTATACAGCAAACTGACTCAGTTGTACATATATGTGTGTGTATATGTATATATATTCTTTTTTATGTTCTTTTCCATTATGGTTTATCACAGAATATTGAATATAGTTCCCTGTGCTATAAAGCATGACCTTGTTGTTTATCCATCCTGTATATAATTTTTGCCTCTGCTAATCCTAAACTCTCATTCCTTCCCTCTCCTACCTCCCTTCCCCTTTGCCAACCACAAACATATTCTTTATGAGTCTGTTTTTGTTTTGCAGATGTGTTGATTTGTATCATACTTTAGATTCCACATATAAGTGATAGCATATGGTATTTGTCTTTCTCTTTCTGACTTACCAGTTAGTATCATAGTCTCTAAGTCCAACCAAGTTGCTGCAAATGGCATTGCATCTTTCTTTTGATGTCTAAGTAATATTTCATTGTGTGTGTGTGTTTATTACATCTTCCTTATCCCTTCATCTGTCAGTGGACAGTTAGGCTGTTTCCATGTCTTGGCTATTGTGAATAGTGCTGCTAACATAGGGTACATGTATCTTTTTAAAAGTTATAGTTGTGTCTAGGCATGTGTCCAGGAGTGGGATTTCTGGATCATATGACAACACCATTTTGAGTTTTTTGAGAAATCTCCATAGTGTTTTCCATAGTGGCTGTACCAGTTTACCTTCCCACCTATAGTGTAAGAGGGTTCCCTTTTCTCCATATCCTCTCAAGTTTTTATTATTTGTAGACTTTTAAATGATAACCATTCTGACTGGTGTGAAGTGGTACCTCTTTGTAGTTTTGATTTACATTTCTCTAATAATTAGCAAAGTTGATCATCTTTACATGTGCCTATTCTGCCTACAAAATTCTTATATAAAGTAAGCATGTTGGTTTAGCAAATTGTTTAAGCCTAATTTGCATATTATTAGACTGAGATACATAAAGAGACCTCATGTTTTAGTGAAAGAAAAAAAAATGCACCTTTCTTCTATGGAAAATAGAAGAAGGCTTAATTATTTACTAGGTCCATTTCTGTAATGCTATGACTAAAATAATTGCAAATGTATAGGCTTCAAAAGGTGGACTGTCCTGTATTAATATTTAAAATTATTTTCCTAAACTGTAACTGAAGTTTTGGGGGACATGTTACTGTACATTTATAATAGTAATTTCATAGAACTAGTGGAGAAAATAATGTGACAACTTGAGGCAAAAGGCAACTCATTATAAAACCAAGTTATCTGAAATCATATACTACGTGAGTTGAGAGAACTGAAGAATAGATCTCTTATGATGAAATAAGTGAATAATGAGTGATTGTATGATATCTATAAATATATCTTAACTGATTGTGAACTCCAGTAAGTCATAATAGTTGATAAAAAGAGAGTTTTAATGTTAAATTTTTCATAGCAAAATTAAATTAAATTTTTTGCATCCTACACAAAATAATGTAAGATGTAGAGAACATTTTTTTGAAGGTGTGAATCTTTCAGAGTGAAGTCATATCATTCTGTTTATGATGGTTGAATGTATTAATCAGGGCTCCCAAAGAATGAACCAATAGGATGTGTGTACGTAGAAAGAAAAAGATTTATTTTAAAGAATAGGCTCATATGATTGCGGGGCCTGATATGTCAGAATTCTTCAGGGCACACCAGTAGGCTGGAGACCCAGAGAAGTCCTGATGTTGCAGGTCAAGTCCAAAGTGACTCTGGGAGGCAGAATCCTTTTTTCCTTGAAGATCCTCAGTCTATTTTCTCTAGAACCTTCATCTGACTAGATGGGGTGCACCTACGTTAAAAAGCTGAAGAAGGAAATGGCAACCCACTCCGGTATTCTTGCCTGGAGAATCCCAGGGATAGAGGAACCTGGTGGGCTGCCGTCTATAGGGTTGCACAGAGTTGGGCACAGCTGAAGCAACTTAGCAGCAGCAGCAGCACATTAAAAAGCATATTCTACTTTGTTCAAAGTATATGGATTTAAATATTAATCACATCTGAAAAATACTTTTACAGCATTTATATTGGTGCTTGATAAAAACTGGGTATCTTGGGTACCCTCAAGTTGACATAAAATTACCATATTAAGCAACCAGCTCACTGAAATATATCAAATAAATTTAAAACTCTATTTATTAATGTACTTAACTGCAATTATTTGTGATAAAAGAGTAAACCCACGGGAGCCAATGCAGGAGATGTGGGTTCAATCCCTCGGTCTGGAAGATCCCCTGGAGAAGGAAATGGCAACCCATTCCAGCATTCTTGCCTGGGAAATAAATCAAGCACAAGATGTATTTGGGTACACTATAGACTGCATCAAAATTTTCAGATTCAAACAAATAATCTTGAAGATTTTCAGACCAAGCAAAATTCTGAGGAGTCAGATAGAATTAGAGAACTTTATGATGGTAAAAACCATGCTCTCCATGGAAATGAGTTCCTAAGTGAACTTAAGGAAAACTAATGCATTAGGAATCTTACATGTAATGAAAAGTTGCTTTGATTGTTCTTAACAAGTGAGTTATGTTATCATAAGTCCCCGCTTATTTTCCAAGAAGAAAGCTCTTCTATAAGTGGAAAATATTCATATTTATGGTGCAAATTTTGACCTGCTGGCTCACAGTCACTTGGTTGGTCAGCATCATTTGTAATGACCTCCGATCCTGTGTGCAAAGGAGGGAAGAAAATATTAAATCAAGTCGCTTTCATCATAAGACTTGGCTTCCCTTGTAGCTCAGTCAGTAAAGAATCTGCCTGCAAGGGAGGAGACCCTGGTTTGATTCCTGGGTTGGAAAGATCCCCTGGAGAAGGAAATGGCAACCCACTCCAGTATTCTTGCCTGGAGAATCCCATGAACAAAAAGGAGACTTGCAGGCTACAGTCTATGAGGTTGCAAGAGTTGGACACAACTTAGTGACTAAACCATAGGTTTGTCTTAAGAAACTTCAGAGTACATTTGAGTCACCTGAGGCACTTAGTATAAATGTAATTGGGTAGGCACTATCCCAGAGATTTTGGTATAGGTCTAGAGTGTAACCTTGGAATTTTCATTTTGAAAAGAGACTTCAAGATATTGAAACATGAGATATTCAGGTCACACTTTGACAATACGGATGACATAGGTAAATATAGATTATGCCCATTCTTGTTTTAATCTCTATTCTAATATTTTTTATTTTTTAAATTTTTGTTTATTTGTGTTATATTTTATTATTGGAGCATAATTGCTTTAAGTGTTGTGTTAGTTTCTGCCGTACAACAAAGTGACTCAGATATATGTATACATCAATCCCCTCCCTCTTGAGCCTTCCTCTCATTGGCCCCCATGTACCCCTCTAGGTCTTCACAGAGCACCAAGCTGAGCTTCCTGCGTTTCAGGTTCCCATTTCTACTTTACGTGTAGTAGTGTGTCTATGTCGATGCTACTCTCTCAGTTGGACCCACCTTCTCCTTTTCCCTCTGTGTCCACAAAGCTGTTCTCTACATCTACATCTCTCTTCCTGCTCCCAAAATAGATTCATCTGTACCACTTTTCTAGATCCCAAATATACACATAAATGTATGATTTTTTTTTCTCTTTTTGACTTGTTTCACTCTGTATGACAGATTCTAGGTCCATCCACATCGCTATAAATACTTTTTGTGGCTGTGTAATATTCCATTGTATATATGTACTACATCTTTATTCTTCTGTTGATGAACATTTAGGTTGCTTCCATATCATGGCTATGGTAAATAGTAAATAGTTTCCCCCTCCCCCAACAGCTACTTCCAGTTGTCCTAGAAAAACTGATATAATTTAGACAGAGGGACGGCGATTGTTCCCTTACTTCATAGCTATTTTCTAACAAAGAAAAGTCTCAAAAAATTGAAGCCAAGCTTCCCCTTGATAACATGCTATTCTTCACACTTGGAACTCTTTGAAACAATCTCATGTTTATTCTAAGGAACAATTTTTAGAAAAATCTGGACATTGCCAAAATAGGTGTGACTCTTATCATAGATGACGCTTTGTAATTACTGTGGCCAAAAGACATTCACTGTCATGGTCTATGACTTTGTAAACTTGGACATGACTCTTTAGTTTTTATGATTTCAATTGAATCTGTTTATGTTTAGTATTACATATGTTGAACTTAGTTGCTATTTAAAATATCTTTCAAAATTTTTGTTATGTGATTTGGCTTTGAAACAGAATTTACAGTGTTCATAGAAATACAAAGGATGTTGTGTAAACTTAATAGTCAGCAAAATGAAGTCCTTTTCTTTAGAGGAATGACAACAATTCTATTTTTTAATGCAAACCAACAATCAAGTGCTTTATAGAAGTACTTTTCCAAAGTTATTGTACAGAAGAATCACCTGGGAAGTTCATTAAATGCAAATTCTGATTCTGTAAGTTTGGGTTGAGGCCTTAAATTCCAAATTCCTCACAAAATTTCCAAATTTTATCCATCCTGCTAGGCCATGAACCATGATATGAGTCATCAAGTTAATCAGAAAGGATAGATATAAATACAGGAAGCTGTATTATACTTTAAGGTACATGTAAAAGAATTATCTGTCATTTATTCTCTAAATTTTGGTAACACCTTAGCCATTTCTTATGTAAATACAATAAATTTACAATAAATAGAACATTTTTCTCTTCAAGATATATATAAGTGATTGCTCTATGAAAAACTCAAGCCTAAGTTAATTTTCCAAGTATAAAAATTCTGTTAAGAAATTGTCAAATTGGGAATGTGTATACTCCAAAGAATTGGGTTTCCATATCTATATTGTCTACTCTTATCTATGGTACTAGCATGATAGCTAAAACAAGGAGGCAATGCAAGTATCTATCAATGGATGAATAATTGAGAAAAAATGTGGTATATGTATACAATGGAATACTATGCAGCTTCAAAAAAGAAGGAAATTCTGATATATGCTATAACATGGATGAATCTTGTGGACATTTTTATGAATGAAATAAGCCTGTCACAAAAAGACAAATATTCTATGAGTCCACTCATAAGGAGTGTTCAGAATCATTAAACTCCTAAAGACAAAAAGTAGAATGGTGTTTGCCAGGGGTTGCAGACAGGGAGGAATGGGACGTTGTGTTTAACGGCTGTAGTGTTTCAGTTTTGCAAGAGGAAAAGCATTCTAGAAATGGATAGCGGTGATGGTTACACAACAATGTGAATGTTCTTAAGGTTACTGAAAATGGCTCTGATAGTGAATCTTATGGCCCTTTTAAAACAAATTGAAAAGATGTGTTAGCGATTTTATCTGATTTCTCATTTAAGACAGAGTCTATACCTGTGTGACTGATAAGTTTCTTGAATGTGAATCTCAGGCATCCTTGAAAAATTGTGAGGTCTGCCTGTCATTCCTTATAGATTGTATGTTCCCCCACATTCATAGTGTAGTTGTTCTCAACCACTTTGGGGTCTGCCAAAATCCTTCCCATAGCACCTAGAGTCATTCTTTTAATCCTTGATATGGCATACCTATTGACCATTTCACAGGGAAGTGATCCCATCCTAGGGGAACATTTAAGTTGTTTCAGTTTAACTATTGGTACTACATAGCTCGGCTTCCCAGGTATCTCAGGTGGTAAAGAATTGGCCCGCCAAAGCAGGAGATGCAAAAGATGGGTCCTCCCTGGGTCAGGAGGATTCCCTGGAGAAGGGAATGGGAACCTTTCTAGTATTCTTGCCTAGGAAATCCCATTGAGAGAAGAGCCTGGTGGGCAACAGCCCAGGGTGTCGCAAAGAGTTGGATGTGACTGAGTGACTGAGCACGCACACGCTCACTAGCTTAACCATTTCACTTTGTGCCTATGTGTGATGAGAGAGCCTTTTTGCTAAAGGGTTTTTATAAATATGAGGCCTATTACTATGAAATTCACTTTGAAATCATAGTGTGGGAAGAAAAATATTATTTTCAAAGATAACTGCGGAATTCCTGTTAGGTCTAAAATAATCTTTCTTTTGAGACTTACCTTACTGGGTGTGTTAATTTGTGGAAATAAATTTCTTTTTTTTTTTTTTTCAAGAATTGGAAAGTTATCCTGGACCCTGTCCCTGAATCCCCAGTTCACTCCACACACACACACACACACACAGAAACAAATAAATAAAAATAAGGAAAACAATCTTACATACAGAAAAGCCAAAAAACGATTGCTCGGGATACAGAGCAGGTGCAATGGAGTATCTCAGTCATCATAGCATCACTTTACATCTTTGATAGCTGTGAGATTCCACCCATTCTTACCTTGCTTTACTTTCTTCTCTTCCTTCCTCTCCTAACTCCTCATATCTATTGTTTGAGGATCATGGTTATCTCTTCACTCATGAATCTTGAGCTAATTTATGAGCGTATTTCTATTTATCTAAGAATCCCTGTTGTGTGAAACTGTCCCTTCATGCCACAACCTAGCCTGTTGGCCAGGCTATAAATAGCTGTGTATATAATCAGTCACCCAGTCCTAGTCCAACTAGTTATGTCAAATGTGATAGTGTCACATGGTTTGAAGCACAATAATTTATGCAAGTGAAATGTACACAAAAGGGTCTATGGCTGTGATAGTCACTCTGATGCTATACAGGGGTTCCTTGTAACAGGCAGACATCTGTCCTGATATATTGAAATACACATTGCTGAGATCCAATGTGGGCTTCCCTGGTGGCTCAGATGGTAAAGAATCTGACTGCAATGCAGGAAACCTGGATTCAATCCCTGGGGTGGGAAGATCCGCTGGAGAAGGGAATGGCAATTCACTCCAGTATTCTTGCCTGTAGAATCCCCTGGACAGAGGAGCCTGGTGGGCTACAGTCCATGTGGTCACAAAGAGGAAGACAGGAAAGGCTAACACTTAACTTACTAACATGGTTTGGGTTAATAGAATTTTAAATAGATTGCAGCCAGCTACTAACAATGAAGGCTCTCATTCTTTATAACAAATTAACACACTCAAAACATTTGTCCTTTAGGACTGTATTTGACTAAATCTACACACCAAATTTCATTGTTCCCCAAAAAAGTTTGTATGAAAAAATCTCCACCCTTGCAAGCATGTTAAGATTTATTTTGCCATTAAGAATTTCCAGGGAATTCAAACTAGAATTGCATTCACTTATTTATAAAGCATATTTTGTTCAGTAGAATATTTGGGGTGGGTGATAGTGCACTGAGACAATCAAAGCATTATCAGTGAAATGATCAGGATTTCAAAGTTTATGTAAACAGATAGACTACACCCTTACAATAATCAGACAGCAAATAGCTTACCACTTACAGTTCATGACTGAGCACATGCTTTCAGTAAAGCAAAGGGTCAAACTGTGCTGACTTAAAATAGAGCAAGGACAATTTTGGCAGTCACTTATAACAGTGAAGAGAAGATGGGGAAAGAAGACAGACAGAAAATTCTATTTAAAGAACTACTGATGCCCTATACCTAATACAAGAAATCATCTCCTAGACCAGAATAAATGTAAAAGACTGATGTTTTCTCAGAGATCTGGCAGAGCCATTGTTACATGAGTATCAGGCCTTAGTCACTCAGAAAGAAAATCCCTATAACACATAAGAAGGTCAATATTGGGGTCACGTCTGAGAGAATCCCTTTTCTTCAGTTCTGAAAGTTTATATTCACTGCAGGAAAAAAGAAAACTAATTGAAGGTACAGAGGTCTCTAACAGAAAAGTTATAATACAATAGCTACAGAAAAGGCTTTAACTATGGGAATAATCAAAATTTAGTTTGCTTTCTCAGTACCTGTTCCTTACATGAACATATATATGGTCATATTTGAAGAGGAAGCTAGCTAAAAAGTAGTACAGTTTTCCCATATCCCCTACTCTCCACTGTCTTTACAAAATTGCAGTGTTTTTGCCTCTCAAGCCTGCTTAATCCAAGATCTTTACATATCTGCTGCAATGCCTTACCCTTGACAGAAGAAATAAATAAAAGTTGTGGGAAACAAAATTTAATAATAATTTTTTAAATTAGATGGCAGACATCTCAAGATCCATGATAACTGAAAGTTCAGATAGGCTTATAGCAAGTTATCTTCAATTGCATTCTTCTTAAAGGCACTCAATGACAGTTTGCTAATCATGCATATTGCCCACGATATTATCAAATATCATTGAACATGTCATTCTCATGTTAAAAGAATGAATATTTAGAGTCACATGAGAACTTCAATCCATAGTGTTATTCAAATAAACCCAGAGTTTGACCCAAGACATGACTCATTTTCATGCATGACAGCAGTACAGATTTCTTTGTAGGTATAAAGCAACAGAATATAAGAAAATATAGCTTTCTCCTGGTATTTTAGTTTTTAAAAAAGATTCCTGCTTTGAAATCAATGGGATAAATTGCTTTTCATTCTCCAAGTTATTTATAGTTTTAATCTGGGATGACAGGCTGTTGTTTCAAGAACATGCAGTGTTTGCTCAGTTGTCCTACTCTTTGCAACCCTGTGGAGTATAGCCCACCAGGTTCCTCTGTCCATGGAATTTTCCAGGCAAGAATATTGGAGTGGATTGACATTTTCTTCTCCAGGGATTGAACCTACATCTCTTGCATCTACCTGCATTGGCAGGTGGATTTTTACCACTGTGCCATCCCGTTTAATTCAGTCTGATTGTTTCATACACAAATGTACTGTATATACAAATTTAATAGCTAGTTAGATATTTTCATCTGCATGTGAGAATATTTGTAATAATTTGCTCCAGTTCCATATTAGTCAACTGATACATCTTTGGACCTTCCAGCATTATGTTCACAATATTTAGCCAATGAAAAATATAGTTGTGTTATTTGTAGACAGATGTCATGAATGTGATTGAATAAATTTACCACAAAATTGGCTATACAAAATTTATTATTTAGAAAAAAATATCTAAGCCAATTCTGACTTTTTTTAAAGGATGAGTATACAAGTCTGCTTAACAGTCTGACTTTGTGAAAGTTTTTCCAAGACCCTTAATGAAACATGTATTATCAAATAAATCATTGTAGATGAATAAGAAGCATCCCAATACTCTAACAACTTCACTTTCACTTTTCCCTTTCATGCATCTGAGAAGGAAATGGCACCCCACTCCAGTTTCTTGCCTGGAGAATCCCAGGGACAGGAGAGCCTGGTGTGCTGCCGTCTATGGGGTCGCACAGAGTCGGACATGACTGAAGCGACTTAGCAGCAGCAGCAGCAAAACTCTAAATTGTATTGCATGCAGTTACATTTTATCTTTTCTTAATTTATAAAGTCAAGTCAACAGCCTTTATTATTATTTAAATATTTAAGCCACTTTCATGATGAAAAGGCAGATGTTGTACTTAGTAATCTGTGAGTTGAGGAAGACTGACCAATGTTTGAAAGTTTCGGAAAGAAAAACTTTCTTCCTTTTTACTTTTTTAAACATCATTTCAGTGAGGATGAGCTCAGTGGTTAAGACCTACAGAAACCATACACATATGTACATACACATAGGTGCACACACATACCAACACACACACAAGGAAAGAGGAACTAAAGAGCCTCTTGATGAAAGTGAAAGAGGAGAGTGGAAAAGCTGGTTTAAAATTCAACATTCTAAAAACTAAGATCATGACATCTGGTCCCATCACTTCATGACAAATAGATGGGGAAACAATTGAAACCGTGACAGACTTTATTTTCTTGGGCTCCAAAATCACTGCAGATGGTGACTACAGCCATGAAATTAAAAGATGCTTGCTCTTATAAAAAAAAACTACAACAAACCCAGACAATATATTAAAAAGCAGAGACATTATTTTGGCAACAAAGGTCCATCTAGTCAAAGCTATAGTTTTTCCAGTAGTCATGTATGAATGTGAGAGTTGGACCAGAAAGAAAGCTGAACACTGAAGAATTGATGTTTTTGAACTGTGGTGTTGGAGAAGACCCTTGAGAGTCTCTTGGATTGCAAGGAGATCGAACCAATCAATCCTAAAGGAAATCAGTCCTGAATATTCATTGGAAGGATTGATGCTGAGCTGGAACTCCAAATCTTTGGCCACCTGATGTGGAGAACTGACTCATTGGAAAAGACCCTGATGCTGGGAAAGACTGAGGGCAGGAGGAGAAGGGGATGACAGAGGATGAGATGGTTGGATGGCATCACTGACTCAATGCACATGAGTTTGAGTAGGCTGTGGGCTTTGGTGATAGACAGGGTAGCCTGGAGTGCTGCAGTCCATGGGGTCTCACAAAGAGTCAGACACAACTGAGTGACTGAACTGAATTGAGTCTTCTGTTTTTAACCAAATAATGAGACAGTATTTGACAGATTTAACCTTGTCTTTTATTTTATACCTTATATAAAAATGGCAGCTTCCAAATGACATAATTGGAAAGAACTGACTCCAAATATTTGTCCACTTGTGTTTAATGAAATATTTGCATATAGTAAATAATTTTTATTATACACAAGTGGGCAATTATTTAGAGTAAGTTATATATATCTATATATATGTATGTATATATATATGCATATATGGAGAGAAGGAGTATTCTATAAAGGAGAGGGAGAGGCCAGTAGAGAGTATTCTATAAAAACATATAGATATGATATATATAGATTTATATATTTCCAACACATGAATCTTTCCTATAATATATCAGAATCTTTTTTTAGAACATAACTTTTGAGTATTCACCGACTTGATAAAGACTATATATAAAGGGCAGGAAAATAAGAATGGAATGATTCTGGATTTAGCAGGTTGAGGGGAAGGTTATTTTTTCTTTAGAGTTTTAAGAACTAAGAAATTTACAACCATGCCAGAAAAAATACAGTTGTTGGAGTAGGTCATATAGAGGACATGACTGCTTGTTGACCCTCAAACTACACTCAGGCAAAGGCTGCTCATCCCCTCCCCTGCCCTTGAAAAGTACATTCTGCCCACCACTCCCACAGTGCAAGACACTTTCAAGAGTGCAACCTTGAGAGAATAATGTGTTGCTGAGCCTGACTGAGTCCAGTTAAGGCCTCCATGTAAAATTCTGTGACCCTGGCAGACCAGTACAGAGATCTCATCTTCCTCTGGTGCCCAGAACAAGCCACCTATGTAAGTTCCCTTGCTTATTAAACCTGTCATCTACCTGCTTGGAGTGTCCTGCCTCCTTTTTCTGTCTTTCCTTGCCTTCAATATATGGAGGCCAGTTTGTAAACCAACATTAGTGGATGCTTATAATCAAATTGCTTTACTTAATTATAATTATATATTAAGAAAATTTCTAAAAAACTTGTATAAGAAGTACTATGGTAGAACGCATTGCCTAGGCAATGACAGGTACATAAAAAAGCCTTTGTCCTTATTGACAGCCATTAAAAATATAATAACTATTTCCATGAAAGAAAATGAGCATTGGGCCAGGCCAACTGATGTTCAAATGCAGATTCTGTCACTCTGCACAAACATGGAAATGCTACTTAACATTTCTGAGCCCCAGATGTATGTTATATAAAACAAGGTTAATAATGGATACTTTCCATGGTTGTTCTGAGGTGCTAATAAGATCACACATAGCTCAAAACAGCACCCAGCATCTTGCATGGTGTTCAGTAAAGTTTTGTTGTTTTAAGGGGAGAAAATTGAATTTAGTCGTGAAGAATGTCAGCCTACAGATATGACTTTGGAAAGTCCTTTCAAAAGGAAAATTCTCTCTCTCTTTTTTAAAGCTTTTCTCTCCTGCTATTTTTATTATTACAGTTGAACAATATGTGTTCGTCTCCAGAAAACCACACTACAACCTAGAGTATTTCTATAGATCATGTGCTAATTCATCAAATTATAACTGGCTAACATCTTTTAATCAGAAGGATACACTTTGATGGTGCCAGGCCAAGAAATTGAGAGAAGAAACAGAAGACAAGGGCACAAAAGACAGCTTTGGCCCTTGAGTTGAGAATTTCCTAGCATGTGAGATGATTAAAGAAATCCGAAACTTCTTTGAGCATATAGAATTAATGTCCTGTTTTTCTTAAACACAGGGTTATAGGTTTTGATTTTATCTTGTTTAGGAAAGCTAGTGATGACTGTCTTACATTTCCAGTTGTTTATAATAGTGTACTTACATATAGGTAGGAATATGGGTATGGACATAGATATACAATATGACTTTCCTAACACCTCCTGAAGTAAGTAGTGTTTCGTGTATATACCATTATACATGTGAGAAAACAAAAATGAAGGTATGCATGATTTATTCTGGTTTATATTGAAGGTCTGATTTGTTCATATTTACCATTTAAATATTACCATTTTAGTTTATATCAAAATAGCTTGTAATTAATGCCTCAGAGCATGATTACTTTTTTATTTCTCCTACTGAACAAGAGAGCAGTATTTCTTATTTTGGGAGCATTAGCATCAAGGAAAATATATTAAAAATTAAATGCTCAGTGTACATGAAATATGAATGTTCTCTTAGCAAGGCAAAATTGGTATGATTAGTCTAAAAATGTTTTTGTATGTACCCTCAGCTGTAATATTGCTGTAGGAACAATGAGTAAGGAAAGCATGCACTGTGTCATACACATGCACACACATACAAAGAAGCACAGAAGAATGCTTTGTGAGTCCATGGAAGACAGTCTCTGAGAAATTCCAGAAATGCTTCTGGTATGCAGACTTTGAAGAGGGCTCTGGTTCTGAATTAAGGGACTGGCGCTGATTATAAAAACAAAGGTTTAAATTCTAAGGAAATAAACCAAATGTGGAGGAAAAACCTTGAAGCACAGAGGTATTGATGTAGCATTATTTGTAATTATAAGGCTTTTGAAAGCAACCTGAATGTCTAAATATTGAATAATGGCATAATAGGTCATGGAATGTTACATAGCTATTCAAATGATGTTTATGAAGAGTTTGTAATAACCCAGAAACACACAGTTTTTATTTAAAATAAAACACAGGAGACAAAAGAAGAGATAGAATAGGTATGTTTTTGGAAAAGCATGTGTGTTTGGTAGTTGCTCACTCATGTCCTACTCTTTGCGACCCCATGGACTGCAGCCCACCAAGTTCCTCTGTCCGTGGAATTTTCCAGGCAAGAATACTGGAGGGTTGCCATTTCCTTCTCCATTGGAAAAGCATGTACCTATTTGCAAAACAATATTAGAGAGAAGAAGAAGCAAAATGTTAGCATAAATTCTATGTGTGTGATGGGACTGAATAATCTTTTTTCCCTATGTTTATACATTTCTCAAAATTTTTATAATCGAAAAAAATAGAATTTATTCTCTTTTAAGCTGCCATTCTAATTTTTCCATATAAAAACAATCATAGACTTTATTTCAACAAGCAAAGCAGAAATGCACTAGTCATTTCACAGGACTTTACATGGTGGATTGGTTACAGGTTTTGGATTTTAGAGGCTAGTATCAAGTGCCTTTCCTGGGGGAAGTACTGCTAAACTGATCCTGACTAGAACTGAAAGTCAACAGAAAGGAAGAAATCGGTTCTCCCATCCTCTTACCTACTAATCCTTTCTTGTTGCCCCCTACTGCAGAAACTAGGAAGCTACTGGCAGCTGAGAAAGGTAGCTTGTATAGCCCCAGTCAGAGCACCATGAAAAGGGTGAATTTAGAACAAAAAGACAGTAAATAACCACAAGCTTACACTGTGTAAATAGTAGGAATAATGTATAAGATGCATTGCTCAAGACTAAAATCTTAGAGTTACAGTATTGAGATACAGAAACGTTTATTAATGACTTTTAATGACTTTATTAATGACTATTAATTTGATTACCAAAGTCAAAGTGCTTCCTAATGGGATGAATTGAGTACAAATAAGTGATGTTAAACCTTTAACATGTATCATTTGTTTTTATTAAAGTGACTCAGCCATCACCATTCTACTCCAATAGATATTTTATTAAGGAAACTAATTTAAATGTACATGATAAATGAACTGTGTTGAAAATTCTATTTTTCTTCAGTTCTAACCTCCTGATCTTAATTAACTTCTCCAGTACTGTTGCCATAGAAACCAGCAATGCAATCAATAAGATGCAAAGGTAGTAATGTGCAGACAGAAGCATTCTACATGTACAGTAACAACATTTATTTTAAGTCATGGGACAAATTAGTATTTGCAGTTAGATTAGAGGTAATCTTCAAAATTCAAAATGAGAAATGCAGTCTAATGGTAAACAAAGATGATAAGTTTTATCAGAACAATTCTGTTTTCTCTATTCCAATGTAAAACAAGCATAATGCCTAGGAAATGTAGGCTCGTATTTTTGTGTGGCTTCTTTTGATTTCCCTGATATTTCTTTAATCATGCCATAACCTGTTCTCTTTCCCATGAGCAAATAAAAAACAAGTAACAAGACATATAAAACAATGTAAAAGCCAAGTTCCTTTGTATGAAAGACTTGTCCAATTCTGTCCCTTTTTTTCACTCTAGATTCACAAGCTAATGACAGCTGACCCTTGAACAACATGGGTTTGAACTGTACAGGTCCACCTTTACAATGAATTTTTTTCAATGGATGATTTACAAAAGATGTATTACAGTACTGCATGACCCAACTTTGATTAAATGGAACTACAACTATGGGGAGCTGACTGTAAAAATGTACTCAGATTTTTGACTGTTGGGGGTTGGTGCCCCTAACATGTTTTTTAACAGTCAACTATATTCACAGAACCATACATTTGAGGCTGAGACCAAGACACACTTCTCCTAGAGTTGCCCTTACCTGATTAAACAAACACCAGTTGGTGTAACTCTGCTAGTCCAGGGGTCCCCAGTCTTTATGGCACCGGGGACTGGTTTCCTGGAAGACAGTTTTTCTAGAGATCAGAGGTGGGGAATGGGAGTAGGGAGATGGTTTTGGAATGATTAAAATGCATTACGTTTATTGTGCACATTATTTCTATTATGATTATGTCAGCTCTACCTCAGATCACAAATTACCGCACACAAATGACAGTACGCTGGATGCTGTGGGAATCAGCCCAGGCCTGTGACAGCAGACGGTGCACTTCTAAGTCATGTCTGACTCTTTGTGACTCCGTGGACTATCATCTGCCTGGATCCTCTGTATGTGGGATTCTCCAGGCAAGAATACTGGAGTGGTTTGCCATGCCCTCCTCCAGGGGATTTTCCCAACCCAGGGACGAAATCCGTGTCTCTTACATCTCCTGCATTGGCGAGTGGGTTCTTTACCACTAGCACCAGCTGGGAAGCCCCACCTCAGATCATCAGGCATTGAATCCCAGAGGTTGGGGAACCCTGAGTTAGGCTGTGAATCAAATGCTGAGGACAGTAGTTGCTAGAATCTTGACTGTGTTTCAGTTAGAATGCCCTGGTAACATTCCAGGATGTGATGACATTTGCCTGCCTCCATCCCTTCTGAGGTTTGTTACAAGTGGTTTATTACCAATAATAGTTGACACAACAAATGCAAACAATAGGTATAAATTATTTATTAAAAAAAAAAGACTCGAGTCAGTTCAAGGTTATTTCTATATACTTTAAGTCTCTAGTATTTTGTTGTGGTTTTATGAATGTAGAAGAGTGGATTGAGAACTATTGGTTCAGAAACGTGGATTATAATAACTTTATTTTTTCAGTTCATTTTGAAGAAAAAAATTGTCAGAACAACTGTGGCAATCCATGACTACTTTTTTTTTTTTTTTCATTTTTCCTGTCTTGCTCTACTATGCCACCAAAAAAGAAGCCTGTTAAATTAGTCTTAACCAATGCATTTATAAAATGCTAAAACAATTTCATATCAAATCATGTTTCACATCAACCATTGGTTTTTCATTTTTCAAATGGATTTACTGCATAGGTGGTTATTTCAAGATCTTATATTGTAAATATAGGTAGATAGAGATAGACGTACAGATAATTATAAAATAAATAATAGGTCAGCCAGTTTGGACTTCTGATATATTTTGGTGTATATTAAGACTAGATTATGGTATTTACATTATTTTTTACAATGTGATCTTTTTCCTGTCTTTAAATACTAGACAAATATACCAAGGAAATTTAAGATCTACCCAGATCTAGCACATTATCTAATTTATTATACCATGCTGTTATTTTTCTTGTTTTTTACTGATGCAGAGGACAGCTAGTCTTAATTTCAATAAGCATGCTAGCAAACTTTGAAGTATACAGATTTCACAATCACTCAACCCCAGTTAGGTTCAGTACCATGCCATTTCTCTTCAGCTATCTTGAAGTGTATGACTTTGATCTTTTTCCTTATCTAAACCTGCATCAAGAGTTTTAAGCTTGAAACTACAAATACTTTTTGTCCATTATGTCAGTCTTCATCAATTCTTAGTTTCTCTCCTCTGTAGGAAATTAATACTTCCCTGCCATGTTAAATTCAGTAGTGAAGATAGAATATACATGAGTTGATGAAATCCAAGTGAAAATGATGTATGTCACTTCTGAACAGAAGTAAGAACACATGGGTTCCTTTAATTTACTAATGTAACTCTTTGTTACAATTAAAAGCAAAGTTGCAGATTTTGGCTCTTTTGTCAGTTTGGGACCTAGAGTACCAACAGCTACAATTTGAACAGATCATCCATCTAACTTGTAACAAAGACCAAGGATGAACATGATGTCACTCCTCATTGCTTTAAGTCTGTGGTCAGCAAACTAAGGGCTAATTTGTTTGTTCTTGTGGGTAAAGGTTTCCTGAACACAGCCATGCCATTAATTTATGTATTGACTGTGATGCCATTTGTGCTTCAGTGACAGGGTTGAGTAGTTATGACAGATATCATGACTCACAAAGCCCTTAGAAAAGGTTTTGGACCTAGCTTTAAGTCCCTGAGATTTCAGAGACATTTGTTACTGCAACTTGAACTAGGCTATCATTTCATTTGGTAACTCTCTTTGTAATTGGTCATAGCCTAAGAAATGGGTATAGATCACCATATTATTTGTTTTCAGGATTGTATGATGGAGGAGGTGACCTTGAAGTAGAGGATGACTTGACTCTAGAGAATAAACAAGATGAATAAAGCACAGAGTTCAAGGGGCAGAATCACATCTCAGAAAAAAAGCAACGAGTCATGGCAAGACCACCTATCTCAGTCAGCTCAGGCTGCCATAATAAATACCATAGACTGTGTAGCTTAAACAACAGGCTTTATTTCTCATAGTTCTGGAGCCAGGGGGTTTGAGACCAGGGTTGCCAGCATGGTAGAGTTCTGGTGAAAACCCTCTTCCTAACTTGTAGACGGCAGCCTTCTCACTGTCCTCAGCAGGCAGGGGATAGGGAGAAAGACAGCTCCATCCTCTCCCTCTCTTTTATTATAAGGACTCTAATCCCACCATGGAGTCCTCATGCTACTGACCCCTTATAAACCTAATTACCTCGCAAAGGGCCTACCACCAAATACTACCACACTGGCAGGTTAGGGCTTCAAAATAGAAATTCTGGGGAGACACAAACAACCAGTTCATAACACAGCCCAGTGCCAGGCTACCCAGATGGTGGCAAAGGCTGAAGAGTCAGGATGATGGGCAGTTGTCATATGTGACATCATATAGAAGCCCTTTTGCTACCCCAATAACTAAGGCAGTATTCTGGTCTTCAAGATGAAGACAAGCATATACAGGACAAGATAATAGACTCCTTAAATATGTGGGCAGCATACTGAGTGTGTTTCAGCGTTTCGGTTCAGTTCAGTCACTCAGTTGTGTCTGACTCTTTCCGACCCCATGAATCGCAGCATGCCAGGCCTCCCTGTCCATCACCAACTCCCAGGGTTTACTCAAATTCATGCCCATCGAGTCGGTGATGCCATCTAGCCATCTCATCCTTTGTCGTCCCCTTCTCCTCCTGCCCCCAATCCCTCCCAGCATCAGAGTCTTTTCCAATGAGTCAACTCTTTGCATCAGGTGGCCAGAGTATTGGAGTTTCAGCTTCAGCATCAGTCCTTCCAATGAACACCCAGGACTGATCTCCTTCAGGATGGACTAGTTGGCTCTCCTTGCAGTCCAAGGGACTCTCAAGAGTCTTCTCCAACACCACAGTTCAAAAGCATTAAGTTTTTGGTGCTCAGTTTTCTTCACAGTCCAACTCTCACATCCGTACATGACCACTGGAAAAACCATAGCCTTGACTAGATGGACCTTTGTTGGCAAAGTAATGTCTTTGCTTTTTAATATGCTGTCTAGGTTGGTCATAACTTTACTTCCAAGGAGTAAGCATCTTTTTATTTCATGGCTGCAGCATTTCAGAGGCAATCTGTTATGAAGAAAAAGCAGGCCATAAAACAGATAACCAGTTCTAACGACTGAGCAGATGGATGCAGCAGTGGAAGGTACGTATTTAATGTGGAGAGGAGAAAATAAGAGGGACTAATTCTATGAACTTTGGCTTCCATTGACAAAAAGAATAAACACAAGGGGGCCACAAATGTCTCTGACTGGGCAATTTAATTCTCAGCAACTCTAGATGCAAGAAGACAAGTGCAACAGAGGATGGTGATCTATGACTCCTTTCATTAAGATCGGTGCATAAAAATGGGCGGAAATGAGAATGGGAGGAACAAGGAACTCGGCTATGATAACTTGGAGGAAGGTGGAGTAAATATATCTTCTTCCTATTTTATACTACAAAAGAGTCTGAAATGCAGTACTTGGATGCAGTCTCAAAAATGACAGAATGATCTCTGTTTGTTTCCAAGGCAAACCATTCAATATCATGGCAATCCAAGCCTATGCCCCAACCAGTAACACTGAAGAAGCTGAAGTTGAACAGTTCTATGAAGACCTACAAGACCTTTTAGAACTAATACCCCCAAAAGATATCCTTTTCATTATAGGGGACTGGAATGCAAAAGTAGGAAGTCAAGAAACACCTGGAGTAACAGGCAAATTTGGCCTTGGAGTATGGAATGAAGCAGGGCAAAGGCTAATAGAGTTTTGCCAAGAGAACATGTCGGGGTCCAGCCCCAGTGGGTCTAGGAATACCTCAGGGATGAGTGGTATCGGTGAAGAAGAAGACAGACACACACAGAAGCTTGTGTAGAAGAGGTAGCTTTTTTTTTAATTTTTAGGACAGCTCAGTTTTTATAGAATGAGCGTTACCTCCCCTTAAGTCACCACATATTACATCAGATATTGGTTTCGTGCTTCTGTCAATATTTTTGTTTCCCATGTTTTCCCCCTATGCATTTATCTAGAATGTTTCTGATTACAGGGTTTTTTCTTAAATGTCCCGTACATTAATCTTCTTGCCTCAATGGGCTAACATTTTCATTCTAACAAAACAATGTTCTACAAATCTCAGGTATAGTGTAAATTCTTTGGACAATAAAACAATACATGAGAAGGGTCACAGTAACATGTTTGACATTTCTGAGAATAGTACCATGAAAAAAACCTTGATATTTTTCTTTACCTGAAAGCACAAAGTCTCAATTTACAATGATTAACTATTAAACAGCAAAAACACCTCTAAAGCAGCAAAACACCTCTATTAATAGTGAGATAATGGCAGTGAAGCAGGTTAATATAAATCTTCTATTGAAATCTTATGTACCCCATTTCCTGACTCTACAAAAATACCCATAATCTTCCATATTGTTTAAAGAAAGGGAAACAATGGACAAATAGCAGCAAGGAAATAGCAATAGTGAAAACCCTCTCAATCAAGGAGCAAGTAAACTGAGGCAGTATGTCTACCTCTAAATCTAAATGCCTGTACTCTTTTCTATTCTAGAACATTATAATCTTTTAAGCAAGCAACCAAACTATGCCTATGGCCTTTTCCTTTTTGACTTGATGTTTATGGTCATGTCCTGAGCCAGAGCAATCATGAGCATTTCTAAATAGGCTTGGACTTTACCAGGGAGGCCTTATTACTATATATTACATTTCCAAAAATTAATAGAAAGCCCAACAACAGAAAGAGGAAAGAGACATGCCTCTTCCCGAGGGGAAGAGCTGCCTTACAGGTTCCTCTCTCGTCCTGTGACCTTGTCACAGTCTGGGTATGTCCCGGTGATTCCCAAGGGGGCATATTGGGCCCCTGGGGCAACCTCATGTGATGAAGAGCTGCCTTGCAAGTACGTCTCTCATCCCGTGGCCTTGCCATTGACGGGGCTCATCCCGGTGGCTCCCGACAAGAACACTCTGGTCATACCAAACACCCTCTTACAACAACACAAGAGAAGACTCTACACATGGACATCACCAGATGGTCGACACCGAAATCAGATTGATTATATTCTTTGCAGCCAAAGATGAAGAAGCTCTATACAGTCAGCAAAAATAAGACTGGGAGCTGACTGTGACTCAGATCATGGACTCCTTATTGCCAAATTCAGACTTAAATGGAAGAAAGTAGGAAAAACCACTAGACCAGTCAGATATGACCTAAATCAAATCCCTTATGATTATACCGTGGAAGTGAAGAACTAGATTTAAGGGACTAGATCTGATAGACAGAGTGTCTGGTGAACTATGGATGGAGGTTCGTGACATTGTACAGGAGACAGGGATCAAGACCATCCCCATGGAAAAGAAATGCAAAAAGGCAAAATGGTTGTCTGGGAGGCCTTACAAATAGCTGTGAAGAGAAGAGAACTGAAAAGCAAAGGAGAAAAGGAAAGATATTCCCATTTGAATGCAGAGTTCCAAAGAATAGCCAGGAGAGATAAGAAAGCCTTCCTCAGTGATCAATGCAAAGAAATAGAGGAAAACCACAGAATGGGAAAGACTAGAGATCTCTTCAAGAAAATTAGAGATACCAAAGGAACATTTCATGCAAAGATGGGTTCCATAAAGGACAGAAATGGTATGGACCTAACCGAAGCAGAAGATATTAAGAAGAGGTGGCAAGAATACACAAAAGAACTGTACAAAAAAGATATTCATGACCCAGATAATCACGATGGTGTGATCACTCACCTAGAGCCAGACATCCTGGAATGTGAAGTCAAGTGGGCCTTAGAAAGCATAACTACGAACAAAGCTAGGGGAGGTGATGGAATTCCAGTTGAGTTATTTCAAATCCTGAAAGATGATGCCATGAAAGTGCTGCATTCAATATGCCAGCAAATTTGGAAAACTCAGCAGTGGCCATAGGACTGGAAAAGGTCAGTTTTCATTCCAGTCCCTAAGAAAGGCAATGCCAAAGAATGCTTAAACTACTGCACAGTTGTACTCATCTCACATGTGAGGACAGTAATGCTCAAAATTCTCCAAGCCAGGCTTCAGCAATACATGAACTGTGAACTTCCAGATGTTCACGCTGGTTTTAGAAAAGGCAGAGGAACCAGAGATCAAATTCCCAACATCCACTGGATCATCAAAAAAGCAAGAGAGTTCCAGAAAAACATCTATTTCTCTTTTATTGATATGCCAAAGTCTTTGACTGTGTGGATCACAATAGACTGTGGAAAATTCTGAAAGAGATGGGAATACCAGACCGCAAGACCTGCCACTTGAGAAACCTGTATGCAGGTCAGGAAGCAACAGTTAGAACTGGACATGGAACAACAGACTGGTTCCCAATAGGAATAGGAGTACATTAAGGCTGTATATGGTCACCCTGCTTATTTAACTTGTATGCAGAGTACATCATGAGAAAAGCTGGGCTGGAAGAAGCACAAGCTGGAATCAAGATTGCTGGGAGAATTATCAATAACCTCAGATATGCAGATGACACCACCCTTATAGCAGAAAGTGAAGAACTAAAGAGCCTCTTGATGAAAGTGAAAGAGGGGAGTGAAAAAGTTGGCTTAAAGCTCAACATTCAGGGAGCGGGGGTCGGGATGGGGAACACATGTAAATCCATGGCTGATTCATGTCATTGTATGGCAAAAACCACTAAAATACTGTAAAGTAATTAGCCTCCAACTAATAAAAATAAATGGAAAAGAAAAAAAAAAAAAAGCTCAACATTCAGAAAACTAAGATCATGGCATCTGGTCCCATCACCTCATGGGAAATAGATGGGGAAACAGTGTCAGGCTTTATTTTTTTGGGCTCCAAAATCACTGCAGATGGTGCTTGCAACCATGAAATTAAAAGATGCTTACTCCTTGGAAGGAAAGTTATGACCAACCTAGACAGCATATTAAAAAGCAAAGACATTACTTTGCCAACAAAGGTCTGTCTAGTCAAGGCTACGGTTTTTCCAGTGGTCATGTATGGATGTGAGAGCTGGACTGTGAAGAAAGCTGAGCACTGAAGAATTGATGCTTTTGAACTGTGGTATTGGAGAAGATTCTTGAGAGTCCCTTGGACCACAAGGAGATCCAACCAGTCCATCCTAAAGGAGATCAGTCCTGGGTGTTCATTGGAAGGACTGATGCTGAAGCTGGAACTCCAGTACTTTGGCCACCTCATGTGAAGAGTTGACTCATTGGAAAAGACCCTGATGCTGGGAGGGATTGGGGGCAGGAGGAGAAGGGGATGACAGAGGATGAGATGCCTGGATGGCATCACCAACTCGATGGGCATGAGTTTGAGTAATCTCTGGGAGTTGGTGATGGATAGGGAGACCTGGCGTGCTGCAGTTCATGGGGTTGCAAAGAGTTGGACACGACTGAGCAACTGAACTGAACTAATACCTTTGCCTTTATCATCATCTTTAGTCATTTCATCTTTTTGTATTCTCACAGGCTATCCATCCCTTTTCTGGTTTAGTCTGTTCTTAAGCAATCTAAATTCTATGTTCTGTGATTCCATGTATATTTTGTTTGAGCTCAAACTCTTTTTAGTCTTCTGTTCACAAGTCCTTTTGCAGCCACAAACTTGTTTAGATCTCTAAAGTCTTATTTCCTGGCTTCTTAGCTTCACTTGAGAAACTCACTAAACATTGACAATCAGTTCTATCACAAACACTTTCTCCCTAAACTTGGCAGGATCTAAAATGCAATGCAGCAATTCTTACTCTTCTCTTATTGATTCCCAATTATAATTTGTGCATTATAATTACAACAGCTGTTCCATACTATCTTTAAACCCTGGTTTCAACCCTTCATTCATTCAAAAAATAATCTTTTAGCATTTACTATATGTCAGGTTCTCTGCTAGCTGTTAGAGAAACAGTAGTGAATGAGATTGGCTTGGCCCCTGTCTTCGTGGAGTTAGTGAGTGAGACAAACAGAAGCTAAGCAACTAATATAATTGTGATTAGGGAAATAATAGAGAATAGCTATGCAGTAAACTCATCACAATTCTTCCCACTTTCTAAGTTTTGCTTTATCAAATTAAAAGCTAGAAAAGTGCTTTCCTTGCATCCTAGCAGTTCAGAATTTATGCCTATGACTAAAGCCTACCAATCAGATCTGCCAATATGTCAGTTCAGAAAAGACTGATTTAAGATAAAAAAAAGAGGGGGGGGGTGCTGAATAGAACTTAATGTGGCAAAGGTGGGAGAGAGGGAGCCACCACTCAATTAGTAATGACAAAGGACCGAATGATGGCAGTTCAAGAAGTCCAGGGTTAATGGTTTTTGTTATACCATCAGTAACAAAGATACGAGCTCTTCAGAAAAAATTCAGACATTTCTTTTCCTGTTGGTATAGCCTCCAAGCCTGATTCTCTAACCTTTTGCTCTGATATATTGTCTTCTATTTAATATTCTTTAATAAAGTTCTTTCCTGATTAAGCCCATATATATATATATAATAAATAGAATATATGGAACTATACAGAAGCAACAAATAACTCAGGTGAGAGTAGTTTTACAATACAGCATGGAAAAATCAACATTCATATTGAGATCCAAAGGATACACAGGGTTGATTCAAATGAAGCAAGAGTGGAGCAACTTCCCAGAAAGAGAATGTAGTTGAGAAATGAGGGAACAGGGAACATAGAGGGAATCCAGAGACCAAAGGAATAAGTGAGGGTAATGAGGTGGGCATGAGTTAGTGATGAAATGAAACTACAGGAATAAATAAAGACCATATCATTCTGATTATTAAAGCCAGATAAGGAGTTTGAATTGACTCTTAGAGCAGTGAGGAGCTTATGAAATATTTTAGGTGGATAGGGAGACAGTCAGATATATAGTCTAGGAAGATCACTGTGGGTTAAGTTGGGAAACTATATTGGAATGGGACAAGGCAGGGAGATTGCAATGGTTTGGGTCAGAATTTCTGGTGGACTGAGCAGGAGCGGCACAAGAGGGAAAGGAAGAAAGAGACTTATTTGAGCAAATACTTTACAAGTTAATTTATAGAAATGACTAAGGTAATTTAAAGTCTGCTTCTTTAACTTTCATCTTTTTCACTTCAAGCTTTATTCATTTGTTTTCAAATAATTATTTTTTCCCCTTTCTTTTGTCTCATGTTTTATATGCTAGAGACTATTCCTGGAGTCATGAACGTAATCAGTGAATGAGTAAGATGGAGTATCTCTTCCTATGGAGAATAGAAGAGGCAAATGATAAATAGGTAGTGAGGAAGATGATATCATTGAGTGGTGTGTCCATTTTTAATTAAAGCAGGGAGATAAAATAGGGAGATATGACAAAACATGACCTGAGTAGAAGTTCCATCATTTTGGGAGGTCAGAGAAAGCCTTTTTTAAGAGTCTCACATTTGACACAAGACCTGAGCTGTGGGAATTTGCTGGTCATGAGAAGATTCTGGGAATGAGCATTCCAGGTAGAGAGACAAGCCAGGGAAAATGCAAATGGGGGAATGATCTTATGAGTATGAAGAACCACAAGAAAATAAATGTGGCTGGAGCAAGGGGTGAGTGGAAAAAGAAGGAAAGGTGGATGGAGAGACAAACATAGAGCAATTTATGGAAGATCTTGAGAGAACATTAGGAATTTTCATTTTAAGTATGATATTGCCGTATATTTATCCTTCTTCTTTTTAGCTTCTTCAGAGGAAAAAAAGTGTACAGTCATCCCTCAAGATTCTTGGAGGACTGGATTGATTCTAGGACACCCCCAAATACCAAAACCTGCAAGTGCTCAAGTCCTTTATATAAGATGACAGACATGTAGTCTGTCTTCTGTATCAGCAGGATCTGGAAGGGTCAACTGTATTACCCAAACTCTACTAGAACTTTTTACAAATTTACTTATTGTACCTTCAGCCTTTCCCTATTAAATGCCAAGTGTACTAAAGTTATTAATTCTGCTTGTTATGTTTAGACACTGTGTGCTCCTATTACCAAGAAAAAATAAACAAAAAGCCATTGTCACCTCTTACTGGGCAATTCTCTTGGTGGAAAATTCCATCTCATACTTCCTTTTCCTTTCCACACAAATACTAATACTAATCTTTACCCAACAGCTTCTACTACTCAGTCCTGCAGTCTCTGTAACGTTACCTCACTTTTTGTATTACCTGCCCTGGGAAAGTTCATCAGTTAACATCTACATGCAAATCCCAGGGGCTATCTCCCTTGTCTCTTCCCACTGATTCTTCTAGCTATGTGCCTTTGTTTACTTTTGCTAAAAATCTCCCTTAATGTCTAACTCTCTGAATACTCTCCATTCACCTCCTCTCTGACAATATGTTATCACTCATTCCCTGCCTTAAAAAAAAATTCAATCCATTAGCTGTGTCTCTTATTTGTTCTATATCAGTCAGTTTAGTTGTCCAGTTGTGTCTGACTCTTTGCAACCCCATGGACTGCAGCACACCAGGCTTCCCTGTCCACCACCAGCTCCTGAAGCTTGCTCAAACTCATGTCCATCGAGTTGGTGATGCCATCCAACCATCTCCTCCTCTGTTATCCCCTTCTCTTCCCACCTTCAATCTTTCCCAGCAATAAGGTCTTTTTCTTTTTTTTTTTTTTATTATTATTATTATTTTTTTTGGTCATACATTGATATGAATCAGCCATAGATTTACACGTATTCCCCATCCCGATCCCCCCTCCCACCTCCCTCTCCACCCGATTCCTCTGGGTCTTCCCAGTGCACCAGCTCCGAGCACTTGTCTCATGCATCCCACCTGGGCTGGTGATCTGTTTCACCATAGATAGTATACATGCTGTTCTTTTGAAATATCCCACCCTCACATTCTCCCACAGAGTTCAAAAGTCTGTTCTGTATTTCTGTGCCTCTTTTTCTGTTTTGCATATGGGGTTATTGTTACCATCTTTCTAAATTCCATATATATGTGTTAGTATGCTGTAATGTTCTTTATCTTTCTGGCTTACTTCACTCTGTATAAGGGGCTCCAGTTTCATCCATCTCATTAGGACTGGTTCAAATGAATTCTTTTTAATGGCTGAGTAATATTCCATGGTGTATATGTACCACAGCTTCCTTATCCATTCATCTGCTGATGGGCATCTAGGTTGCTTCCATGTCCTGGCTATTATAAATAGGTCTTTTCTAATGAGTCAGTTCTTTGCATAAGGTGGCCACAGTATTGGAGCTTCAGCTTCAACATCAGCCCTTCCAATAAATATTCAGAACTGATTTCCTTTAGGATTGACTGGTTGGATCTCCTTGCAGTCTAAGAGACTCTCAAGAGTCTTCTCCAACACCACAGTTCAAAAGCATCAATTCTTCGGCACTCAGCTTTCTTTATAGTCCAACTCTCACATTCATACATAACTACTGGAAAAACGATAGCTTTGACTAGATGGACCTTTGTTGGCAAAGTAATATCTCTGCTTTTTAATATGCTATCTAGGTTGGTCATATCTTTTCTTCCAAGGAACAAGTGTCTTTTAATTTCATGGCTGCAGTCACCATCTGCAGCGATTTTGGAGGCCCAAAAATAAAGTGTGTCACTGTTTCCATTTTTTCCCCATCTATTTGCCATGAAGTGATGGGACTGGATGCCATGATCCTGGTTTTCTGAATGTTGAGTTTTAAGCCAACTTTTTCACTCTCCTCTTTCACCTCCATCAAGAGGCTCTTTGGTTCTTTGCTTTCTGCCATAAGGGTAGTGTCATCTGCACATCTGAGGTTATTGATATTTCTCCCTGCAATCTTGATTCCAGCTTGTGCTTCATCCAGCCTGGCATTTTGCATGGTGTACCCTACATATAAGTTGAATAAGCAGGGTGACAATATATAGCCTTGACATACTCCTTTCCTGATTTGGAACCAGTCTGTTGTTCCATGTCCAGTTCTAACTGTTGCTTCTTGACTTGCATACAGATTTCTCAGGAGGCAGGTCAGGTGGTCTGGTATTCCCATCTCTTTAAGAATTGTTCTATATATACTTTTTTAAAAAAAAGAAAATATGCTTCCTTAATAAAAACTACCTAGATGGACTATTTTTAAAATAATATTTTCCTTGAAAATTATAATTTGGTATATATCTTGGACTACCACTTCAGAAAAGGATTTACTGTTTATTTTATTTGGAATGTCTCATCAAACAACTGAACTCAGTCTTTGAAGTGAAACATATCTTTTCTACCCCTAAACCTTGTAATCCTCCTTTATTTTCTGATCTCATTTTATTCTTATTGCAACTGTCCTTTTGGATGTTCACTCTTTCCTTGTCATGGTTTTCAGGCTCATCTTCCTTCCTTCTCCTTTTCTGCATGCCATAGGCAAATTTAAAATTTCCGAAAAGACAGATGCTATTCTATCATTCCCCAGGCTAAATACACAATGTACAAATGTGGTGTTTAAGGTTCTTCTGATCCCATTATACCTTACTGTTTCAATTTTATCTCTGTTCCTCTTCTTTAGACTTCCTCTCTTCCCATCAATCTCAAATTCTCATTATTATTAAAAATTACACTTCCCTACCTCTAATACTATCCAATATTGAGAAGCTTTTTCTTATTTTTTTCTTACTTCATCCTATTGAGAATCTTACTGCTTTTACAAGTCCTAGTTCAAATATTTCACCTAAAACTAAAACTATTTTAAGCAGTAAATAGTATGCTAGAGACTTTTAATATGCTAGAGACTATTCCAGGTGTCAGCAGAATACACCTCTACATTTCTTTCATTCCTCTACAATGAAAATCAGGAATTCATCTTCTCCACAAATATTTTTTGCACTCCAACTACTGCCAGGCACTGTTCACATCTCCAGTGAATTGCAGCCGTGACTAAGACAAAGTTTCTGCTCTCGGGACCTTACATTTAAGTGTGTGAGGACAGACAATAAATTAATATGCGAAGGACATAAGTAGAATAATAACTAGTGTGACTGCTAGAGAGAAAACTAAACCAGAATAAGGGGATAGAGTGTGTCAGAAGCTGCCTTTCTAGATAAAGAGCTCAGGCAACACTGTTCTGAGGAGTTAATATTTGGAAAGTGAATAAGTAAACTATATCTGATGATTAACTTTATGTGTCAACTCGACAGGGCTAAGGGATGCCCAGATAGCTGGTAAGACATTATTTCTGGGTATGTCTGTGAGGGTGTCTCCAGAAGAAAATAGCATTTGTGTCAGTAGACATCATGAAACCCAGCTTCCCCAAAGTGGCTGAGGGCCCAAATAGAACAAAAAGATAGAGGAAGGTAGAATTCACTCTTTTTGCATGAGCTGAGACATTCATCTTCTCGATCCAACTATCTGGAGGAGGAATCTTCTAGGAGACACCAGAAGCTAAGTATACATGGTGGATGGGTGGGAAGACACGGAGATACGTGAAGCCGCGGCACAGTGAGCGAGGGAGAGGGCTCAGGAGGTAATGCAGGAGAGGTGAGGAGGAGCCAAGCCATGGAGAGCCTTGGAGGCCATGGGAAGAATGTGCTGGAGGCCACTGGAGTCTTGAGCAGAGGCCTGACATGATCAGACTTACATTCTGGCTGCTATGTAGGCTAGACTGTGGGTGGCCAAGAGTGGAAATAGTGAGACAAGAGGCTATTACAGAAATGCACCAAGAGATAACGGTGGTCTAACATCATGGTGTAATCATGTCCTCCTTTGCACCAAGCACCCACTATAACACTTAAAACACTGGACTTTGCACTTTGGGCATTTGTCTGTAAGGGTGTCACCCCATCCTGAGCAGGGACTACACTTGTCCACTTTCGTATTTTCTAGAGTGTCTATGCCTACTGCTGCAATTCACACACAGATTTGATGGGATGAACTGCATTTCTCATCCTCTCTGTAATTCACACTCTTTGATACCTTTATTTAGGCTCTATGCAGTTTCTTTTCTTTTTTTTCTAATAGGATACATAATGATAGTTTGTTCAAACTTTTCTCCTGGGTCTTAATTTACAGTCTTTTAGCTGTTCTTGTTTCCCTTCTCTGAAATGTAGTATAGTTGGCTCTCTTTTAAGTTATTAAGTAAAAGTCTCCAATATTGATATAGTCTTGGGTACTTTATAAACAAACTCTCTGGGTTTTCATTTTTTTGGGGGGCAAATTTTACTAAAATAAATGTTCTATTAAAAAATAAATTTATAGATTTGGGACCTGAAGGCAAAGTGACTTGAAACTCCAATGTTAAAGATTTATCTGGTGAAAAGAAGTGTTTAAAAATCTAAAACAGGCAAGTCCCTTTTCAAATTATAGACAATATTAGAAAACTGCCTTGTTCTGATGTGCTGGATTTGGAAGTAAAGAGAGGGAGCCACTTCCCTTTGTTTTTCTATTTACATGACAAATGGACTGACAAATGAGGTTAAAATGCATTGTAAGAAAATCATTAGGCAATGTGGTATTGGATCATCTACCTTTCTACTTGAGATCCACCTTAGAAGTTTCTGGTCCAGACGGGAGGTATTGTGATCCAGCAGCAAATCTGGCTCATATATATGTAAAATGTTACTTGATTTCTGACAGAGAATCAGTGTTGGACTTGATAGCACATGATTATCTATGGGCGAACTGTGACAATTCATTTTAATTTCTCTAAGTTTCAGTTTTCGTTTTTCTAGAGAGGAGGAGACTAATATATCTATAATACAGGATTGTGGGGAGGACTAAAGAGATAAAGTACTTATATGAATATGTGGGCAATAATAACACAACAAATATGAACCTTTGCACCTTTTTTCTTGGCTGTAATGCTGATGTTCTTCTTTATTCAACTTAGATTTGTCCATTCTTAGCCCAGAAGGCTGACTGCCTGAGACAGCTTCATCTAAACTCCCTTAACAACTAGCTTTTCGATGGGCTCAGCTGGAGTTTTCAGTGGGGGCTGGGAGCACAGGAGAACAGAGGAGGGAGGGCATTTCCCCTATATTTCCACTTTCATGCTGAGCTCCTGGCAGTGGCTGGGTCCCTCCTTATCTATTGCTTTACGTATAGTTCCTCCTCTGTGTGCCCGTCCCTCTTTGGATCCACTAACACTATTCCCGCCCCCTGTAGCTAGTGATTGGGTGATAACACCCCTTGTTGGTCCCCTGAACCCTGTCTATACCTCTGAAAGTAGTCCATTTGATACTTCTTTTCCCTTGAACCATCAGAGTGGAATTATGTTTGCTTCAGTGGACCTGGACTGATACCTTTCAAATTCCTCCTTTCAGCAAAAATTGGTTTTGTTACATTTGGGAAAGATTTCTGACCCATGGAGCAGGATTTACTTTAAGTCAGCAAATATTTGCTACTGTCCAGGCAATGGGGATATCAAATAATCAAGACATAATCCCTGATCTCAAAGAGTCTGCAGTCTACTGGAGTATTAGGGGTGAGCAGGAGACAAAGGCAATCTTTGCAAAGGTAAATATTTAAGTGCCAAGAGCATAATAATGTCTAAATTACAGGAAATTGTAGATAAATAAAGTTGAGAACAAACATTTCCACAAAGAGACTCTATTAATTTTGAGGGTGAATAGAAATCCATCAGATGGAGATGGGAAGTAAATTATTTCAAGCAAGAAAACAGCATATGCAAAGACTTCAAGTTATAAAATTACTTGGTACCTTTGGTGAACATTTAGAAATAATGAGGGTTTGGAAAAATTAAGATATGGGCAGAAGGCATGAGGGGAGGGGCATGGTTACAGGAGCATTATTGAAGCAGCAGGAGCTGTGGATGGATAAACAGTCAAGGACAAGACCACGGAGGTTTTGTATGACACCCCAGGAAGTTTGGACTCTATCCTAATAATATATATGCTAAGCTAGTGATTCCTTTTAAGCAATCGGGACATTCAATTCAATTTGTAGTATTGGAAAAAGAACAGTGAAAGGGATGTGGATGATGGAGGGAACAAATTGCAGACTGGGAGACAGGATAGACTTGCTATGGTCTAGAAAGGAGAGGATAAGAGACCAAGAGAATTTAGTAAGGGTGGAGAAAAAGAAAAGGAGACTTATTCTAGAAACCCTGGTAAGTAGTATGTATAAGCTTTAGTGAAAATCATAGGTGAGAGCAGATAAAGACGCCTAGGGTGGCACTGAATTTTTGATTCTTGGTGGATGTTGGCACCGCTGGCTATTAGCTTTGGTGGTGAGGAGAGTTAGTTTATTCCATTTGAATATGATGAGATGAAATATTTGTGGCAGAAGCCAGACTCTGGTTTTGTGGGAACTTAAGCTAATACAATTGTGGAAACCTCTTTAAGAAAAAGAATTCAAAAGGTAAATACTAATTCTGCTAGTGTGTTAGCATCAGTCTTTGGAAAAGCAGCTGTACTATATGTGATGAGAAAGAATCTGGCAATGAGATAGTTGAGAGCAGGGTTTTGCATGAAACCAACCCAAAATGGGGTACATTCCAAAAAAATTAAAAGATGCCCTGAAATCTTTATAATGTCAGTATCAGGAAATATAAAGACAGACTCAGAAACTGTTCCAGGTTTCTGTTCCAGGGAAAGTAACTATAGTAAATATTCTAAAAATCTGGTATTGTGTCAAAATTAAAACACTGTCTCCAAAACCTTACCCTTCTTAAAAACAATCTTGATTTGAATCCCAGTTGTGCCACATTGTAGCTTTATGTATTGATGCACATTATATACCTTCTTTCTGTCTTATTTGCTTTAGCTATTAGTTAGGAGTAATAATAGGTCACTGTGAAAATTAACTAACATGCGAAGATGTAATATTTGTAAACTGTTTAGCAAGGTTCCTAGAAAATATTTTCAATGTATTACCACTATTTTGATTAACAAAAAATGTTTTACATTTTAGATAGTTGCAAGGGAAACAATGTCCTCAAAATATAGACCAGTTGTAGACTATCAGGGCAAGAAGATAGATGTGGTAGAGGAGTAAGATGAAATAGCTGGTGGGGGTGTAGTTGTTGTTCAGTCACCAAGATGTGTCTGATTCTGTGACCCCATGGACTGCAGCACACCAGGCCTCCCTGTCCCTCACCACCTCATAGTTTCCCCAAACTTATGTCCACTGAATCAGTGATGTCATCCAAACATCTCATTCTCTGCCGCCCTCTTCTCCTTCTGCCTTCAATCTTTCTCAGCATCAGGATCTTTTCCAATGAATTGGCACTTTGCATCTGGTGAGCAAATTATTGGAGCTTCAGCATCAGTCCATCCAATAAATATTCAGGGTTGATTTCCTTTAGGATTCGTTTGATCTCCTTGCTGTCCAAGGGACTCAGGAATCTTCACCAGCACCACTGTTCAAAAACATCAGTTCTTCTGTGCTCTAACTTCTTTATGGTCCAACTCTCACATCCATATGTGACTACTGGAAAGACCATCCATATAGTTATATGGACCTTTGTTGGTAAAGTGATGCCTTTGCTTTTTAAAACACTGTCTAGATTTGTCATAGCTTTCCTTCCAAAAAGCATTTGTCTTCTAATTTCGGCCCAAGTTGCCATCTGCAGTGATTTTAGAGCCCAGGAAGAGGAAATCTGTCACTGCTTCCACCTTTTATTTGCCATGAAGTGATTGGACTGGATGCCAAGATCTTAATTTTCTTAATATTGAACTTTAAGCTAGCTTTTTACCCTCCTCTTTCAGCCTCATCAAGGGGCTCTTTAGTTCCTCCTCACTTTCTGCCATTAGAGTGGTATCATCTGCATATCTGAGGTTGTTGATATTTCTCCCAGCAGTCTTGATTCTGGTTTGTGCTTCATCCAGCCTGGCATTTTGCATGATGTGCTCTGCATATAAGTTAAATAAAGAGGATGGCAATACATAGCCTTGTCATATGCCTTTCTCAATTTTGAACTAGTCAGTTTTTCCATATAAGGTTCTAACTGTTGCTTCTTGACCCGCATACAGGTTTCTCAGGAGACAGGTAAGATGGTCTGGTATTCCCATCTCTTAAAGTGTTTTCCACAGTTTGTTATGATATATGCAGTCAAAGGCTTTAGCATAGTCAATGAAACAGAAGTAGATGTTTTTCTGGAATCCTCTTTCTCTATGATCCAACAGATATTGGTAATTTGATCTCTGGTTCCTCTGCCTTTTCTAAATCCAGCTTGTACATCTGCAAGTTCTCTATTCAAGTTCTGCTGAAGTCTAGTTTGAAGGATTTTGAGCAAAACCTTACTAGCATAGGAAGTGAGTGCAATTGTCCAGTACTTTGAACATTCTTTAGTTCTGCCCTTCTTGGGAACTGGGAATGATGATGACCTTTTCCAGTCCTGTGGCCACTGCTGGGTTTTCCGAATTTGCTGACCTTTTGAGTACGGCACTTTAACAGCATCATATTTTTAGGATTTTAGATAGCTCTGCTGGAATTCCATCAACTCCACTGGCTTTATTGGCAGCACTGCTTCTTAAGGCCCATTTGACACTCCGGGATGTCTGGCTCCAGGTGAGTGATCACACCATTGTGGTTATTCAGGTCATTAAGATCTTTTATGTACAGTTCTTCTGTGTAATCTTGCCATCTTGATCTGTTCTGTTTGTACTAGGTCTTTACCTTTTCTTTCATTTATTGTGCCCATCTTTGCATGAAATTTTCCTCTGATATCTCCAGTTTTCTTGAAGAGATTTCTAGTATTTCCCCTTCTGATGTTTTCTTCTATTTCTTGGCATTGTTCATTAAAGAAGGCCTTCTTGCCTCTCCTTGCTATTCTTTGGAACTCTGCATTCAATTAATTGGGTATACCTTTCCCTTTCTCCCTTTCTTTTCACTTCTCTTCTTTCCTCAACTATTTGTAAAGCCTCCTCAGAGAATACTTTGCCTTCTTGCATTTATTTTTTTTGAGGGGGGATGGTTTTGGTCAATGCCTCCAATACAGTATTGTAAATCTCTGTCATAGTTCTTCAGGCACTCTGTCTATCAGATCTAATCTCTTGAATCTATTCATCACCACCACTGTATAATCATAGGAGATATGATTTAGGTCATACTTGACTAGCCTAGTGGTTTCCCCTGCTTTCTTTAGTTTAAACCTACTGGGTGTAGTATAGGTATTGAAATAGGGCCAGCAATTAATCAAAGTTTAATATGCGGAGTGACGAGGGCAGAAGTTTTAAGACAGAGAAAAAATTAGATGATGAACAGGGGACTAAGTATAGCCTGATGATGTTAGGCATGGGAGGTATGGATGGTGGATCTGGGCTTTAGATTTCCATCATAGTTGTAAAGTTGTATTGGGACAAAATTGGCAGAAGATCCAAAATGATTTTCTAGTGGGATTTGGAAGACCCTGCTTTGCAAGATTACCCTTTCAACAGAATTTCTATAATTTCTTTCCCAGATGTTCAACATATAAAGTCTGTATCAAATTTCTGTAGCTCTATTTTGGGAAATCAGAGCAGCTTTGTGTTGAAAAGACTATGTACAGGCACAGACATAAAAGGGAGCATCATTCCTTGTTTATCCCAGAAGCCCAGTTTAAGAGATAAAATTAGCTATATTGTTGTTATTTACATTTCTATTGTTAAATTTCTCTATTCTTTCTTTAAGGATCACCTTTTGAAAATTTTCTTAGTCTGTTCAGTCTGCCATGAAAATGTACTATAAATGGATAGCTTATAAACACTGAAAGTTTAGGTGTCACAGTTTAGGGGCTAGAAAAATCCACGATCATGGCACTGGAGGGTCTTCAGTGTCTCCTGAGTGCCAGCTTCCTAGATGACTACTTTTTCCACTGTAAACTGATGGAAGGGACTTGGGAACTTTCTTAGGTCTCTTTGTAAAGTCATTAATCCCATTCATGAGGACTCCACCCTCATGATCTAATTGCTTCACCTTGTAATACCATCACCTTGGGCATTAGGTTTCAACAAATGAATTTTGTGGACACACATTTAGACCATAGCAATTATTAAGATCATATTCTATTCTCCTTTGTATTTCTAGAATCTTTATTTTTTTATTGAAGGATAATTGTATTTTTTTTTTTATTGAAGGATGATTGCTTTACAGAATTTTGTTGTTTTCTGCCAAACCTCAACATGAATCAGCCATAGGTATACATATATCCCCTCCCTGCTGAGCCTCCCTCCCGTCTCCCTCCCCGTCCCACCCCTCTAGGTTGACACAGAGCCCCTGTTTGAGTTTCCTGAGCCACACAGCAAATTCCCCTTGGCTCTCTATTTTACATATTGTAATGTAAGTTTCCATGTTACTATTTCCATACATCTCACCCTCTCCTCCCCTTTCCCCATGTCCATAAGTCTATTCTCTATGTCTGTTTCTCCATTGCTGCCCTGTAAATAAATTCTTCAGTACCATTTTTCTAGATTCTGTATATATGCATTAGAATACGATGTTTATCTCTTTCTGACTTACTTCACTCTGTATAATAGGTTCTAGATTCATCCACCTCATCAGAACTGACTCAAATGTGTTCCTTTTTATGGCTGAGTGATATTCCATTGTGTATATGTACCACAACCTCTTTATCCATTCATCTGTCGATGGACATCTAGGTTGCTTCCATGTTCTAGCTATTGTAAATAGTGCTGCACTGAACAATGGGATACATGTGTCTTTTTCAATTTTGATTTCCTCAAGGCATATGCCTAGGAGTGGGATTGCAGGGTCGTATGGTGGTTTTATTCCTAGTTTTATAAGGAATCACCATACTGTCTTCCATAATGGCTGTACCAATTTACATTCCCACCAACAGTGCAAGAGGGTTCTCTTCTCTCCACACCATCTCCAGCATTTATTGTTTGTAGACTTTTTGATGATGGCCATTCTTACCAGTGTGAGGTGATATCTCATTATAGTTTTGACTTGCATTTCTCTAATAATGAGCAATATTGAATATCTTTTCCTGTGTTTGTTAGCCATCTGTATGTCTTCTTTGGAGAAATGTCTGTTTAGGTCTTCTTCCTACTTTTTGATTGGGTTGTTTGTTTTTCTGGTTTGAGTTGTATGAGCCACTTGTATACTTTAGAAATTAATTCCTTGTCAGTTGTTTCATTTACTATTATTTTTTCCCATTCTGAGGGTTGTCTTTTCACCTTGCTTATAGTTTCCTTTGCTGTGAAAAAGCTTTTAAGTTTAATCAGGTCCCACTTGTTTACTTTTGTTTTTATTTCTGCTACTCTAGGAGGTGGGTCATAGAGGATCTTGCTTTGATTTATGTCATCGAGTGTTCTGCCTATGTTTTCCTCTAACAGTTTTATAGTTTCTGGTCTTACATTTAGGTCTTTAATTTTTGAGCTTATCTGTGTGTTTGGTGTTAAGAAGTGTTCTAATTTCATTCTTTTACATGTAACTGTCCAGTTTTCCCAGCACCATTTATTGAAGAGGTTGTATTTCTAGAATCTTTTAGATTGCCTTCAAGGTAGAGGTATATACTGTTGATTATTAAGAAAAGCTTATTGAATCAATGATTCAAGGGCTAAGTGCTTCAATGATGACATGGGAGTAGTTTTATTATGAAGCAATTTTATTTTTAGTGTTATTTGTTTTTGCATTTTAGCTGTAGGTACTATTTATGAACTTGATTGTTTCAAGGTTTGGTTTGCAATCTTTAGATGGAGGGGAGAAATAACATGTTCATCATCATTTTAAGAACGGGTACTGTGAAACAAATCTGCAGAAAGCTGTTACTTTTTTAAAGTGCATAGATCCTATGTTAAAAAAGAACAGAATAATAGCATTATTGGGTATAGGACATTAAAAAAATGACATTCATATCCATCTTCATAATGCTCAACCTTTCCCTCCTCTGACTGACTTTAAAAATTAATTTGATTATAGAACTGTCCTATAGGGTTAATCACGAGTGATTCTGTCTATTAAAAATAGCAAAGGTATAAATAAATGAAGTTAAAATGGCTCCTACTCAGAAATTGTGCTTACAGATCCGCAGGATATTGAGTCAGTAGTATACTACCTCACTCTGTGAGTGCTGTTTCTTAGAATAATGATGTGGAGTGTGTACCAAGTGTTCTAATTAAAACCCATGGTCATTCATCTATCTAATTGCAACAATGCCCTCCAGGATACTTCCACTCCAAATGTACCATTCTTCTTTTGCCTGAGCAAGTGACTTTAAAACCACCTGGCTTTGTGCCAGGACCTGAAGTGAAAAATTTACTGACTGTGATATCACACTAGTAACAGCATTACAGAATGAAAAATTAAAGAGGACAGGCAAAGAAGCTAGATTTTCTATCAGGTTTCTGGAGGTATAGCTTATAAGGTTTCAGTATTAGCTGTCATAATATCTAATTTTCTCCACAAATTAATAGAAGTCATCTGTTAATAAAAGACTTTCTAAAATACACTGTAACCTCTGAGTTCTCAAGCTAAAGAAAAAAAAAATGAAGCTTTAAGGAGACAGACACCATTATTGGGTATGCTTTCTTATAGATTTAACCTGAAAGGCTGGAAAACTGTATCCAGGAGCCCTCAGGGCTAGTACTCAGGTTAACACAAAAATAAATTTACCCCATACCAAAAATATCCAAGACTACAGTGAAATAACTTCACAGCATCCTGTGGATAAAGAGTCTATAAATGCTATTTTCTTTTAGAGTATATTGTGTTGTTTGGTTGTTTACATTCTGTGAAGGTGGGTTGAAATAGGCAGAAAGTATTTTGATATGAACACTAAGATATCATCATCTTATCAGAATCATGAAGGCTACTAGTTATTTCCTTATTAACTATGTACCAGACACTACCTAAGTGATTTATATATATTAACTCATTTAATCCTCAGAACCATTACATGGAAGAGGTACAGTTTTTATCTCATTTTGAACATCTAAACTGAGGTACAGAGAGGTGGCATAATATCAGTGTTGTATATTCAGGGAGTGGTAGTGCTGGATTTAAACATAGTCTTCCGGCTCCATAGCTCAAATTATAATACATATATGCTACTGGCCATTTCAGTGTTTGAATTTATACAGGCAACAATGAACTCTCTAATCATATTTCCATTTTTATCTCACAGAATAAATAGAAGCCATTTGGGCTAAATAGGTAATATAATCCATTAGGCAATGATATTATTAATGTGTCTCAAATTAAGTGGTAGATATTGACAACTGGAACAACCATCCCTGTAAATCATTGTAACCACATAATGTTTTGGGCACTTATTTGCTCAAAACCTTGCCTCACTTACATCAATCAGTTCTGAAGCTTCACAATATCCTTTTCCTAATATCCCCCTTCTGATGACCCCTGAGTCTAACGCCTAAGTAACAAAATCCATGCATTTATTTACTTCTTCTATTGACACTCCATTTCAGGATCATCTTTGTGGTGTTTTTCTTTGCTGAAGGAAGTCAGTAAAAGTCACTTTGGTTACATATTAACAGGTTTCTTTATTTAAGTTCCACACTTTGAGGATTCAACAAGATTCAGCTGAGGCCCCTCTCCTTGGTTGTTTAAGCACTTCTCTTTCAAGGCCATTTGCACCTGTTCAGTTCAAGGCTTCTGGCAGCCCGTGGAAAATCACATATTCTGCCTGAGCTCTGATTTTGTGGAAGACAAAACGTTTCTAGAACATGGAGTTTATTTTGTCCTGCGAAAATTACATTTTACCCATTACAGTCCTTATTTTTCTAAAGAGACTTGTCTTTATAGTAGGCCATAGTGATCCCCATCACCTGGTGTTTGATTCTAAACAACACATCGTGGAAAAGCAATAAGATGTTACTTCCAAAAGTAGGTTATAATAAAAGCATTAATTACTGGGGAAGAGAGAGAGGGAGAGAGGGGGTCGGGAAAGAGAGGAAGAAAGGGAGGAACAGGGTAGAGGGAGAAGCAAGTGTGGGAGAAAGATTTCTCACTTAATTCAGAGTGAAGGCAGCTGTCGTGTCTGACCTGGCACATGGAGAGGCACAGGTGGCCAGGATCTGGTGTCTCCAGCCAATAGCCAGTGAGGGCTTACAGGTTGAATGAGCTTGGAAGTGGGTCCGTCCCCATTTGAGCTCTGAGATCACTGCAGCCTCAACAGACAACTTCACTAAAACCTTGTGGAAGATCCAAAATGAGAGGTGATACTACAGCTGGATTTCTGACTCCCCAAAACCATAAGGTAATGCTTTTTGTTTGAAGCTGCTGGTTCTGGGGGGGCGGAGTTGGGGGGGGGGGGCAGGTAACTTCTTACATAAATGATACAGATCTTATACCTGAAAGTATTGTGCCTCCATAGAAAAACCTAAAATGTGAGTGTGGCTCTGGAACTGGGTAGTAAACTTTGAAAAGAGGGTTAGTGAAAGTTTAAACTATATTGAACTCACTCGTAGTAGAAATACAGATTTTGAAGATACCACCAGTGAAGCCTCAAAAGGAGGTGGGGAACATGCTCTTGGAAAGTATAGGAAGTGGAGATGGGGAGTCCTTGTTATAGCAGTGGAAAGCTTGACAACTTTATTGCAAGTATGAATGTGGAAAGTAGAATATGTGTCTTATGATCTGGGTGATCAAGCTACAGAGACTTCCAAGCAACGTGTTGAAGGTGGTGCTTGGTTTCTTTTTGCTGCTATAATAAAATGGAAAAAAGAGAATTAAGGAAAGGGACGTTAAAGGGAGCCAGGTGTTGTTGGTTTTGAAAATCCTCAACATTTTCTAGAAGGCAGGTGATACTAAACTTATGAAGTGTGTTCTAAGCATAAGTTGAATCTAAGATGCTGTTCAGAAAACACAATTTAGATATTGGACCAAGGGTATGACTCTCAAATCTTTTGTTAAGAGCACAAGCTGATTAAGGGAGTTGCTGTAGAGTACTATTCAGTCATACAGAAGGCCCCATGGAAAGACTAGGTGTGTGCCACAGAGGTTCTCTTAGTGAAAAACAAACAAACCCCAACCTCTCTTGTCTTGAAGACATTTATGAATGTTAATTCTATCTAATAGAGTGAGCCTCAATAAAATTCATAGGTGGCTCAAAAAATTTTTGGAATGAATTATATCAATAGAAACATGCTGGCTTAGATTTAGAGCAACAGATGCAGTACAAATAAAAAACAGTTGGGGCCCCAGATTTTACCCCAAATTTTCCTACAACAGCCTCCATAGAGTTGGAGACACAGCAGATCTACGAACAAATACCAGGGCTCTTCTTTCTGATTCACTTATTTTTTCCAAATTATTATAAATTATTAACCTACACACAAGGAATTTGCCTTCCTCAAGGAAGAGATAACTGGGACACTTATTATGGTAAATAACACCTGCACCCCAGTAGAGTACTCTTGTTATATGAACATCAGATCTTTACTTGGTTCCCTTGCTATTTACTTGGTTCCTTACCTATCCTGAATCTGTGGTGTTAATGTCAGAACCTTTAGAAATCCAAGATCCCCGGGCCCTTTATAGACATTGACTCATTGAGATGTGTGCCCAGCAACTTACAAAATAAAACCACTGTAGACTGTTCTGAAGAATTACTCAGAGGTTACTCTGATTGAGTTTCATGCACATCATCTGGGTGATAGTTTCTACAATGAGATTATACCAATGGAAAGGATGATCATTAACCTTAACTTTTAAATGATACTTTCACAGCTTCAATACTCAAAAGACAAATCTAAACTATTTGGCCCCAGTAATAATAGAAAATCTAGTAGCTTTAGACTTTCTATTAACCTGTACCATTCTCATCATTTTGTGCTGCATTTGGATAAATATTCTTAGCTAAGCAGAACGCTCCTCTGAAGTGGAGGAGTTGGCCATTTGTCTCTCCAAGGTAGATCCTAATACCGTTCGTCTTACTTACTTGTCCTGAATTCAGTAACTTCTGAACATGACTTTGAAGCATTCTACAAAATCCAATCATCACTCTTCTTTTCTACTTTGTGTACATCTCCAGTTTTAAATGTTGCTGTGTAGCCACTATCATATCAGGTGACCTGACAACTCATCCTTAACAAAAGAAGCAAAAGATCATCCCCTGATTTGACTCTAAACTTTTTGTTTTTGAAGATGATGATGTCAGATCACCACAGTGCTGTAGATAAGAAATGAAACTGTGTTTGTGGCCAATCCTCTAGACTGGTCAGCAGATGGCCAAAAGCTAGTGTGACTTAGAACCGCCAACCCCCTAATCAGTTATAAAATTAGAACCACAGAATATATGACTTATATAATACCTGCATTTTTACTTAGAACCTCACATAGTTGTGTCCTTATTTTAAAAAATCAACCAACTCAAAGACTCAACTCCTTCTTATTTCTCAACTACAGGATTTTTGTCCAATCCATAAACAATAAGAGTTGTCCATTCACTTCCTGTGATGAAATACCAATTCACAATTCCTTATAGTCTCTCTTGCTGAACTGAATAAGCCCAATTTGCTTGTATCATAACAGATTTCTTTATTTAAGAAAGTTTCACTCAAAATATCTAAAGTTGATTTACTTTGTCATTGTCTGAATTACACTTTTAAAGTTTTTAAGAAGCATCATTGATTTTCAATAGATAGTATTGTAATTTTTCTTGATATTTTTGTTTATAAAGAAGCTTGAAAGGAGTGATGACACGAAGGATTGTGAATAAGCGTACCTTGACATTTAAGAATAAAAGTGTTATTTAAAAGTTCTATCTTTATTGTTAATTCTGTCACTAGTGGTAAGAAAAGCAAGGGTCGGCAGAGGAAAGCATCTTGCCCTGGCTTCTACTGACAATGCACAGTGTAGACAGGACTTGAACACAGGTTTCCTGACTGCTCCTAGATGTTATCTACCTGCGGGCTCTGAGCCCCTCGGGCTTGCATGTATTTCCAAGTGGCCTCACATCCAGAATGGCAGGGTTCACTCTGGTGACATCCACCTCTGTAAGAGAGTGTTCCTTTCCCCTTTTCCCTTTTGCTTAAGGAAAGGAAGCTTCTAGAGGAGAGTCTGAACCCTTGACTGAGGAGAGCAGTGAACCCATAACTGTTCACTTATAAATAAAATGAGGTCTTTCCTGTTGGCTCCGCTGGTAAAGAATCTGCCTGCAATGTGGGAGACCTGGGTTCTATTCCTGGGTTGGGAAGATCCCCTGGAGAAGGGAATTGCTACCCATTCCAGTATTCTGGCCTGGAGGATTCCATGGACTGTATAGTCCATGGGGTTGCAAAAAGTTGGACACGACTAAATGACTTTCACTTTCAGTGCTAAACAATTATTTGTAATAATTTTTCCCCAATCCTGAATATTTTAAGGTTGTATAGATAAGACCTATGTTTATAATGATAGATTCATCTATGGTATAGGTCAAGAATCTAAACTCCGATATTGTATAAATGCCACTATACCACATAATCTTAAATATGATTTAACCTTTCAAAATGTGAGTACCTGATGTGGGTCTAGCACTTCTCTATAGCCAGTGAGTGCTATAAGAGAAATGTGACAACTTTTCCTTCATGATTATTCTTTTGTTAAGAAAAAGAAACAAAGACAAGGGAAATAATGACTAGTTTTGGGTTTTTATAGGATCAGAACACATTCAAGGTGTAAGAGCGATTTAAGCATGTGATGATGACTCAGCAAAACTGAGTCATAACCATAAGTAGTTTTATACCTTTACCATAACTATACAGTAGTGTGTTTTCATTTAAATTTGTGTTTTTGTTAACAGTTTGATAATATCTGATTTGGAGGTATAAGTACACAAAATTGGTGAAATTTTCAAGTATTGCCTAATAAAATGAATGTCATTCTTTTATGAAAGTTTAACTTGATTCCTTTTGAAACACTGACTGTTCATTTTATAAATTATATTCTCCCTGGATAGCCTCTTCCTTCTTTAAGTGTACTAGCATACCATCAGGTCAGAAATCCTTGCCAAACAGAATCCTAAGCCTGCATTTCAGATTCATTTTTCATTTCTTTCTAATACTAATTTTCTGTTTACTTCCTGCTGGGGATGTTCCTTGATAATATGGTTGTATTTAAAAAAAAAAAAGTATTAGCATTCTAATATAGGTGTAGATGTAAGCGTTTAAGAATCCTTTCACATAAACACTTTGGGATGGTAATGAACTAAGAGTCAGAAAAAAAAAACAAAAAACACAAACTTTAAGAGAAGTTAAATATAGTCAAAGTAGGTCATTTTGTATTCTACTTTAAGTTCAGATAGGCCAGAGAACATTTTTATGCTAAATTAATCCTATCCTATCAAATGCATAAAAACCTCCAGGGATGCCAGATTGTGTCACCTGAGGGCATACAAGAGGTCAATTGACTCTTTTCTCAGCTTATGATCATCATTAATGATAATGGACATTCTGTTCTGGGACTGAGGTAAGGGCATACTCTTTTATTGACCATTGATGCCATTGAAAATAATAGACATTTATATGGAAGAATTTAGGAGCATCTTGGGGAAGGTGGCTCGGTAAGGTCAATTCAGCAGAACAGAAATAGCATCCCTCCATTCAAAGGTGTTTGGCTAGAGCTTGAGTCAGTGGAGGGAAGCAGTGTTTGATAGATATGAGACTTCTCACTTTCATATTACTCATTTGTGGGCTTTCAATACACCCTCATTCCTTGGAAATTCATTTTTTGTGTGTTCATTCATCTGTCTGAGCTAGAAAGTTGATGTGAATAACAATTTTCCAAAGTCTTCAATTGGGAGGAGATGTAAGGGACAAGCAGGAGAAAAATGAATGCTTTGTCTTGCACGGTGTGTTCAGTTCTGCCTGAGAACATGTCTTAAGGGTCTAGAAGATCCAGTGCTGAGTAGTGTCAGATGATAACTGGAAGAGTGTTTACATAATCACCGAGCTGAGGGGGGAAAATGAATGTTGTAGCTGGACAGAGAACTGAAATCAGAAACCTGGGGAAACAGGTCCAGAATCCAAACTGAAAAGAAGCGAAGAAATAAGTGGAGAGAGAGTATTAGGATCAATAGCACAGGTGATTGAGAAAATGGAAAGAGCAGTGAAGGCTGGAACAGGTAAGATTAGGCAGTGTGTGCTCCAAGCCTTCAGTAGGTCATTTCTATAAAGTTCATAGGACATAAAATTTGTATGTGTTAGTGAAGGAAACTCCTCAAATAACAGTGGTTGAAACAGGTTAGAAGTGTATTTCTCTTTTAAATAAAAGTCTGGATTTGCACTCCAATGCTTATATGGTATAGTTTGGTATTGTGTCATAGGGTTCTTCTGTCTTATGTTCTCTCTGGTGATATGACCATCTCTTCTGTGTTTCCAGCAGAGGAAGACATAAAGGACACATACAATATTTTTTAAGGTAAAGTTTATTAAAATGACACACATTTCTGCTTATCACCCATTGGACAGAACATAGTCATATACGGTTATGCTGAGCAAAAATGTCTCTGAGAAATGTACTCTTATTCTGGGGAACTGAGTGTCAAATTAAAATGGGGTAGAGAGTTTTCCTTTACTGAAGAATAAAATGAGAATAGATATTACAAAGCAGTTAACTCTGATATATAGAACTAAACTGGAATAAGTGCTCTGTATCTATATCACCTGACAAGTTGCCCACTGATTCATAGCCTACATAGCCAGTGATAACTGGAATGCTTCAGTTACTTGGGATTCTATCTTTGAGAAGGAACTGACTATCAGACAAGAGGAATCAAGGCAAAATCAGGGAGCTGTTAATATCATAATAAAGTTCTATCCTTTTAGTAAACCAGCCTTTAATGACCAAGCACTCAGGAGATCTAAACTGCTCTGAAACATTCTAGGACTTTGGAATAGAGGACTGGTTCACATGCTAGTAAAGTAATGCTCAAAATTCTCCAAGCCAGGCTTCAGCAAAACGTGAACTGTGAACTTCCAGATGTTCAAGCTGGTTTTAGAAAAGGCAGAAGAACCAGAGATCAAATTGCCAACATCTGCTGGATCATCAAAAAAGCAAGAGAGTTCCAGAAAAACATCTATTTCTGCTTTATTGACTATGCCAAAACCATTGACTGTGTGGATCACAATAAACTGTGGAAAATTCTGAAAGAGATGGGAATACCAGACCACCTGACCTGCCACTTGAGAAACCTGTATGCAGGTCAGGAAGCAACAGTTAGAACTGGACATGGAACAACAGACTGGTTCCAAATAGGAAAAGGAATACGTCAAGGCTGTATATGGTCACCCTGCTGATTTAATTTATATGCAGAGTATATAATGAGAAACACTGGGCTGGAGGAAGCACAAACTGGAATCAAGATTGCCAGGAGAAATATCAATAAACTCAGATATGCAGATGACACCACCCTTATGGTAGAAAGTGAAGAAGAACTAAAGAGGTTGTTGATGAAGGTGAAAGAGGATAGTGAAAAAGTTGGCTTAAAGCTCAACATTCAGAAAACAGGTCATGGCATCTGGTCCCATCACTTCGTGGCAGATAGATGGGGAAACAGTGGCTGATTTTATTTTTGGGGGGCTCCAAATTCACTGCAGATGGTGATTGCAGCCATGAAATTAAAAGACACTCCTTGGAAGGAAAGTTATGACCAACCTAGACAGCATATTAAAAAGCAGAGACATTACTTTGTCAACAAAGACCCATCTAGGCAAGGCTATTGTTTTTCCAGTGGTCATGTATGGATGTGAGCGTTGGACTATAAAGAAAGTTGAGCACCAAAGAATTGATGCTTTTGAACTGTGGTGTTGGAGAAGATTTTGAGAGTCCCTTGGACTGCAAGGAGATCCAAGCAGTCCATCCTAAAGGAGATCAGTCCTGGGTGTTCATTGGAAAGACTGATGTTGAAGCTGAAACTTTGGCCACCTGATGTGGAGAGCTGACTCATTTGAAAAGACCCTGATAATGGGAAAGATTGAGGGCAGGAGGAGATGAGGACAACAGAGGATGAGATGGTTGGACGGCACCACCAACTCAATGGACATGGGTTTGTGTAGACTCTGGGAGTTTGTGATGGACAGGGAGACCTGGTGTACTGCAGTTCATGGGGTCACAAAGATTTGGACACGACTGAGCAACTGAACTGAACTGAACCCACAATTTAATCTGTAAGCAACAAAGAACACAGTAGGAGAGAACTTGAACCCACCTCTCCTATGGCAGTCACATGTATACAAATCCATCTGAAAAAAACCTGGTTTTTCCCTGAGGAGGCTGAAATTGGAATAAAAGAAAATGAGGTCTCTAAGAGAATATCACTATGAGCTAAAATAATCTGGAAAAAATGGACGAGCTTTAAAGCGGAGCTTAGATGCAAAAGAAAGTAATGGTTCCAAATAGAGTATGAAACATCAGACCAGCTCCTTCCTTCCCACTTTCAGTGTACCAGGGCTTGCTGGTGAGGAATGAGTGGACTTTGGTCTAAGGGGAAGATCTCTGCCCTAGGCTCACTTTTCTTGAGCTCCCCTGGCATAGTTCGCCTTATGAAGTGCAGGGTGCTTGCTCTCTCTAAAGAAAGAAGAGAACTGAAAGCTAACAATGTGGAAAAGGTCAAAAGCTCTGCCAGTGAAAGGAGCAAAAATCCCTTAGAAATGAGGTCTCAAATGATAACACCAGATGAAATCAGAGTGGTATGGCTGTGGATATCACAAGTTTGAGAATTACAATCAATCCTGGCAACGCTAGATTCCAAGAGAGTGAATTTGGGAATGCAATGCCAAGAAAGTTCCAGGCTTCTGAATTATTGACCTGAGCTCAAACCTTTGGTATTTTCACAGTATTCTAGATATGACAAATTTATCTTCACTGGTGGGCTACCACAAAAATAATACAGGTTGAAACAAGAATAGGGAAAAGAGTGATCTTGAAAATAATAAAATGATCATCACCAAGATCTATGCCAAGGAGCTTCTGTTCAGTTCAGTCACTCAGCCATGTTCAACTCTTTGTGACCCGATGGACTGCAGCCTGGCAGGCCTCCCTGTCCATCACCAACTCCCGGAGTTTACTCAAACTCATGTCCATTGAGTCAGTGATGCCATCCAACCATCTCATCCTCTGTCATCCTCTTCTCCTCCTGCCTTCAATCTTTCCTAGCATCAGGGTCTTTTCCAATGAGTCAGTTCTTTACATCAGGGGGCCAAAGTATTGGAGTTTCAACTTTAGCATCAGTCCTTCCAATGAACACCCAGGACTGATTCCTTTAGGATGGACTGGTTGGATTTCCTTGCTGTCCAAGGGACTCTCAAAAGTCTTCTTCAACACCACAGTTCAAAAGCATCAATTCTTCAGCGCTCAGCTTTCTTTATAGTCCAACTCTCACATCCATACATGACCACTGGAAAAACCATAGCTTTGATTAGACAGACCTTTGTTGGCAAAGCAATGTCTTTGCTTTTTAATATGCTATCTAGGTTGGTCAAACTTTCCTTCCAAGGAGAAAGCATCTTTTAATTTCATGGCTGCAATCACCATCTGCAGTGATTTTGGAGCCCCCCAAAATAAAGTCTGTCACTGTTTCCCCATCTGTTTGCCATGACATGATGGGACCAAATGCCATGATCTTAGTTTTCTGAATTTGAGTTTTATGCCAACTTTTTCACTCTCCTCTTTCACTTTCATCAAGAGGCTGTTTAGTTCTTCACTTTCTGCCATCAGAGTGGTGTCATCTGCATACCTGAGGTTATTGATGTTTCTCCTGGCAATCTTGATTCCAGCTTGTGCTTCCTCCAGCCCAGCATTTCTCATGATGTACTCTGCATGTAAGTTAAATAAGCAGGGTGACCATATACAGCCTTGACATACTCCTTTTCCTATTTGGAGCCAGTCTGTTGTTCCATATCCAGTTCTAACTGTTGCTTCCTGACCTGTGTACAGATTTCTCAAGAGGCAGGTCAGATGGTCTTCTATTCCCAGCTCTTTAAGAATTTTCCAGGGTTTGTTGTGGTCTACACTATCAAAGGCTTTGGCATAGTCAATAAAGCAGAAGTAGATATTTTCCTGGAACTCTCTTGCTTTTTTGAAGATCTAATGGATGTTGGCAATTTGATATCTGGTTCCTCTGCCTTTTCTAAATCCAGCTTGAACACCTGGAAGTTTGTGGTTCATGTATTATTGAAAACAATAAAATGATCATCACTGAGATTTATGCCAAGATTACTATGTATATTTTCTTCTAGGAGTTTTATGGTTTCAGGTTTTACATTCCAGTCTTTAATCCATTTTGAGTTAATTTTTATGTATGGTATAAGATAATGGTCCAGTTTCATTGTTTGTCATGGGGCTGTCCAATTTTTTTAACACTGTTTTTTGAGGAAACTATCCTTGGCAACTTTGTCATAAATTAATTGACCATATATGCATAGGTTTATTTCTGTGCTCTCAGTTCTGTTGATCTATTTGCCTATGTTTATGCCAATACCATACTGTTTAAATTACTAAAATTTTATAATATAGCTTGAAATAGGGGAATGTGATGCCTCCAAGTTTGTTCCTTCTCATATTTGCTTTGAGTATTTAGGGTCTTTTGCCATTTCATATAAATTTCATGATTGTTTGTTCCAGTTCTATGAAAAATGTCATTGGTATTTAGATCTCTATCAAAATCGCTTTGAATCTGTAGATTGCTTTTGGTAGTATAAATATTTAAAGAATATTAATTCCTCTAATTTATAAGCACTGAGTTCCATTTATTTATGACTTCAGTATCTTTCATCACAGTTTTCTATATTCAGGTCTTTCACTTTCCTGGCTAAATGTGACCCTAGGTATTTTATTGTTTTAAAGTAGTTGTAAATAGGATTATATTCTTAATTTTTCTTTATGTTAGTTCATTATTAATGTATAGAAGTGCAAGGAATTTTTGAATATTGATTTTTCTATCTTGTGACTTTAGTGAATTCATTTATTCTAACAGTTTTTTGATTCAGTCTCTAGGTTTTCCTATATGTAATACAGTATCTGCAGATACTGAAAGTTTTAGTTCTTCCTTTCCAGTGTGGATGCCTTTTATTTCTTTTCCCTATCTGTTTCCTCTGGCTAGGCCTTCAATACTATGTTAAACAAATGGCAGAGTAGACATCCTAATTTTGTTCCTAATCTTAGAGGAAAAGCTTTCAGTTTTTCATCATTGGTTATGATGTTAGCTGTGGCTTTGTCATACATAGCCTTTATTTTGTTGAGGTAAATTTTCTCTATACCCACTTTCTGAACAGCTTTTAGCATAAATGGATGCTGAATTTCATTACACTTTTTGTTTTTTTTTTTTCTGTATCTATTCGATCACATGATTTTTACCCTTACTTTTGATAATGTGATATGTCACACTGTCTAACTTAAAGATATTGAGCTGTTTTTGTATCTCTAAAATTAACCTCACTTGATCATGGTGTCTGATCATTTCAGAATATTGTTGAATTCAATTTGCTCATATTTTGCTCATATTTTCTTGAGGATTTTTACATCTATGTTAGTTAAGGATATTGGCCTGCAATTTTCTTGTGGCATCTTTATTTGGTTTTGGTATCAGAGTAAGTCTGGCCCCATAACATGAGTTTGGAAGACTTTCATCTTCTTCTATTGTTTGGAAAGTTTGAAAGGATTGGTATTCATTCATTGAATATTTGGTAGAATTCACCAGTGATCCTATCTGGTCCTGGGAGGGTTTTCATGACTGATTCAGTCTCCTGACTAATAATCATTTCATATTTTTGGCTTTTTTATAATTTAGTCTTGGTAGTTTATATGTTTCTAGAAATTTATCCATTAGTAGGTTGGCCAATTAGTAGGTGTATAATTGTTTACAGTAGTCTCTTATGGTCCTTTGTATTTCCATGGTATCAGTTTTAATATCACCTCTTTCATGTCTGATTTTGAATACTCTCTTTTTTTCTTGGTGAGTCTAGCTAGTGGTTTGTCAATTTTATCTTTTTTTTTGTTTGTTTGTTTGTTTTTTTATTTTTATTATTATTTTTTTTTTCCAGTGGGTTTTGTCATACATTAATATGAATCAGCCATGGATTTACATGTATTCCCAATCCCGATCCCCCCTCCCACCTCCCTCTCCACCCGATTCCTCTGGGTCTTCCCAGTGCACCAGGCCGGAGCACTTGTCTCGTGCATCCCACCTGGGCTGGTGATCTGTTTCACCATAGATAGTATACATGCTGTTCTTTTGAAATATCCCACCCTCACATTCTCCCACAAAGTTCAAAAGTCTGTTCTGTATTTCTGTGTCTCTTTTTCTGTTCTGCATATAGGGTTATCGTTATCACCTTTCTAAATTCCATATACATGTGTCAGTATGCTGTAATGTTCTTTATCTTTCTGGCTTACTTCACTCTGTATAAGGGGCTCCAGCTTCATCCATCTCATTAGGACTGGTTCAAATGAATTCTTTTTAATGGCTGAGTAATATTCCATGGTGTATATGTACCACAGCTTCCTTATCCATTCATCTGCTGATGGGCATCTAGGTTGCTTCCATGTCCTGGCTATTATAAACAGTGCTGCGATGAACATTGGGGTGCACATGTCTCTTTCAGATCTGGTTTCCTCAGTGTGTATGCCCAGAAGTGGGATTGCTGGGTCATATGGCAGCTCAATTCCAGAAAAATAAATGACCCAATCAAAAAATGGGCCAAAGAACTAAACAGACATTTCTCCAAAGAAGACATACAGATGGCTAACAAACACATGAAAAGATGCTCAACATCACTCATTATTAGAGAAATGCAAATCAAAACCACAATGAGGTACCATTACACGTCAGTCAGGATGGCTGCTATCCAAAAGTCTACAAGCAATAAATGCTGGAGAGGGTGTGGAGAAAAGGGAACCCTCTTACACTGTTGGTGGGAATGCAAACTAGTACAGCCACTATGGAAAACAGTGTGGAGATTTCTTAAAAAACTGGAAATTTTATCTTTTAAAAGAAACAGCTTTGTTTCATTTATCTTTTCCATAGTAGTCCCTAATCTCATACAACTCTGCTCTAATCTTTGTTATATCCCTTTTCCTACTAACCTACTAACTTTGACCTTCATTTATTTATTTTTTTCCAGTTCCTTGGGATGTAAAGTTTGGTTGTTTATTTGAGACTTTTCTTGTTTCTTGAGGTAGGCTTTTATTGCCATGAACTTCCCTCTGAGAACTACTTTTGTTGTATCCCATAAATTTCGGTATCTTACATTGCCCTTTATATTTTTCTCAAGGTCTTTTTTATTTCCCTTTTATTATTTCTGACCCATTGATTTTTCAGTGGCATTTTGCTTAATAGTCACATGTTGGTGAATTTTCCAGTTTTCTTTGTGTTATTTCTAGTTTCATGCCATTGCAGTCTGAAAAGATGATTTCACTCACCCAAAATTTATTAAGACATTTTGTACCATAATGTATCATATATCTTGGAAAGTGTTTCAAGTGTACTTGAGAATAATGTATATTTTATTGCATTTGAATGGAATTTCCTGTAAATTTTAAGTTCATCTGATCTAAAGTGTTGTCAAAAACCAGTGCTTAAATTTTTTTTTTCTGTCTAGATAATCTGTTCATTGATGTCAGTGGGGTATTAAAGTCCTCTGCTACCATTGTATTGCTGCTTGTTTCTTCCTTTAGCTCTGTTAGGTTTGTTTTAAACATTTGGATGCTTCTATGCTGGGTGCATAAATATTTACAAAAGTTATAGCTTCTTGTTGGATTGATCCCTTTCTTATGTAATACCTTGTTTTGTCTCTTGTTGCAGTCTTTGTTTTAAAGTCTGTTTTATCTGATATAAGTATATAGCTACTCCAGCTATTTATCTTTTGGTTTCCATTTGTATGGAATCTATTTTTCAGAAAAAAAAAGATTAATAGGAGCTATTAGGAGTCAGGTAAATTTACCTGAAAAAGGATTCAAAGTAATAATAATAATAATGCCAAATGAGCTGGAGACAGGAGTAGATAAACACAGTGAGAACTTCAACAGAGAGATGGGAAATATAAGAAAGTACCCAAATAAGATGAAAAAAAAAATACAATAGCTGAACTGAAAAATATACTAAAGGAACTAACAACAGACTAGATGAAGAATAATCAGTCAACTTAAAGATAAGGCAATGGAACTCAACTAATCAACCAATAATGAAAAAGAAATTTTGAAAAGTGAAGATAGTTTAAGGGACTTATGGGGTGATATCAAATGGCCTAACACTCACCTCATAGGGTCCCCAGAAGGAGACTTTTTCTCATTTTTATTTCAATAATCATATTTAGTTTTACTTTTAGAAGTTTTATTTTTAGGGTTCTAAATACTTGTTAATTACCTGACATGTTCCACTGCATGCTCACTGATTTGTTTGCTTGCATCTTAAGGGGTTCATGCATATCTTGTCTAGGCTATTTGGCTTTTTTCTTGTGTACTTGTTCATGACTATGAGCTCATTGTCTTATTTTAATTGTAGTCTGTTGGGCCCATATTAGGAAAGTGTTTTCTCTACAACAGTTCTTCTCAAACTGTAATGTGCATAAGAATCTCCTAAAAAATTTATTAAAATACATATTATAATTCAATAGATTTGGATTGTGGTCTGAGAGTTAGGGTTTCTACTTTACTCCCAGATGATAACATAACTATTTGTTCATAGAACACATTTTGAGTAGCATGGGCTTAGAAAAATTGCCCAAGTTTTTGCTGGTGGTCGGAAACTTTTACCCAGAAACTGAGGTAACATCAACCTCCATCTCCTTTGACTTGAAAGAGTGCTGGAAGTTGTCCTACAGCACAATTAGCCCAAAGCTCAGTATCCTGATAGCATTAAAGTTACTGGTATTTACTCTCTGGGAAATTCTGCCTCTCCCACTTGCAAATCTGCCCTTCTCACACCACTGAATATTTTCTAAAAGGGGATACTAAGAGTTTCTCTTGTTAGACCAGTGATACCACAAAATGTCTCCTATTCAATACATGGTGTCTGGCTGCAGGAAGATTCCTAGAGTACCCAGTCAGTCATAATGCAAAAAACAAAAGTTTCACTTACTTTTTAAAAACTTAAAAAAGTTTTTTTTTTTTTTTTCAATAGAAACCTAGTGACTTATCGACATGAAAATCAGTGGAGATAATAGAGTTGGAAAAGCATTGATAATAATAAATGGTTATAGAAATATGAAAATAAAAGTTGATATGTTTCATGATTATCTGTGATTTTCTTAAATGGACAAGGTATGTAAAGCTGTCATAAAGCAAAATTGTGTTGATCTTATTACCTCATTCATGGTCTTTGAACTGAGACTTTGTCTTTATGTCTTTGTAGAGATCTGGGTTCAATCCCTGGGTATTCTGGCCTGGAGAACTCCATGGAAACAAGACCCTGGCAGACTACAGTCAATGGGGTTGCAAAGAGTCAGACACGACTGACTGACTTTAACTTTTCAGGCAATCTCAACTTATTTTACCCAATTTTTTTTCCAACAGTTTTTCTCCATTTCATAGAAATAGAATTCATACTAGTAGGATGCAAAGCCAGACAGGTTGGATTGTGTTTTTTAATGAAATATGATTATAGCACTGAGTTGGGATAATTTATATTTGGCAGTACCTCCGGTTCAAAAATTCCTACATGTACCTGCTTTAAACAATTTGTTAACTGATACTATTTCCTACTAGCCTTGGGCAAAGCAAGGTCATACTCACTTATAGACCAGGCAAGTTAAGGTGTTCAAAATTCAAATTGGTAGTTCACCAAAGCTGCAAAGTAGTATTCCATATTTAAGAGCTTGTTTTTAGCAGCTAACTAGCAGACCTCATGATGCATGCCAGGTATGGTACCCTCTGGTCTCCAGTCCACCCAGTCATTAAAATGTTGCTGAGAGCACATTTCTCTCCACTAGAATTTTCCTACGGGCTCTATCCAGGTGCATGAAATAGTTAGGAGGACCACACACACATTTGCATTAAAATTTGATTCTGATTTGCATATAATTTACATACACCTACACAGACTGTGCCATCTATTCTTAGGCAGCTTTTAGCAAAACATTATTTATTGCTACCATTAAGGTTGACACTCCTTGAATTTTCCTCTTTACTTTCAACCTTATCCAGTCTTTGACCTCAGATCTTGACATCAAAGGAATACACAAAGTTGGTGATGATAAAGAGAGAACACAAAAGCTTACTGCTGGGTTATGGTGTGAAGAACATAAGGCATATTTCAAGGAATCTTTCATCATTAAATCAAATTACACATTACTTCTTCTTTTTTGAGAGCAAGAGGTAGAATTGAGATTTATTTTTGATGGAGAGAAAAAGGTGCAAGAATATTAGTATTTTAAGTATATAATTTTAAACTACTTAGTGGAGTGATTCATTTATTTAACAAATATTTACTGAGTACTAATGTTAAAGGGCTTTACAAGGTATTGTAAAGCATTCAGCACTGAATAAAACATAATACAAAAGAAACTGTTCTCATATAGTTTACATTCTAGTTGTTAACAATTGAGTTGAGAGAGGGTAGATAAAACAATAAATGAGTAATAAAACATGTTTACAATAGTCATTAATTCTAGATATAAGTATCAGGTACAGAAGGGGGTAGAAGGAATGCAGGATTTCCAAATAATGAGCCTACAATTTCAAATAGGGTGGTGAGAGAAGATAGTTTAGAGAGGTTTTTATTTCAGTAAAAACCTAAAGGAGCTAAGAAAGAAAACCATGCTAGCATTCCTGATGCCTTTAGGAATTACCTGAAAACCTTACTAAAATGCAAATTCCTGGGCTTATACTGAAAAGATTTGATCTAGGAGGTTTCAAGTGGACTCCAGTTATCTCAATTCTATTAAGTATCCCAAGAGATTCCAGGGCAAAATGTTCTCATGCAACAAAATTAAGAGGCAGGTACAGCCATTTCCCATATGCCCCCTGCCTCCGCACATGTACAGCTTCCCTCACTAGCAACTTCCCACACCAATTGGTACCCATTGGTTACAACTGATGAACCTACATTGACATATTATCACCCAGAGTTCAAACTTTACAGTTCACTCTATGTTGGGTTTGGACAAATTTATTTTTTGTATCATTTTTCTAGATTCATTGAGATATAATTGCCATATGAAATTGTGTGAGTTTAAGGTGTACAGTGTGATGATTTGATACACATATGTATTACAAAATACTTATCACAATGAGGTTAGTTAACACATGTATCACCCCGTGCATGCTTACTCAGTCGTGTCTGACTCTGTGACCCCATGGACTGTAGCCTGCCAGGCTTCTCTCTCCATGGGATTCTCCGGGCAGGAATACTGGAGTGGGTTGTCATGTCCTCCTCCAGGGGATCTTCCCAACCCAGGGATTGAATCCAGGTCTCCCACGTTCTTTACTGTCTGAGTCACCAGGGGAGCCCGAGAATACTAGAGTGGGTAGCCTATCCCTTCTTCAGGGGATCTTCCTGACCCAGGAATTGAAATAGGGTCTCCTGAATTGCAGGCAGATTCTTCACCAGCTGAGCTACCGGGGAAGCCCACATATCACCCCCCGTAATTATAATTTTGTGTGTGTGGTACAAATATTTAAGATTTACTTTCTTAGCAAACTTCAGGTATATAGTACAATATTGACAACTATAGTCACCATGCTGAATCTTAAACCCCTAGAACTTATTCATCTTCTAATTGAAAGTTTGTACCCTTTGACCAACATCTCCCCTTATAATTGAAAGTTTGTACCCTTTGACCAACATCTCCCCTTATAATTGAAAGTTTGTACCCTTTGACCAACATCTCCCCATTTCCCCCACCTGATTAAATCACTGTCGTTCTAGTCTCAGCAAACAGATTGTGATGCTACTGGCTAGAAATGTCTGAGGCACTTGCCTAGGCCCAAGCTACTTGTGGAGAGTTCCACAGACTTTCCCCAACCAGAGTCAATGTTTTATCACCTGTTGCAGTTATTTTGATTTCAGGAAATCACCTCAACAACAACCATTAGGGAACTTTTAAGAACAGTATATATTGCTTAGAGGTCCTGGAGAATAAACAGCACATGAAAGGGCCAAATAGTGAGGTTGCAAATAGGGAGGAAGTATGAACCTGGGACTCTGTTTTTATTAGAGTCTGAGGATGAGATGTCCAGGGTTTCATGAATTCACTCTTGATTGGTAAATTAAAAGTGTAAGAGCAGGCATTGGGGAACAAGAAGGCAAAATGGGGTCACCTAAGCAGTTCATTATCTAGATTACTCAGGGCTTTCTAAAAGGTTAACCTTTGAGAAACTTCATGAGAAGGAGTAGCCTGCTTTCTCAAAATGACTCTCCTTGGTTTTGAACTGTATCACATATCAGTCTCCTACCTGGATCCAAAATCTCCCAAGAAAACATACTTATTCACAGAAGGATAACAAATTATTGTTGTTGAAAAAGAATATAAATGAAGGGCATCTTACTTGGCCATCTTTCTGATTTGGAAAAATTTATAATAACATATCTATCACTATAGTAATACAGAGTATATTGTTACTGCCTTAAATCATCTGAGTTCTGCATATTCATCCATCACAACCCCCCTAGCAACTACTCTTCTTTTATTCTTTTCATAGTTTTATCTTTATTAGAATATCCTATAGTTAGACTTATATAAGATGTAAGCTTTTGAGATAGGTTTTTTTTTTAACTTAGTAATTTGCATTTAAGTTTCTTTCCAGTCTTCTCATGGCTTGATAACTCTTTTGTTTGTTTGTTTGTTTCTCTACTGCCAAATAACATTTTATCAATTGGGTGTGCCACAGTTTTCTTACCCATTTACCTCTACTGAAGGACACCTTGGTTGCTTCCAAGTTTTTGCCATTATGAATAAAGCTACTATAAACATCCATGTTAAGATTTTTGTGTCAACATAAATTTTCACCTCTTTTGGGTAAATACAAAGAAGCATGATTTCTGGATGTTATGGTAAAACTATGTTATGTTTACTTTTGTAAAAACTCACCAAACTGACTTCCAGTGTAGCCGTACTTTTGAATTTCCATCAGCAATGAATGATAATTCTGGTTGGCTGCTCCACATCCTTACCAGCATTTGGCTTATTTGAATTTTGGATTTTGACCATTCCAATAGATGTGTAGTGGTATTGCACTGTTGTTTTAATATGATTTTGAGAATCTTTTTGTGTATACTTATTTGCCATCTGTATATTTTCTTTGATGTAGCTCTTTGATCCATTTTCAATTGGGTTGTTTTCATATCATTGAGTGTAAAGTGTTCTTTAAATTTTTGCTTAGTAGTCCTTAATCAGATGTTTTTTGCAATTATTTTCTTCCAGTCTATGGCTTGTGTTCTCACACCTGTGACATTTTCTTTCACAGAACAGAAGTTTTTAATTTTAAGGAAGTCCATCTTAGTTCTTTCTTTCATGGATTGTGACTTTGCTGTTGTATCTAAAAATCATCATCATACCTAACGTCACATAAGTTTTCTCCTATGTTGTACTCTGGTTTTATAGTTTGGGTTTTTGCATTTTGGTGTATGATTCATTTTGATTTGATTTTTCATCAAATATGTAAGGTCTGTGTCTAGGTTCTTTTTTTTTTTTTTGCATGCAGGTGTCCTGTTGTTTCGACATCATTTGTTCTAAAGACTATCTTTGTTCAATCATAATGCTTTTGTTTCTTTGCTGAAGATTAGTTGCCTGTATTTACATAGGTTTGCTTCTGGGCTCTATTTTGTTTTATTGATCTATTAGTCTATTTTTTTTCTACAATACCATACTCTTTTGGTTACTGTAGCTATAGAGTAACCCCAAGTTTAAGTCAAGCAGCGTCAGTCTTTCAACTTTATTCTTCTCATTCAATATTGAGTTGGCTATTCTGGATCTTTTGCCTTTCCATATAAGGTATAGAATCAATTTGTCAATATCCATAGAATAATTTTCTGGGATTTTGATGGAAATTTCATTGAGTCTACAATCGATTGGGAACAAACTAACATCTTGACAATGTTGATCGTCCTATGTATGAACATAAGATACCTCACCACTTAGCTTTCCTTTGATATGTTTCATATAGATTGTATATATTTCACTAGTTTTATATCTAAATGTTTCATTTTAAGTTAATAGTGTACATGGTAATGTGTTTTTAACTTTAAATTTCATTTTTTCATTGCTGGTGTATATGAAAATAGCTGACTTTTTAATATTAACCATCTATAATGAAGTCTTATAATTGCTTATTTAATGAAGGAATTTTTTAATTATTTCAGATTTTCTACATAAACTAACATTTCATCTGTCAGTTTGCAGTTTTATTTCTTCTTTCTCAATGTGTTTATCTTTTATTTCCTATTCTTGATTTATTGCTTTAGCTAGCATTTTCAGGACAATGTTAAAAAGTAGAAGTGAAAGGAGATACCCTTGTTGTGTTCTTTTTATCACAGTGGATAAAGTTCTGATTTCTCACCATTAAGTATGTTAGCTGCAGGTTTTTTGTAGATATTTGTTATCAAGTTAAATTGCCCTCACTTTCTAGTTTGTTGAGAGTTTTTTAAAATGATCAGCTGGAGTTTGCCAAATGTTTTTTCTGCATACATTAATGTTGATAATAACATGTGAAGTTTCTTTTTAGTCTGCTGATGTGATAAATTACATTAATGGAATTGAAAAAAAAATTTTTAGTGAAGTATAGTGGATTTATAATGTTTCAGGAATACAAAAAAGAATCAATTTTATGTATGTGTGTATATTATATATATATATATAATGTATATATAAATATATATATAAATATAATATATTTAATATATTACAAATATATTGTATATATTATATATTATAATGTATAATATATTATAATATATAATAAATATATATAAATATAAACATATATATATGTATACACATATATATATATAAAATATACACTGTTCCAGATTTTTTTTATTACAGGTTATTACACAATGCTGGCTATAGTTCCCACTGTCCTTGTTGTTTATATATTTTATATAAAGTACTGTGTATCTCTTAAACCCAAATCCAAAATTTATTCCCCCTGTCTGTTCTTCTTGGGTAATCATGTTTATTTTCTATGCCTGTGAGTTTGTTTCTGTTTTGTAAACAAGTTTATTTCTATCATTTTTTTTTTTTTTAGATTCCATATCCAAGTGATTTCATGTAATATGTGTCTTCCTGTGTCTGACAATATGATGATCTCTGGGTTCATACACTTTACTGAAAATGCTATTATTTCACTCTGTTTCATTGTGTATGTTTACCTCATCTTCTTTATCCATTCATCTATTGATGGACAGTTAGGTTGCTTCCATGTCTTGGCTATTGTAAATAGTGCTGCCAAGATCATTGAGGTGCATGTATTTTTTATGTTAGTATTCATCAGATGTATGGCCAGGAGTGAGACTGTTGGATCATATGCTCTCTATTTTTAATTTTAAGGAGCTTTCATAATGTTTTCCATAGTGACTGTGCCAATTTACATTCTCACCAACAGTGTAGGAGGGTTCCTTTTTCTCAACAACCTTTACAGCATTTATTGTTTGTAGATTTTTGATAATGTCCATTCTGACCTTTGTGAGATGATACCTCACTGTGGTTTTGATTTGCATTCCTCTAATAATTAATGATGTTGAGCATATTTTCATGTGTCTGTTAGCCATCTGGATGTCTTCGTGGGAGAAATGTCTATTTAGGTCTTCTGCTGTTTTTTATTTTTTAAGGTTTTTTTTTTTTTTTAACTATTCTTTGATATGGAGTTGTTTGTATATTTTGAAAATTAATCCCTTTGGGTCAAATTGTTTGCAAATGTTTTCTCCCATTCTGTAGGTAGTATTTTCATTTTGTTTATGGTTCCCTTTGCTGTGCAAAAGCTTTTAAGCTTAATTAGGTTCCACTTTTTTTTCTTCTTCCATTACTCCTGGAGATGGATTCAAAAAATATATTGCTGCAATTAATGTCAAAGAATTTTCTGCCTATGTTTTCCTCTTGGAGTTTGGTAGGCTCTGATCTAACATTAAGTTCTTTGATCCATTTTAAGTTTATTTTTGTGTGTGATGCTAGAAAGTATTCTAATTTCATGCTTTGACATGTAGCTGTCCAGTTTTCCCAGAAACCCTTATTGAAGTTTTTCTCTCTATTTTATGTTTTTGCCTCCTTTGTAATAGATTAATTGGCCATAAGTGAATGGATTTATTTCTGGGCTTCCTATCCTGTTCTGTGGTTGATGTGTCTGTTCTTGTGCCATTACAGTACTATTTTGATGACTATAGTTTTGTAATATAGTCTGAGGTTAAGGAGTGTGATTTCTCCAGCTTTGTTCTTCTTTCTCAAAATTCTTTTCACTATTTAGGGACTATTGTGTTTCTGTACAAACTTTAAAATTGTTGTTCTAGTTCTGTGAAAAATGCCATTGGTAATTTGATAGGGATTGTGCTGAACCTGTAGTTAGCCTTAGGTAGCATTGTCATTTTAATAATATTGATTCTTCCAAACCAAGAACACAATATATCTTTCTGTTGGTGTGGTGTGCAACTTCTTTTATCAGTGTCTTAAAGTTTTCAGAATACAGGTCTTTTGCCTCCTTAGGTAGGAGGCAAATGTGGAGGTAAATGGAATTGTTTCTTTAAATTCTCTTTCTGCTGTTTCCTGGTGAATAGAAATGCAACAATTTTCTGTATGTTAATTTTGTATCCAGCAGCATTATCAAATTCATTGAACTCTAGTAGTTTTCTGATAGTTTCTTTATAATTTTCTATTTGAAGCATCATGCCATCTGCAAACAGTGACAGTTTTAATTCTTCTTTACCAATTTAGATTCCTTTTATTTTTTTTCTTCTCTGATCACTATGGCTAGGACTTCCAAAACTATGTTGAATAAAAGTGGTGAGAGTGAGTGCCCTTGTCTTGTTCCTGACCTTAAAGAAAATTCTTTCAGCTTTTCACCATGGAATATGATGTTAGCTATGATTTTGTCATATTATGTCATTGATTATGTTGAGATATGTTCCCTCTATGCCCACTTGGGAGTTTTTATCATAAATGAATGTTGAATTTTATCAAAAACTGTTTTTGCATCAGTTGAGGATGATCATATGTTTTTTATTCTTGAATTTGTTAATGTAGTATATCACACTGATTTTCAGATACTAAAAAATCTTTGTATCTCTGGAAACAACCACACTTGATCATGGTTTATGATCTTTTTTCCCTCTTTTCAATGCATTGTTTATTTTTATTTTTTTTGGAGAATGACATTAGATTTTATTTTAAATTAATTAATTTTAATTGGAGGCTAATTACTTTATAATATTGTAGTGGTTTTTGCCATACATTGACATGAATCAGCCATGGGTGTATATCTGTCCCCCATCCTGAACATCCCCTCCCACCTCCGTCCCCATCCCATTCCTCAGGGTCATCCCAGTTCACTGGCCCTGAGCACCCTCTCTCATGCATCGAACCTAGACTGGTGATCTAATTCACACATACATGTTTCAATGTTATTCTCTCAAATCATCCCACCCTCACCTTCTCCCACAGAGTCCAAAAGTCTGTTCTTTATTTCTGTGTCTCTTTTGCTGTCTACATATAGGGTCATCGTTACCATCTTTCTAAATTCCATATATATGTGTTAATATACTGTATTGGTGTTTTTCTTTCTGACATACTTCACTCTGTATAATAGGCTCCAGTTTCATCCACTTCATTAGAACTGATTCAGAGGCATTCTTTTTAATAGCTGAGTATTATTCCATTGTGTATACATACCACAACTTTCTTAGCCATTCATTTGCTGATGGACATCTAGGTTGCTTCCATGTTCTAGCTATTGTAAACAGTGCTGTGATGAACACTGGGGTACACGTGTCTCTTTCAGATCTGGTTTCCTTGGTTTGCATGCTCAGCAGTGGGATTGCTGGGTCATATGGCAGTTCTATTTTCAGTTTTTTAAGGAACCTCCACACCGTTCTCCATACTGTACTAGTTTACATTCCAACCAACAGTGTAAGAGGGTTCCCTTTTCTTTGCACCCTCTCCAGCATTTATTGTTTGTGGACTTCTTGATAGCAGCCATTATGACTGGTGTGAAATGGCACCTCATTGTGGTTTTGATTGCATTTGTCTGATAATGAGTGATGTTGAGCCTCTTTTCATGTGTTTGTTAGCCATCTGTATGTCTTCTTTGGAGAAATGTCTCTTTAGTTCTTTGGCCCACTTTTTGATTGGGTCTTTTTTTTTTTTTCTGGAATTGAGCTGCAGGAGTTGCTTGTATATTTTTGAGATTAATTCTTTGTCTGTTGCTTCATTTGCTATTATTTTCTCCCATTCTGAAGGCTCTTTTCACCTTGCTTATAGTTTCCTTTGTTGTGCAGAAGTTTTTAAGTTTAATTAGGTCCCATTTGTTTATTTTTTCTTTTATTTCCAATATTCTGGGAGGTGGGTCATAGAAGATCGTGCTGTGGTTTATGTCGGAGAGTGTTTTCCCTATCTTTTCCTCTAGGAGTTTAATAGTTTCTGGTCTTATATTTAGATCTTTAATCCATTTTGAGTTTATTTTTGTGTATGGTGTTAGAAAGTGTTCTAGTTTCATTCTTTTGCAAGTGGTTGACCAGTTTTCCCAGCACTACTTGTTAAAGAGATTGTCTTTTCTCCATTATATATTCTTGCCTCCTTTGTCAAAGATAAGGTGTCCATAGGTGTGTAGATTTATCTCTGGGCTTTCTATTTTGTTTCATTGATTTATATTTCTGTCTTTGTGCCAGTACCATACTGTCTTGATGACTGTGGCTTTGTAGTAGAGACTGAAGTCAGGCAGGGTGATTCCTCAAGTTCCACTCTTCTTTCTCAAGATTGCTTTGGCTATTCAAGGTTTTTTGTATTTCCATACAAATTGTGAAATTATTTGTCCTAGTTCTGTGAAAAAATACTTTTGGTAGCTTGATAGGGATTGCATTGAATCTATAGATTGCTTTGGCTAGTATACTCATTTTCACTATATTGATTCTTCCATGCATGAGCATGGTATATTTCTCCATCTATTTGTGTCCTCTTTGATTACTTTCATCAGTGTTTTATAGTTTTCTATATATAGGTCTTTTGTTTCTTTAGGTAAAGATATTCCTAAGTATTTTATTATTTTCATTGCAATGGTGAGTGGAATTGTTTCCTTAATTTCTCTATTTTCTCATTGGATTAGTGTATAGGAATGCAAGGGGATTCTGTGTGTTAATTTTATATCCTTCAACTTTACTATATTCGTTGATTAGCTCTAGTAATTTTCTGGTTTAGTCTTCAGGGTTTTCTATGAGGATCATGTCATCTGCAAAGAGTGAGAATTTTACTTCTTCTTTTCCAATCTACAGTCCTTTTATTGCTTTTGTGCTCTAATTGCTGTGGCCAAAACTTCCAAAACTATGTTGAGTAGTAGTGGTGAGAGTGGGCACACTTGTCTTGTTCTTGACTTTAGGGGAAATGCTTTCTATTTTTCACCATTGAGGATAATCTTTGCTGTCGGTTTATCATATATGGCTTTTATTATGTTGAGGTATGTTCCTTCTATGTCTGCTTTCTGGAGGGTTTTTTTTTTTTTTAAATCATAAATGGATGTTGAATTATTTCAAAGGCTTTCTCTGCATCTGTTGAGATAATCATATGTTTTTAATCTTTTAATTTGTTAATGTGGTCTGTCACATTGATTGATTTTTGAACATTGAAGAATCCTTACATCCTTGGGATAAAGCCCACTTGGTCATGAGGTATGATCTTTTCAATATGTTATTGGATTCTGTTTGCTAGAATTTTATTGAGGACTTTTGCATCTAAGTTCATCAGTGATATTGGCCTGTGGTTTTCTTTTTTGGTGGCATCTTTGTCTGGTTTGGTATTTGGGTGATGGTGGCCTCATAGAATGAGTTTGCCAGTTGATCTTCCTCTGCAATTTTCTGCAAGAGTTTGAGTAGGATAAGTATTAGCTATTCTCTAAGTTTTTGGTGGAATTCATCTGTGAAGCCATCTGGTTTTTGGCTTTTGTTTGTTGGAAGATTTCTGATTACAGTTTTGATTTCCATGCTCGTGATGGGTCTGCTAAGACTTTGTATTTCCTCCTGGTTCAGTTTTGAAAGCTTATACTTTTCTAAGAATTCATCCATTTCTTCCAAGTTGTCCATTTTATTGTCATATAGCTGCTGATGGTAGTCTCTTATGATCCTTTGTATTTCTGTGTTGTCTGTTGTGATCTCTCCATTTTCATTTCTAATTTTGTTGATTTGATTCTTCTCCCTTTGTTTGTTGATGAGTCTGGCTAATGGTTTGTCTTATTTTATTTATCTTCTCAAAGAACCACTAGCTTTTAGTTTTGTTGATTTTTGCTAGTCTCCTTTGTTTATTTTTCATTTATTTCTGCCCTAATTTTTATGATTTCTTTCCTTCTACTAACCCTAGAGCTCTTCATTTCTTCTTTATCTAGTTGCTTTGGGTGTAAGTTTGGGTTATTTATTTAACTTTTCTCTTGTTTCTTGAGGTAAGCTTGTATTGCTATGAACCTTCCCCTTAGCACTGCTTTTACTGAACCCAATAGGTTTGGGGTTGTCGTGTTTTCATTTTCATTCATTTCTATGCATATTTTGATTTCTTCTGTGATTTGTTGGTTATTCAGAAGCATGTTGTCTAGCCTCCATATGTTTGTATTTTTAATAGTTTTTTTTTCCCCCCTGTACTTGACATCTAATCTTACCACATTGTGATCAGAGAAGATGCTTGAAATGATTTCAAGTTTTTAAAATTTACCAAGGCTAGATTTATGGCCCAGGTTGTGATCTATCCTGGAGAATGTTCCATGTGCACTTGAGAAAAGGTGAAATTCATTGTTTTGGAGTGAAATGCCCTATAAATATCAATTAGGCCTAACTGGTCCATTTTATCATTTAAAGTTTATGTTTCCTTGTTAATTTTCTGTTTAGTTGATCTATCCATAGTTGAGTGGGGGTATTAAAGTCTCCCACTATTATTATGTTACTGTTAATTTCCCATTTCATACTTGTTAGCATTTGCCTTACATATTGTAGTGATCATATGTGGGGTGCACATATATTTATAATTGTTATATCTTGTTTTGGATTGATCCCTTGATCATTATGTAGTGTCCTTCTTTGTCTCTTTTCACGGACTTTTTTTTTTTTTTTTTGGACACAACTGAAATGAATTTATTTTTAATTGAAGAAATAAGTGCTTTACAGCATTGTGTTGGTTTCTGGCAAACATCAACATGAATTGGTGATAGGTATCCAAATGTCCCCTCCGTCCTGCCTTTTGCTGTGATTCTTAAAGAGATTGGAATACCAAACCACCTGACCTGCCTCTTGAGAAATCTGTATGCAGGTCAGGAAGCAACAGTTAGAACTGGGCATGGAACAACAGACTGGTTCCAAATAGGGAAAGGAGTACATCAAGGCAGTATATTGTCACCCTGTTTATGTAACTTTTTTTTTAATGGTCTGTATTTCAAAGTCTATTTTATATGATATGAATATTGCTACTCCTACTTTCTTTTGTTCTCCATTTGCATGAAATATCTTTTTCCAGCCCTTCACTTTCAGTCTGTATGTGTCCCTTGTTTTGAGGTGGGTCTCTTGTAGACAGCGTATATAGGGGTCTTGTTTTTGTATCCATTCATCCAGTCTTTGTCTTTGGTTGAGGCATTTAACCCATTTACATTTAAGGTAATTATTGATAAGTATTATATCAATAACCTCAGATATGCAGATGACAACACCCTTATGGCAGAAAGTGAAGAAGAACTAAAGAGCTTATTGATGAAAGTGAAAGAGGAGAGTGAAAAAGTTGGCTTAAAGCTCAACATTCAGAAAACTAAGATCATGGCATCTGGTCCCATCACTTCATGGGAACTAGATGGGGAAACAGTGGAAACAGTGACTGATTTTATTTTTTTGGGCTCCAAAATCACTGCAGATGGTGATTGCAGCCATGAAATTAAAAGATGCTTACTCCTTGGGAGGAAAGTTTGACTAACCTAGATGGCATATTAAAAAGCAGAGACATTACTTTGTCAAGGAAGGTCTGTCTAGTCAAGACTGGTTTTTCCAGTGATCATGTATGGATGTGGGAGTTGGAATATAAAGAAAGCTGAGTGCCGAAGAATTGATGCTTTTGAACTGCCGTGTTGGAGAAGATTTTGAGAGTCCCTTGGACTGCAAGGAGATCCAACCAGTTCATCCTAAAGGAGATCAATCCTGGGTGTTCATTGGTAGGTCTGATGTTGAAGCTGAAAGCTCCAATAATTTGGCCACATGATGCAAACAGCTGACTCATCAGAAAAGACCCTGATGCTGGGAAAGATTGAGGGCAGGAGGAAAAGGGGACGACAGAGGATGAGATGGTCGGATGGCATCACGGAGTCAATGGACATGGGTTTGGGTGGACTCCTGGAGTTGGTGATGGACAGGGAGGCCTGGCGTGCTGTGGTTCATGAGGTCACCAACAGTTGGACACGACTGAGTGACTGAACTGAACTGAACTGATGATCCCATTGCCGTTTACTTTGTTGTTTTGAGTTCAAGTTCATATACCTTTTCTGTTTTTCCTGTCTAGAGATGATCCTTTAGCATTTGTTGAAGAGCTGGTTTGGTGGTGCTGAATTCTCTCAGCTCTTGCTTGTCTGTAAATCTTTTGTTTTCTCCTTCGTATTGAATGAGACCCTTGCTCGGTACAGTAATCTAGTCTGTAGGTTTTTCTTTTTCATCACTTTAAGTATGTCCTGACATTCCCTTCTGGCCTGAAGAGTTCCTATTGAAAGATCAGCTGTTATCCTTACGGGAATCCCCTTGTGTGTTATTTGTTGCTTTTCCCTTGCTGCTTTTAATATTTGTTCTTTGTGTTTAATCTTCATTAATTTGACTAATATGTGTCTTGGGGTGTTTTGCCTTGGGTTTATCCTGTTTGGGACTCTCTGGGTTTCTTGGATTTGGGTGGCTATTTCCTTCCCCATTTTAGGGAAGTTTTCAGCTATTATCTCCTCAAGTATTGTCTCATAACCTTTCTTTTTGTCGTCTTCTTCTGGGACTCCAGTGACTCAAATGTTGGTGCATTTAACATTGTCCCAGAAGTCTCTGAGGTTTTCCTCACTTCTTTTAATTTTTTTCTTTTTTCCTCTCTGCTTCATTTATTTCCACCATTCTGTCTTCCAACTCACTTATCCTATCTTCTTCCTCAGTTATTCTACTGTTGGTTCCCTTCAGATTGTTTTTGATCTCAGTTATTGCATTATTCATTATTGATTGACTCTTTTTTATTTATTCTAGGTCCTTGTTAAACATTTCTTGCATCTTCTCAACTCTTGTCTCAAGTCTATTTATCTGTAACTCCATTTTGTTTTCAAGATTTTGGATCATCTTTACTATCATTATTCTGAAATCTTTTTCAAGTAGACTCCCTATCTCCTCCTCTTTTGTTTGGTTTGGTGGGAATTTACAATGCTCCTTTACCTGATGAATATTTCTCTGCTTTTTCATTTTGTTTAGATTGCTGTGTTTGGGGTGGCCTTTCTGTATGCTGGAAGTTTGTCATTCCACTTTATTGTGGAGGTTGCTCCCTGTGGGTGGAGTTGGATTAATGTCTTGTCAAGGTTTCCTGGTTAGGGAAGCTTGCATCTGTGTTCTGGTGGGTGGAGCTGAATCTCTACTCTCTGGAATGCAGTGAAGTGTCCAGTAGTGTGTTTTGGGGTGTCTATGGGTTTGGTGTGACTTTGGGCAGCCTGTATTTTAATGCTCAGAGCTGTGTTCTGCATTGCTGGAGAAATAGTGTGGTATGTCTTGCTCTGGAACTTGTTGGGTCTTGGGTGAAGCTTGGTTTCAGTGTAGGTATGGAGGCTTTTGGATCAGCTCTTGTCAATTAATGTTCCCTGGAGATAGGAGTATTCTGGTGCTCTCAAGTTCTGCATTTAAGCCTCCTGCCTCTGGATTTCAGTCTTATTCTTACAGTAGCCTCAATACTTCTGCATCCATACAGCACAGATGATAAGACATCTATAGTGAAGTTGCTCAGTTGTGTCCCACTCTTTGCGACCCCATGGACTGTAGCCTACCAGGTTCCTCCTTCCATGGGATTTTCCAGGCAAGAATACTGGAGTGGGTTGCTATTTCCTTCTCCAGGAGATCTTCCCAACCCAGGGATTGAACCTGGGTCTCCCACATTGTAGGCAAACCTTTTACCGTCTGAAACACAAGCGAAGCTCTAAGATATCTGTGTTAATGGTGAAAAGATTATACACGTTGAGGGACACCTAGAGAGATTCACAGAGTTAAATGGAGAAGAGAAGAGGGAGGAGGGAGACAGGGGTGACCAGGAGGAGAAGAGGGGATAGTAAAATGGGAGAGAGCAATCTAGCCAGTAATCAATTCCCTAAGTGTTCTCCACAGTCTGGAAAACTCAGAGAGGTTCACGGAGTTACATAGAGAAGAGAAGAGAAGAGGGAGGAGAGAGATAGAGGTGACAGGAGGAGAAGTGGGGAGTCAAAAGGGGAGAGATCAATCAAGCCAGTAATCACACCCCTAAGTAAAAGTGTGTATGGAAGATTAGATTCTTAAAGGTACAAAATTGATAACAAATACCAAAAAGCAAAGATTAAAAATCTAGAGTAGAATTTAGACTCTCAAAAATACAATATTAAAAATATAAAACAAAATCAATCACAAAAATTATAATATATATATACATGCAATTTTCTTTAAAAATAGTTTGTCTTTTTTTGGCAAGGTAATAGTACGTTATAAAAATGAAAATTAAAGGAGTAATAAAGAACTTAAATATAAAAAAATTAAAAAATGATAATAGTAAAAATATATCTAGGAATTTCTCTGGAGCTGTTGAGGGCAGTTCAGTTTCAGATAGTTCCTTGTTCCAGCTTATACTTCTCAAGGCCTATAGGCCCCTTCTAATGCTTAGTCAATGTTAACTACAGGGTTTTAACCCGTTGCACCTGTTACTTCCAGAGAAGTTCCTTTTTTGTTTATTTTGGCTTCCTCTGTTTGCAAGTCTTTTCAGTATATAATTTCCACCCTAACACAAGGGGGAAAAGGTGGTCACTTATTTAGGCTCACTTGTTCAGTTGTGTTGTGGGGAGGGAGGAACACTACAAACAAATATCACTGACGTGTGTGGGGAGTGCTTGCAGTGTATGGACCACTTTGGGTTTGCCCCAGCTCATGGCAGCGTGTGCTTTCCTGGTCTACAGTGCTCAGGCTTCAGGTTGCTCTGCAGGGGTACTGTCCAAAGTAGGCCCTGTGTTTCGTGCACTTCCCAGGTCTAAGCTGTTCAGGTTCAGGTTCTTGGGTACTCCACAAAGGCACAGACTCTTTTGGGAGTGCATTTTGTGCCCTTCTCAGGTCCAAGCAGTTCAGGCGACCAGGTCCTTGGTGAGCACAATGTCCCAGTTGGGCCATGCATCTTAATCACCTCCCCGGTCCCAGCCACTCAGTTTCCTTGGTGCGCAAGGAGAGCACCTTCTCAGATGTGACATGTGTCTCCTCTTGGGAGCAGATCTCAGGCTGTGACCTTCCTTGCAGATGTCAGCCATCCAGGATCCCAGGAAGACTTGGTTAGTAACTGGGAGCCTGCTAACGGTTTGGTGAATGCTGTCTCTGGGCCAGAGATTGCCCCTTGCCTTCTGGCTCTGGCTGTCGCCCACCTACCTCTCTGCCTCTGGCTGGGGTAGGTGCCAGTCTGCAGTCGGCTCCTTTGCTTTTGGCCCCTAGCTCTCCTTTGCTTTCGCTCAATCCTTTGTTCCATGAGCAGGCCAGGCTGCACCTTAGGTTAGAGATTTTTAGGGAAAGTTCTCTCTCTTTTTTTCCTTTCTGGCTATCCCACAGTTTGTGTTGCTATGTCACATTAGCTCCCTCAGATTGTCTTCAGGGTGTTCAGGCCTGGTCCTTACCCTAAGCATGCAACGCATGACTCCTTGTCCAGTCCCTGCTCGCTTGTGGCAGATGTGAGCATCTGGGCTACTTCTCCTCTGGGAATTGTGGTTAGGTGCGTATTCTTTGTTTTTTTTTTGTTTGTTTTTTCCTCCCTCCCTGTTATGTTGCCCTCTAAGATTCCAATACTCCCCACAGACCCGCCAGTGAGAGGGTTTCTTGCTATTTGGAAACTTCTCCACGACTCCCTCCCCAGGATGGGTCTCCATCCCTAACTTTTTTGTCTCTCTTTTTGTCTTTTATATTTTGTCCTACCTCCTTTCAAAGAGAATGGGCTGCCTTTCTGGGTGCCTGGTGTCCTCTGCCAGCATTCAGAAGTTGTTTTGTGGCAGTTGCTCAGCATTCAAGTGATCTTTTGATGAATTTGAGGGGGAGAAAGTGGTCTCCCTGTCCTATTCCTCTAACATCTTAGGACCCCCCTCCCACAGTGATCTTTGAAAATGTATTTTTTGATTTGGTTTGCTAGCATTTTGTTGAGGATTTTTGCATATGTGTTCACCAGTGATTTTAGCCTGTCATTTTCTTTCTTTGTGATATCTTTGTCTGGTTATGGTATCTGGTGACCTCATAGAATGAGTTTGGAAGATTCCTTCCACAAATTGCTCTGCAATTTTTTGGGAATAGTTTCAAAAGGAAGGACATTAATGCTTCTCTAAATGCTTCATAGAATTCACCTGTGAAGTCCTCTGGTCCTGGACTTCTATTTGTCAGGAATTTTTTTAATCATTCAATGTCAGTACTAGTAACTGGTCTGTTCATATTTTCTACTTTTTTTCCTGGTTTAGTCTTGGGAAAATGTACTTTTGAAATAATTTTTCCCTTTCTTCTAGGTAGTCCATTGTATTGGTATATTGCTGCTCATAGTAGTCTCTTTGTATTTCTGTGGTGTTGACTGTAACTTGATGCTTTTCATTTATAATTTCATTTGGGTCCTCTTCTTGTTTTTCTTAATGTCTTGCTAAAGGCTTATCAATTTTATCTTTTCAAAGAAACGGATTTTAGTTTCACTTATATTTTCTATGATAGTCTTGATTTCATTTATTTCTCTTCTGATATTTATGATTTCTACTAACTTTGGGCTTTGTTTGTTCTTTCCCTAGTTGCTTTACTGGTAAGGTTAGGTGGTTTGAGATTTTTCTTGTTTTCTGAGGTAATCTTGTATCACTATGAATTTCCCTCTTAGAACTGCATTTTTCTTGTCCCATATGTTTTAGATCATTGTATTTTTGTTTTCATTTTTCTCTAGGTATTTTCATATTTCCTCTGTGATTTCTTCAGTGATCCATTGGTTGTTTAGTTGCATATTGTTTAGCTTCTATGCATTTTTTTTTTTTGCTTGTAGTGGATTTTGTTGTGGTTAGGGCTTCCCAAGTGATACAGTAGTAAAGAATCCACCTGTCAATGCAGGAGGTGAAAGAGATGGAGGTTCAATCCTTGGGTCAGGAAGTTCCCCTGGAGTAGGAAATGGCAACCCACTCCAGTATCCTTGCTTGGAAAATTTCACGGAGAGAGGAGTCTAGTGGGCTACAGTCCATGGGGTTGCAAAGAGTCAGACACAACTGAATGACTGAGTACACACATACACACAGTGTTGGGTTAGAAATGATGTTTGAAATGACCAGTTTTCTTAAGTTTACCAAGGCTTGTTTTATGGCCTCACAAGTGTTTTTCTCTTGGACAATGTTCCCATGTGCACTTGAAAGGAATGTGTATTCTGTTGCTTTTAAGTGGAATACTGTGGCAATATCAATTAGTTCATTTGGTTGAATGTGTTATTTAAAACTAGTTTTTCTTCATTGATACTGTGTCTGGATATCTGTCTGCTGAAGTAAGTGGGATATTTAATCCCATTCTATTATTGTGTTACTATTGAATTTTTCTTTTAGGTCTGTTAACATTTGCTTATATATTGAGTTGCTCCTATGTTTGGTGCATATACATCTACAGTTGTTATAGCTTCTTCTTGGATTGATCCCTTGATACTTATGTAGAGTTCTTCTTTGTCTCTTCTAAACGTATTAACTTTAAAGTCAATTCCGTCTAATAGAAGTATCGATCCACAGCTTTTTAAAAAAAAATTTCCATTTGCATAGAACATTTTTTTCTACCCCCTCATTTTCAGCCTGTCAGTGTCTCTAGATCTAAAGTGAGTCCCTTGTAGGCAGCAAATATATGAGTCTTTATTGTATACATTTAGTCTTTTGGTTGAAGAATTTAGTCCATTTCTATATAAGATAATTATTAATATATATGTTCTTGCCATTTTGTTTACTTTTTGGAGTTGTTTTTGTAGGTCTTTTCCCCGCTTCTTTGGTTCTCTTGTGATTTAATGACTATCTTCATTGTTGTGTTTGGATTCCTTTTTCTTATTTGTGTCTCTGTCTACTAGAGATTGTTAGTTTGTGGTTACCTTGAGGTTTTTATATAGCAGTCTATGTGTATATGTGATTGTTCTAAGTTGCTAATCTCTTAATTTCAAATGCAATATTTCTGCACCAGTGTCTGTGTGCCCAAGGTGGACTGAAGACATCCCCCGCCTCTCCAGGAGATTTTCTAAGACCAGAAAGTAGGTCTGGTCTAGGCTCTTATCAATTACTTCTTTTGCCCTATGTCCCTGTGCATGTGAGGGTTTGTGTGTGCACTCTTTAAGAGTGAAGTCTCTGTTTTTCCCCAGTCCTATGGTGCTCCTGCAATTAAGCTCCACTGACCTTCAAAGTTAAATGCTTTCGGGACTCATCTTCCTGGTGCTGGACTTCTAGGCTGATAAGCCTGATGTTGGACTCAGAACTCTCATTCCTGGGGGAGAAGCTCTGCAATATAATTATTTTCTAGTTTGCAGGTCACCTGGGGCATAAAGGATTGATTATATCATGAGTCAACCCCTCCTCCTGGTCTCACTGTGGTCCCTTTTTTATGTCTGTAGATGTGGAAGATCTTTCCTGGTAGGTTCCAGTCTTTTTCATTGGTGGTTTTTCTGCAGATAGTTGAGACTTTGGTGTGCCACTGAGAGGAAGTGATCTCAGGTTCTTTATAGGCCACTGTCTTGACCACTCCACCTAACTGACTTTTGAATGTTGAACCAACCTTGCATATCTGGGATAAATCCCACTTGGTCATAGTATATAATTTTTCTTATAAATTTTGAATTCAGTTTGATATTTTGTTTTGAATCTTGAAGCTATATTTATGAGAGATATTTGTCTGTTGTTTTCTTGTAATTTCTTTGATTTCAGAACTATGGTAGTTGTGGCTTCATAGAGTTAGGAAGAATTTCCTCTGCTTCTTCCTTCTGAAAGACATTGCAGAGAATTGATATATTATTTTCCTTAAAGGTGGGGTGAAAGTCACTGATGAAATCATCTTGGCCTGGAGATTTCTGTTTTGGAAGGTTATTAATTACTGATTTCGTTTCTGTAATCAGATTTTCTATTTAAATTTGTGTAAATTTTAACAAATCTTGTCTTTTAGGAACAAACCCATTTCAGCTGGGTTATCAAAATTGTGAGCACAGAGTTGTTCATACCATTGTTCAAATTATTCCTTTATCATCTTTTTATTGTTCATGGTATCTGTAATGATGGCTTCTTGATAGTGGTTTATTTTCTTCTTTTTTTCTTAGGCTAGAGTCATCAATTTCATTCTTTTCAAGGAGCTAAGTTTTGATTTTTATTGATATTCTTTAATGATTCATTTTCAAATTCATTGATTTCTGCTCTAATTTTCATTTTTCTGCTTACTTTGGATTTTATTTACTCTCCTTTTACTAGTTTTCTAAGATGGAACTTAGATGATCTTTCTTCATTTTTAATAGATGCATTCCATGATATAAATTTCCTTCTAAGCATTGCTTTTACTATATCATACTGATTTTTTAAGTCATGTTTTCATTTTAATTTAGCTCAAAATGTTTAAAACATTTCTTTTGATTTCTTTATCAGTGTATTATTTTGAATTGTCTTATTTAACCTCCACATAATTTGGAATTTCCAAGTGTTTTTCTGTTGTTTCTAGTCTAATTTTATTATGATCTGAGAGCAGTTCTTTATGAAATTTATTCTTTTAAATTTGTTAAGGTGAGTTTTATGACCCAGTATGTGACCAGTCTTGGTGAATATTCCATGTGAGCTTGAAGAGTGTGTATTCTGCTGTTGTTGGATGAAGCAGTCTCTGTCAATTATATCCATTTGATTGGTGCTTTTGAGTTCAGGTGTGTTCTTACAGATTTTCTGCCTGCTGAATCTGTCTATTTATGATAGAAGAATGTTCATGTTTCCAGCTATAAGAGTGGACTCATCTATTTCCCCTTGCTCTTCTATCAGGGTTTGCCTTGCATATTTTGATGCTCTACATTAAGAGTTTTGCTTGGAGAACTGAGCCTTTTATTAAATAATGCCCATGTTTATCCTTGAAAACTTTCCTTGCTCTTAGCCTTCTCTGTGTGAAATTGATATAGCCACTACCAACTGTCTTTTGATTTATGTTAGCTGCATATATCTTTCTCTATCCCTTCACTTTTAATTTAAATGCATCTTTATACTTAAAGTGCGTGTCTTGTAGACACTATAGATGGGCCTTCTGTTTTGATCCTTTCTTATGATCTCTGCCATTTAGTTGACTTAGACCCTTGACATACAACCCTGGACTATGAGTTAAAGACAGTTTCTGGCACCCTCTTAAGTCTTTGTTCAGTTTAGCCTCGCTGTCACTACTTCTTTCTCTTCATATTCTTACCTTTTCTTTCACTTACAAAACAGAAACACATGTGTTTTTCTGGAGCAAACATGGTTTTATTTCAACCTCAGTTACAAGTCTCCAGAAAATCTTAATGAAATGGTAGGAGGAAATAAAGGTGGAACTTACTAAACTTTTAATTTCATAGTCCAATCTATCATAGACTCAAACTCATGATGTTTATGATTCCACTAGCCACTCTGCATCCCCATATCTCAACTTTAGTGTCAGATTGAGCCATCTAACAATTATTTGTGGGATCACCTTGGAAGAGTTCATTTCTTTCAGCAGCAGTGTCTTAAGTGCATGCTATATTTAAATTGCATGGTGCTTAGGTTACTTGAGATGCCTCATGTAACATGCACTTTCTCCAAGTTATTCCATCTTTCAGGGCCAGTTCAGGTCCTATATTTTCCCTAAAGATTTGCTAAACTGCTTCTACACATATTGATTCTTCTCTTCTCTAAACTCTTATGGAATAATTTACATCTTTGATATACTATCTCCCTTTTTTTTCAAATAAAATAAAAATTAATGTGCATTTATTGGACAGAATATTATTCTATTTATTATAGAAAATAAAATTAATATAAAAATTATCTCTACTCTTAAGGGGTTTATGATCTCCTTGGGAAGGGGACATAAAATCTACATAAGAAATTTAAAGATTTAAAACATTTTCAAGAAAGGGAAGTGATACAGCAAGGTAGGAATGTTAACTGTCAAATGAATGGCTGAAACAAATACTTTTCAGACAAGTTTGGGTGATATAAGATAGCCAAATAAAAAGGAGTATTTTTACAAAGGAGATAGAATTTGAGCTTGATCTTGAAAAGCTGGTAAAATACAGAATTTTAAAAGTGGTGAGACTATATAATTAGTATTCAAGCTTCATTTGGCCACATCTGTAGAATCTTCACCAAGATTACAGGGTGCTTGAATTCTCTTCTAAAGGCAAAAAACATAAGTTCAATACTATAACTTCAGAAATGCAAGTTGTTGGTAATTGAATACCCTTTTCCTCTCTTCCAATCCTATTTCACATCTGGCAACTTGCTAGGCATAGTTTCCAAAGGGAAAGTTATTATACCAGCAAGGATTATGTGAATTATCACTGAATTTGTAAGTTCTTTTTTCTGTTAAACTTAAAAAAAAATTGTTGAAATATTTTATTACAATGTGACATACATGAATTTACTGACTAGAACATAACCACCCACAAAAAAACTTGTCCTCTAAATAGCATTTTCTGTTAAATACCAGAAGTGTTTTCTTTTTTAATCTTTACTGAAAATAAGAGATACATGTATATCAAATAAGGCATCATATTTGTATGAAAGTTAAAATATATGTTATTTCTTATCATCTTCTCACTTCCATGTCACAGTTCTTGAAATAACACAAATTTAAGTATCTTTACTGTGGGTCCTGAAATGATATAATCTAACAACTTTAAAGTCTCTTTCTCTCTCTCTCTTTTTTAAAATATAAATTTATTTATTTTAATTGGAGGCTAATTACTTTACAATATTATAGTGGTTTTGCCATACATTGACATGAATCCACCATGGGTGTACATGTGTTCCCCATCCTGAACAGCCCCCCCCCCTTCCCTCCCCATCCCATCCCTCTGGGTCGTCCCAGTGCACCAGCCCCAAGCACCCTGTCTCATGCATCGAACCTGGACTGGCGATCCGTTTCACATATAATAATATACATGTTTCAATACCATTCTCCCAAATCATCCCACCCTTGCCCTCTCACACAGAGTCCAAAAGACTGTTCTATACATCTGTGTCCCTTTTGCTGTCTCGCATATAGGGTTATCATTACCATATTTCTAAATTCCATATATATGTGTTAGTATACTGTATTGGTGTTTTCCTTTCTGGCTTACTTCACTCTGTATAATAGGCTCCAGTTTCATCCACCTCATTAGAACTGATTCAAATGTATTCTTTTTAATGGCTGGGAAATATTCTATTGTGTATATGTACCATAGCTTCCTTATCCATTCGTCTGCTGATGGGCATCTATGTTGCTTCCATGTCCTGGCTATTATAAACAGTGCTGCGATGAACATTGGGGTACACGTGTCTCTTTCAGCTCTGGTTTCCTCGGTGTGTATGCCCAGCAATGTGATTGCTGGGTCATATGGCAGTTCTATTTCCATTTTTTCAAGGAATCTCCACACTGTTCTCCATAGTGGCTGTATTAGTTTGCATTCCCACCAACAGTGTAAGAGGGTTCCCTTTTCTCCACACCCTCTCTAGCATTTATTGCTTGTATAAAGTCTCTTTTTCTATCATTTTCAGTTTTCTTGTCTCCTGAAATATGGAAAACTTCTTAAAGGCACAGTAGTTATTTTTTCTGAACTAAATTTGATTCATTTTTCTCCCTTTTCATCTCTCTCTCTTACCAGTAAAGGGTGAGGGCAAGATAATTTTCCTTTAAATGCATCATTTTTTTCGGTTTACCTCAACTATTAACATACTACTACCTTCTATCCATCACCAACTCAATGGACATGAGTTTGAGTAAGCTCCAGGAGTTGGTGAAGGACAGGAAGCCTGGTGTGCTGCAGTCCATGGGGTCGGAAAGAGATGGACACAATTGAGAGACTGAAATGTACTAAACTGACCTCTTTATCCTTTAAGGTACATCCAGAGCCTCATAATTCGATGATAATTAGACCAAAGTCTGGGACAGTTACATAATTGCCTTCCCCAGCTGATCAGTGCTCAAATATTCTCCCTATTTGACTCCCCCACCTGAAGAAACAAAGACATCTATATTTTGTTCTTGTTGTGTTATCACACAACAGCTGGGGCAGGCGTAAATAGAAGCATGCATTTACCACATGGTTAATCTGATAGCTTTCCCTGAAATTCCCATCGTAAGAAAACAAAGGAGGATGATGGTCAGGTTGACCAGAAAAGCTTGCCTGACACTAGTGCTGAGCTGATGTTGAGAGATCTTTCCTTTTCTGTGCTGCTCTGAAGCTGGGCAGTGGTACCTCTTACAGTCCTTGTGACTACCTTTCCATGGTCATGAAGTGATCACCTGAGCTTGAAATTCCCCTGCAGTTAAAAGACAGAATTGTTTCTCCTCTAGTCTTTTCTATGATTTATCATTTGAATCTATTTCCATTTTGACGGTCTTTCCACTTCTACACACACACACATACACACACACACACACCCCTCTTCTAGACTAGAATAATTGTCCACAGGATATGGAATTTAATTGTTGAACAAAAGTATATATTAGTGCAAAAACTATGTCCAGGAGTTACATGATTTTATTCCAATGTCACATTTACCACTAACTGAAAATCTTAGCAGAGTCACCAACCTTTTCATTTTAGAGTTGGAGTTAAAAATAATGTTCTACTTTCTGGGATTATTTTGAGGATAGATGCAAAAATATGTACATTTGAGCATTTAGAAATGTTAAAACACATAATCAAGGTGATAATTATTACAGAAACACACTCAGATATCTTAAAAGTAACAAGATACATACCTAATACTTTCAAGTTGTTAATCTTCCTGTTTTGCATCACAGAAAAGGTCATTGCCTGAAGTACTGAATAAGCACATAACTACAGCTGAGGAAATAAATGATGGGCACTTGCAGAACTATAATGGGAAAATGTGAAGTTTCTCTATGATTTACAAAACCTGTTGTTACTTGTTATTCTACCTTTTAGTTTCATCCATTAACCAGAAAGCACTAAACCTTTCAATGTGCACTTTTTTGAGAACCAAATGATAGAGTAAAGTGAGACATCCCACCTGCTGTCCAGGGGCTCAGATGTTGACAAAATGACATGTCTGCAAGGAACCAGAGCTCTAGGTGGGAATGCAGTGTTTCCCAAGCCACGTAGAACAGAACACAGTTGTGTCACAAAATCTATAGATGCTGTAGGGGAAGCAAAATTTTGCCTCTGCCTTCTTAAAGATTGTGGCTGCTGCTGAGAATTTAATTGATGTGAGACAAATTAATAGAAGAAACACACAAAAATGTGATAAGCTTTTTTAAATGGCATGGGGGCCCTTACAAGGAAATGAAAACCCAAAGAAATGCCAAAATCTGAATACTTTTTGTTGAACAGAGAGGTAATTACAAAGTATCCTAAATAAAGGAGCGAAGATGGACTGGAATGGGTGACTTAACTCAGATTACCATTATATCTACTACTGTGGGCAGGAATCCCTTAGAAGAAATGGAGTAGCCATCATAGTCAACAAAAGAGTCCGAAATGCAGTACTTGGATGCAAGCTCATAAACGACAGAATGATTTCTGTTCATTTTCAAGGCAAACCATTCAATATCATGGTAATCCAAGTCTATGCCCCGACCAGTAATGCTGAAGAAGCTGAAGTTGAATGGTTCTATGAAGACCTACAAGACCTTCTAGAACTAACACCCCCAAAAGATGTCCTTTTCATTATAGGGGACTGGAATGCAAAAGTAGGAAGTCAAGAAACACCTGGAGTAACAGGCAGATTTGGCCTTGGAGTACAGAATGAAGCAGGGCAAAGGCTAATAGAGTTCTGCCAAGAGAATGCACTGGTCATAGCAAACACCCTCTTCCAACGAGAGAAGACTCTACACATGGACATCACCAGATGGTCAACACTGAAATCAGATTGATTACATTCTTTGCAGCCAAAGGTGGAGAAGCTCTATACAGTCAGCAAAAAGAAGACTGGCAGCTGACTGTGGCTTAGATCATGAACTCCTTATTGCCAAATTCACACTTAAACTGTAGAAAGTGGTGAAAACCACTACACCATTCAGGTATGACCTAAATCAAATCCCTTATGACTATACAGTGGAAATAAGAAATAGATTTAAGGGACTAGATCTGATAGTCAGAGAGCCTGATGAACTATGGACGGAGGTTCATGACATTGTACAGGAGAAGAAATCAAGACCATCCCCAAGAAAAAGAAATGCAAAAAAGCAAAATGGCTGTCTGAGGAGGTCTTACAAATAGTGGTGAAAAGAAGAGAAGTGAAAAGCAAAGGAGAAGAGGGAAGATATACCCATTTGAATGCAGAGTTCCAAAGAATGGCAAGGTGAGATAAGAAAGTCTTCCTCAGTGATCAGTGCAAAGAACTACAGGAAAAAAATAGTATGGGGAAGACTAGAGATCTCTTCAAGAAAATAAGAGATACCAACAGAATGTTTCATGCAAAGATAGGCTCAACAAAGTACAGCAATGGTATGGACCTAACAGAAGCAGAAGATGTTAAGAAAAGGTGGCAAGAATACACAGAACTTTACAAAAAAGATCTCCACCACTCAGATAATCATGATGGTATGATCACTCACACTCACCTAGAGCCAGACATCCTGGAATGTGAAGTCAAGAGGGCCTTAGAAAGCATCACTACAAGCAAAGCTAGTGGAGGTGACAGAATTCCAGTTGAGCTATTTCAAATCCTGAAAGATGATGCTGTAAAAGTGCTGCACTCAATACGCCAGCAAATTTGGAAAACTCAGCAGTGGCCACAGGACTGGAAAAGGTCAGTTTTCATTCCAACCCAAAGAAAGGCAATGCCAAAGAATGTTCAAACTACTGCACAATTGCACTCATCTCACACGCTAACAAAATAATTCTTAAAATTCTCCAAGCCAGGCTTCATCAATACGTGAACCATGAAGTTCCACATGTTCAAGCTGGTTTTAGAAAAGGCAGAGGAACCAGAGATCAAATTACCAACATCCGTTGGATCATCAAAAAATCAGGAGAGTTCTAGAAAAAACATCAATTTCTGCTTTATTGACTATGCCAAAGCCTTTGACTGTGTGGATCACAATAAACTGTAGAAAATTCTGAAAGAGATGGGAATACCAGACCACCTCACCTGCCTCTTGAGAAACTTGTATGCTGATCAGGAAGAAATAGTTACAACTGGACATGGAACAACAGACTGGTTCCAAACAGGTAAAGGAGTAACTCAAGGCTGTATATTGTCACCCTAATTATTTAACTTATAGGCAGAGTACATCATGAGAAATTCTGAGCTGGAAGAAGCACCAACTGGAATCAAGATTTCTGGAAGAAATATCAATAACCTCAGATATGCAGATGACACCACCCTTATGGCAGAAAGTGAAGAAGAACTAAAGAGCTTATTGACGAAAGTGAAAGAGGAGAGTGAAAAAGTTGGCTTAAAGCTCAACATTCAGAAAACTAAGATCATGGCATCTGGTCCCATCACTTCATGGCAAATAGATGGAGAGACAGTGGAAACAGTGTCAGACTTTATTTTTCTGGGCTCCAAAATCCCTGCAGATGGTGATTGCAGCCATGAAATTAAAAGATGCTTACTCCTTGGAAGGAAAGTTATGACCAAACTAGACAGCATATTAAAAAGCAGAGAGACATTACTTTGTCAACAAAGACCCATCTAGGCAAGGCTATGGTTTTTCCAATAGTCATGTATGGATATGAGAGTTGGACTATAAAGAGAGCTGAGCACTGAAGAATTGATGCTTTTGAACCTTGGTTTTGGAGAAGACTCTTGAGAGTCCCTTGGACTGCAAGGAGATCCAACCAGTCCATCCTAAAGGAGATCAGTCCTGGGTGTTCATTGCAAGGACTGATGTTGAAGCTGAAAATCCAATACTTTGGCCACCTGATGCGAAGAGCTGACTTATTTGAAAAGACCCTGATGCTGGGAAAGATTGAGGGCAGGAGGAAAAGGGGGCAACAGAGGATGAGATGGTCGGATGGCATCACCGACACAATGGACGTGTGTTTGGGTGGACTCCGGGAGTGTGTGATGGACAGTGGGGCCTGGGGTTCTGCGATTCGTGGGGTCATAAAGAGTCAGAGTCGACTGAGCGACTGAACTGTACTGAAATAAAGGAAAATCTAAATGAAGACAAGCAATTTTTAACAAGGTCTATTTGTACAGAATTCTCTGAGCTTCAGTTTCCTGTCTTTGGTTATAAAAATGTTATTTCCCTCCTATAATAGGAAGGACATCTGTATGAGAGTGTTATTTCTTGCTTTTAGGAAGAAAAAGGAGAGGGTCAGCAAGCTCTTCTCATACACGCTGGTTTTCTAAGTGCCTTTAGCTCAAAATAAACCTGATGCCAAAGCAGCCTATTTCAATTCTATCCATTTGTTTCTTAAAATCAATAGAGTTTTCTATGTAGAGGATCATGTCATCTGCAAACAGTGAGAGTTTTACTTCTTCTTTTCCTATCTGGATTCCTTTTACTTCTTTTTCTGCTCTGATTGCTGTGGCCAGAACTTCCAACACTATGTTGAATAGTAGTGGTGAGAGTGGGCACCCTTGTCTTGTTCCTGATTTCAGGGGAAATGCCTTCAATTTTTCACCATTGAGGGTGATGCTTGCTGTGGGTTTGTCATATATAGCTTTGATTATGTTGAGGTATGTTCCTTCTATTCCTGCTTTTTGGAGAGTTTTAATCATAAATGAGTGCTGAATTTTGTCAAAGGCTTTCTCTGCATCTATTGACTCTACCAGAAAATTACTAGAGCTAATCAATGAATATAGTAAAGTTGCAGGATATAAAATTAACACACAGAAATCCCTTGCATTCCTATATACTAACAATGAAAAAACAGACAGAGAAATTAAGGAAAAAATACCATTCACCATTGCAACAAAAAGAATAAAATACTTAGGAGTATATCTACCTAAAGAAACAAAGGACCTATACATAGAAAACTATAAAACACTGATGAAAGAAATCAAAGAGGACACAAACACATGGAGAAACATACCGTGTTCATGGATTGGAAGAATTAATATTGTCAAAATGGCTATTCTACCCAAAGCAATCTATAGATTCAATGCAATCCCTATCAAGCTACCAACGGTATTTTTCACAGAACTAGACCAAAGAATTTCACAATTTGTATGGAAATACAAAAAACCTCGAATAGCCAAAGTAATCTTGAGAAAGAAGAATGGAGCTGGAGGAATCAACCTGCCTGACTTCAGACTCTACTACAAAGCCACAGTCATCAAGACAGTATGGTACTGGCACAAAGACAGAAATATAGATCAATGGAACAGAATAGAAAGCCCAGAGATAAATCCACGGACCTATGGACACCTTATCTTTGACAAAGGAGGCAAGGATATACAATGGAAAAAAGACAACCTCTTTAACAAGTGGTGCTGGGAAAACTGGTCAACCACTTGTAAAAGAATGAAACTAGAACACTTTCTAACACCATACACAAAAATAAACTCAAAATGGATTAAAGATCTAAATGTAAGACCAGAAACTATAAAACTCCTAGAGGAGAACATAGGCAAAACACTCTCCGACATAAATCACAGCAAGATCCTCTATGACCCACCTCCCAGAATATTGGAAATAAAAGCAAAACTAAACAAATGGGACCTAATGAAACTTAAAAGCTTTTGCACTACAAAGGAAACTATAAGTAAGGTGAAAAGACAGCCCTCAGATTGGGAGAAAATAATAGCAAATGAAGAAACAGACAAAGGATTAATCTCAAAAATATACAAGCAACTCCTGCAGCTCAATTCCAGAAAAATAAATGACCCAATCAAAAAATGGGCCAAAGAACTAAACAGACATTTCTCCAAAGAAGACATACAGATGGCTAACAAACACATGAAAAGATGCTCAACATCACTCATTATTAGAGAAATGCAAATCAAAACCACAATGAGGTACCATTACACGCCAGTCAGGATGGCTGCTATCCAAAAGTCTACAAGCAATAAATGCTGGAGAGGGTGTGGAGAAAAGGGAACCCTCTTACACTGTTGGTGGGAATGCCAACTAGTACAGCCGCTATGGAAAACAGTGTGGAGATTCCTTAAAAAACTGGAAATAGAACTGCCATATGACCCAGCAATCCCACTTCTGGGCATACACACTGAGGAAACCAGATCTGAAAGAGACATGTGCACCCCAATGTTCATCGCAGCACTGTTTATAATAGCCAGGACATGGAAGCAACCTAGATGCCCATCAGCAGATGAATGGATAAGGAAGCTGTGGTACATATACACCATGGAATATTACTCAGCCATTAAAAAGAATTCATTTGAACCAGTCCTAATGAGATGGATGAAGCTGGAGCCCCTTATACAGAGTGAAGTAAGCCAGAAAGATAAAGAACATTACAGCATACTAACACATGTATATGGAATTTAGAAAGGTGATAACGATAACCCTATATGCAAAACAGAAAAAGAGACACAGAAATACAGAACAGACTTTTGAACTCTGTGGGAGAATGTGAGGGTGGGATATTTCAAAAGAACAGCATGTATGCTATCTATGGTGAAACAGATCACCAGCCCAGGTGGGATGCATGAGACAAGTGCTCGGGCCTGGTGCACTGGGAAGACCCAGAGGAATCGGGTGGAGAGGGAGGTGGGAGGGGGGATCGGGATTGGGAATACATGTAAATCCATGGCTGATTCATATCAATGTATGACAAAACCCACTGGAAAAAAAAATAATAAAAAATTAAAAAAAAAAAATCAATAGATTATCACCTGTTTTTAAAAAGAGATTAAGGAGCTTCTATTTCGAGTTTGTAATTGGAGTTCAAGTGGTACCTCTCTTCCCTCATAGACTCCAAGAAAATGAGATAATATAAATAAACATGACAATAAATGTAACAAAGAGGTATCTATGATAGGAAAATAGATTTTAATGTATCGTTGGAAAATGGAAAGAAAATATTGAGCTGGTTACCAGATTAAATAAAATGACAAAGTTGTAGTTAAAATAAGTGAATCTCCCTATTGGGCAGAGTCTCAGAGCAGTCTCAAATTCAGAGTGGAAAGTAGAAGGAAAAAGATACTGAAACACGGTCTGAGATTATTAATTCACTATCTGTCTATAAAAGAGATGTAGTTCTACCTCTTGCCCTCTTTCCCTGTACTTTCCTTCTCTGCCCCTCTTGTTGCAAATGGAAGGCAAACAGCCTAGCCTAGAACACCAATCAAAAACCTATAAACCTCTTATGTACTCCATGCAATTTGCCTGTGTGCTGAGATTCAAAGGTACTCAGTAAATTTCACAGGCTTGTAGTGCATTTGAAATTCCTAGAAGAAGCATCCCCGAGGAACTCAAAAAGGAAAGAATTCAGGGGAAAAAAATCATATTGTAGTGTGGAAATAGACACATTCCAGATGTATTAGTTCCTAACAGTGTGGCTAGGTTTTACAATGCTTTCCTATGTCTTCTTACTCAATTTTCATGATATCTTCACTTTCTGGGGGACAAAACCAGAGCTTCAGAAAAAAATAAGGGATTTACTGACGGTCAAGTGGTAAGCTGAGCATACATGCTCAGATCCATGCTTTCTGGACTGTATACACATCCTCAGTTCCAGTACTTGCCACTTGTGTATCCTTGAGCAAGTTACGTGACCTCTCTAAGCCTCATTCCCTTAATTGTAAATTGAGAATAATTGTTGCTTACCTCACACGGAGTTGTTGGGGGATTTTAATAAAATAATGTATGTGAAGCATTTAGAATAATACCTGATACTTGAACGCTTTCAAGATATTAGTCTTGTTAGCTGAGTTCTATATGCTGTTCCTTCCTTCTGTGGACTATTGATCCACAGCGTGTAAGATGGAGACCCCTGCTTTATACTAAATACTTGATCAGGGTCAAGTTTACTTAGAATATGGGATATTTTTTTCTTATTACACTATATAACAAAGTGCTTTGAGCTTCAAAAATGTTTTCTCTAAATATATTTAAAAAATGCCAGAATATTTTGAATGGTAAACTTTCTATGTGTACTTGTTTATATGCATACACACATATACATACACACATATATAACAAATTTGCTTAACTCTAGACAGTGTATATACATATGTATAATCTGGGTCTATATATTGTTCAGAATGTGTTTGTACAGATTAATGTTAACCAAACTAGATGGACAATTCATACAAACAGAAAAAAAAATAATTTTATTCAGGGCTTCCATTGTACCCTGGTCACAGAAGAAAGTACTATCTAATATACTCCCAGTGGCTCTTTGCCTTCATGGAGGCTACAGGATGAAAGTTATTGTAAATCTGGCAAAGACAATGCACATATGTTAAAGTGACAAGGAAATTATTTGGAAATTCTAGGGATACTATATATTCCTCAAGTACACTCTTGCCCTTTAGCATTTTGAATAGGATTTAAAAATAACAAAAGGACATTTGTTTCAAAATGCCCAATTCCATTCATAGACAAATTCTTTAAAGATTATGTGCTGTTCTTTTAGGCAGTTTGGCCATGTAATGATCAGCCCCCACATGAAAACAGTGGGAACTGTTATCCTGTTGGGCATAAAATTGAGAGTATAGTATAAAGGGAAAACAGATTACTAAAGCTCTAGCAGCGTGGTGGCAAAGATACAGAGAGAGAACAGCTGGTTCTCTGTGGGAATGGGGACATCTCTGGCCAAGACCCCAGGTTCTGAGTGAGCACGTTCTATCTTTCTGCAGCTATTTTCTAAATGCCCCTCAGAAAACCGGAAAGAGTCAGGGAAAGTCTGTTCGCTCTTACCATTATGCTCGTATCCCAAACCCTGTCCATGCTTCATGTTGGGTGTTGGCTTTCATGTTATATCTTGAAGACAGGTGTGAGAAAATCATAAGAGGGAAAGAACGCTATTCTTCCTTGAACTCTAGAAAGGAGCTCATTGTAGCCAAGCCATTGGAATTTTTTTTATTGGCCAAGGTAGCTTTTAGATAGCATCAAACTTTGTTCTTACTCTTCCTTACCTCAGCCAGAAGAGTAAGCCTAAAAGACAGAAAAACACCTAAGTATAGAGATTGCTATTCTCAGTCAAAGGATGAATTTAAATTTAGCTTTTTCCATCCTTAATTCTGTCTTCCGTTTCTAGATTGCAAAATATAGAAGGAGCAGGGACTTTCCTGGTGACTCAGATGGTAAAGAATCTGCCAGCAGTGCAGGGGACCTGGGTTGATTGCTGTGTTTGGAAGATCATCTGGAGAAGGGACTGGTTACCCACTCCAGCATTCTTGCCTGGAGAATTCCATGGACAGAGGAGCCTAGTGGGCTACAGTCCATGGGGCCACAAAGAGTATGACACAACTGAATGACTAACACACAGGGAGCAGAGACCAACCCTGAACACATTCTCTCCGAATAGGACAAGATTTAGAGTCAACTTCTCTCACGGTGAAACTTGGCCTTTTGTTCTCATTACCATTTATTCCACAAGTATGTGGGCCCAGTACAGAAGTTTAGGTTAGTGAAATTTTAGATACAGTCAGATGACTAAACTCTGGTCCTACTCCCAGTCCCTCCATCTCTCAAAACTTTAATGTTTACCTCTTGATCCTTTTAATTTCCCTAGATGAAATTTGTATTATTTTAAGAAACACATAAGGAGGCAAGGATATACAATGGAAAAAAGACAACCTCTTTAACAAGTGGTGCTGGGAAAACTGGTCAACCACTTGTAAAAGAATGAAACTAGAACACTTTCTAACACCATACACAAAAATAAACTCAAAATGGATTAAAGATCTAAATGTAAGACCAGAAACTATAAAACTCCTAGAGGAGAACATAGGCAAAACACTCTCCGACATAAATCACAGCAAGATCCTCTATGACCCACCTCCCAGAATATTGGAAATAAAAGCAAAACTAAACAAATGGGACCTAATGAAACTTAAAAGCTTTTGCACTACAAAGGAAACTATAAGTAAGGTGAAAAGACAGCCCTCAGATTGGGAGAAAATAATAGCAAATGAAGAAACAGACAAAGGATTAATCTCAAAAATATACAAGCAACTCCTGCAGCTCAATTCCAGAAAAATAAATGACCCAATCAAAAAATGGGCCAAAGAACTAAACAGACATTTCTCCAAAGAAGACATACAGATGGCTAACAAACACATGAAAAGATGCTCAACATCACTCATTATTAGAGAAATGCAAATCAAAACCACAATGAGGTACCATTACACGCCAGTCAGGATGGCTGCTATCCAAAAGTCTACAAGCAATAAATGCTGGAGAGGGTGTGGAGAAAAGGGAACCCTCTTACACTGTTGGTGGGAATGCCAACTAGTACAGCCGCTATGGAAAACAGTGTGGAGATTCCTTAAAAAACTGGAAATAGAACTGCCATATGACCCAGCAATCCCACTTCTGGGCATACACACTGAGGAAACCAGATCTGAAAGAGACACGTGCACCCCAATGTTCATCGCAGCACTGTTTATAATAGCCAGGACATGGAAGCAACCTAGATGCCCATCAGCAGATGAATGGATAAGGAAGCTGTGGTACATATACACCATGGAATATTACTCAGCCATTAAAAAGAATTCATTTGAACCAGTCCTAATGAGATGGATGAAGCTGGAGCCCCTTATACAGAGTGAAGTAAGCCAGAAAGATAAAGAACATTACAGCATACTAACACATGTATATGGAATTTAGAAAGGTGATAACGATAACCCTATATGCAAAACAGAAAAAGAGACACAGAAATACAGAACAGACTTTTGAACTCTGTGGGAGAATGTGAGGGTGGGATATTTCAAAAGAACAGCATGTATGCTATCTATGGTGAAACAGATCACCAGCCCAGGTGGGATGCACGAGACAAGTGCTCGGGCCTGGTGCACTGGGAAGACCCAGAGGAATCGGGTGGAGAGGGAGGTGGGAGGGGGGATCGGGATTGGGAATACATGTAAATCCATGGCTGATTCATATCAATGAAAAAAAAAAAAAAAGAAGCGGAGACCTTTTTGCAGTTTTTATTAGGATTGGTGACATTTATAAGTTTTTAATGCTATATTCTACTAAGAATAAGATATCCTTCTATTAATCATTGTTTATACTTCTTACCAGAATGTTGACTTTTTCTCCACATAAGGTCTGAACATTTTCTATCTTAGATTATTACTTTTTTTTGGTTTGATTTCTTTGTTATACTTTCGAATGAATTTTTTTTCTGTTTATTAACTGGTTCTTATTTGAATATAAAATAGTTTTCCTTCCTTTACATTATATTGTTTTTTAACCAGGCAGCTTCTTTTTCTTCCATCTTTTTCTCTCATACTGTTAGTTCCTTCAAACAAGTATTTATTGAGCTTATTTTGGGAGTAGAGAAATATTAGCATATTCTTTCCCTCAAGAAACTTACAATCTAGGAAATGAAAAAAACATAGAACGTTAGAAAAAACGACGTAGAAGATAGCATATATTCCAGACTGATGCTTTCTAAAGAAAATAAAACTCATGAAATCAAGTCATTAAATTAAGTCATGACCTCTAAAATGACGTGCTTATGAGATACTTTCTATTTCACATTACATTGTATTGTAACTGTAACAGAAAAAAATAAATGGAAGAAATCACTTGTAAAAAAAAAAAAAAAAAAGAACAGCATGTATACTATCTATGGTGAAACAGATCACCAGCCCAGGAGGGATGCATGAGACAAGTGCTCCGGCCTGGTGTGCTGGGAAGACCCAGAGGAATCGGGTGGAGAGGGAGGTGGGAGGGGGGATTGGGATGGGGAATACACGTAAATCCATGGCTGATTCATATCAATGTGTGACAAAACCCACTGAAATGTTGTGAAGTGATTGGCCTCCAACTAAGTAAAAAAAAAAAAACAAAAAAAAAAACATAAAATTGCACTATTTATTTAAAAATTCCTCCTTCCATCTCTTAAGAATAGCCAATATTGTAAAATACAAAAAAACCTCTGTAACAAATAAGAAGCAATGCTTACATTTTTCTTGAATAAAATATTCTAGGTCACTCACTGGCCTTTTTGTAACCTTTTTTTCCCCTTTAACAAATAAGGACGTTCTGTATTTATGCTTAACATCAAATATTCCTCATAATTACTGCCAATATTTTGTATCTTCCAGTCCATTTGGAAGCTGCATGGTAAGCAATTTGTGCATGAACTAGGTCAGTCATACTCATTTTCTTCTGTTTTTTTTTTTTTTTTTCATTCTCATTTTCAGTTAGGGTTTTTAGATCCATTTATTTTAATTGCAGATGATAAGGCAGCAGAGGAAATGTTTTCTTGACCATTGCAAAGCACAAAAAGTAGAGTTTGATACTCTTACTCAGACTTTTCTCTGGAACCTAGAGGAAGTTAATTATCTGGCTTAAACAAGAGGATCATCATCAGGGTGCTTATTTGTGAGCCCCATTGAGCCTTGATATATTGAATTTGTTTTTAGGGCAATATCTTGAAAGACTTATAGGGTGGAGTTGTATATAACTTTGGTTATTAAACCAGTTAAAAATGTCAAGCTTATTCAATTATGTAAGCCCATAAACTTAGATGGGCTTCCCTGGTAGCTCAGCTGGTAAAGAATCTGCCTGCAAGGCAGGAGACTAGGTTCAATTCCTGGGTCAGGAAGATCCTCTGGAGAAGGGATAGGCTACTCACTCCAGTATTCTTGGGCTTCCCTGGTGGCTCAGCTGGTAAAGAATCCACCTGCAATGCGGGAAACCTGGGTTTGATCCCTGGGTTGGGAAGATGCCCTGGAGAAGGGAAAGGCTGCCCACTCCAGTATTCTGGCCTGGAGAATTCCATGGACAGTATAGTCCAAGGGGGTCACAAAGAGCTGGACATGACTGAGTGACTTTCACTTTCATAAATTTAGATGCATAATGAGATCAGAGACATTTCTCTCAGATTAAAATGATGAAAATGTAAAAGTGAATTGTAATGCATAAGTACATTTGCTCTCTAATTCATCTGTCATCTCAAAAATTAATTCAGTAAACAATTATCAACTGCCTTCTGGGTCCTGTATGTTATCTAGGAGCTCCATGTTATGCAGCCACATAATATTTTGTATTGGACACCACCCATCGTCTCTGCATGTTTGTACCATATGTATATTGAAACCTCATTAGTTTAGACCCTCCCATACTTCCAGGTGGTGCTAGTGGTAAAGAGCTCTCCTGCCGATGAAGGAGACACAGGAAGTCTGATATCTTGGTTGGGAAGATCCCCTGGAGGAGAGCAGGGCAACCCATTCCAGTATTCTTGCCTGGAGAATCCCATGGACAGAGGAGCCTGGCAGGCTATAGTCCATAGGGTGGCAAAGAGTTGGACACGACTGAAGTGACTTAGCATGCATGCATACTAATTCTGAATTGAAATCAAAGCTAAATGACATATATAATAACATAGGTTATAAAGAAAATATTAAATAGTTCAAGATTTTTTAGCACTGTAAAAAAACTTTATAATCACTGAGCTGGTAGAATGAGTTTCATCTAACAACCATTTATTCCCTCTATGATAGGCACTGTGGCAGGCACTATAAATATGGCAGGAAGACAAGGTCCTGCCCTTATGGAGAAAGCTAAAGTGTAGTTCTAGCTGATTGATAAAAGCTGGTGAGTACAAAGTTTCCAGCTGATAGTAGTCATTTTGTACAATCTTCCTTAACACACCACCGTTAACAAAAATCTATTCTTAAAATGAAACTTCTAGCTAACTGATGGCTACTCTACTTCTAATTAATCTGAGTGGAGAAATTTTGTGTTGCTGGTGTTATCAAGGGGGCTTCCCTTGTAGCTCAGTCGCTAAAGAATCTGCCTGTAGTGCAGGAGACCTGGGTTCAATCCCTGGGTTGGGAAGATCCCCTGGAGAAGGAAATGGCAACCCACTCCAGTATTCTTGCCTGGAAAATCTCATGAACAGAGGAGCCTGGTGGGCTGCAGTCCATGGGGTCTCAGAGTCAGGCATGACTGATCTTTATCAAACACAGGTCCATGTGTCTGATGCACAGTAAGGCCAAACTGATATGTTGGAGTTAGGAGCAGAGAAAGATTTATTCATGGCCATGCAAGCAGACAGGTGGCTAGTGCGCCAAACTCCTTGAAGGATTTCAACAAAGCTCTTTTCAGGGCAAGGTGATGGAGGGGCATGGTTAGTTGCTGCAGACTTCTTGGTGTCAGGATCCTTTGTCCTTGTAGCTATCTGCTTAGGTCCAGTCAGGATGTTCCTGTAAACCTTCAGTAAAATCAAATGCTATTCTCTATTCTGCAATTTTATGTCTCTATATGAAAGGACACTTAAGGATCAAAGCCCTGAGAATAGGCTATCCTATATATTTCAAGCTATAGGCAACATTGTTGTATAAAAGTAGCAGAGCCATCATGACTAAGCATAAGCAATAGAACAGATCTAATATGGAGTCAGATTTATTCTTCCCTATCACACCAGGAACTCCAAAATTTCCCAGACAATATGGTCTATGATCTTTTTTATTTAAGAAGCTACTGTGCAAAACACATAAATGACTGAGTCCTCAGTTATTGCTATATATAGTTTCTTTAACTTTAGTGAGGATGACTTCCTAAGCAGCTATTAATACAGAGGCTTTAAGACTTTACTGACATTGACCCACATATAAAAAATTAATGTTACTTCTCAACCAGGTATACACATGTATAGTTTTGAAGGAAGATGCATGAATAAAAATCTACGTTAAAAGCACACAATGTGATCTAATATTTTCTATCCAGTTCTGTTCTAACCAATTTAATTTTTAAACAATGAACATTGCAATATTAAATATTTTCCATAACTCATTAATAGATATTAATTTGATAAATATATTTGAATTGAAGGTAAGATAAAGATAAGAAATTGAAGATAAGATAAATGAAGAAAGAAATTGAAGATAAGATAAATATGTGTAAGTTCATGTAACTGGAAAACATATATAGCAGGTTTTTTTGGTATGTATATATTTTTAGGTGTGATTTTATTAAACAACCACTTCCTTGAAATATGTGGAACATTTCACAAATGATTCCAAATAATTCTAATCCTTTCCTATGACAAGTCACCTGAGACATGCAAAACTTCTCTTACTGTTTGAATTCACCTGTTTGAATGTTTATCAACTCTTACAAATTATTTTTATGGTGTATTCTTTTTCTTCATAGTTATTTTCTTAGAATCTAGCATGCTGTTTAGTGTTGGGTGTGTGTAAAATAAACAATGGGATGAATGAATGAATGAACTCTGCTTTGCCATGTTTTGTTAGGTAAATTAGCTTTTTAAAGAAAATGAGGCTGGGCTAAACAGAGGAGACTTTGTAGTAGGAGAGAACATGTGAGCAAAGACATGAAAATAGGAAGGAACAACTACCATTCACCCACAGAGTGATGAGGTGGATCTCAGGGTGGAAATCAGAGTCAGAGTAAATGATGAAGTAGGACATAGTAAACACAGTATTTCTGGTGGGAGGAAATAAGGTGAGGAAGGTAAATAGAGCAAGAGAAGAGAGAAATGTAGGTATGTTGCCTGTTGCAAAATGCTTCATTTTGATCTTCCCACACTTAAAACTCCAGCCTGCCTAGAGACATCTGATGGCCATGTAATGAAGCTGCCCCATTCTCATAATGAGGTACTGTGTGTGTGCTCAGTCAGTTGTCATGTCCAACTCCTTGTGACCCTATGGACTGTAGCCCTGCCAGGCTCTTCTGTCCATGGGATTCTCCAGGCAAGAATACTGGAGAGGATTTCCTTGCCCTCCTCCAGGGGATCTTCCCAACCCAGGGATCAAACTTGAGTCTTTGGCATTGCAGATAGATTCTGTACCCACTGAGCCACCTGGAAAGCCCTGTAATGGGGTTAAGTGAAGTCGCTCAGTCCTGTCCGACTCTTTGCGACCCCGTGAACTGTGGCCCACCAGGCTCCTCCGTCCAGGCGATTCTCCAAGCAAGAATACTGGAGTGAGTTACCATTTCCTTCTCCAGGGGATCTTCTCGACCCAGGGATTGAACCCAGGTCTCCCGCATTGCAGGCAGAGGCTTTAACCTCTGAGCCACCAGGGAAGCCCTAATGGGGTTAGGGCTAATAAGCCCTAAGCTGTAATGGGGTTAGTAAACCATTATTATCGGGGCTGGCAGAGTAACATCCACTGATGTGGAAAAGATTCAGAGAATGAGCTTCATGCCTTTATAATCAGTACTTAGACATCCTTTAATCATCTTATTCAAAACAGGTCAAACCCAGATAATGTCAGCACCTTCTTTGTTTCGTTTATGGCACTGAATCAAAAATTTTAATTTGTTTTACCTCTTGTTTTTTTTCCTGTCACTCCATTGGGTGGTAGGCTTCATGAAGTCAAAAACTGTTTTTCATGTTCACTATAATATCCTTAGAAATACATACAGTGCTTTGCACAAAATAGTTTCACAATATTAGAGAAATGAATGCATGAATGAAATGGACGCTCACACAGTAGAACTGGAAGACTAAGCAATATATAAGATTGCATGCAAGTCTTTTGTTTTGTGTTCAGCTGGAAAGCAAACCTTGTCACACTGAAAAACACAACAGAAATTTTCGTAAGTGATTAAAGCAAGCCAGAACACAAAGTACTATAGCATTCACTGAATGGCTTAAGGGGCTGCCAGCTAATCCATTAGAAACCTTGTTTATATAGCATTATAATTCTGACATGAAAAAAAAAAACTGCTTCAGGATGAATTGTTTCTTATAAAATACCTGGAAAATGGATTTTCTCAATTAAAGCTTTATAACAATTTAAAAATATTTTATAAATTCAGCATGTGCTATACATGTCCATGCTTCTTTTTCTTTCATCTTTCTAATTCCAATAAAACTTGCATTGTTTTATAGAAAATCCTTTTCCCATGAACCTTATTTGATGAAATGATATCCTTAGTATTTAATATGATAATTTATATTAGAAAATTTCAAAAAAAAGAGGTAAATACAATTCTTTGGAGTAAATATATTAGATTTGAATCCCAACTGTGTGATTTTATGCAAGCTATTATCCTCTCTGAATTTCAGTCTCTACTTCTGATAAATGAAAGTAATAAAGCAATTTGCTAGCATTCTCACAGATAACACACATAGAATCGTGGGTATAAACTGTGATACCAATCGATGGGAACTTGTATAAAATAATCTTAAATTTTAATTTAGCTTTTAATTAGAAAACAAGAAGTAGTGGGGAAGGGGCCAGGGAATTGGCATTTTTTTAGTATTCTATAACAGCCATGCTGTTGAAGTTATTTCATTTAGTTCTTCACATATTACCTCTCTCTATTTTCTATCCTTCTGGGAAATCTATAGACTTTATTACCTCATTCTGTTTTCTAGGTCATTCAACATTCCTGTCTCTTTTTCTTTTAAATATTTTAAAATCTCTTCAAATATGTACTCTAGTCTGCTTTTTGTTTTGTTTCGGATCTAACTGGGACTCACAAATAAGCTCTTCAACTGTTACTAATCAGCTTCCAATTCTTCAATGAGTTTCAAACTTCAATTACAATATAAGTTATTTCTAAATTTTCTTTAGCGTTCAAATATGCCTCACATGTATTTAAGCCCTTCTTTTAGAACAAGTCATTTAAAACTTATTCATTTTATAACCTTTGAGAAAATTGTTGGAGTTGAAATTTTCTTTCAGCAAATACCTTCTTGTAGCCTTCTCCCGGTGGATGGAGCAGTTGTATCCTGAGAATGCTGCCATAAAATAATTAAAAAGACTAAAAGGCTAAATCCTTTCTGTTAACACTCTAAAGTGAAAGTGTTAGTCTCACAGTTGTGTTCCATTTTTGCTACCCCATGGACTGCAACGTGCTGGGCTTCCTTGTTCCTCAGTAACTCCTGGAGTTTACTAAAAGTCATGTTCATTGAGTCAGTGACGCCATCCAACTGTCTCATCCTCTGTTACCCCGCTTCTCCTGCCCTCAATCTTTCCCAGCGTCAGAGTCTTTTCTAATGAGTCGGCTATTCACATCAGGTGGCGAAAGTATTGGAGCTTCAGTTTCAGTCTTTCCAATGAATATTCAGGATTGATTTCCTTTAGGATTGACTGGTTGGATCTCCTTGCTGTCCAAGGGACTCTCAAGAGTCTTCTCCAACACCACAGTTTAAAAGCATCAATTCTTCAGTGCTCAGCCTTCTCTATGGTCCAACTCTCACATTTGTACTCGACTACTGGAAAAATTATAGCTTTGACCATATGGACCTTTGTCAACAGAGTGATGCCTTTGCTTTTTAATATGCTGCCTAGGTTTGTTATAGCTTTTCATCTAAGGAGCAAGCGTCTTTTTTAATTTCATGGCTGCAGTCAATATCCACAGTGATTTTGGAGCCCAGGTAAATAAAGTCTGTCACTGCTTCCATTTTTCCTCATCTATCTGCTATAAAGTGATGAGACTGGATGCCATGATCTCAGTTTTCTGGATGTTGAGTTTTAAGCTAGCTTTTTCACTCTCCTCTTTCACCTTCATCAAGAGACTCTTGAGTTCCTCTTACTTTCTGCTATTAGGGTGGTGTCATCTGCATATCTGAGGTTATTCATATTTCCCCCAGCAATCTTGATTCCAGCTTGTCCTTCTTCCGGCCCTGCATTTCACATGAGGTATTCTGCATATAAGTTAAATAAGCAGGGTGACAATATACAGCCTTGACATACTCCTTTCCCAATTTGGAACCTGTCCGTTGTTCCATGTCCAGTTGTAATTGTTGCTTCTTAATCTGCATACAGGTTTCTCAGGAGGCAGGTAAGGTGGTCTGATATTCCCATCTCTTTAAGAATTTTCTGCAGTTTGTTGTGATCCACACAGTCAAGGGCTTTGGCGTAGTCAATGAAGCACAAGTAGATGTTTTCTTGGAATTCTCTTGTGTCTTCTGATCCAATGGATGTTGGTAATTTGATCTCTAGTTCTTCTGCCTTATCTAAATCCAGCTTGTACATCTAGAGGTTCTTGGTTCATGTGCTGTTGAGGCCTAGTTTGAGGATTTTGATCATTACCTTGCTCTTTTGTGAATTGAGTGCATCTGTATGGTAGTTTAGACATTCTTTGACATTGCCTTTCTTTGGGATTTGTATGAAAATTGACCTTTTCCAGTCCTGTGGCCCATGTTGAGTTTTCCAAATATGCTGGTATGTTGAGTGCAGTACTTTAACAGCATCATATTTTAGGATTTTAAATAGATAAGCCTGAATTCCATTTGCAGAAGAATTGATGCTTTTGAACTGTGATGTTGGAGAAGACTCTTGAGAGTCTCTTGGACAGCAAGGAGATCCAACCAGTCCATTCTAAAGGAGATCAATCCTGAATATTCATTGGAAGGACTGATGCTGAATCTTAAACTCCAATACTTTGGCCACCTGATGAGAAGAACTGACTCAACTGAAAAGACCCTGATGCTGGCAAAGATTGAAGGCAGGAGGAGAAGGGGATGACAGAGGATAGCTGGTTGGATGGCATTACCAACTCAATGGATATGAGTTTGAGTAGGCTCTGGGAGTTGGTGATGGACAGGGAAGCCTGGCGTGCTGCAGTCCATGGGGTCGCAAACAGTCAGACACGTCTGAGCAACTGAACTGAACTGAATTCCATCATCTCCTCTAGCTTTGTTTTTAGTCATGCTTCCTAAGGCCCACTTGACTTCACACTCCAGGATGTCTGGCTGTAGCTGAGTGATCACACCTTTGCAGTTACCTAGGTCACTAAGACCTTTTCTGTATAGTTCTTCTGTATACTCTTGCCACCTCTTCTTAATCTCTTCTGCTTCTGTTAAGTCCTTGCCATTGCTGTCCTTTATTGTGTCCATCTTTGCATGAAATATTCTCTTGGTATCTCCAATTTTCTTTAAGAACTCTCTAGTCTTTCCCATTCTACTTTCCTCTATTTCTTTGCATTGTTCACTTAAGAAGTCTTTCTTATCTCTTATTGCTATTCTTTGGAACTCTGCATTCAGCTTCATATATCTTTCCCTCTCTCCTTTGCCTTTTACTTTTCTTTTCTCAGCTCTTTGTAAGGCCTCGTCAGACATCCATTTTAACTCCTTTATTTCTTTTACTTGGAAATGCATGCATCTAAAAGAGTAAAAGGCATTGTTCAGAGAATACACATTTTGAAGATAAATGATGTTTTTCAAGCTAGAGACCTCAGACATTATATTGCTATTAATTTCTGAAGAAATAATGGGATCTTTTCTGTTATTTGCTTATAATAGGTATAAGTTGCAAAGATGAATTCTTTGACCCATAAGCAAAGGTTTCTATTGTGATTGAAATCATCAAACAACTTCAACATGTCTGTATTTCTGTAAATATTACTGGAAACTGGAGAATTTAACATAGCATATATATTTGCATATGCTAGTAACCATAATCAAAATAGAAGCACAATATATAAACTTGAAAATTAGAAATTACAAGAGCTTGAAGTTAACTATTAAAGATTGAATGTACCAAAGAATGAAAGTGTGATTTGCAGATAGTGATTAAGGAAAATTAAAACCCAAGAAAAATATTTTTCTTACTCAGGTCCACATTCACATAAAAAATTTCCAGTGCTTTAATATTAAAGTGAATGTCTTTCCACAATGAAAATAATGTGCAATTTCAATGCTGTTATAAATAATTACTAGTATTAGCATGCTGTCAGAGTTGGTATGAATATATTAATAATTGGTATAGTCATTTCAGAGAGTACTTGGCAGTACTTAATGAAAGTAAATATGTGTATTTCCTAGAATCCTAAATATAACCCTGGGTATTCTTACCTCAGAGAAGCTCTCACATAGGTGCATAAAGTGACTTAAAGAATATTTATCATCAAGATTGGATGTAAGCCAACCTGGTAGCTATTCTAGGGGGAAGTATAAATAAAACATAGTAGGTATCTAAGATGGAATACTATATAAAGCTAAAAAGAAGAAAATTAACCAAATTTACTTATAGCAACATGAGAGAGTCCTCAAAACACATCATTACATGCAAGGAAAGTAAAAAACCGAATGAGATATATCAGAAATAAAAATGAAATTTAAAGCAGACACATAAATAAATGTCATATCTTACTTATACACATGTATGCAAATAAACATATGAAACTTACAGCTAAACACACAGCAGGGTAAAAATGCGTGTTAAGACACAAATAAGCCTTGTAAAGGGAAAAGAAAAGAAAATGGTATAAAGAAATAGAAATGCAATAAGTAGCTAACCAGAGATTTTGAAAAGACTGAAAATAGTGTATAATGAACTGAGACACACACAACAATTCTAAACAGCACATAAACAAATTAGTTAGGATATGAAGGAGAATGAGACATTTGTTATGTACAAATCATCAAAATATAGGATTCTCTTTTCATCCCTAGGATGATCATCAAGTAATTATTCAACAAATAAGTTAAAAGTAAATGCTGATGTATATAGTAACACTTATTTTTAATTTTTCTGTTTGTTATTCTAAATTTTATGCAATAATTATTTCTATAATCATGGAAGTGATGAAGGGGGGACTGACCTGAACCATTCTTTCCAAGAGAAAGCAAGACTTTAGTGAGAAACTGAACCCATTAAAAAGTCAATTGTATTTTATACCAAAAACAAAAGGGACAACAGAAAAATTTTTGTAAACTTTGAGAATTATCACTTTTTACCATAAAAATAACCTAAAGAAAATCTGTATACTTAATGTTATATTCTCAGTAAAAGCTTGCAGATACACTCACTGCTCAATAATGTTCAACTTGTGCCCTGAATGCTACTCAAAATGAACTGAAAGTTTAAGTTGCTCACAGTTGTCTTTTCAGTCATCAGTTTCCTGTTTCTTCATTTTTAAAACCCTTGGTGATTTTTCATAAAAACAGTATTTTTCTTCCTGGAATAAAAGCTTTTAATTGATTAGGATTTTGATTTAAACACCTAACCTTTGAAGCGAAGACCAGAACAACAAAAGAGTGAAGTTTTAGGATAAAGTTTCAAAGTTAGAAAATCTCATTGTCCTCTTCAAAGAGAAAAAAAATGAAAGTAAAGGAAAAAAGGTGAAGGTAGGGAGAACATGAATTAAAAATTTCTAGGATGCTTTAGAAATGTCAAGTGATTTTTCACTTTAATTTTGAGGCCAAACGACCTCAGGAGCTTCATTAGAAATTGTCATCTTAGAAAACCAAGGGAAAATAGAGTAAACATGGTGAACAAATCTATTACTCCTTTGGTCAAACTGGAATTAGAAATAAAAGTATTAAGTTTTTCTTCAGTTGAAATTTGGAAAGCATTCAGTGTCCTTTTCGGTCATTTTATTTACAACACTCCTCTTTGGGATGTACATTAATTTTAAAATTTAATGAGCTGAGGTCACATTGGTTACAGGAGAACAGTAAATCCAAAGATACATTAAAAGAGAAGGCTCTCTTTAAAATAATTCTCTCTGTGCTGCATCACTCTTGGCAAGACAACCAGTATCTCCTGTGCAAAGACTACCCACATTAAAATGACAAAAAGACCAGGCAAGTATTTAATAGCATATAATTGAATTAATTATCTATTTCCCTCCAAGAGGCAATCGGGACTAATCCCATCATTCCCTTTACAAAAACACAGTCCTTTCTGGACTTTGAAAGGCCAGGGTTCAATGTTCATCCTTTATCACCTAGACATACAACTCTGTAAGCTTTGTACAACCTCTAACCTGATATGATCATACATTCAAGCTTGATGCTCCAAATTCTTTCTCCATAGCTCAGGCTTATTATTAAACATAGCTCATATTAACATAGCTCATTATTAAAACCTTTCTTCATCATTCTCTTCTTTTAAGGTTCAATTTACCTTCTTGCTTGAATTAAAATTTCGCTGTTCTTTGAAAACACTACTTGCCCTTCGAGTATTTTTGAATAGTGGCTGTATTTTTTCTCACCCCATGTGCCATTGGACACAGCAGGTGAGTACATAAACTGCTTGCTCTTTACAATTCCTTTCACACAGTTTTTCTTCCTACTTCCCATATATGCCAGTTCCATTGGAATGCATATAATCAGATAAAAACCAGCACTAACCTTTACTGCAATCTTCTGCTGTCCTTTATGGGAGTCCTCCTACATTTGTTGAAGATTTTGCTTAATCTTCTTCCATCAAAAAATTATCTCTCCCATATCCTGAGTCTTGTTAACCTCCAATTATCTTGTCTTCTAATCCATATCAGCTACCCATTTTTTGAAGTTTATTTTTATTGAAGTATAGTTATGTATTACATATTACATGTATTGTACATCAGCAACCCATTTCTATGATCAGACCATAGATGCTATTATTTGCAGTAGCTACATTCTTATTTTCAAGCATTACATAGACTACCATGTTTAACGGTCATTTCTCCACTGTGAGCTCCAGTCCATTGACACAACCACCTTAGCTCTTTGTTTTGTTCATTTCCTCACATTCCTTCATGACTGGCTTTGCTTTAATAGACTGATCACAATCTTCACTCTGTTTGGTTTCCCCTTTCTCCCTTCAGTCATATCAACTTGACAAGACCTCAACACTGAGTTATATTTAACTTCCCATCTACACAGTACCTATAATGCAACTGTGTGTGTGTGTGGATGCTCAGTCATTCAGTTGTGTCTGACTCTTTGTGACCCCATGGACTGTAGCTCACCAGGCTCCTCTGTCCATGGGATTTTCCAGGCACAAATACTGGAGTGGGTTGCCCTTTCCTTCTCCAGGGTATCTTCCCAACCCAGGGATCAAACCTGCATCTCTTGCATTGACAGGCAGATTCTTTACCACTAGTGCCACTTGCGAAGCCCATGATGCAACTGGAGAAAAATAAATAACCTGTTTGACTGATCTCACTGTAAATCCTAAAGGATGATGCTGTCAAAGTGCTGCACTCAATATGCCAGCAAATTTGGGAAACTCAGTAGTGGCCACAGGACTGGAAAGTGAATGTCAGTTTTCATTCCAATCCCAAAGAAAAGCAATGCCAAAGAATGCTCAAACTACCACACAATTTTACTCATCTCACATGCTAGTAAAGTAATGCTCAAAATTCTCTAAGTCAGGTTTCAACAGTACGTGAACCGTGAACTTCCAGGTGTTCAAGCTGGATTTAGAAAAGACAGAGGAACCAGAGATCAAATTGCCAACATCCGCTGGATCATCAAAAAAGCAAGAGAGTTCCAGAAAAACATCTATTTCTGCTTTATTGACTATGCCAAAACCTTTGACTGGGGAGTGGCAACCCACTCCAGTATTCTTGCCTGGAGAATCCCATGGACAGAGGAGTCTGGTGGGCTACAGTCTGTGGGGTCACAAAGTCAGACATGACTGAGCACACAGCACAAGCCTTTGACTGTGTGGACCACAACAAACTTTGGAAAATTGTTAAGGAGATGGGAATACCAGACTACTGACCTGCCTCTTGAGAAATCTGTTTGCAGATCAGGAAGCAACAGTTAGAACTGGACATGGAACAACAGACTGGTTCCATATTGGGAAAGGAGTACATTAAGGCTGTATATTGTCACCATGCTTATTTAACTTATATGCAGAGTATATCATGAGAAACACCTGGCTAGATGAAGCACAAGTTGGAATCAAGATTACAAGGAGAAGTATCAATAACCTCAGACATGCAGATGACACCACCCTTATGGCAGAAAGTGAAGAAGAACTAAAGAGCCTCTTGATGAAAGTGAAAGAGGAGAGTGAAAAAGTTGACTTAAAACTCAACATTCAGGAAACTAAGATCATGGCATTTAGTCCCATCACTTCATGGCAAATGGATGTGGAGACAGTGGAAACAGTGGCTGACTTTATTTTGAGGGGCTCCAAAATCACTGCAGATGGTGATTGCAGCCATGAAATTAAAAGACTCCTTGGACTGTCTAGTGAAATGGTTTTTCCATCAGTCATGTATGGATGTGAGAGTTGGACTATAAGGAAGTCTAAATGCCAAAGACTTGATGCTTTTGAACTCTGGTGTTGGAGAAGACTGTTCAGAGTCCCTTGGACTGTAAGGAGATCCAACCAGTCCATCCTAAAGATCAGTCCTGGGTGTTCGTTGGAAAGACTAATGTTGAAGTTGAAACTCCAATACTTTGGCTACCTGATGCAAAGAGCTGACTCAATTGAAAAGACCCTGAAGCTAGGAAAGATTGAGGGCAGGAGGAGAAGGGGACGACAGAGGATGAGATAGTTGGATGGCATCACCGACTCAATGAATATGTGTTCAATTAAACTCTGGGAATTGGTGATGGCCTGAGCCCTGTGTGCTGGTCTGTGGGGTCACAAAGAAGCAGACACGACTGAGCGAATAAACTGAGCTGAACTGTAAATTCATGACCACAATCACAAGTAGGTCATCAGGGTTGTCTAGGAATGCTCTCATATTTCCCAAGTTAATTGTTTCTCTCACTCTCTGATACAAACATTTCATTCTTCAAACTAAAAAATCCGCCCCACTTCCGTTCTGAACTGATGTCCTTGACTCATAGCTTACTACTAAAACATGAAGAATAAGGAAAGAATGCTTACCTAGGTCTAGCACTAAAACTCCCAAACTGAATGTGAACCCATACACCCTGCCTTACTCCTGTGAGAATGAGTGACCTCATGATCCTACTGGACATCTATCTTTTCATTTGTGCAGTGAATGCCTCTGACCCAGAGAAGAGCATTGTTCCTGAAGTTGTACCTTTTCCTTCCTGAAGAATTGATTTTTCCATTTCAACTTGATCATTCTTCAGTCATCACTTCAGTTGCTCAGTTGTGTCTGACTATTTGTGACCCCATGGACTGTAGCACTCCAGGCCTTCCTGTCCATCACCAACTTCGGGAGCTGGCTCCAACTCATGTCCATCAAGTTGGTGACGCCATTCATCCATCTCAGCCTCTTCCATCCCCTTCTCCTCCTGCCTTCAATCTTTCCCAGCATCAGAGTCTATCCCAAGGAGTCAGTTCTTTGCATCAGATGGCCAAAATATTGGAGTTTCAGCTTCAAAATCAGTCCTTCCAATGAATATTCAGGACTGATTTCCTTTAGTACTGACTGGTTTAATCTTGCTGTCCAAGGGATTCTCAAGAGTCTTCAGCACCACAGTTCAAAAGCATCAATTTTTTGGTGCTCAGCTTTTTTTATGGTCCAACTCTCACATCCATACATGACTAGTGGAAAAACCATAGCTTTGACTAGATGGACCTTTGTCGGCAAAGTAATGTCTCTGATTTTTAATATGTGGTTTAGTTTGGTCATAGCTTTTCTTTCAAGGAGCAAGTGTCTTTTAATTTCATGCCTGCAGTCACCATATGCAGTGATTTTGGAGCCTAAGAAAATAAAGTCTGTCACTGTTTTCCATTTTTTTCCCATCTATTTGCCATGAAGTGATGGGACTGGATGCCATGATCTAAATTTTTTGAATGTTGTGTTTTAAGTCAGCTTTTTCTCTCCCCTCTTCTTATCATGGTTTTATTTAATAAATCATCTTCTTCTGCATCTCTATTTAGATAGCCCATTTTCCTCTCCATTTTAGAGAAAATGTCCTCAAAAAACTTGTCTATACTCACAGTCTCTATTTCTCTCCTTTGTTTCCCTCTTGAACTTTCTTCAGTAAGTTTTTGTTCCCACTAATTCACTAAACCTTCTGTCACCAGTAAACTTCACATTGTCAATTTCATTAACTCAGAATCTTCATTTAATTTTATCATATAGTAGCAAAGGTTATGCTTGATCATTTTTTCTTGAATACTTTCCTTAGCCTCCAGGACAATATTCTCCCCCCTCCTATACTCTCACTGTTCCTTTCCAATCTCCTTTAATAAATCTTCTCATCTTTATAATCTCTCAATATCACAGATCCCCAAGTCTCAATGATCAGGTTTTTCTTTTTGTGTTCACCAAGTCTAGTTGTTTTCAGTATCATCTTCAGCCCCCGATCTTTCCCATGAAATTCAGTCTCTACAGACCCATTGAGTCTCTACACATAAACTGATAACAGACATCTCAAATTCAATCTACCAAAACCTTGAGTCTTTTACTCTGCTTTTCTCAGAATTGTCCCTATTTTTGTAAAAGGAAATTCCATTTAACCAGTAGCTGAAGGCCAAAAAACATCCTCTTTGATTTTTCTCCTTCTCTCTCAATTTCTCCTGTCTTTTCACAATCCCACACCAGTTTAGTGACCAAATGTGTCAGTTCTTTGAAATATAGCTAGGATCTCATTACTTTCATACCTCTCCTGATACCAAGATATCATCTCAGTTGCACTACTGCAAGAGCTTTCTAACTGGTCCCTGTCTTTCATTTTTGTCTCCTTACAATCTGATCTCTCCAAATAAGCCAGAGCTGTTCTTTGAGAAAAAAAAAAAAAATAATAATGCAGTAATAATTAAGTGACTCTTCTCTATAAAATTCTTCAAACTCTTTCCAACTACCCCATAATAAAATATAAGCTCCTTAATCTCAAGGTCATAGATGATTTATTTATCCAGACTCCAGGTTCTCTTCTCTTACCTTATACTCACCCCTGAGCTCACTGGACCAACCATACTAGCTTCCTTTCCAGTCATTACATAATGAGCCACATTTCTGGCTCAGGTCTTTGCATCTCCAGGGTACACTTCTTTGGCCCTGCAAGCTCCTCCTTATCTACATGACTTACTGCTTCATTTTATTTTGGCTTCTATTCCGAATTTGTCTCTTCAGTGAGGTCTTTTCCAACCACCTTATCTAAAAGAAGACACTAGCTCTTTTGTCTGTCCCTTTATCTTCCTTTTACTTTTCTTTATAACACTTAACTCCACTGACTTTTATTTTTATCACAGGTCTCTTCCAATTAAAAATATAATCATATGAGCAGGACTCTGGTATGTTTTATTCACTGTTATCCCTTATTATCTAGAAAGTGACCTGGTATAGAGTGCATGAGTGACTGAATAAATCCAGGGATATCATTTGCTAGTACACAAGATAAAGCCAATAATGGATCTTTTTAAAAAAGCATTTTATTGTATCTTATGGTGGCAATAAATAACAATTATTTTTTCAAGTCTTATTCAGTATCTGTCAGTAAGCCTTTTAAAAAATGAAAGCAAATCATGCTTATGAACTTACAGGTATAGAAAATGAGACATTGAGAAGCTAAACAGAGGAGGGGAAGAGGAATTTGTTGTCAGTCATTAAGTTAGAAGATTGCATAAGAACTATTTGAAAGGAGACATAGATATGTCCTGTAAAATCCTTAGGGTATCTGTAAAGGGGTTGACGGAAATAAATACAAAGAGTGTCCTTATTATCTGAGATTTTAGTTTTGCCTTTTTAAAATTAAAATATAGTTGACTTACAATATTGTGTTTCTGGTCTATGGCAAGGGGATTCAGTTAAATAAACATACAACACATATACATATATATTAGTTTTCAATGTTATCTGAGATTTTTAACTTGTACAATCCATAATTGAAGTTATAGTGATTATAGAAGGAATGGTTTCCTGTTGAACCCTTAACTTTTTATAGTTCTAAGCCTTCTGTACTTTTGGCCAAATCTCATATATTTACTCTGAGCCTTTACTTTTCACTGTGACTCAGTGTATTCCCAGAGTCATGACAAAAAAAAAAAAAAAGGTAAAAATTACTCCATTCCATTCATAACTCAGTTTGAAGCCCCTCCACTTTCACATGGGCATCTTCATTTGGTCCATTGATATTAATTCCATCCTTTATCTACCCCCTCCATTTCTTCATATCCACGCTTACCTGCTTTAGCTATAATGGTCTCAGTAACAGAACTCCCTTTCATATACTAACCCCCTCTCTCCTTGCTATTCTCCTCTTTCATTTCTTCTTTTATGGAAAAATATCAGAACTAGGTTAAGACTTTGCTCACTGCCTACATTTGAGAAACTGGATTTAATGGAAAAAATACATTCACACTGATGTTGCATTATGTTTAAACCACCAACTTCAAATGGATTTTGGAAATGCCTCTGCAGGTCTTCTTGATTGGGTGTTCTTATTTCATTAATTTCTATGCTTTAATTTCTTCTATTTCATTTATATTTTACTTGCTACTCCTTTTCTATATTTTTGTGATGGCTTCTTTGACTACTGATTTTTAGCATTTATTCATCTTTAATATATACTTTTACAGCAATAACCACTTCCAATATGTGAGTTTAACTGTACCTGCTATATTTTATGATCATTTTCATGTTATATTTTATGACCATTTAGCCTAATATTTTCTAATTTTTATTGTAATTTCTTTGATCTATCGACTTTTTGAAGGGGAATTTATATTTAAAATATTGAAGGTTCAGTTCAGTTCAGTTGCTCAGTCGTGTCCAACTTTTTGTGATCCCATGGACAGCAGCACGCCAGGCCACCCTGTCCATCACCAATTCCCAGAGTTTAATCGAACCTATGTCCATTGAGTCGGTGATGCCATCCAACTATCTCATCCTCTGTCATCCCCTTCTCCTCCTGCCTTCAATCTTTCCCAGCATCAGGGTCTTTTCAATTGAGTCAGCTCTTCGCACCAGGTGGCCAAAGTATTGGAGTTTCAGCTTCAACATTAGTCATTCCAGTGAACACCCAGGACTGATCTTTAGGATGGACTGGTTGGATCTCCTTGCAGTCCAAGGGACTCTCAAGAGTCTTCTCCAACCCCACCATTCAAAAGCATTAGTTCTTCAGCACTCAGCTTTCTTTATAGTCCAACTCTCACATCCATAAAGACTACTGGAAAAACCATAGCTTTGACTTTATGAACCATTGTTGGTAAAGTAATGTCTCTGCTTTTTAATATGCTGTCTAGGTTGGTCATAGATTTCCTTCCAAGGAGTCAGTGTCTTTTAATTTCATGGCTGCAGTCACTGTTTGCAGTTATTTTGGAGTCCAAGAAAATAAAATCTGCCACTGCTTCTACTTTTTCCCTTTCTATTTGCTATTAAGTGATTGAACTGCATGTAAAGATCTTAGCTTTTTGAATGTTGATTTTTAAGCCAAGTTTTCCCTCTCTTTCACCTTCATTAAGAAGCTCTTTAAAATTCCTCTTCACTTTCTGCCATTAGTGTGGTATCATCTGTGTATCTGAGGTTGTACTCCTTTCCCAGTATTGAATCAGCCAGTTGTTCCTTGGAAGGTTCTAACTGTTGCATTTTGACCTGCATACAGGTTTCTTGGGAGGTAGGTAAGGTGGTCTGGTATTCCTACCTCATTAAACATTTTCCACAGTTTGTTGTGATTCACACACCCAAAGGCTTTGGCATAGTCAATGAAGCAGAAGTAGATGTTTTTCTGGAATTCCTTGCTTTTTCTATGATCCAACAAATGTTGGCAATTTTATCTCTGGTTCCTCTGCCTTTTTTAAATCCAACTTGTACATCTGAAAGTTCTTGGTTCATGTACTATTGAAGCCTAACTTGAAGGATTTTCAGGGTAATCTTACTAGCATGCGAAATGAGCACAACTGTCTGGTAATTTGCACATTCTTTGGCACTGCCCTTCTTTGGGATTGGAATGAAAACTGATCTTTTCCAGTCCCGCGGCCACTGCTGAGATCTCCAAATTTGTTAACATATTGAGTGCAGCACTTTAACATCACCTTTTAGTATTTTAAATCGCTCACCTGGAATTTCATCACTTCCACTAGCTTTGTTTGTAGCAAGAGCTAATCCTGAGTGATTTTGTTGTTGTTCAGTCACTCAGTCATGTCCTGCTCTTTGCAACCTCACGGGCTGCTGCATGCCAGGCTTCCTTGTCCTCACTATTTTCTGGAGTTTGCTCATATTCATGTCTGTTGAGTTGATGATGCCATCCAACCATCTCATCCTCTGCTGTCCCCTTCTCCTCCTGCCCTCAATCTTTTCCAGCATCAGGGTGTTTTCTATTGCAGTTGTTATAGCAGGTGCTGTCTATGCACTGTCCATGTTCCATTGGACCACTGCACCATTGCTGGGTATGTCAGCCTATCTTCCAACAGCCAGCACTTGCATCTTTTTGGAGGGCTGCTCTTAGCCTGAAGGCACCACTTTGCTCATAGACACAGGTGTCAGGAAGCAACCAGTGAATTAACATTCCTCAGAGGCAGTCTCAGAGAAGGCAATGGCAACCCACTCTAGTACTCTTGCCTGGAAAATCCCGTGGGCATAGGAGCCTGGTAGGCTTCAGTCCATGGGGTTGCGAAGAGTTGGACATGACTGAGCGACTTCGCTTCACTTTTCACTTTCATGCATTGGAGAAGGAAATGGCAACCCACTCCTGTGTTCTTGCCTGGAGAATCCCAGGGATGGCAGAGCCTGGTGGACTGCTGTCTATGGGATCACACAAAGTTGGACACGATGGAAGTGACTTAGCAGCAGCAGCAGCAGAGGCAGCCTTTAGCCAAAGACTGAGAGGTGTGGTATTATGAATACCTTAACTGCCTTAACTTTTAGCAAGGTTATGCATTTTGTACTACATTCTAGGATTTCCTCACTGGATTTAGCACTAGTCATGTCCTCTGGTAGCTGGCTTAATAGCATCCACTTCCTTGTATCACATTTTCCTCTCCTGCCCATGATCTCTGGATCCTCCAGTAAACTACTTGCAATTGATTCCTTGGCATGGTGTCTACTTCTGCAGAACTCCAAAGATTGGATTTTTAAAAAATCTATTTTGATAATCACTGTCTATTAACTCAACTATTTATTTTACTTTTAATACAATTGCTGATAAAAGGACTTAAATCGGTCATCAGCTATTTGATATCTGTGCCACCAGTTCTGGACTTTTTGGGCCTGTTTTAGTTTAAGGATGTTTAAATAGTCTAGCTCTCCCCATTAGTTCCTTAGCTTTGTGATTTTAAGTGATTTTTTAGTCATTACTGCGTGTATTTTGACATACCTGCTATAAATGAGTGATACTTTTACCATTTCTTATAGCAAGCATTTTATTGAGAACTTTAGGTGAGTTAATGCTCAGAGTAACCCAATGAGTACCAAGCTGTAACAGCAGACTTGATTATAGAGAGGAAAAGAAAGGGAACAATGCCGGCCAAATTGGGAAGTTTGCAATGTCTATTATTATTACACTCATATTATAGCCTTTTCCTTTTGATTGTTTAAAAGTGATCAATACCATCTAAATATTCAAATTTTCTATTTATAAGAGTAACTAATGTCCTGGTAACTATAACTCTGTTGCAGAGATACATACTTCAGTTTTTCAGAATTTGATGACATTAAATTACTGAAACATAAAACCAACTCCATTTGCTCATTTCCCACACTTATCAGAAGTCTTTTATTTATAACATAGATTTTCATGTAAATTTGTTCTAGGAGCAAATGCATTGATTAGGCTAATGCAAATGCATGTCACACTAGATAATACATAAATAATATATAAAATACATTTTCTCATTGGCACTGGTCCCAGATCTTTCCTTGTGACTAAGATGTAAATTCCTTATGCTGGCTTAAAATGTTTACATAGCAGGCACTCATATCAAAAAGAGTCAAAGATTTAGGTTAAGAGAATAAATTTCTTGCCAATGACATTTCAGGAATCAGTAAGAAACGGTGAATTTCGGCAATGAAAAGGATTTGATTTCATATCACCTGGTCACTTTCTCGACCACTATGTAAGATTTATTTTGGTGATTTGAGGGAAAAGTAATTGAGGTTGCAGTGATAATGATACAGAATTGGATTCTCTTCTGTTACTAGCAAATTGTGGGTCATGGGAGATACTACAGTTTTTATACTCTTGAGCTACTGTCAAAGTGTAAGCTTTATCATACATGTGAAAAGGTATTAAGCAAACGGGCTTTTGAAAGTATGACTATCTTTCTTCTTTTTTATAAATTGAACTGTATATGATTTACAATGTTTCGGGTCTTTAGCAATCTGATTCTTTCAGTTTCTTTTCCATTATAGATTATTGTAAGATATTGAATATAGTTCCCTGTGCTATACAGTAAGCCCTTGTGGTTTATCTATTTTATTTATAGTAATATATATATATATATATTAATCTAAAACTTCTAATTTACCCCTCTCCCTTCCCCTTTCATAGCCATTTTTGTTTTCTATGCCTTTGAGTCTACTTACGTTTCATGAGTAAGTACATTTGTAGAAATTATTTTTTAGATTCCACATATAAGTGATGCCATATAATAATTTGCATTTCTCTGTCTGACTTACTTCACCTAGAATAATAACCTTTAGGTCCATCCATGTTGCTGCAAATGACATTACTTCATTCTGTTTTATGGCTGAATAGTATTCCACGGTGTGGATACACCACGTCGTCTTTATCCTTTCTTTGTTGACAGACACTTAGGTTGCTTCCATGTCTTGGCTATTCTCCATACTATGGTACTATGGACATTGGGGTGCATATATCTTTTCAAATTAGAGTTTTCATCTCTCTTAAATATATGTCCAGGTGTGTGGGAGTACTGGATCATATAGTAGCTCTATTTTTAGTTATTTGAGGAAACTTCATACTGTTTTCCATAGTGAGAGCACCAATTTACATTCATACCAACTGTATAGGAGGGTTCTCTTTTCTCCAAATCCCTCTCTAGCATTTATTGTTTGTAGACTTTTTGATGATGGCCATTCTGACTAGTGTGAGGTGATACCTTATAGAAGTTTTGATTTGTATTTCTCTAATAATTAATGATGTTGAGCATCTTTTCATGTGCATCTTAGGCATCTGGATGTCTTCTTTGTAGAAATGTCTATTTAGGTCTTCTGCCTATTTTTTAATTTTTTAAAAAGTTTTTGATTGAAGGATAATTGCTTTACAGTATTGTGTTGGTTTCTACTACTGCCTATTTTTTTTCATTGGATTGTTTGTTTCTTTAACAACAGGCACATGAGCTGCTCATAAATTTTGGAGACTAATCGTTTATCAATTGCATCATTTGTAAATATTTTCTCCCATCCTGTGGGTTGTCTTTTTGTTTTGCTTATGGGTTTCTTTGCTGCGTTTGAGTTTAATTAGGTCCCCAATTTTTTATTTTTTATTTCCATAACTCTAGGAGGTGGGTTAAAAAAAGGCATTGCTGCAATTTATATCAGAGTGTTCTGCCTATGTTTTTCTTCCAACAGTTTTATAGTATCTGGTCTTATATTAGGTCCTTAATCCTCTTGAGTTTATTTTTGTTTATGGTGTTAAAGAATGTTTTAATTTCATTTTTTTACATGTAGTTGTCCAGTTTTCCCACCATCATTTATTGAGGAGACTGTCTTCCCTCCATTGTATAGTACACTGCAGCTTTGTACTATAGTCTGAAGTCAGAGAACCTGCTTCATTCAGCTCCATATTTCTTAAGATTGCTTTGGCTATTCAGAGTCTTTGTGTCTCCATACAAATTTTAAGATTTTTTGTTCTAGTTCTGTGAAATGCTGTTGGTAATTTGGCAGGGATTGCACTAAATTTCTAGATTGCCTGGGTAGTTTAGTTATTTTGACAATGTTGATTCTTCCATTCTAAGAATATGGTGTATGTTTTATCTGTCATCTTGTTTCTTTCATCAGTATCTTATAGTTTTTGGAGTACGGGTCTTCTGTCTCCCAAGGTAGGTTTGTTATTAGGTATTGTATTGTTTTTGATGTGATGGTAAATGGAATTGTGTCTTTAATTCCTCTTTTTGGTCTTTTGTTTTTAGTGTATAGAAACACAACATATGTTCCCTCCCTTTACTTGTGACTGATTTATGTTGATGTTTGGCAGAAACCAACACAATTCTGTAAAGCAATCATCCTTCAATTTAAAAACATTAAAATTGAAAAAAGAATAAGAAACAATAGATTTCTGTGTATTAATTTTGTGTCCTGCAACTTTACTGAATTCGTTGATGAGTTCTAGTAGTTTTTTGGTAGCATCTTTAGGATTTTCTGTGTATAGAATCATGTCATCTGCAAAGACTGACAGTTTTATCTTTTTATTTCCAAGTTGGATTCCTTTTACTTCTTCTCTGGTTGCCATGACTAGGACTTCTAAAACTATGTTGAATAATAGTGGCAAGAGTGGACATCCTTGTCTTGTTTCTGATCTTAGAGGAAATGTTTTCAGCTTTTCGCTGCTGAGTATGATGCTACTTACAGGTTTGTCATGGTGGTGGTGGTTTAGATGCTAAGTCATGTCCAACTCTTGCGACCCCATGGACTGTAGCCTGCCAGACCCCTTTGTCTGTGGGATTCTCCAGGCAAGGATACTGGAGGGGGTTGCCATGTCCTTCTCCAGGGGATCTTCCTGACCCAGGGATCGAACCCAATCTCCTGCATTGCAGGCAGATTCTTTACAAACTGAGCTATGAGGGAAGTCCAAGCTTTGTCATACCTGGTCTTTATTATGTTAGGTATGTTCCCTCTTTGCTCACTTTCTGGATATAGTGTTGGATTTTATTTAAAGCTTTTTTGCATCTATTGAGATGATCATATAGTTTTGATTCTTCAATTTGTTGATGTGATATATCATGCTGATTTGCAGCTATTGAAAAATCCTTGTATCCATGGAGGTAAATCCTACTTAATCATGGTGTATAATCCTTTTAATGTACTGTTGGATTCAGATTGCTGATACTTTGTTGAGGATTTTTGTGTCTATTTTCATCGGTGATATTGGCCCGTGATTTTTGTAGTATCTTTTTCTGGTTTTGGTATTGAGGTAATTGTGGCCTCATAGAGTGAATTTGGGAGTATTCCTTGTCTGCAACTTTTTGGATTAGTTTCAGAAGAGTAAGTGTTAACTCTTCTCTCAATATTTGGTAGAATTCACATCTGCTTGAACTTTTGTTTGGTAGAAGTTTTTAAATCACAGTTTCAATTTTAATACTTGTGAATGGTCTGTTCATACTTTCTCTTTATTCCTGGTTCTGTCTTGGGAGATTGATTACACCTTTCTAATAATTTGTTCATTTCTTCCAGGCTGCCTGTTTTATTGGCATATAGTGACCTGTAGTAGTGTCTTATGATCCTTTGTATTTCTGTGGTGTCTGTTGCAATGTCTCCTTTTTCATTTCTAATAGTATTGATTTGAGCCCTCTCCCTTTTTTCTTGACTAGTCTGGCTAAAAGTTTATCAATTTTGTTTATTTTTCAAAGAACCAACTTTTAGTTTCATTGATCTTTTCTATTGTTTTCCTCATTTCTAGTTAACTTATTTCTGCTCTGATCTTTATGGTTTATTTTCTTCTACTAACTTTGGATTTTATTACTTCTCTCTCCATTTCCTTTAAGTATAGGGTAGGTCGTTTATTTGAGCTTTTTCTTGCTTCCTAAGGTAAGATTGTGTTGAAACTTCCCCCTGTGAACAATTAATACTTTTGCTGTGTCCCTTAGGTTCTGTATCATTCTGCTTTCATTTTGTCTCTAAGTAAACTTTTTAATCTCCTCTTTGATTTCTCCAGTGACCCATGGTTATTTAGTTGCATATTGTATAGTCTACATGTGTGTGTTTTTTTCCTTGTAGTTGATGTCTAACTTCATAGCATTGTGGTAGGAAAAGATGCATGTTATGATTTAAATTTTGTTAAATTTACTGAGGTGTGATTTGTGGCCCAGCATGTATCAGTTCTTGAGAATGTTCTATGTACACTTGAAGAATATGTGTTTTGCTGATTTTGGATGAAATGGTATGCAAATATCAAGTCCATCTGGTCAAATGTGTCATTTGATGGCTGTGTTTCCTTATTGATCTTCTATCTTGATGCTTTGTTCATTGTTATAAGTGGGTGTTAAAATCCTCCACTATTATTGTTACTGTTGATTTCCTCTTTTGTGGCTGTTACCACTTGCCTTTTATATTGTAGTGCTCCTATGTTGGATGCATATATTTACAATTGTTGTATCTTCTTCCTTGATTGATCCCTTGATCATTATGTAGTGTCCCTGTCTCCTATAACAGCCTTTAAAGTTTATTTTGTGTGATATGAGTATTGCTACTCTAGCTGTCTTTTGTTTTCTATTTGCATGGAATACCTTTTTCCATTCCCTCACTTTCAGTCTATACAAGTTCCTAGAGCTGAAGTGGGTCTCTGGTAAACAGCATATATATGGGTCTGGATTTTGTATCCATTCAGCCAGTCTATCTCTTTGGGTTGAGGCATTTAATCTATATTTTAAAGGTAATTAGCAACATGCTTGTTCCTGTTGTCATTTTCTTAATTGTCCTGGATTTATTTTTGTAGGTCTTTTTTTTCTTCTTTTCCTCTTTTGGTCTCTTCTCATAATTTGATGAATAATTTTAGTGTTGTTTGGAGTCCTTTTTTTTTTTTTTTTAATGTATTGTAGATTTTTGACTTGCAGTTACCTTGATGTTTTGATTTAGCAGTCTATGTATAATCAGTATGGTTAGTTGCTGACCTTTTAATTTCAAATGCTTTTCTGATAGCCTGCATTTGTGCTCTCTTTTGCTCACCAATTGCTTGTTTAGATATCATATTTGTGTGCAGATGATTTCCTACATTTACTTTATATTTGCCTTTACTGGGGAGCTCTTCCATTCATATTTTTTCCTTGTTTGTTTCTAATGGTAGCCTTTTCTTTTCCACATAAGGAATTTCATTTATTTGCAGATAATTTTTGAAGAAGCTTGTTTTGAAGACTTTTTCAAGACTTCCTCTATATCATGAGATAATGTGTTGTAGGATTTTTAAAATTGTCTCTGTCTAGTTTTAGGATTAGAGTAGTACAGATCTCATATGGTGTTTTCTCTTTTATGAAAGAGATTGGGTTGAAATATTTGACAGAATTTACCAAGTAGATCATCTAGCCTGGAAATTTCTTTTTTGGGAGATTTTTAACTATACATTTAAATCTGTTTAATATTTAAAATACTATTTGCTGTATATTTCATTCGTGAGTTTTGGAATTGGTGACTTTGAAGAGTTAGTTTATTTATTAAAAATAATTTATATATTTTTATTTTGGCTGTGCTGCCAACTACTGAAGCCCATGTATCTAGAACCCATGCAATATTTTTGCTGGATATGGATTTATTGGTTGATAGTTCTTTTCTTGTAGCACTTCAGATATACAGTTCCTTTTCCTTTTGACTCTCTGGCCTCTTATGAGAAATCCAAAGCTGTTTCAGTCATTGTTACCCTCTAGGTAATGTCACTTTAAAATATCATCACAATTGTTTTCCTTTTTCTTTAGTATTCAGAAGTTTTATTGTGTGTTTGAGTGTGCATGACTTTGAGTTTATCCAGTTTGGGACTCATCAACTTAAATCAGTAGGGTCATACCTTCTACCATATTGTGGTTTGTGTTTGTTAGTTCCTCAAATTTTTTATGTGACCTTCAGGTTTTTTCTTTCTATCTTAGGCTGACATGGATAACAGGCTTTTTGTTATTGTTCCCCAATATCATATTTTTATTGCTTTGTTTTCAGTTGCTCTGCTTAAATAATTTTTATTGACCTGTCTTTAGGTTCACAAACTTTCCTCTACCATCTCAAGTTTTGCTATTGAACTTGGCTATTGAATTTTTTTAGTGGTTTTTTTTTTTTTTTTTGCAGTATTAAAAATTATATTTGGTTCTTTATATTTTCTCATTTTTTGATATTTCTATATTTTTTGTTTGAAGAGCATTCACTCTAAAATATTGAAACATATCTTTAATATCTGCTTTAAAGTCTTCAGATACTTTTAATATCTGTGTCCTGTAAGTGTCACTCCCTGTTATTTCTTTGTTTACCAAGTAATTTTAAGTTGTTGCCTGAACAATTTGAACATTTTTTCTGAAAATCGGGCTTGTTTAAATCCTATGGAGAATGTTTACTTTATTTTCCTCTTTTAGCTAAGGCACTTGACTTGTTTAGGTTCAGGCCACAAATTTTGACTAGTCATCTATGTGGTATGATTTCAATCTCAGTTCTTCTTTCAAAGGTTTTGCAATGTTAAATATATCTATTCCAGGAGTGGACCACTCAGTCGCTACTCTGGGACCTGCGTGGTGATTTCTCCCATTGTTCAGTTGCCAAAGACTATGGAGTGCTTTTAAGATCAGACCCATGCATGTTCAGCTTGCGAGTAAAGCTGAGTTTATAAACAATGTTATGGAGTCACTTTGATGAATTCCTTCTCTTTTTCTCTCCTCATACTTTATGATTCTTTGAGCCACCTGTTTTCTATACTCCAGCCTGAAAGCTGGAATTTTATTCACCTTGATCTGCTACATATTTCCCATGGTTTTCTCTGCATCTGGGAGCATTAAAAAAAGAAAAGGCTACATAGAGGAAAAAGGCAATGACATTTTGTCCCATTCTCTTTGGAAGATAGTTTTTCTTATCACATAGGAAGATCATGTTTGTTCAGAATTTTAGCCTCCACAGGCCCCTATTTTCTGCCACTGTTGGTGCCAGCAATGCCAGATTGCTTCGGAGCTGGAGTATGAGACTGGAGAAAAAAGAAAAGAAAAATGGAGATATTTCACTCATTTTTTTTTTTTTTTTTTTTTTTTTGACAATCAGGAGTACTTTGTCTCTGAGCCAAAACTAAAGAACTTCCGGAGCTCATTGTTGTTGTTGTCTTTGGGGGGGGGGGGGTTGTGTTTGGTTGAGATCATGGATATTACAGAAAAAGATACACTGGTCAGTAGTTTGATAGTACTTTGAGTTCTTATACTCTTCCCACTGTAGTTATTTATTTCTCCATATCTTAAATAGCTGTTCCATGCATTCTGTACAGTTTTCATAAGTGCGTTTAGTGGAGAAGACAGGATGAATTGTCCTTACTCCTTCTTCAGTTCAGTTCAGTTCAGTTCATTTGCTCAGTTGTGTCCAGCTCTTTGCGACTCCATGGACTGCAGCACGCCAGGCTTCCCTGTCCATCACCAACTACCAGAGCTTACTCAAACTCATGTCCATTGAGTCAGTGATGCCATCCAACCATCTCATCCTCTGTTGTCCCCTTCTTCTCCCACCTTCAATCTTTCCCAGCATCAGGGTCTTTTCCAGTGAATCAGTTCTTTGCATCAGGTGGCCAAAGTATTGGAGTTTCAGCTTCAGCATCAGTCCTTCCAATGAACACCCAGAACTGATTTCCTTTAGGATGGACTGGTTGGATCTCATTGCAGTCCAAGGGACTCTCAAGAGTGTTCTCCAATACCACAGTTCAAAAGTATCAAATGTTCAGAACTCAGCTTTTTACCCAGAAGCAAAGTCCCAGGGGAAAGCTTTTTTTTTTCTTTTTAATGTAGGTGTTTAAGTGCTATTGGTATCTTATTTTTGTATACTTCATAACTATTTTTAAAGAAGCTGATGGAAAAAACACATGAAAGATTTCTTTTTGGTATTGATTCATTTTTCTCTGCTGTCCTGAACTCTTTCATGCTATAAGGTCAGCAAAAACAGATTGATTATTTGAAGGATAATCATGCCAGTACTTGGCATCTCTTTAGCTTTAGCTCATCACTGTACCTAAAAAGCCCAGCACTACCTACTGTTCTTATGTGTTTAAAATTATCCCTATCAAAATGGGTTAGAGATAGTCACAGAAACTTGAAGATGAATGTCACCTGAAGAACACTTAACTCTTCAGAGCTTGTGTTCAGTTTAATGTTAAAATCTTCATCTACATAATACATGACAATAAGTCCAGTGCATGCCACAGTGCATGACATAAAACAGATACTTAAAACATATTTGCTCAACTTTTTGAAAGGATAAACCAATGCATTCAACTCTTTGATCATATATTGAATTGTGTGTGTGTGTGCGCATTCGCGCACACATGCGTAAGACACTAAGATGAATGGAAATAAAAAGATAACCAAGATATGTTTCTGACAACCAGAAACTCTCACAGTGTGTGCCAGACACAGAAAAAACTTATTATAGGGAAGAATTAAAAAGATATGTTGAAGGAAATTTTATCAGGAGGAAAAATAAAAGTTGAGGTAAAAATATCTTTGTTGGAATCAAATTAAAAGGCCACACACAATCTTTCCAATTAAATTCTGTGTAATTCATGGTAAGAACACTGGAGTCAGGAAACACTAATTCCTTTTTCTAGTTGTGTCTCTGATCTTACCATCGGTAGTCTATTCTTTTTCATGTTTGAAAAACAAGAGACTTAGCTGATGCTTATGGTCATTCATAACACAAAGTTTATTTTGTTATTTTATATAAAAATTCTCTATCAAGAGTTAATAAACACTGATATTTTGTAATTTTCACTTCAGATTTTTTTTTTTTAGATAATATAAAACATCATAGGTAAAGTTAGATCCTCCAGTGCTCCCTTCTCAACCTCCCTCCCTGATAGTAGTTACTATATTGTTTTTTCAGAAACTTGGTACCTAATTTTATTGTGGTAATCACCCTGATACCCCAAACTATCTTATGAGATGGTAAGGATATATCTACTAAGTAGTTATACTTTAAAGTTGATTCATATCTTTTTGGTCCAGTTTTTAATGCTTTGACTGCATGTTTCATGTCCACATTTAAAAAATATTTTACGTGACATTTTCTTCATCACACTGGATATATTTCAGTAGCTTGATTTTTAGAGGAACAAAACCACCTTTTCATTCAAATGTATGTATTGGAGATTTATCCTTGAGCAGAAACATAATAAAAATAATTTATTAAATAGTATAATACATTATAAGAATATATCATAATATATCTACCCACCACCTTTGGATTTATCCCCCCCTAGTATTTTTTTTTATTAGAAATCGTGCATATACCTTTTACATCCTTGGGTTCATATGATGGATTCTCTAACACATATTTAGAACTAAGATTGCTGGATCCTAGTTCAAGCATATTTTGATGTTTATTAGACATTGGTAAACTGCTGATTTCTTCACATACTCTCTGATTCTTCTTATCTTACTCTTATAATTTTAGGGATGCAAATTAGTATTTCATTCTCTAGAGGTTTTGGGTCAACATTTTCATAACACTAGGTAAATCCCACACTATTCTGGTTTGCTAAGAATTATTTGTTATTTGCTAGTTTTTTTTTTTATATAGTTCATAATGTTTCTGTTTTAATTTTGTTGACCTTATTAGACTGTTATGTCAGTGAGAAACAGGGTGCCATGGTTTGCTTTGGGCAGTATTGTACCCACTTTCTCAATCTAATTAATGACACCCCCTTCAACTCATAGGAGTGTCTTAATTTAAATGATAGTACCTGTGGAAAGATTAAAAAAAAAAAACCCACAAATATTTCTTAAGCAAAAAAAAAAAAAAAGTTTTATTTAATCAAATCTTTTTTGAAGTTATTGATATGATCATACATTTTTATCTTCCATTAATGTGCTTAAACAGATTATGTCATTAAATACTCTGAAATGAAACAATTCTTATGTTCCTGAAATTGTTGGGATGCCCTTGGTGGTGATAGCTTATTGTTAAAGACCAAGAAGCCACAGAACAGGGCTCATCCCTTGGTTTGTGCAAGGCGTGTCATTCATTCACACAAGCACACTGGAGAGTTAGGAAAGTAAAGTAGAAAACATGCATACTGAGAAAGCAGAGAGTGCTAGAGCTCTGAGTGTGCTTACCGTGTCCTGAAGATCCCAGAAGAGCCCCCAAGATGATAGCTTATGTGAACGGTGTCAGATTCGTGATCTCCGAAGAAGAAGATTTAGCTTTGGGACCAGACAGCAGACTTGATCATTTGAGAGCTTTTGTGTAGCAGAGTTTTATTAAAGTGAAAAAGGGACAGAGAAAGCATCTGACGTAGACATCAGAAGGGGGATGGAGACTGCCCCCCTCGCTAGTCTAAGCAAGGGAATTTTTAAATTAGTTATTACAATAAATCAAAAGAATGTCTCAAAGTTGTAAAAATTTTACTAGACCCACTCCCACAATTTACATTTTAAGGTAACAGGATTAGAATTTAACAATAGAAAGATCTTACCAGACCCATTCTCATAGATAACAGGATTAGTCAGAAGGTTTTCAAGGAGAAAATGATCCTGAAACAGGATACATTGTTGTTATATAACCCTTAGTACAGAGTTTAAACTGAGTTGTTTGTTGTATAATTATCAGTTCCTGGCTTAAAGAAAAAAAGGTTTTATGTGACTAAGACTAAGGAATGTAGAGAGAGAAAAAAAACAAACAAAACAAAACAGAAAACATTTGTCCTTTCCTCCTCCTTGAGAATTCTGGACCCCTATCTCCTCCTTGAGAGCCCCAGACCCTTCTCTCCTCCTCGGAGACTTCTTATTAACTTGCCTAGGAATTGACTCTCTCATCTGCTCGGTGGTAGAAATCCATCTGCAATGCAGGAGATACAGTTTCGCTCCCTGGGTTGGGAAGATCCCCTGGAGAAGGAAATGGTAACTCATTCCAGTATTCTTGCTTGGCTAATCCCATGGACAGAGGAGCCTGGCAGGCTACAGTCCATGGGGTCACAGAAGAGTTGGACATGATTTAGTGACTGAACAACACCAAGAATCTGACATTGTTAGATTTGGATTATGAATATATTATTTAGAATTTTTGTATTTCTATTCATCAGTGAAATTTATTTCTGATATTATTCTTGTCCAGTACCTAAATTTTGGTGGTCTCATTAAAATAAGAGTTTGGCTTCTCTATTTTCAGAGAAGTTTTGAAACTTTCTGGTGTTTTCTAAATTGAAATTATAATTTACCAATACATTTCAATAATGGTGTTAACCAATAGTCTGGAAAAGGTTGTAGATATTGTACCTACCTTTGCTGAACCTCAATTTCTTTAATGGTGATACTACCAAATCTGCTTTATATGTTTCCTATGAGGTCCAAATTATATAACATGAGAAGCATATGTTTGATTTAAACATTAATTAAAATTTATATGTAAAATAGACAGCCAATGGGAGTTTGTTGTATGACTCAGGGCACTTAAACCAGGGCTCTATAACAACCAAGAGGAGTAGGGTGGAGAGGGTGGTGGGAGGGAGGGGACATCTGTATGCCTATGGCTGATTCATGCTGATGTTTGGCAGAAACCAACACAATTCTGTAAAGCAATTATCATTCAGTTAAAAAAAAAAATATATATATATATATATATATATATATAAAAGCACACATGCACACAGAATAAAAATGTAAAATGCTAACAGATTGAGAATTTTGACTGAATGGCTATAAGATGATGACATCAAGGCATAGAAGTTTGGCCATGACCAATCAATGGAAATAATTCAGAAACTAAGAAGAACAATAGGAACTTGGTTGTTTAACCAGTGTTCAACCAGCCTCTCCCATCCAGAGGTTTCTTATGAAAGGACACTGGTGTAGGCTTTATGTTTATATTTAGGCATGAATTTTCATGGCCAAAGTCAATCTAACTATAATGTGGATTTATTTTAGGTACAGCACTGTTTATTCTAGGCACAGCCCTCTCTATAGTGTACATATGCCAAAGGCCAAAAAACAAACAAACAAAAAACACTATGGGATGTTGAATTTCATGTCAAGCCAAATGGTTTTAACTTGTTAACATTTTGAAGTAGCAACTATAGTTCTGCCTGAGAAACAAAATGCCCCCAAGAGACATAAAATTCTATTAAATATATTTGCATTGTCACCCAGGATGCATCTGGACCATCTTATTTTCTCTCCAAATGCTATGTGCTGAGAAAGTACAAACTGAAATAGTTTCCTAAAATAAAAACAGATATCTAAGTCCCACTTTATGTTCAAAAACCTGTGGGAATTTAGAGATTGCTATGGTCAATAGCCCTGGATTCCAGGTCAAGGGAATTCTTAATCATCTGCCTCTATTAAATTTGGAAAGTTTACTCTCTCTGCCTCATTTTACATATATGTGAAAGTGTGCATGCATATCAGATAACTGCTTTTCTTCATAAGCTTACTATAAAAATCAAATATCAGTCTTTATTGTACAATGAAGGAAAGAAACTAGTATATTAAGATATTAATTATGACGACTGTGACAAATAAGCCTCAATTTTTCAGTGGCTTAAATCTTGAAATTTTAAAAGTTTTTATTAGTGACTATTATTTAAATTAAGACACCTCTGTAAGTGAAAGGGGAAGCTATTAATTACACTGTGAAAGTGGGCACAGCAACCCTGGGCGCCCTGTTTCTCATCATAACAGTCTGATACAGGTGTTCTTGGTCAGGTGACTTTCTCCCAGCAGTGAACCAGAGACTAAGTTCCTCCTTTTAGATTTTGGCTCTGTCACCTTTCGTCTGTGGATTACAAAGCCATTCTAACAGCAGTCATATGCTAGTAAACAGCCTCCCAAAATGAAGAAAAGAACAAAGAGCCCTAATGTGTAATATTTGCTGATTTCTTTGGTGTACAAATATTCTCACCATGATAAACCTCAAACTGCCAAAAACTTATCAACCGGCTGAAATACATCATCAAATATTTAAGAATGGGCTTTTGTGGACTGTAGAGTCTAACTTCAGAGTGTCACTGACATGATGTCTTCACTCCAGTCAGCTGGAATAGAAAGAAAGCAGAGAAAATTATGTGTGGGTGATTTTTTACAGGCCAGGCCTTGAATGTGAGCTTATAATGATGACTTGCAAACCTCTGGCTAGAATTCAGTCACAGGCAATGACTGTGACATGTGATCTGTGTATCCAGGAGGAAATAGACCTGGGTCACATTAAGCAGCAAGCCTGCCTCTGCCACAGATGATCTCCGGGACTATCCCTTACTAAATATCATAAAAACAGGACTATGAATCTCCAGTTTTCTGTCCCCAAATAATGCAAACACTCAATCTTATATGTACTTTGGGGTAGGATTGGGTAATCACCTCTAAAAATGCAGAAGGTGGACTGAACACATTGCAATGTAGTAATTTTAGAAACAGTTGTCTTTAGTTATGACTTGAATTATCCTATATGTATTACTCATAAAACAGCTATTTTGTAGTTTCTATTAAATACTAAAACACTGCCTTGAAATTTAGAAATCAAGAGGTGTCCAAAGTGCATTTTAAAAAATATTTATTTATTTGGCTGCATTATGTGGGACCTTTTGCTGTGGTGCAGGGATTCCCTAGGTGTGGTGCACGGACTTATTTGCTCCACAACATGTGGGATCTTAGCTCCCCAACCAGGGATCAAACCAGAGCCCCCTACATTGTAAGGCGGATTCTTAACTACTGGACCACAAGGGACGCCCCCAGAGTGCATTTTTAACTTTGAAATTTGTTCACATCTAGTGTCTCTTACTTGAATCACTTTGTGGTAAGGATGGAATGGACAAATCTGAAGTAAACAACAACAACAAAAGGTTTCACTGGCAGTTCTACTCCAATGGCAGTACAGAAGAAGTAGAACAAAATTAAGCTACCTCTTGTTCTGATGGTTTCCACATGTCCTCTTCAAAAATGAACTTGTTAATTTTGCAGCTGGATCTCCACTGATTTTGTTTTAGGGTATGACAGTGTGTATCATAAATTACATAAAACTTCTGTTTTGTTCAACTTGGATTTTAGTCAATATTTTCAGATTTCTTTGAGCACAGAAGTACTGTATTGAATTGATGGAAGTAAGACAATTCAATATCAAGTCCAACCATAATGGTATCATTATATTTTCTTCTGAACTCATTTTCAGAACATACTTTTTGTCATAGTCACAATGAAATTCACTTTGAATTTTTTTATTCTTCTGATAGCTGATTGTTTTGGTAGACAGTGTTACAAAATGAAAATGTTAAAATAAAGAGAAGTTATTTTCAGATTATAACTGCCTGAAATTTTTCCCTTGCATGGCTTGTATGATATTTAACTTGTGAGTCTACATTCCATGAACCCATTTGTTTCCTTAGTGTTTATGATCTATGTGGTGTAGAAACCAGTTTCCAGTAGTAGAGAATAGTGGGTAACAATCTCTAACCTAAAATCAAAATAAGTGGACTTGAAGTCTGACCACCAATTAGTAACTCAGTAATTTACAGCAGGGCTTCCCTGGTGGTTCAGATGGTAAAGAATCCACCTGCAATGACAGAGACCTGGGTTCAATCCCTGGGTTTGGAAGATCCCCTGGAGGAGGGCATGTCAATCCACTCCAGGATTCTTGCCTGGAGAATCCTGATGGACAGAGGAGCCTGGTGTGCTACAGGCCATGAGATTGTAAAGAGTTGGACATGATTGAGCAACTAAGCAATTTAGAACAAGTAACTTTAATTTTTCTGTGACTCAGTTTCTCTTTTATGAAATGGAGGCTGAAAAATTTAACTCTGTGCTCCAAAAGTGTGTTATAAGAATTAACTGTCAACATATAAAAAATAGTTTAGAACAACAGTACATGGTGAGTGTTTTACAAACATTATTAAAATAATTGTATTTATTATTTCTTGATGAGGTTACAGTCAATTTTATTTTTTCTAAAAGTTTCTGTATTTTCTTTATTTTTTCTAAAATAAACATTTACCCAATTAAAAACAAGCAAAAGCAACACCAAATTTCTTGCTGATTATTTTGGCAATACTCTTTTTTCATCTCAGGAGTTTAAATGATTTTGCTAATTTTAATCCCAAGAGGTGGAGGCCACATTTAATCTAAATAATTATTGTATTATAGTATAATGATTTTTCAAAGTTCAGATTTTTGTGATAATAAAAGATGAACAACTGCAAAATTAATTCCCAAGTTGAGTACTAAGAAAAGATCATAATTGACCCTTTTTACACCTTCAAGAGAAGTCACATGGACTGTTTCTTTTTTTTCCTTGTATTCTCTTTCCTGTTCTTCTGTTCAAAATTTCTTTTGACTTGTGAATTTTAAGATGCTTATATAAGAAGGCATTTTTTAGTTATTATTAAAGCAAATATTCTGCTGGGTATTCATTGGGTTTAACTTTCTGACAGGTAGAAAAAGTTTAAAATGTTGAATCCTTCACTGTAACCTATCACTTTCTTGCTATTCAGTTCCCTGAGATCTCAGCGGTAAAACAGGCTAACAGTGTTGACCTCTAAAAAAATGTAGGCATAAAGTAATCTGTTTTCTATCTGTGGAAAAACTCTAAACATTGATGGACACAAAGGCTTTTGATGTTTCTTGTATTCCTCTCAGATGTGATTGTCTGTAGTATATCATAGCCTTGCTTAGAGGTCTGAGTTTCTGGCCTCATGCTGGCAGCTATATAAGTGTCATATTTTCAGTAAGAAAATGATAGTCTCAAATCATAGTGTAAGCATTTTTAGTTCTTTATTATTCATATTAGATTTTCATATTAGAGTATCTGGTTAATATTGTTACTGATTGCTTTTATATTTACATGCTATGTCTTAGAAAAATATTAATTTTAGTCTGATATCTGCCATTCATTAGCTTTATAAGCTTTGTTATGTCTAAATACTCTAGTAAACTAGAATGTTATAGTAGATTGGCTTGTTCCCTTCTTTCCATAACAATCTGTAATTTATGAAATATAACCACTCCCAGGATCCTTTCTGAAATCAGATAATCAAACCCCATAGACCAGAATGTGTCTTGTGAGACTACAGACCGAGAACTCAAGTCTACGAGACTGACAGCACACATTGAGCAGGTGAAGCTTCATAGCGGTATTAGATCAGAGCCAGAAGGATAGTGCCCTTGCTTATAGAAGTGCTCTGAGAACATATAATGCATGTGACAACATTTTGGAAATTGGAGAGGAGCGTGTAGATGAAAGGTGATCATGTTGTTGTTCCATGATATAGTATTATGGAGTATGGTAGGGCTGAGAGGAACTTAGCAATTTGACAGCTCATGTTTTGGGTAAGAACGTGAGCTCTAGAGCTAGACTGCTTGGGGTTTGACTTCCGGAAACACCATTTACTAGCCAGGTGATTTGGGCGAGTTACTTCATACTCCTATGATATAGGTTCCCCACTTCTATAAATACTACTTACTTCACAAGAGTTGTTGTGAGGATTAAATGTTACATATATAGGTAATTTAAAAGGTTTCCTAGCACACTGTTATCACATAATGGTTGTTGCTATTATTTCTATCAAGAAAAACTCCAAATTATTACAGTTAGAATATTTGGAATTGCAATGTTTTCCCTATTGTCACTGAATAATTATTATCAATAATAAGAATATTAAAACTTTATAGTTAAAAAAAAAAAAAAAACAAAACTTTATAGTTGCAATTGTAACAAATATTTTCTATCATGTGGTGATTTGCTTTTAATTTAAAAACTTTATGTAGTCAAAATTATTGCTTTTTCCTAAAGGAATGTTTAAAGATGAAAAGAAAAAACCCTTCCAATCACATTAATAAAATTTCATCTGTATGTATTTTCTTCTTCATATAAAATCTTCTATATTTAATTTTCACAAACATCACCTGCGATGACATCAATATACTGGCTCATGTTGACATCAAGTCTTGTAATTGATTTATTTCTTTTTTTTTCAATGAAAGGGAAGCTTTATCAAGGCTCCAGGGCCATGGAGCTTGGGCAGGTGGCCACCTTGAGAGCCAAGGAGAAGTGGGAGAAGGGGCCTTATTTGACCTTCTTGGGGTGCAGGTTGTTGATTTGGCTGCACTTGTAGCAGTTGACAATGCAGGGATGTAAGTGAGTATGACACTTGTGGCAGATCATCTTGTCCCAGTTGTGTTTCTGAGCAAGCTGGTGGAGAGAAGGCTGGATGATGTCATCTCACTGACAGAGCACCAAGTGCAGGGTGGACTCTTTTTGGATATTGTAGTCTGTAGATTGTGGCCATTCTCTGGCTGTTTGCCAGTGAAAATCAGACTCTGCTGATCAGGTGGGAAGCCCTCCTTGTCTTGGATTTTGGCTTTAACATCCTCAGTAGTGTCACTGGGCTCAACCTCATGGGTGGTGGTCTTGCCTGTTAGGGTTCTTAGGAAGATCTGCATCTGTGTATATGCTGTTGGGCCACCTCATTGAAAAGAAAGAGGGCCTGATTTCTTTGTTTGTTTTGCTCTCTGTTAAAATCAGAGTTGTAATGTGTGACCCAACATTAACACATGTGCACAATATTTCTTTTAGAACTAGATTTGTATTGCTGTTTAGTCATTATGTACTTTTGTGACTTTCAGTTCAGTTGCTCAGTCATGTCAGACTCTTTCTGACCCTCATGACCTGCAGCACACCAGGCCTCTCTGTCCATCACCAACTCCTGGAGCTTGCTCAAACTCATGTCCACTGAGTCAGTGATGCCATCCAACCAGCTCATCCTCTGTTGTCCCCAGCTCCTCCTGCTTTCAATCTTTCCCAGCATCAGGGTCTTTTCAAATGAGTAGGTTCTTCACATCAGGTGGCCAGAGTATTGGAGTTTCAGCTTCAGCATCAGCCCTTCCAATGAATATTCAGGACTGATTTCATTTAGGATTGACTGGTTGGATCTCCTCACAGACTAAGGGACTCTCAAGGGTCTTCTCCAACACCACAGTTCAAAAGCATCGATTCTTTGGCACTCAGCTTTCTTATAGTCCAACTCTCACATCCATATATGACTACTTGTAAAACCATAGCTTTGATTAGACGGACCTTGGTTGGCAAAGAAATATCTATTTTTTTTTAATATGCAGGCTATGTTGGTCATAGATTTATCATCTTTTAATTTCATGGCTGCGGTCACCATCTGCAGCGATTTTGGAGACCAAAAAAATAGTCTGTCACTGTTTCCCCATCTATTTGCCATGAACCGATGGGACCACATACCATGAATTTAGTTTTCTGAATGTTGAGTTTTAAGCCAACTTTTTCAGGCTCCTCTTTCACCTTCATCAAGAGGCTCTTTAGTTCTTCACATTCTGCCATAGGGTGGTGTTATCTGCATATCTGAGGTTATTGATATTTCTCCCAGTAATCTTGATTCCAGCTTGTGCTTCATCCAGCCCAGCATTTCTCATGATGTACTCTGCATATAAATTAAATAAGTAGGGTGACAATATACAGCCTTGATATACTCCTTTCCTGATTTGGAACCAGTCTGTTGTTCTATGTCCAGTTCTAACTGTTGCTTCCTGACCTGCTTTCAGATTTCTCAAGAGATAGGCCAGATGGTCTGGTATTCCCATCTCTTGAAGAATTTTCCACAGTTTGTTGTGATCCACACAGTCAAAGGCTTTGACATAGTGAATAAAGCAGAAATAGATGTTTTTCTGGTATTCTCTTGCTTTTTCAATGATCCAATGGATGTTGGCAGTTTGATCTCTGCTTCCTCTGGCTTTTCTAAATCCAGCTTGAACATCTGGAAGTTCACAATTCATGTACTGTTGAAGCCTATCTTGGAGAATTTTGAGCATTACTTTGCTAGCGTGTGAGATGAGTGCAATTGTTCAGTAGTTTGAACATTCTTTGTCATTGCCTTTCTTTGGGATTGGAATGAAAATCGACCTTTTCCAGTCCTGTAGCCATTGCTGAGTTTTCCAAATTTGCTGACATATTGAGTGCAGCACTTTCACAGCATCATCTTTCAGGATTTGAAATAGCTCAACTGAAATTCCCTCACCTCCACTAGCTTTGTTTCTAGTGATGCTTCCTAAGGCCCACTTGACTTCCCATTCCAGAATATCCAGGTCTAGGTGAGTGATCACACTATTGTGGTTATCTGGGTCAGGAAGATCAGATCTTTTTGTATAGTTCTGTGTATTCTGGCCACCTCTTCTTAATATTTTCTGCTTCAGTTAGGTCCATACCTTTCTGTCCTTTATTGAACACATCTTTGCATAAAATGTTCCCTTGGTATCTCTAATTTTCTTTCTTTTTTTTTTTTTTCTTTTTTTTTTTTTAATTTTTATTATTATTATTTTTTTTTCCAGTGGGTTTTGTCATACATTAATATGAATCAGCCATGGATTTACATGTATTCCCAATCCCGTTCCCCCCTCCCACCTCCCTCTCCACCCAATTCCTCTGGGTCTTCCCAGTGCACCAGGCCCGAGCACTTGTCTCGTGCATCCCACCTGGGCTGGTGATCTGTTTCACCATAGATAGTATACATGCTGTTCTTTTGAAATATCCCACCCTCACATTCTCCCACAAAGTTCAAAAGTCTGTTCTGTACTTCTGTGTCTCTTTTTCTGTTCTGCATATAGGGTTATCGTTATCACCTTTCTAAATTCCATATACATGTGTCAGTATGCTGTAATGTTCTTTATCTTTCTGGCTTACTTCACTCTGTATAATGGGCTCCAGCTTCATCCATCTCATTAGGACTGGTTCAAATGAATTCTTTTTAATGGCTGAGTAATATTCCATGGTGTATATGTACCACAGCTTCCTTATCCATTCATCTGCTGATGGGCATCTAGGTTGCTTCCATGTCCTGGCTATTATAAACAGTGCTGCGATGAACATTGGGGTGCACGTGTCTCTTTCAGATCTGGTTTCCTCAGTGTGTATGCCCAGAAGTGGGATTGCTGGGTCATATGGCAGTTCTATTTCCAGTTTTTTAAGGAATCTCCACACTGTTTTCCATAGTGGCTGTACTAGTTGGCATTCCCACCAACAGTGTAAGAGGGTTCCCTTTTCTCCACACCCTCTCCAGCATTTATTGCTTGTAGACTTTTGGATAGCAGCCATCCTGACTGGCGTGTAATGGTACCTCATTGTGGTTTTGATTTGCATTTCTCTAATAATGAGTGATGTTGAGCATCTTTTCATGTGTTTGTTAGCCATCTGTATGTCTTCTTTGGAGAAATGTCTGTTTAGTTCTTTGGCCCATTTTTTGATTGGGTCATTTATTTTTCTGGAATTGAGCTTCAGGAGTTGCTTGTATATTTTTGAGATTAATCCTTTGTCTGTTTCTTCATTTGCTATTATTTTCTCCCAATCTGAGGGCTGTCTTTTCACCTTACTTATAGTTTCCTTTGTAGTGCAAAAGCTTTTAAGTTTCATTAGGTCCCATTTGTTTAGTTTTGCTTTTATTTCCAATATTCTGGGAGGTGGGTCATAGAGGATCTTGCTTTGATTTATGTCGGAGAGTGTTTTGCCTATGTTCTCCTCTAGGAGTTTTATAGTTTCTGGTCTTACATTTAGATCTTTAATCCATTTTGAGTTTATTTTTGTGTATGGTGTTAGAAAGTGTTCTAGTTTCATTCTTTTACAAGTGGTTGACCAGTTTTCCCAGCACCACTTGTTAAAGAGGTTGTCTTTTTTCCATTGTATATCCTTGCCTCCTTTGTCAAGATAAGGTGTCCATAGGTCCGTGGATTTATCTCTGGGCTTTCTATTCTGTTCCATTGATCTATATTTCTGTCTTTGTGCCAGTACCATACTGTCTTGATGACTGTGGCTTTGTAGTAGAGTCTGAAGTCAGGCAGGTTGATTCCTCCAGTTCCATTCTTCTTTCTCAAGATTACTTTGGCTATTCGAGGCTTTTTGTATTTCCATACAAGTTGTGAAATTCTTTGGTCTAGTTCTGTGAAAAATACCGTTGGTAGCTTGATAGGGATTGCATTGAATCTATAGATTGCTTTGGGTAGAATAGCCATTTTGACAATATTGATTCTTCCAATCCATGAACACGGTATGTTTCTCCATGTGTTTGTGTCCTCTTTGATTTCTTTCATCAGTGTTTTATACTTTTCTATGTATAGGTCCTTTGTTTCTTTAGGTAGATATACTCCTAAGTATTTTATTCTTTTTGTTGCAATGGTGAATGGTATTGTTTCCTTAATTTCTCTTTCTGTTTTTTCATTGTTAGTATATAGGAATGCAAGGGATTTCTGTGTGTTAATTTTATATCCTGCAACTTTACTATATTCATTGATTAGCTCTAGTAATTTTCTGGTAGAGTCTTTAGGGTTTTCTATGTAGAGGATCATGTCATCTGCAAACAGTGAGAGTTTTACTTCTTCTTTTCCTATCTGGATTCCTTTTACTTCTTTTTCTGCTCTGATTGCTGTGGCCAGAAATTCCAACACTATGTTGAATAGTAGTGGTGAGAGTGGGCACCCTTGTCTTGTTCCTGATTTCAGGGGAAATGCCTTCAATTTTTCACCATTGAGGGTGATGCTTGCTGTGGGTTTGTCATATATAGCTTTGATTATGTTGAGGTATGTTCCTTCTATTCCTGCTTTTTGGAGAGTTTTAATCATAAATGAGTGTTGAATTTTGTCAAAGGCTTTCTCTGCATCTATTGAGATAATCATATGGTTTTTATCTTTCAATTTGTTAATGTGGTGTATTACATTGATTGATTTGTGGATATTAAAGAATCCTTGCATTCCTGGGATAAAGCCCACTTGGTCATGGTGTATGATTTTTTTAATATGTTGTTGGATTCTGTTTGCTAGAATTTTGTTAAGGATTTTTGCATCTATGTTCATCAGTGATATTGGCCAGTAGTTTTCTTTTTTTGTGGCATCTTTGTCTGGTTTTGGAATTAGGGTGATGGTGGCCTCATAGAATGAGTTTGGAAGCTTACCTTCATCTGCACTTTTCTGGAAGAGTTTGAGTAAGATAGGTGTTAGCTCTTCTCTAAATTTTTGGTAGAATTCAGCTGTGAAGGTGTCTGGTCCTGGGCTTTTGTTTGCTGGAAGATTTTTGATGACAGTTTCGATTTCCTTGCTTGTGATGGTTCTGTTAAGATCTTCTATTTCTTCCTGGTTCAGTTTTGGAAAGTTATACTTTTCTAAGAATTTGTCCATTTCATCCAAGTTGTCCATTTTATTGGCATAGAGCTCCTGGTAGTAGTCTCTTATGATCCTTTGTATTTCAGTGTTGTCTGTTGTGATCTCTCCATTTTCGTTTCTAATTTTGTTAATTTGGTTCTTCTCCCTTTGTTTCTTAATGAGTCTTGCTAATGGTTTGTCAATTTTGTTTATTTTTTCAAAAAACCAGCTTTTAGCTTTGTTGATTTTTGCTATGGTCTCTTTAGTTTCTTTTGCATTTATTTCTGCCCTGATTTTTAAGATTTCTTTCCTTCTGCTAACTCTGGGGTTCTTCATTTCTTCCTTCTCTAATTGCTTTAGGTGTAGAGTTAGGTTATTTATTTGGTTTTTTTCCTGTTTCTTGATGTAAGCCTGTAATGCTATGAACCTTCCCCTTAGCACTGCTTTTACAGTGTCCCATAGGTTTTGGGTTGTTGTGTTTTCATTTTCATTCATTTCTATACATATTTTGATTTCTTTTTTGATTTCTTCTATGATTTGTTGGTTATTCAGAAGCGTGTTATTTAGCCTCCATATGTTTGAAGTTTTAACAATTTTTTTTCCTGTAATTGAGATCTAATCTTACTGCACTGTGGTCAGAAAAGATGACTGGAATGATTTCAATTTTTTTGAATTTTCCAAGACCAGATTTATGGGCCAGGATGTGATCTATTCTGGAGAATGTTCCGTGTGCACTTGAGAAAAAGGTGAAGTTGATTGTTTTGGGGTGAAATGTCCTATAGATATCAATTAGGTCTAGCTGGTCCATTGTGTCATTTAAGGTTTGTGTTTCCTTGTTAATTTTCTGTTTAGTTGATCTATCCATAGTTGTGAGTGGGGTATTAAAGTCTCCCACTATTATTGTGTTACTATTAATTTCCTCTTTCATACTCGTTAGTGTTTGCCACACATATTGCGGTGCTCCTATGTTGGGTGCATATATATTTATAATTGTTATATCTTCTTCTTGGATTGATCCTTTGATCATTATGTAGTGTCCTTCTTTGTCTCTTTTCACATCCTTTATTTGAAAGTCTATTTTATCTGATATGAGTATTGCGACTCCTGCTTTCTTTTGGTCTCCGTTTGCATGAAATATTTTTTTCCAGCCCTTCACTTTTAGTCTGTATGTGTCTCTTGTTTTGAGGTGGGTCTCTTGTAGACAGCATATATAGGGGTCTTGTTTTTGTATCCATTCAGCCAATCTTTGTCTTTTGGGTGGGGCATTCAACCCGTTTACATTTAGGGTAATTATTGATAGGTGTGGTCCCATTGCCATTTACTTTGTTGTTTTGGGTTCACGTTTATACAACCTTTCTGCATTTCCTGTCTAGAGAAGATCCTTTAGCATTTGTTGAAGAGCTGGTTTGGTGGTGCTGAATTCTCTCAGCTTTTGCTTATCTGTAAAGCTTTTGAATTCTCCTTCATATCTGAATGAGATCCTTGCTGGATACAGTAATCTAGGTTGTAGGTTATTCTCTTTCATTACTTTCAGTATGTCCTGCTATTCCCTTCTGGCCTGGAGGGTTTCTATTGATAGATCAGCTGTTATCCTTATGGGAATCCCTTTGTGTGTTATTTGTTGTTTTTCCCTTGCTGCTTTTAATATCTGTTCTTTGTGTTTGGTCTTTGTTAATTTGATTAATATGTGTCTTGGGGTGTTTCGCCTTGGGTTTATCCTGTTTGGGACTCTCTGGGTTTCTTGGACTTGGGTGGCTATTTCCTTCCCCATTTTAGGGAAGTTTTCAGCTATTATCTCCTCGAGTATTTTCTCATGGCCTTTCTTTTTGTCTTCTTCTTCTGCAACTCCTATGATTCGAATGTTGGGGCATTTCACATTGTCCCAGAGGTCCCTGAGGTTGTCCTCATTTCTTTTGATCCTTTTTTCTTTTTTCCTCTCTGCTTCATTTATTTCCACCATTTTATCTTCTACCTCACTTATCCTATCTTCTGCCTCCGTTACTCTACTCTTGGTTCCCTCCAAAGTGTTTTTGATCTCATTCATTGCATTATTCATTTGTAATTGACTCTTTTTTATTTCTTCTAGGTCTTTATTAAACAGTTCTTGTATCTTTTCAATCTTTGTTTCCAGGCTATTTATCTGTAACTCCATTTTGTTTTCAAGATTTTGGATCATTTTTATTATCATTATTCTAAATTCTTTTTCAGGTAGATTCCCTATCTCCTCCTCTTTTGTTTGACTTGGTGGGCATTTTTCATGTTCCTTTACCTGTTGGGTATTTCTTTGCATTTTCATCTTGTTTAGATTGCTGTGTCTGGAGTGGGATTTCTGTATTCTGGAGGTCTGTGGTTCCTTTTTGTTGTGGAGGATTAACCCAGTGGGTGGGGTTAGACGATTGGCTTGTCGAGATTTCCTGGTTAGGGAAGCCTGCGTCTGTGTTCTGGTGCGTGGAACTTGATTTCTTCTCTTTGGAGAGCAATGGAGTGCCCAGTAATGAGTTTTGAGATGGGTCTATGTGTTAGGTGTGACCTTGGGCAGCCTGTATGTTGATGTTCAGGGCTATGTTCCTGCGTTGCTGGAGAATTTGCGTGGTATGTCTTACTCTAAAACTTATTGGCTCTTGGGTGGTGGTTGGTTTCAGTGTAAGTATGGAGGCTTTTGGACAGTCACTTATTACTTAAAGTTCCTTGTAGTCAGGAGTTTTCTGGTGTTCTCAGGTTTTGGGCTTAAGTCTCCTGCCTCTGGATTTCAGTTATATTCTTCCTGTAGTCTCAGGACTTCTGCAACTATACAGCCCTGATAAGAAAACTTCTAGGTTAATGGCTAAAAGATTCTCCCCCGTTAGGGACACCCAGAGAGGTTCACAGAGTCACATGAAGAAGAGGAGAGGGAGGAGGGAGATAGAGATGAACAGGAGGAGAAAAAGGGGGACTCAAGAGGAGAGAGACAGATCTACGCAGCTGTCTGTTCCCAGAGTGTTCTCCGTAGCCCAGTCACCTACAAAGATTCACAGAATTGGATTGGGAAGAGAAGGGGAAATGAGGAAATAGAGGTGTTCTGAGGTAGAAAACAGAGAGTCAAGATTGGGAGAGAATAATCTTCGGTTTAAAAATAGGGCTTCTCTTCTTCTTTTTTTTTTTTTTTTGTAAGGTTATAGTGTATTGAAAATGAAAATTAAGGAGTAGTAGAGGAGTACTAGAGGACTTTAAAAGAAATAAGAGAAAAAGAAAAATAGAAAATAGAAGAGAAAAAGGAAAGAAAATAGAAAAAAAAGAAAAAGAAAAAAAAAAGAAAGAAAAAAAATTTTTTTTTGTTTTTGTTTTTTTCCCCCTAATTAAAAATCGTAAAAGTCTATGGAAATGAAAGTTAAGGAGTAATGGGGGAGTAATAGGGGATTTTAAAGGAAAATAAAAGAGAGAACAAAAAATAACAAAGAAAAAAGAAAAAAAAGAAAAAAATTTTAAAAAATAGAAAAAAATTAAAAAAAAAAAAAGAGAAACAAGTAAAATTATATCTAGGAGTTTTTCTGGAGCTGTTGCGGTCTGTGTGGGTTCGGCTCAGTTTCAGATAGCTCCTCGTTCCAGCTTATGCTTCTCGATATCTACAGGCTCCTCCGGTGTAGTCAATGTTTCCTAGAGGGATTTTAATCTGTTGCACCAGTCCCTTCTGAAGCGGTTCCCTTTGTTTATTTGGCTTCTGTTTGCCGGTCTCTTCAGAGCCTCATTTCCGCCCTGACACAGGCGGGCGGAGGTGGACTCTTATTCAGGCAGCTAGTTCCATCGCTCCGCGGGGAGGGGGGGGGGCTTGCGCTGCAGGGAGAGGCTGGCGCTGTGGGGACAGGCTTGCGCCGCGGGGATGGGTTGGGGCTGCCGGGAGGGGTGACGCTGCTCTCTCCCTCTGCGCTGCTCAGGCTCCCGGCTGTTCTATATGGAGCGCGCCCCGCGCTGCGCGAGGTTCCAGCCCTCGGGTGTTCCACAAAAGCGCGGAACGAAAAGCTGCGCCTGCTCTCTGTGCCTTCCCCGTCAGAGCGGTCCAGGAAGCCAGGGGCTTGGTGGGCGCACTCTCCCCAGGTGTGGCGTGCCCACTCCCTTCCGCGGACCCAGTCTCAGTTTCCGCTGGCGCCAGTCGGGTGGGCGCGCCTTCTGCCCTCCGCGTCCCCAGCCCCAGTCCCCACCCGCGCCGGTCGGGTGCCTGCGCCCTGTGTCTCGCCGCGACCTTCCCCTCCCCTCTGCCTCCTGCCTCCGGCGGAGCTGGGCTGGTCCGCAGCCTGCGAGCTCCTCTCTGGACCCTCTCGGTCTCTTTGTTCTGCGAACTGCCGGCAGTGTGTTCGGGCCGGTTAATTTACTCTCTCTCTTTTGGTCTCCCACAGTTCATGTTGGCAACTCACAGAAGCTCCCTCCGATTGTCCTCAGGGCACTCAGGCCCGGACCCTACCCCAAGCAATGCCGCCTAAGAGCTCCCGGGACGGATCTCCGTCCTTAGCTCTTTTGTCTCACTTTTTATCTTTTATATTTTGTCCTACCTCCTTTCGAAGACAATGGGCTGCTTTTCTGGGCGCCTGATGACCTCAGCTAGCGATCAGAAGTTGTTTTGCGAAGTTTGCTCTGCGTTCAGTTATTCTTTTGATGAATTTGTAGGAGAGAAAGTGGTCTCCCCGTCCTACTCCTCCGCCATCTTGGCTCCTCCCCTCTCTAATTTTCTTGAAGAGATCTCTAGTCTTCCCCATTCTATTGATTTCCTCTGTTTCTTTGCATTGATCACTAAGGAAGTCTTTCTTATCTCTCCTTGTTATTTTTTTGAACTGTGCATTCAAATGGGTTCATGGTTCCTTTTCTCCTTTGCCTTTCACTTCTATTCTTTTCTCTCAGCTATTTGTAAGTCCTCCTCATACAACCATTTTGGCTTTCTGCATTTATTTTTCTTGGGGATGGTCTGATCACTGCCTCCTGTACAATGTCATGAACCTCCGTCCATAGTTCAGGCACTCTATCAGATCTAACCCCTTGAATTGATTTGTCACTTCCACTGTATAATCATAAGCAATTTGATTTAGGTCATACCTGAATGGTCTAGTGGTTTTCCCTACTTTGTTCAGTTTAAATCTGAATTTGGCAATGAGGAGTTCATGATCTGAGCCACAGTCAGCTCCCAGTCTTGCTTTTGCTAACTGTATCGAGCTTCTCCATCGTTGGCTGCAAAGAATATAATCAATCTGATTTCGGTATTGACCATCTAAATTTGTGATTTTATGTGGTAATTATTTCTCTCCTTCAAATATTGCTGTAATAAACTTACTCCATACTTTTATTCTCCAATGAATCCTCTCTTAAAATAATAATAAAGCCTAAAAATGAAATGAAACTGATAAGAAAGGAGCTGCTGTCTGTAAACAGGAAAACAGGAAGAGAATCACCCCCCCTCCCCAAACCCCACCTTTCATCCTTTCTCTGGCATCTTTGACAGAGGTCAAGATACTGGGAACACAGTTTTTTAAACTATTAAACTTAAACCCTTTATAATTCACTCAGTCATCCACATGTTCTAAATTTGTTCCTGGTTCAAATAAGACCATCAGAGACTTCAGTATTCTTGTCACTGTTTGATCCCCTGGTGGAATCGTTCCTCTGAGCTACACTTTCGAATGTGACTCAGGATTTGTGGTATTTGCTGTAAGCCTACTGTTGAAGAACTTTTCAAGTTCATTAAAGAGAATCACTTTTATGAGGCTCCAAGGGGGAAATTTTTATCAAACCTTAATACCAACACAGAAAAATGAACTTAATTCTATCTATTGGGTTTGTATTAGAGATACTGAAACTTGTAATTGATTTCTCTTTGTTTTGCTCTCCACTTAGAGTTGAATATATAACTCATTTCTAACCATTATACACAATATTTCTTTGTGTAGTAGATTTACAGGAACTATCTTTTGTCTTGATTTCTTCATCTCTCTCAATTTTCTTGGCTTCTATAAGTTATACTGGAAACAGCATATATGATTACTTATTGGTTTAAGTTCCCAGTAGTGAAATTATTGTGTGTATATAAATAAATATTTTTGTAAATTTTGATATATTTGTAGCCTTTGATTTGATACAAGTGTTTCCACCTTGTCTCAAAGCTAACTTTATCATCTTTTATCATTTTATGAAATTAATTCATTGTTTATGATCCTAACACATCCAAGATGAACAATGCCCACCTTGTGACTACTGCAAAAATTAAACAAGATGGTTTATGTGCAGTGTGTCTAATGGCTCTTGATAAATACTGCAGATGCATTAATAAATATTAGCCATGTAGAGTATTTTCTAGCCAACCATATTACTTGTATCCTTAGTTTCCATTTAATAAAAGAGAGTAAACATTATAGTTGCAGCAAATGCCTCAGCAATAGAAACTAAACTTATTTTTCTTTACTAATTTTGTCACCAATGTCCTAGAGTCCTTGGGCAAGTAATGGTTTCCTTTGGTGCACACTTTAAACAACTGGATTTATTCACACAAATCTTCTTGTGCCTATGCTGTAATTGTCCTTGTAAAATGGTCAAGAGCTATGGTTGAAATAAATTAATGTCCATTAACCAAAAGACAGTAAGTTTTCAAGTACATAAGCTTTGTAGGGCTTTGCTGCAAGTAATGAATGAAATTACCACACTTTATTTTCAAGCAATAATTAGTTTAATTGTAAGAGGTAGAAATTACTGCCAAGGCTTTTATTTGTTGAGTTGACTTCACTCTGCTTGGGAATAATGTAATGTTTACCATGGAGTACGTGTTGTTTACTTCAAGGATTATTTTCACAATCACACAGCTCTAAATGGTATATTAACTCAGGTAGAGGCTATTAACATGTGCAGCCAAACTAACTGTCCACACACTGCAAAAGCAGGTTTAATTTTTTTAGTAACAGACTGAGCAATAAAGATGTGTCAGCATTGTCTGAAAATATGTACTCAACCATAAGTGAAATAATTCTATTCCCATTTTACTTGTAAGAAAGAGAAAAGAAGTGGAAAGAGTCCTCTTGGTATTCATCCCAGCTTTAGAAAATGAATGTGTCTATGACTCACTATACTTTAGATTTTAATTGCCTGTTTGACAGTAAACCTATTTCCATAATGTAGTGCGTATATTTCATGTTTTATTTGAAGTATGTGCTCCTTTTTCCAGATAGCAGCATTTAGCTATTTTTGTTTATATAGCTTACTTTGTGTCATAGCATTGTTTATCTCAATAAAAATCACTGTTTAAGGAGAATTTTTAGGATCCTTCCATCCGTCTGAAATGTTTACACCCTTTGCCCATTATTTTGGAAGAAATTCCAACTGAAGAGTAACAGTACAGTCAGTATATTTTTATTTTGATTTTTTTCAGTGTGTGGGTCTTTTTTTAAAAAATATAAATTTATTTCTTTTAAATGGAGGCTAATTACAATATTATAGTGGTTTTGCCACACATTGACATGAATCCGCCATATCTGTACATGTGTTCCCCATCCTAAACCTCCCTCCCACCTCCCTCCCCATCCCATCCCTCTGGGTCATCCCAGTGCACCAGCCCCGAGCACCCTGTCTCATGCATCAAACCTGGACTGGTGATTCATTTCACATATGATAATATACATGTTTCAATGCCATTCTCCCAAATCATCCCTACCTTGCCCTCTCCCAGTGTCCAAAAGACTGTTCTATATACCTGTGTGTCTTTTGCTGTCTTGCATATAGGTTTATCATTACCATATTTCTAAATTCCATATATATGTGTTTGTATACAGTATTGGGGTTTCCCTCACTGGCTTACTTCACTCTGTATGATAGGCTCCAGTTTTATCCACCTCATTAGAAATGATTCAAATGTATTCTTTTAATGGCTGGGTAATATTCCATTGTCTATATGTACGATAGCTTCCTTATCCATTCGTCTGCTGATGGACATCTAGGTTGCTTCCATGTCCTGGCTATTATAAACAGTGCTGGGATGAACAATGGGGTACACGTGTCTCTTTCAATTCTGGTTTACTCAGTGTGTATGCCCAGTGTGGGATTGCTGGGTCATATGGCAGTTCTATTTTCAGTTTCTTAAGGAATCTCCACAATGTTCTCCATAGTGGCTGTACAAGTTTGCATTCCCACCAACAGTGTAAGAGGGTTCCCTTTTCTCCACACCCTCTCCAGCATTTATTGCTTGTAGACTTTTGGATAGCAACCATTCTGGCTGGGGTGAAATGGTACCTCATTGTGGTTTTGATTTGTATTTGTCTGATAATGAGTGATGTTGAGCATCTTTTCATGTGTTTGTTAGCCATCTGTATGTCTTCTTTGGAGAAATGTCTGTTTAGTTCCTTGGCCCACTTTTTGACTTATTTATTTTTCTGAAATTGAGCTGCAGGAGTTGCTTGTATATTTTTGAGATTTGTCTGTTGCTTCATTTGCTATTATTTTCTCCCAATCTGAGGGCTGTCTTTTCACCTTGCTTATAGTTTGTTGTGCAAAAGCTTTTAAGTTTAATTAGGTCCCATTTGTTTACTTTTGCTTTTATTTCCATTACTCTGGGAGGTGGATCATACTCTCCTTTGATTTATGTCAGAGAGTGTTTTGCCTATGTTCTCCTCTAGGAGTTTTATAATTTCTGGTCTTACATTTAGATCTTTAATCCATTGTGAGTTTATTTTTGTGTATGGTGTTAGAAACTGGTCTAGTTTCATTCTTTTACAGGTGGTAGACCAGTTTTCCCAGCACCACTTGTTAAAGAGATTATCTTTTCTCCATTGTATATTCTTGCCTCCTTTGTCAAAGATAAGGTGTCCATTGGTGCATGGATTTATCTTTGGGCTTTCTATTCTGTTCCATTGATCTATATTTCTGTCTTTGTGCCAGTATCATACTGTCTTGATGACTGTGGCTTTGTAGAGGTGCCTGCAGTCAGGCAGGTTGATTCCTCCAGTTCCATTCTTCTTTCTCAAGATTGCTTTGGCTATTCGAGGTTTTAGATATTTCCATACAAGTTGTGAAATTATTTCTTCTAGTTCTCTGAGAAATACCGTTGGTAGCTTGATAGGAATTGCATTGAATGTATAGATTGCTTTGGGTAGTTACTCATTTTCATTATATTTATTCCTCTAATCCACGAACATGGTATATTTCTCCATCTATTTGTGTCCTCTTTGATTTCTTTCATCAGTGTCTTATAGTTTTCTAGTTTTCTATATATAGGTCTTTTGTTTCTTTAGGTAGATATATTCCTAAGTATTTTATTCTTTTCGTTGCAATGGTGAATGGAATTGTTTCCTTAATTTCTCTTTCTATTTTCTCATTGGGTTAATGTATAGGAATACAAGGGATTTCTGTGTATTAATTTTATATCCTGCAACTTTACTGTATTCATTGATTAGCTCTAGTAATTTTCTGGTGGCGTCTTTAGGGTTTTCTATGTAGAGGATCATGTCATCTGCAAACAGTGAGAATTTTACTTCTTCTTTTCCAATCTAGATTCCGTTTATTTCTTTTCCTGCTCTGATTGCTGTGGCCAAAACTTCCAAAACTATGTTGAATAGTAGTGGTGAGAATGGGCATGCTTGTGTTGCTCCTGACTTTAGGGAAATGCTTTCAATTTTTCACCATGGAGGATAATGTTTGCTGTAGGTTTGTCATATATAGTTTTCATTATGTTGAGGTATGTTCCTTCTATTCCTGCTTTCTGGAGGGTTTTTTTTTTTTTTTTTTTTAATAAATGGATGTTGAATTTTGTCAAAGGCTTTCTCTGCATCTATTGAGATAATCATATGGTTTTTATGTTTCAATTTGGTAATGTGGTGTGTTACATTGATTGATCGGTGAATATTGAAGAATACTTGCATCCCTGGGATAAAGCCCACTTGGTCATGACAGATGATCTTTTTAATATGTTGTTAGATTCTGTTTGCTAGAATTTTGTTAAGGATTTTTGCATCTATGTACATCAGTGATATTGGCCTGTGGTTTTCTTTTTTTGTGGCATCTTTGTCAGGTTTTGGTATTTGGGTGATGGTGGCCTCATAGAATGAGTTTGGAAGTTTACCTTCATCTGCAATTTTCTGGAAGAGTTTGAGTAGGATAGGTGTTAGCTCTTCTCTAAATTTTTGGTAGAATTCAGCTGTGAAGGTGTCTGGTCCTGGGCTTTTGTTTGCTGGAAGATTTCTGATTACAGTTTCAATTTCTGTGCTTGTGATGGGTCTGTTAAGATCTTCTATTTCTTCCTGGTTCCGTTTTGAAAAGTTGTACTTTTCTAAGAATTTGTCCATTTCTTCCAAGTTGTCCATTTTATTGGATATAGTTGCTGATAGTAGTCTCTTATGATCCTTTGTATTGCTGTGTTGTTTGTTGTGATTTCTCCATTTTCATTTCTAATTTTGTTGATTTGATTCTTCTCCCTTTGTTTCTTGATGAGTGTGGCTAATGGATTTATCTTCTCAAAGAACCAGCTTTTGGCTTTGTTGATTTTTGCTATGGTCTCTTTTGTTTCTTTTGTATTTATTTCTGCCCTAATTTTTAAGATTTCTTTCTTTCTACCAACCCTGGGGTTCTTCATTTCTTCCTTTTCTAGTTGCTTTAGGTGTAGAGTTAGGTTATTTCACTTTTTCCTTGTTTCTTGAGTTAAGTCTGTATTGCTATGAACATTCCCCTTAGGACTACTTTTACAGTGTCCCATAGGTTTTGGGCTGTTGTGTTTTCATTTTCATTAATTTATATACATATTTTGATTTCTTTTTTTATTTCTTCTGTGATTTGTTGGTTATTCAGCAGCATGTTGCTCAGCCTCCATATGTTGGAATTTTAAATAGTTTTTCTCCTGTAAATGACATCTAATCTAACTGCATTGTGGTCAGAAAAGATGCTTGGAATAATTTCATTTTTTTTTTTAGTTTACCAAGGCTAGATTTATATTTTTTATTTTATTTTATTTTATTAGTTGGAGGCCAATCACTTCACAACATTTCAGTGGGTTTTGTCATACATTGATATGAATCAGCCATGGATTTACACGTATTCCCCATCCCGATCCCCGCTCCCACCTCCTTCTCCACCTGATTCCTCTGGGTCTTCCCAGTGTACCAGGCCCGAGCACTTGTCTCATGCATCCCACCTGGGCTGGTGATCTGTTTCACCATAGATAGTATACATGCTGTTCTTTTGAAATATCCCACCCTCACATTCTCCCACAGAGTTCAAAAGTCTGTTCTGTATTTCTGTGTCTCTTTTTCTGTTTTGCATATAGGGTTATCATTACCATCTTTCTAAATTCCATATATATGTGTTAGTATGCTGTAATGTTCTTTATCTTTCTGGCTTACTTCACTCTGTATAAGGGGCTCCAGCTTCATCCATCTCATTAGGACTGGTTCAAATGAATTCTTTTTAACGGCTGAGTAATATTCCATGGTGTATATGTACCACAGCTTCCTTATCCATTCATCTGCTGATGGGCATCTAGGTTGCTTCCATGTCCTGGCTATTATAAACAGTGCTGCGATGAACATTGGGGTGCACGTGTCTCTTTCAGATCTGGTTTCCTTAGTGTGTATGCCCAGAAGTGGGATTGTTGGGTCATATGGCAGTTCTATTTCCAGTTTTTTAAGAAATCTCCACACTGTTTTCCATAGCGGCTGTACTAGTTGGCATTCCCACCAACAGTGTAAGAGGGTTCCCTTTTCTCCACACCCTCTCCAGCATTTATTGCTTGTAGACTTTTGGATAGCAGCCATCCTGACTGGCGTGTAATGGTACCTCATTGTGGTTTTGATTTGCATTTCTCTAATAATGAGTGATGTTGAGCATCTTTTCATGTGTTTGTTAGCCATCTGTATGTCTTCTTTGGAGAAATGTCTGTTTAGTTCTTTGGCCCATTTTTTGATTGGGTCATTTATTTTTCTGGAATTGAGCTTCAGGAGTTGCTTGTATATTTTTGAGATTAATCCTTTGTCTGTTTCTTCATTTGCTATTATTTTCTCCCAATCTGAGGGCTGTCTTTTCACCTTACTTATAGTTTCCTTTGTAGTGCAAAAGCTTTTAAGTTTCATTAGGTCCCATTTGTTTAGTTTTGCTTTTATTTCCAATATTCTGGGAGGTGGGTCATAGAGGATCTTGCTTTGATTTATGTCGGAGAGTGTTTTGCCTATGTTCTCCTCTAGGAGTTTTATAGTTTCTGGTCTTACATTTAGATCTTTAATCCATTTTGAGTTTATTTTTGTGTATGGTGTTAGAAAGTGTTCTAGTTTCATTCTTTTACAAGTGGTTGACCAGTTTTCCCAGCACCACTTGTTAAAGAGGTTGTCTTTTTTCCATTGTATATCCTTGCCTCCTTTGTCAAGATAAGGTGTCCATAGGTCCGTGGATTTATCTCTGGGCTTTCTATTCTGTTCCATTGATCTATATTTCTGTCTTTGTGCCAGTACCATACTGTCTTGATGACTGTGGCTTTGTAGTAGAGTCTGAAGTCAGGCAGGTTGATTCCTCCAGTTCCATTCTTCTTTCTCAAGATTACTTTGGCTATTCGAGGTTTTTTTGTATTTCCATACAAGTTGTGAAATTCTTTGGTCTAGTTCTGTGAAAAATACCGTTGGTAGCTTGATAGGGATTGCATTGAATCTATAGATTGCTTTGGGTAGAATAGCCATTTTGACAATATTGATTCTTCCAATCCATGAACACGGTATGTTTCTCCATGTGTTTGTGTCCTCTTTGATTTCTTTCATCAGTGTTTTATAGTTTTCTATGTATAGGTCTTTTGTTTCTTTAGGTAGATATACTCCTAAGTATTTTATTCTTTTTGTTGCAATGGTGAATGGTATTGTTTCCTTAATTTCTCTTTCTGTTTTTTCATTGTTAGTATATAGGAATGCAAGGGATTTCTGTGTGTTAATTTTATATCCTGCAACTTTACTATATTCATTGATTAGCTCTAGTAATTTTCTGGTAGAGTCTTTAGGGTTTTCTATGTAGAGGATCATGTCATCTGCAAACAGTGAGAGTTTCACTTCTTCTTTTCCTATCTGGATTCCTTTTACTTCTTTTTCTGCTCTGATTGCTGTGGCCAAACTTCCAACACTATGTTGAATAGTAGTGGTGAGAGTGGGCACCCTTGTCTTGTTCCTGATTTCAGGGGAAATGCTTTCAATTTTTCACCATTGAGGGTGATGCTTGCTGTGGGTTTGTCATATATAGTTTTCATTATGTTGAGGTATGTTCCTTCTATTCCTGCTTTTTGGAGAGTTTTAATCATAAATGAGTGTTGAATTTTGTCAAAGGCTTTCTCTGCATCTATTGAGATAATCATATGGTTTTTATCTTTCAATTTGTTAATGTGGTGTATTACATTGATTGATTTGTGGATATTAAAGAATCCTTGCATTCCTGGGATAAAGCCCACTTGGTCATGGTGTATGATTTTTTTAATATGTTGTTGGATTCTGTTTGCTAGAATTTTGTTAAGGATTTTTGCATCTATGTTCATCAGTGATATTGGCCTGTAGTTTTCTTTTTTTGTGGCATCTTTGTCTGGTTTTGGAATTAGGGTGATGTTGGCCTCATAGAATGAGTTTGGAAGCTTACCTTCATCTGCAATTTTCTGGAAGAGTTTGAGTAGGATAGGTGTTAGCTCTTCTCTAAATTTTTGGTAGAATTCAGCTGTGAAGGTGTCTGGTCCTGGGCTTTTGTTTGCTGGAAGATTTCTGATTACAGTTTCAATTTCTGTGCTTGTGATGGGTCTGTTAAGATCTTCTATTTCTTCCTGGTTCAGTTTTGGAAAGTTATACTTTTCTAAGAATTTGTCCATTTCATCCAAGTTGTCCATTTTATTGGCATAGAGCTGCTGGTAGTAGTCTCTTATGATCCTTTGTATTGCTGTGTTGTCTGTTGTGATCTCTCCATTTTCATTTCTAATTTTGTTAATTTGGTTCTTCTCCCTTTGTTTCTTAATGAGTCTTGCTAATGGTTTGTCAATTTTGTTTATTTTTTCAAAAAACCAGCTTTTAGCTTTGTTGATTTTTGCTATGGTCTCTTTAGTTTCTTTTGCATTTATTTCTGCCCTGATTTTTAAGATTTCTTTCCTTCTGCTAACCCTGGGGTTCTTCATTTCTTCCTTCTCTAATTGCTTTAGGTGTAGAGTTAGGTTATTTATTTGACTTTTTTCTTGTTCCTTGAGGTAAGCCTGTAATGCTATGAACCTTCCCCTTAGCACTGCTTTTACAGTGTCCCATAGGTTTTGGGTTGTTGTGTTTTCATTTTCATTCATTTCTATACATATTTTGATTTCTTTTTTGATTTCTTCTATGATTTGTTGGTTATTCAGAAGCATGTTATTTAGCCTCCATATGTTTGAAGTTTTAACAAGTTTTTTTCCCTGTAATTGAGATCTAATCTTACTGCACTGTGGTCAGAAAAGATGACTGGAATGATTTCAATTTTTTTGAATTTTCCAAGACCAGATTTATGGGCCAGGATGTGATCTATTCTGGAGAATGTTCCGTGTGCACTTGAGAAAAAGGTGAAGTTGATTGTTTTGGGGTGAAATGTCCTATAGATATCAATTAGGTCTAGCTGGTCCATTGTGTCATTTAAGGTTTGTGTTTCCTTGTTAATTTTCTGTTTAGTTGATCTATCCATAGTTGTGAGTGGGGTATTAAAGTCTCCCACTATTATTGTGTTACTATTAATTTCCTCTTTCATACTCGTTAGTGTTTGCCACACATATTGCGGTGCTCCTATGTTGGGTGCATATATATTTATAATTGTTATATCTTCTTCTTGGATTGATCCTTTGATCATTATGTAGTGTCCTTCTTTGTCTCTTTTCACATCCTTTATTTGAAAGTCTATTTTATCTGATATGAGTATTGCGACTCCTGCTTTCTTTTGGTCTCCGTTTGCATGAAATATTTTTTTCCAGCCCTTCACTTTTAGTCTGTATGTGTCTCTTGTTTTGAGGTGGGTCTCTTGTAGACAGCATATATAGGGGTCTTGTTTTTGTATCCATTCAGCCAATCTTTGTCTTTTGGGTGGGGCATTCAACCCATTTACATTTAGGGTAATTATTGATAGGTGTGGTCCCATTGCCATTTACTTTGTTGTTTTGGGTTCACGTTTATACAACCTTTCTGCATTTCCTGTCTAGAGAAGATCCTTTAGCATTTGTTGAAGAGCTGGTTTGGTGGTGCTGAATTCTCTCAGCTTTTGCTTATCTGTAAAGCTTTTGAATTCTCCTTCATATCTGAATGAGATCCTTGCTGGATACAGTAATCTAGGTTGTAGGTTATTCTCTTTCATTACTTTCAGTATGTCCTGCTATTCCCTTCTGGCCTGGAGGGTTTCTATTGATAGATCAGCTGTTATCCTTATGGGAATCCCTTTGTGTGTTATTTGTTGTTTTTCCCTTGCTGCTTTTAATATCTGTTCTTTGTGTTTGGTCTTTGTTAATTTGATTAATATGTGTCTTGGGGTGTTTCGCCTTGGGTTTATCCTGTTTGGGACTCTCTGGGTTTCTTGGACTTGGGTGGCTATTTCCTTCCCCATTTTAGGGAAGTTTTCAGCTATTATCTCCTCGAGTATTTTCTCATGGCCTTTCTTTTTGTCTTCTTCTTCTGCAACTCCTATGATTCGAATGTTGGGGCATTTCACATTGTCCCAGAGGTCCCTGAGGTTGTCCTCATTTCTTTTGATCCTTTTTTCTTTTTTCCTCTCTGCTTCATTTATTTCCACCATTTTATCTTCTACCTCACTTATCCTATCTTCTGCCTCCGTTACTCTACTCTTGGTTCCCTCCAAAGTGTTTTTGATCTCATTCATTGCATTATTCATTTGTAATTGACTCTTTTTTATTTCTTCTAGGTCTTTATTAAACAGTTCTTGTATCTTTTCAATCTTTGTTTCCAGGCTATTTATCTGTAACTCCATTTTGTTTTCAAGATTTTGGATCATTTTTATTATCATTATTCTAAATTCTTTTTCAGGTAGATTCCCTATCTCCTCCTCTTTTGTTTGACTTGGTGGGCATTTTTCATGTTCCTTTACCTGTTGGGTATTTCTTTGCCTTTTCATCTTGTTTAGATTGCTGTATCTGGAGTGGGCTTTCTGTATTCTGGAGGTCTGTGGTTCCTTTTTATTGTGGAGGATTAACCCAGTGGGTGGGGTTATATGATTGGCTTGTCAAGGTTTCCTGGTTAGGGAAGCTTGCGTCAGTGTTCTGGTGCATGGAACTTGATTTCTTCTCTTTGGAGAGTAATGGAGTGCCCAGTAATGAGTTTTGAGATGGGTCTATGTGATAGGTGTGACCTTGGGCAGCCTGTATGTTGATGTTCAGGGCTATGTTCCTGCGTTGCTGGAGAATTTGCATGGTATGTCTTGCTCTATAACTTATTGGCTCTTGGGTGGTGGTTGGTTTCAGTGTAGGTATGAAGGCTTTTGAACAGTCTCTTACTACTTAAAGTTCCATGTAGTCAGGAGTTTTCTGGTGTTCTCAGGTTTTGGGCTTAAGTCTCCTGCCTCTGGATTTCAGTTTTATTCTTCCTGTAGTCTCAGGACTTCTCCAACTATACAGCCCTGATAAGAAAACTTCTAGGTTAATGGCTAAAAGATTCTCCCCCGTTAGGGACACCCAAAGAGGTTCACAGAGTTACATGAAGAAGAGGAGAGGGAGGAGGGAGATAGAGATGAGCAGGAGGAGAAAAAGGGGGACTCAAGAGGAGAGAGACAGATCTACGCAGCTGTCTGTTCCCAGAGTGTTCTCCGTAGCCCAGTCACCTACAAAGATTCACAGAATTGGATTGGGAAGAGAAGGGGAAATGAGGAAATAGAGGTGTTCTGAGGTAGAAAACAGAGAGTCAAGATTGGGAGAGAATAATCTTCGGTTTAAAAATAGGGCTTACCTTCTTTTTTTTTTTTTTTTTGTAAGGTTATAGTGTATTGAAAATGAAAATTAAGGAGTAGTAGAGGAGTACTAGAGGACTTTAAAAGAAATAAGAGAAAAAGTAAAGTAGAAAAGAGAAAAGAAAAAGGAAAGAAAAAAAAGAAGAAAAAAGAAAAAAAAAAAAAAAAAGAAAGAAAAAAATTTTTTTTCCCTAATTAAAAAAATCGTAAAAATCTATGGAAATGAAAGTTAAGGAGTAATGGGGGAGTAATAGGGGATTTTAAAGGAAAATAAAAGAGAAAAAAGAAGAAAAAAGCAAAATTATATCTAGGAGTTTCTCTGGAGCTGTTGCAGTCAGTGTGGGTTCGGCTCAGTTTCAGATAGCTCCTCGTTCCAGCTTATGCTTCTCGATATCTACAGGCTCCTTCCGGTGTAGTTGGTGTTTTCTAGAGGGATTTTCAGTGTAGTCGGTGTTTTCTAGAGGGATTTTAATCTGTTGCACCAGTCCCTTCTGAAGCGGTTCCCTTTGTTTATTTGGCTTCTGTTTGCCGGTCTCTTCAGAGTCTCGTTTCCGTCCTGACACAGGCGGGCGGAAGTGGACTCTTATTCAGGTAGCTAGTTCCGTCGCTCTGCGGGGAGGGGCTGGCACTGCAGGGAGGGGCTGGCGCTGCGGGGAGGGGCTGGCACCGCAGGGAGGGGCTGGCACCGCAGGGAGGGGCTGACGCTGCTTTCTCCATCTGCACTGCTCAGGCTCCCGGCTGTTCTATATGGAGCGCGCCCTGCGCTGCGCGAGGTTCCAGCCCTCGGGTGTTCCACAAAAGCGCGGAACGAAAAGCTGCGCCTGCACTCTGTGCCTTCCCCGTCAGAGCAGTCCAGGCAGCCAGGGGCTTGATGCGCACACTCTGCCCAGGTGTGGCGTGCCCACTCCCTTCCACGGACCCAGTCTCAGTTTCCGCTGGCGCCAGTCCGGTGCACGCGCCTTCTGCCCTCCACGTCCCCAGCCCCAGTCCCCACCCGCGCCGGTCGGGTGCCTGCGCCCTGTGTCTCGCCGCGACCTTCCCCTCCCCTCTGCCTCCTGCCTCCGGCGGAGCTGGGCTGGTCCGCAGCCTGCGAGCTCCTCTCTGGACCCTCTCGGTCTCTTTGTTCTGCGAACGGCCGGCAGTGTGTTCGGGCCGGTTAATTTACTCTCTCTCTTTTGGTCTCCCACAGTTCATGTTGGCAACTCACAGAAGCTCCCTCCGATTGTCCTCAGGGCACTCAGGCCCGGACCCTACCCCAAGCAATGCTGCCTAAGAGCTCCCGGGACGGATCTCCGTCCTTAGCTCTTTTGTCTCACTTTTTATCTTTTATATTTTGTCCTACCTCCTTTCGAAGACAATGGGCTGCTTTTCTGGGCGCCTGATGACCTCAGCTAGCGATCAGAAGTTGTTTTGCGAAGTTTGCTCTGCGTTCAGTTATTCTTTTGATGAATTTGTAGGAGAGAAAGTGGTCTCCCCGTCCTACTCCTCCGCCATCTTCCCAAGGCTAGATTTATGGCCCAGGTTGTGATCTATCCTGGAGAAGGTTCCGTGTGCACTTGAGAAAAAGGTGAAATTCATTGTTTTTGGGTGAAATGTCCTATAGATATCAACTAGGTCTAACTGGTCTATTGTATCATTTAAAGTTTGTGTTTCCTTGTTAATTTTCTGTTTAGTTGATCTATCCATAGGTGTGAATGGGGTATAAAAGTCTCTCAGTATTATTGTGTTATTGTTAATTTCCCCTTTCATACTTGTTAGCATTTGACTTACATATTATGGTGCTCCTATGTTGGGTGCATATATATTTATAATTGTTATATCTTCTTCTTGGATTGATCCTTTGATCATTATGTAGTATCCTTCTTTGTCTCTTTTCACAGCCTTTATTTTAAAGTCTATTTTATCTGATATGAGTATTGCTACTCCTGCTTTCTTTTGGTCTCTGTTAGCATGGAATATCTTTTTCCAGCCCTTCACTTTCAGTCTGTGTGTGTCCCTTGTTTTGGGATGGGTCTCTTATAGACAACATATATAGGGGTCTTGTTTTTGTATCCATTCAGCCAGTCTTTGTCTTTTGGTTGGGGCATTCAACCCATTTACATTTAAGGTAATTACTGATAAGTATGATCCCATTGCCGTTTCCTTTGTTGTTTGGGGTTCAACTTTATGCACTCTTTCTGTGTTTCCTGTCTAGAGAAGATCCTTTAGCATTTGTTGGAGAGCTGGTTTGGTGATGCTGAATTCTCTCAGCTTTTGCTTGTCTGTAAAGCTTTTGATTTCTCCTTCATCTTTGAATGAGATCCTAGCTGGGTACAGTAATCTGGGCTGTAGGTTATTTTCTTTCACCACTTTAAGTATGTCCTGCCATTCGCTTCTGGCCTGAAGAGTTTCTATTGAAAGATCAGCTGTTATCCTTATGGGAATCCCCTTGTGTGTTATTTGTTGCTTTCCCTTGCTGCTTTTAATATTTGCTCTTTGTGTTTGATCTTCATTAATTTGACTAATATGTGTCTTGGGGTGTTTTGCCTTGGGTTTATCCTGTTTAGGACTCTCTTGTTCCATCCCCATTTTAGGGAAGTTTCCAACTATTATCTCCTCAAGTATTTTCTCATGGCCTTTCTTTTTGTCTTCTTCTTCTGGGACTCCTATGATTTGAATATTGGCATGTTTAACATTGTCCCAGAGGTCTCTGAGGTTGTCCTTATTTCTTTTAATTCTTTTTTCTTTTTTCCTCTCTGTTTCACTTATTTCTACCATTCTATCTTCTCTCTCACTTATCCTATCTTCTGCCTTCTGTTATTCTACTATTGGTTCCCTCCAGAGTGTTTTTTATCTCATTTATTGCATTATTCATATCTTTTTTATTTCTTCTAGGTCCTTGTTAAACATTTCTTGCATCTTCTCAATCCTTTTCTCCAGGCTATTTATCTGTAACTCCATTTTGTTTTCAAGATTTTGGATCATTTTCACTATCATTATTTGGAATTCTTTATCAGGTATATTCCCTATCTCTTCCTCTTTTGTTTGGTTTTGTGGACATTTATCCTGTTCTTTTATCTGCTGAGTATTTTCTGCCTTTTCATCTTGTTTATATTGCTGTGTTTGGGGTGGCCTTTCTGTATTCTGGCAGTTTGTGGTTCCTCTTTATGGTGGAGGTTCCTCACTGTGGGTGGGGTTGGAAGGGTAACTTGTCAAGGTTTCCTGGTTAGGGAAGCTTGTGTGGGTGTTCTGGTGGGTGGAGCTGGATTTCTTCTCTCTGGAGTGCAATGAAGTGTACAGTAGTGAGTTTTGAGATGTCAATGTGTTTTGTGTGACTTTGGCAGCCTGTATATTGAAGTTGATGGCTATGTTCCTGTGTTGCTGGAGGATTTGCCTGGTATGTCTTGCTCTGGAACTTGTTGGCCCTTGGGTGGTGCTTGGTTTCAGTGTAGATATGGAGGCTTTTGATGAGCTCCTATCGATTAATGTTCCCTGGAGTCAGGAGTTCTCTGGTGTTCTCAGGTTTTGGACTTAAGCCTCCTACCTCTGGTTTTCAGTCTTGTTCTTACAGTAGCCTCAAGACTTTTCCATCTATACAGCACTGATGGTAAGACATCTAGATTAATGATGAAAAGTTTCTCCACAGTGAGGGACACCCAGAGAGGTACACAGAGTTACATGGAGAAGAGAAGAGGGAGGAGGGAGATAGAGGTGACCAGGAGGAGAAGAGGGGGAATCAAAAGGGGAGAGAGCAAGCTAGCCAGTAATCACTTCCCTATGTGCTATCCACAGTCTGGACCCCTCAGAGATGTTCACAGAGTTACACAGAGAAGAGAAGAGGGAGGAAGGAGACAAAGGTGGCCAGGAGGATAAAAGGAGGACTCAAAAGGAGAGAGACAGATCCAGCCAGTAATCAGTTCCCTAAATATTCTCCACAGCCCAGAACACACAAAGAGATTCACAGAGTTGGACAGAGAAGAGAAGGGGGAGGGAGGAGATAGAGGCGACCTGGTGGAGAAAAAGGAGAGTCAAAAGTGGGAGAGAGCAATCAAGCCAGTAATCTCATTCCCAAGTAAAAATGGGTACTGAAGATTGGGTTCTTAAAGGCACAAAATTGGTAACGAATACCGAAAAGCAAAGATTAAAAATCTAGAGTAGTGGTTAGATTCTCAAAAATACAATATTAAAAAGACAAAACAAAGTCACAAAAATTATTATATATATATATATATATATATATATATATATATATATATATATATGAAGTTTGCTTTAAAAATAGGGTCTTTTTTGGGGGCAAGGAATAGTAGGTTATAAAAATGAAAAAGGAGTAAAAGAGGACTTAAAATAATTTTTTTTAATTAAAAAAATTTAAAAATGATAATAGTAAAAATATATCTAGGACTTTCTCTGGAGCTGTTGCAGAAAGTGTGGGGCCAGTTCATTTTCAGATCATTCCTTGATCCAGCTTATACCTCTCAAGATCTATAGGCCCCTTCCTATGTAGTCAGTGCTGATTACAGGGTTTTAGTCTATTGCTCATGTCACTTTCAAAGCGGTTTCCTCTGCTTATGTAAGCTTCTGTTTGCTGGTCTCTTCAGTGTCTAATTTCTGCCCTGACAGAAGGGGGCAGTGGTGGTCACTTTTTCAGGCTCACTTGTTCAGTCGTGCTGCGGGGAGGGAGGAACTCTGCAGACAAACGTCACTGGCGAGTGTAGGGAGCGCTCACAGTGATTCAGCCACACTGGGTTTGCCCCCGCTCACTGCATGTGTGGTTTCATGGTCTACACTGCTTAGACTCTAGGTCGCTCTGCCAGGAACTGTCTGTGGCGGGCCCTGGGTTGCGTGCCCTTCCCAGGTCTAAGCCGTTCAGGTTCAGGTTCTCGGATACCCCACAAAGGCGCAGATTTGTTTGGGCCTGCGTTTTGTGCCCGTCCCAGGTCCGAGCAGTTCAGGTGACCAGGTGTTTGGAGAGCACAGTTGCCCCCCCTGTTGGAGGCTGCGTCTTATCGCCTCCCCATGCCAGCGCTCGTTTTCTGGGTGTACAACCAGCGCGCCTTTCCAGGTGTGCCGTGTGTCTCTTCTGGGGAGCTGATCTCTGGTTGCGACCCTCCTGGCGGATGTCAACTGTCCAGAATCCCAAGAAGCCTTGGTTAACAATGAAGCCTGCTTGCAGTTTGGTAGCCCCAGTTTGCCTCTCTGGGGCTGCAATTGCCCGCTTCCGGCTCTGGCTGCCCTCACCTGCCTGTCTCCGGCGGGGGATGGGCCGGTCAACAGCCAGCTAGCTCTGCTCAGTCCCTTGTTCTTTAAGCGGGCCTGGCAGTGTCTTAGGTTAGGGCTTTTCATGGGATAGCTATCCCACAGTCTGGGTTGCTATCTCAAGGTAGTTCCCTCAGATTGCCCTACAGGCATTCAGGCTCAATCCTTACCCTAAGCAATGCAGCCCGCACCTCTCTGTCCAGCCCCTGCTTGCTAGTGGCAGATGCGAGTGTCTGGGCTGCTTCTCCACTGGGAGTAGCCATTAGGCACGTAATCTGTGGGTTTTAATTAATTAATTAATTAATTATTTTTCCTCCCAGTAATGTTGCCCTCTGAGATTCCAAGGCTTGCCACAGACCCGCCAGTAAGAGTGTTTCCTGGTATTTGGAAACTTCTCTCTTTTTTAAGACTCCCTTCCTGGGACAGATCTCCATCCCTACCTCTTTTGTCTCTCTTTTTGTCTTTTATATTTTGTCCTACCTCCTTTCGAAGACAATGGGCTGCCTTTCTGGGTGCCTGGTGTCCTCTGCCAGCATTCAGAAGTTGTTTTGTGGAATTTGCTCAGCGTGCAAATGTTCTTCCGATGAATTTGTGGGGGATAAAGTGGTCTCCCTGTCCTGTTCCTCCACCATCTTAGGACCGCCCCCCAGTCAGTATATTTTTAGGAAATCTAGTTTATATGTGTACTCTTCAGACCAACCTCCAGAAAAACCCCAACTTAACTATAATGCTTTGGGACAGAAGTTACTCATTTTCTTTCTATGTCACTGAATGTTTCAATTTGATCTCATGAAATCATAAAAATAACCCAGACATATTAATTGTAAGAAAGCCAGTCCATATCTGACAAAATAGGCTTTAAAACAAAGACTGTAACAAGAGACAAAGAGAACATTACATTATGATCAAAGCATTAGTCCAAGAAGAAGATTCAATTATAAATAAATATGCAAGAAAATTCCAGAAAAACATCTGCTTCTGCTTCACTGACTATACTAAAGCCTTTGACTGCATGGATCACAACAAACTGTGGAAAATTCTTAAAGAGATGAGAATACCTGAGCTGCCTCCTGAGAAATCTGTATGCAAGTCAAGAGGCAACAGTTAGAACTGGACATGGAACAAAAAACTGGTTCCAAATTGGGAAAGGAATACATCAAGGCTGTATATTGTCACCCTGCTTATTACATGCAGAGTACATCATGTGAAATGCCAGGATGGATGAAGACAAGCTGGAATCAAGATTGCCAGGAGAAATATCAGTAACCTCAGATATGCAGATGATACCACCCTTATGGCAGAAAGAGAAGAGGAACTAAAGAGCCTCTTGATGAAGGTAAAAGAGGAGAGTGAAAAAGCTGGCTTAAAACTCAACATTCAAAAAACTAACATCATGACATCTGGTCCCATCACTTCATGGCAAATAGATGGGAAGACAGTGGAAACAGTGCAGACTTTATTTTCTTGGGTTCCAAAATCACTGCAGATGGTGACTGCAGCCATGAAATTAAAAGACGCTTTCTCCTTGGAAGAAAAGCTATGACAAACCTAGACAGCATATTAAAAAGCAGAGACATTACTTTGCTAAGCTATGGTTTTTCCAGTAGTCTTTATGGATGTGAGAGTTGGACCAGAAAGATGGCTGAGTGCCAAAAAAATGATGCTTTTGAACTGTGGTGTTGGAGAAGACTCTTGGGAGTCCCTTGGACTGCAAGGAGATCAAACCAGTCAATCCTAAAGGAAATCAACCCTTAATATTCACTGGAAGGATTAATACTGAAGAGAAGCTCCAATACTTTGGATTCCTGATGTGAAGAACTGATTCATTAGAAAAGACCCTGATACTGGGAAAAATTGAAGGCAGGAGGAGAAGGGAAGACAGAGGACAAGATGGTTGGATGACATCATCAATTCAATTAACATAAGTTTGAGCAAGCTCAGGGAGATGATGAAGGTCAGGGAAGCCTGGCATGCTGCAGTCCATGTGATCTCAAAGAGTCGGACATGAATGAGCAACTGAACAGCAGTGCATCCAACATTTGTTGTTGTTGTTTAGTTGGTAAGTGGTGTCCAATTCTTTTGTGACCCCATCGCCTATAGACCTCCAGGCTCCTCTTGTCCATGGGCTTTACCAGGCAAGAATATTGGAGTGGATTTCCATTTCCTTCTTCAGGGGATCTTCCTGACCCAGGGATCAAGCCTGCATCTCCTACACTGGCAGATGGATCTTTACCACTGCGCCACCTGGGAAGCCCATGCATCCAACATATGAACACTTAAATATGTAGAGCAAATATTAGTGGACTTGAAGGAGAGATTGATAGTAAAAATAATAGTGAAGTGAAGTCGTTCATTTGTGTCCTACTCTTTGTGACCCCATGGACTGTAACCTAGCAGGCTCCTCCATCCATAGGATTTTCCAGGCAAGAGTATTGGAGTGGGTTGCTATTTTCTTCCCGACCCAGAGATCGAACCCAGGTCTCCTGCATTGTAGGCAAACACTTTACCATCTGAGCCACCAGGGAAGTGGATAAAAATAATAGTAGGGAACATTAATGTGTGTGTGTGTCTGTCTGTTTATATGTGTACATGTACATATATATATGTATATATATATGCATGTGTATATAATATTACATCCAAAAGCAACAGAATACATATTCACTTCAAGGGCACATGGAAAATTTTCCAGGATAAATCATATACTAGGCCATGAAAGAAGTCTCAGTAAATTTTAGAAAAACTGAAATCATACCAAGCATCTTTTGCAACAATAATCCTAAGAGATTGGAATCATCTACAAGAGAAAAAAATGAAAAAGGAAAAAACCAACACATGAAAAAGTTAAAGTGAACAATTAAAGTGAAGTCGTTCAGTCATGTTCAACTCTTTGTGACCCCATGGAAGCCTACTAGGCTTCTCCATCCATGGGATTTTCCAGGCAAGAGTACTGCAGTGGGTTGCCATTTCCTCCTCTGGGGGATTTTCCTGACCCAGGGATTGAACCTGGGTCTCCCACTTTACCCTCTGAGCCACCAGGGAAGACCAACACATGAAAACATGGAGCTAAATAATATGCTACAAAATGACTAATGGATCACAGAAGAAATCAAATACCTGGAGACATATGAAAATAACAAACAGTAACCTAAAATGTATGGGATAAAGCAAAAACAAGTCTAAGAGGGAAGTTTATAGCAATACAAACCTACCTCAGGAAACAAAACAAACAAAAAACTCAAAGAACCTTACCTTGTATCTAAAAGAATTAGGAAAAGAATAAAAAATAAAACCAAAAGTTAACAGAAGGAAAGAAATCAAAGATCAGAGGAAAAATAAATGAAATAAAGACTAAAGGAAACTAGAAAAGATCCATGAAACTAAGAACTGACTCTTTGAAAACATAAACAAAATTGATAAAACTTAACCAGACTTATTAAAATAAAAAGAGGGTCCAAATCAATGGAAGGAAAGGTTACAACCAATACCAGAGAAATACAAAGGATCTCAATAGATTACTATAAATGATTATATGCCAATAAAATAGATAACCTAGATGAGATGGACAAATTCCTAAAAATGTATAATGTTGTAAGACTGAAACAAGGAGAATTTAAAAATATGAACAGACCAATTACTAATTATGAGTTGAATCAGTAATTAAAATTCCAAACAAAAGTCCAGGATCAGATGCCTTTACAGGTGAAATCTATAAAATATTTACAGAAGAGTTAATACCTATCCTTCTCAAATCATTCCAAATAATTATAGAGGAAGGAAAACTTCTGAACTCATTCTATGAGGCTAGTGTTATCCTGATACCAAGGCTGGATGAAGTTATCACAGAAAACTCCAGAGCAATGTCATTGATTAATATAGATGCAAAAATCCTCAAAAATATATGCAATCCAAATCCAACAATACATTAAAAGGATCATATATTATGATCAAGTGGGATCATATACTATGATCACATTGGTGTATTGGAAGAATTAGTGTTTTTGAAATGACCACAATATCCAAGACAATCTACAGATTCAATGCAATCCCTATCAAAATACCAATGACATTTTCCACAAAACAAAAACAAATAATTCTAAAATTTGTATGAAATCAAAAAAGGCCCCCAAAAGCCAAAACAATTTTAAAATAGAAGACCAAAGCTAGTGGTATCATGTTCTAACTTCAATCTATACTATAAAGCTATGTTAATCAAAACAGTATGGCACTGGCCCATAAACAATTACATAGATCAGTGGAACAAAATGGAGAGCCTAGAAATGAATCCACAATTTTATGAACAATCAATCTATGACAAAGGAGGTAAGATGTACAATGGGGAATAGATTGAATGGAAGGAGCTATTTGCAAATGGTATATCTCTTGAAGGCAAGGAGATATTTGCAAATTATATATCTGATATGAAGTTAATTGCAAAATATACAAAGAACTTACTTGAGTCGACTTCAAAAACAAAACAAAACAAAACACTTGATTTAAAAATGGGCAGGGAATGTTAACATGTTTTTTTCAAGGAAGACATACAAATGCTCAACAGGTGTATGAAAAGATGCTCAACATCTCTAATCATCAGGGAAATGCAAATCAAAACTGCAATGAGATATCATCTCATACCTGTCAGAATGGCTATTGTCAAAAAGGCAATAAATCTGTGTTGGTGAAGATGTAGAGAAAAGTGAACACTTGAACGCAGTTGGTGGGAAAGTAAATTGATGAAACCACTACAGAAAACAGTATGCAGATTCCTCAAAAAATTAAAAATAGAACTACCAAATAGTTCTAGCAAACTAATAGATCTAGCAAAACTTCCACTTCTTGGTATTTATCTGAAGAAAACAAAAATACTAATTCAAAACAATATGTGCACCCCCATGTTCATTGAAGAATTATTTACAATAGCCAGGATATGGAATAAATCTAAATGCCTATCAATAGACGAATGCAACAAATGTGGTGTGTATCTCTCTCTCTTTCTGTGGGGCTTCCCAGGTGGATAAATTAAAAGAATCCACTTGCCAGTGCAGGAGATACAGGAGACACGGGTTTGATCCCTGGGTTGGGAAGGTCCCCTGGAGTAGGAAATGGCAACCTGCTCCAGTATTCTTGCCTGGAAAATTCCATCAATAGAGGAGCTGGTGGGCTACAGTCCCTGGGGTCACAAAGAGTCAGACATGACTGAGAGACTGGGCACATAGATTGATAAATATACACATACAGTGGACTATTACTAATAAAAGAATGAAATCTTGCCTTTTGTAGCAGCATGGATGGAACTAGAGGGTATTATGCTAAGTAAAATAAGCCAGACAAAGACAAATCCTGTATGGTTTCACTCAAACATGGACTCTAAAATTGAACAAATATAACAAAACAAAGAGTATTATAAATACAGAGAAAAAAATAAGTGGTTGTCAGAGGGGAGGCGAGTCAGGGGAGGAAAGAAATAGGTAATGGAAATCATGAAGTACAAACTTCCAGTTGCAAAATAAATGTCACAGGTATGAAGAAAGCAGTATGGGGAATATAGTCAATAACTATGTAATATTTTTGTATGGTGACAGATGGTAACTGGATTTAATATGGTGATCAGTTTGAAATGCATCAAAATATTGAGTCACTACATCATGTAACAGGAACTAATACTATTGTAGGTCCATTATACTTCAAAACAAACTCATACAAAAAGAGGTCAGATTTGTGGTTACCAGAGGTGAGAAGAGGTGGGGGGGAGGGGCAATTGGCTGAAAGTAGTCAAAAAGTACAAACTTCCAATTATAATATAAGTAAGTACTAGGGATGTAATGTACAACATGATAAGCGTAATTAACACTGCCATTTGTTGTTTATGATAGTCAAGAGAGTATAAACCTAAGCATTCTTATCAGAAGAAAAATGTTTTCCATTTAGCTTGTGTCTGTATGAGATGATATTCATCCACCTATTGTGATAATCACTCCATGGTGGATGTAAATCAGATCATTATGTGGTACACATTAGACTTATACAGCGCTTTGTGTCTATATAAATAAATAATATACCATTAAAATGAGCATAGAAATATAATTGCATTAAAAAGAAATTGCAGATTAATTACTTTGAGGCTAAAGCTTTCAAAGACAGAGCTTTGAAGTATCTTTGTCAGAATCATAGGGTTCCCCAGAGATGCATTGGGACCCACTGCAGTGGAAACAGGCAGGCCTATATGGATGTGTACTGAAGCCCCATTTCACTTCAACTAGGGAAGTTCTGCCTTTATTTCTGTATGTTGTGATTATAGATAAAATGTTTCAAGAAAAAAATGATGATAAAATTCCCTGACACCTAATCATTTTGATTCTATAGATGAGAAACTGAGATTCAGTGAAGACAAAAGACTTGCCTAGGTAATGATCACCTAGTATTACCTACATTTGTAGTCATAATATGTTTACCCTCACTTGGTTTTTGTTTTTGTTACCTAGCCTGGCTCGATTACCATAGATTCACATTTGCCTAATTATTAACAAAGGGTCATGTTCTGTAGGAGATGGTGATAGTTGCTCTCTATGACTATCCCTTGAAATATATGGATTTTTCCATCAAGAGGTATATAAGTTCTACTTGAGGTAAAACTTATATATCTGCCTCAAGTGTGTACACACACACACACACATACACACACACACATATATACTTGAGGCAGGTTCATATTTATTGAATTGTATATAACTTAAGTGTAGAGTTTGTGTTTTGACAGGTGTATCCAGCCAGATAACCTATAGCCACAGTATAATTCAGAATATGTCTATCATGTTTTCCTGTTCCTCACCACCCAGGCCACCAAATCTGCTGGAAGCAACAATTTCCTGTTCCACCACCATAGATAAGTTTTGCCTAGTTTTAAACTTCATGCACGTGCAATATATATGTCACCTACTCTTTGTGTCTGGATTCATTTGTTCATCACAATGTTTTGGAGATTCATCCCTATTACTGACTATATCAGTGATTGTATTTTTATTGCAGAGTAGTTTACCATTGTTTGAATATGCTATGATTTGTTTATCCTTTCTTCTACTGATGGACATTAAGGGTTTTTTGAGGTTTTTTACCAGTTATTTAATTTTATGACTAGAGCTACTAAGAACACATTTGTACAGTTCTTTTTATGGACTTGTATCTATTTATCTTGGGAAAATAGAAATGAAATTGCTAGGTTGTAATCAAAAGGTACATGTTTACCTTTTAAAGAAATTGTCAAATATGTCTCTAAACTGGGCATTTCATTGTATATTCCCACCAGCAGTGTAAAAGAGTACCACAATGTTCCTATCTCCCAACATTATCATCAGTCTTTTAGTTTGAGCCATTTTGATGGCTTTGAAATGGTATCTTATTAAAGTTTCAATTTGTATTTTCCTTCTTACTGATGACATTTTTCATTTACTTACTGGCCAATTTTATATATTCTTTTTTGAAAAATTTATTCAAGTTTCATGGCCATTTTTTAATCCAGTTGTTTTCCTTATGGATTCATAGAATTCATTGTACATTCTAAGTACACTCCAAGTCTGTTGTAAAATACATATTTTGAAAATACTTTCTCTAAGCCTTTGATCTGACTTTCTTAACACCAGTTCTTGATAAATAGAAGTTCTTAACTTTGATAAAATTCAATCTTTGCCTTATTATTATTTTTTGATTAGTGCTTTTTGTGCCCAGGACATTTTTTTGCATACTGTAGCATATGACGTTAATCTTTGATGATTAACTTTAGAAGCTTTATATTTTTAGCTTTTCTGTGTAGGTCTTTGAATCATTTCAAATTATTGTCATTAGCATTAGTTTGGGGTTAAGACTCATTTTCATCCCCTAGATTCTTACCCTGCACTGTATTGTTGTTCAGTTGCTAAGTCTTGTCCTCCTCTTTTCATTTTCACATATATTTTAGATTCAGTTTGCCAATCTCTGTAAAAAGATAACTGGACTTTTATTGTATTTCATTCAATCGGCAAGTCAAATAGGGGAGAATTAAAAATACTATTGTCTTCTTTAATAAATATTGTATTTCTTTCTAGTTATTCAGTTTTAAAATGTTTTCTAAGTGATGTTTTGTTTTCAGTGTAGGGATCTTGCACTTTTTATGTGAATGTTTTTCTAAGTATCTTATGGGTTATGGTACAAATATAAACGGTATTCTTTCATGTAGCAATTGGTTACTCCTGGTCTCAGAAATACAATTGATTTTTTGTATATTAAAATTTATTGATTATCTGGGCTTCCCCTGTGGCTCAGATGGTAAAGGATCTGCTTGCAATGTGAGAGATCTGGGTTTGATCCCTGGGTTGGGAAGATTCCCTGGAGGAGGGACTGGCAACCCACTGCAGTATTCTTACCTGGAGAATTCCATGGTGAGGAGCTTGGTGGACTACAGTCCTGGGGTTTACAAAGAATTGGACATGACTGAGTGACTAACTAACTAGCATCCTTTGATCTTGCTAAATTAACTTATTAACTCTACTAGTTTTAAAGTAGATACTTTAGGATTTCCATATTAACAATATGTTGTTTTCAAATAGTAAACATCTTACTTGCTCTTGTGGTTTATTTGCTAAGTCATATCTGACCCTGTGGCAACTCCATGAACTGTAGTCTGCCAGGCTCTTCTGTCCATAGGATTTCTCAGCCAAGCATACAGGAGTGGGCTACCATTTCCTCCTCTGGGTGATCTTTGTGACCCAGGGATCAAATCCACACTCTTGCATTGGCAGATGGGTTCTTTACCACTGAGACACCTGGGAAGCTCTCACATCTTACTTAACTGCCTATAAATCTTTTGCTTTTCACTTCAGTTCAGTTGTTCAGTTGTGTCTGACTCTTTGCGACCCCATAGACTTTTGCTTTTATTCCTTGTCTTATTCTAGTTGCTGAAACTTCCAGTACAATGTTGATTGTAAACACATCTGTATCTTGTGGAAAACATTCAATATTTAACCATTAAGTGAGATGTTAGTTGTGAGGTTTTCATAGATATCCTTTCTTTCTCAGATTTGAGGATGTTTCCTTCTTTTTCTAACTTACTGAGAAGTTTTAAAAAATCAAATAGATGAATAAACTTTTTCCAAATGCTTTTTCTGTGTATATTATGATTTTTCTCTTTTATTCTGTTACTATGATAAATTTCATTGATGGAATTTCACATATTAAAACAGTCTGGCATACCTGAAATAAGCTCCTCTAGGTCATCTTTTTTATATGTTGTCAGGTTGGAGTTGTGAATATCATTTTAAGGTATTGGTATCTATATTCTGGAGAAGTGTTTGGTCTGCAATTTTCTTATATTACTTTTTTTTTTTTTTTGTATCAAGGATATGCTTACTTTATAATGTACTGGGTTGGCCAAAAGTTCATTCAGGTTTGGCCAACCCAATAATATTCCCTCCTCTTACAATCTGAATTTATGTAAGGTTTTCTTCTTCTTCCTTAACTATTTGATAGTGTTACCAATAAAGGTAAATTTATATTTTGCTTTGTAGTAACTTCTCAATAATGAGTTTCTTATGTTCATTTAATGGTTTTTCTGCCTGTGACCTCTAATAGAAATTATTATTGGATAATTCAGTTTGCAAATTATAATATATTTAATAAGACATCTACTTTGGCTGTATTCAACTCTTGTTTATTTTCTATTGCCATTTAATCTTTCACATAATTTTCTGAAACTTCCATATGTTAATTTCTTCATGGTAAGGGCCTGTGTTCTATGCCTCATAGTATTCACAATTCTTATGCTATGGCACTTTGAGCACTTTGTAAATCCTTACTCATTTCGTCTGTCAAAACTCTAAAAAAATGTCCTTTATTTGTCTTTAACTAATTCTTTAAAGTGTCAAGTGAGTCCCCTTAGTTTTCTCATTATTAAATTTGCTTATTATCAAATCTCTGTTCTTTATTAAAATAGATTTTATCTCAATGCAGTTCTCAATAAAAATGTAAAGTATCACCAACTTCCATATGTAGGTGACTTCTACAAATTCACAATTCTTAAACTTAATTTTTTGTCATTCATTCACCTTTTTTATCAATTTACTTTTAAAACAAAGAACTATCCCAATAAGTCAGCCCTTTTATTCCTTGCCAGATGATTTATAGAAAATTATATTTAAGATAAACATTTATATTTCATATGAGTGAAATATAAAATATGAATAAATTAAATATAAAATATGAATAAAATATTAAGTATATTTAAGATGGTGAAATGTGATATCAATTTTAAAAATGAATCTTGAAGTAAAAACTACAGAAGGAAAACAATTTTAAAATTTTGAACTCAACTATAACAAACACCAGTTGTAAAAACAAAATTCCATTCCCTTACTTGGAGACAAGTAAGGTCATGTGGCCTAATTTTAGCCCATGAGATGCCAAAAGATATTTGCAGAAGTTTGGTAGTCATCTGTACTGTTAAGGGATAGCTTTCAGGGAGCACATGAAGTTATAGATACAAAGAAGACAGTATGTATGCCTTCCTATTCCTCATGGTTACTTTAAGACCACTTAGATGAAAAAGTTTTACACTGAAATAACTTCTGTGGTTAGCAAAAAGGAGCAATAACTAAAGCCTGGACTCGATGATATTATTGAATTTCTCACTTCCAAAAACTGCCCTGTTTGGACTTTGTTATTTGGGTCAATTAATTAGATTGCTATTTAGGTTAGATCTTTCTTTCTTGCAGCTAAAAATATACCCAATGTTAGTATTTTGTAATCCAGAAAATATGATAAAATATATATTGTGTGTGTCTGTTTTTTAATTTTGAGGTTTCACTTTTTTGAAGTGGAAATGCTTAAGCAGCAATAGAAATTGTTGACATAGGAATATATTTTAGAGAAATATAGAACATTTTTTAAAGACCGGGAAGAAACTGTGGTTTGAGTATTATATTTCGGGAGGAATCCAGACTGAAAAAGATCAGGGAGAAAGCTATATCAGAGGAAGTGGGTAGATAATATCAGATTCATTTTAATATGAATATGAGTTGAAGATTAATTACCTTAAGTGTACACTTGATAATTGTGTTTCCATGGTTTATAAAATTTCCTATGTGGCCAAAGCTGAAAGAAAAAAAATTATTAGTTACTAAGTGGATGTGGTATTATTTCAATATTGCTATTTACCTAAGTAGAACATACATAGTTGAGCAGAATTTAAATCATCAATAATTGTTATTTGGTTCCTACTTTTACCTTAATTTTTCCTGTCAGTGTCATGTGGTTCTGGATGTGGTAAAATTTTGAGGAGCACACATACCAGCTCTTACCATGTTTGACAACAAGGAAAGCCTTTCCGTTAGCCATCCTGTAAAAAGTATTTGAGAGGTAAACAGATATTAATATATATATATATGCATATATGTATAATTATAACTGGCCTATTTAATCAACCTTTAAAATGTTCAGAATTTTCAAAAATGAAAGCATTCTCTTACCAAGGTCTGCTAGGATTTGGAGAAAAGAATCTGTTATACATCCTCCCTACTTTAGTTCATGTCTATTGTATCTAATCCACAGTAACTAATGTATTTTCAGTTTGATATAACTGCATTTCTCAAGAATGATATCCATAATCATACTCAACTCTGATCTTTTCTGTAATGGCATTTTCCTTTGTCTCACTTTTCTTAGTACTTACTGCAATGATAAAGTTTGAAAAGAATTTTAAGGGGCTATTCCTATTGGTTTGTATTTTTTAAAGGCTATAGGATTTTTTTTTTTTTTTCAAAAAAGAAAAATCAAAGGAATGGCTAAGTTAGTAAAACTTGGGCATATAATTGGTGCAAAATATGTATCTAATATGTGTTTTCCAAGAATAGGATGACACAGACAGACCATCTTGTTTGTCAGAATAATGTCAAGACATTTCTATTCCTGTTTCTTTCCATTGTTTTCCCTCACTTGGTAGAGTCTAGCCTGTGGAAGCATGGCAAACTGTTTCTGCTACCAGTTTCACCTGTCATCTGTCACCTCTCTTTGTATGTGCTTGAACAAAATTAATGGAAGAGAGAAAATGGTACAGTTTAGGCCATCTTATCCTAATCTTCCCAGTATTTATCACTGCAGGTAAAAGAAAACCTGAAGGCTTTTATATACTGGATTTTTAAGATAAATGTTATTTGATGAATTTTCATAAATATTGAATTTATAAAAAAATACTTTCCCACTTCAAAAATAAATGGAAGGGTAATGACAGCAATCCACCACCAAATATAAAATGGGGTCAAAGCTGACAGCTTAATATATAACAAAGCAGAGTTTATGTTTTCTGGGTCAGGAAAACAGAGTGTAGACATGTATTCATCTACAATTTAAAAATACTTCACTGCAAATGTGCCTTCAAATATGGGCCAGTTGTTCTTGAATCATCAGAGTTGTTCTGTAGTTATTTTCCTAAAGGAAGGGAAAAGAGCTGGTTTGTTGAAAGATTCAGTTAATTAGGGAGATGGAGAGCACATATAAATGGTGAAATCTTATAGCTTGTGATTAGGATTTTTGTGTCATTATTTTGTCCCTCTGTTTATTTCACTGTCTCAGACTGCAGCTGTGAGACAAAATGCCTCAGAGAGGACCTGGGAAGGATTAACCAGGGAATAGGCACTGGGCTGAAATAAAGTCATATGGACTCAGTCCCTTCTGCTCCCACACTGTCCTTAACCTCTATGACTCCCAAGTGCTTAGCGTCCAAATAAGATGAACAACCTTGAGATGCAGAGGAAGTTTATAGAAGGTCTTTGAGATCTATGATAGAAGACATCAAAACAAGTCAGGATTATAGCTCTGATGTAGAGGTGGTAGGATGTTATGTAAGTAGAAAGAAGTTATGAGCCTCAAAGTAATTCAATATTTACCCGAAGTTTGACATAATTGCAAAATTATTGCTGCCACTGAAACCCAGGACTACTAGGTAGGGATTAGCTTTCTCTTTTCCAGGCTGCTCCCCAACTGGAATCTGAAATAAAGGAGATAAGAAAGATTTCAGTGCCTATAAGATAGATAAACAATGTACAAATGTAATTCAATAAAAGACTAGGCTCTGTGGAGGGTGTAGAGTGATGGAGGTTGATACCCACACTGGATTGGTAGAAAATCCCAAAGATCAAGGGTACCTATCCTAGTGAAATGAGGCACTGGGTAAAGGGTACCTGATGTTTAACATAAAAAAAAAAAAAAAACACTAAGAAACAGCATCAAAGTTCATGTATGGTCACATTAAACATAATGGTGATTACACTCAAACACAGCTCTCTCAATGCACCAAGTGGACTTCTAAACCCTTTTGCTTTACTATCTTATTTGTTTTTCATTTCATACCTGTAATGTGGGTTTTAATTGCATACTTCCTTAAAAATGGGGAAACTGAGGTATAGCAAAGTTAAATAATTTACCCATCACTGCACTGCTAGCAAGTGGCAGAGCCAACGTTTGAATGCCTCTGACCTTTGCCCTTTCCTCAAGATGGCAAACTGCCTCAGATAATGCCAACTCCACACACATGCTCCAGTTCTCAGGCCACAGAGGGATGAGTGGACAGAACAGAAAACCCTGCTCACAGGCTGTAACTCAGAGAGCAAACCAAAGAGGCCTCCAAAGGGAATAACGGAAACATCTCCTACAGAGCATGACAGCCAACACAAGCCTGAATAAAGCTGTGAAGCGTGAGCAAAATGAAGAAAAATGGCATGAAATTATGTAGAGATGTGACCAGAGAGGAAATAAGGAGAGGAATAGGGAGGAAGAAATAGAGAGGGGCTATCTGTTAGGATTGGTTTCAGCTGCAATTAAACTCCAAGTTTAAACAAGATTTTTAAGAACTGTTGCTCTCATGTTTAAAGAGTCCACAGATAGGTGTTCCATGTTTTTTCATGGCTGTCGGTGGTAAGGGATCTACCTGCTAGTGCAGGAGACAAGAGTTTAATCCCTGGGTCGGGAAGATCCCCTGAAGAAGGTAATGGATTCTTCCCACTCCAGTATTCTTGCTGGGGAAATCCCACGAAGAGAGGAGCCTGACAGGCTACAGTCCTTGAGGTTGCAAAGAGTCAGACATGACTTAGTGACTAAAAGAACAACAAGTAGTCCGAGATCCTGGTTTCAACATGTAGTTATAGCTGCAAAATGACCATTCACATTCCAGCCGTGTATACACGTTTTAGGAGTCAAGAAAGGGGAAAGAGTAAGGGATGCATATTCTGCCTTTTAAAAGATGCCTCACTTAAAAAAAAAAATCTCTGATTACACTTGGGTGGCCAGAACTGACAGCTTACAGTGAATGGTGTCAGATTCATGATTTCCGAAGAAGATTTAGCTTAGGGACCAGGCTTGATCACTCAAGAGCTTTTGTGAAGCAGAGTTTTATTGAAGTGAAAAAGGGACAGAGGAAGCTTCTGACATAGACATTAGAAGGAGGACGGAGAGTGACCCCCGTGCTAGTTTTAGCAAGCTGTTTAATGTCTGTTGGAAAGTTATTAACCAGATAATCACCTCAAGGCTGAAGGAGTTTCATCAGGCCCTTCTCCCACAATATGCATTTTTGAGATAGGATGGCAAGAGATGTGTCATCCCCCAAACATAAAACAATTGATATGAATACTGGTTTGCTGAGCTATTATCAGCCAAAAGTTAGTCTTAGGTGGAACCATTTTGAAGAAACACAAATTCCAAAGCAGATACATAGCTTCAGTAACATAGTGTAAGAAACACACTTCTATAAGAAAAACCACATTGGTTATTAGCTCAAGGTTTGAGAAAAGTTAAGTTCTGGTGGAACCAGGTGTTGTCATGGCAACACAGAATTTTAAGAGAAAAAAAATTCTGACACTTGTAGTTTGTTTCCTCCTGCCACTTTAAGGGAGAGAGAAAAAAATGTATGACACTTGCAGCCTATTTCTTCCATTTGGAGACCCCTGCCCTTCCTGCCTTCTACCCTCTCAGAACATAACCTCATAGCCAGACCTATCTCTGAAGGAGACTGGAAAAGTAACTGTCAATCCAGCAGCCATATGCCTAAAAATTAAGCTTTTATTAATTAGGGAGAATATCAGGAGATAGCTGGTAGTTTCTGCATGGAAATAAACAAAGGGGTGAGGGGGGGAACACAGTAAATATAATCTAGGAAAAGCACACAATTTGGAATAGCAAAAACCCAAGGTATGCCAAATATTGCTCCACAAGTACTCCATGCTGTGGAACAAGTTAGCAAAAATATTAATTTACTAAAATGAAATACTTCAGAATGAAATTTTAAGAGCAATCGCAGAGGTAAGAAAGTCAAGCATTATTAGCATATATGAAAAGTTTCAGATAATCAAAAAAGCTGAGGAAAATAACCAAGAGTTAAGCATATTGGAGAGAATATAACAGATATGAAAGAGCCAGTAAAAGTCCTACATGAGGACAGCTTGTGTCTCTGGAATAGAAAATCCAATGATTAGAATTAAGCAGTGTTTACATTAAAATTAAACACTGAAAGAAGCAGAAGAGGTGGCAAGAATACACAGAAGAGCTATACAAAAAAGATCTTCATGACCCAGATAAGCACGATGGTGTGATCACTCACCTAGAGCCAGACATCCTGGAATGTGAAGTCAAGTGGGCCTTAGGAAGCATCACTACAAACAAAGCTAGTGGAGGTGATGGAATTCCAGTTGCACTCTTTCAAATTCTAAAAGATGATGCTATGAAAATGCTGCACTCAATATGTCAGCAAATTTGGAAAACTCAGCAGTGGCCACAGGACTGGTAAAGTCAGTTTTCATTCCAATCCCAACATAAGGCAATGTCAAAGAATGCTCAAATTACTGCACAATTGCACTCATCTCACACACTAAGTAATGTTCAAAATTCTCCGAACGAGGCTTCAACAGTACTTGAACCATGAACTTCCAGAAGTTCAAGCTGGATTTAGAAAAGGCTGAGGAACCAGAGATCAAATTGTCTACATCCACTGGATCATTGAAAAAGCAAGAGAGTTCCAGAAAACCATCTACAATTGCTTTATTGACTTTGTCAAAGCCTTTGACAGTGCGGATCACAACAAACTGTGGAAAATTCTTCAAGAGATGGGAATACCAGACCACCTGACTTGCCTCCCAAGAAGTCTGTATGTGGTCAAGAAGCAACAGTTAGAACTGGACATGGACCAACAGACTGGTTCCAAATCAGGAAAGGAGTATGTCAAGGCTGTATATTGTCACCCTGCTTATTTAACTTATATGCAGAGTACATCATGTGAAATGCTGGACTGGATGAAGCACAAGCTGGAATCAAGATTGCCAAGAGAAATATCAATAACCTTAGATATGCAGATAACACCACCTTTATGGCAGAAAGGAAAACAGAACTAAAGAGCCTCTTCATGAAGGTGAAAGAGGAGAGTGAAAAAGTTGGCTTAGTAATCAACATTCAGAAAACTAAGATCATGGCATCCACTCCCGTCACGTCATGGCAAATAGATGGGGAAACAATGGAAACAGTGAGAGACTTTATTTTGGGGGGCTCCAAAATCACTGCAGATGGTGATTACAGCCATGAAATTAAAAGATGCTTGTTCTTTTGAAGAAAAGTTATGACCAACCTAGACAGCATATTAAAAATCAGAGACATTACTTTGTCAACAAAGGTCCATCTAGTCAAAGCAATGGTTTTTCCATCAGTCATGTATGGATGTGAGAGTTGGGCCATAAAGAAAGCTGAGTGCTTAGGAACTGATGTTTTTGAACTGTGGTCTTGGGAGAAGACTCTTGAGAGTCCCTTGGACTGCAAGGAGATCCAACCAGTCCATCCTAAAGAAAATCAGTCCTAGATATTCATTGAAAGGAATGATGTTGAAGCTGAAACTCCAATGCTTTGGCCATCTGATGCAAAGAACTGACTCATTGGAAAAGACCCTGATGCTGGGAAAGATTCAAGGCGGGAAGAGAAGGGGATGACAGAGGAGGAGATGGTTGGATGGGATCACTGAAGTGATGAAGATGAGTTTGAGTAGGCTCCAGGCGTTGGTGATGGACAGGGAAGCCTGGTGTGCTGCAGTTCATGGGGTCGCAAAGAGTTGGACATGACTGAGTGACTGAACTGAACTACTTTAATATATCATATAAGGTTTCTCTAAAATGAAAGAAGTCAAGAATTTAATATTGAAAAGATGTCATCTAATACAGGAAAAAAATATATATAAAATAATTGGCACTAATGTACATCCTTATGAATGAATCTTTCAGTCCTGAAAGGTAGAAGCCTTGAAAGAAAAATAACCAAAATATGTAGGGATTAAATTGGATTCTGAAGAACCTACCACAGCATTCAGTGACAGAATATAATGAGGAGCATCTATTTAACTGATGGAAAATGAAGTGTGGTCCAAAAAAAGAGTGTACTGAGCAGAGAAATTATTGTTGTTTAGTTGCTATGTCTGACTCTCCAACCCCATGGACTGTAGCCTGCCAGGTGCCTCTGTCCATGGAACTTCCAAGGCAGGAATACTAGAGTGGGTTGCCATTTCCCTTTCCAGGGGATCTTCTTGACCTGGTGATGGAACCCGCATCTCCTGCCTTGATAGGTGGATTCTTTACCACTGAGCCACCAGGGAAGCCCATAGAGATATAGTTCAAATACTAAGTCAATGGAGAAACACCTTTAAGCATAAAAGAAACCAGGGAATGTAGCACCAATGTTCTTTTACCAAAACAACTCAAGAAAAGGACATCTAGCCCATTAAAAGATGAAAATTTAACAATTAGAAGGAAAAGCTGCTAGCCAGTAGCATTGAATCTACTTAAAGATTAAAACTAAAGAACCAGAACTATGGTTATAGGATTGAGCCTAAATATTAAACTTCAGATAATATAAAGTCAACAGTATAACTCATAAAACTTAGGAGGCAAGACAGAAGTACTAATTATATCATCAGAGCAAGGGTTATATTGAGACCTCTAAATTTGAAACATATGTTAAAAAGAGACTTCATATTTATATTGACTTTTCATAATCACTCCTTTTGATCTTTATGGTCATTTCAAACATGGTAGCTCTCATTGTAAAGGAACTTTTATCACATGTTAAGCAATTTGTTGGGTTTCACTTTAATTTCCCATTATTTTCTTAAAGTCTAATAATTTTAGTCAGAAATAGTATTCTGGTTTCCCTAAATAGATATCTGTATCTATAGATACAGATGTAGATCTCTCTCAATAGATAGATAGGTAGGTAGGTAGGTATAGATACATTATCTTCATTTGCAAGGACAGTTGTCTAGAAAGTTGATTATTTGTTAATTTTTTAATGGGTGGTGGGATTTTGAGTACTATTTTCTTCTTGGTACGTTAAACATTGCTCAAATTATTATTTGTATGAATCACTTAAGGAAAAAATCATTATTTTTTTTTAAAGAAATAGGATGATCAGTGAAGGCCTCCCTGATGAGAATGATTAAGAAAATATCTGAAAGAAGTGAGAAAGCAAGAGCAGAGATGCCCAGGGAGGGGTATACTGGACATACTTGAGGGATTTCTAGAAAGCTGTGTGGTACAGCTCAACTGCTCTTTAGCAGTTGAAACTGAGATTTTGTGGTGTTTTGCAAATTCTTATAAGGCCATAAGCTTTTATTCCAAGCGATAGGGGAATCAACTGGAAATTTATTTTTTAAAGGGTTGGCCAAAAAGTTCATTCAGGCTTTTCTTAAGCTGTTTATGAACTTTTTGGCCAGCCTAATATATATATAGGAATTGTATGGTCTGACTTATATTTTGAAAGATTTCCTAAAAGTTGTTCTTTGTAGAGGATATATTTAGAATGAAGAGAATGGTAGGAATGAGGCAAGATAAGAGGTTAATGAATAATCCAGGTGAAAGATATTGCAGGTTGAGCCACAAGGATAGAAGTGGAAGAAAAGATAAATGGTTAGATTCTGGATATATTCTCTTCCATTCAATGCACAGGGTATTTATTAAATAAAAGTAACAATTACTGAAAGCATAGTTTGTGCCAGAAACTACATTTAAATCTTTATCTGTGTTATCTCATCCACAATTAACGAGAAAATCAAGGTTTATATGAAGTTAAATGTCTTTTTTTTTTTTTTTTCCTTTTTGGTGAGATTCAAACCTATCCTGCTTTTTTTTTTTTTTTTAAAGACAAAACTCACTGGAGTAAAATTGCTTTACAATGTTATGTTAGTTTCTGCTGTACAGTGAAGTGAATCAGCTATAAGTATACATATATTTCCACCTCTTAAGCCTCCTCCCTCCCCCAACTATCTCACCCCTCCAGGTCATCACAGAGCATGGAGCTGAGCCCTCTGTGCTTTATAGCAGCATCCTACTTACTTTTACACATGGTAGTGTGTATATGTTAGTGCTACTCAATTCATCCACTCTCCCCGCACCACCCTGTGTCCATATGTCTGGACATATTCCTGTTGTTGCCATTCAGTCGCTAAGTAGTATCCAACTCTTTGCAGCCCCATGGACTGCAGCATGCCAGGCTTCCCTGTCCTTATCTATCTCTTGGAGTTTGCTCAAACTCATGTTCATCAAGTCAATGATGCCATTCAACCATCTCATCCTCCATCGCCCCCTTCTTCTCTTGCCCTCAATCTTTCCCAGAATCAGGGTCTTTTCCAATGAGTCAACTCTTTGCATCAGGTGGCCAAAGTATTAGAGCTTCAGCTTCAGCATCAATCCTTCCGGTTAATATTCAGGGTTGATTACCTTTAGGATTGACTGGTTTAATCTCTTTGCTGTCCAAGGAATTCTCAAGGAAGATCTAATATAATATGCCAATGGATTGGGTCTTAAATGTGAGAGAAAATGGATAAAATTACAGCAAGAATTTTGGCCGAAGTAACTGGAAAAATGCTACTGCTGTTTACTGAGAGAGGGAACCCAGAAGAGGGAATAATATATATTGTTGAGCATTATAAACTGTTTTAGAATGTGAAAGTTTGAAATTTCTCTTTGGTGTCTAAGTGGGGAGGTTGAATAGCAAATTAGACTTAGGAGGGTGTAATTCATGAGAGAGTTCTGGCTTAAAGCTGCACATTTCTAAGTTATCAGTATAGGCATTGTATTTAAAGTCAAAATACTGAATGAAACAATCAAGGGGTTGTCAATAGAGGAAAGAAGAGGTTCAGGAAGCAGCTCAGATATAATCCAGGGAGTGTAGCATTAGCAAAACAGACTTAAGGTGCAGGCCTGAAATGAGGTGTTAGAGAAACCTAGAGAGTGTTTTCCTGGACATCAAATGGTCAAAAACATTTAGGAAGGGGAAACTGTGTCAAATGATGTAAAGAAGTACAGAAAAATAGGGACAGAGAATTGGACATAGTATATAGCAACTTGGAGATGAAGGATGACTTTGACATGAAAGGCTTTGATAGAATAATTGGAAATAAAGTCTGACTGCAATGTGCATACAAGAGAAAAGAGAATTTAATACTGAAGCACATGTATTTTAAATTAGGTCTTTGATTATTCCCCTCCATTTTCTCACTTCTCAAATTCCTACTTTTCTGATGATTTATCTTTCCTGTCTTCTACCCCTTTTTATCCATTTATTTAGAATTTCTCTCAAATTTATTTTCCAGCACCTTTGTTGAGAATTTCATCAATCCTGTCATCGTATTTTGTTTCCAAAGCTCTGTCAATTTCACTATTTTAAAAAAAGCACCTTATTATTTAAGTGTTGCAGTATCTTTTAGGAGATATTTTGTCTTATCTCTCATTCCCTCCGTGGTCTTCAAGTTGCTTTTTTTTTTTTTTTTTCCTTTTTCTGTGATTTAGTTTCTGTTTTTCCTGCCAGAGTCTTCCCCCATATGTTATATTGTTCCTTCTTCTTGCTCATATTAGAGCAAGGCCTTAAAAACTTTGTTGTAAGTTACTTGCCTGTCAGTGGGGTCAACTGAGGATTTTGCGGTAGGATGATCTGGCTGTACACTTTTGTGTAGGCATCCTGCATATGTTTAGTTCTTTTCTCTAGGGCTAGTTAGATTTCACACACACACACACACACACACACACACACACACACACACACAATCTTCCATAATCCTGCTTGAAGTTTTAAAAATACTATCAGAATTCTTGAACAGAATTTGGGAAAATTTCATTTAGTATGTAAATTTAGTTTAACTTAATTGGTCTCTTTCACAATGGCATAAAAACCACAGTTGTACCTGGTGTACTTCTGCCCGAGGCGCCTCTGTATTTTTTTTAAAAATAACTTTTAAAAATTATTGAGGTGAAAAACTCACATAACATAAAGGTAATTGTTTTAAAATAAACAATTTGGTGATGTTTAGCACATTCACAATATTGTGTAATTGCTACCTCTATATAACAAAATATATTTATCACCCCCAAAAGAAGTCCAGTGCCAAAGAAGCATTTCCCCCTCTCTGTAAGTTGTGGCAGCCACTGATCTATCATTATGGATCAGCTTTCTATCACTATGGACATACCTCTTCTGAATATTTTCTAGAAATGAAATCATACAAGAAGTAACTTTCTAAAAAGTATTTTTATTGACATATAGTTGATTTACAATATATTAGTTTCAGCTGTACAGCATGATGTTTTTGTATTTTATAGCTTATGCTTCTTCAGATGTTCTTACAAGATAATAGCTATAATTTCCTGTGTTGTAAAATAAATCCTTGTTGCCTATTTTTTTTTTTTTTTTGGTTGGGATTCAGTTTTTTTTTTTTAATTTATTATTATTATTATTTTTTCCAGTGGGTTTTGTCATACATTGATATGAATCAGCCATGGATTTACATGTATTCCCAATCCCGATCCACCCTCCCACCTCCCTCTCCACCCGATTCCTCTGGGTCTTCCCAGTGCACCAGGCCGGAGCACTTGTCTCATGTATCCCACCTGGGCTGGTGATCTGTTTCACCATAGATAGTATACATGCTGTTCTTTTGAAATATCCCACCCTCACCTTCTCCCACAGAGTTCAAAAGTCTGTTCTGTATTTCTGTGTCTCTTTTTCTGTTTTGCATATAGGGTTATCGTTATCACCTTTCTAAATTCCATATATATGTGTTAGTATGCTGTAATGTTCTTTATCTTTCTGGCTTACTTCACTCTGTATAAGGGGCTCCAGCTTCATCCATCTCATTAGGACTGGTTCAAATGAATTCTTTTTAATGGCTGAGTAATATTCCATGGTGTATATGTACCACAGCTTCCTTATCCATTCATCTGCTGATGGGCATCTAGGTTGCTTCCATGCCCTGGCTATTATAAACAGTGCTGCGATGAACATTGGGGTGCACGTGTCTCTTTCAGATCTGGTTTCCTCAGTGTGTACGCCCAGAAGTGGGATTGCTGGGTCATATGGCAGTTCTATTTCCAGTTTTTTAAGAAATCTCCACACTGTTTTCCATAGCGGCTGTACTAGTTGGCATTCCCACCAACAGTGTAAGAGGGTTCCCTTTTCTCCACACCCTCTCCAGCATTTATTGCTTGTAGACTTTTGGATAGCAGCCATCCTGACTGGCGTGTAATGGTACCTCATAGTGGTTTTGATTTGCATTTCTCTAATAATGAGTGATGTTGAGCATCTTTTCATGTGTTTGTTAGCCATCTGTATGTCTTCTTTGGAGAAATGTCTGTTTAGTTCTTTGGCCCATTTTTTGATTGGGTCATTTATTTTTCTGGAATTGAACTGCAGGAGTTGCTTGTATATTTTTGAGATTAATCCTTTGTCTGTTTCTTCATTTGCTATTATTTTCTCCCAATTTGAGGGCTGGATTAAAGATCTAAATGTAAGACCAGAAACTATAAAACTCCTAGAGGAGAACATAGGCAAAACACTCTCCGACATAAATCACAGCAAGATCCTCTATGACCCACCTCCCAGAATATTGGAAAAAAAGCAAAACTAAACAAATGGGACCTAATGAAACTTAAAAGCTTTTGCACTACAAAGGAAACTATAAGTAAGGTGAACAGACAGCCCTTGTTGCCTATTTTATACATAGTAGTTCTATCTCTTAACCCCGTATCCCTATCTTTCCCCTCTCCTTTCCCTCTCACCTCCAGTAACCACTAGTTTCTTTCCCTTATCTGTGGCTTTATTTCTGTTGTGCTATATACATTCATTTGTATTATTTTTTTAGATTTCACATAGAGTGGTATCAGACAGTAATTGTCTTCTTCTAAATTTTTTCACTAAGCATAATGTTCTCTAGGTCCATCCACATTGTTGCAAATGGTTTCATTTTGTTCTCTCTTATGGATAAAAGGGAATATGGGCTTCCCCGGTAGCTCAGTTGGTAAAGAATCTGCCTGCAATGAAAAAGACCCTAGTTCCATTTCTGGGTCAGATAAGGGACAGGCTACCCATTCCAGTATTCTTGGGCTTCCCAATGGCCCAGTTCGTAAAAAATCCTCCTACAGTGTGGGAGACCAGGGTTTGGTCCCTGGGTTGGGAAGATCCCCAGGAGAAAGGTATGGCAAACCAGTCCAGTATGGCAATCCATTCCAGTATACTTGCCTGGAGAATCCCCACGGACAGAGGAACCTGGGGGGCTATAATCCATAGGGTTGCAGAGTCGGACACGACCGAGAAACTTTCAATTCACTTTACTTCATATATATATACATATATTTGTGCACACACACACACACACACACATACATACACCATGTCTTCTTTATCCATTCATCAGTTAATGGACTGTTAATGGGTTACTTCCATATCTTGGTTATTGTTAACAGTACTGCTGTGAACATTGGGGTGGGTGGTGAGTGTATATTTTCAAAGCAGTAGTTTTGTATTTCCTGGATATATACCCAGGAGAGGAATTTCTGGATCATATGATACTTCTATTTTTGGTTTTTGAGAAATGTCCATACTGTTTTCCATAGTGGCTACAGCAATTTACATTCTTACCAACAGTGGACATTGGTTTCCTTTTTTCCACATACTCTCCAACATTTGTTATTTGTGTTCTTTTGATGATAGCCATTCTCACAGGTATGAGGTGATAACTTGTCTTCACTTTGATTTGCATTTCTCCAATAGTTATGTTGAGTATCTTTTCATGTTTGTTAGCCTTCTTCAGAAAAATTTCCATTCGGGCTTTCTGCTCAATTTTTTCTTTGGGTAATTTTTTTCATTGTGTTGTAGGACTGTTTATATATATATATTGGATGGATAAAGTTTCAGAAATGTGCAACCTGTCAAGACTGAATCAAGAAAAAACAGACAATTTGAGCACATAGATCAGTAATAGTGAAACTGAATTTATAATTTTAAAAAACTCCCAGCATGAAGTCCAGGACCAGACAGCTTCACAGGAATATTCTACCAAAAACATAACAAAGAATTAATATTTATCCTTTTCAAACTATTCCCAAAATGAAGAAAGAACACTTGTTGCTTAGTTTAAAAGAGTACTTTATATATTCTGGATACTAAACTCCCTACTAGGTGTGAAGTAATATCCATTGTGGTTTTGACTTGTGTTCTTTTAATGACCAGTGATACTGAACATTTTTACATGTGCTTGTTGGCCATTTGTATATCTGCTTTGGAGAAGCATTTATTCAAGCACTATACCCATTTAAAAATTTTGTTGTTCTGTTGCTTAGTTAAAAGAGTACTTTATTCTGGATACTAATTATTTATCTGATATATGATTTGCAAGGATTTTTTTCCTATTTTCTATGTTGTCTTTTCACTTTTTTCATAAACTGTTTTGAAGAAAAGTTTTTAATTTTGATTTAGGTGTCAATCTCAGAAGCCACTGTCAAACCCCTATGTCTTCTATGAGTTTTATGGCTTTAGCTCTTCTGTTCAGGTTCTTATCCATTTTGAGCTAATTTTTGTACATGGTGTAAGGTATGGGTTCAACTTGAATTATCTTTTTAAAAAACATATTCCTCTGATCTTATCCTGAGGCTGGAGTCAATTTTTACTCATCTGTGTGGGCTCTTGGAAAGGATTTGGTGTTCTATCTTCACAGACTTTGATTAATCCACTTGTTTTCAGCCTCACCTTTGTTCCTATTGCTAGAAATACTTGGAATAAATATTTTATGAATATTTAGGACCTTTAGCACAATTTATGCTGCCTCAATTTTTCTCACTGCTGACCAGGGTTTTGGCTATTTGCATCTGTTAAGTCAATCCATTTGTCTTTCTACTCTGCCATTTCCAAAAAGATTTTACTACTATCTCCTTTACTGTTATTTTTGTTCTTTGGTTTTATGCCTTAATCCTTTTCACTGTCCTTGTATTGAACTTTTCAGAAAGGGAAGATATAGAGTTATTGAATTTTCTTTCAATATGCCATCTTTTACCTTAGGATTCCTCACTGGTTACTACTATAATGAAAATAATACTACTATTATTTTCACCATTAGTGGATGGAATTTTTCTTCAATGTGTAAAGAGAATTAAAAAAATAAATTTGTTCTTTTTTCCCTAAATTTTGGAAAAATTTTAATAAATTGGTAAATTTTTCCATGATGTTAAATGAAAAAAGCAGAATACCAAATGCAGAACATATGAACAGCATTAATATATGGAGCATGACACTCTAAGGATGACTTTCTATCCTTTTATTTATGTGTTTACTTTTCATGTTTTATTGAAGTATAGTTTGTTTATTATGTTAGCTTTGAATGTACAGCTAGTGATCTGACAATCAAATACCTTAAAAAATGATCAGAACAAGTCCAGTAACCAGTTGTCACCATACAAAATTGTTATTGCAGCATTATTAACTATATTCCTTATGTCATGTATTACGTGCTAAGTCGCTTCAGTCATGTTCAACTATTTGAGGCTCCGTGGACTGTAGCGCACCAGGCTCCACTGTCCATGGGACTCTTCAGGCAACAATACTGGAACAGGTTGCATTGCCCTCCTCCAGAGGATTGTCCCGACCCAGGGATCAAATCTGCATCTCTTATGTCTCCTGCTAGTGAGTTCTTTACCACTAGTGCCACCTATTTATTTTATAACTAAGTGTATATCTTAATCCTCTTTACTATTTTACCCATCTTCTTACCCCCTTACCTCTGGCAAAAATGAGTTAGTTTTCTGCATATATGAATATGTTTCTGTTTCTTTATTTGTTTTGTTTCTTAGATTCTACATAACAATGAGATTGTATGGTATTGTCTCTCTCTGTCTGACTTAGTCCACTGAGCATAATACCTGCTAAGTCTATCCGTGTTAATGCAAGTGGCAAAACTTCTTTCTTTTTATGCCTGAGTAATATTCCATCACCATATTTTCTTCATACACTCATCTATCAGTGAACATTTAGGTTGTTTCTATATTTTGGATATTATAAATAATGCTGCATTGTACATAAGGGTGCATGTATCTTTTTGATGAAGAATTTTCATTTTCTTCTGGTGAATACCCATAAGTTGAATTATTGGATTGGAGGAGAAGGGGATGACAAAGGATGAGATGATTGGATGGCATCACTGACTCAATGGACATGAGTTTGAGTAAACTCTGGGAGCTGGTGATGGACAGAGAAGCCTGGTGTGCTGCAGTCCATGGGGTCACAGAGAGACGGGCACAACTCAGTGACTGAACTGAAATGATGGTAGTTAAAAATCTCCATACTGTTTCCCATAGTGGATGCACCAATTTGCATTTCCACCAACAGCACACCTGGGTGCCATTTTTCCAACATCCTTGCTAACAGTTTTTATATTTTTGATGCTTACCCCATTCTGAGATGATATCTGATTATCAAATTTTTATTTGCATTCCCCAATAATTAATGATGTTGAGTATATTTTCATGGGACTGCTACCAGTCTGTGTGTTTTGTTTGGGAAAATGTCTGTTCAGGTTCTTTGCCCTTATTGAATCAATTGTTAGCTTTTGATATTTAGTTGCATGATTTAACCTCTTATCACATATATCATTTGCAAATGTTTTCTCCCTATCAGTAGGTTCCCTTTTTGTTTATTTGATGGTTTCCTTCACTGTACATGAACTTTTCTGTTTGATATAGTTCCATATGTTTATTTTTGTTTTTGTTTTCCTTGCCTGAGGTGATTGATTGAAAAAAATAATTACAAGATTGATGTCAAAGAGCATAACACCTATATTTTTTTCCAGGAATTTTATGGTTTCAAATCTTCTATTCAAGCATTTAATCCATTTGAGTCTTTTTTTTTTTTTTTCTGTACATGATATGAAAAAGAGGTCCAAATTCATTTCTTTGAATGCATCTGTCCAGGTTTCTAAGCATCATTTATTATAGGTGCCATCTTTTCCAAATTCTTGTTTAATTTGTTGAAAATTAATTGACCATGTAAGAGTTGGTTTACTTCTAGGCTATTTATTATCTTCCCTTGGTCTATGTGTCTGTTTTCATGCCAGTACTATACTATTTTGATTACTGTAGCTTTGTATTATAGTTTGAAGTCTAGGAGTCCAGCTTTGTTTTCTTTCTCAAAATTGCTTTGGCTATTTGGAGTATTTTGTGGTTACATACAAATTTTAGGATTATGTATGGAAAAATTTCATTTTTATTTTGATAGAGATTGCATTGAATCTGTAGATTATATTGGGTAATATGGATATTGTAACAATATTTGTTCCTCCCATTCATGAGCACAGTAAATCTTTCCATATGTTTGTATCATCTTCAGTTTATTTCATCAGTGTGTTATAGTTTTCAGAGTACCTTCTTGGTTAGTTTTATTGCTAGGTATTTTGATACAATTTTCTACATTTTTTTTTCTCATAGGTTGTTATTAGTGTATAGAAATACTACATAATCTGTATATTAATTTTCTATCCTACAAAATTGCTAAGACCATTTATTCTCATAGCTTTTTTTTTATGGAGTCTATAGGATTTCTATGTATTGTATCATGCCATCTTCAAATAGCAGTTTTACTTATTCCTTTCCATTTTGGATTTATTTCATTTCTTTTTCTTATATAATTGCTCTAGCTAGGAAGAACTAAGTTAAATAAAACTAGCAAGAGTGGGCATCATTATCTTGTTCTTCATCTTAGAGGAAATGCATTCATACTACTGATCATGATGTTGATTGTGGGTTTATCATATATAGCCTTTATAAGTTGAGGTATATTCCCCATACGCACTTTACTGAGAATTTTTGTTATGAATGGCTGTTGAATTCTGCCAGAATATTTTTTTGAATCTATTGAGATTTTCACATGATTTTTATTCTTCAGTGTCTTAATGTAGTGTATCACATTGCTTAATTTGCTGATATTGAAACATTCTCATATGCCTGGAGTTAATATCACTTCATTATGACATATGCTCCTTTTAATGTATTGTTAAATCTGGTTTTCTAAAATTTTGTTGAGGATTTTTACATGTATGTTCATCAGAGATACTGGTTTGTGGTCTTATTTCACTGTCTGGTTTGTTATCAGGGTGATGCTGACCATGAAGAATGAGTTTGGAAATGTTCCTTCCTCTTCAGTTTTTTGGAATACTTTAAGAAGGATAGGTATTAAATCTTCTTTGAAATGTTTAGTAGAATTCATCTGTGAAGATATGTAGTTGTACACTTTTGTGTTGAGAGCTATGTTGTGTTAGTCACTCAGTCATGTCCAACTCTTTGCGGCCCCATGCACTGTAGCCTGCCAGGCTTCTCTGTCCATGGAATTCTGTAGGCAAGAATACTGGAGTGGATTGTTATTCCTTTCTCCAGTTGAGAGCTATAAATAATTATTTATTGTTTCAGTACTTGTAACTGGTCTATTCAGATTTTTTTATTTCTTCATGATTCAGTCTTGGGAGATTGCATATTTTGAGGAGTTTGTCCATTTTTTTCTAGGTAACCCAATTTATTGGTGTATAATTTTTTGGAGTTGTCTCCCAAATTATTGATATCTATGGTATTGGTTGTAACTTCTCCTCTTTCAGTTCTGATTTTATTTGGGTTCTCTCACACACACTAACACACACTCTCTCCCTCTCTTCCTTCCTCTTTCATGTTTTATGTTTCTTGATGAATCTTGCTAAAGGTTTATTGTTTATTATTTCAACAATTACTCTTAGTTTCTTGATCTTTCCTATTTTTAAGTCTTCATTTATTTCCACTCTGATCTTTGATATTTCCTTCCTTTTACTAAGTTTGGATTTGTTGTTGTTGTCATTCCAGTTCCATAGGTGTAATGTTAGATTGTTCATTTGAGATTTCTGTTTCCTGAGTTAGGCCTGTATTGTTATAAATTTCCATCTTAGAAATGCCTTTGTTGTGTCCCATTATTTTGAAATATTGTATTTCTATTTCCATCTGTCCATGGTATTTTTAAATTTTATCTGATTTCCTCAGTGATTCACTGGCTATTTAGTAGTATGTTGTCTAGATTCCATGTGTTTGTGATTTTTCTTGTAGTTGATATCTAGTCACATACCATGGTCAGAAAAGATACTTGGTATAATCTCAATCTTACTAAGTTATTTTTAGTTTGTTTTGTGGCCCAGCATGTGATTTATCCTGGAGAATGTTCTATGTGCATTTGAAAAGAACATCTATTCTGCTGTTTCTGGATGAAATGTTCTGTAGAGATCTATTAAATTCAGGTTATTAAATGTGCCATGTGAAGCTAGTGCTTCATACTCATTTTCAGTCTGGATGATTTGCTATTGAACTAACTGAGGTACTAAAGTTTCATATTGTTATTTCATTACTGTCAATTTCTCCCTTTGTTAATATTTGTTTTATGTATTTAGGTTCTCCAATGTTGGGGGTGTATACACACACACACACACACACACACACATATATGCATATTTACAAGTGTTATATCTTTTTCTTGGATTGATAACTTTATCATCATGGAATGTCCTTCTTTGGGCTCCCCAGGTGGCACACTGGTAAAAAATCCACCTGCCAATGCAGGAGACATGGGTTCGATCCCTGGGTTGGAAAAATCACCTGGAGTAGGGAAAGGCAACCCACTCTAGTATTCTTGCCTGGAGAATTCCACGGACAGAGGAGCCTGGAAGACTGCAGTCCATGAGGATGCAAAGAGTTAGACACGACTGAGCACAAAGCACAATGTCCTTCTTTGTCTTTTGTTATGATCTTTGTTTGTAAATTTGCTTTATCTTCTATAAATATCACTACTGCAGGTTTCTTTTTGTTTCTATTTGCAGGGAATGTTTATTTCCATCCCTTCATTTTTAGACTGCATGTATCTTTAGACATGAAGTGAGTCTTTTGAGGCAGCATGTAGATGGGTTGTTTTTTAATCTATTTTTGCACTCTGTGTCCTTTGATTGTGGCCTTAATCCATTTATATTTGTATTAATGACTGATAGGCATGTGCCCTTTGCAATTTTGTTGTTTTTTGTTGCTTTTTGCTCTTTTTTTTTCTTTATTCCTTCCTACTTCTCTTAATATCTTCTCTAATATCTTCATAGTTTAAATGCTTTTTAAGTATAATGTTTGTTTAATTTTTTAAAGTTTTCTATTTATCAACTATCCATTTTTTCATTTATGGTTACCATGAGATTCTTATATAATATTCTTATATGTGTCTGTTTTAAGCTGACTTTCACTTAATTTGAGCACATTCTAAAAACACTACATTTTAATCTTCCCCAAATTCACCCTCTTATGTGTTGACATCATTTTTATATCTTTTTTATTTTGTGTATATCCCTTAACTGATTTTGTTGTTGTTGTTGTTCAGTTGCTAAGTCATGTCTGACTCTTCTGTGACCCCATGAAGCTCACCAGTTTCCTCTATCCAGGGAAGCCCTGATTTATGTAGCTATATCTTATTTTACTAGTTTTGTTCTTTTAATCTTCATACTAGGCATATAGATGCTTGATCCACTTGCTGTTTTTGCCATGTTTTCCCTTTTACTATGAGACTTTTTTCTTTCTCAATTTTCATTTTTCTAGTTATGGTATTTTCTTTTTATTACAAGAAGTTCCTATAGCATTTTTTGTTTGGTCACTTTAATGGTGACAAACTTCTTCAGCTTTTGCTTGTCTGGGAAACTGTCTTTCAATTCTGAACGATAAATTTGCTGGATAATGTATTCTTTGTTGGAAGTTGTTTTTCCCCCCCCCCCCTTCTGTTCTTTAAGTATATTGTTCTACTCCCTTCTGATCTCTAAAATCTCTGCTGAAAACACAGTTGGCAATCTTGTGGGGGTTCCTCTGTATGTAACTAGTTGTTTTCCTTTGCTGCTTTTAAGATTCTCTCTTTATTTTTAATTTATGACAATTATGTCTTGGTGTAGGTCTCCTTGAGTTATCTTGTTTGATACACTCTGTACTTTCTGGACTTTCAGGTCTGTTTCCTTTGCCTGGTTAATAAGTTTTCAGTCATTATTTATTAAAATAGGGTTTCTGATCCTTTCTCTCTTTTGGAACTTCCTATAGTGAGTATGCTTGATGTTTTGCCAGAGGTCACATAAACTATCCTCATTTTTGTTATTGTTGTTGTTTCTTTTTTTATTCCTTTACTGTTTTTGGGTGATTTCCACTAGCTTGTCTTCCAGATAGGTGATCCTTTCTTCTGCATCATATAATCCTTTGCTGGCTCCCTCTATTGTTTTTGTTTTTAATTATTATTTTATTCTTGAACCTTGATTGATTCTTTTCATATATGTGTGTGTGTGTGTGTATATATATATATATGTTTTCTGTCTCTTTGCTTAACTTTTCACTATGTTCTTCCAGTCTTCTCCTGAGTTCACTGAGTATCTTTATGACCATTAATTTTAACCTTTTCTCTAGGTGGATCCTTACCTCTGTTTTCATTTAGTTCTTTTTCTGAGCTTTTGTCTTGTTCTTTCACTTGGAACATATTCCCTTGTCTCCTCACTTTGCCCAACTCTCTGCTTTGTTTCTATGAATTAGGTATATGAGGTTTGTCTCTCAGTCTTGAAGGAGTGACTTTGTGTAGAACATATCCCAGGAGTATCCCTCATGTTGGCTGTGTATGTTTGAAATGACCATTACTGCTATGGGAATGCTAGTGTTCTGGGTTTGTGCTCAGTGCAACTGGTTAAAAGGCCTATGCAAGGTCAGATGCCAGGGTAGGAGTTGCTTTGGGGAGATGCCTGTGCTGACTGAGGATGTCTCTTGGGTCTGGCAAGGCAGGGGGCCAATTTTGAGAAGCTCTGGTGCCAGTTGTGGGAGTCTGCTGGGATTGGCAGGGTGTAGTGGTGCTTTGGATGGGCTTTGGTGCCAGCTAAGGGTGCCTGCTGGTTCTGGGAAAGAGCGGAAGCAGCTTTGGAGGATCACCTGCTGTATTGCATCCACGGGTAAACCTGGGACTGTGTGAATGGTGCTATTAAGTTAGAAGGGGAGAGTCAGAAATGGTTTTTGCCAGTGCTGAATCATCTAGGGAGAGAGTAAGTCATAAACAAAAACCAAACCAAAACGATCAAACAAAAAAAACCTGTCACTTGCCTCTCTGTACCCAGAGAAGTTCCAAGAGATCCCTGCTCCTTGGGCACACACTCTAAGTCAGTGAATTTCTTTCATGTATGCCCCGGGTTCTTTCCAGGCTGCTGTCTCTGCACTGGGACTCAGAAAGAGTAAATTTAAAGGGCATAGCCCTTTAAGAGCAAAGTCTCATTTTCCTACAAACTTCTGGCTAGCCTGCATTTAAGTCACACTGACTTTCAAAGCCAGATGTTATGAGGTTTAATCTCCTCAGTGCAGCTCCTCTGGGCTGGGGAGCCTAAAATGGGGCTTGGAACTATTGGTCCTCACAGGGAGCCTTTGAAGCTATGATATCCTTCCCACATGTAGGTTACCATGCCAGGGTTATGGGTGCTCTCCAGATGGCATCTCTACCCCTCTTGTATTTCAAGGTAGCTTTTTCATTTTCTTTCTTTAGTTGTGGTAAATCTTTTCTGCTGGTCTTCAGGTCATTCTTAGAGATAGTTTCTCTATATGTATGCTATTTTGGTGTGTGTCTGGGAGGAGGTAAGCCCAGGATCTTCCTACTCTGCCATCTTGTCCCAACACCTGAATTTCCTTCTTCAGTTAAAATTTCAAAGGTAAAGTTTCATATTACCTATCCCTGTGGAATCAGTATTTTTTTTTTTAACTTTTTCCTTTTATATTGGAATATAGTTAACAATGTTGTGTTAGTTTCAGGTATACAGCAAAGTGATCCAGTAATGCATATACATGCATGTATTTTTCAAATTCCTTCCCCAGAGTTCCCTGGGCTGTACACTAGGCCCTTGTTAGTTATCTCTTTTAAATATAGCAGTGTGTACATGGCAGTATTTTTGAAATCAACTGGAAACAAAGTGTCAGGAATATATGGAGCCTTGATGCAAAGTTAAAAGTTTCCTTTCCTGCTGAAAACCCTCATGGATTTTTGTTCTTATAATCGGGCAGTGTATTGCACTTTGTTTACATGAAAAAGACCCTTCTAATAGACATAACACAGAACTTCCTATCATCACCAAGGAAAAATCTCAACACAGTGGTGAAAGCTTATTTGATATCAGATGAGTTTGCTCCACTACTGATCTGTGCTTCTTTTTGAAAGAGGGCAAGAGTATTTACATTACTTTGGAAGCCCCACTAAAAGCTAGAAATGATTTTCAAAGAAAATATGACTATACAGATAGTTACACTAAAGTATTAGTGATACTGGAATCTTCCATCAAAATAAACTTGACAAAATTTTTCATGTTTATAGACATATACACAAGTATACACATATATGTGATTTTCCTGAAAGATATGAAATATACATAGAAAGATTATTTGGTAAAATGAACAACTATGACAAAAAGACATTGTCTTTAGATTATTTTTTCATTCTTATTTTCTTTTTTACATTCTTCTAAATGTTCTATAACCAACATACAAATGTGAACATGCTTGTGTATGTGAAAGTGAAGTTGCTCAGTTGTGTCCGACTCTTTGCAATCCCATGGACTGTAGCCCTCCTGGCTCCTCCGTCCATGGAGTTTTCCAGGCAAGAGTACTGGAGTGGGTTGCCATTTCCTTCTTCAGGGGATTTTTCTGACCCAGGGATCGAACCCGGTTCTCCTGCATTGCAGGCAGACACTTTACTGTCTGAGCCACCACGGGGGATTCTATAACTAATATACAAATGTGAACATGTTTGTGTATGTATGTCAAATCAAAGCTTCAAGAATATTTCTCATAGTTTGCTGTATAAGAAAATGTATTACTATTAACAAGTTCAAGGTAATTTTTGCCCTAATGAAACACAGAAATTGTTTCTGTGTAATATTTCAGCTAAATAATTCAACTAAAATTTTCGATTTTTCAATAATTGAAATTTATTGCAATAATTCAACTAAAATTTATTGAGTATATATTATGTATAAGGCACTGTGCTATGAGCAGTGGCAAATACAGAGGGAAATAAAATGTTATTCTTGTCTTCAAGAATATATATTCATCACTGAATTTAGTATATAGAATAATATACTATATACTAATATATAGATAGGTCAGTTGGTAAAGAACCCACCTGCAGTGTGGGAGACCTGGGATCTATCTCTGCTTTGGGAAGATCCCCTGGAGAAGGGAAAGGCTACCCGCTCCAGTATTCTGGCCTGGAGAATTCCAAGGATTGTATAGTCCCTGGGGTCGCAAAAAGTCGGACTCAATTGAGTGACTTTCACTTTTGCTTACATAGTATATGTTCTAATATATATACAAACGTGGTAATGAAAGAGAGGTTCTGTGAATTATGGCACTGTTTTTGAAAATTGCCAGTGCATGAGAATCACCTAGGGAAATTATTAAAGATGAATATTTCTTATCCCTTCCCTAGTAGTCCTATGATTAGAAATTTATATTTTAGTAACTCCCTCAAGATAATGCTTCAAAGAACACCAAAATAAATGATAATGAAATGAGCACTGATATAAGAAATACACATATTTAGCATGTCTCTTTGCTTCTGTCTGTTATCAGGATATGTTTGGGCAACATTTTAAAGCTTAAGTCTTCAAATTTCGTATACATAAATTGAGATACTCATTATTACATTATAGGGATATTACAGGTAATATAAATAATATTCCCAAGTGGTCCAGATCAGTCTACAGTGCACACAGTAGGAACTCTCAGGTATATAATGTGGAAGTCTTAAACCATTGCCCAGTGGCAGACTGAGAATAGAAATTCAGAATCAAATGAAGCAGGAGAAGCAATCAGAGGATCTTTATGCAGAAAGAGAAATTGGATTGGGTCTTGAATGTTGAGAAAAACTTTGATAAAGTAAGATAAGGAAGAAATATTTTCTAGTCAGTAAAAACATGGTGGTGAGGAAAAAAAAACAACAACAAAACAGGTGTGGTTTGAGAGCTGTGGATGTGACAGAGCAGAGAAAGCTTGGATTGTCTTGGAAGACAAATGTGGAAATAGGTCTTCTGGGCAGATCAAAAGCATCTTGACAATCCACATAGTGATCTTTAAATTACTCTTAAATAAGGTAAGTATAACTCCATTTGAATAAGGAAGTGATTAGGGCACATAGGGTTTTAACATAATGATTTGCTGCTCACATATAAGTTGTATTAAAGGGATGAGAGGATAGAGGTAGGGAGAACAGTTCTCAGGCTATGGTAGTAAGTCAAATAACCAGTTACAAGTGTCTGAACTTAGGTAATGAAGAGGAAATGTTTCATATATGATAATATACATGTTTCAATGCTATTCTCTCAGGTCAACCCACCCTCGCCTTCTCCCACAGAGTCCAAAAGGCTGTTCTATATACATCTGTGTCTCTTTTGCTGTCTTGCATATAAGGTTATCATTAACATCTGTCTAAATTCCATATATATGCATTAGTATAAGTATTGGGCTTTTCCTTACTGGCTTACTTCACTCTGTATAATAGGCTCCAGTTTCATCCACCTCATTAGAACCGATGCAAATGTATTCTTTTTAATGGCTGGGAAATATTCTATTGTGTATATGTACCATAGCTTCCTTATCCATTCGTCTGCTGATGGACATCTAGGTTGCTTCCATGTCCTGGCTATTATAAACAGTGCTGCAATGAACATTGGGGTGCACGTGTCTCTTTCAGATCTGGTTTCCTCAGTGTGTATGCCAAGCAATGGGATTGCTGGGTCATATGGCAGTTCTATTTTCAGTTTTTTAAGGAATCTCCACACTGTTCTCCATAGTGGCTGTACGAGTTTGCATTCCCACCAACAGTGTAAGAGGGTTCCCTTTTCTCCACACCCTCTCCAGCATTTATTGCTTGTAGACTTTTGGATAACAAGCCATTCTGACTGGGGTGAAATGGTACCTCATTGAGGTTTTGATTTGTATTTGTCTGATAATGAGTGATGTTGAGCATCTTTTCATGTGTTTGTTAGCCATCTGTATGTCTTCTTTGGAGAAATGTCTGTTTAGTTCTTTGGCCCACTTTTTGATTGGGTCATTTATTTTTCTGAAATTGAGCTGCAGGAGTTGCTTGTATATTTTTGAGATTAATTCTTTGTCAGTTGCTTTGTTTGCTATTATTTTCTCCCATTCTGAAGGCTGTCTTTCCACCTTGCTTATAGTTTCCTTTGTTGTGCAAAAGCTTTTAAGTTTCACTAGGTCCCATTTGTTTATTTTTGCTTTTATTTCCATTACTCTGGGAGGTGGATCATAGAGGATCCTGCTGTGATTTATGTTGGAGAGTGTTTTGCCTATGTTCTCCTCTAGCAGTTTTATAATTTTTGGCCTTACATTTAGGTCTTTAATCCATTTTGTGTTCGTTTTTGTGTATGGTATTAGAAACTGTTCTAATTTCATTCTTCTACAGGTGGTTGACCAGTTTTCCCAGCGTCACTTGTTAAAGAGATTTTCTTTTCTCCATTGTATATTCTTGCCTCCTTTGTCAAAGATAAGTTGTCCATTGGTGCATGAATTTATCTCTGGGCTTTCTATTTTGCTCCATTTATCTGTATTTCTGTCTTTGTGCCAGTACCATACTGTCTTGATGACTTTAGCTTTGTAGAAGTGCCTGAAGTCAGGCAGGGTGATTCCTTCAGTTCCATTCTTCTTTCTCAAGATTGCTTTGGCTATTCGAGTTTTTTTGTATTTCCATACAAATTGTGAAATTATTTGTTCTAGTTCTTTGAAAAATACCATTGGTAGCTTGATAGGGATTGCATTGAATCTATAGATTGCTTTGGGTAGTATACTCATTTTTCATTGCATTGATTCTTCCAATCCACGAACATGGTATATTTCTCCATCTGTTTGTGTCCTCTTTGATTTCTTTCATCAGTGTCTTATAGTTTTCTATATATAGGTCTTTTGTTTCTTTAGGTAGATATATTCCTAAGTATTTTATTCTTTTTATTGCAATGGTGAATGGAATTGTTTCCTTAATTTCTCTTTCTATTTTCTCATTGGGTTAATGTATTGGAATGCAAGGGATTTCTGTGTGTTAATTTTATATCCTGCAACTTTACTATATTCATTGATTAGCTCTAGTAATTTTCTGGTGGAGTCTTTAGGGTTTTCTATGTAGAGGATCATGTCATCTGCAAACAGTGAGAGTTTTACTTCTTCTCCAACCTGGATTACTTTAATTTCTTTTCCTGCTCTGATTGCTGTGGCCAAAACTTCCAAAACTATTTTGAATAGTAGTGGTGAGAGTGGCGCCCTCGTCTTGTTCTGATTTTAGGGAAAATGCTTTCAATTTTTCAACATTGAGGATGATGTTTGCTGTGGGTTTGTCATATATAGCTTTTATCATGTTGAGGTATGTTCCTTCTATTCCTGCTTTCTGGAGGGTTTTTTTTTTTTTTATCATAAATGGATGTTGAATTTTGTCAAAGACTTTCTCTGCATCTGTTGAGATAATCATATTGTTTTTATCTTTCAATTTGTTAATGTGGTGTGTTACATTGATTGATTTGCAGATATTGAAGAATCCTTACATCCTTGGGATAAAGCCCTGGTCATGATGTATTATCTTTTTAATATGTTGTTGGATTCTGTTTGCTAGAATGTTAAGGATTTTTGCATCTATGTACATCAGTGATATTGGCCTGTGGTTTTCTTTTTATGTGGCATCTTTTTCAGGTTTTGGTATTAGGATGATTGTGACCTCATAGAATGAGTTCAGAAGTTTACCTTCCTCTGCAGTTTTCTGGAAGAGTTTGAGTAGGATAGGCATTAGCTCTTCTCTAAACCTTTGGTAGAATTCAGCTGTGAAGCCATCTGGTCTTGGGCTTTTGTTTGCTGGAAGATTTCTGATTACAGTTTCAATTTCTGTGCTTGTGTTGGGTCTGTTAAGATTTTCTATTTCCTCCTGGTTCAGCTTTGGAAAGTTGTACTTTTCTAAGAATCTGTCCATTTCTTCCAAGTTGTCCATTTTATTGGCATATAGTTGCTGATAGTAGTCTCTTATGATCCTTTGTATTTCTGTGTTATCTGTTGTGATTTCCCCATTTTCATTTCTAATTTTGTTGATTTGATTCTTCCCCCTTTGTTTCTTGATGAGTTTGGCTAATGGTTTGTCTATTTTATTTACCTTCTCACAGAACCAGCTTTTAGCTTTGTTGATTTTTTGCTATGGTCTCTTTTGTTTCTTTTGTATTTATTTCTGCCCTAATTTTTAAGATTTCTTTCCTTCTACTAACCCTGGGGTTCTTCATTTCTTCCTTTTCTAGTGCTTTAGGTATAGAGTTAGGTTATTTATTTGACTTTTTGCTTGTTTCTTGAGTTAAGCCTGTATTGCTATGAACATTCCCCCTAGCACTGCTTTTACAGTGTCCCATAGGTTTTGGGTTGTTGTGTTTTCATTTTCATTAGTTTCTATGGATGTTTTTATTTCTTTTTTGATTTCTTCTGTGATTTTGTGGTTATTCAGAAGCTTGTTGTTTAGCCTCCACATGTTGGAATTTTTAATAGTATTTTCCCCATAGTTGACATCTAATCTTACTGCATTGTGGTCAGAAAATATGATTGGAATAATTTCAATTTTTTTGAATTTACCAAGGCTAGATTTATGGCCCAGGATGTGATCTATCCTGGAGAAGGTCCCGTGTGCACTTGATAAAAAGGTGAAATTTATTGTTTTGGGGTGAAATGTCCTATAGATATCAATTAGGTCTAGCTGGTCCATTGTGTCATTTAAAGTTTGTGTTTCCTTGTTAATTTTCTGTTTAGTTGATCTATCCATAGGTGTGAGTGGGGTATTAAAGTCTCCCACTATTATTGTGTTATTGTTAATTTCCCCTTTCATACTTGTTAGCATTGGAGAAGACTCTTGAGAGTCCCTTGACTGCAGGGAAATCCAACAAGTCCATCCTAAAGGAAATCAGTCCTGAATATTCATTGGAAGGACTCATTCTGAAACTGAAACTCCAATACCTTGGCCACCTAATGCAAAGAACTGACTCATTGGAAAAGACGCTGATGTTGGGAAAAAATCAAGTGGGTGGAGAAGGGAATGACAGAGGATGAGATGGTTGGACGGGATCACTGAAGCAATGGACACGAGTTTGAGTAGGCTCCGGGAGTTGGTGATGGACATGGAAGCCTGGCGTGCTACAGTCCATGGGATCGCAAAGAGTCAGACATGATTGAGTGACTGAACTAAACTGAAACTTTCTCCAAATTATTTGTTCTTAACCTTGACTTTTTGCTGTTCTCAACAGAAAATACAGTGTGATAAGAGATAAGTCCAAAGCTATAACCTTTAGCAACAACCATGTCAAAGTTTGAGTGGAGAACTCACATACCTCAGCATCAAACTGACAACAAAACAAGACAACAAAGTGATCTGGATACAAACAGAAGAAGGGGTAGGGAAAAGAAAACAGCTGTCTAGTAATGAAATACATTACACAAAGGACAGAGAGGATGGTCTTAATTTGTTTTTTTTCTCTTACAACTGAGGAGAAATGTCTCTGGTAATTAAAAAAAAATTTTTTTTTATCTAATGATTTTAAGCTAGGTGCTACCTTTAATTTACCCCCCTATTTTTTAACCTAGCCATATTGAAGGTCATTTATAGCACTTAAGGAAAACATGCTAGGATATGGAAGGGCAGCAAAACTAAATCCAAGAGAAATCCACACTCTGACTGGATGTCCTGGATGGTGCCATCTACTTGGCCCTCTCTTCCCACCAGAGAAGAGTCTCTCCATGACTTCCCATCATTCTCTACATTTCTGTATTTTCAGCATTTGCTCTGTGTTCCTTTCAATTTCTGCATCACATACATCTCCCCAATGTCTCTTTAATGCCTTCACCTAGTTCACAGGTGAAGTTTGTATTAAGTTTGCTGTAAAAGCAACTTAACAAAAAGGAAGACTATTTGAAAACCTCATGAAACTAACCTTCAAAATGATCCATATTCTATGTATGTAGAAATCATTATTATCCTCAGTTTTACTTCTTTGCCAAGTGTCTTTTTAGGTAATAGTTGGTATTTGAATTGATTCCACAAGTCCATTCAGACTCACGTGAGCTATAAATTTAACTCCTTGTCAGAAATATTTTAAACTTAACATATTGAACCCCTCCATTCTGTCCTTTTAAACTCAAACCAACTTCTGGCCCTGGAGCTAAAGGTGCTATATTAATCTTGACACTTCAGTTTTCATGGTGGTTTTGGGGTTCTTGGAGTTTCCCTGTTCAAACCAGGTGTTAGCTAAGGGTTCCTAACTCCTTGTAGATATAAGTGAACTAATCTGCCTATGCAGCTGATACAGACTATAGTTATTCCCATGGTAGATTAGAGATCCCTAGTGCTAATTTCCTTTGGTTACATCCATTTCCAGCTTCCACTTCCATTTTCACACTTCTTGGTTCCACTCTGTCTCCACCCAAATTTAAAACTCAACCCTTTACTGGACTTAACTGAAAACTCTGCTCACATCTACACTTTATGAGAAGAATAATTTTGCTGAAGGTTTACAGAAGGAGTTGTGTAAAGAATTTTATTTGGGTCCTGTATATTGTTCCGCCTCCTTCCTTACATATCTCCTTCTCTTGATTTGGTTTTATTTATTCCTTCTCCTTTTTGTTTTTTTCCATTGGGTAGAACTGGATTCATTACTTTCTCCAAAATCTTGGCCATTATTGATGCCTTTAGCATCTGAACTTTTTTCCCAAGAACATGTCACTACTGGTATCTCAAGTAATTACAATATTCTTCCTAAGAGGCACTTATGTGAACAAAATTTTCTCCATTTTGCTACACTATGAGACCTGTTTCTATGCTTTTACAGTTCACACACATGACCTCCTGGTGTTCTCTAAGTTTCCTTTCAAGGGGGCTCCTCTTGATTTGTCTCTTTGCCTGAACAATAAGTTGTTCTAAATCTTTGCCAGGTTAGCCTGTTGACTGACAGTATTACTGCCATGCCTGTGCTATTTGGAAGCTTGTCTGTCCTCCAGCCTTCATTTAGTCACTAACTCCTGAGCACCCCTCTCTCAAATGGTTCACTCCTTTCCTTGAGCCCAAGTTATGACACCCAGTATTTGCCTCACCTTGTGGATGTTCACCTTTCCCAATTTCATTCATTTTACTTCATTCAACTTCCTCAGTCCAAGTTCTGACACCATGAAAATGCTCAATAAATATTTATAATCAATGATGAATGCATATGACTTTTCTTGCTTCAGGAATGCCATACATGGTCTTGTTACTGCAGAGTGAGTCTCTGCTAGGCTATTCTGCTGTACCAAGAAGGCATCTGGGGTTATGTTTTAATGCTATAATCCAGAAGACACACATTACAACTAGGCTTTGATGACATGAAATGTAATTTTGAAGCAAAATCCAAAAGAAATGAGAACTAGCTTAAACCTAGATATAGCTTCTTTGTTATTTTTTTTTTAAACCCAGCCTTTTGAAAAGGATTTCTTGTCATCTTCCCTTAAACAGAGCAACCCAAGAAAGTTGTGAATACCTAGTTCTATGAATAAGATTATAATTATTTCAAATTGGCTTTATATTTCTTCTCAACAGTGACCTACTGGGACTATGTTGGCAGTCCAGTGGTTAAGACTCTGTGCTTCCACTGCAGGAATCAGGGTGTCAATTCCTGGTTGGGGGAACTAAGGTCCAACATGCCTGGTGGTGTGGGAAAAAAAGTGACCTACTATAACCCAATAATTCCACTATTTATTTATTCAGGGAAAAAGTCTGCAAATATGCACCAGGAAATGCATATAAAAATATTCATGGAATTAGAATTAATGTTAAAGAACTAAAAACAGCTTAAGTATTCATGTTCATAAAAATCAATAAATAACTTGTATAGAATTCTGTTGCATAAAAACATAGCAGTGAAAATGGACTACCAATGCATTCATCTACGTATTTTGTTAAGTGAAGGAGCATGTTCCAAAAGGCTCTATAAAATATGGCACTGCTTTTATAATGCTCTAAAACAAGGGAAAGCAAAATAGTGTTTGGGCAGTTTTTGTTTTGTTTTTTCCCCCCCTAGTGACTTAACCAAGAAAAGTAATAATTCCTCCAATTATGAGGAGGAAGAGATAGCATTGAGTAAGTCAACATTTTACCTTGTAAGTCTTAATCATAGTGAATTGTCATTCTTTCCAAAATCTGGGAAATTAAAGCATCAATTTTTCATGGAAAAAAACTGGAAAAATGCTATCCTCCAAGAATAGAACACTGGAGAACTACATGGCTAAAGATGATCTGGTAACTTCTCTCAGAAATTCTTTCCAGTTGCATGAGACTGAAAACTCACTGAACTCTGGACATGGTAGGGGAGAATGAGTGACCTGCAAAAATAGATTTAAGGAGGAAAAGTGTACTTACAAAATTATGGAGAGAAAAGAATCAGAAATGTCCCCCTAAGCCTGTAAAGAAAAGCACTAATAATCAAGGGAATGCAGACCAAAACTAGTCAACAAGTTGATCAAATTGGGGAAAAGCAAATTAGACTATACATTTTAATGCTGTATATTCATCTCCACTATTAGAAGAGTTTTATGTTGATACAAAGCTCTAGGAAAACTTTTGATAATTTGTAGCAATTATATTAAAAACAATTATACCCTATGACTAGTCATCCTAATTTTTATAGATGTAATTCCAAGCTTGTTTATTACATTATTATTAATGATGTGAAAAATTAGGAAAAGCATGATTATCTGATAATAGTATATTGCAATGTTTATGATACATCCAGATGATAAAATATTATCTTTAAAATTTCTGACAGTATTCACAGCATGGAGACATATTCCTGATATCATTGGAAACTGATATTATAAATAAATTGAATTTTAATCTTGGCATAATGTCAACTGTATAAATATATAGGAACATAATCAGGAAAATCATTTTCCTACAGGTATTGACATTGGTAAACTTCATCCTACTTTTATTTTCAAGGTTTTCTAACTTATCTACAGTGTATAGTTTTTAAAAACCTTAAATAGCAAGAAACCAGCAAACTTTAAAATGATGTGTTGAAGCGTTAGATGATTTTCCTTTCAACTTTTCCAGCTAAATCTTCACTGTGGTGGAAAGAACACACACTAAGCACCAGGCGGTCTAATTTCACCACTAACTAACCAGCTCTGTTAGAAAGTCTCTTTGAGCCTATTTCTTTTGTCTTTAAAGTGTCCAGGCTCTCTCAGAGGGATTTTATGAGGATCAAATGGCATAATATATTTGTAATCTCTTTAAAAGTACAAAGTGCTATACTAAGGCTGTTGAGAGAGCATTCCCTTCCCAGATACTCATTGGAAACTCATAGGCAACTTGTCAGAAAAGCACATTGTACTTTGTAAGAGTAGAAGTGTGATTCACATACCTTGTCTGAAATGAAGTGAACTTTAGTCATTTAAGTGGGCAAAGTGGACCAAGAGTCCAGAGAGTCAAATATAAAATTTATTTAATTCTGCAGAGTCAAATAGGTAGCTAAATGCCATTACTTGACTTGTATTCCAGGAAGGAAGTCAGGAGAAGTAGACTGATAGGGCGGTTTGTGACCCAAGAGGAAATATGACATCTAAAAGAGGAGACAACAGAGGAAAGGAAGAAAACACTATCAACACTTAAAACCTGATAAACAATTTTTATATGGCACCTTAAAACAATGATTTGATTGGAATAACATGGGCAGAGTAGAAAAAACAGATGGTTCTGGTGAAGGCTAAGAAAGCTGGGGAAATTAACAGCCTATTGAAAATGAACTCCTAGATATATTTGACTTCCACTTGTGGGTGATGCAGAGAGGATTAAATCTGAAATCTACCAGCTGATAGCTCAAGGGTCTTCATTCTGACAGTCCCTGTCACAATCGAAAGTCAAGTGATTAATACAAGAATCGGGTGTGCTAATTATCATGTAGAATACAGAAACTCTAATTCTCTGACAGCCTGGAAATGTCACTTCTCAAAGAAGGAAAACACTAAAATCATAAGTCAGAATAAGTTTGAGTGTCCAATAATGTCATGGTTTCAAATTGGTGATTTCCATAATTAGGTATATGTTCATTTCATTAGATCATGTGGGAGAAACTATGGAAAAACCCCTTGCTTTTTGATTATAAAAGCCAATACAATGCACAGTTACACTTTTATTACTGAGTCAGAGGAAAATGACTGAAATAAATAAGATTCCCCACATGCCTCAAAACTTGTGTTGCTCAAAATCTTTTGTGATGTTTATAGTAAAAGGGAGTAAAAAGATAATCCCTAACTCTATTACATTCATAACCCAAACAAATTAAGAATGCAATTAAGATACCAAAAATGAGAATATATAGAGTCATTTTGAATAAAAGCACAAATACTAGAAGAATATTTCTTTTTAAAAAAATAATCATTTGCTTCTTTATTTTCGGGCTGTGTTGAATCTTTGTTGCTATTCAGGCTTTCCTTTAGTTGCAGCGAGTGGATGCTACTCTCTAGTTGTGGTGCGCTGGCTTCTCTTGTTGCAGAGCACGGGCTCCAGGTATGCAGGCTTCAGTAGTTGCGGCACGTGGGCTCAATAGTTGTGGCACGTGGGCTCCATAGCTGTGGCACGTTGGGCTCAATAGTTGTAGCGCCCAGGCTCTAGAGCACAGTTTCGACAATTGTGGTGCATGGGGTTAGTTGCTCCGTGGCATGTGGGATCTTCCTGGATCAGGGATTGAACCCTTGTCTCCTGCATTTGTAGGTGAATTCTTTACCACTGGGCCATCAGGGAAGCCCTAGAAGTATATTTCTAGCATCTTACATTCCTAAGAGAGATTTTAAGTATATTAAGCATAATTCTGAGTGTTCAAAGACCGCACATGTGTGTGTGTATGTACATGTACATATATAAATACATAGGTATTTTGGTACCAAAGAAAACATACATCCCTAGAAAGTTAAGACAAACAAGGTGGGTTCGAACAGTAGAAAGAAGAAAAAATGTGTGTATATGAAACGATGAATTACATGAAGTTTAATTTCATGAATTCTTATCACTTAAAAAACCTTGGATATTTTACTGGATGGATGGCATCTCAGATACTAGAAATTTTGAACTCAGTAACATTTGACACAAATGAGGATTTCTGAGAAGAAACAGTGCATTGGTGATTCAGGATTAACTTATAAGCAGTAGTACATTATTTAAAGTGAGAAGAGATTTATCTATCTGATCTGGCACAGATACTTCTAATCCAACTATTTCACAATAGGTCTAGTCTGGGGCTTCCCTGGTAGCTCAGTGGTAAAGAATCCGCCTGCCAATGCAGGAGAGATGCATTTGATCCCTGGGTCAGGAAGATCCCTTGGAGAAGGAAATGGCAACCCACTCCAGTATTCTTGTCTGGAAAATCTCATGGACAGAGGAGCCTGGTGGACCACAGTCCATGGGGTCACAAAAGTGTTGGACACAACTGAATGACTAAACAGCAACTACTCTGGAATCAAACAAAATCCTGAGAAGAAATGTTTATAGAGGATTTGGAACTATTGTGTATCCATTTAGAAAAATGTTATTACTAGAAAGAGGAACTTGTGAAATTTTGAGGTTTCTATTATTGTGATAGAAAGAAGCAAAAGTCTAAACATAGACCTGGTTCATGACACTGGCTCTACCATTTGGTGACTGACTGACTTTGGGCAAATGCACTTATCTGAGTCTTGATTCTCTTGCTTTGAAATGGGTAAAAAATAATAATTTCCCAGGCAAATTTAAGGGTTTTTAGAAGTATCAAATATATAAAATGAAATTAGTTTCAAATACATTAGGCTGTAATCAGTTCTACAAATGTAAAGTATTATTGAGAAAACAGATATACTTTAAAATAGATATGCTTTTTAAAAATAGATCTACCTTTTTAATATTTTTTGGAATACTGTTTGTGAATTAAGTTCTGTAGAGGTAATACAATTTTAAACACATTAGGTGTATATCCTATTTAGAAGCATCTTATGGGAAATCATTTTGTGAAACTAATAACTACCTAGCTTTTCATATACTGGATTCCTTTAAAGTCAGTTATATTTGAAGTTTCAGAATATGTAACATTTTTTACCATAATAGCAATGCAAATTAGTAATTTTAAGAATTTTACCTTAAAATTGAGAACATTTTCTACTTAGTTTTGGCTCCTCACACTTGATCTAAGAAAATCATTCACTTGGTCTAGACTTTGTCATTTTTTTGTGAATAATGCGATAAGCATTTAGGATGTTCCACAAGGACAGAGTAAAAGTGGGAAATACCAAAAACCCTTGGTATTAATAGAACCCTTTAGCAAATACTTTGTGTGTTTGTTTGCTCATGTTTATTCTGGGAAGCTTATAGAGTGTGTGCCCCATATTTCTCACATGGTCCACTAGGCTCAATGATGCAGATATTTAATAAATATTAATTTAATATTCTCAATGGTTAAATTATATTGTAAGATTGTACAATTATTCTCCATCCTATTTCATCCTTCAGAGAAGAGTTCATTCTCTCCCTAGATAGTTTTCTTTTCTGTATTTTATTCTTAATGAAAAATTTAATAGTAAGAAACCTCACTTTTTTTTTCATTTTCCAATACATCAGTCAGAAAAGTGGAACTTAACTATTTTTCTAATGGCCTTCTTTGTGGCTGTGCTTACAACTGGTGAGCTTCTATAAGGTCATTCTATGAAGTTGCTCTCTGAGCTCGACTCTGATTCCTCCCACATTTCTCAGCTGCCAGTTGGAAGTTAAGATGTCATGTATCCATTCCTATGAAATATGTTACTGGTTAGATGAGATACGCTCATGCATATGATGTGTGTGCATGCGTGTTCAGTCGCTTCAGTTGTGTCCGACTCTGCTATCCTGTGAACTATGACCCGCCGGGATCCCTTGTCCATGGGATTCTCCAGGCAAGAACACTGGAATGGATTGACATGCCCTCCTCCAGAGGATCTTTCTGACCTGGGGATCGAACCTGCATCTCTTATGTCTCCTGCATTGTCAGCCAGGTTCTTGACCATTAGTGCTACCTGGGAAACCCTGTATATGATGTATCCCTCATGAAAAATAAATGCTTACACTCTGCTGAGATCTATCTGAATGGAAAATGAGCATGAAACAAATAAATTCATACCCATTCCCATCATCAATTTTTTAAATAAAAAAGTGTTCTGGAAGCACAAATTGCACTATTTTTGAAAGTATCATACACAGCACTATTTATTTTCGCACAATTTGGATGACCTGGCAAAAATCACTGACACCTTTGCTTTAGGTGTTTTTCTGTTTTATTTCTTCACAGGCTGTTTATGGGCTTGAGTGACGTTCAGAAGTGAAAATTTTCACATTTCCTGGAAACTGAATCTTATGACCATGCAGAAAATTCTTTTGGCCTCAGTTTTTTTTTTTTTTTTTTTTTAATTCATTTTACTGATGTTTGTGTTATTGGTAACAATACGATCAGGAGTCTAAAGTAAATCTTACTATTTTTTAGGGCAAATTTTCACTCAGGGAAAGGAGAGAAAATGCCCCAAAGGCAGTAACATTGGGATATAAAAGCTAATATAATGAATAACATTTTGTGGCAGGCTTTGCTTATGCTCATTTCTCAATGAATGTTGAAGTGAAATAGTTTCTGCAGAAAAGTAATCAACTGTAAGAAACTGATAGAAAAGACAAACTGTGTATCAAAATACATAGAAAAGTTGGTCAAGAAGTATAGGTAAAGAGCATAAAATAAACAGATCAAAAGGATAGTAATGAAAATGTCATGTCCCAAAGAGTCTTAGGTGAAGAACATTTGAAAACAAGTGTAGTAGATGGTTTTTCAGGGTATATTTTCTGTTTGTCGATTGGTTTAAGAGGGTGGGTTTTGAAGTATAAGAAGGAAGGATGTTCTCAGAACCACTTTCTATTTCCTTGGGCTTTTAAATATACAAAATGTTTTTAATGTATATATACAAACACACACATATATACACACACACGCACAAAGATTGATCTTTACCTTTAGAGAAAAAGCAAACTACACAAAACTGCCATTGCACAGCTGAGCAGTTAGCATACAGAATGGATACTCCATCAAGTGCTTTTTTCACAAAGCTCCACTGATCTGAATGAACTAGCCAATTGGAGTTTCTCTCCTCTCCTGTCTGGTCCATTGATTTCTGCCTGGACATATTGATCTCAGACTTTCTAGGTGGTTCACAAACAGCTCAGGTTAAATTAACTTGAGGACAGTGTTTGAAAATGTAGAATTACTCTCACTTTTTCATGCCTGTTATTAAGCATTGTTTCCAGAAGATCAATCTTTTAATTACATTGTGCCTCCCTACTGGTGGCTCTCAGTAACAAGAAGTGTATTGTGCACTGACTGGAAAAGTAAAGAGAAGGGAAAAAAATATCCCTTCTAGCACACTGCCTTTGCAAAAGTGACATCTCCAGGATATTGAATACAGCCTGGTCTTTACCAGGATATCTAAAGTTGATCCTAAAATCTCTATCTCTATCAAACATTCACCTTCATGAATTCACATTTGGGTAGAAGCACATATCCTATAATACCTATGTGCTCACTATAATAGCTATGTGTATTTGTTGTGTAATAGGAATTGTGTTAAGCATGCTAAATATTATGTACTATGAAGTTGCCTCTGTGATCCTTTCCTGTTTTATGTTATTTTCCTTCTACTTTTACTGAGATATAATTGACATACCACAATATATAAGTTTAAGGTGTACAGCATAATAATTTAACTTATATATCTTTCCCTATTTTAGAAATGAAGAAACTAAGGCTCAATGATATTGGCTAATCTACCTATGGCCTTCAACAATAAGTGGCAGGTTATCCTAAATTTAGTTTTGCCTTACCCCAAAGGTAATGATATTAACTCTTATGATATTTTAAATATATTTTTCTTTAAATAACTTAATGCACTACCATATTTTTTTTTACCCTTTGTATTGTGTCTCTATTTCTGGTAAGAAGAAAGGGGCAGAAATCATCCTTAGCACTTTGCAGATAGGAAAAACAGAAGCACAGAAAAGCTGAGTAGCTTTTCCAGTTGTACATAAGAGAAGAAAATTAAATGTATATATGTTCTCATTGTGAATGTCTTTTTGTTCATGAGATACTATATTAAAATGCTGCAAATTCTTTGCAGTATACATTGGTGGAGTCCATTTCTCCTCTCCTTAGATCTGAGTGACTTAACTTGACTGGTATTTTGCAGCAGAAGTATTATTCTCTTATTTCTGTGGCTTTGTAAGAAGCGCTGCAGTTTCTGCCCCGCCTTAGTCCAGTCACTCTGGCGGAAACCAGCTGCTTTGTAGGAAGTTACTCTGAGACTATCATTCTGAGAGGAAGCCAGAGTGAGCCACTTAGGCCAAAAGGACAGCAAAAAAGAACCTGACCAGATCCAGCTCTTCTAAGTCCCAGACAAGTGAATGAAACTGTTGCTTAGACGTTCTAGCCTCAGGGGCTGCAATGTGGAGAAGAATCAAGGAGTCCAACACACAACCAGGAGTAAAACTGCAGAGATTTAATTACCTCAGAAGAGCTGTCCCAGATATAGCCAGCCATTTGAGCCATGCTATTCAGGCTCCAGTCAACATCCAAAAAGTGCACAGTGGACCAGTTGCTCCAAGGAATTGTAGAATGTCATGGTGCCCTGCTATCTCTCAGACTAGTTTATCTACCCCACCATTTAGGTGCTTTATTATGGGCTTTAAATGTTTAGCTCTTTACCTATAGTAGTAAACACAGATTTCTAGTGAGACATTATCTTGAGACATTGAGGGCCATGTCCCCAGGCAGATTTGAAAATCAATTGCAGACTTCTGGTTTCCTGTGAAGGTAAATAAGGGACATTGATCCCTAGTGATTTTTAACTCCTCATCAGACTCTCCTTTTATGATTTGGGTTTGTCTGACTGTGGGAACCTTAAAAAATTATAAGACATATGTGAGATGATAGATTTAGATATATTTTGAGAAGAGACATATAAATGCATGAATATAAATGAGATTCTGGTGATGGAAGGTGCAATATTACACAGTATTCTATCTACCAAGAAGCTTTAATATTTTAAGAACAAATAGTGTGGTTTGAGGTACATTTTCTCTGCATAATTCTGACCCTGCTTCCTTTGAATCCTATTTTTAGGGGTTACTTCGACTATTCAGAGGGGGTTTCCCTTGTAGCTCAGTTGGTAAAGAATCCGCCTGCAATGCAGGAGACCAGGATTAGATCCCTGGGTTGGGAAGATTCCCTGGAGAAGGAAATGGCAACCTACTCCAGTATTTTTGCCTGGGAAAACGCATAGACAGAGGAGCCTAGCTGGCTACAGTCCATGGGGTTGCAAGAGTCAAACATGACTTAGTGACTAAACCACCACCACCAGGCTATTCAGAAATTATGGTGGGAATGGGTGCACTTTCTAATAGAGTCTGGGAGGAGTCCCTAATGAAAAGTGTGAACAGATATTCTAGGCAAGCTTGATTTCATACTTCTAAGTATCTGTCATCAACTCATAGACTTATGAGATCCCCCACAGGGTAATATCCCACTGCAGAAGCTACAGAATATATTTATCTCTCGTCCATTAAATTCCTAACCTTTGAAATGTCTAGGACCTATATTTTTCTCAGGTTGGAGAAAGGAATAAAGAGTAGTTCCATGCTATACAAAAGGAAAAAAGAAAGATGTGATACCTTTCACCCTTGTTATCGCTCTATGCTGATTCCAGTCCCACTCAAATGTAAGCTGGGATGAAAAAGAAAGTTAAAAAAAGCAGTAATGTCACAGGAAGCAGAAAAATAGACAATGCAGAGTTTTTAAGGACATTCCTTTGGAGACTCTAACCTATGTGAAATAAAATTCTAGCCTCCCTTTTTCTTTCTGAGGAGTTTGGGTAGCAACTCTTGGTGTACTTTTGTCACCTGATTATTATCCTCCCAAAATACCTGCTAGCCATTTATCAAAAATCTACTAGGCTTTAGCTGAAGTGAGAGTAATACTTGTAGGATTTTGATATACCGAATCTATATTAGGCCTCTGAAAAATTGCTGACAAGTAACCTGGACAAATGTACCTGAGAATATTTAACATTAGCTGACTTTTCAAAGTTGCAGGATAGATCCCATGTCAATTCACTCTAGAGTTCCTAAGGATTTACAAGTGTATTGAGCACTGAGAGTGGGAAATATGTGACCAAGTGGAGTGATGGAAGGAAAGATGCTTGCTTGCTAAATATTAGCTTCACATTATAATCATTTCAATAAGAAGTTGAAAACAAGTTGGCTTGTCACACAACACCACACAGCTAAATTACATTTTCATTCCGTATCCCACGAGTCAGGAGCAACGTTTAAGAGTAGTTGGGCTAAACAGGACCTTTAAAATCTTCAAACCAATTGGTTCTTTTTTAAAAAAATTATTTTTTAATTGAAGGATAATTGCTCTACAGAATTTTGTTGTTTTCTGTCAAACCTCAACATGAATCAGCAATGGGTATACAATTGGTTCTTTAACTAAAGTCCATTTATTTCTCAAAGAATGTCCATAAGTGTAAGCTCGTCCAAAACACAAATCACTCATAATGTTCGTTTAAGACGTTTTTCTAAAATTCTGATTTAAATGTACAATCAAGAGCTCAGAAATAAACATATATAACCTGGCCACAGTTACCGATGTAGGTAGACATCAATATTTTGAAGTTTTTTTTTAAATGAGTGATGGCAAATATTTACAGGTAGAATAATTATTCATTGGGGTCTGATTTGAAAACAACTGGATTATCACTAAGCAGTACTATAATGAAGTCTTTTGGTTGAGTTAGAAGCTGGTCTGTTTCTCTTATCATGAGAACAGTGACCAAAATCTCTGATGTGGCCTGTAATGCTTTGTAAAATCTGAGGCCTGTCCTTATCTCCAGCCTCCATTTCTTTTTTTTTCCCCTTCTTTATTCATTTATTTTTAACTGTAGGAAAATACAATATTGTGTTGGTTTCTGCCATACATCAACATGGATCAGCCATAGGTATACACATGTTCTCTCCTTCTTGAGCCTTGCTCCCACCTCCCACCCCATCCTCCCCCTCTAGGTTATCACAGAGCCCTGGTTTGAGTTCCCTGACTCATAGAGCAAATTCCCACTGACTACGTTACATATATTACCCAGCTTCCATTTCTAAGACTCCACCCTTCTTTCTCTGTATCTATACCTCTAACCTCATTTTAGTCCTTGTAATGCTTCATTCACTGTCCTGAAACAGCCAGTTCCATATTGTTTCAGACTCAGTCAAGTTAACTTTGTCATATAAATTTCACTATTCCTATATAATATTTATTGATTCTTTGCCTCTTTTCTTTCATCACCCTCCCCCTGCTATTACATGAAATATTGGAATAAGATAAACACTATATTATAGAAATATAGGTCATGATAATATTTCAGATTAAGTGATACCAATGTTGTCATGCAGTAGCTTGTAAAAATATATTAATATTATAGTCCTGTTTACTCTTGGAGGGATATATTGAGGAGCTATAAAGACTGAACCCTGAAAATTGTGACATTATCTTTTCTCTACATTTTAGGTAAGAATGAGTTATTTCAAGTTACTTAAGGTATTTTTCTTCATGGCAAGGTGAATCACTAGGATAAATCATACACAATATAATAATTCCCAGTACTTTGTCTATCATTAAGCAGCTGGTTATAAAGTGGAGGGCCACTGTGTGAACACACACGATTCTTGAGACAGGAACCCCTACTGTCATGGAGGATAACTTAAAACCATAGAGCAATGAACATTTACACTTTGGGTGGTTAGACACTTATAAGAAATTACTGGAATTGCATTGATGAGAGTGATACAAAGTTTATGAATAAGCTTAAGTTAAAAAGTGATTTGATTTAAAGAAAGAAGCAAATAATATAGCAAGTGGCAATGGATATGGCAAAAATCACAAAACTGGGTAGAGATAACTAAAATATTAATCTTTTCACTTTTGTCTTAGTCCCAAGTACGTGAGACTAAACCTTTGGGGTTCGTTGCCAATCTTTGCTCAACCAGCTTAAATGTCCATTTTCAGTCCAAAATTATGTTTGGACATATCATGTTTATCCTTGAACCTAGATTGACATTTTTCTCTTTGAATGTGGTTGTATCTGTCCCCTTCTTCCAAGAGAGAAATCAGGCAAGAAATAGTGGATTAGTCAGACTGTCAATCTCGGACCTCCTGAGACCGAAGGCTCTTTTACATAAAATTTGTGTACATAGAGCAAAGGAGTGCGTGTGTGTGGTTGTGTGTGTGTATGTTGAGGAAGACACTGAAGATAACAATAGCTAATATTTGTTGAGATTTTGATCCAAAGGGTAGGGAGGTAAGGAGATGGTAGAAAGGATGGATAAGGATTAGGTAAGCAGTGGCTGGAGTATGCACTAGAAGCTAAAAACAGGTTAGGGAATCCGATTAGTCAGAAGAGAGTGCTGGTGAGTGGTAAATGTCTATATTCCTGTTTGAGACCAAGGTTCTGTGCTCAAGGCAACATTTTGTTTGTCCCAATGCACCAGAGTATAGGGGCTGTGTTTACTTAAAATGAGTGGACGAGGTAAAAAAAAAAAGCCTGAAATTTAAGAGACTGACAGTCCTATGAACTCTTCCCACAGGATTCCTCTGCCCTAAACCTTCTCTGTCCTGCTGGCTGGCTTCTGAATTCTGCTGCTCCAAGCTGTGCATTTTATAGACTCCTTCACTAGGACTTGTTGCTCATATCCTTCTATCTCAGTGAACAAAATAATGTTGTTTGGTCACACATGTTTTCATAGGGCCAAACTGTTTACACTTGCCTTCAACTTACTCCATAGAATCCTTCTACTCCTATCAATGGCCATTGTTTATAAGAAAATGCCAAGCTTCTTATATATCTGTAGTAATCAATACTCTGTACCATGGGCTGAGAGTTAGACACAGAGATCTGTGCGACCATCTACATAGCCCACAAATAGATTCATACAAATATACACAAGTGGTTTCTGACAAAAATGCACATACAACTCAATGGAAGATAAATACTATTTTTAAGAAATGATATTGGAACAACTAGATATCTATAGTAAAAAGGTCAATCTTGACCCGAGTCCCACACCTTATACAAAAATTAGCTCAAAATGGATCAAGAGCATAAACGTACAATATCATACAGTTATCAAAAAATCTGTGTGATCAAAAAGTAGGCAAAAATTTCTTAGACTTCATACCACAAACGTGTTCCATAAAAGGAAAAACTGATAAATTAGATTTCATCAAAATTTAAAAGTTTTGCTCTGTGAAAGACCCTGTTAGAAGAATGAAAAGATAAGATAGAGTGGGAAAATGTACATGGAAACCACATGCCCCTGAAAGGACTAGTATCTAAAATATACAGTAAAATCTTGAGATTCAACAGTAGATGAATAGTCTAATTGGAAAATGGGCAAAACAAATGAGGAGGCATTTCACTGAAGAGAAAATACAGATGGCAAATAAGCACATGAATAGATGTTTAACATCATTAGCCATTAGGGAAATGCAAATTAAAACCACAATGAAATATCACTACATATTGATCAAAATGACTAAAGTAAAAAAATAACAGGATTAAATGCTGGTGAGGATGCAAAGAAACTATCATTTATACTTTGCTGGTGGGAATGTGGAATGGCACAGTCATTTTGGAAAAGATTAGCATTCTCTTTGAAAGTAAACCTGCACCTACCATATGACAAGGCAACTGCGCTCCTGGACATTTATTCCAGAAATATAAAATAGGTTCACACAAAAACCTCTACATGTTTTTACAGTAATAGCCAATAACTGGAAACTACCCAGATGTCCTTCAATAGGTGACTAAATGATTGTGGCACTTCAATATCATTGCAAACTGCTTGACTACAGAAGGAGCATACTACCAATACACCTAACAGTCCACAGATTTATGCAAAATGAAAAATAATTCCCCCAAATTCCATAATATATGATTAAAATTACATAATATTTTTGAAGTGACAAAATTATAGAAACAGAATAGGTTAGAGATGCAAAGAGGAAGTAGGTATCATTATAAAAGGGTAACAGGAGGAAGTATTGTGGTGGTGGAAATGTACTGTCAATATTCTGGTTAAGATATTGTATTAGGGGAGTTATCACTGGGAGATGTTACCTTGGGAGAAATTGAGTAAAGGCTACATAGAACCTCTTTGTATTACTTCTTACTAACACAATTACATGTGAACCCATAATTATCTCAAAATTTAAGAAAAATTAAAAATCATCTGAATACACTGTAGATATAGTTCTAGGAAAGCAAGACTATAGTAAGATGAGGTGATGAGCTAATGGAGAGAAGGAATAGATGTGGCTTAAGCTAAGTCAGTGGCAAAGGTATTTGTGATGACTGTATCAGGTTGAAACATATGGAGGTGGTAGAAACCAGTAATACTTCTGAATATTTGGATGTGGAAGTAAACGAAAAGGAGGTGTTATGGATGAAGTCTAAATTTGGGATTTGGATAATTGGCTGGATAATGCTGATGATATTTATTGAAATAGTTAATTTAAGAATACAAGCAGGTTCATGGGAAAGGGAGAAGAAGCCAAGCAAAAAAGGGTATGGCTAGAGTATGAAGAAAATGATGCTATAGAGTCTCTACTATTTCAGGAAGGAGGATGGTACATTATGTTAAACGCAAAGCATCTGTAACTACTGCTAATATTCACTCAGCTTTGTTCATTTTCATAGCAAGCTGTTTTACCTAAACAATTGATGTTTTCAATGGATGTGAAAACTTTATGCATCATGTTTCAAAGATCTAATCTTATTTGATGTGTTCTAATGAGAGCTGTGAATTGAATTTTACTGAAAGAATCAAGTTTTGATGTGAATAATCATCCTCATTTTACCTATTTGCTAATATGCATTTTATCTATTATAAATAGTATTGACTTGGCAGGTTAGAAAAATATATATGTTCCATTCCTGGCTCACCATGGGCAATTATACTCTACCCACACCTCCCCACCACAGTTCATCTTATTAGCATGTCTCTTGCTACTGGGGAGAAAGAGTTCCACTTTACATCATCAGATCTTGGCTCACTGTCCTCAAACCCATGCAACTGAATATCTAGTGACTAAGTATTCTGGTTCATTTCATTAGTGTGCAGTGAGAGGAGGAATGAGCATCTGGAAATTGAAGCTGTCTCTGAAAGACATAATTTTCCATTAATTTCAGATGAGAGCTACTGACTGTCAAATAAAATACACTGCAGATTTATTTAAACCTAAAGAAAACTAAGGGTAAAACTTCAAATTTGGGGAGTTGGTAGAGATTATCTGAATAACTACCTATTCTTGAATCAAAGTCATATATACTCTAAATTTTAAAAATACATATATATGAAATTATGTGATTTGTGAAGGAGAGCACTAAACATTGCTGCTTGTATTTCATATTGTATTTTCTCCCTCTGCTGGCCAAGTGTTACATCAGCATTGAAATAAAAAGATGTTTTCCTCTGCAGTGGTGTAATTACATGCTACAACTGCAGATACATTAAGAGAAAATGTCATAAAATATTTTGTACATTTTTCTCACCCTTGATGCCCTCAAGCATTCCCTACACTCTCTCTTTAAAAAAATTTAAAAAATCCATCCTCAGGAAAGAGTTAAATTAGTAATGTCTACCTTGGTGTAATTTGAAGCTAATAGGCCCCCTGGAAGAGTTGATTCAATTTCACAAAACATTTTTTGGGTCTACATGTGGCAAGTGCCCGACTAGTTGCTGAGCATATAAAAATGAATAAAATATTGTCCTATCCCTCAGGAACTCAAAGTCTAACAAAGAAGGTAAATCCATAAACAGTTAAAATTCAGCATAGATGCTGCAAGACAAAATTGTGAAGAATCAGGAAATTACAGATGAAGAAGGAATTTGTAGCCTTAAGAGTCATGGAAAACTGCAGGGAAAGCAAATAAACAAACAGATATGAGGTTTAAAGGATTTTGCCATATGCTCTCCACTCAGGAGGGTTCTTTGGGATAATGAAACAGCATGGGCAAAAGTACAGAGGGTGACATCTTCATTTTGGAGTAATGATGACTAGGTATGTGGCAGAGAGTTAGAAGTTATGGGTCAAAAAGTAAGTTAGATTTAGATCAGCAATTTAAGACTCAAGATAGATATTCTAAGGAGTTGAGACCCTGCCTTATGCCAAATAAGAGACCACACTAATTTTTAAGCAAGTGCTTAACATGATTATTTTAGTATATTTGCATTTGTGGCTTGAATTTGTTTATTGTGAAAGAATTTACAGCAGCATTAAGAAGGATGGGAAGAGGTGGGTTTTCTGTTTTTTAGTGGTTTTTTTTTTTTTTTTTAATGACAGGCTGTTTCTTGAACCACTACTAACCATAAAAGGTTGGGAGCTGGGACCCAGTAACATTTGAGGCTGAGCTTCAGGTCTTGGCTGCTTTATTTTCCGTTTATTTACATTCAGTCTTTGATGACTTTGGGAGAGAAATTCATGTCATTTTGACAGCGGGAGAGAGAGAGATGGAAGGTATAATACCTCACAATAATTCCATAAACACCTAATGTACAAGTAAATATTTTTTTAAAAAAAAATGAGAGTACGTTATTTCCAATTTTCTTAAGGACAGTTTCAGATTGGTTGGTGCATAAGTAACATGATTTGCTTTGGACTGCAAGATCTCAATTTGCTTCAGAAGTTGCCCTTTTTATTCCATGTCATATTAAAAAAAAATCTGCAACATGCAGATGGAAATGAAGGCAAAACATCTAAGCTGCTGCTAAATTAATATTCTATCTCTGAGCATTAACTTAGGGAGGCTGTTTTTTTTTTTTTTTTTTTTTCTTTTCCTGTAACAAGGCTACGTCATATTTCCCAAAAGTGAAGGTGGTATTTTATTGGCTCAGGATTGCTGTTTTCCTCTCCTTCTTCCATTTTTCCTTCTCTGCCTCCTTTCTTTCCTTCATTTCTTTGATAGCTAACTGGTTATGCTCCCATAGTCATAGTGTTATTCAAAGAATCAAAACACCTGTGAAGAAACATCTCCTAAATATACCTTCAGAAAATATATGCTATATATTTGATGCATTGGAGGAAAAGGATTGCCTCCTTTTCCACAACTAGATTTGGGCTCGAGAAAGTTACAGATTTTCCTTGATCTCAGTGATCTCACCCATGATGGGAAGGGTTGAATCATCACTGAAGTCACATCCATTTCTAAAATTCTATGGTTTTGACATCCAGGTAGAATGGCAAGCATGACCCCAAGAGATTACCTCACACTGTGTTCCCAGGTCCCAGACTGGGAAAGATGTTCTACAGATCTTCATCAGACAATGGGGTGGCATGTGAGTTCATCTCAAATTTCCCTAGAGCCCAGGCTGGAGTACCAACAAAGGCCAGCAAAAATGTGAGTCTGGATATTTAAAAGTTACATAGCAATCATTAAATAAAACAAGTCTTATACTGCTACCTTAACAAAGCAACTTCAAAATGACAAGATTTTTTAAAAGGAGTAAGTTCTACTTATTTAAATGCCTATAATTTGGCATTAAAATATTAAAAATAATGAACTTAATTACCCTTGAGACATGTCTGGGTATTTTGGGATGACAACTCTTGGATGAGTTAAAAAAAAAAATAGCACATTTTTATTTTAGTATGTTTATTATCTTGTCTTAATTTCAACACAGTGATTGATTTTCTTGTTAAAAATCAGAATTTGCATGTAATTTGTATTCTAATAACAATAGTAATAAAAAGGATAAAAAATAACATGCATTTAACATGCATGTACAAAGTTTAAATATGTTTACAGCAATAGCGTAAACTAAAAGATTGGAAAATGAAATTGTTTTTGTGTTTTTGAATTGTTACTTCCTTGATATTAAAATTTTTATTAAAATTGCAGTGCATTATACAAATAATTGATATAAACAATTTAAATCAAGTTATATTAGTAAGAATGGGATTTTTATTTAACTTTTTAAAGTAGTAATTAAACCTTATTAACTTTTAAATACAAATAACAAGATTTTCAATTCTAGCATTCAATGCTTATTTAGTTGACAGTGGAAGAAATCAGTAAGTATTAGGCTTATTCTTGTTACTTTTAACCCACATATATAGATATTTGAGTATAATATGCTTTGTTTCGTATTGAAAAATAGTTCTCAGTCTTCCTTGTAACTGTTAGGAACAGTACTGTAATAATGCAAGAATATTCAGCACCACCAGTTGGAAAACCCCAACAAGATGCAAGAAAAAAGCTGCTTGGCAATGCTGGGAAACAGTACTTTGTTAAGCAAAAAGTCTATTACATTTGTGCAATCCAAGCAGAGTTATATTTAAGAGGTTAATTAATTTTTTTTCTTAACCTAAACACTTCTAATGTAAGTGTAACACTCTAATGTAAGCAGCAGCACAACCCATAAACCTTTGTTATTTGGATGAGTTGCCTTTTTTTTTTTCTCCTTGAACAATGTTAGTGATAAGAATTGATGTTTGGAATTATAGATTGTGCTATGCCAGAGTTGAGTACCCTATTCGAAGTGATATATGGTCCCATGTATCTTTAACACATTTTTATGAGCATGTATGTACAATATGTGGGTCTGCCTACAGCACTTGGCCCAAGTCAGTGGAGCCTGTAGCGAGATCCAAGGGTGGGATTACAGCATGGTAGAAGGGAAGCTTCTATAACAGATGTTCATGTTCCACGTCAGTGTTTGTCACATTCTCCCCCATGTCTAGTGTCAACACTTGCCTTTTGGGTGCATGAGACTGTGAAATCACTTCCTGAGTTGATCTTTCTGGCATGGTCCTCTATCCTCCTGTCCTTGATTGGGTGGGAAAAACAAATTGATGCAAAGAGGGAGAGCACTGTATAAAGTACATACTGCCATAGGGTAAGGGGGTTTTATTAACGTAATTAAAAAATATATTCTATAATATATTAAAATGCATCTTGAAGTGAATGCTTGTATGAGTTAGAAATAACTTTTTAAAAAATTTGTTGTTGGAAAATGGACCAATTTATTACAGTGAATCTTTGCTGAGATTGAAAACAGAAAACAGAAACAATATATGACAACGTGCAACTTTGAAATTAAATGGTAGAAGGCCATTTTAAAAAATGATTCAAAGGTTAGAGTAAGCTAACATTGAGGATGAATATATCTCATATAGCAAGTTGGTCAGAGGAGAAAAATCTCCAAAATTAAATAGGGCACTACATTTCAGATAAAATGGAACATTACATGCAAGTCAGGGGAAATGGGTTACTATACTTATTACAGAAGAAACTCACACTTAAGAGTCAGTTTCTGCTATGTTTTGTAGCTGAAGTTTGAACCAGTAACTGACAGTGACATTAAAAACAAAAAAGTTAGAATTGGAAGAGACTTAAAGATATGTAATAGAGTTTCTTCGGTTTACACTTTAGGCATTTTTACCCTAATAGGTTTGAATTAATTTTAATTTAGTTTATTTACTTTAGATGTATTTTTTTAATATAAATTTTATTCTAACTGGTAATTCTGAGTCAGAAACTAGGTATTTTAATTATGCTTGTAGGTTAATAACTGGTTTCATTTTTATAAACTAAATATCTGAAATCCAAATTTGTATAATCTTGAAATCTATTGGATCTGATGATGGTTGTCCTTTTTGTTTTGAAATAACTGGTATTTGTTCTTTCCTAGCTACGGTAAAACCTCAGGGTGCAGAAAATACTCTGCAGCTGAGATGTGAAAAGCTAGTTAAGAATTACTGTCAACTCTTAAATGTAAGAAATGGCAGCAAGTATGTTTATGAAAAGACTGAGAAGGGAAATATTTTATATATGTTAATTTTATTGGAGTATAGTTGGTTTTTAATATTGTGTTAGTTCCAGATATACAGCAAAGTGATTCAGTTATATACATATATTCATTAATTTTTAGATTCATTTCTCATAAGTTATAGAGAATATTAAATAGAGTTCCCTTTGCTATATGGTAGGTTGTTACTGGTTATCTGTCTTATATGCAGTAGTGTGTGTGTGTATGTGTGTGCGTGCACACACATGTGCGTGTGCACATCCCAAGCTCCTAATTTATCCCTGCCCACTATAATTCCCCTTTGGTAACCATAAATTTGTTTTCAATGTCTGTTTCTGTAAGTCCGTTTCTGTAAATAAATTCATTTGTATCTTTTAAAAAAAATACATTCCATATATGAATGATATCTTATGGTATTTGTCTTTGATTGGCTTAGTATGATAATCTCTGGGTCCCTCCATGTTGATGTAAATTATTTCCTTATTTACAGGAATGTCCCATTTAGGAATATATAATACCCCATCATATATATGAACCACATCTTCTTTATCCAGTCCTCTGTCAGTGGACATTTATGTTGCTTCCATGTCCTGGCTATCGTAAACAGGGTGCACTTAACCTTTCAGATTATGGCTTTCCCCAGATATATGCCCAGGAATGGGATCGCTGGATCATACGTTTAGTTTTTTAAAAGGAATCTCCATACTGTTCTCCATAGTGACTGTACCAATTTACATTCTCAGCAACAATGCAGGATGGTTCCCATTTCCCCACACCCTCTCCAGCATTTATTATTTGTAAACTTTTTGATGATGGCCTTTCTGATCGGTATGAGGTGACACCTCATTGTAGCTTTGATTTGCATTTCTCTGATAATGATGTTGAGCATCTTTTCATGTGCTTTTTGGCCATCTGTATGTTTTCTTTGGAGCAATGTCTGTTTGGACTTTCTGCCCATTTTGAGTTATCTGTTTTTATGACATAGAGCTTCATGAGCTGTTTGTATATTTTGTAGATTAATCGCTGGTTGCTTCATTTGCAAATATTTTCTCCCATTTTGTAAGTTGTCTTTTCATTTTGTTTTTGACTTCCTTTGCTATTGAGAAGATTTTAAGTTTAATTAGTTTCCATTTACTTTTATTTTTATTTTTGTTACTCTAGGAGGTAGATCAAAAAAATACTTCGATTTATGTCAAAGAATGTTCTGCCTATGTTTTCCTCTAAGAGTTTATAGTGTCCAGGCTTATACTTAGCTTTTGATCCATTTTGAGTTTAATTTTGTGTATAATGTTAGAGAATTTTCTAGTTTCATTCTTCTACATATAACTGTCCACTTTTCCCAGCACCACTTATTGAAGAAACTGTATTTTCTCCATTATATTAATATATTATTGAGAAGGCAAATTTCATAAAACTCCAGTGCTGGTTGAGGTTTTAGCAGAGATGATTGATACCCATAATAATCAGAGAAGAAGAAGAACATAAATAACATTTCAGAGTATTATTTATCAAGAGTCTAGTGACAGTTCAATCGACAGTTATTAGGCACCAACATTTTATGAGGCAAGGTTGGCTTAGGCCTTGTTTTGGCTCTTGTGTGAGGTGAAGCAGGAATTGAACTTGGCTGTATTTTCAGAGTAAACTCTTCTTTGGCCTAAAGCCTATATGCATGGCTAAAGAGCACAACAAATGCTTGAGTAATTAAGGTGAGAATATTTACTTCTGAACCTCCCCAGTTACATCCGTAGGCTGTTCTTTTTAGTCTCTGTATACCACTATCATTTGTCCAATTACCAAAATCCAGAGTTATTCCATTTACCTCCTTTTCCTCGCACTCCACAACCAAGCAATTCTTCTGGTAATTGGTAGAAGCTCCCCCAATCTGCCCTTTCCTCTTTACCTTCTCTGCTTCTGCCATAATTCAGGTCTGTTCACTCATTCACTAGGCAACATTTATTGAGGACCTATTCTGTGACAAGAGGGGTAGTTCTTTCCGTGCAATATTTCTGTTGAAAAACTATATATTTATGTCAACATTATTTGTTAATTATGTTTTCTAGCTTACCTATAATTTTGATCTCTAACATTTTACATTGCTTATTAACCACTGACAAGTATTTCCAATATATGAGCTTAATTGAAATAGAAGCATAAATCTAGTTTGCAAGTGAGATATTAGGACATTAATGCAAACTCATTCTGAGCTAAACTACAGGAAAGTCTCAAAATAGTATAGATAATATAAGAATGAAAGGCATTCTTTTTGACAGAAGAAAACCAGAAAAAAATGTGAAATTTCCAGAAGAAAAAGTTGCCACATTTAAATTCTTCACAAGTAACATGAAGAGGATATGCATGGACTTATCCCTCCAACCTATTTAGTTATGTTTCTGATAAAAGTAAGAATCCTAGACTTGATGCAAAACAAATAGTCTGAGGCTCTGTGATATAGGGGCTATATGAAGATCACTGAGACAGGACCAGTCGATATGCAGTCAGGTGATAGAAACAACATCAGCTCAGTTCAGTTGCTCAGTCGTGTCCGACTCTTTGCGACCCCATGAACTGCAGCACACCGGGCCTCCCTGTCCATCACCAACTCCTGGAGTCCACCTAAACCCATGTCCATTAAGTCAGTGATGCCATCCAACCATCTCATCCTCTGTCATCCCCTTCTCCTCCTGCCCTCAATCTTTCCCAGCATCAGGGTCTTTTCAAATGAGTCAGCTCTTTGCATCAGGTGGCCAAAGTATTAGAGTTTCAGCTTCAACATCAGTCCTCAAAATGAACACCCAGGACTGATCTCCTTTAGGATGGACTGGTTGGATCTCCTTGTGGTCCAAGGGACTCTCAAGAGTCTTCTCCAACACCACAGTTCAAAAGCATCAATTCTTCTGTGCTCAGCTTTCTTTATAGTCCAACGCTCACATCAGTACATGACTATTGGAAAAACCATAGCCTTGACTAGATGGACCTTTGTTGACAAAGTAATGTCTCTGCTTTTTAATATGCTATCTAGGTTGGTCATAACTTTCCTTCAAAGGAGTGAGTGTCTTTTAATTTCATGGCTGCAATCACCATCTGCAGTGATTTTGGAGCCCAAAAAGTTTGTCACTGTTTCCATTGTTTCCCCATCTATTTGCCATGAAGTGATGGGACCGGATGCCATGATCTTAGTTTTCTGAATGTTGAGCTTTAAGCCAACTTTTTCAGGCTCCTCTTTCACTTTCATCCAGAGGCTCTTCAGTTCTTTTTCACTTTCTGCCATAAGGGTGGTGTCATCTGCATATCTGAGGTTATTGATATTTCTCCTGGCAATCTTGATTCCAGCTTGTGCTTCATCCAGCCCAGCATTTCTCATGATGTACTCTGCGTATAAGTTAAATAAGCAGAGTGACAATATACAGCCTTGACATACTCCTTTTCCTATTTGGAACCAGTCTGTTGTTCCATGTCCAGTTCTAACTGTTGCTTCCTGACCCGCATACAGGTTTCTCAAGAGGCAGGTCAGGTGGTCTGGTATTCCCATCTCTTTCTGAATTTTCCACAGTTTATTGTGTTACACACAGTCAAAGGCATTGACATAGTCAATAAAGCAGAAATATATATTTTTCTGGTTTTCTCTTGCTTTTTCGATGATCTAGCAGATGTTGGCAATTTGATCTCTGCTTCCTCTGCCTTTTCTGAATCCAGCTTGAACATCTGGAAGTTCACAGTTCATGTATTGCTGAAGCCTGGCTTGGAGAATTTTTTTTTTTTTTGGCTTGGAGAATTTTGAGCATTACTTTACTAGCGTGTGAGATGAGTGCAATTGTGCAGTAGTTTGAGCATTCTTTGGCATTGCCTTTCTTTGGGATTGGAATGAAAACTGACCTTTTCCAGTCCTATGGCCACTGCTGAGTTTTCCAAATTTGCTGACATATTGAGTGCAGCACTTTCACAGCATCATCTTTCAGGATTTGAAATAGCTCAACTGGAATTCCATCACCTCCACTAGCTTTGTTCATAGTGATGCTTCCTAAGGCCCACTTGACTTCACATTCCAGGATGTCTGGCTCTAGGTGAGTGATCACACCATTGTGATTATCTGGGTCATGAAGATCTTTTTTTTATAGTTCTTCTGTGTATTCTTGCCACCTTTCTTAATAGCTTCTGCTTCTGTTAGGTCATCACCAATGATTTTAAAAGATTCTTAAGATAGAAAATTTAATATCAAAAAGAATTAAGTTGGCATAATATTACTAACGAGGAAGCAGATGGGAAACAAAACCTGTCTAAGTTATCAGGAAAGAGCAGCCAGCACTAGAGAATTAGGGAAGACCTTGGAATGGTACAGAACTTAGAAATTTAGAGGAGCGTCTCCATGGAACTGAGACCCACACCTCTTAGAAATCATCTCCTGTTATGGAAAAACTGTCATTGTTGGCATAAAGAAGTATTTCTAGGGTAACGGTGACAAGAACGATTGATGCAAACAGCCAGGAAGTAAACAAGGAATAACTAAGTCCTTTCTTTCTACTGGAGCCTTGTAGATTCCCTCCATTGCCCCCATTTGGCTAATCCTAATGGGAAGCCAGATGGAAGCAAAGATGGGTTTACAGAGTCCTCATCCAGCATCATGAAGACATGGTTTTAGAAGTGTGAGTTTGGAATTGAAGAGTAGTCACCTAATACCTGGCATGACAGTCACTGGTGGGAGAACAGACAGGGTCTGGAAAGAATACATGTTAATATAACTCCCAGCTTTGGGCTGTGGTTAAGTGGGGCCCCTCTCTTTTTGCCCAGGGGCTGCATTTACCAACTGTCAGCCAGCAGCATGGTCCTGCTCTCAGCAGCCCCAGGCTGGCTCTGAGGATTGGATCCAGATTCATAAAAAGCCTCTTGATGAAAGTGAAAGAGGAGAGTGAAAAAGTTGGCTTAAAGCTCAACATTCAGGAAACTAAGATCATGGCATCTGGTCCCGTCACTTCATGGGAAATAGATGGGGAAACAGTGGAAACAGTTGTCAGACTTTATTCTTTGGCTCCAAAATCATTGCAGATGGTGACTGCAGCCATGAAATTAAAAGACGCTTACTCCTTGGAAGGAAAGTTATGACCAGCCTAGATAGCATATTAAAAAGCAGAGACATTACTTTGCCAACAATGGTCTGTCTAGTCAAGGCTATGGCTTTTCCAGTGATCATGTATGGATGTGAGAGTTGGACTGTGAAGAAAGCTGAGCACCAAATAATTAATGCTTTTGAACTGTGGTGTTGGAGAAGATTCTGGAGAGTCCCTTGGACTGCAAGGAGATCCAACCGGTCCATCCTAAAGGAGATCAGTCCTGGGTGTTCATTGGAAGAACTGATGCTGAAGCAGAAACTCCAGTACTTTGGCCACCTGATGCAAAGAGCTGACTCATTTGAAAAGACCCTGATGCTGGGAGGGATTGGGGCCCGGGGGAGAAGTGGATGACGGGATAAGATGGCTGGATGGCATCACCGACTCGATGGACATGAGTTTGAGTAAACTCCAGGAGTTAATGTTGGATAGGGAAGCCTGGCATGCTGCGATTCATGGGGTCGCAAGGAGTGACTGAACTGAACTGAACTGAACCCATAGCCACCTCTCTGGAATATATTAGCCTAACTCATACGGTACACTTGTTATATATCTTAGACAAAGAAATAATCCAGGCTTTACAGTGGTGCCAGAAAAGTGACTTTAAGATCCAAGTGAATCCTGCCTTGTTAATTCAGAAATTGTAGAACACTAAATCAATAACAACAAAAAAGGGAATGTCAGCATAATAAATAAATCATTATCAAATGTGTTCCTGTCTTGCAGAACTATTAATATTAACAATGATTGCCATCCTCTGCTAGGGATAGGAAAGGGGGAACATACACACCTAAGTCCCCTAAGAAAAATTTAGAACTATATGCTAGCATATCAGTTAATGGATAGATAACCCAGAGATAGAAAAGAATGGAAGGCTTTTAAACTCCATCTTCATAGTGTCACTTGAAAAAAAAATCACTGTTCTTTTCCACCTTTGTGTATTTCCTGTTATTTGGGGTTAAGAAGTCACCTAGCTAAGAATCAAATCAATACCTGCCTTACAGGACAACTTAAACTTGGGTACTTCTACTGCTTCTCCGAGCCTCCTTTAAGCTAGTTAAAACTGACAGATAGTCTGGAAAATTAGTACAAGCTCACTATCCTTGAGACAGGAAGAAAGCAAACCAACTTTAAGATATCAGATAAATGATATCAGAGAGCCATTTAAAGCCATTTAAAGGTTTCTACTCTCTTATCACAACTTATGTTTCTAGTTGCATCTTATAACAATCTTCCAAGGACCTCTATAAACCAGCACACAGAATCACTCAGTTGTGTCAAGATTAACATGTAAAATGTTCTTGCTGTTCTCTATGCCCTGCAGGTCTCCCTAGCTTTCCTCCTTCCTGCCTGGTGAAATTTTTTTTGAATCTTATGAACAATCCTTTTGAATCAACCCCTTTCTAAAATTTGACCTTGTTTTCTCCAGTTTCCTCCCTTGTTCTTTAGTAAGATCTGTGTAGCAATACATCTTTGTAATTAGAGGTATTATATTTCTCAAATCTAGGATGCCATTGATGATAATGTGTCCCATTACTTTATATAACACAAAGAAAGAGAAATGGTTCACATTAAACTATGGGGCCATCGATTTTATGAAACATTTCAACTCCAGAGGTGATAGAGTATAAATGAAAGATGTGTTTTAGGATTAATGAGATGAGGTAGCTCTGTATAGGACTTTTCTGCTAAACTGTTGAACCCTGAGCTCCATAATAGTGGGACACGTGACTCAATATTGTGTCCCTAATGTCAAAGGTACTGCTTGACACATAACAGATTCTACACTAAATGCTTGTTAAATGTGCCCCTACAAATAAAGATGCAAAGTGAAGTTGTATCTTTAGCAACATTTAGCCCAGACTTTGTTCTGTGATCACAAATGATAATGTGTAAGATATAAATAAGAGATACAGAATCATAAGATTCAGACTTTCTTCGGCAAAACTATACGACTTTCATCAAGGGCTAGTCGCATTTGCAAAATGACTAGGCATTTATCTCTAGGCTTTACTTTTAAGAATCATGGGAAAGCCCTGACTCTAAATAAGCCATTTCCTGCCTGAAAATCTCACCTTGAGGTTGTACATTACAATCGTATGTTACAATTTCCTGAGGAAAAATCTTATTAAGCTTTATTCAACAGCATCATTACATGAATTAGTTCACTTGGTCCCTTTCAACAGCAGCAAATAATGAACAATTTAAAAATAGTTCTGATAAAATAGGATCCTTCAACTTTATGCTTGCCACTAACCAAGAAAGATTTGGAAAAAAGATTTTAGAGTTCAGGACTACAGGAGGACATGGGGTCAGCCATCCATGAGGCAGAAGAGGGGACTGGCAGGAACAGAACATGTGGACATAGAAGTTTTCAGTTCAATTCAGTTGCTCAGTCGTGTCCAACTCTTTGCGACCCATGGACCACAGCCCACCAGGCTTCCCTGTCCTTCACCATCTCCTGGAGCTTGCTCGAACTATTGTCCATTGAGTCAGTGATACGATCCAACTATCTCAACCTCTGTCATCCCCTTCTCCTCCTGCCTTCAATCATTCCTAACATCAGGGTCTTTTCAAATGAGTTAGTTCTTCACATCAGGTGGCCAAAGTACTGGAGTTTCCGCTTCAGCATCAGTCCTTCCAATGAACACCCAGGACTGATTTCCTTTAGGATGGACTGGTTGGATCTCCCTGTAGTCCAAGGGACTCTCAAGAGTCTTCTCCAACACCACAGTTCAAAAGCATCAATTCTTCTGTGCTCAGCTTTCTTTATAGTGCTCTCACATCCTTACATGACTACCGGAAAAACCATAGCTTTGACAAGACAGA